>NC_059326.1:130606666-131973333 GCF_018350155.1 Leopardus geoffroyi
AGCTTTCACCAAACTATATTCAAAGCCAAATGATAATAAATCAATACCAATAAAATTCTGAGAGAAATTGTGTGTGCTCACCTAGATTCACTTGTGATACTAATACAGTAGACATACATTTCTAACTAGGAAAGAACTCAAGAAATAAAGCATAGAAATATACTCTTAGAGATAAACTATTTGCTAATAAATTAAGGCAAATTGAGAAGTAAATCTAAATAGAATTGAGGAATTGAGGCATCTGTGTTAAAGACCTAGTTGTAAACACATAAGTCATTGAAATATGGAAAAATATGAAACAACTGTGCATATTATGATCATAGAATAGTATGTGAAAGTTATTATAAAGGGTATATATAAAACAACTCACCAATACAAAAGGCTGTGGAAGGGAAGGTGGGAAAAATTGAGAATGTTGTCTTCATTTTTTATTATGGGAAGTCATTTGTAGTTCTTTAAATAAAAATATGGTTTAAAAAAACCTTAATTAGCATATTTTTAAATGCTTCTTTGTTTATTTTGAGTGAGAGAAAGAGAGAGTGCAAACATGGAGGGACAGAGGGAGAGAGGAAAAGAGAGAATCCCCAGCAAGCTCCACACTGTCCATGCAGAGCCCGACCCAGACCTCAGGTTTACAAACCCTGAGATCATGACCTGAGCGAAAAACAAGAGTCAGATGTTTAACCTACTGAGCCACTCAGGTGCCTCAAAATTATTTTTTTAATATTAGATATTTTGGGAGACTTTCTTACTAATTTGATTTATTTGAAAGTCAGAGTTTGTTGGGGTATTTTTTTCTGTTAAATTTTAATAAATCAAATTGAATACTTGCTGTTAAAGACACAACATATGAGGAATTTCAAAAGATCCAGAAAGAAAAGAATAGAAATTTTATTTATATATTTTTTTAAACTACAAAAAAGGAAATGAAGCTTTACTGTATTACAGAATTTGACATCTGATTTCTTTGGTGAGTCATTGTGGCCAATTAATTAGTTACATAAATAGTTCCAATATCCACTCCTTCCTGTTAGCATCCCCATTGTAATGCGTCTTGCAGTTCCTCCCTTTAAAAGGTAGAGATTATTCGCCCACACTGTATCAGGCTGGCTTGTGCCTTGTTTGGGCAAATAGATAGTGGTGGAGCAAAAGTATTGTTACTCTGAACCACAAAAGTATTGTTAATCTGAACCACAAAAGGCCTTGCCTCCTTCACTCTCCTTTTTCGACCACCGTGACTGCTATGTGAGCAAGCATAGGTTACTGGATTCTTCATGACATTCTTCCATTTCCCTTTGCCCTTCGCATGTCCACCTGCCCCATCTTCCTTCCACACACCTAATCTCTAAGTTTTCTTTTTCTGTTTTCTCTAGTTGTCCTTTGTTCTTGCTTGAAGTAGAAAATTTGCCATAGTGGCTTTTTCCTAAACTGAAAACAAATTTATGAAAGGAAAGAAGAGTGTCTATATGACATGAGAACATTCTAATACAAAGTGAATATTTGCTTGCACTTTTAAATACTTTTGAGAATGAGAAGAGTTTTTTTGCATGCATTTTTTGAAATATGTGTTTATTTTGTTTTGAATGGAAATGAGTATTCAGTAATTTGCTTTAAATGTAAGTATGTTTGGCTTTTATGGACACAGCTAGGACTAACCTTCTATGAAGAACATTTTACCTTTGGCATTATTTGATATTGGAACTACACGGCAGATGCTAATGATAGATGCCCCCTTTGCATATTATTAGTATCATATTCCAAATTAGATTGCTAAGTTGTCCATGATCTTTCTCTGTTACTAGAACATGAAATCTGTTTTGTTACTTAGAAATTAAATATTCACAGATCACTTGACCCTAGCTGAAGGGGCAAAGAAGCCAAAGAAATTAAATTTATTTTGTTGTTACTGTATTTAGAAAAAAGTGGCATTCCCTTATAAGAACTATTCATTCTTTACTCATTGCATAGAATAAAACTTTAAAACTCTAACTCTGTTGGTTGCACTATTTTTACATCTTTTTGTGATCTATATAAATCGATATATTCTTCTCAGTTATTTTTACCCAAAATCAGGCATTGTGCACAGACAGTTGGTATAAAATTTTCAGAGTATCAATAGGTAGATTTCATTCACCATGATGCGTGGTTTTTCCCATGATATATATATTTTTTAGTTTCTTTTTCCATCTGAAAAAAAGCAGCAATTTATATTTCCTCAAGAACTGATTTTAGGAGTAGAGTGGTTTTCTTTGTTTTCAGTTGAATCTTAAAAAAAATTCTTTATGAGAGTTTTGAAGAAGATATTGGAAAATAAAAAGCAATCTTTATATATAGTCCAAATTTTAACTTTCTCATAACCTTGAATAGTTTTTCACTTCAAATCTGCACCATATACTTATTTCCGTTGATTTATAAAGGTGGGGACCTTGAATAAGGTCACAAATTGGGTAATTCTAAACAGCCTCAAGTAATTTCTAAGTCATTTACAGAGAAATAGGTAATCATTCCTTTTAAGAAAGTCATATTCTTTGGTAGCTTTTGGCAGACATCTTTGATTTTTGCTTACAGAGAAGTTTAATACCATTTTAGGCATGCGTCATGATGTTGAGTAAAACTCAACCCTTTAGAAACTCTGTTTTTTATGTAACTATGGTTAATCTGTGAGTATAAAGTAGTTGGTAAGCTTTTGAAATATTTTATAGAATGGCAGGTAGTGGCATTTGCCACCTTGTTAACATCAGAAAGGGAGAGAGGGAGAGAGGGAGGGAGGGAGAGAGGGAGAGAGAGAGAGAGAGAGTGTATGTGTGGTGTGTGTGTGTGTGTGTGTGTGTGTGTGTGTGGACATTTCTTGATACTGTTACAGGACTGTTTCACTTTTCTTTATTTGACTTCTTAGAACTTTTGTTTTCTGGACCAACATCTTTCAGGAACCTACCTAAATTTACCTTCCATATTGAAAGTAAGACCTTTTATGTGTGAAAATACATGATTTGAAAAAAAAATTTAAAGTATATGTTTTTAAACATACTGTTAAATAAATAATTTGCATGCATGTAAATAAAGGATAATTTGGACTGGAAAAGCCCATTTGCCTAAAAGTATAGAGAGAGATGTTTGTAGTAAATATATCATAATTTATTCCTGGTAACAAATGAAGTCCACTCCCTACCCCCCAACCTTAAGGCTTGGTTGACTTTGTCATCTATTGCTGCACAGCTCTGTCTTTGTTCTATAATGTAAGTATTTTATTTTATTTTTTAATTTTTTTTTCAACGTTTTATTTTTATTTTTGGGACAGAGAGAGACAGAGCATGAACGGGGGAGGGGCAGAGAGAGAGGGAGACACAGAATCGGAAACAGGCTCCAGGCTCCCAGCCATCAGCCCAGAGCCTGACGCGGGGCTCGAACTCAGGGACCACGAGATCGTGACCTGGCTGAAGTCGGACGCTTAACCGACTGCGCCACCCAGGCGCCCCAATAATGTAAGTATTTTAAATGAAAGCTGAAGATAATTGGCTCTGAGCTTACTGTGAGGTAGAAAGAAGGGAGGAATGTATGGAAAGATTCTATTTTTAGTGATTTATTTGAAAAATGCAGTTTTCAAAATGTCTCTTTCAAATGGTGTGTTTCACTTTTGTCCTCTGAGAAGCTCCCTGATGCATTGAAGCTAAGCTAGTCCAGTGACTCATAGATTATGTCACTATGTGTTAAAAGTGTGGGGTGGACCCTGTATATTTGGTGTGATTTTTTTTATAGCATGGATTATATTTGTGTAGGAGGACATGTGTGTATTTATAAACATATGTGTGTATTTCGTTTCTTGGATAGTTTTTAGTCTTTAATCATAATGTATTCAGACTTGAGTTAAATAGCAGGTTATAGACTGTGTTTTCATGCTCATTTGCTTCACAAACCATGTATATTCACTAATATAGCAACTAAGGGACCCATAAAGAAAGATATCAAATTTGGGGATGGGCATGTGTTTTTCAGCCTTCCAGAACATTTGATTTTGTTTCTTAAATGGCAAACAGCATTTTAAAGATTAATTTCAAAGGACAAGTTAGTGTTACCAGTTTTCAGATAAAATTTTTGAAGCATGAACTGAGTATTTCTTCATCATCAATAAGTAACCCATGTGTATTTGACACCAATATAGAGAAAGCCAGTGATGCTGTTACCTTATCAATGGTTTGACACTTTTGGACAAAAAATGATAGATCACTTACAAAACATAATTTGTCTTACAAGTATCTAAAATTCAAAGCAAATCATAGAGTTTAAAAGAATATTCTTATTGGTTATAATACACTGTTTCAAAAGATGTAACATTTTGTTACTATTAATATTATGGTGACAAAGTGCTAAAGAAGTATTATGAATTTGCAGTCGTGTCTGTTCATTCTTAAACATGCAAAAAAGTCATATATAGAAAAATAGACTTATTAGTAGATTTTTATTTCCTAGACACAGATAAAGTAAGGAATTTTGAATAAATTTCATTTGTGAATAAAGTCCTTTCTACAAATGGAAAAGAATACAGAAGAAAAATTGAACTTGCAAACTAAAAAGTTGATAGGTATAAAAGTAGACCTTTCCAAATTAAAAAATTGGAAAAATAAAGACTAAAATACTGAAGGACAGTTTGAATTAGGTTAGTGATTCCTCAGATTGTTAAAAAAAATATTAGGCAGGGCAGTTGAAAATGCAATTGTTGCACACTAAATGTGGAATAAAGCAAATGCTATCTGGAGATACTGAAAAAAATAGCCAGGACTGAATTGTACCAGGTTATAAATTTAGAGCTAATTTGAATAAAATGCTCAGCTGGAGTTTAAAAAGGACAAGCTATATCCATGAAATTTGAGGACTTACAGCTAATTTAGATATAAAGTGGCATAGTTCTTCCTCTCACAAGTTTCATATACTTGTGTAAAATGTGTTTGGGATTTATGGGGGAAAAGTATGTGAAAAGGGAGGAAAACTGAAACAATCAAAGGAGGACTTTTCTTTGCAGGAAAATTTTTTTTATGCGTTTGTAAAAATGTTTTGTCTTTCCCTCCAGAATATTTATAAATGTAGAGAAATATAAATGCAAAACATTACACATATTGCTTTCTCTGTTCCAACATCTTTCCCTCAGTCTTTCTTGTGAGCATCCAGTGATGTCCCTGGAGTTGGTCATATGATTAGATACATATTACCCTTGTGTTTGTGGTTCCAAGGAGGTCTATGTGCTAATCCAGCTTCAGCCTTAGACGGTACTGGTAAACAAATACTCTTGTCACATCTCTATTTGAAGGCACCTGTCTTTCTTTAGTTTACAGCATAGTAATCATGTGTTTTAGCTGTTTTATGAGCTCAATAAATGTTTGATAAAGCAGATTATTTGGCTTTTTTTGTTGTTGTAAAAGTTGGAGCAATATTTCTTCCAGCTCTCTGTGTCCTATAAAGAAATCACAAGTCTTAATTATTACATTTACCCCTTTTTATTGTTTGTCTTTAAAATATGTCATCATTTTTATGGTTAATAGGTATTTGTTGAATTTAAGTGTATTACAAATTATTATTTTTACCATATCCATGATTCACCTGGAATTTTAGTACCTTTTATCATCTTTTACTCTTCTTCTGGTTTTATCATTCACTTTAGTTTCAACTCTATTTTATACTCTAGGAAATCATGTTTACTTTAGAGTCAATATTGGTCTATATTTACTCATATATTTACCTTCTACTTTATTCACTGCTTTCTTGTATTTCATGTGTCTCTGCATTCATTTTCCTTTTTCCTAATTCCTCTAGAATCCCTTTTAGAGAGGGCCTACTGACAGTTAATTTCCTCAGTAATTTCTTGTCTGAAAAAAACTTTATTACATCTTTATTTTGTAGGATTTTTGCTTCATGTAAATTTATAGATGTTAATTTTGTTCTTATACCTTAAATATACTGTTCCATTGTTTTTTATCTTCCATAGTTTCTTTTTAAATGTCATGTAACAATCTTACTATTGTTCCTTTGACAAGTTTTTTTTCTTAGATTGTTCAGCAATTTTATTATGATTTTCTTTCTTTCTTTTTTTTTTAAGTTTATTTATTTACTTATTTTGAGCAAAAGAGAGAGCACACGTTGTGGAGGGGGATCCCAGTCACATTCTGTGACCTTCTGTCTCAGAGAAAACAAGTATCCTGAATTTTATATTAAGCACAGCTATTGTTTTTGGCACTATTACACATGTGGTTTAATATTGACTATTTTGTACATTACATACATTGAGACATTCCTCATGTATTCTTTACCAGCCTCACTTTTCTTTTCCAGTTATACTTTTGACAGTTGCATGTTCAAATACATACATATTCCATAACTCAATTATCCATTCTACTTTCAATGGACACTTGTACTGGGGGCAGTCATTTTTTTAAATCACAAGCAATGATTCTACACTTACTTTATGTCACTGATGCATATATAATATACCTTATACAAGAGTTGCCAGATAGTGAGATGTGTGCATGTTCATGTTTAGAAAATAATGTTTTTAAAAAATAGTTAAACTAGTAAACAGTTTTGGCAATAGTTTTAAATATTCTCATTGCTTGACATTCTTGGTAATACTTAATTACTATTATATTTTCAAAATTTATTCATATCAAAAATATGGATGTGGTTGTTAGGATGATAGAGCATCTTTTCATGTTTATTTGTCATTTGTATTTTCTCTTTAATGAAAATATGTCCATATGTTTGCCCGATTCTCTATTAGATTGTCTTTTATTATTTATTCATAGGAATCCTTGGTGTATGATATGGATTATATTCTTAATTAGTTATAAACATTGCACAGATAGTTTCCAGTTTGCTCATTGCATTTCACTTATTTTGAGATGTCTTTGAAGTTCCCATGTACATACCAGTTTAGAACTATCAAATATTTCTGGTGAACTGAGATTTTATCATTATATTGTAGTGCCTCTGCTTAAATGTCCTCCTGAGCTATTAAAATAGTTGGCAGTGATTATTCCATTAGTATTTCTTTGATTATTTTTTTTTAATTTTTTTTTCAATGTTTATATATTTTTGGGACAGAGAGAGACAGAGCATGAATGGGGTAGGGGCAGAGAGAGAGGGAGACACAGAATCGGAAACAGGCTCCAGGCTCTGATCCATCAGCCCAGAGCCTGACGCGGGGCTTGAACTCACGGACTGCGAGATTGTGACCTGGCTGAAGTCGGAGGCTTAACCGACTGTGCCACCCAGGCGCCCCACTTTGATTATTTTTGAGGTGGTAATTTTTTGTTTAACATTCTACATAATCTTATAATTATCACTACAATTACGAATTGGGAGTTTTTAATAAGCTTCTCTTGTTTTTCAGTGAAATCTTTATGGATTCGCAATATGTTTTAAATTCATGCTGCTTATTATTACTCATTGTGAAGTTTTTATTTCTTCCTGTTATAAAAGTGACAGCCTAGATTGATCAGTATATGAGATCACATAGGCTAACTGGTGCCCTAAATACCAGTAATACAGTTAGTAAAATATATTTATTGGCCAAATAAAGTATTTTACAAATGTTCCCGGCCAAAAAGTTTTCTGATCTAAGCCCATACCATGTTAAAAAAAAAAAAAGTGTATATATATATATATATATATATATATATATATATATATATATTTTATATATATAGAGAGAGAGAAGAAAAATATATAAGGGTAGATCACTGAGGCCTATGGACTCTCTCAAAACAAAACAAAAAAACAAAACAAAAAACTAACAAACAAACAAATAGTCAAAGACCAGCCAAGGTTAAGGAGGAGGGAAACAGACTCTTTGTTCATGGGGGAAAAACAGCCACTTGCCTGAATACAAAAACTACTGTTAGTTACAGGCAGCAGGGAGAGTCATAATAATGCAAGACCTAAGTGAGTGAGTTAGGTTCATGGCCTCAGGGAATATACTTTGCTATTCATGTCTCAGAGAAGATGAAAGTCTTTCTAAGCCTTAGGAAATGTGTGGGATCCTGGGAGCCTGAACAAAGCAAAGGTATGTTGAGCCTTAGTTGGTTATGAACACCAGGAAGCATCAGAAACAACCTTGTGGTTGCATGGGACTCAGTAGAAGCAGAAGATGTAAATTAGACTACCTTGACCTATTCTCCAGCAGGGTTGGCTGAAGCACAACTATCAGCTCTTCACAAACAGTCTTTGTGTATACAGGTGTTTTACACATAAGAGAGAGTATTACTTTCTACTTTGACATTTCATTATTTCTTAGCTCCAGGTGTCTCATGTGGAGAGGTAGATGCCTTAATTTGCTGGTGAAAGATGGCTATTCTAAACTCAGTTTTGCACGTGGGGCCTTGAAATGAAAGGTGGAAGAACGAATGTGGAATACAGGTAACTTGTTCTACAGACTCAAAAGACAGGGCCTTCCCCTGAATCATGTAATATCAAGCTGGTTCAAGTCTAGCTGATAAAATTCAAGTAAGAGATGTCCCTGGGAAGCAGATTGGTCAGGACTAAACAGTTACAAGAAAAGAGACAATGGAAATAGCCACTGCAGCATAGAATTACTCAAAAGCCTTATGTCTATGTCACTAGAATAAAGCCCATATTCAATTCACAGGACCCAAAGATAAGATGGAAATTAAGTTTTAAGTGTATTGTCTTTGAAGAATAGCACCCAAAATTAGATGCAGTATGGAGTCACTACTTTGGTGAAGGTCTGCACTTTGTGAGAAGTCAGCAATATCTAACATTCCATACTTGAAAGATACAGTCTGCATGAGTTTTTTCTCCAAGTATGTTAAATGCATAGTGTCAAAATTAACTTCGTGTTAATAAATTTTTCCAAGTGGGCTTTAAGATTACATATCATGGATTCTGGAAAAGTGACACATATTTTTTGGTATCCTGGTGAAGGTGAAACCAAGATTTTCTCTGCTAATCTCATTCATTGATAAATCCATTGAGTCTCAGCTACAGTCTGAAAACACTTAGAACGGGCAATAGTTAGGATGAATTTTGGCCTGAGATAACTGCTCTTGGCAATGGAACGTTTTTTGTTTTTGTTTTCGTTTTTTGTAGTGAATGGTGGTTAGGGTTGTGATCATCCTGTGTGTATGTACTTGATGTCACAGGGTCATGAAAGTCTGGCATAAAAACAGTGTAGTAGTTGAGACCTTGAATTAACTACACCCATGCTGTTGAGAGTTAGGCCAGGATATGGTTGCTCAAAGAATATTAAGAACTCTTCTTAAATGTGCCTGGGCATAAGAAGTTGTAAATAAATAATTTTGAACTTTATAGAATTACAAGAGAAGATTTGTTTTTGGATCATAATTTTTAAATCTAACACACTTAAGCTTTAACTTAAAAGAGGATTTAAATTTTGGAATTGAATTTCTCCCTGGAGATTTGAATGTAAATATCTTTTGGTATTTTTTAATTTGAATACATTAATGTTGGAATTTAATCTTAAAGTCACATCTCTTGTGGACATTATTGGACAACATGGCTAGATATAATGGAAAGAGAAGTAGATAGTGAATACATCTTTAACTGGAGTTAAGAATGGCTTGGAGTTGCATCAAAAAGAATAAAATACCTAGGAATAAATTTAACCAAGGAAGCAGAAGATCTGTACATTGAAAAGTACAAGATATTGATGAAAGGAATTGAAGAAAATACAAATAAACGGGAAGATATTCTGTGCTCATGGATTGCAAGAGTTAATATTGTTTAAATGTCTAAGAAGACATTTCATTAATGTCTTGTGCCTTCCAAGGGCAAAGTCTACGTTGTCTAATAGTGGTTCCTGGAACATATCCAGATTGGTCTGAATGATGTGACATCAAAAACTTGTGTCTGTGTGTGTATAGGGGGCAGTGCTGAACTATCCTATTACATGCAGATAACCTACCCTGATATGGGGAAGATGTATCTGTGGTTGAACTTAATGGTTAACCGAATGGATTATTAAAACAAAAATTTGAGGAATGAATTTTGGGGAATTCTGCCTCCTCTCTCATTATTGTTTCTTCCATGTGAAAGGAGTACCATTAACGTAAAATTTTAGCTCCCATTCCTTCACTCATTTTCTCCTGGTTGGAAGGGAGGAATAACATAACTGTTGGTGTTTGAAAAGAAAAGGGGCTTGCATAGACCAGGCTCTCATCTTTTCTTTGGAAAACAAGATGGCTGAAGACAGACCATATTCTTGGCTACTCTGACTCAGGAATGTCTGTGAATATCAGTATCAGATATCTTCTGTTTGTTCCCTCACATCCATTCTTTACCCTTCTCCATCCTGGTTTCTGCTCCAGGAAAGCTTATGTAGTACAGCTATAGGCACTTTTGATCTCCAGATTTCAGCTGTGTTCAGCCTAAGGAGATACTTGGTAGTTGGTCAGAAAGAAGGAGAATGAGGTCAAGATATTTATTTCTCTAAGTCTCTCTTTGTTTAGTTGCACTGGATTGCCTGCTTCCCTTCAGCAAAGGTCATCTTTGATGTAGTTCTCTTAATAGGCAACCCTTCCCTGTATTTTGGCAGTAACCTGTTCCATTTCTTCGTATAGTTCTAGGGGCAATAACCAATTTATTGTTTCTTGCTTGTGAGTATTGTCCTCTGTCTTGCTGGTTTCTTTACATTCTAACTATGCAAACCCTCTGAGGAACCTTGACCAGTGAAGTAAATGGATCTAATTCTAAAATTCAGTACAAAGAGGTGATTTGGCTGTATATATATATGCTATATGTTCTAGCCTAAATTTTATTAGTAACAAATGTAAGACTTTGACTATTTCTTGACTTTTTTGTCTCATTTTTTAGTTAGTACAGATGGGAATAAAGGTGCTCAATTAGAATCCAAGTCAAGAATAAAAGGAAATATTTGGAAGGCTTTTTGTTTTCATATACATTTAAAACAATTTAAATATTTATTTATTTTTGAGAGAGGGAGAGAGAGACAGAGCATGAGTGGGGGAGGGGCAAAGACAGAGGAAGACACATAATTTGAAGCAGGCTCCCCAGGTTCTGAGCGGTCAACACAGAGTCCAATTCAGGGCTTGAACTCAGGTCGAAGTCAGACACGTAACCGACTAAGCCACCCAGGTGTCCCTGGTTTTATATACATTTTATTTTTATTTTTTTTCAATATATGAAGTTTATTGTCAAATTGGTTTCCATACAACACCCAGTGCTCATCCCAAAAGGTGCCCTCCTCAATACCCATCATCCACCCTCCCCTCCCTCCCTCCCCCCATCAACCCTCAGTTTGTTCTCAGTTTTTGAGAGTCTCTTATGCTTTGGCTCTCTCCCACTCTAACCTCTTTTTTTTTTTTTTCCTTCCCCTCCCCCATGGGTTTCTGTTAAGTTTCTCCGGATCCACATAAGAGTGAAAACATACGGTATCTGTCTTTCTCTGTATGGCTTATTTCACTTAGCATCACACTCTCCAGTTCCATCCATGTTGCTACAAAGGGCCATATTTCATTCTTTCTCATTGCCACGTAGTACTCCATTGTGTATTTTAAACTGTGTCCCTTTGTTCCTAGTATAGTACTTTTTTTTATAGGAGTTTGTGTACATGTGTCTGAATTTAGTAGGCATGTATGTGTATGTGTGTTTGGCAAGGTACAGCTGTGAATGAAAGGAATTGGCACATGGGACATTCTTTACCTACAAATCTGCTTTTGATTCTGGTAGGAGTTTTTCTATTAGTTTTTCAGAAATGTGTTTGCTAATTTTTAAAATGACACAATAGTAGTGTACTAAATAGACCGATTTTAATTGCAGTCTCTTTCATGCATGCAGTATGAAAGTCTCAAGTTTTAGTCAGAGATCCTTCTAGAAGCAACCATTCTCTGCTTAGAATACATCTAATGAAGAGGACGTTTACCACCCCTAGAAGGGAAATGTTTCCATTAGATTTTGACCCAAAATATTTAAATGGTTCATTTATTTTTCAAAATGTTATCTTTATTTCCTATAAACCAAGTCACTGAACACGAGCTCATTTTAATTAAAATTCTCAATTCTCAATTTTTTGTTACATAAAAATACATTTTAATAAAATCCATTTAGACTGTCATGGAGAGTTCTTTTCTAAAAGCTTATGTAAAAGATTAGATTAGAATTTTAAAATTATAGAAAGATTTATACATAGACATTTTTCTAATAGGGAAAGAAAAACTATTTCCTTACACAGAATAACATGTATTTCTATATGCTGTTGCATTTTGTGGAATGATTAGCACAAAAGTTAAGTAAATGGTGCTGTTAAAAATTAACTTTGTCGGGAGGAAAATAGGCATGGAAAAAAGCCTTAATTCATCTGCAGGTTGGGTTTTATACTTGATGTGAGGGTTGCTAACATTTTTATTCCCTGCAAAAACTGGGTACATGATCTTTGTTATGGGTCCGCGGGTGTAAGAATAAGAATGTACTTAATGCAAGGTTTGTCAGTCTAGGGAGGCTGAGAGTGCTATGAGCTGTGTTCATATCTGACTTCTCTATCATAAAGTAATAACTGTCCCTCTAAAATTAAAACATATATTGGAGGAAGTATTTGGGGATTTTGCAAGTCTTAAGTTCCTTCTCAAACTTTTCCTTCACAATTTTAGCATCCATTGTATGTCTTGGTTGCAACAATTATTATTGTGGTGTTTATTTAATGGTGATAATCTGTTTTTGTATTCTTTCTACATTTGTTATTAAATTGGCTTTTCCTTTAAGGAATGACTGTCACTTTAATTATATATATTAATTGAATTTATTTTCATTAATATCATTGAGTACTCTTGGATATGCATTTCACTCCATAGGTTAAAATTCAATAGTATGATTTTTCTTGTTGCTCAAATGCTTCCCATTTTGGTAATCAGGATATTTTTCAGATCAGTTCATCTTCTTTTGACATACCTTTTTCTTTAAGCATTTCCTTGCTTTTTGGCACAATGAAGATGTTTTGTGCTCTTTTGTGTTTTTCCTGCCCCAGGTCTGAAATCAGCAACTACTCCAAGGAGTTCTGTTGTCTTTTCTTAAAAAATCTTGTTTACAAGTCAAAATCTCAGGGCATCTGGGTGGCTCAGCTGGGTAAGTGTCCAACTTCAGCTCAGGTCATGATCTTGAGGCTTGTGAGTTCAAGCCCTACATCAGGCTCTGTGCTGACAGCTCAGAGCCTGGAACCTGCTTCTGATTCTGTCTCCCTATCTCCCTACTCCTTCCCTGTTCATGCTCTCTCTCTGTCTTTCAAAAATAAATAAATATTAAAAGAAAAAGAAATCAAAATCTGGGCTGTAGGTGTGCTCACAGACTCTGGGGTCATTTTTTCTAGGCCCTCTAGGCAGACATGACTAGAAAACACTTGTATTTATACCAGTCTAAACATACACAACAAAAATTTCTATTTATCTATACTATATTAAAAGACACGAGTTTATACTGCTACCTCAGATTCCATTCCAACACCACAGTGTTTAAACCTTCCCCTTAACTGATTTATAACATTTTTTCACAATCAGAACCTTGGCTTTCATTAGTTATAATACATTTACTTGTTCAATTATAGTAGCTTCAGAATTGCTAACCTACATCTCTGTGGGAAACACTTATTCTAATAGATGAGAGCATGTATGTACAGTTCTTTTAGTCTTTAGCCTTAGAATATTCAGTCGAGGTACTCTTTTCCCAATTAGATTCTTTTTTCCTACCCTATTTGAGTGTGGTTATGGTGATCATTTGTAAAATAAGTGTATTTGTTAGTGTTTGTATTCCATTTTTTATCTTCTCTGTAAGTCTAGTTTACTTATATGGTGTGTGAAGGGTATGTAAACTGTCACTATGGTTCTAAGAGTCACATATAAACAAAGAGATACTCAGAGCAGTATCACTCCTCCTTCTTCCCTGTTCCTGTTTTCTCCTTCTTTCCACCCCTTTCCCACCTACCATCTGCACGTTGCCAATCTCTTTAGTTTCTGGTTTATGCTTCCTGTATTTCTTCTGTACAAATCTTTTCCACATGAACAGATACATGTGTACTTTTATCCCACCTTTCTTATAGGAGAGGTAGCACACTATAAATATTTATGTAGGCTGTGCTTTTTTCATGATAAACATGTCTGGAAATTACTTCATTTCAGTTTATAGCTACATTCCTCCTCTATTTATATAGCCAAACAATACTCCATTCTGTGGTTATACACAGTTAATTCAAACACTCTTCCTATATGTGGGTGTGTAAGTTGTTTCCAATATATTTTTGCGATTATAAACGATGCTATGATAAATAACCTTGAGTATATGTAATTTTGGAGGTATTTGTACAGGATTTTTTCTGATAAGTGGAATGCTGGGTCAAAAGGTAAATGAATATGTAATTTTGTCAGATAACACCAAATTCCCAGTCCACAGGGTTGTACCAATTTCCTTTTTTACTAGCGATATACAATAGGTCTGTTTTCTCATAGCCTAATCAATATAAAGTGTCATATTTTTTGAAACTTTGACCAGATTGATATATTAGAATATATTCCCTTAATTTGTGTTTTTGTAATTGAGTGAATTTGAATATTTTTCAAATATTTCAAAATACATTTCATATATATTTTTGTATCTTTTTTAATGTTTATTTATTGAGAGAGAGCATGAGATGAGGAGGGGCAGAGGAGAGTGAGAGAGAGAATCCTAAGCAGGCTGTGCACTGTCAGAACAGATTCAGACACACGAACTGTAAGATGGTGACGTGTGCCAAAATCAAGAGTCAGATGCTTAACTGACTGAGCCACCCAGGTGCCCTATCTCTTTGTTTTGTGCATTGTCTATCCATGGATTTCCCCCATTTTCTTATCAAGTCATTTGCCCCTCATTGCATAAGAGCTCTTCATGTGTAAGTGATATTAGATTTTCTCTGTTATATTTTGCAAATATTTTTCCCATAGTTTGTTGGTTGTTTTTAAACTTTATGGTGTTTTTGTCTTATAGATTAAAAATTACATAGTCTAATATATAATATTTTCTTTGTTGAACCTAGCTTGTCAAAATAGCATTTCCCCTTCAATTTCATTTGTCAACTTCTTCAGCAAGACTTCCTTTAATTTCACAACCAAGTATGTTTCCTCCATTACTTTGCAAATGTCTTGTGGAACATATCACATTTATGTTTATATGATAGTCTTTGTTTTATATCTTCCTTACAGACTATGTATTTCTTAAGTGAGAAAAACATTGCTCATATGAAAACTCAGTAAAGGAACTGATATTATTTGTGATATTATATGAATTCAGTGTGAATTCTCTTTAAAAGACTTGGAATTTCGTTGTCTACTAACTTAATGACAGGAAAACAAATGGGCATATTAATCTTCAGATTAGAGAATTCTTTCCTCATATTCCTGAAAGTTTATCCTTAATTCTCCTTGTGTAAGGCTGGGAAGGGCTGTAATTCATAAAATGATGACACAACTAAAAAGTTGGAAATAAGGGAAGTAGAACTTGTTTGGCGAGATAAAGATAACCCCTGTTATTAAAACATACTATGAGCCAGACAAAACTCTTTACCCTCATGGAGCTTAGGTTTCAGTGGGTAACAAAAAGTGGTGAACACAGTAAACTATATTATATATTAGTGCTAAGATAAGTACTAGGAAACTATAGATCAAGGTAAAAAACTAGTTGTGACAGAAGGTAAAAGACAGTACGCCTTGCTGAAAAAGTGATGACTTAGCAAGAGGAGCTGTCCAAGAAGCTTTCTTCCTTAGGTGTGTGTGGATTACACATTTTGAAGGAAGGAATACTGGTTCTCTGTTAAACCAAAACTACAAACTTTATTTTTTATTAAGTGTAAAGATAAATGATTTGAAAATGTTTGACATTTCTTATCACTCAAATAAATGTAGAATTTAAGTAAGTAGATTTTGGCTGTATGCTCTTTTAAAGGTTAGATGCATAATGTTAAGGATTAATTTGTGCACCTGACATTCACATATTGAAAGCCCAACCTCCTATACCTCAGAATGTGACAACATTTGGCTATAGAGCTTTGAAAGGTAGTTAAGATAAAATGATGTCATATGGGTGGGCCTTAATCCAATATAACTGGAATCTTTATACAAGGAGGAGATTAAGATACAGATAACACACAGATTGAGGGGTGTGCATGTGAGGACACAGAAAGAATGTGGCCATTTGCAAGTCAAACCTTGCCAGCACCTTGGTCTTGGCCTTGTAACCTCTAGAACTGTGAGAAAATAATTTTTTGTTGTCTGTGGTAATTTGTTTTGGCAGTCCTAGGAGACCATAAAAACCTTTAAAGAATTTTGAAATAGGTATTTCAGATTGGTTGTAAGATTTACTCCGTGTTTTGCTCACAGCTGCTCTGTGGAATGATACAGCCTTGAAAGTTGAAGATAGCATGCCATGTGTGGTAGTCAGCTTTTTGGCTCCCAGTGATGCTTACCTCTTGGTATTCATACTTTGGGTAGTTTTCAATCACAGCTTTCCTATGTGACCAACAGAATACTGCAGAAACGACAGTGTATCATTTAGTAGGCTAGGTCACATTAGATATTATGGCTTCTGCCTTGCTCTCCCTTGGGTCACCAGCTCTGAGGGAAGAGAGCCATCATGTTACACTACAACAATTTTATGAATAGGTCAACATGGCAAAGGAATCATGACTCTTTCCAACAGCCAGTATGAACAGGTCCACCAACCCCAGTCGAGCCTCCAGATAACTGCAGCCCAGTTGGATGTCTTGACTGCAAGCTCATTAAAAAACCCTAAGCAGAGCATTCAGTTAATCCATTCCTATACACGTGATCCCAGTTATTCTTAGATTATATTTATTGATGTTTAAACTCACTGAGTTATGAGGTAACTTGTTTCAGGAAACAAGAAACCACAGATGAAGTCCAACATGCTTATTGTGCAATACACAGCTATCTTCCATTTATCTGATTTATTTTAAAATACGAGAGCTAGACAAGTTTATTTCTAATTTGTATAGCCTCAAACTAACTTTACTAATATCTCTACTTAGTTTGGTTCACCATAGTTGCTATATTGTTCAAGTGGTCTAACTTTCAAACACATCTCAATTTTGATGCCTTTTTTAAGGTTTATCCACTAGTCAAATCTGCAATTTTCATAAAATTTGGAGTGACTTTTTATGTAAAACATCTCACTAATTCTACTGATTTCTATTTGGAATAGGTTACAAGGAGTATTGCCTCATGACAGCTGGAGTATGGAAGTAAGGTGGTAGTTACTTTTTTTTCTAGTATACATACACCTTTTCCAAGTTATTTTTCCCATGTTTTATTGAGATTTAATGCACATACATCAGTACATAAGTTTAATATGTACAGCAACAAAGATTTGACTTACATATATTGTGAAATGATTATCACAATAAGTTTAATTAGCACCCATCATCTTACAAACAGAGAAAAGTAGAAAAGGAAAAAAGAAACATTTTGTCCTGTAATGAGAATTCTGAGGATTTACTCTCTTAACAACTTTAATGTATACCTTACAGCAATGTGAGCTATATTAATCATGCTGTATATTATATTTTTATGTTATACTTGATTATCTTATACTTGGACATTTATATTTTTTGACCACATTCATCAAATTCCCCTTGCCCACTCCTTGCCTCTGCTAATCATAAATCTCATCTCTTTCTTTAGGAGTTTGAATTTTTAGTTTTATTTTTTTGTATTCCATGTATAAGTGAAGTCGTACAGTATTTATTTTTCTCTGTATTACTTACTTCACTTAGCATTAAACCGTTGAGGTCCATCCACATGATAGCCAAAGGTAGGATTTCCTTGTTTGCTTGTTTGTTTGTTTTTTAAAGCTAAATAATACTCATTTATGTACATGCACCAAAACTTATTTATCTGTCAATGGACATTTAGGTTGCTTTCATATCTTAGTTATTATAAATAATGCTACTATGTACATGAGGGAGCAGATGTATTTTTGAGTTAGTGTTTTCGTTTCCCTTGGATATATTTCCAGAAGTAGAATTGTTGGATCATGTGGTACTTCATTTTTAATTTTCTGAGGATCCTCCCTAGAGTTTTCCATTGTGGCTGTCCTAGTTTACAATCCCACTAAGGGTACACAATTTTTCCCTTTGCTTCACATGATCACTAGCATTTACTGTCTTCTGTCTTTTTGATACTGGCTATCCTAACAGGCATGAAGTGATACCTAATTGTGGTTTTGGTATTTCCCTGATGACTAGTGAGGCTGAGCATCTTTTCATGTACATGTTGGCCTTTTGTATATATTCTTTGGGAAAGTGTCTGTTCGTGTCTTTTGCCCTTTTTTAGATTATTCTTCTAGCTAGTTTTATGAGTTATTCATATATTTTGAATATTAAGTCCTTATTAAATATATGGTGTGAAGTATTTTTTCCCCATTCTCTATTCAGGTGCCACTGTAACCATGGCTCTGGGATGGACTGTGTAGCTTACTGTGAGCTCTACTAAAGGTCCCTAGTCAGGTGGGTTGAAAGCAGTTGTGGGGCTATGAATTAGTTTCCATGCTTAGGCATACTGACAGCTCCTAGATCAGTAATGATTTTTGTCTTCTTGACTGAAGCCAACCCATGCCCTCAGTTCTCTTGACAAACAGGTCCAGTGGTTTTACTCTGGGGGTGATGAACTCTGCCTTCCTGCCTCTCAGTTTGGGAAATACTAGGTTAGGTGGCTTACAGGTGTTCTTACTAGCTCTTCCACACTGGGTGAGGCTATGACTCAGGATCTTGCTTGGGCATGAGCAGACCAGGTTCCTTGCCTGACAGCACTCTTCATTTGGGGACCCAATTCAGGCAGACTGTATACAACTGAGTTCCCTAGTCAGAAACTCCTGATTGGTTGCTGGAGATGAGCAAATTCATGATTGGTATAACTACTTGGCTTTGTAGGTAGGAACTAGGTTTACCAAGACCCAGTGCTGGTTGTTGAAGCCCCTCGTTCCTTCTCTGCCACAATTAGATTCCCAGTGGTTGAGCCCCACAGATTCTCCTGTGGCTCCTGTGGGGTGAAACCAGACTCAGGTAAAACTACAAAGTTTACCCAGAATGCTGGGAGGCTCAGGGGAGACCTCCCTGGCCCAGGGGGGAAAAATGTAGTGAACATGTATCTGTTTCTCTTGCTCTTCTAATACGTGTTTTTTAGCCTCATTGGTGCTTCAGTTTCACTCCTGTAAGAGCATTCTGCAATGTTCTCAAGGGTATCTTGTCTATCAATAGTTGTTCATTGTTTTCCTCTTGAATGGGAAGGAAGTTAGAAATGATCTATGTCACCATGTTGATGATATCATTCTTGCAGTCAGTTATTAAATCAAACACTAATATAAGTACTCCTTTGAAGGGATTTTGCAGCTCTAATTCAAGTCCCTAGTCAATTGATAAAATACACCAACAGAAAAATTATCCTACATGGGTATAACTCAGTTGGAAAATCTTAAAAGTAATCTCAGGTCTTCCCTGAAGAAAGAGAGACTCTCAAGCATGGACAAAAACTTGGAGCTTGTGCCATTTGGGTTCCAGACTGTTTGTGACCTTCCCTTTCTACTGTGTGTTCTATGGATGTCAGACTTGCTTGGCCAGGAAAATACGAGTAAGAATATTACTTTTAATGAGTTCCTTAATATAGATATAATATATGTATATTAATATATAGAGATGTGTATATAAAATCTGTTCTGTTTTGCTTCTTTGGTTGAACTGGAATGATATATTTACTAAATATAAGTGAGAAGTGTTTTTTCTGTTAAGATTATACAAATTATCATTTGATTAAGTAATCCAGTCACATTTTAGCAATTTAAATCAATTTCCAAATAATTTGTTACATACACATTTAGCCAGAAGTTTTACAAAATTAACATCAATTAACTCCAGTGAATTATAAATTTCTCTCACAATGAATTAATTCTCTATAAGGGAAAGATTGTGTGACTATATTATCCATTTCCTCAAAAATAATGAGTTTCAAGCCAAAAGAGTAACATGTGTATTCTGGGAAAATAAATTGTTTTTCAAGTCAGTAATTCATTCATCTCCCTTAAATAAACTATCCTTTCAAACTTAAGACAACAAATATATCAATCAGTCTTACTTTCATCTTAGGTATATCCCTCATTCTTATTCTCAAAATATCAGAAGAGTAGTCTGTATTCGTACTTTTTTTTCCCTCACTTTCATAATGATTAAGACTTGGTTTCCATTCTTAACACTACAAAATTGGTCCTGACTTTTTTGCCATTAAATTTAAGAGCTACATTTATTGATCAAATTACTCAACGTTTTGGCATCATTTGACAGTATTTGACATCTTTTTCCTTCTCAGAAACCATTCTTTCCAATGGCATTAATGGCATAACGACATTCTAGTTTTTCTACTTTTAACAGATTACACTTTTCCCAGCCTTTTTACAGCTCATCAGTCTCTGGCTATGCTTCAGCTCTTCAAGGTACAGTCTTAGTTTTTCTTTTTCTTTTTTCTATATTATCTCCTTAGAAATATTATCCCACATGCATGCTTCAGTAACCACCTAGATGCCAAATGACTTTGAAATGTATTGTCATCATTTCATATGTGACATTTGTATCCAACTGCTCCTTCATTGTCTGTATTGAGGTATCTCAGAAGGCACCTGTAAGGCAATGAGTCCAAAACTGATGATCTCCCCCAAAACCTTCCCTCCTGCAGTATTCTTGATTTTAGTAATGAACATTATTAGCTATTTGCCAAGTTAAAAAAATCTGATATTCTTGGTAAATCCTCTTGCTTGAATTTGTCCTTCTCAAGCCCCTCGATCATATTCATCTCCATACCCTGCTAATTCTACCATCAGAATTTGACTTCTCCTCTGTGTATACTCCACTCTCATCCAATTTCTTCTTTTTTTAAATATGAAATTTATTGTCAAACAGGTTTCCATACAACACCCAGTGCTCATCCCAACAGGTGACCTCCTCAATACCCATCACCCACCCTCCTCTCCCTCCCACCCGCCATCAACCCTCAGTTTGTTCTCAGTCTCTTATGTTTTGGCTCCCTCTGTCTCTAACCTTTTTTTTTCCTTCCCCTCCCCCCATGGTCTTCTGTTAAGTTTCTCAGGATTCACATAAGAGTGAAAACATACGGTATCTGTCTTTCTCTGTATGACTTATTTCACTTAGCATGACACTCTCCAGTTCCATCCACGTTGCTACAAAAGGCCATATTTCATTCTTTCCCATTGCCACTTAGTCTTCCATTGTGTATATGAACCACAATTTCTTTATCCAACAATAGCCAAATTATGGAAAGAGACTAAATGTCCATCCACTGATGAATGGATAAAGAAATTATGGTTTATATACTCTCATCCAATTTCAAGCTACTTTCTGCTCAAAACTAGACTTTAAAAGGCCTTTAATAAGCCTCCATGCAATGACTCTTGCTTAACACTCTCCAATTCATTTTTCACACTGCAAGCAGAAAATCTTTTAAACCCTAAGTCTCACCCTGTTACTTCCATGCTTAAAATCTTGAAGGGGTTCCTAGTCACCTATATCTTCTTTGTCATTTCTTGCCATTCCCTCTACATATATCTGTCCCAACTATACTCCTCGTCTTTCATTTGCCACTTTGAGAACTGCACATGCTGTCCTCGTGTCTGCCACACCATCTCCAACCAGTACCTTCCCTTAGTTAACTTTTACTCCTTATTTGGATTTTTGCCTAAATGACATCCATCTGGGGACAATATCCTCATGTCCATGATTAGATTATCCTGTCATGACCTCTCAAGCATTCTACACTTTTTTACTCATAATTCTTTGTGCGCCATGAGAAACTGAGGTGTTCCTCTTCCCTATTATTGTATCTTCAAGTGGTAGAATAGGCCTAATGCATGTTATACACTCACAAGTACTTGAGAAATAACTAAATAAGTGAATTATTGAGTGAAGCACCACTATAGCATCAAATGCAATTTCTGCTGAAGTACTAGTGTTGAATGTGATAAGAACCTAAGGAATATGAACTTGTGGATTTTGATATTTATTCTTTCTTAATTACATATACTTTGCATTTGCACAGTTTCTAAATCACAGGCTGAGTTTTTTAAACTTCTGCTAGAATTGAGAATTGAGCCTGTGATGTGCAATTCCAGCTGTGTTCTCCATACTTACCATCATCACCAAACCACAAATTATGCACTTAAACATACAGCTTTGCAGGTGATGCATGAAAATATCCAGCTTGTTTTTCCATAGCTTTATTGCTTGTATAAATCTTTTGGAAGTCAAAACATTTCTTGCATTTATGATGTAAGTAACTGACACAAAAATACACAGTAAGCAGAAAGAGGAAAAAAGTTCCATCTTTGTATGACTCTAGTTATACCTACAGTTTACTTGTCAGGAAGGATTTTTAATTTTGTGTGCCATTTTTTTTTTCTTGGATATCTGATGAATGTCAGTCAATAGTTGCTAATTAATTTGCCTTCTTTAATAGAATCTTCAATTAAATGTCCTGATGTTTTAGGACAGTTGTACCAGTAAACAAAAAACAGACTGGAAATAACTTGCATAAGTGTAAGAGTAATGGCATTTTGGACCACTGACATGCTAAATACAATGAAAAAAATCTAGATCTTTTCCAGGTTCTTAGAATCTTAGTCATGAACTGGTTAGGTCATAAGATACACATATTTTTTACTGGATAAAGTCGATAGAATTATTTAAAAAGCTAGATGTTTTTCAGAAATTCCAGTGTTGCCGTGATGTAAAACTCCAGTATCATCAAGATGTAGTGGAACATTGGGGGCACCTGGGTGGCTCAGTCGGTTGAGTGTCTGACTTTGGCTCAGGTTGTGATCTCACGGTTGGTGGGTTCTAGCCCCACGTCAGGCTCTGTGCTGACAGCTCAGGGCCTGGAGCCTGCTTCACATTCTGTGTCTCCCTCTCTTTCTCTGTCCCTCCGCCGCTCATGCTCTGTCTCTCTCTGCCTCTCAAAAATAAAGAAACGTAAAATATAGTGGAACATCTTATGCCTGAGATTTGACACCATTCTAATACTACTCTGATGGCAAGCATAAAGATCTTCAGAATTCTCACTTCATCTTCTCCCTGTTGTGCCCTCCATTCTGGCTTCAGTAAGACACAGGGGATTGGACAAAATAGGTCTCAAGTAGTGTGATAGTATAGCACCTTTTTGTTCAACATTTGAGTTTGATTTCTTGGAACTTTTATATGATTTTGTACAGTAGAATTATGGCAGGGAGTATGATTATTTTGTAGAACCAAGCCATATGCTATCAGTGGGATGTGTGTGTGTGTGTGTGTGTGTGTGTGTGTGTGTGTCTGTATGTGCGCAAGCTTGACAATTGCAGTCACCGCTGTAGGTCATACTTTATAAGGGGCTTACATAGTAGGTATCAGAAAGGCAAACAGGGCACTTGTGGAAAACTTTAAAACCAGCATCTAGGGGGCAGGGATATCTTATGGCTGAGGGCATAATCTGCTTTTCATCTCCTCCAGACCATAAACAAGAGCCCTTGCATCTCTCTAGGATATTGGATTTTATCACCAGGAAGCATATAGCACTACTGTCTGGCCAAGCTGTAGGCTACACTTTGTACAAAGAGGTGTAGACAGGTAATTAAAGACACCATCTCTCCTTACTGGGATTGGGTTTGGAGAAGGCAAGTAGGAAAGGTAAGAGTCGAAGCCTAAAGTTAACTCACACAAGTATTAAAATAAAACTGAATGATAAAGCAGATACATTTCGGTCTTAAAAGGGCTCCACTGGAATTTGTTTTGGTGCAAAATACCCTCCTTTGGAGGACCCACCATCACTATCACCTCACCTCAGGAGTAATTACATAGCACTAACTGGATGCCATCTCAAAAATTTCCAGTTTGCTAAGGTATTGATAAAGTCAGCTTGTAAAATATCCTAAGGTTATTCATAAATATTTACATTTATTGATATTTCCTGGAGTCATAATCAAGTATTAGGCTTTCGCTTTTCAAGTTAAATAAGAAAGTTGCATGTAATACTGTGAACTTTTTCCTTTAGGGCTAAGAAGGTATAATCTTGATGCCTTCGCATGAAGAATGATATTTTATTGAGAACTGGCACTGCTATACATGACCTATTCAAAGAAAGAAAAAATAAGATAATAGTATTAAAGAAACAATAATACTTGTTGGTGTTCTATTGAATCAGTTTTGTTTACATACTAAAACGATGAAAAATTGTGCAGACCTAGTCAATCAACTGCTTATATTAATGATGATATTAAATGATCAGTTTGATTAAGCAGTTCATTTATCACCACTGCATTAATGTTGTGTTGAGACACTGTAAATCGACTGAAATTAAACTTGTGACCACCAGCTGTGGGTTTAAATCTAAATCACAGTATGTTTGAAGTTTACTAGCTAGCCATTTATTGTCATGCATCATAGGATATCATAATCCCAAAGGTACATGTAATATCACTCATTCACACATTCATGAGATTAAAAATTTGCATAAAGACCAGGATGTTCTTTTCTGTGTGGGTTTTACATTTTATAGGATGTTGGTGGCTTTGGTTCATATTGTGAACATTGGCTAGTGGTTACCAATAAAGATATGAGAGTTCTGATCTCCTGAGTGTGTCAGGTCAGAGCTGATTTTAGTGTCTGGGTTACTTTTTGAAGGCGGACTTCATATTCTATTTGGCAGTTTATTCAGTGTGTTAGAGCGTTGTTTTATGCCATATTTGTCCTTCTGGAGTTGGGGCATTACCACAATTTCTTTAGGAACTTGAGAATCATTAGGGAGAATTAAGAAATTATTAATTGTGGAATGAAGAATTAAGAAGTTCTTTATTCTGGAATTAAGGAAAATGTTGATAGATGAGCAGTATGGAAACACCTCTAGGAAGAGAAAAAGCAGTGCCTTGGATAGAGGAGTATATTGAATTTCTCAATGAGTTCCTGTCTTCCAAATGTCCCTTTGAAGCCTGGGGTGGCCTTATTTGGTGAAATGATCTCTAAGATTATATCTAACTGAACTATTTATTAGACAAACCTGACATTAAGCAAGGTCCTTAGTGTTTAAGGATAGACATGTACATGCAAGTTCCCTTGTTAGAAAATGGTCTGACTTAAATGAACCATCTTCAGTGTTCATTAAGAACACAAGATAGATGCACAGCATCTCTTGTTCTCAGGCAGAAGAAAAGCTACTGTCACAGGGAGGCTAACTGGCTTGTGACAAATTATACTATAACTGCCGCGTCAGTATTTATTCTCTTTACAACCCAATGGTGACAAATACGGGGGATGTTATAGATAGACATATCTATGTATCTATAAAAGTTAGGATTGCTTACCTCAAGAAGAGAAGCCTAGCGGATAAGCATTGCCCACACATAACTGAAAAGCAATTCAAGGCATGTTAAGTACTGGAAGAAAAGTAGAATGTACAGTGCCAAGTTGATTCCATGGTGAAATGTTTTAAAAAGTAACCATACCTAATACACTGTAGACAAAAGCCTCCGTTGGATCCTACATATATATAATAAATGCTTTCCACAGCTATTGTTTCACAGAACACTTTTTAAGGATATTATTAGGTGTGTTGTTAACAAAAGTATTTTGTTTTCCACAGCATTTAGAAAATGCTAAATTATGTTTAAGGAGACCATTTATTCTCCAATCCTCATGTTTTTACCAAAATGTGTTAGAGGGAATCTTTGAACAGAATTATCTACCCTCAATTGCTCTCTATGTCTCTGTCTTTATTTCTCTCTCTCCCTCCCTTTTCCTGTCTGGTTCTCACTCCCTTCTCCCCCTATTCTCTGTTTTCTTGTGAGTCTAGCATCTATTGAACCAGGCTCATTGGGTGGGCTGCTGACCATGTCAAAAGGAAAATAGGCCATGCTGACTTGATGAAGCCACTTTCAGGTTCTAGCTATGTTTTTGAATTCAATGTAAAGGTGAGCACTGTTATTCGGGAGTTATTGGACATCCACTAATAATGTGTCATTTTGATCTTCATCATATTCCTATGCCACTTTTCTAGTAATGAGAATCCAGAGGAGAGCAGGCATAATTATCTGACATATCAAATCTCAAATAGACTAGTTCACTTAAACAGCTTTCTTGATTCAGGACTCTTTAGATCCAGTGTTATAGTAATGTATGTTAAGAATATTTAAGTAAGGTGTAGATAGTAACAGTGTTTTCCAAATCACCTTGGAGTTACTAGTAAGATATTTGAGAGCTAGCAATAGCTACCACCTACTAAGCATAAGTACCAGGAACTGTGGTAAATTTTTGCTCATGTCACCTCAATTTACTCTTAAAATGGTCCTGTAGGATAATCACTGTTATATAATCATTTTGGTCTGAGGGTTGGTCTGAGAAGCTAAGTAACTTGCCCAAAGTTACAAACCACATAAATTGCCATAGTGGTAATTCAAACACAGGCCTATGATTGAAAGATTCTTCTCTGAACCACTGCATTATAACATGGAATATATTTGAGAAGCTTTTGTTCATTAAGGTGCCTGTCTTCCTCTGGGTTATCTTTAGATTATAGGAATTTTCATACAGATCTTAAAACTATAGAAAAGACTGAGAATAGAGCTGAATTCTTGCTTTACGTTTCATATGCATCAGGGCATAAATAAAGCTTAAACATGAAAAACCTAACTTCAGTCTGGGGGTGCTACAAAAGGGGATATCCATTCCTTCTCATCGTTATTGGTAGTACTAAAATATTACCTACTCAACTCTACAGGCAAGAAAAAATACAGAGGAGAAGATTTTCCTATTTATTTCTCTGTTCCAGTCAAGATTCAGACATATTCATTAGGAAGATATAACTTAAGAGTGTTTTAAGAGATTCTTTATGGAAAAGATCAGTGATAATTTGGAGTGAATAATGTATCCATGGAAACAGAATGAAACACAGCACTGTAATTCTGGACCCTGGCATTCTAGATCTGTTTCCGTGATTGACTTTTATTTTGAAAATTACTTAAGCTTTTAGCCTCTGTTCCCATATTTGTGAAGTGAGTTGTAAGTCTCAACCTGGGATAGCAAATATCCCAGGTGTAGTAACATACTGTTCTCAGCCTTGGAGAAGAAAACCGTTGACTTTGTTCTACTGATTCAACAGTGGCAGCAGATAGTGTACCTTTCAAGACAAAGAAATATACAGCAGTGGGGTTCCTCTTAGGATCTCAGAGAGATTCTTCAATGCATTGGAGATCAGAACTTGGAATAGCACACTACAAGCCATTAAAGAGGAAAGATTATCACACAGTAATTAAGACTAAATTGCCAGGTAGAAATACCTGCTCCCCTAAACTGCTTTGCAGTTAAGGAAACTAAGTAACAAAATTTTGGTGAATGGGCACAAGGTGAGGGCCTTAAGGAAAGTTTTGGCTTTTTTGATTCAGGTGCTTCCCTTTCCACCTTCTTTTTATGTTGAATGTGGACATGATGTGTGGACTTTGACTGCTATGTTGCCACCAGGGGGCCACAAGCTT
Organism: Leopardus geoffroyi; assembly: GCF_018350155.1. NCBI lineage: Eukaryota > Metazoa > Chordata > Mammalia > Carnivora > Felidae > Leopardus > Leopardus geoffroyi. Next base: position 130,634,234 of record NC_059326.1, read on the forward strand.
CTGGATAAAAGTGAAGCAAAGGCAGAACGAGGCTGGCTTTGTCTTTGATGGTGTCACTGAGCCACCAAATCAGTTCACTTTCAACTGAACATGATTTGTAACAGCAATAAAACAAATATGTCATTATCTAGTTTCAGTCATTAGTCAGGTTTTCTGTTGCCCATAACCAGATTTCTAACTTGGAAGATAGCTGTTCATAGGTCCCTCTCATTTCTGTACATCTCACGAGCAGAAACACTGACTGCTTTGTTTCAGACTACCTTTTCAAGGATGCTTGTATAGCAAATAGCCTTGGAAGACAAACATAGTATATTCTTCCAAAGCAAAGGGAGGTATCGTTTATATGATTAAAAAAAAAAAGATGATGCTCCTTTGAAACAAAGGTCGTGTACTGTCTGTTATTAAAAATTCTGGTTTTGTAAGCTTGAAGTTTCTCTCTTGTGCTGGTGTCTTGGTCATGTTGGGCTGTTATAACAAAAATACCATAGACTGAGTAGCTTAAATAATAGACCTTTATTAAAGTCCTAGAGCCTGAAAGCTCTAAGATCAGGGTGCTAGCATATTCAGTATTTGCTGAGGGTGCTCTTCCTGGTTTAGATGGCTGCCTTTTTGCTTTATCCTTTCCCAGTCAGGGGCAGAGGGCGGGGAGACAGAGAGAGAAACAGAGAGAGGGAGAGAGAGAGAGAGAGAGAGAGAGAATGTACTCTGGTCTCTTCCTCTTCTTACAAGGGCATCAATCTCGTAATTTGGGTTCAACTCTTACAACCTCATTTAAACCTAATTTCTTCCCAAAGTTCCCACCTCCAAATACCATCCCAATGGGGATTAGGATTTCAAACTTTAAATTTTGAAGGAACACAAACATCCAGCCCATAGCATCTGGTATTATTCACATTATTCTATAGGAATTGAGTTTAGGACAGCTGCTGAAAATGCTAATACCCTTGGTGCTCCTGCTTTGTTGAAGACCAAGCAATCTTGTTTCTTCTGCCTACATTCCCGGAAGTACGGACTTGAAGTGTGTTAGTTTGCAGGTAGGGTTAAGTCTCAGACTTTGAATATAAGGTTATCCACAAATTGATTTTAAATGGAGTAGTCAAAAGTAAGTATATATCTGAATTCCATGGATAAGGGTTATTTATTATACTCCTTATATTTGATCTGAATTGCCAATTAAATGATGGCTATTATATAGTAAAGAAAACAAATTGTAGTTTGTTTCTCATTTGAAAAAACTAACCATGCAACACATCTATATATAATTTTAATTGGCTGTGTATTCAGGAATGCAGAATCGAATTCTAAAGTATAGGAGGAATTCACAGAAAAATTAAAAACTCTTTGAGTCAGTGAAAAGGAAGAGAGTGTTAATTTTGCAGAAAATTACATCTTTATTGTGGATGAGCTTGGGATGCATCTAGAATGTAATGAAAGGGATCAGAGAATAATATATATGGAAGACTGAATAGGTGCTGTAAAAAAATAAATAAGATGTTCCAGGATTGAACACAAAGAGAATTCAAATATGCTAATGTACTAATAATACTAATAAAAACTCTGCTGAAGTAGAAAAATACCTGAATTTGAATATTAAGATTACTTATGAAGTATAAGAAAAAAAAACAGAACAGCAGGTGATTACTTATTGCCTGTGGAAATTGAGATTAAAAGGTAAAGAACAGACAATATGAAAATATAGAAGTACAAGTATGTTTTCTCATTGGAAAAACAAATTAGACTGTTCTTAGCTATCTATATCACGATATTGAATGTAGAATACCATGAGTAAAAATGATTAAAATAAGTACACATAATCACTGAAGTAAATTATTTTATATCAACATGATAAAATACCTTGTGATTATTCAACCAATAAAATACCAGCATACAATAAAGACAGTTATGGAAAACATCTGTGAATTAGTTTTAAAAAATTAACATTGCAGACTGTTTATTTCTGTGTTTTAGTCTGTACATTTTCTTGGGTCTCTCATTTTTATTTTCCTGCAGCTGTGCCTAAAGTATTGTTAGAGAGTTGAGATTCTAATGTCAATAATCTTAGTTTTTATTTGTAGAAGTTTAACTTGCATTATTCATATGTTATATCTTCAAGCTTTTTTGTTTCCTGATTTTATTTTGTGAATAAACTAGTTCAGACACAAAAGGCTGTAGGTATTAACAGAATCACCAGAACAGCGGTGAAGCAAAAAATATTTTAAATATTAATACTGTGCCTTTTAGTGGTTAAAAACCAAAAATGATATTTAATATTTTCCCATGGATTTCATTTTACTAAGAATTTTGAGGGTCCAGACAGATCAAAATTTTGACCAATAGCACATGAGTAATTAGTAGCAGAGATTAAATTAGCACTTTCTTCTTTTAATTTCCAGTTTTAGTTCTTTCATAACTTTAAAACTATACAGAGTATAGTATTTACTTAGATTCAGTGTACTTTGAGTACAGACAATAATGCAATATATGAAAGCAGAGTGTTTCAGTGATCTAAATTTGACCTACTTAAACCTAGAAGGCTAGCAAAAATAAACATTAATTAAACATCCATTAATAGTTTATTTATAGCATTTTAAAAAATTTAGAAGGCATATTTTTTTTCAGAGTTTCCTAGTGATATCTAAATTCATAACTCTGTTAAGTGTTTAAATGTTTTCAGTGCTCAACCAGAAAAGCTTGAAGTTATTCAATTGATGTATTTTTAAAAAGCCATCGAAAATTTAATAATGGATTTTTCACATATATAACTCTATATCTAGTGCCTAGTCTAACAGATAGAAATATCCAATTAATATTGGATGAATAAGTTATTTCTTAAAAGACTTGGACAAAAACATAGGTTATTAGTCATTACTGGACATTAATTAGATGAACACATCAGTAGTACTATCTCATCTTTACTTTTTACAGCTGGAAGATGACATATTTTGACAAGGCCACAGAAATTAAATAAGTATTAAGTTGTTGATTAATTCTGTTTGAGAATGATTTTATGGCACTGCCATTGTGATAATATGATGGCAGTTCAGGCTCAGTTAGTAAAAGCATGTTCAATTAAGTGTCATGTGCAAAGGATAAGAGGTCATATGTGAATCAAACATTTTACACATATTTGGGGGTACACCAAAGATTTTCCTACCCATTGATGCCTGGGCTTGTTCTCTTTCAGAGGCTCTTTCTAGCTTAAAATATAGTCCAAAAGCTATGGGGAAAGAACATAGACAGTTGGAGTACTTTATTTAGCTCATTGATTCTCAAAAATTTCTACCCTAAAGCATGATGAAAACAAAAGAGAATTAAAGAAGTGAAGATCAAATTTCAGTGTTGGCTACAGATTCCTCAGCTACTCAGAGAAATAACATCTGATTATTACATAAAATAAAACTTTTAATTATTCAAATGGGACTCGTCCTTCTGTTTCACTTTATCTTTAATATGTAAATTCTACAAAAATGAAATTGGAAATTTACCATGAATGTTTCATAATATCTTAAAGCTGGTAGAGATCTGGAAAGTATCATTTAATCAGTGCCTCCTCCTATCTCCATTAGGGCAGAGAAAATGCAATTTCTTAACCGCTATATTTCTCAGTGGCTAGCCCAGTGCTGTGCAAACATTAGATGCTCAAGAAAGAACAAACAGAGCTGTTGTCTGCTCTCAGTCATCTGCAAGAACACACTGTGGTTGGAAGGGAAGAGAGGAGGATACCTGGGCTCCTCCTGTTTTCCCTCCCTCTTCTGAAAGGCTCAATTACTTTGTGGATGGAAAGCCAGCTCTTCAAAGGTGAACTAGAACAAAGCCTCCTTTTTGAAGTCTCTCTCTCTTTTTTTTTTAAATTTTGAATATAGTTGACATATAGTGTTATGTTAGTTTCAGGTGTACAACATTCTGATTCAACTTATCTATGCATTATGCTGTGCTTACCACAAGTATAGCTACCATCTGTCATCACACCTCCCTATTACAGTATCATTGAATGTGTTCCCTATTCTGTGCCTTTTATTCCCATGACCTACTCATTCCCTAACTGGAAGCCTGTATCTCCCTATCCCCTTCACCCATTTTGCCTGTCCCTCCAACTCTCCTCTCCTTGGGCAACCACCATTTCTCTGTATTCATAAGTCTGATTCTGCTCCTTGTTTATTTATATGTTTTATCTTTTTAGATTCCACATATGACTGAAATCATCTGCTATCTGTCTTTCTTAGTTTGACTTATTTGACTTTGCATAACACCCTCTAAATTCATCCACGTGCATCTGAGGTTGAAGCAGCAATCATTTCTGTATGTTCTCGTAACCATTTTCTTTCTCTGATATCATGGCTGCTTTGTATTCGAGTTGGTTGTTTAAAAACTCCTACTTAAAGATTTTAAACGAAATGCAGGCAGTGATTAGGTCTTATTCATTATGTTAAATCTCAGGAAAATGAGAAAGTATTGGTTGTTAATTAATGAAGTTCACTGAGAGTACAATTAGAGTGACCTAAACTGGTCAGAGTTTGAGAACAGGAATGGAAAGTGGACACTCAGGTATGGAGCTGTAGCTCCTGAACTCCTGTTCTCCCAAGAGACTTCTTACCCAATTCCTTTGTTCAAACTGGAGTAGCAGAGGAGAGTCAACATGTTTCACATGTTTTCTCAAAAATATTTTTGCTTCAGGAAGGAAAATATGGGTTACTCCTATTATGATCCAATCAAAAATGAATTTTGCTTGAGTCTGAAGTATGTGGGAATGATGCTTAGAACCATCAAAAACCTGATTCCAAATGCAAATTTAGAGATAGAGTCAGTATTACAGCTTGGATGGATCCTGAAAATCATCTGTGTCAATTTAGTGATTTTCTAGGTGGAAAACTTAATATTCCGAAAGAGTAGAAAATCGTCTGGAAACAGAAATAAACAGCACTAATCCTACAAGGAACTGACATACGTCCATCTGAGAAGTTTTGAAACTTTAAGGACTTTATTAGATATGACAAGCAACTTCAAGTGTTCAGAGAGGAGAAATAATATTTCAAAAACTTAAAATTATATATGCAGGTGCAAATACTCAGGAGATCAGGAAAAAAATGTCTTGATTTTTAAAACATCTCTAGAGTCTGAAAATGAGAATAGAAGCTTACCCCAGGCAAAGGGAAGAAATCTCACTACTAGAGAGCTAATAAGAAATTCAGAGGGCAATGACAATATACATTCTGATTTCCATGGAACGTGAAAGGCTCCTCTAGCATTTGTGGACACTTATATTAAAAAATGTTATTCAGAGTTCCCTATACTTTTTTCTTTGACTGGTTTCCCCTCTTTTTCCATTAATTTTCAGTAGCTATAAACATAAGTTAAAGCATACGTTTCCAATCTCTACTACATAAATAAAGATTTTTATTCCATACAATTTAAATTATGGGGAAAACCACCACCTAAAGTTTTCTTTAGAAAATCTTTCTTTTTTTCCCCAGTTTTTTTTTAGTGAACGAGTGATATGTAGCACTGTATAAATTTAAGGCATATAGCATGATGACTTGATTTATATATATCATAAAATGATTACCAAAACAGGATCAGTTAGCATCCATTCTTCTCATATTGATAACAGAAAAAAGAAAAAGAAGAACCTTCTCTCTGTGATGAGACCTTTTATATTCACTTTTTATTCCTGAGGTAAATGGACATATAACATGTAGTTTAAGGTACACAATGTCATAATTGCACATCATGTACACAGTGATCACCATTAAAAGTGTACTTAATATCTATTACCATACAATTGACCTCTTTACTAATTTCTCCCACCCCTCAGATTGGTAACCACCAATCCATTCCCTGTATCTATGAGTTTGTTTTGTTCACTGTTTTGTTGAAATTGTTTTTTAGGTTCCCTGTAGGAGTGAAATCATATAGTGCTTGTCTTTTTCCATCTGACTTACTTCACTTACCTTAATGATTTCAATGTCTATCCATGTTGTTGCATATGACAAAATTTCATTATTCGTTTTTAAGTTTATTTATTTTGAGAGAGAAAAAGAGACAGCAAGCATGAGGAGAGGAGGGGCAGTGAGAAAGAGGGGAGAGAATCCCAGGCAGACTCCACGCTTTGAGCACAGAGCTGGATGCTATGTGGGGCTCAAACTCAGGAAATTGAGATCATGACATGAACAGAACTCAAGGGTCAGACACTTGCTGAGTCACCCAGGAGTCCTAAAAATTTCATTATTTTTTTTATGGCTGAGTATTATTTGATTGTATGCAAGTGTGTGTATATACAAACATATATACATACTACATTTTTTTATCCCTTCATCCATTGTTTCCATTTCTAACCACTGTAAAGATTGCTGCAATGAACAAAGGGGTACACATATTTTTTTTGAATCGGTGTTTTTGTATTCTTCAGATAAATACCCAGGAATGGACTAGCTGGATCATAAGACAGTTCTACTTTTCATTTTGTTTTGATGAACCTCCATACTCTTTCCACAGTAGCTACACCAATTTATATCACCACCAGCAGTGCACGAGGGATCCGTTTGCTCCATGCCCTGTCCATACCTAACAGGTATGAGGTAACATCCTATTCTTGTTTTCATTTTCATTTCCTTAATTAGCCATATTTAACATCTTTTAATGTGATTTTTGGCCAACTGTATTTTTTTTAATGTCTATTTGTCTTACATTTTCCATTTATTACTATCCATTCATCCATTCAGATTTTCTGCCAGTTTTAAAATGACATTCATTTTTTGTTGTTGCTGTCTTTAATGAGTTTTTCCTATGTTTGATATTAGTCCCTTTTCAGATACCTGATTTGCAAAAGTCTTCCAATTCAATAGAGTGCCTTTTTGTTTTGATAATTAAAAAAAAATTTTTTTTACTGTTTATTTATTTTTGAGACAAAGACAGAGCATGAACTGGGAAGAGCCAGAGAGAGAGGGAGACACAGAATCCAAAGCAGACTCCAGGCTCTGAGCTGTCAGCACAGAGCCTGATGTGGGGATCGAACCCACCAACCATGAGATCATGACCTGAGGGGAAGTTGGACGCTTAACCGACTGAATCACCCAGGCACCCCTGATAATTTTTTTAATGTGCAGAAACTTTTAAGTTTGATATAACCTCACTTATTTTTTGCTTTTGTTTCCCTTGCCTTTACAGTCAGATCCACAAAAATACCAGTAAGATCAGTGTCAAAAAGCTTCCCAGCTATGTTTTCTTCAAGGGATTTTAATGGTTTCAGGCTTCATATTCAAGTTGTTAATCCCTTATGAGTTCATTTTGGTGTATGGCATAGAGGAGTGGGCCAGGCTCATTTTTTGGCATGTGGCTGTCCAGTTTTTTCTGCATCAATTATTGAAGAGATTGTCCTTTTTCACTGGATGTTCTTCACTACTTTGTTGTATTAATTGTCCATACATGTGTGTTCTCAAATTTGTTCCATTAATCTGTGTGTCTATTTAAAAACAAATTGTTACGGGTGGTGGTGGCTCTATCCCTTAAGTGTCCAACTCTTGATTTTGGCTCAGGTCATGATCTCTCTGTTCATGACTTCAAGCCCCTCAGCAGGCTCTGTGTTGACAGTGCGGAGCCTGCTTGGAATTCTCTCCCTGGCTCTCTCTCTGCCCCTCCCCTGCTCACTCTCCCTCTCTCAAAATAAATAAATGAACGTAAAAAAATTATTATTTTTTAAAAGTATTGTTGACATACATGTTATATTACTTTCAGCTTTGTAACAATGTTTCAGCAAGTCTATACATTGCTTAATGCTCATGAGCATTGGAGTTACCTTCTGACACTAAAATGTTACTGCTGTTGGACTATCTTCAGATGCTGTACTTTTCACTTTTATAACTAGAACTTTGTGTCTCTTAATCCCCTTTACCTTTCTAGCCCATCACCACACTCCCACAGCCATGCCTTCTGATAACCACCTCTAACAGTAGAGAAATACTGTTTCTGATTTAGTTTTACATACCAGAAATACTGTTTCTGATTTAGTTTTTTTAATAGAAGTTCAATTATATGGTATTTGTATTTCTGTGTCTGATTTACTTCACTTAGCATAATATCCTCTAGGTCCATCCATGTTGTTATAATGGCAAGATACTATTTTTTTTTATGGCTTAGTAACATTCCATTGCATATTTATATCGATCTTTATCCATTCATCTATAAATGGACACTTAGATTGCTTCCATATATTCGTTATTGTAATTAATGCTGCTATATAATAAGGGATCCATATATCTCTGTAGTGTTTCATTCTCTTGTGGGATGTAAATATCTACTAGTGGAATTACTGGATTGTATGTCTTTACCATTTTTAATTTTTTTCAACGTTTATTTATTTTTGGGACAGAGAGAGAGCATGAACGGGGGAAGGGCAGAGAGAGAGGGAGACACAGAATCGGAAACAGGCTCCAGGCTCTGAGCCATCAGCCCAGAGCCCGACGCGGGGCTCGAACTCACAGACAGCGAGATCGTGACCTGGCTGAAGTCGGACGCTTAACCGACTGCGCCACCCAGGCGCCCCTACCATTTTTAATTTTTTGAGGAAACTCCATATTGTTTCCACAGTGGTTGCACCAATTTTTATGGCCAATAAAGTTTTCCAAACTTTTATTGAATAGACTATCCTTCCCCATTGGGTATTCTTGCCTCGTTTATTATATATTAATTGACCATATAAACGTGGGTTTACTTCTGGACTCTATCCTGTTCCATTGATCTATGTGTCTCTTTTTGTGCCAATAACATTTCGTTGTGATTATTGTGCATTGTATTCTATCTTGAAATCTGGGATTATGATACCTCCAGCTTTGTTCTTTTTTTAGAAAACTTTTTTTTTAAGTTTATTTATTTATTTTTGAGAGAGAGCATGAGGCAGACAGGGGCAGAAAGAAAGGGAGAGAGGGAATCCCAGGCAGGCTATAAACCATCTGTTCAGCCTGATGTAGGGCCCGAACTCACGAACCACGAGATCATGACCTGAGACGAAGTTGGGCGCTTAACTGACTGAGCCACCCAGGCACCCCTGTTCTTTTTTCTAAAGATTGCTTTGGCTATTCAGGGTCATCTGTGGTTCCATACAAACTTTAGAATTATTTGTTCTAGCTCTGTGAAAAGTACTTTTGATATTTTGATAGGGATTGCATTGAATCTGTAGGTTGTTTTGGGTAGTATGGACATTTTAACAATATTCTTCCATGCTGTGAGTATATCTTTCCATGTGTTTATATTACCTTCAGTTTCTTTCATCAATGTCTTACAGTTTTCAGAGTACAAATATTTCACCTCTTTGGTTAACTGTATGCCTAGGTATGTTCTTCTTGGTCAGTTGTAAATAGGATTGATTTTTAAAATATTCTTCCTGCTTTGCCATTAACATAAGGAAACAAAAGATATTTCCCTGTGTTATTCTTTTATCCTGCAGATGTACTGAGTTTATTCATTTTAATAGTTTTTGATGAAGTTTTTACAGCTTGCTTTATATAGTATCATGTCATCTCCTAACACTGACTGTTTTATTTCTTTCTTACCAATTTGGATGACTTCTATTACCTTTTCATCCAATTCATATGACTAGAACTTCCAGTGCCTATGTTTAGTGAAAGTGGCAAGAGTGGACATCCTTGTCTTGTTCCTGTTCTTAGAGAGAAAGCTTTCAATTTTTTTCTTAACAGAGTGTGTTGTTAGCCGTGGGTTTGTCATACATGGCCTTTGTTAATATTGAAGTATATTCCCTCTAAATCCACTTGGTCAAGAGTTTTTATCAGAAATGAATGTTGAATTACATCATATGCTTTCTCTGCATCTTTTGTGATAATTGTATGGTTTTTACTCTTCATTTGGTTAGTATGGTTTATTACAATGATTGCCTTGTGCATGTCCATCCTTGCATACCTGAAATAAATTCCACTTGATGTGGTGAACTTATTAATATATTGTTGAATTCAGTTTGCTAATATTTTATTGAAGAATTTTGCATCTTTGAACATCAAAGATATTGGCCTGTAGTTTTCTTTGTTTTTTGTTTTTTTGTTTTTTTGGTACTGTCTTTGGTTTTGGTATCAAGGCAATGCTGGCCTTGTAGAATCAATTTGAAAGTTTTCCTTCTATTTTTTAAAATAGTTTGAGAAGAGTAGGTATTCACTTTTCCTTAAATATATGGTAGAATTAATGTGTGAAGCCACCAAGTCTGGACTTTTGTTTGTGGGAGGGTTTTGATTCAATTTTGTTACCAGTAATTGTTGTGTTTAGATTTTTTTATTTCTTGCTGATTGAGTTTTTAAAGACTCTCTTTTTCAAGTAATTTATCCACTCTTCTAAATTATCCAATTTGTTTGCTTATAATTTTTCATAGTATCACAGTCCTTTGTATTTCTGTGGTATTAATAATAACTTTGTCTTTTTCATTTCTGATCTTGTTTTTGTGACCTCAGTTGGTCTTTTTCTTGGTACATATGGCTAAAGGTTTAACAGTTTTGATCTTTCCAAAGCTCTTGGTGTCATTGATATTTTCTATTGTCTTTTAAGCCTCTTTTTTATTTCTCCTCTGATTTTATTATTTTTTTCCTTCTATTATTTTCTTCCTTCCTGGGGTTATTTTTTTTCCTACTTTTTCTAGATTCTTTCAGTGTTCAAATGCTTGAGATTTTTCTGTTTTTTTTTTTTTTTTTTTGAGGTAGGCCTGTATGTATGTATTTCTTCTAGACCAGTTTTGATGTATTGCAAATATTTCTGTGTCATAGTTCTGTATACATTAGTCTCTAGGTTTTTAAAAATTTCTTCATTGGTATCTTGGATGACCTCTTAGTTATTCAGTAATATGTTGCTTAATCTCCACATTTTTGTGTTTTTTCCAGTTTTCTTCCTTTTATTGATTTCTAGTTTTATACCATTGTGGTTAGAGAAGATGCTTCATATGGTTTCATTCTTCTTGGATTTATTGATACTTGTGTGACCTAATATATGATCTATCCTGGAGAATGTTCAGTGTGCACTTAAGAAGAATGTACATAGTGTTGCTATTAGATGGAATGTTTTTGTATACCTATTAAATCCATTATGAATTTTCTTTTTAGTTTATCTATTGATGTAAGTGGGGTGTTTAATTCCCCTGCTATTTTTATATTTCTGTCAATTCATCCCTTCAGATATGTTAATGTTTACTTTATTCATTTGGTATTCCTATGGTGGGTGTGTGTATGTGTATTTTATATCTTCTGGTTGGATTGACCCTCTATGATTATGCCTTTCTTTGCCTATTATTGTAGTCTTTCTTTGAAAGCCAATCTTGTGTAACAGTATAGCTATACCAACTTTCTTTCTGTTTCCATTTGCATGGAATAGCTTTCTCTATCCCTTTACTTTTGGTCTCTGTGTGTCCTTCCTTCTGGAGTGAGTCTTGTAGGCAGCATGTAGATAGAATGGCTGAATGGCTTTAAAAAAAATACCTATGTCTTTTGATTGAAGAATCTTGTTTATTTACATTTAAAGCAATTATTGATAGGTTTTTACTTAGGCATTTTGTTAGTTGTTTCTAAGCTGTTGTTGTTGTTATTACTGTCCATTTCTTCTCTTTTTCTATTCCCTCATGGTTTGATGGCTTTCACTAATGATATGTTTGTATTCTTTTCTTGTTCTCCTTTGTGTATTTATTGTAAGTAAATTGTGGTTTTCCTGCATATAATTCCCATTGTTTTTTAAAGCCCATCATTTAGGAAGCTCATTTCATGTAGGATTGAAGGGTTGTAGTACTTGATGTAGAGCACAAACACTTCACTTAGGGAAAAGTTCTGTATTTTTGAGATTCCTTTCACGTGTGGATTGCTGTGATTGGGGAAGATATTTTTGTGTAGGACTTTTTCTGCCTCCCCTACCCATCTTAAAGCTGTTCTTTTTTCCTTTGTTGTGGAGATTCTGCTCACCTAGTTTTCTTGCCTTTTTAAGAGAAAATATTTCATATATATTTGCTCTGTGGAATGGAGTGAGGTCAATATGTTCCGACTCTGCCATTTTGAACCCAACCAGGATTTAAACTTTTAATAACCTACCTATATATCATACACAGTATAAGCTGTCTTCTTCACTTTTTACTGTATGCCCCTATTACTTACCTTATAACCGGAAGTTTGTATCTGTGATCACCTTCATCCATTGTACACCCTCTGCCTCTGGTAACAACAACTTTGATATATTTTCCTGTGAGTTTTATTTATCTTAAGATTCCACATATAAATGAAATCATGAATTATTTGTCTTTCTCCGGCTTATTTCACTATTTAATGCCTTGCAGGTCCAACTATATTGTCACAAATGGGAAGATTTCCTCAATCCTTGATGGCTGATATTCCATGTGTATGTACTTTATATACATGTATTTATATGGATTTCATTATACACACACACACACACACACACACACACACACACACTTATACATAATTGTGTATGTGTGTTTTTTGTTGTTCGTGGTTGTGTGTGTGTGTGTGTGTGTATGTGTATGTTAAGTCTTACATATTTTTGGATACTAACCCCATATTGGATATATCATTTGTAAATATCTTCTCCAATTCAGTAGATTGTATTTTAGTTTTATTGATTGTTTGCTGTGCAGAAGCTTTTGATTTTGATGTAGTCCCAATAGTTCATTTTTGCTTTTGTTTCCCTTGTCTCAGGACACATATCTAGAAAAATGTTGCTATGGCTGATGTCAGATAATTACTGCCTGTGTTCTCTTCGAGGATTTTCATAGTTTGAAGGCTCACATTAAGATCTTTAATCCACTTTGAGTCAGGAACAACCTGTGTCTCCATCTTGGTCAAATTTTTTGTTTCTGTTTTTTGACTTGAATATAACACATGATTATTTTTTCCTTTTCATATTCCGAATATTGTAGAAAAAGTTATCAACCCTATGCTTAAAAGGAAAGCCAGTGGTAAGCTTAATTTTAAATTGGTTGTGATTTCTGTAAACCCTGACTTTTTTTTTCTTCATGAAGGACTTTGTAAAACTGCTAAAGTTGCAGGAGTCTAGGACTTAGGATAAGCACCCGGCAGAGACAAACCAGTATTGAACTTAAGTAATTTAACTTCACCCCCCTCCTACCCCACCCCTGTATAATAAGAACTCTGCTCTGAAATTACTTGCTTTACTGTGGATTTTCACTTTTTGGAATACACTTGAAGGACTTGATTATTTGAGAAATCAGAATGATCTCAGTACAAGACTTCTTCACTTATATCATGCCCCTTAGGTTAGGCACCACTGTATTCTGACAGATTTGTACTGCTTTTTCAGGGAGTGAACATTCCAGCTTCCAGGTGTTTCTCAGCACATACACTCCCTTCCTTTAATTTCAGTATCTGTCATGGTGATATTGTACCACAGTGGATCTGCTTTTCCAGACTTTAGGTTGAAAGATAGTTCTGAGAATTTTCCCTAGTTGACAGTTAACTGTCATTTAAATGTTTTTCTAACCTAAATGATGCAAAGCTCAGATTATCTTCAGCCCTAAATATGGTTTATTACAGGTTTGTATCCCCTATTGGTACTCATTGCTCATGCCATAATTGCTTTTCTTGCTAGAGTTATAGATTTGAATTATGGTCCTAATACCTAGTTATTTATGGAAATGAAGATAAAGTACGAGAGTATGATTATCTCAAAAGAGGATCCAATAATTAGGCTGTAGAAAAGCTAGGATTGTTTCTAGAGGAGCTTTTGCCCAAATAAGAACTCAAAAGTTAGTATCTTTAAGGTTTTACTTATTCCTTTTATATTAAAAAGCAGCAACAGCAAAGCTCTGAGCACTAACTCTTCCTAGCTATTTGCTGTTTTAATCATTTACACAGCTCTAGTGTCTGGAGAGAACTCAGGATTGTACAGCTTTTGCTGAATTAGTTTGGATAATTTGCAATAAAACAAAAACCTCTGTTAAAATTAAATACTAAATGGAGATGGGACTTTAGAAAACCCTGAGCAGATAAAACCATTTAAGCTGTATAAGCAAAACTAAATGTAACTTATTTCATGAACGTAAGTGAAACTTACTTTTTATAAGTGCCTTTGACAATTGTAAAGAAACTTAGTTATTTTCCTAAAAATTGCATGAGATAATCACTTTAAACCAATCCCTTGCCATCTGGATATTTCCATTTTAAATAACCGATCACGGTAAAGGTTAACAACTTTTTCACTTTGATTTTATAAGTCATCCTGTAATTCTATGCCCCTGAGCTTCATATCCATTTTTATTTTATTTTTATTTTTTTAATGTTTATTTTTGAGAGAGAGACACACAGAGAGCATGAGCAGAGGAGGGGCAGAGACAGAGAGAGAGGGAGACACAGAATCTGAAGCAGGCTCCACACTTGGAGCTGTCTGCACAGAGCCCGACACGGTGTTCGAACTCACGAATGGTGAGATCATGACCTGAGCCAAAGTCGGACGCTTAACAGACTGAGCCCTCCAGGTGCCCCCATTTTTAATTTTACAAGCTCCCATGTTTTGAACTGTGTTATAGGCACAAAAATATCTTACTACTCTTTGTTGATTTGGTGGTTTTGATACTCCTAGATTTTTGACACCTTAAAATGAGGTAGCTTCTTAAGTAAAAGGGAAAGAAATTTTCCTTAAAAATTCATGCTGCTGAAATTTATATTGACTCCTTCCCTTCCTTCTCTTATAGTTTCCTTCCTGGTTTACCTCCTATAATACAATTCACAAAGTCATTATATTAAAATTAACAATAATTTTATTATAGTTTAAAGCAAATTCAGGGTAAAAGTTATATACAGTTTTCATATCAGAAAAGAGGTAAATGGGACAGTGTCATTGCTATTAGAACAAGAAGCATTTAGGAGCAGAGTCCAGAAAACTGGTCAAAAGTCACACTTAAACATGTTTTCTTTGACGCACTTTCATTTGGCTAGTACTTTGCATTCCTTACAATCTGGCGTCACTCTCCTTTCTTACTATGTTTTCAGAGTTTCATACCAAATCCAGATTCATACATTCATTCCAGAAATAAATAGCTTTTATTCTGTAAGCAAATAATGTTGACCTGTAGCCATGTGCCAAGCGCTCTTTGCAGGGCTGAGGATTTAAAGGTGAGCAAAACAGACCTGATCTGATCTGATTTGATTTGACCAAGAGCTGTAGTGTGGTGTGAACAATCAAATACTCTCATGAATAAGTAATTATTAGTTGCAATACAGATTTACAGAAAATAAAGGTGCTTTTTAGGCTATGGAGTGAGGATATGGCACATGAGCTGATACATGAAAGGTTTAAGAATGAAAAGTTTGGAGGGGAGGAGGAAAATTGGGCAGATGAAACATTGTACTCTCTTTCCAAAAGTAGGAGAGGGTATGGGTATTCAAGGAGTGGAAAGAAGACAGAGTTGTTAAAAGTGGAAAGATGTAAAAGCAGAACATAATGAGGCTATAAATGGCAGGGAATAGCATGTTTGGGTTTTGGAAGGCCATATTAGGGACTTTCATCTCTAGAGCATTTATTGTAGGAGTAATGGGAAGGTTTTGAAGAGGTACAAACAGGAAAATGTCAAATAAGAATTTCATTTGTTTAAAAAAGATGATTGCTGACACAGTGAGGAAAATGAACTGGAGAGGAGCAAAAGAGAAGAGAGAAACTAGTTACACATCTACTGCAAAAGTCGAGAGAGATGATGGCAGCATGGACCAGGATGGGGATGGCAGGGAAGACAGAGCAATGACAGAAATCAATGGTATTTGGGCATTGAAATTTCATAGATTTTACAACAGTTGAATACTTCTCAAATTTTATATATTTATGATGAAACAGGCACTATCAGAGGTGTAAATTAGTATCTCCACTTGGGAACATAATTAGTATTGTGTCTCATGAGTGTGAAAAATGCTTAACCCTTTTGCCTAGTAATTTCTTATCTGGGAAACCATTCAAAAGAAGAAACCCTGAAGTACCTAAGGCTTCTTTGGACAAAGATGTTTACTACTAAGGAACAAGTGCATTAGTAAAGGTAATTACCTGCATATTCAAATACAGATGAAAGACTAATTTAATTCTGATATAGTTTTCTCCATCATGTCTAATTTTTAAATGTTTACAGTGAGCGTGTTTTAATCAGAAAAATTAATTTTTTTAATTTTATTTTTTTAGTTTATATCCAAATTAGTTAGCATATAGTGCAACAATGATTTCAGGAGTAGATTCCTTAGTGCCCTTACCCATTTAAACCATCCCCTCTCCCCCAACCCCTCCAGTAACCCTCTGTCTGTTCTCCATATTTATGAATCTCTTATGCTTTGTCCCCCTCCTTGTTTTTATATTATTTTTGTTTCCCTTCCCTTATGTTCATCTGTTTTGTCTCTTAAAGTCCTCATATGAGTGAAGTTATATTTGTCTTTCTCTGACCAATTTCACTTAGCATAATACCCTCCAGTTCCATCCACGTAGTTGCAATTGGCAAGATTTCATTCTTTTTGATTGCTGAGTAATACTCCATTGTGTGTGTGTGTGTGTGTAGACACCACATCTTCTTTATCCATTCATCCATCGATGGACATTTGGGCTCTTTCCATACTTTGGCTATTGTTGATAGTGCTACTATAAACATGGGGGTGCACATGTCCCTTCGAAACAGCACACCTGTATCCCTTGGATAAATGCCCAGTACTGCAATTGCTGGGTCGTAGGGTAGTTCTATTTTTAGTTTTTTGAGGAACCTCCATACTTTTTTCCAGAGTGGCTTCACCAGCTTGCATTCCCTTCAGAAAAATTAATTTTTAAGGGCCCAGTATCTCGGCGACTATCCATAGTATTAGGTCTTATTTAAAACATCACACTTAAGTGCTAATAAATAATAATAAACAAACTTAAGTTTTAATGCTTTACCTTCCATCTGCATTTTTCAAGGATTTGGTTGGATGGTAAAGGAAAGTGAAGGTTTAAGTAAAAAACCTTGCTGAGAATATTTCATAACCATAAAACTGTAAGCATCGATAAATGAGTATCTCAGTTTCATGGTCCAAGTGCAAGATCTAATATATTCAGTAAATGTATGTAGACTATTCATGAAGGTGTATGAGTACTTAATAGATTTATTAATGACAATTTGGGTCTAATAACTAACCTCCAGTACCTCCAGGGTCAATAAGGGTGAGTAGAGCAACAGGAAGAAGGTGAGGGGCAAAATATTGCACCCCATGCAGATGGTATTGTCTCTTCTAGGCTTTTTTATACAGCACTAGGGAGAACCACAGAATGGAAGAGTGACAGAGCTAATAAAGTGGTAAGAACATAATCAGCAAAATCTGGTAGCTATGAGATAAAGTCAGGAGAAGTAGAAAAGATGGTCATAAAGTGAACTAAGCTGACAATCAGATTTTCTAGGCATGTATAACATACAGTTTTCCCCCTAAGTACCCAGAGGAGAGAGAATTTTCTCTTCCTTTTCTTACAGCCTTAGGGCATCCTTGGTGTTGGGGGTGGTCGTGTTCACCTTTACCCTGTCTAGCTGTTAGGGACACTGAGGTCAACAACCAAGGAGTTCAAATGGGAAAATTTCCATTGTATTTATTTGTTTTTGTATTTCCATTGTATTTGTATGTAAATCCATTGTATTTATTTGTATTTTATTTGTATTTATAGCCCTTCCCTCAATTTGCAATTATATAGTCATCTTGTTTATTGTCTGAATCTTCCATTTAAAAGTAAGATCCATAGAGTCAGACATGTTTTTGGTTTACTGCTGTGTGCCTATTAATCAAGGGAATAAATGGAGTGGTAGTTAAGTGGGAAGGTAACAGAGCATTAGCTATGGAACGTGGGGAGGAAGTGGAAAGAGTCTGACCTTCAAGGCCATGCAACCATCATTTCTCACCTGCTCTCCTGCCAAAAGGTAGTGGAAAGGTCCAGGCAAAACAAAGCCAGAATCCTCCAGCGATGTGAGGACCTGAGAACAATACTGCTCTCAGGATTAGCACATTGATAAGACAAAATTACAGAACGCTATCTTGTTTAGAAGGAAAAGAACACTTGGTAACAGTCTCAAAGGAGAGAGAAACAACCAGGAACCTGTTCTCGGTGGGATCAGGTAGAGTACAGTTTTAAGTAAAGAAAAAATTCATCTGAGCACATCTATTCCACATAACAATGGATTTTAGTAAAGCAGTCTTATAACCCCTAAGAAGAAATGTGTCTGTCAAAATTACCAAACTGAAAAATTCTAGAATTGAAGCTGTCTGAGAAGTTTGAATCCAAAATTACACCCTAATGATTTAACAGACGATAATAACAACAGCTACAGAGATTTGTGCATGTATGTGTATAGCTAATGTGCACTATAAATGGATGACACTGAAAAACAACACCTCTTACTTTAAGTGCATTTTTCCTTTTCTGTCATCATACTGTATTAGAGGTCTCCAGAAAAACCAAATCAGTAAGATCAATAGATGTACCTATTTCCAGTCAGAGAAGACCAGTGTTTCAGCTCAGACAGGCAGGAAGACAGGGAACTCTCCTTTACTCTTCTTATTCTATTCGGGCTTTCAACAGAGTAGATGAAGCCCAACTACAATGGAAAAGGCAATCATTTTTACTAAATCTGAGTCTACCAATTCAAATGCTAATCTCCTCCAAAACACATTCACAGATGTATCCCCAACAAGTTTAACAAAATACCTGGGCATCCTGTGGGCCAGTCAAGTTGACACATAAAACTAAGCATCACAGAGGAACATAAAGGCATGACTAAATCCACTGAAATCCTATCGTTTTTACATCATTTTGTAGTTTTGGAATCAATAGTTGTATCCTTTATTACTGCAGCAGGATGCATTAAAATGTCTAGATGCCAGCACCACTAAGTGCAACAATCCAGCCAAATAACATTTTATAGCTGTGATATCCACAAAAGGTGGTATTTCAGGATTTAGCCAGCCTGCCAGAGAGGTTTAAATTTATAAAGATTTGCAAAAGATGACATTAAATGTTAAGATATTTAGCATGATAAACCACTAGTTTATAATATTCATTGTAGGGAAAATTATAGTGTAATGTTTAATACACTAAAGATAGTGATTACCCTTCCTGTAAAGTATCAAATTTTGTTTAAAACTGGGATTTTATCACTCATTACATTCAAATATATAAGATCTCATTCAAAGCAGCACCTTTGGAGAAAACGTACCCTACTGAACCTAAGTGAGGGGGGTTAGTAAAACATAATAGAAAATATTTATAGGTATTTAATTATGGTCTCTCTTGTGTCTCAGTTTTGAAACAAAATTTTTCTGTGTAATTTCCTTTATCACTTCTCTTGGTGCTAGTAACTTGTAGCCATTACTGAATAGAAAATTCAGGGCACCTGGGTGGCTCAGTCGGTTGGGCGGCGACTTCAGCTCAGGTCATGATCTTGTGGTCTGTTGAGTTTGAGCCCTGCATCGGGCTCTGTGCTGACAGCTTGGAGCCTGGAGCCTGCTTCGAATTCTGTGTCTCCCTGTCTCTCTGCCCCTTCCCCATTTGCACTCTGTCTCTCTCTGTCTTTCAAAGGTGAATAATTGTTAAAAAAAAAAAAAAAGAAAGCAAAGAAAAGAAAATTCACCCACAAAAGATGATTTACCCTCACTTACGATATCAAAATAGTGAACCACAGCTTTAAAGGCAGTCTGAGGTGGTACCAGGCAGGAGCAGCACCACTGACACACAGGTGTATCTCCTTAACACCAATTTGAAGGCAGGTGGGGATAAAGAAGTTTCCATGGGATGAGAATCTGAGAATTTGTCTCCAAATATACTCCTGATTTCCTGATGGATGGACTTTCGTCTTTGCTCCAGTCCTGATTGTTTGCCACCCGTGTGGGTATTTAAGAGATTGGTAATAAACAAGTTCAACACTTGTAAACCAACAAGTACATAGTTGTTTTTTTTTTTCTTCTCCTTCTCCTTGTCCTTCTTCTTTTTATACTAGATATATTCCTTCAGACTACAGAGAAAGGATTTTGCTCTTTTGAAGGGAAAGATAATCCTCTCTTTTCACTTTCCCACCTCTCTCAACCTGGGTAAGGATGCACGTTGTCCAGATTGGGACCGGAAGCATCATTGTGTAGGAAAAATAAAAATTCAGAGGCTTAATCCTCCCTGTTGAAAATAAGGGAAGGAACTTTCCTACTTCCTTTTCCTAGAGCATTTACTTCAGGAACCTTGTAAGTTTTTTCTCTGTCTCTTCGAGATGAATATAAATACTTAAAAACTAAGTCTTAGACCAGCTTTGTAACCCAGAATGTCTTCTTCAAGGACCTGGCAGTTGGATGTTAGGGATGTGATCATTCTTGATGATTGCCTCTCAACTTCCAGTTTATGTGAGAGAGTAGGAGCCCAACTTCAGAAGTTTGGTTCACTCCAAGTTGCAAAATTAGTTGTTGTCATAAAGATAGGGGAAGTTTGTTATTCCTTTGGATAAAGCTAATTCACTAACACAGCCATTGCAATTACCAAGTAAATTTAGGATGAACTATACGAAGACATGTCTTGATGGACTGTAAGTGCTTGGCTATATAAAAGGGTGAAATTACTGTCTCCACAACCTCTTCTTAGTGACTGCCTATGATACACATCACATTCTGGTATAATGCTTATATTTCACCAGTAATTGTGACCATATGGAGGAAGCCACCATGTGGAGGAAAAAAACTTAGAGAATTACAGAATAATGGAGCTGAAGACTTGGCTAAAATATTGTTGAATATTTACATTCTTTAGACTTAACTCTATGAGCCATGACATTTCCTTATTGACTCAAGCCAGATTGAAATGGGTAAATTGTTACTCATAATTGAAAGCGTTCTGTGCATTTCCCTGATGATTAGTGATATTGAACATCTTTTTGTTATTGCTATTGACTTGTAAGAGTTCCTTGTGTATTTTGGGATAACTGCTTATCAGATATATAATTTGCAAATATTTTCTCTCATTCAGTAGGTTGCATTTTCATTTTATTGACTTTCCTTGCTGTACAGAGACTTTTTAGATTGAGGTAGTCCCATTTGGTTTTTGATTTTGTTGTCTTTGCTTTTGGTGTCAAATAAAAAAAAATCCTCACTAAGATCATTGTTAGGAAGGTTACTACCTATGTTTTCTTCTACAAGTTTTATAGTTCCAGGTCTTACATTCATTCTTTATTCATTTTTAATTTTTTTTTGTATGGGGTTTTTTTGTATGTTTGTAGGGTTCCATTTTCATTATTTTGCATGTAGTTGTCCAGTTTTCCCAGCACCATTTATTGAAGATCCTGCCTTTCCTCGTTGTATATTCTTGGCATCTTTGTCATAAATTGAACAAATAAGCATGAGTTTATTTGTGGACTTCTATTCTGTTTTACTGATCCATCTGTCTGTGTTTAGGTCAATGCCATACTGTTTTGATGACTATATTGTTGTAATATAATTTGAAACTAGGGAGCATGATGCCTCCAGCTTTGCTTTTCTTTCTCAGAATTGATTTGGCTACTTCAGATTTTCCATGATTCCATACATATTTTAGGATTATTTGTTCCATTTTTGTGAAAAATGCTATTCGAATTTTTGTCAGGATTACATTGAATCTATAAATGGTTTTGGCTAGTATGAACATTTTAACAACGCTAACTCTTTGAATCCATGAGTATAGAACATTTTTCTGTTTATTAACATATTCAATTTCCTTCGTTAAATTTATTCCCAGGTATTTTTTTTAATTCCTCAGTATTTTATTCTTTTTAATTATAAATAGGATCATTATCTTTTTTTCTTTTTTCTTTTTTAAAATTTACATCTAAATTAGTTAGCATCTAGTGCAACAATGATTTCAGGAGTTGATTCCTTAATGGCCCTTACCCATTTAGCCCATCCTCCTTCCCACAACCCCTCCAGTAACTCTCAGTTTGTTCTCCATATTTATGAGTCTCTTCTGTCTTGTCCCCCTCCCTGTTTTTATATTATTTTTGTTTCCCTTCCCTTATGTTCATCTGTTTTGTCTCTTAAAGTCCTCATATGAGTGAAGTCATATGATTTTTGTCTTTCTCTGACTAATTTCCCTTAGCATAATACCCTCCAGTTCCATCCACGTGGTTGCAAATGGCAAGATTTCATTTTTTTGATTGCTGAGTCAAAATACTCCATTGTATATATATACCACATCTTCTTTATCCATTCATCCATAGATGGACATTTGGGCTCTTTCCATACTTTGATTATTGTTGATAGTGCTGCTATAAACATGGGGGTGCACGTGTCCCTTTGAAACAGCAACCTGTATCCCTTGGATGAATGCCTAGTAGTGCAATTGCTGGGTTGTAGAGCAATTCTATTTTTAAGTTTTTTGAGGAACCTCCATACTGTTTTCCAGAGTGGCTGCACCA
The DNA here is from genome assembly GCF_018350155.1 of Leopardus geoffroyi. Classification (NCBI taxonomy): domain Eukaryota; kingdom Metazoa; phylum Chordata; class Mammalia; order Carnivora; family Felidae; genus Leopardus; species Leopardus geoffroyi. The sequence goes on from NC_059326.1 coordinate 130,656,645, forward strand.
GCTTGCATTCCCACCAAAAATGCAAAAGAGATCCTCTTCCTTTGCATCCTCGCCAACATCTGTTGTTGCCTGAGTTGTTACTGTTAGCCATTCTGACTGGTGTAAGGTGGTATCTCATGGTGGTTTTGATTTGTATTTGCCTGATGATGAGTGATGTTGAGCATTTTTTCACGTGCCAGTTGGTCATCTGGATGTCTTCTTTGGAGAAGTGTCTATTCATGTCTTTTGCCCATTTCTTCACTGGATTATTTGTTTTTTGGGTGTTGAGTTTGATAAGTTCTTTATAGATTTTGGATACTAACCCTTTATCTGATATGTCGTTTGCAAATATCTTCTCCCATTCTGTCGGTTGCCTTTTCGTTTTGCTGATTGTTTCCTTCACTATGCAGAAGCTTTTTATTTTGATGAGGTCCCAGTAGTTCATTTTTGCTTTTGCTACCCTTGCCTTTGGAGACGTGTTGAGTAAGAAGTTGCTGCGGCCAAGATCAGAGAGGTTTTTGCCTGCTTTTTCCTTGAGGATTTTGATGGCTTCCTGTCTTACACTTAGGTCTTTCATCCATTTTGAGTTTATTTTTGTGTATGGTGTAAGAAAGTAGTCCAGGATTGCTTTTCTTAATTCTCCTTTCTGATAGTTTGTTAATACTATATAGAAACACAAGAGTTCTGTATATTGACTTTGTATCCTGCAAGTTCACTCAATTTATTTATTTGATCCAAGTGTTTTTTTTAGTGGAATCTTTAAGGTTTTTTATATAATGGATCATGTCATCTGCGGAGAGTGTAAGTTTACTTCTTCCTTTCCAATTACAATGACTTTTTTGTCTTTTTTGGGTAATTGCTTTGCCTGGCACTTCCAATGCAATGTTGAATAAAGGTGGTGAGACTGGGCATCCTAGTCTCATTTTTATATTCGGGGAAAAGTTCATTGCTGAGTATGATATTAGCTTTGGACTTGTGATCATGGCCTTTATTATGTTGAGGTACATTCCCTCTATGGCCACTTGTTGAGGGTTTTTATCAAAAATGAATCCTTACTTTTGTCACAAGCTTTTTCTGTGACTACTGAGATAATCATATGGTTTTTATACTTCATTTCGTTAATGGGGTGTATCATATTGACTGATTGGCAAATGTTGAATCATTCTTCAATCCTTGCAACATATCACACTTCCTCTTTTCAGTGTATTGCTGAATTCATGTTACAAATATTTTGTGGACAATTTTTGTATCTACGATCATCAGAAATATCTGCCCATAACTTTCTTTTCTTGTGGTATCCTTGGCTAGTTTTGGAATCATGGTAAGGATGGCCTTATAAAATGTATGAAACATCCCTCTTTCTTCAAAGAGTTTTAGGAGGATTGGAATTAACTGTTTTGAAAATTTTGGTAGAATTCACCAGTGAAGCCATCTGCTCTCGGACTTTTGTTTGTTGCAAGGTTTTTGCTTGCTGAATAAATTTCCATAGTAGTAATTGGTCTGTTCATACTTTGTATTACATCATGATTTTTGAAAGCTAGTAAGTTTCTAGGAATTACTTCTTTTCTATAGGTTGTTCAATTTGTAGCCATAGAATTCTTTATAGTTGCCTTTTATGATGCTTATATCAGTTGTGATATCTCTTTAATTTCTAATTGTATTTGAGTCCTCTTTTTCTCTTGGTGAGTTTACCTAAAGGTTAATGGATTTTATTTGTCCAAGAACCAGCTGTTGTTTTTGCAGCTCTTCTATTTTTTTTTTGTTTGTTCTATTTCATTTATTTCTGCTGCAATTTTTGTTACTGCCTTTCTTGTACTAATGTTGAGCTCTTTCTCCTTACTTGGGGTATAAAATTAGGTTATTTGAAAAATAATTTTTTTAGGTAGGCATTCATTGCTATGAGCTTCTCTCTTGGAACTGCTTTTGATGAATTCTACAAATTTAGGTATACTGGATTTCCATTTTCATTAATCTCAAGGTACTTTTTTTTTTTTTTTACTGGATTTCTTTGCTGACCCATTAATTCTTAAGTGCTGTGCTGTTTAACTTCCACTTATTTTAGTATTTTCAAATTTATTTCTTATGATTGATTTTTAGTTTCATACCATAATGGTCAGAGAAGATGCTTGATAAGACTCCAGCCTGCTTAAATTTAGTTAAGACTTGCTTTGTGGCATAATGAATGACTGTACTGGAGAATGACAAGGCACTTGAAAGAATGTTCTGGTGTTTTTAAATGGAATGTTCTGCACACATCTTTTAAATCCATCTGTTACAATGTGTCATTTAAAGTCATTGTTTCCTGATTGATTTTCTGTCTGGATTATCCATTTATTGATTCAAGGGGGGAATTAAAGTTCCCAACTATTATAACATTGCTATTTCCCCTTTTAGGTCTATTTACATTTACTTTATATATTTAGATACCCCCATGTTGAGTACATACATGTTTATAAATTCTTTCTTCTTGGATTGACCTCTTTATCATGATGTAATGCCTTTCTTTTTCTATTCTTACTGTCTGTATTTACTTTTATTTCTATTTTTTTTAATGTTTGTTTATTTTTGAGACAGAGGGAGGGGCAGAGTGAGAGGGAGACACAGAATCTGAAACAGGCTCCAGGTTCTGAGTTGTCAGCATAGAGCCTGATATGGGGCTCAAACCCACAAGTGGTGAGGTCATGACCTGAGCCGAAGTCTAACCAACTAAGCCACCCAGGCACCCCTTTATTGTCCGTATTTTAGAGTCTGTTTTGTGTAAGGATAGCTATCCCAATTTTTGTTTGGTTTCCATTTGCGTGAAATACCTTCTTCCATCCCTTCACTTTCAAATCTTGTGTTTCCTTAAGTCTGTAGTGATTCTCTCTCGTCTCTCTCTCTCTTTTTTTTAATGTTTATCTATTTTTGAGAGAAAGAGAGATCGGGTGCACAAGCGGGGGAGGGTCAGAGAGAGAGAGAGGGAGACACAGAATCCGAAGCAGGCTCCAGGCTCTGAGCTGTCAGCACAGAGCTCCATGCGGGGGTGGAACTCAGGAACCATGAGATCATAACCTAAGCTGGAGTCAGACACTCAACTGACTGAGTCACCCAGGCACCCCAGTAGTGCTTCTCTTATAGGCAGCATATGGAGCATTATTATTATCCATTCAGCCACCCTTTTTAAAATAATTATTGATAGGCATGTATTTGTTGGCATTTTTATTGTTTTCTAGCTGTTTGGTGGATCCTCTCCTTCATCTCTTGGTTTCTTTTTTGGTGGTCTTAGGACTTTCTCTAGTGGTATGCTTAGATTCCTTTCTCTTTTGGCCCTCTATTACAGGTTTTTGCTTTGTGTTTACCATAAGGCGTATATATAAGAACTTACAGTAGTCTATTTTAAGTTGATAACAGCTTAAGTGAACACATTCTAAGGCTTTACATTTTCACTCTCTTGTCTCCTGCCACACACACATTATGTTTTTTATGTCCAATTTTATATCTTTTACTCTTGTGTATACCTTCACTAATTATTTTTTTTTATTTTCTCTTTTAATCATTATACCAGCTTTATAAATGATTAATCCACTATTTTAACTATGTACTCACCTTTACCAGTGAGATTTATACTTACCTAATTTTTGTTACTAATTAGTTCCCTTTCTTTGCAGCTTACAATGTTTATTGTAAGACTAGTTTAGTGGTAATGAACTCCCTTAGCTTTTGCTTATCTAGAAAACTGGTTACTCTCCTTCACTTCTGAAAAACTTTGCTGGGTAGAGAATTATTGGTTGGGAATTATTTCCTTTTAGCACATTAAATATATCATGCCACTCCCATCTTGCCTGCCAGATTTTTCTTCTAAAAAATCTGCTTATTTCTTATATGGGTTCCTTTGTCTGTAACAAATTGTTTTTCTCTTGCTTTTAAGATGGTCTCCTGCCTTAAACTTTTTACATTTTAACTTTAATGTGTCATTGTATAGGTCTTTTTTGATCTCGTTACTATTTGGGTCACCTGGATCTGGATATCTGTTTGCTTCCTCAGTTTAGGGAAGTTTTCAGTTATTTTTCTAAAGCAAAGTTCCTGCCCATTTTCTGTTTTCTTCAGCTCCTGCAATGTGAATGCTAGTCAGCTGAGTATTGTACCCTAAGTCCCTGCTGAATCTAGTCTACTGTTGAACCCCTGTCGTGTATATTTCAGTTCAGTTATTGTATACTTGAGCTCTGTGACATCTTGTTTGTACTTGTTTCTGTTTATCTCTTTGTTGAACTTTTTACTGTTCATCATTTCCAAAATTTGGTGAGTATCTTTATTTTTGGGTTTCTTTTCTGATGTCTCATTTTTTTTAATTTGGAACACATTTCTCTGTTTGTTTATATTGCTTGACTCTTGTGGTCCATATGCTTTAGAAGAAACTGCCTTCTCTCCCAGTTTTAAACCGTGCCTTGTGTAGAAGATGAACCTGATCATTCAACCCTGCCTCAGCTCCTGGTTGTCTTTCAAGCATGTGTTTGAAAATATGTACATATTTGTACATATCCAAATAGCCAATTTTATTTTTAATAGTTCCCAGGAGTTGAATGTGTACCAAAACCAGGCAGTGTTTCAGAGGGGGTGGGAATCTTAACTCCTAGATTAAGCTTGATTGGAGTGCAGGCCTCAGGCAGCAGCTTTTAAAAAGAATGCAAATCTTTCCAATTCTGGAAGGCCACAAGTGAAATGCCACTGGCCACCAGAAACAAGCAATTTAGAAGTACCCAAGGGGTAGCAGTCATAAAAATGGAGCTCCAAACAAGTGTTTGGAGCACCTCCAGTGTTCCTAGATGTGTGCTATTTCTGAAGCCTGCCTCGAAAGCCATAGTTCCAGAACACGTGATTAGGCCTCTTCCACAGAAAGGCTGGGGATGTGTTTCAATCTGTGCAGTGCCCTGGGGTGGTAGCCTGCAAAAATTGTCTCTCTGGTTACACTGTCATGGGACCTAGTAACACAAACCCCCACAGGCATCAGATCCAGGAGAATAGGGGGTGTTCCTTGGGTGGCAGCTGCAAAACCCAGAACACCAGACACATACAAGAGATTGCCTCCAAGAGATACTGGTGCTAAGTGACAATGGGTCAATGTGAGGATTGTGCCCACCTTGAAAAGTCTCTGGAAAGCTTGTCATCAGCCCCTAGATACGTGTTTAATTAGATCTCAGCTACCATGATAAGGTCATAAGCCTCTTTCACAGAAAGACTGGGTTCCTATGTCCGTTGCTTCTTTCTGTACACTGAAGGTGGTAGCTTTTTCAGAAATCAGAGGAAGAGCAGGAAGATGGTGGCTGCAGCCTTCATCCCTGGAGAGTACGGCGGACTAATGCTTTAAAAGAAGCAAATTTCAAAGGACCGCTTCTGTGTTGGGCACTGGAGCGCAGGGGTCTGCATACAAGCACTTTAAGGCCAATTACTTAGTTCACCACAGACTCACAGGTTGGTTTTCAAAGCCAGATATTTGGGGGCAATCTCTCTCATGTGCCAGTCTTCCTAATGTGGGTTCCTATGCTGAGAAACCTGTGTCTCAGCCTTTCCTACCTGCTTCCATGTATTTTATCCCCAAAGGGCAATGTTCCACATTTCACTAGAGATAGGGGTTATCCATGGGAGGAGGTGAGTTTAAGATCTTTGTGTATCACTATCTTGAACCAGAACCTAGAGGTGGATTTATTAGATTCAAGGATATGCAGACTTTCATAGTTTGTTGAATATACATTTTTCAATATCAGGAAAAAATGAACTACGGTACCAATTCTCAACTGGAAGAATAATTCTTAAGCAACATGACTCAGTAGCCTAATGAGACCATTAGGAATAAATGTTGAGCACAGTAACACGGTAATACCATTTTGATATTAAAAAAAAAAGCATAAAAGAATGAATAATGGAAACATAAAGTAGCTTTTCTGCATTGAGGAAGCCTGGGTTTATACTTTTACTGGTGATCCTTTCAGTATGCAGCACATGCTACTTGGGTGATAGCATAATCTGTTTGATCCACCCCTGAGAAATTCTATTTTTATATAATCTTCTCAGAAGGAGCTATAATGAACTGGATCAGTATAATGACCAGAAAAAACAACTGGAATTGGAAGGTTCACTTTACCTTAAAAACAAATGTGTGTTCATAGTGAGACCATGAAACATAAGTCACTGCAGTATATATAAACAGAATTCTGTTCCTTACATGTAGTTTGGGAATGAACTTTGAACACAGCTGTAAGTTCATTATAATTTTTGTTGCACTTAGCCCATCGACATGTATACCCAAAGTGGGCAGAAAAGCCAATGAAACATCTGGTCCTGCGGAATTGGAAATTTTGACAAAGTGAGTTGAGCAGGTGGACAGATTTAGATATTTGAAACAGGCCAAATGATTAGTGGCAGTTTATAGAAACAAATTTATCTAACTCATGCGAATATTAGCTTTCACTTCTTTGGTCAACCACTATGCATCCTGTTTTCTTAACAATAAGGAGTGTGGAACCACAATTTTTGAGGGCTTTTGTTTTCATATTTCCATTTGGTTCAAGAATACAGATGAAAGAAATAAAAGCTCTATCAAGGACATGCTAAGAAACATACAGAAGGTAAAAGATGTACTCAGTATTGAAGAATGTGTAGGATTTTAAGGGGCACAGGTACAGATTCATAGCCTTTCAGTGAGGAAGAGGAAGAGAAAGAACTAACACACATAGGTGGAAATGCTAGTTAAGGTGACTGATAGTGAAAAGACCCAATTATATTTGTTACAGGTTCATGGTAGTATTCTGGATTATTTTAATTTTTAGCTTTTTAAATTGTGAAATGAGCATATGTATTTCTATAAGAAAATAAGTAACAACAAAAGAAGCCAATAATTATATGTGATTTGTGAGTTGTATTTCAAATCTCATCCTGGAGGGCAATAGTAGTGTTTGAAAGAGCAGCAGCATTACCTGTAAACTTGTCAGAAATGCAAATTTTTGAATTACACTGAAGCAGACTCTCTAGACGCAGAACACAATAATTGGTGATATTATAAGGTCTCCAGGTGATTTTCTTTTTATTTGGTTTGGAGAGAGACAGGTAAGAGCAGAGAGAGAAAGGGGACAGAGGATCCCAAGTGAGCTCTCAAGAACCATGAGATCATGACATGAGCTGAAATGGGATGCTTAGCCAGCTGAGCCACCCTGGTGCCCCAAGGTCTCCAGGTGATTTTGATGCAACTCAAGTTTGAGACCTATTGTTACAAGATATCATCATTTCCTTTTAAAATATCAACCAAATGTAACTTAAACACATTAAATAACTTAGCAAGGTCACTCAGATGGCAAGGGATAGAGTGAGGATTATAAATGAGCCTTTTTGAGATCATAAGCAAGTATATTTTCTGTTAAGTACCATTACCTTCAATAAGAATGTGTTTTTTAAAAAAGGAGCAAGTGTATATAGCTATTATTGGGCTGACATAATTTATTTTGGCATCTTTAAATGCACAATTGCTGGAATGATTGTTAAATGAGAAGTTAAAGTTTCCTTATAATTACAACACGTACAAGGCTCAAAAACTGGCTGAACTGCAGAACATCGTCTATATTTCTGAAAAGTATAATTAAATGAACGGAAAACTAGCATCTTGTTAGTTTGGATTGCTATAACACAGTAGTCTAGACTGGGTGAGTTTACAAACAACAGAAATTTCTTACAGTTGTGGCAACTGGAAGTCCAAGATTAAGGTGCTAGCACAGTCAGGTTCTAGTAAGGACCCTCTTCCAGATAGTATATTGCCCTACAGACATCTCACTGTTGTCCTCAAACAATGGAAAGAGAGTAGCTAGCTCTCCTGCCTCTTCTCATAAAGGCACTAACACCATTCACAAGGGCTCTACCCTCATGACTTAACTACTTCTCAAAGATCCCACTCTAAATGCCATCACATTGGGGATTAGATTTCAACATATGAATCGGTTCAAATCCTCTCCCTAACAACATGGTTATAATTAATATTCTTTCATTAATCATTCCTACCCTCCTCACAGTAGCTTTTCTAACATTAGTCGAACGTAAGGTATTAGGACATGTACAACTTCGCAAAGGACCAAACATGGTAGGGCCATATGATCTGCTTCAACCCACTGCAGACACCATAAAACTCGTCACCAAAGAACCCCTCTGACCCATCACATCCTCTATATCCATATTCATTATAGCACCCATCCTAGCCCTAACCATATATTCCTCTACCCATACCATATCACTTTATCAACATAAACTTAGGAGTACTATTCATACTAGCTATATCAAGCCTCGCCGTTTACACAATCCTATGATCAGGATGAGTCTCAAATTTAAAATATGCTGTAATTGGAGCTCTACCAGCCCTAACCCAAACAATCTCATACGAAGTCACATCAGCCATTATTCTCCTATCAGTATTGCTAATAAATGGGTCCTTCACACTAGCTACATTATCACCCAAGAACACACATGACTAATCCTTCCACATGACCGTTGGCCATAATATAATTCATCTGAACATTAGCAGAAACAAATCGGGCTCCATTCGATCTAACAGAAGGAGAATCAGAATTCACTTCCAGATTCAACTTTGAATATACAGCAGGTCCCTTCATCCTATTCTTCCTAAAGGCATATGCAAACATTATCATAATAAACATCCTCACAACAATCCTACTCTTCGGAGAATTCCACAACCCATATATACTAGAACTATATACCGTTAGCTTTACCGTCAAAACCTTACTCCTAACAGTCACTTTCCTATGAATTTGGGCATCCGCATGTGGTCTGTGGTAACCATAAGATTAAGAATTGGCCTAATATTCCCAATAAGGTTTTTGATAGGAAAGAGTGAGTACAGACCCTGGAGCAGTGAACACAAGCTCTCTCATATGCCTTAACAGCATGAAGAGAATTTACTTACATGAGCCTTGGAGGTTAAAAGTTGGAGTTCAAAATTTGGAATCAGTGTTTCATTGATTACTTCCCCTTTTATTGTGCCTTCATAAAAATACTAAAAAAGTTAGGAAAGATATTTATGACATTATATTTGTTTTGGCATATTTCCATTCAGTTGCCTTTAGAGTTATAAAATTGCTAGATTTAAACTGTAAACTTTAGCATTTGAATTTATTTTTAAATGTTATTTTTGAGAGAGAGAGAAACACATGAGTGAGGGAGGGGCAGAGAGAGGATCCAAAGCAGCTCCACCCCTAACAGCAGGGAACCTTATTCTGAGCTCAAATCCAGGAGCTGTGAGATCATGACCTGAGCCAAAGTCAGTGGCTCAACCAACTGAGTCACCCAGGTGCACCCAGCATTTACATTTCTTAATGCATAGTAAAAACTTGTGTAAAAAGGTGTCCTGGGTAAAAATCACTTTAAGTATTTAGTATTTGTTTATAGTCCATCTCTGTGTTATGCAGAAGCAAAATTTGTAGAAACTGCATTCTAAAAAATGTTTAAATGCAAGTAAAATCCTAATTTTGGACCTCGGCAAAAGTAATTTGATCAGATTTAGAAAGTAACCACTGACATGATTCTAATCAGATTTCAGAAACTCAAATCTACTAGATCACTAAGAAATTTTATTGAGCTTTGATGCTCACCAAGATTTTCATCATCAATAACCTTGATAGCATAATTCAGTATGGATGGATTTAGAATAAAATATATCTCACTTTTAAAGCACAGTCACTGTAACTTTGGACTATTTCTTGGTAGTATGTCTATACTTTGTCTGCAGGAGTGTCAGGAAAAATACTAAGAGCAATGACTTGGGTTTCCCCATCTCCTTTGCTTTGTGGGGGAAGCTATTAATAATAATGTAGTTTTCACAAATTTTATTGTCCTTTGTTCTGCCTTTCTGATTGAAAACCTCATGTAAGTGTGTACAAGTCCTCATTATTGTCCCAACTGTGGGATGTTTTTCCATCTAGTTATTATGAAAAGGTCAGAATCTAAGGACTTCTGACTTGTCACAGATTGAAATAGCATGGGTGGACAGGGCTGTCTTCTGAAGTGTTTCTCTGAAAGACTCTTCTTTGGGGTACCTGGCTGCCACAGTCCATTAAGCATCCAACTCTTGATATTGGCTCAGGTCATAATCTCACTGGTTCGCGGGAACTACCCCGAGCTTTGTCAGCCCAGATACTACTTGGGATTCTCTGTCTCCCAAAATAAACTAAGAAAAGAAAAGAATCTTTTCTGAACACTGGAAATATAACTAGTATCTTAATTTATGCTTCTTTATTTTTATCAACTAGGTAAAAGGTTTATCAATAGATATTGACCCTGCTTTCAACTGTTAGAACTAGTGACCACTATTAAACTAAAATCATCATTTTTTTTAGATGGTCTCAAAAATATATTGGCTTACATCCTACAATTCTGAACAGGATTGAATTATCTATTGGTTCATGTTGAAAAGACCCAGAACTATTTACTAAAAAGTAATCTTGGCTCAGTTTTCATGCCTCTCACTTGACAAATCATAAGGAAAAGTATGTAGTACTATCATTCACTTAGTTGCATTTGTAATTTTGACTATTGACAAAGAATCAGCATTACAGAACACATATGCACTGTAGCTTTTTAATTGAACCATAGCTCTCAAAGATCAGCCTAACTTGTCCTCAACAATAGGCAGAATGATTAGCATTCCTGTCATCTGTGAATATTTTTTGTGCAATGAGTATTTGCTCTGATATATAAAAGTAACATATTGAAAATGGCACATACACAGCAAACAAAACTGATAGCATTTGGGTTTGCAAGTATGGAAGCATAATGCCCCTATTTCTTGAGTTCTTTATATGTTAGTAATTGTCTTGAATTGTGTGCATGGACTGTTTCAGGAGCTAGTTAATGACTATTTCCAAAGTCATGTATTTCATGTCAAAATCCAAGAATAAAATAAATTATGGAGAGTAATCAAATGTGGTTAGGACTCCCCAGTACTTTTGTAAAAATAACCTCCTTCTAATTTCCTCCGAGCTTGAGAAAGTACTTGAATGGATCTTCTTGTCCCTTTGGAAGAAGGAATTTCAACACCCTCAACATAGCAAAAAGCTTGGAAAGTTATCAGCCTTGATTGAAGATGAAATGGTAAATATCCAGTTATGAAGTGAGGTCCAAAATTTTATGGTTTGCCAAATTCCATACCATGTCATGATCCCCTTAAATTGTGAACTGGTACTGTGCATCAAGTAATGACAAATCATTACACATTGTCTCTACTAGTCACCTTTCCAGTTAGTCCCTACATGCCTCGTTTTTTTTTTTAAAGAAATAAAATAGCATACATACAGTTAAAGTTCCTTATGTTCCCCCTACACAAGCCAACTTTGTCCACCCCTTCCCTCAAAATGAAATCACTATTCTTAGGTTAGGATACTGGTGTCTAAATTTTAAAATTTCTATTATGTACATATATATCCATGAAAAGATACCAATCTGCTTGCTGTGTTTTTAATATCTGTAACGGTATTGCATTCTGCACATTAAAGATTTTTAATTACTCCATTAAACATTTAGAACTAGTGATTCTTAGTTATTTTGGTAGTATACAGTATTACATTGATGTATGCACTATGGTTTAATTCTCTGTCCCTTCACTGATAGATATTTGTGTTGTCTTGTTTTTCTCTATTACAAATAATTCTATTGGCTGCACTGTGCATAGTTTTTGCACATAGGTATGAGAGGGTGCTAAGAAATTGAATTCTTAGTTTGTAGGACATGCTGTCAGTATAATGGGTTTGAAATTATGTTACTTGTGTTTTGCATTTTCCCAACTTCTAGTAATATTGTGGTCTCTGTTTTCATCCTTATTTGCCTAATTGTGTTCTCTTGAGTTACAATACATATTCTTTGGCAATTTTCTACTGGATTATATTCTTACTGACCGATAGGAATTATTCTAAGTTTTTCTACTGTCTGTAATACATATTGGTTGTATTTTCTAGGTTACTTCTCTCCCTTTAATTTTCCAGTCTCTCTGTGCTGTTGAAGTTGTAAATGTTAGAGTCAGAATTACTCATCTCTTATGATTTATATCTTTTAAAGGAAAACCTCCGCTGCCTAAATTACAGTTTTAATTTTTTGTTCACGTTTAGGTCTGTATCATATACCTAATATTTCTACTTCCTACCCTGGCATATATAAAAGTCCCACAAAGGCTTTAGTGTCTACTTGAGTGTTTTTCCTATTGATCTTTCTTTCCCTCAGACAATAGCATACATCTTAATCACCTTAGCTTTATAATAAGTCTTGATATTTGATGAAACCAAGTCACCTCATTAGTTCTTTGATGTAAATTTTTGAAATCATCTGAGAAATTACAGGAAATTTTGATTATAATTGCACTGAATCTTAGGACTAATTTAAAAATCATTTACATCTTTAGTCACGCTTTCTATACCTAAAGGTTATACATGTATCTTAGCATTTATTTAGGCATTTTATAGGTCTCATATATCTATTTGGAGCTTACTTTTATTGAGGTATAACCAGTATAGAGTAAAATAAATCCTCTGGCCAATTTTGACAAATGTGTAAAGTCATGTAACCTCTACCTCAGAACACTTTCATCACCTCCAAAAGTTTCCCTGAATGCATTTGTATTAATGTGCTCCCCACCTACGAGCCCTTGTCAACCACTAATTTGATATTTCTTTCTAGAGTTTTTCCTTTCCAGGATACCGTATAAATCAAATCCTGCTCTTTTTTCACTTAGCATTATACTTTAAGATATACCTGTGTTGTTCTTTAAAAGAGAAAACTCCTTTTTAGCACTAAGTATTATTTCATTGACTGGACATACTATGATTATTTATCCATGCACCTGCTGATGGACATGTGGAATGCTTCTAGTTAAGAGGGGTATGAATGAAGCAGTCATAAATATTGACTCACAGGTTTCATGTGAACATACTTTTGCATTTTTCATGGGTAAATACCTAATTATTGATTGGATTGCTCATTCTTACAGTAAGAGTATTTACAAAAACTCATTAGTATTCATGACTTGTACACCCACCCCTGCCACCGCAGTCAGGAGGGGACAGTTAGGGGTATGAGCAGATTTCTCTACTCTGGGGCACAAAAAAAGAGGCTATGGTTTGACATAACAACCAGAATATAAAGGAACTGACTCTAAAATTTTGCTAAATAGCAGGGAAATAGCTAGAACCCTGCCAGGGTTGGAGGGGCTAGCAAGTGCCACAGTTCATTTACCCCCTGCACTTGGATAGTACAGAGCAGGAACTGGGATTCCTCTCCAGCCTGCTGCATCAGTAGGTTTTGGGCACCTAGCCTATACCAGCTCTAGCCATTTCACCATGGGACCTCCAGTGAGGCGCACAATGGGACTTCCTTAGACAATGCTCACTACAGCTCCAGCTATCTCACCAACATGACACAGGCACAAAGCACACCAGAACATTCTAGGCCTGTACCCTCACCAGGACACCCCTAGTGTAGAGTGCCCTGGGACCACACTGCCCAGAACATTCAGGGATTTTATGGCTTGTACCTGCCATGGCTCCAGCCATTGCACTCAGGCTCACCAGTGCTCAATGACATAGGATCCACTATTCCACGCTAGTCTGGAAAAACATCCACCCACTAGGGTACTTGCTGTGATGAGTAACCCAGGAGCCCTCAGCCTGTGCTGCCTCAGCTCAGGATGCCCAGCTGCATGGAGCACCCCAGAAGGGAGCGCCCCCATTCTTGTACCCAATCGACTTCAGCTATCCTGCTATGGCACCCTGTGCACACAGGACCTGGGGACCATCATGGCTTGTGCCCACTTCAGCTCCAGCTATCCCACCAGGATGATCCATGTGCAGACTACCCCAGGACCCCCAGCCCATGCCAGCTACAACTCCAACTAGACAGCTAAAGATGTCAAAAGCACCCAGTTGACACAGGGGACATTCCCATACAAGGCCATTTTTCCAATTTTAGGAGATACGCCTGTTTTGGCTAAGTCATAGAAAAAAAAAGGTCAAACAAAATGATAGTATATAAGGATATGCTCCCAACAAAAGAATAAGACAAAACTTTTTAAAAAGAACTAAAAGCAGTAAAGGTAGAATAACCACTTCTAAAGCTAGCATTAGGAATAAAAAACACTAATTAAAAACATATAAACTATGCCAACATACACATAAAATGTGGTATAGGGGACTCAAAATGTAATGGTTTCAGAATAGATACAAAATTAAATGACTATAAACTTAATATAGACTACTACATATGTAAGATGTTACATATGAACCTCACTGTAAACACAAAAGCCTTTAAGAGATATACAAAAAATAAAAAGCCAAGCACAATATTGATGATTATTCCTTCTCTTGTGATTAAAGAAAGAGACACACTATGAAAACCAGTAAACAACTTACAAAGTGGCAATAAATACGTACTGATCAATAGTTATTTTAATGTAAATGTCCTAATGCTCTAAACACAAGACATACATGACAGAGTATATTTTTAAAAAGAAACATCTATATTCTGCCTAGAAGGGACTCACTTCAGACCTAAAGACACAGAGTGAAAGTGAAGGAATGGAAAAAGATATTCCATGAAAATAGAAGTAGAAAACAAAACACCCCCCAAAACCCTAGGTAACAATGCTTTCATCAAAAATTAGACTTTAAAACAAAGACTCTAACAAGAGACAAAGGCATTATATAATGGTAAAGGGGTCTATCCAAGAAGAGAATATAACATTTATAGATATCTATGTACCCAACAGTGGAGTACCTAAATATATAAAACAAATATTAATAGACATAAAAGGAAAAAAAGACTGTAATACAGTAATAGTAAGGCACTTTAAAACTCCACTTAGATCAAAGGATAAATCATCCAGACAGCAAATCATTAAGGAAACAATGACTTTGAAAGACACATTAGCCCAAATGGACTTTACAAGTATATACAGAAAATTCCATCAAAAACAGAGTATACTTCTTTTCAAGTGCACATGGGTCTATCCTCGGGAAATCACGTATTAGGCCATAAAACAGGTTTGAATATATTTCAGAAGACTGAAATCATATCAAGCATCATTTCTCACCACAACATTATGAAACTAGATAGCAATTACAAGAAATACACACATATACAAACCCATGGAAGCTAAATGACATGTTGGTCAACAACCAATGGGTCAGGGGCACCTGAGAAGTTCAGTTGGTTAAGCGTTCAACTCTTGATTTCAGCTCTGGTCATGTTCTCACAGTTCCTAAGATAGAGTCCTGCATCAGGCTTTGTTCTGGCAGTGTGGAGCCTGCTTTGGGATTCTCTCTCTCCCTCTCCCTCTCTGCCCTTCCCCTGTGTGTGAGCTCTCTCTCTCTCTCTCTCTCTCTCAAAATAAGTAAATAAACATAAAAAAAAAATGGGTCAATGAAAAAATACATGGAGACAAATTAAAATGGAAACAAAATGGCCCCAAATTTTGGGGATATAGGAAAAGGAGTTCTAAGAAGTTCATAGCAATACAGGCCCTCCTTAGAAAAACAAGAAAAATGTCAAACAATCTAACCACACATTTCAAGGGACTAGATAAAGAAAAACAAAGCCCAAAGCAGATAGAAGGAATGAAAGAGACTTAAAAGAATAGAAATAATCCACGAAACCAAGAGAGGTTCTTTGAAAAGATAAACAATTAAAAAAATTTTTTTTATGTTTATTTTTGTAGGAGAGACAGACAGAACGTGAGCAGGGGAGGAGCAGAGAGAAAGGGAGACATAGAATCCCAAGCATGCCCCGGGCTGTCAGCACAGAGCCTGATGCAGGGCTCAAACTCACAAACTGTGAGATCATGACCTGAGCCAAAGTCAGACACTTAAACAACTGAGCCACCCAGGTACCCAGAAAAGATAAACAATTTTAATATTTTAATGAACCTTTACCCAGGCTCATTAGGAAAAGAAATGGAGAAAGGAGTCTAATAAATAAAATGATATATGAAAAAGAGAAGTAGCATTCTTCCAAAGGTGAATCAGGAAGAAATAGATAATCTGAACAAACTAATTACTAGTAACAAAATTGAATGAGTAATCATAAAACTCCCAAAAAACAAAAGTCCAGGACCAGATGACTACACAGGTGAATTCTACCTAACACGTTAAGAAAAATTAATATCTACTCTTCTTAAACCAGAACAAAAGATCCAGAAGTAAATAATGCTTCCATATTCATATTATGAGGCCAGCATTATCCTGATATAAAAACCAGGTAAAGACATGACAAAAAAAAAAAATGGCAAGCAAATATCCCTGATGAACCAAGATACAAAAACTCTCAACAAAATACCACATTGAACAATACATTAGAAGAGTCATGCAACAGATTCAAGGGGGATTTATTCCAGGGAATAAAGATGCTTCTGTATATCCACACATTTATGACATTAAACCTGAAGGATAAAAAAACCTATCATCAAAAGTCAACATCAATTCATAATCTCAACAAAGTGGGTTGAGACGAAATATACTTCAACATAACAAAGGCCATATGTGACATACCCACAGCTAACATCACACTCAATGTAGTATGGGAAGTCCTAGCTATCAGACAAAATAAATAAATAAAAGGCATCAAAGAAGAACATGGTACCATATATAGAAAACTCTAAGGAATCCACCAAAAAGCCATTATAATTAATAATTCAGTAAATTAATAGGGTAAAAAATTAATGCACAGAAATGTGTTGCATTTTTTTAAGGTTTTTATCACCTAGTGCTCATCATAAGTGCACTCCTTAATCCCTGTCATCTATTTTTACCAAACACCTCACTCACATCCTCTCTGGTAACTATCAGTTTGTTCTCTGCAGTTAAGATTCTGTTTCTTGGTTTGTCTCTCTCACAACAGTGATAATGGCTAATACACCAATAAAATTCAACAATAATTACAACTGTACCAAAACTATTAATATACCTATGAATATACTTACACAATGAAGTGAAAGACCGGTCTTCTGAAAAGTATAAAACATTCATACAAGAAATTGAAGATGATACAAACATGGAAAGATATTCCATCCTAATGGTTTGGAAGAAATATTGTTAAAATGTCCATACTATCCAAAGTCATCTACAGATGCAATGCAGTCCCTGTCAGCATACCAATGCTATTTTTCATAGAAGTAGAACAAATAATACTAAATTTTTATGGAAACACCAACTTGAAAAGCCAATGAGCTCTTGAGAAAAAAGAACAAAGCCACAGGTATCACAATCTCAAATTTCAAGATCTATCATAAAGCTATACTATTCAAATCAATATGGTACTGGCATAATAGACACCCATATCAAGGGAACAGGGTACAGAGGGCTAGAGTAAACCCACATTTATATGATTGGTTAATCTAAAACAAAAGAGGTAAGAATATTCAATAGGGAGAAAGCTGTGTCTTCAATAAGCGGTATTGGGAAAACTGGACCACTTCTAAAACTATACACAAAAATAAATTCAAAATATATTGTTGGATTCAGTTTGCTAATATTTTATTGAGAATTTTTGCATCCATGTTCATCAGAGATATTGGCTTATAGGCCACAGTGAGACCTAAAACCATAAAACAAACTCCTAAGGGGGGAAAAAAAAGCATAAGCAGTAATACTTTGGTTATCAGCTTTAGCAACATTTTCTAAATATATCTCCTAGTCAAGAGAAACAAAAGCAAAAATAAATTATTGGGACTACACCAAAATTAAAAGCTTTTGTGCAGTAAAGGACACCAGTCACAAAATTAAAAAGGAATTAATGAATGAAAAAAAGGTATTTAAAAAGGACATATCTGATAAGGCCTTAACATTTAAAGTATCTAAAAACTTAAATTCAACATAGAAAAACTAAACAATCCAATTAAAAATGGGAAAAAGAATCCTAAAAGACATTTTTTAAAGGAAGACATACAGATGGCCAACAGACATGTGAAAAGATGTTTGACATCAATCATCCAACAGGGAAATGCATCAAAACCACAAATGAGATATCACCCCACACAGTCAGAATGGCTAGTACCAGAAAGAAATAATAAGATTAGGTGAGGATGTAGAGAATAAAGAACCTTCATACACTGTTGGTGGGAAGGTCAAATACTACAACCACTGTGGAAAACAGTAAGTAGGTTCCTTCAAAAAATTAAAAGTAGCAATACCACACAATCCAGAAATTCCAATACTGGATGTTTACCCAAGGAAAATAAAAACACTAATTAAAAAGGGGGTGCATCTCAACAATAGCCAAATTATGGAAAGAGCCTAAATGTCCATCAACTGATGAATGGATAAAAAAATTTTGGTTTATATACACAATGGAGTACTATGTGGCGATGAGAAAGAATGAAATATGGCCCTTTGTAGCAACATGGATGGAACTGGAGAGTGTTATGCTAAGTGAAATAAGCCATACAGAGAAAGACAGATACCATATGGTTTCACTCTTATGTGGATCCTGAGAAACTTAACAGAAACCCATGGGGGAGGGGAAGGAAAAAAAAAAAAAAAAACAGGTTAGACTGGAAGAGAGCCAAAGCATAAGAGACTCTTAAAAACTGAGAACAAACTGAGGGTTGATGGGGGGTGGGAGGGAGGGGAGGGTGGGTGATGGGTATTGAGGAGGGCGCCTTTTGGGATGAGCACTGGGTGTTGTATGGAAACAAATTTGACAATAAACTCATATATTGGAAAAAAAGGGGGGTGCATTCTAAGGGGTGCATCTGAGAGAATGGAAAAAGTGGTATAATTATACAATGGCATATTATTCATCCATAATAGGAAATTATATCTTGCAATTTATGACAACATGGATGGACACAGAAGGTATTATGCTAAATGAAATAAGATACAGACAATTACATTATTTTACTTATATGTGGAATCCACCACCCCCAACCAAAATGAACAAATAAACCAAGAAAAATGAACAGACCTTGAAATATAGAGAACAATCTCGTGCTTTCCAGAAGGGAGGGTGGAGAGGAATGAGCAAAATGGGTAAGGGAAGTGAGAGATTCTATATTTCAGTATGGAATGAATAAGCATGGGATGAAACACACAGCATAGCAAATCTAGTTAATGGTATAATAATGGTAATGTATGGTATATTGTGGTGAGCAGAGCTTAACTTATAGAGTTGGTGAATCACTATGTTGTACACTTAAAACTGGTATAACATTCTGTAGCAATGACTTCAATGAAAAAGATAAAAAACAAGAGTGTTGACTCTGACCACTCCTATTCAATACATTACTGGAAATCCTTACAGAGCAGTCAGAAAAGAAAAAGAAAGTAAAAGCACCAGAATTGTACAGGAAGAAGTAAAAGTGTCACAATCTGCAGATGATAGGGTTTTATAAATAGAAAATACTCAAGTCCACACCTAAAAACTCTTAAATCTCTATGAATTCAGTAAAGTTGTAGGAAGCCAAATTGTCATAAAAAGCAGTAGTATTTCTATATACTAACAATGAAATATGTGAAAATGAAATAAAGAGATCCCATTTACAACAGCATAAATAAATCAATAAAATCCTTATTAACAAACTTAACCAAAGAAGTGAAAAATCACTACTCTGGAAACTTCAAGATACTGAAGTTAAATCAAAGAAGAAATGAAAAATGAGTGGTAGTCTCTGTTTATGAATTGGAAGAATTAATATTAAAATATATATACTATTAAAAGCAATCTATAGATTCATTGCAGTCTCTATCAAGATTTCAATGGCAACTTTACAGGACGAAAAAACACAGTCTTAAAATAAGATGGCACCACAACAACCCTGAATAGCCAAGGTAATCCTGGCAAATTAGAAACAGGAGACATCAAAACCCTTGATTTTAAACTATACTATCAAACTATATTAAAACAGTATGGTACTGGTGTAAAAACAAAGAAATCAATGGAACAGAATTAAGAGCCCAGAGGTAAACCCAAGCATATACAATCAATATTAATAAGGGAGCCAATATGGTTCAATGGAGAAAAGACAGTCTATTTAATAAAAGGTGCCGAGAAAATTAGGTATTCACACGTAAAACAATAAAACGGCACCCCCTTCTTATGTCACTAACAAAAATTAACTTGAAGTGACTTAAACATAAAACCTGAGACCATGAAATTCTTAGAAGAAGACAGGAAAAATGTTCTTTGCTATGGGTGTTGGCAATGATTCTTTGGATGTGGCACCTAAAACATAAGCAACAAAAAAAAAAAAAACAAAAAAAAAAAACAGCTGGGTTACATCAAACTAAAAAGCTCTTACACAGCATAAGAAATTATCAACAAAGTGAAAAGACAACCTACTGAAGGGAAAAAATGTATTTGCAAACTATATATCTTATAGGTGGTTAATATCTAAAATATGTAAAAAATTCATGCTGATAAAAATTAAAAAGCAAACAATCTAATTGGCTCATCTAAATGGACAAAAGACCTAACTGTACATTTTTCCAGAGGTGACTTGCAAAAGGCCAACAGGTACATGAAAAGATGTTCAGTTTTAGTAATCATCAGGGAAATGCAAATTAAAAATACTATGAGGTATCACTTCATGCCCATTACAATGGCCATTATAAAAAAGTACATATAGTTCTCCCACCATTGCACCCACAATAACTGAGGTGGTCACTGCAGACAACCACGCTGTGGGCCAGCTCCACCCACCAGTACACCCACACCAGTCGCAGTTCATTCATAATAAGAGGGTTCACGCAGCCCACACAGGGTATTTTCTCAGAGCAGCCAGTGCTTATGACCAGGTGGCATTGTGCTCTGGGCCACAAAGGAGGCTGTCTACATAAAACCACTGCTGTCAAGGCAAACAGATGCAGCTGGCTTACTTAATGCAAACAAACAGAGAGAATGAGACAAAATAGGAAGACATAGAAACATGTTCCAAACAAAAGCACAAGACAAAACCTGAGAAAAAGACCCACATTAAATGGGCCAATCAACTGAAAAAGAGTTCAAAGTAATGGCCATAAGGATGTTCACTGAAATTGAAAAAAGAAAGGATTAACTCAGAGAGAAGTTCAATAAAGAGAAAATATCACAGCTGAAAAATATAATACATGAAATAAAAAAAAACAATAGAGGAAAACAAGAGATTAGAGAAAACAGCAGAATGGATCAGCAAGCTGAAAGACAGGAGAGATTGAAAATCACTCATGCTGAACAGAAAAAAAAAAGATAATATGAAGGGACCCCTGGAACAACATTAAGCATAATAACTTTTGCATTATAAGGGCCCCAGCAGAAGAGGACAGAGAAAGGTGCAGAAACAGCAGCTGTAAACCTCCCTATCCTGAGGAAAGAAACAGACATTCAGGTCTAGGAAGCAGAGGGAACCCCCAAAACTATGAACCCAAGGAGGTCTACAGAAAGACACATAATAGTTAGAAAGTCAAAAAGCAAAGATAAAGTCTTAAAAGTATCAAGAGGAAAGCACATATTTATGTACAAGTGAAATCTCATGGACTGTCAGCTAACTTTTCAGCAGAAACTTTGCAGTCCATAAGGGAGTGGCATGATATATTCAAACTGCTGAAAGGAAAAATCATACAATCAAGAATATTCCACCCGGAAATACTGTCATTCAGAATTGAAGGTGAGATAAAGGAGTTGATCTCCACTCAACTGGCCTTATAAGAAATGTTAAAGTGTCTTCTTTCAGCAAAGAAAAGGTCATAACTAGAAGTAAAAAAATATACATATATTAAAGAAAAAAATAACATCAGTAAAACCAAATGTATAGTTAAAGGTAGTAGATAAATCATTTATAAAACCAAGAAGAAGGTTAAAAGACACAAAATTATGAAATCAATTGTATCTACACATTAAGGAATACATAAAATGTGAAGGGCTCGTGTAAAAAAGCAGTGCTTTTAGAGTGTATTTGTACTTAACTTACCATCAAACTAATGCAGACTATTATATTGAGGGCGTTACATAGTAACTACAAGCCAAAAACCTTTAAGAAATATGCAAAATAATTTAAAAAGAGGAATCCAAGCCTAACACTGAAGAAAGTCATCAAATTGTAAGACAACAAGATAAACAGAAGGGAAGTGATAAGTACAAATGTAACCGGAGCAATTAACAAAACGGCAATAAATACATACTGATCAGTAATTAATGTAAACTGACTCAATATTCCAATATTCAATATTCAGGTGAATGAATGGATAAAACAAACAAGCAAACACAAACAAAACCCATCTATATACTGCCTCCTGGAGACTCACTTTAGATCTAAAACACATACAGACTCAAAGTGAAGGGATGGAAAGTTATTCCATGCAAATGGAAGTGGAAAACAGACGGAGTAGCAATATGTAGACAAAATAGGCTTTGAAACAAAGACTGTAACAAGAGACAAAGAAGGGTATTACATAATAGGGGGATCAATCCAATAAGGAGATATAATAACTGTTAATATCTTTGCACTCAACATTAGAACATCTAAATATATAAAACAAATATTAACAAACATAAAGGGAGAAAATTGAATGTAATACAATAATAGTGGGAACTTTAACATCCCCCTTGTATCAATGGATAGATCATCCAGACTGAAAATTCAAATAAGGAAATGACTGTGAAAGACACATTAGACCAAATAGACTTCACAGAAAAATACAGACCACTTCATTAAAAAAAAAAAAAAGCAGAATACACATTATTTTCAAGTGCATGTGAGTCATTCTCCAGGAGAGATTACATGTTAGGCCACAACATAAATCTTAAAATTTCAAAAGATTGAATTAATATTGTCCATATTTTCCTACCACAATAGTGTAAAACTAGAAATCAATTATAAGAAAAAAACCAACACACAGAAGGTAAACAACATGCTACTAAGCAACTGATGGGTCATTGAAGGAATCAAAGAGGAAATAAAAAAAATTCCTTGAGAGAAATGAAAATGGAAAAATAATGGTTCAAAATCTTCGGTTGCAGAAAAAGCAGTTCTAATAGTAATGTTGATAGTGATACAGCCTGACCGCAAGAGACAAGAAAATTCTTAAATAATCTAATCTTATACCTAAATGAACTAGAAAAATAAGAAACAAATATCAAAGTTAGAAGCAGGAAGAAAGAATTAACCTAAGAGTAGAAATAAGAAAGAAACAAAAAAAGTAGAAAAGATTAATAACCTAAGAGGTGATCTTTGAAGAGATAAAAAAAAAAATTGATAAACTTTTAGCAGACTCAAGAAAAAAGTCAAAGAACCAAAATCAGAAATGAAAAAGAAGTTACAGGCCACCCTTGGGTCTCGGCGGCAAGGTCAGCGGCGAGGTCAACGGTGCAGTCCACAGTAGGAAATGGCAGTCCTCCCTGAAGTGTGATGGCACAGACAAAGCCAGCCAGAACTACATATTGGACTGCACTGAAAGGTGCTTCCCTAGCGCCAGAGCGCACAGAGCAGGACTTTGAATCCTAGCCAAGCGCAGGGTCAGGGGAGTTGGTGGAGTAAGAAGGACTGCCCCGTCTGTGCCTGCAGCACAGGTGAAGACAACTCAGAGTCCACTGAGTCTGGCTCAGTGGAGATGAGACTGGGGAATCACCATTCCCACCGCCCCACACACACCACCACCACCACCACCAAGGCGGGGCCTCAGGGATCAGTCCCGGGGCCCAGAGTGGAGGTGGGTCCAGACTACACCAAACCATTGGGTAACTGTGTATCTTCCGGAGCAGGATAGACCCTGCAGACAGCTCCTCAAGACAAGTGCTGCAGCATTACCTGGATTAACTCTAGGTCAATTCTGGATATATAGATATATTCTCCCCCCTCCCCCATTTCTCCTCCTTATCTCTTCCCTCCCTTTTTCTTTCTCTCTCTCTGGATTAAGCCTTTTAGTCTCCATACCTAGTCAATGTTTATTTTTTCTCCCCTCTGCCCCCGCTCCCACTCCTGTCATTTCTCTCTTTGTATGTGCTCGTCCATCAGCACCACCTCCAACCTCTACTTTTAGTTGGTATTTTTTGGTTTTTCGGTTTTAGTCTTTAGTTTTTTGTTTTTGTTTATTTGTGTTGTTTGTGTATTTGCGTGTTTTTGTCTCCTGTTTGTCTGTTTTCCTTTACAGGGCTACTCCAAGGAACAAATCAAAGCACACCTGGTGGAGGGTCCAAAATATCACTATGAGTAGGGTAATAAAATAACCAAAGTCACATCTACAGAGAGCAAGTAACCATCTCCAAAAAAACACCTCCTAAAGGGCCATGCCCTGGACAGTGTATGACCACCCCACCCCTTTAATATTGCAGTGTTCACAGGTGCAGAGCACACAACAAGCTTTTAAAACGAATAAGATGGGGCGCCTGGGTGGCGCAGTTGGTTAAGCGTCCGACTTCAGCCAGGTCACGATCTCGCGGTCCGTGAGTTTGAGCCCCGCGTCAGGCTCTGGGCTGATGGCCCAGAGCCTGGAGCCTGTTTCTGATTCTGTGTCTCCGTCTCTCTCTGCCCCTCCCCCGTTCATGCTCTGTCTCTCTCTGTCCCAAAAATAAACGTTGAAAAAAAAAATTAAAAAAAAAAATAAAACGAGTAAGGGATAGAAAACTGGTCAAAATAATGAAACAGAAGAATTCTCCTCAAAAGAAATTCCAGGAAGTAGTGACAGCTAACGAATTGATCAAAACCAATTTAAGCAATATAACTGAACAAGAATTTAGAAATAGTCATAAAATTAATTTCTCGGCTTGAAAAAAGCATAGAGGACAGCAGAGAATCTACTGCTACATAGATCAAGGGACTAAAAAATTGTCATGATGAATTAAAAATGCTATAAATGAGGTGCAAAATAAAATGGAGGCGGCCATAGCACGGATTGAAGAGGCAGAGAGAATAGGTGAATTAGAAGATAAAATTATGGAAAAAGGGGAAGCTGAGAAAAAGAGAGATTAAAAAAATCTAGGACTATGAGGGGAGAATTAGAGAACTAAGTGATGCAATCAAACGGAACAATATCCATATCATAGGAATTCCAGAAGAAGAAAGAGAGAAAGGGGCTGAAGGTGTACTTGAACAAATCATAGCTGAGAACTTCTCCAGTCTGGGAAAGGAAACAGGCATTAAAATCCAAGAGTCACAAAGAACTCCCTTCAGATGTAACTTGAATGATCTTCTGCATAATACATCATAGTGAAACTGGCAAAATATAAGGATAAAGAGAGAATTCTGAAAGCAGCTAGGGATAAACAGGCCTTAACATAACAAATGTAGACACACAAGAGTAGTAGCAGACCTATCTACTGAAACTTGGCAGGCCAGAAAGGAATGGCAGGAAATCTTCTATGTGATGAACAGGAAAAGTTTGTAGCCAGGAATCCTTTATCCAGCAAGTCTATCTTTCAGAATAGAAGGAGAGATAAAGGTCTTCCCAAACAAACAAACAAAAAACTGGAAGGAATTCATCACCACTAAACCAGCCCCACAAGAAATCCTAAGGGGGACTCTGTGAGTGAAATGTTGTAAGGACCACAAAGTACCAGAGACATCACTAGAAGCATGAAACCTACAGACAGCCCAATGACTCTAAACCCATATCTTTCTATAATAACACTGAATGTAAACGGACTAAATGCTCCAACCAAAACACAAAGGGTATCAGAATGGATAAAAAAACAAGACCCTTCTATTTGCTGTCTACAAGAGACTCATTTTAGACCTGAGGACACCTTCAGATTGAAAGTGAGGGGATGGAGGACTATCTATCATGCTACTGGAAGTCAAAAGAAAGCTGGAGTAGCCATCCATAACAAGAGATGAAGAAGAGCGTTATATAATAATTACAGGGTCTATCCATCAGGAAGAGCTAACAATTATGAATGTCTATGCACCGAATCCAGTAGCACCAAAATATATAAAAGAATTAATCACAAACACAAGAAACCTTATTGATAAGAATGTGGCAAATAAGAGAATTGAGATCATACCATGCACACTTTCAGATCACAATGCTATGAAACTTGAAATCAACCACAGGAAAAAGTCTGGAAAACCTCCAAAAGCATGGAGGTTAAAGAACACCCTACTAAAGAATGAATGGGTCAACCAAGCAATTAGAGAAGAAATTAAAAAATATATGGAAACAAATGAAGATGAAAATATAACAATCCAAACGCTTTGGGATGCAGTGAAGGCAGCCCTGAGAGGAAAATACATTGCAATCCTGGCTTATCTCAAGAAACAAGAAAAATCCCAAATACAAAATCTAACAGCACATCTAAAGGAAATAGAACAGCAAAGACACCCCAAACCCAGCAGAAGAGAAATAATAAAGAGCAGAGAAGAAATAAAAAATATAGAATCTAAAGAAACTGTAGAGCAGATCAATGAAACCAAGAGTTGGTTTTTTGAAAAAATAAACAAAATTGATAAACCTCTAGCCAGGCTTCTCAAAAAGAAAAGGGAGATGACCCAAATAGATAAAATCATGAATGAAAAATGGAATTATTACAACCAATCCCTCAGAAATACAAGCAATTATCAGGTAATAACATGAAAAATTATATGCCAACAAAATGGATAACCTGGAAGAAATGGAAAATTCCTAAACACCCACACACTTCCAAAACTCAAATGGGAAGAAATAGAAAATTTGAACAGACCCATAACTAGTGAAGATATTGACTCAGTTATCAAAAATCTCCCCAAAATAAGAATATAGGACCAGATGGCTTCCCTGGGGAATTCTACCAGACATTTAAAGCAAAGATAACACCTATCCTTCTCAAGCTGTTCCAAAAAATAGAAAGGGAAGGAAAACGTCCAGACTCATTCTATGAAGCCAGCATTACTTTAATTCCCAAACCAGACAGAGACCCAGACAGAGACAGAGACCAGCAAAAAAAGAGAGCTACAGGCCAATATCCCTGATGAAAATGGATGCAAAAATTCTCAACAAGATACTAGCAAACTGAATTCAATAGCATATAAAAAGAATTATTCACCATCATCAAGTGGGATTCATTCCTGGGCTGCAGGGCTGGTTCAATATCCACAAAAATATCAGTGTGATATATCACATTAATAAAAGAAAAGAACCATATGATCCTGTCAATAGATGCAGAAAAAAAATTTGACAAGATATAGCATCCTTTCTTAATAAAAACCCTCAAGAAAGTTGGGATAGAAGGAACATACTTAAACATCATAAAAGCAATTTATGAAAAGCCTGCAGCTATTATCATCCTCAATGGGGAAAAACAGAGCTTTCACCCTGAGATCAGAAACACGAGAGGGATGTCCACTCTCACCGCTGTTGTTTAACATAGTGTTGGAAGTCCCAGCATCAACAATCAGTCAACAAAATGAAATAAAAGGCATCAAAATTGGCAAAGATTAAGTCAAACTTTCACTTTTTGCAGATGACATGATACTCTACATGGAAAACCTGACAGACTCCACCAAAAGTCTGCTAGAACTGATACATGAACTCAGCAAAGTTGCAGGGTACAAAATTAATGTACAGAAATTGGTTGCATTTTTAGACACCAATAATGAAGCAACAGAAAGAGAAATAAACTGATCCCCTTCACAATTGCACCAAGAATCATAAAATACCTAGGAATAAACCTAACCAAAGATGTAAAGATCTGTATGCTGAAAACTACAGAAAGCTTATGAAGGGATTTGAAGAAGATACAAAGAAATGGAAAAACATTCCATGCTCATGGAGTGGAAGAGTAAATATTGTTAAAATGTCAATACTACCCAAAGCAATCTACACATTCAATGCAATCTTGATCAAAATTGCACCAGCATTCTTCTCCAAGCTAGAACAAGCAATCCTAAAATTTGTATGGAACCACAAAAGACCCCGAAGAGCTAAAGTAATATTGAAGAAGAAAACCGAAGCAGGAGGCATCACAATCCCAGACTTTAGCCTCTACTACAAAGTTGTAATCATCAAGACAGTATGGTATTGGCATACACACAGACACATAGACCAATAGAATAGAATAGAATAGAATAGAATAGACACTCCAGAATTGGACCTACAAATGTATGGCCAACTAATATTTGACAAAGCAGGAAAGAATATCCAATGGAAAAAAAGACAGTCTCTTTAACAAATTGTGCTGGGAGAACTGGACAGCAACATGCAGAAAAATGAAACTAGACCACTTTCGTACACCATTCACAAAAATAAACTCAAAATGGATAAAGGACCTGAATGTAAGACAGGAAATCATCAAAACCCTGGAAGAGAAAGCAGGAAAAAAACCTCTCTTCAGCTTCAGCAATTTCTTACACGACACATCTCCAAAGGCAAGGGAATTAAAAGCAAAAATGAACTATTGGGACCTCATCAAGATAAAAAAAAAACCTTCTGCAAAAGAAACATCAATAGAACTAAAAGGCAACTGATGGATTGGGAAAAGATATTTGTAAATGACATATCGGACAAAGGGCTAGTATCCAAAATCTATAAAGAACTCACCAAACTCCACACCCAAAAAACAAATAATCCAGTGAAGAAACGGGCAGAAGACATGAATAGACACTTTTCTAAAGAAGACATCTAGATGGCCAACAGACATGAAAAGATGCTCAACACTGCTCCTCACCAGGGAAATACAAATCACAACCACACTGAGATGCCACCTCACACTGGTCAGAGTGGCTAAAATGAACAAATCAGGAGACTATAGATGCTAGAGAGGATGTGGAGAAATGGGAGCCCTCTTGCACGGATGATAGGAATGCAAACTGGTGCAGCTGCTCTGGAAAACAGTGTGGAGGTTCCTCAGAAAATTAAAAATAGATCTACCCTATGACCCAGCAATAGCAATGCTAGGAATTTACCCAAGGGATGCAAGAGTGCTAATGCAGAGGGGCACTTGTACCTCCAATGTTTATAGCAGCACTTTCAACAATAGCCAAATGATGGAAAGAGCCTAAATGTCCATCAACTGACAAATGGATAAAGAAGATGTGGTTTATATATACAATGGAATACTACTTGGCAATGAGAAAGAATGAAATCTGGCCATTTGCACCAACGTGGATGGAACCGGAGGGTATTATGCTAAGTGAAATAAGGCAGGGAAAGACAGATACCATATGTTTTCACTCATATTTGGATCCTGAGAAACTTAACAGAGAACCAGGGCGGGGGTAAGTGGGGAAAAAAAAGTTACAGAGAGGGAAGGAGGCAAACCATAAGAGACTCTTAAACAATGAGACCAAACTGACAGTTGATGGCGGGTGGAGGAGATGGGAAAGTGGACGATGGGTATTGAGGAGGGCACCTGTTGGGATGAGCACTGGGTGTTGTATGGAAACCAATGTGAAAATAAATTATATTTAGTAATAATAAAAAAAGTTACAACATACATCAGAGAAATACAATTATGTAAGATACTACTATGAAAAATTGTATGCAAACAATTGGACAAGTTAGAAGAAATGGATAAATTCCTAGAAACATACATTCTTCCAAAAGTGAGTCAGGAAGAAATAGAGAATCTGAACAGACTAATTACTAGTAATGAAATTAAATCAGTAATAAAAAAAACTCCCAACAAACAAAACTTCAGGACTAGATGGTTTTACCGGTGAATTCTACCAAATGTTTAAAGAAGTATGTTATCTAGCTGGAATTAAAATGAAAACATATGGACATGTGGTATATAGCCATGGACTATTTCTCAGCCATAAAAAATGAAAACTTGCCATTTGCAATGATATGGATAGAGCTAGAGAGTATTATGGTAAGCAAAGTCAGAGAAAGACAAACACTGTATGATTTCACTCATATGTGTAATTTAAGAAACAAAACAAGTTAGCTAAGAGAAAAAAAAAAAGAGAGGCCAACCAAGAAAGAGACTCTTAACTATAAAGAGGAACATGGTTACTAGATGGGTTCCTCTAGTGGATGGGTTAAATAGGTGATGGGGATTAAGGAATACACTTGTGATGAGCATTGGGTGTTGTATGGACCTGTTGAATCACTATATTATACACCTGAAACTAATATTACACGCCATGTTAACAGGAATTTAAATAAAACATTTAAAAATTAAAGAAAGGTTAATACATATTCTTCTCAAACCATTGCAAAAAACAGAAGAATGAAAGCTTCCAAACTCATCCTATGAGGCCTTTGTTACCCTGATAACAAAACCAAAAAAGATACTATAAAACTAGGGAAACTACAGAGCAATACCCTGATGAAGACAGATGTAAAAGTCCCTAAAATAAGAGCAAACCAAATGCAATACAGTAAAAGAATCATTCACCAAAATCAAGTGGAATTAATTCCAGGAAAAAAGGATGGTTTAATAGAAATCTATCAACATGATTATTCACATGTACAAAATGAAGAATAAAAACCATATGGTCATTTCAACAGATGCAGAGAAAGCATTTCACAAAATTCAACATCCGTCCATGGTAAAAACACTCAATAAAGTGGGTTTAGAAGGAAGATACCTCAACATAACAAAAGCTATATATGATAAGCCCACATTTAATATCATACTCAATGGTAAAAATTGAAAAGCTTTTCCTCTAAGATCTGGAACAAGACAAGAATGTCTACTCTTGCTAGTTTTATTGAGCCTGGTATTGGAAATCACATCTCCAGCAAACAGAATAAAAAGAAAGAAAAGGCATCAAATCAGCAAGGAAGAAGTTATATCTCCCTGAAAGGGGAGGAGCATGGTCCCTGCCCTCCCTCTGACACAGCCTCCAAGCTGGGGTGGGGTTTAGCGTACCTGGGACAACTCAGGTTTGGCTAAATTGTGGTGAGGGACCTTGCTCTCCTCATCCCAGCCCAGGATCTAACCTGACTCCATGGTAATCCTTGGCCATTCTCTGTGTGATACACACACAAATACTCCTCCTCCCCCTCCCACAGCTTAGTAAGAATCTTCTTATTTTCTTGAATTTTATTTGGGGGCTGGATGAGCCAGAGGGTCAGAAATCTGCCTTTTGTCCTCACTACTTGACATTCTGGTTACGGTGTATGTGTGATTTTAGGTTTTTCTATGGTGGTTGTATTTATATTAAACCCCTGGCTGGTGTATAAAAAAAATCAGCCTTCTAGATGCTCCTGTTAGTAACAACTGATGGTAACAATACACTTATCATAACGAACACATTTCACTATGTTGTATACCTGAAGCTAATATATCACTATACCTCACTTAATATACATACAAATACATACATACATGCACAGAAGAGATAACAAAGGCTGGCGAAGAGGTGGAGAAAATACATTCTTTTTTAAAAAAAATTTTTTTTTTTCAACGTTTATTTATTTTTGGGACAGAGAGAGACAGAGCATGAACGGGGGAGGGGCAGAGAGAGAGGGAGACACAGAATCGGAAACAGGCTCCAGGCTCTGAGCCATCAGCCCAGAGCCTGACGCGGGGCTCGAACTCACGGACCGCGAGATCGTGACCTGGCTGAAGTCGGACGCTTAACCGACTGCGCCACCCAGGCGCCCCGAGAAAATACATTCTTATACACTTCTGTTGGGATCGTAAATTGGTACAGCCACCATGAAAAATAGTATGGAGAATCTTCAAAAATTAAAAATACAAATTACTATATGATCCAAGAATTCTACTTCAAGTAATATATCCAAAGTAAATGAAAACACTAACTGAAAAAGGATATCTACTTGCCCATGGTCATAGCATTATTTATAATACCAAGACATGGAAACAATTTAAATGTCCATAATAGATAAATGTATAAAGAAGTTGTGGTGTTTATACAACATTACCCAACTATTAAAAACAAAACAAAAAACCACAAAAAACAAACAAAAAAACTAAGGAAATCCTGAAATTAGTGCTACTGTAGATGGACCCTGGCAGCATTATGGTAAATAAAATGTCAGAGAAAGACAAATATTGTGTGATCTCTCTTATATGTGTAATCAAAAAAACAAAAATTCATAGAGAGATTGTATTTGGGGTTATCACAGGGGGTTAGGAAGAGCAATGAGAGAAAGGTGGTCAAAGTGTATAAACCTCCAGTTAAAATATAGATAAGTGGGGCGCCTGGGTGGTTCAGTCAGTTAAGCATCTTGCTCTTGATTTCAGCACAGGTCATGATCTCATGGTTAGTGAGTTTGAGCCCTGAGTTGGGCTCTGTGCTGACAGTATGGAGCCTGCTTGGGATTCTTTCTCTCTGATCTGCCACGCACCCCCCCCCCCCAATATAAGTAAACTTAAAATTTTTTTAATTAAAAAACTGTAAGTAACAGGTATGTAATGTATAGCATGACAGCTGTACTTAACATGATCTATGTATGAAGGTTATTAAGAAACTAAATCCTGGGGCGCCTGGGTGGCTCAGTCGGTTAAGCGCCCGACTTCAGATCAGGTCATGATCTCGCGGGCTGTGGGTTCGAGCCCCACGTCGCGCTCTGTGCTGACCGCTCAGAACCTGGAGTCTGTTTCAGATTCTGTGTCTCCTTCTTTCTCTGACCCTCCCCTGTTCATGCTCTCTCTCTGCCTCAAAAATAAATAAATGAAAAAAAAAAAAAAGATACTAAATCGTGGTAGTTTTCTTCAAAAGGAAATTTCCTTTCTTTTTTTTTTGCTTTCTTTTATTTATAGGAGATGATGGAGGTCAGTAAGCTTATTGTGATAATCATTTCACAATCTATGTAAATCAGGTTATTATTGCTGTATACCTTATACAGTGATGTATCTTAACTGCATCTCAATAATACTGGGGGGAGGAGGGATAAAAGAGAAATGCCATGAGACCATGAAGGAGATTCACTCCTATGTGGGAGAGGAGGAAGAAGGAAGGTGGGGGAAGAGAGGCATTAAGACTAGAGCAGAGTTCTTTTTTTTTTTTTTTAGGTTAATTTATTTATTTTGAGAGAGAGAGAGAGAGAGAGAGAGAATGAGCGGGGGAGGGACAGAGAGAGAGGAAAAGAGAGAGAATACCAAGAAGGCTCCACGCTGTATGCTGAGACTAACCATGAAATCAAAAGCTGAGCCAAAATCAAGAGTTGGATGCTTGACCGACAGAGCTACCAAGGCGACGTGACTGGAGCAGAGTTCTAAGATAATTTTGGCAAAGTTGATAAAGAGTCTTGAAGCCAATGTGCCCATTACCATAATCCTGTATCTCTCAGGAGTGTCTTTCTCAATGTACCTGCCAAGCTCCATTATTAGTGGAAAGCAGCCTGTCAGAAGTATGGTGTTGACACTCACTGGTGAATTTCAGAGAGAATCACTGGGGGCCAGGTAATTATATTTCCTGTGGTGGAAGATCTGAGAGGCACATTTTCATCTTCAGCACATTTTTTTGGCAAACAAAGCAGCAATCTTGTGAATCAAAATAAGGTATCAGCTCTATCTTTTTAATGTAGCTGGTGGAAGATGACACATTGTGGCAGTTCTAGAAGGCTCTACTCACATTTTACCTATGAGAAAAGGGAGTGTTGTACTCCTCCTGTAGACAGCATGGGTTTCCCCACTGTGCAACCACAAATTGGCACAAATGACAAAATGCAACATCATCCCGTTTCAGCTCTAAGAGTATCTAGAACACCCTGGATCCCAAAACAGCAGAACCTAGGAGAAATAAGCTCTATCCAGGAGGTTATTTCTATACATAGAACATCTACCCATTCACATGATCCATGTTTTGCTGGCACTTGCCCTACGGTTAAAACACCTTTTTTGCCCCTCAAAAATGTCCTTTCTCTACATCGTTTGCTGGATTCTCCAGAGACTATCCCTTAATTTTACACCCCAATCCTCTTAGCTACTACAAAACATCTGATATTTTAGCTTCTCCCATTCTATTCAGCTTCCACTAGCCACCACCAAGTAGTTACTTCTTGCAGTTTTGTTGTGGGGACTTTGAAGATGGCAAAACTGTGTGTGAATGCTTTAGTGAAAAACAACCTTATTGTATTTCTGCACAAATTAAGAGAATGGCTTTGCCTGTTGCAAGTTGATTGCCTATTATTTTGAATATTTTAATTACTATTTAAATATTCTTACGATACCTAGGTGAGTATGTAAATATATAAAAGGAATATGTAAATATTCTTATGATATCTAGGTTTTATAGATCCTTTGGCAACAAAGCTTTCTGTCAGCACGTCAGTATTCTTCTTTTCCCTCTGTATTATATGGAGATAGGAGTTTATTTGGAATTAAGCCAAAAGGCACATCTTGGGAAAAATAACATACTGTAACTCATGATTTCCTTTCCCTTTGTTGACTAACTCTTTGTTGCTGGGCCAAGCTTATGTATCCTATTACTTCTTTGCTGAGAATGACTTCTCCCCTAGGAAACTCCCCAATCCTTGCTGCAAATATATCCTTGCTAGCCCATCCTACCAGTTTGCTAGCCAACCCCTGACACGTTGTAATCCCAGTGGCAGATAGGCTCCAACAGCACTTTGCTGAATAAAAGCACCTCCTGTTACTATTCTAGGCAACTAATATAATTTCTTATCTGGTGTAGCATTTCAGTTCTTCTCCTAAGAATCTCAGTTTTTTTTCAACTAGAGTTATCAAGGCATT
The DNA here is from genome assembly GCF_018350155.1 of Leopardus geoffroyi. Classification (NCBI taxonomy): domain Eukaryota; kingdom Metazoa; phylum Chordata; class Mammalia; order Carnivora; family Felidae; genus Leopardus; species Leopardus geoffroyi. The sequence goes on from NC_059326.1 coordinate 130,691,184, forward strand.
CACTAACTGATTATTTCTCTGAGCACAATGATAAAAATGTATTCTTAACTCAAAGGGAGATAACCCATGTCAAACTGATTCTACCTTAATATATTTGGTGTGCTCTTTTTGTCCATGCCCTCCTGGAGAAATCCAATTGAATTCTTAACATTCATCTTAAAAGCAGTAGAACACAAGGACAGCAAAGTAACAGTTGGCCATTCATCAAAGAAAATTGAGCAAAATGTATAGTGCATTTCGGGCTCAGATCATTGTATTTTGAAGAAATACATGCCAATTGTAATGATGACAAAAATAGCAGCTACCTTTTGCTGTTATCTCCTTTGTACTGGGCATTGATGTGTACTGTATGTGCACTATTCTAATCCTTATTGTTACCCTGCAAGTTTCAGGTAAGATTATCATCCTATCACACCCGTGTGGAAATTGAGGGTTACTTCTCCCAACTTTGCAGTTGTGACTGTGCTGGTATTTGGGTTGTTCTCTAATACAGCCCTTCCCATTAATTTATTTAATAAATCATAGGCACCTAAGATGTTAGAGGGACACTGAAGCAACAATGGTGGAATGGTCTTAAAGATCTTTCCCAAGTACTTGAGTCTATTTGCTAGAGAGTTTCAAATTGTGTTCTGGAGAATCCCAGGGTTCTTCTGAGGTTTGAAGCTGAAAGACTCTAGGGGACAGATTTGGAGGTATTATGCAAGGTTCCATGCTTACTACTCCAAGTAGAAAGTTCCAGTTTTTATTTTTGTTTATATGTATATTTTTTGTATATGCTTTATACAATGAGAATTCACTTGGTTTGTTTTAAAAATCTGAAAGCCACTGATGATATGCAATGTGTTTTAATAATTTAGAGAAAAATCTCAAAATTACTTCAGTGTTTCTCCTAAATCTGTATCTTATTTTGTTTGATGGCCCGATTATACCAAAAGGAATGTTCCACATTAAAATTCCCTCTCCCTTGCTACACAGTAACTTCCTGGGTTACAGAATTAAGTAGTGGCTAAGAGCACGAGCAATGTATTACACTTTATTAGAAGCCTGGCTTTACTACTTACTATTCTCTCTGTGACTTTGGACAATTCACTCAGACTCTCTTTCTCATCTGTCAAATGAGATTAATAATAGCACCTTTGCCACAAGGTGATTGTAAGGATTAGGTGAATGTAAAACAAATATTCTCACATGGTAAATCATCAGTAATTGTGAGGTATATTTATTAAATGTCTGCCTAACTCTAGTGATCACCTTGAATAGTGACTAAAGCACTAGGACAGTAAGTCCATCTTCAATAAGCTTCTATAGATCTCAGTTTCACTCATTGCATTTGATTTCTTTACTTTCTATTCATAGGGTATATACTTTAATTTGTATCCTAAACTGATAAAATTTACTTTTCTACTGCTCCCACTGTGTACTATTTTACTATTGCCCTTGACAGCATCAGTTTTTAAAAAACAATCCATGAATATTACTTTTATGTTAGTATTAAAATACAGGTTTCAATCTGTAAACAAGTAAAAAAAAAATGGCGAAAAGTACATATCTATCTTACTTTGAATGTGAGTGGACTATATCCTCCAATCAAAAGACACAAGGTGACTGAATGGATAAGAAAACAATACCCATGTATGTTGCCTACAAAAGTCTCACTTCAGATCTAAAGACACATGCAGATTGAAAGTGAAGGGATGAAAAAGCATTTATCATGCAGATGGAAGCAAAAAAAAAAAAAAAAAAAAAAAAAAAAAAAAAGCCTGGGTAGCAATACTTCTTTTAGCCAAAATAGACTTTAAACAAGGACTGTAAGAAGACACAAAGAAGGACACTACATAATCATAAAGGGAACAATCCAACAGGAAGATATAACAATTATAAGAATTTGTGCACCCAACACGGAAACACCCAAAAACATAAAGCTACTATTAATAGAATAAAAAGATAAAAAAAATTGGCAGTGATATAATAATAGTAGGGGGTCTTAACACCCCAGTCTGGATTATCTATCCATTGATGTAAAAATTAATAAGGAAACAGCGACTGTGAATGACACAGTGGAACAGATCTAATAGATAGGTTCAGAATATTCTATCCCAAAACAGGAGTAAACAGATTCTTTTCAAGTACATATAGAACATTCTCCATGATAGATCACATTAGGCCATAAAAACAAACAAGAAACCAAAACCAAATCTCAACAATTAAAAAAGACTGAAATCATATCATGCATCTTTTCCAACCACAATGGTGTGAACCTAGAAACCAATCACAAGAAGAAGTCTGGACAGAACACAAACACATGGAAGCTGAATGAAGTACTCCTAAACAACTAGGGGGTCAACCAAATCACCAAAGAGGAAATTTAAAAATACAAGGTCCAAACACAATGGTCCAAGATCTTTGGCATGAAGCAAAAGCTTTTCTAAGAGGGAAGATGATAGCATTACATATCTACCTAAAGAATCAAGAAAAATGTTAAACAACCTAACCTTATGCCTAAAGGTCTAGAAAAATAAGAACAAAGCCCAAAACCAATAGAAGGAAGGAAATAATAAAGATTAGAACAGAAATAAATGAAATGGAGACCAAAATAAACTGAATGGAATGGATCTATAAAACCAGGAAAAGGTTCTTTGACAAGATCAACAAAATCTATAAACCTTAAGACAGACTTGAAAGCAAGTAAAGAAGGGAGGGAGGGAAGGAGGAAGGGAGAGAGGGAGGGAGGGAGGGCAGGAAGGAAAGGAGGAAGGAAGGAAGGAAATTCAAATAAAATCTTAAATGAGGGAGATAAGTAATAACAGACACCACAGAAATACAAAAGATTCTGACAGAATATTATGAAAAATTATATGCCAACAAATTGGACAACCTAGAAGAAGTGGATATATTCCTAGAAACATATAAACTTCGAAAAGTGAATCAAGAAGAAATTTTCAGCAGACTGATTATGAGCAATGAAACTGAATCAATAATATAAAAACTCCCAAAAAAAAAGTAGAGGATCAGATGGCTTCATTAGTGAATTCTACCAAATATTTAAAGAAGATTTAATACCTATTCTTCTAAAACTATTCCAAAAAAATACAAAAGGAGGGAAAGCTTCCAAATTCATACTAGAAGATTGGCATTACCCTGATACCTTAACCCCAAGCTTAGAAATATGAACAACGTTCCTTCAATTTACATTCAATCTCTAAACTGGTGGGCCTGTGTGACTTTATTTCATACTGCCATGGTCCTGATTTAAGTAACTATAGATCTCTGTCTTATTTTTTCAGGCTTCTAGAAGAAAGCCTTCTAGTTATTTTCTTTAGGTACCTTTTTTTTTTGCCTAAAATGTTATCCTTCAAAGAGAGATTTGTTGGAGATGGGTGGATTTGCTTCATACTTATTCACTGTTTAATACAAGGTCTCTGCCCAGGAGAAATGGCTGGTGATGGTTTAGCAGTAATCCAGTATGTCTGCAACTAAGGCTTTCTTTCATTCAGTAAATGAAACAAAACAAAGGAAAGCAACCACAAGAGCAACAACAAAAAAACCTTTATTCTTAAAAACAAAAAAAAAAAAACAAAAAAAAAACTTGATTCTTAAAAAAAATCTTAAAAATAAAAAATGTTTTAGTCTTTCACGTGAGTGCTTGAAACTTCATTTTACTGGGCCCTGTGTATAATACTGCTGCATCGGCTTCCTGAGTATTTTTGCATCGCACATCTGAATAAAACTGATGAGCTTCACAGAAATACTCCTGTTTATTTGGTGCTTTGGAATACTGCATTAACACCATAAAACAAAAATTACCACACTACTTTTATTAGAAAATATTATCTCATATCCCAAATCATCCACTTTTCCATATGCAGTTAATGATTAGGAAAAAAAGATTTTCGTTAAGGTAAAAACTATATCCATTGAATATGAATTTTCAAATCATTGAAAAATATTATGAAAAGTGTTGGCAGTAATTAAAATGAGCTCTTTTACTTATTGTCTTATTACCTATCCTTCGTGAGTCCCTAGTTCTCTTTTTTTTTGTTTAAGATTTATTTTTGAGAGAGAAAGCACAAGTGGGGAAGGGGCAGAGAGAAAGGGGAACAGAGGATGTGAAGCTGGCTCTCTGCCGACAGCACAAAGGTGAAGTCAGATGCTCAACTCACTGAGGCACCTAGGTGCCCCCATAGTTGTGTTTCCCTCTTTCTTTTTTTAAGGTTTTTTTTTTTTTTTGTATTTTTTAAGTGTTTACCTATTTTTGAAAGAGAGAGAGACAGAGCACTAGCAGGGGAGGGGCAGAGAGAGAGAGGGAGACACAGAATCCAAAGCAGGCTCCAGGTTCTGAGCTGTCAGCACAGAGACCAATGCGGGGCTCGAACCCCTGAACCTTGAAATCATGACCTGAGCCGAAGTGGGCCCCTTGACTGACTGACCCACCCACGTGCCCCCTCCCCCGCAGCTCTGTTTCTTAAGTTAAACTGATGATAATACTTAATTAGGGAATTGCTTTCATTTGTTACTTTAAATATATATTCTACTGCCTAAGACAGCTTCATGTAGCCACCTTTTTCATGATCCTGTTATACACATGAAGATTATTCTTGGTCTGGTGATCTGTCAAGCACAGGATAATTGACTTAAAACATTTTTTTGTCTAACATTTGCACAGTGGAACATTTTCTAAGCACTAATGGAAGCTTCAGGTAAAAAGACCACATTCTTAATCAGAGGTGTGTATATCAGGATACTGAGGCAAGAATGGACAAAGTAACATGTTTAAGATGAGTATAGAAGAAATCAGTGTCATAAAGCACATAGCTTCATGTCTACCAGGGACATATACTAAGGAAATTGCAAAAGCTACAATCCAGGAAAGTAACTGGGATTAGAGAACAGAATACAGTCGGCTCTCAAGAACTGCTTGCATGGTTTGACTGCCGGGAATCTTGTTATACTAAGTTTAGTGATTTCCTTTTTGACTAGGAGCATTCCAATTTGGTCATTCCAGTTTTTAGTGGCATTTACATATCACTTCTTAAAAGTAACCCTTGGTTACGGAATCTGAATCAAAGTTATTTTTTCAGACTCACTTTAAAGGTGTTCTAGTTTAACTTTTACTTTTCCCTACCAGTACAGTAGTCTTTTAAGCCACTCATCTTCAGTAATGAGAGCAGACTTCTTAATTGGTGCTATTCTTCCATTCTGACAATATCCTTGACAATGCAATAATGCCAACAACCATAGGGCTTCAATCCAACATTATATTCAGACTTCATGCTAAAATAATGGTGTCTAGAGATCTATGTGTTCATTACAACTAAAATAGATCTGAGATGTAGTGCCATAGGCTTTGAAAAACAGAAGCAGTTGTAGTCATTTTGTAAAGGACTGTGCCACAAGTCAAAATTCCCTTTAGTGGTCCAGAAGATTAACATAGATTCATCATCAGTGCTTCTTAATCACTTTCTCTAGAGCCCTAGGTGTAGATGTCCATGATAAAGTGGAGTGGCTTTGCATTGGCTATATTAATCATATATGGGACAGAATGAAGTGAATCAGCAAATTTATTTTAGAGCCTGTATTAATGTGAACAATTCCTAAATTTCCTTCATTCAGTGAAGAAGAAGACAGTTTGTGATGCTCCTTTGAAATAACTGTATTTTCCTATGAAAAGAAAGTTTATGATCAGGAAACTCATACCAACATAAGTAACTACCATGAAATTCTCAATATGTATACTACCGCTGTATCAACATCCCATGATTTGGGTACAAAATTAATTGTATAATTTAGCAAACCTACCAAAATTTTAGTGAAATAGATAAAATCGATACCTGGCAAGGTCGGTGCCATTGACATTTGAATCACATGCTGCTTTTTCCTGACATGAATATATACCAACAGTGTTTATATCCATAGACAGGAATCATTGGCCGATTGGTTTAATGTCAGCATTTTCTTTAGAAAAAGGTGTGATCAATACAGATTAAGAGACATTGTCCTAGCATAGATATCTCAATTCTAAGAATAACAAAAAGGGACTTTTTGTTACTGCCTTTCTTTCAACCAAAAGTATTCTTAAAAAAATTTTTTTTTTTAAATTTTACAAAGACAGTACATGCACACGAGTTGGGAGAGGGGCAGAGAGAGAGACAAATCCCAAGCAGGCTCCATGCTCAGCACAGAGCCTTTTGTGGGGTTAGATCCCATGACCATGAGATCATGACCTGAGGTGAAATCAAGAGTCAGATGTTCAAGTGACCCAGTCACTCAGGTGCCTCTCAAACAAAAGTATTCTTACTTCATAAGATTTAGCACCTATGAGTTTTCAGGCATTTTGCTAGGTTCTGGCAGTAAATATAAAATGACTTTTATTTTTAAGTGACTTATGGAAGTAAGATTCAGAAATAAGATCATGAAGTACCTAGACAATTGCAATACAATGGCATTGGATTAAGACTACTGATTAGGTGCAATACAAGTTGGGATTGGGTGAATAAGGGAAACTTCTGGGGTAAGAAAGTGGTACATGAGCTAAGTCATGAAAAACTAATGGGGGCCATCTACGAAAAGAGAGGGTTGTATGAATGGTGGCGTGCCAAAAGGAAGCACACCTACAAAATCAAAGTTGAGAGAAAGTATGGTACATTGGAAAATCTAAAAGTTGGTTACTGTGAAAGAAGATGGGCATCCTGAAATCTTTAATAAGTATACAGAAAGCGTTGATCTTATAGCAAGAAAACACTAAACATCCTACTTACTTATAACTGGGGTATCTAAAAAGATTATCTCTAGGTATTACTAGAAAAAGTCTCAAGAGCAAAAGAAATTGTGGAAGGAAAGGCTTTAACCTAGAACATAGATGTTGTTTGGGTTTCTTTTTAGGAGTTTGTTTTTTCTTTTATTTCCCCCCAAATTGGGGAAGGTCAACAGGTGCCCGCAACAAGGACTTCAAAGATATGTAGAGTTATGTAGAGTTGATATCATGAATAAGGGTGGATTTTAGTTTCAGCATATGAAATGACTTTAGAATATCATTCACATATTAAGTGTTAGAACTCACAAAATTCCTTGAGAATTTCCAATACAAATAATATTTTCATTTCTATTTTACTCAAGGATTTATTGAACACTTTTGCAGAAAGTACTACCAAGGACAAGGATACAAAAGGACACAGTATATGGAAGTATCTCCTCAGAGAATGACACAGTATATGAAAGGTTTCTCCTCAGAGAAAGAGAAGACTAGTACATAATATGTGGAATAAAATACATGAGAAATGACTAATTGCTATAAGAAACTTAGGAAGACTTAAAAGAGTTACATTTGAATTTAACCTTGGGGGATTTTGAAAGGCAAAGGTTGGGACCAAAAGCAATTTTAGGGCCATAAACAGAGACTCCAAGGTTGAGTACCTCTTATTTTCTATGTAGTAGCTAGAGTTGTATGAAACATTAATCAGATCATATTGCCCTTCTACAGAAGAAAGAGAAAAGAGAACCAAGGACACTTTTTTGAATCCTAGATGGCTAAGTTTTTCAAGTTCCTCTGCATTTATTACAGACAAAATTTCATTTCTAGTTTTACATAGAGAAAAAACCCAGAATCCAATGGAACAAATTAAGCTTTTACTTAAGTCAACATTTTTTGCACCCAAGACTTCCTAAAAGTATGAATGTCACTGACAAGGATGTCCATGAGAATGTTCCTTTTTAATTGGCTTTTGTCACACTGCATGTTCACAGTACAGCTTCCAACAATACCAACAGAGCCAACACAACTTTATTTGTAAAACTCAAAAAAGTTTTGATCCTTTTGAACTAAGTTGAAAATACGGCATTACTCAGAGATACTTGCCTAAAATACTTGTGAATTGATTCTACTTCTAATCCCCACAGTTATTTGAAAAATTAAGACCATTAGGCTATACATAATGAAGACAGCCTTCACAACTTGTGACTATTTTGATGGATTATAAAATGCATTCTTGCTTCATGTGGCATTACCTATGCAGAATTTACTCTCTATGCTGTTAAATTGGAAATATATTTAAGGACATGAACTTTAACATCTTAAGTGGAACATGGCATTTCTATGTGGATCTATGAGTATTCTATAATGTTCAATTCTTATTGCCATAAACTTTCTATGAGAACATTTAAGAAAACAGTTGCACTAGAAAACATTTTATTCAATGACATATATGGGTATGGTCTATTTTTGAGCTATTGTAAATGCTAGATTTGACTAGAGAAATTTCACATAACCATCCTATTTATGAAATGCACAGTTCAAAATATCTAAGGAATTACCAATTTTTGTTGTTGTTGCTGTTACTGTTGAAAGATTCAACAATACTGTGATAGAAGCAGAAATGCCTTAGGTCTTTTGATTCAAAATTTAACTGGTAAATCACTAACATTGTACTTTTAGTCATCTTAGGTTGTTTAAATATTAAAATTAGGACCACATTCACCATTACTATCAGAGAACAGCTATATTCAAGCATTCTTATTTAGCTTGCTTGCAGAAAGAACAAAGGTTTCAGACATATGAACCACAGCGAAGAGTTTTCACAAAATATCTCTTCAATAATAAAAGAGTATCTCTTTAAAATTAAAGACTATCTTGCATGGGGATAGCACTTTATTTTTACACAGTACTGTAAAGTATTCATTATTCTCTTTGATCCAGTCAACAATACTACAAGAATGCAAGGCAGAAGCTACTATTAACTTTTTACATTAAAAATGAAAAATGGAATTACAAAAGAATTAAATGAGATAAAGTGAATCACCCCAGGACTAATTACTAGTAAACTGTATTTACTGATAGCGGAATCTGCAGTGTTGTCCTAATAGCATGTTTATTTTTAAATAACCCATATTTCCTCAGCTTCTATGTTTGCTTGCCTTTAACAGCCTGCATCTGTGACTTTGGAGGCTGCCACAGGGCTATGACAACTACTTTGCCTGCATAGAAAGCAAAATGCTAGGATTTTATGTCTCTCCTGGGATGGTTCAGAGTCAATGACTAGGGCAGATAGTCTAGCCCAGCTCCCCTACTTGAGTCAGGACAAACTGACTCCATGTGGGTCAGAGAGATGCTAGCACTTTCTCTGTAATCACAGCCCTAACTTTTTCTACTTCTTAGTCCTTCAGCCAGTCCTTACTTCTTATTGGGAGCAATTCTTTAATAAATTACTGCACAGAAATTCTCATCTCGAGGGTTGGTGTTTTGTTTGTTGGTTCTTTGTTTGTATTTTTTTTCCAGAATCCAGACCATGAAATAAACTAAGGAAGTTGAGGAGCGTAAAGTTTAAATATCCAGTATAAGAATGCATATTTCATATATGAAGAAAATAAAAATCAAACATAAGCACCATAATTTTTCTTTCTTTCAGTTGTTTCATGATAAAAGACTGGAATATGAGTGTTGAAGCTTTTACTTTACCATAAATTTAATTTGCTTTAAGTCCAAGTTAGTTAAGATGTAGTGTAATAATTGTAATAATTGTTTCAAGAGTAGCATTTAGTGATTCATCTCTTACATATAACACCAAGTGCTCATCCCAACAACTGCCTTCCTTAATGACCATCATCCATCTAGCCCATCCCCTGCCCCTTCCCTTTGTTCTGTGTATTGAAGAATCTCTTAACCTTTTGGAGCCTGTATTTTCAAGTGTAAACTGGGAGATAATAGCACCTGCTCAGACTGTTGCATATAGGTATTGTGATGGTAAAATAAATAGTAAAAATAATTTATCAACTATAAAATGTTCCAACAGCATTTCTCAAAATGTAAAAAATAAAACGTAGAATCCCAGGTTCAACAAACCCTCTCCTCAAATGCACAGATTCACACTTAGGGAAGAATTAGGGAATCTGCATTTTTAACAAACACCCTAGTTGAGTTAGCTGAAGATTGTCCAAGGTACATACTTTTAGAAACTTCAAACTGTTGATGAGATGGTATCACCATCATCTACGAAGAATGGTCTTAATCTCTGACTTCTCTGTATAAAATCTAGTGTTTTGTTATAGGGTTTTAACATTATTAATTGATTTTCCCCATTATCTTCCTTTTACTTCTTACCTGACACTAGCAAAATTTTTATAATTTAGTCAAGGAAGTAAAATGAAACAAGTCCAACAGAAAGAGTAAATAAGCACATCAGAAAAAATTGAAAATGACCAGGAGGAAGTTCTTAAAAATTAGCTTTGATTTTTTTTCATACAGACAGTGCTTATTAATGAGTCATTACTATTAAAAAGTTTAGAGAAAAATAATATGGTGCCAGTTTAAAAAATGATTTCACCTACAGCACTCTTCAAGCCATGAACATAATTACCAAAGTTACATAAGAAACATGCAAAGCTTGAAGTAATTATACTTTCTAAGTTTTGGATCTTCTGCAACTTTTATAGTCCAAATGCATTCAGAGAATGTACACTGATACAAGGGTTATTAATTAGATATAATACTGACTGGCTATTATTGCCAATTGGTGTTTTCTGCCTTTATGCATACTAAAGAGAAGTAAGCTTCTGTTTAGTTGACTTCAATTCTATCTATCCAAATACCAAAAGACTATGTAAAATATTTTAAATGTCTATTTGCAACCATATACTGGTATTTCTTTAGATTTAGGCATGATATCAATTATTCTAGTTAGCAAAACTTTGAACTGTTAAACTGCAAAACAGTAACTTAGTTTCTTTTAAGGGAAATAAATGTAGTATACACTTTTTTGGCAAATTAAGTGATTTGATGCTTTGTCCATGCTGATGCCTCCCAAATTTTTATCTCCAGCACAGAACTCTCCCGAACTCCAGATTCCCATAACCAACTGCCTAAAAAATGTGTGTTATAGGCATCTCAAAATTAACATGTCATCAACTGAATTCTTGACATACCCCTTAGGCTCTTCCACCCCAGTCTTCTATATCATTCTACCAGTTGCTTATGACCAATGTATAGCTAAAAAGCCAAAACAAACAAATGTGGACATTGCAGTTACTCTACTCTTTCTTATACTCACTATCTAATTTGTCTCATTGTAGTGATTTGTTAAAATATGTAATACATATTATGCCATTTCCCAAACTTTTCAGTGACTTTCCATTTCACTCAAAAGACAATCATTATAAAGATCTATATATCTCTTAGTAATACAGAGCCAGGTCCTCTAATGCTTTCAATCACCTATGGCTCTCTAAGTTGGACCAGCCTACTCTGATCCAAATTATTTGACCACTGGCCCTCTTTGTTGTTCCTCGATCATGCCTGGAATGCTCTCTTCCCTAGGCCTTTTCATTGCCATCAGGTATCCAATGGCCTTCCTTGGCCAAATAATTCTTATTAAATGTTATTTCTCAATGTTATTTCTCAGTGTAGCTATCATCATATTATAATTTAAAATTATCCAACCCACACAACATAGTCTCTCATCGTCCACTGCTTTTTCTTTTTTTCACAATAGATTTGATGATCTTGTCACATCCTGTATAATTAGGTTACCATACTTGCTCACTTTCTTCCCACTTCTTCTAAATGTAAGTTGAATGAGGGAAGGAATCTTTATTTTTTTGGAAATCCTAACTAATACATTTTTAAGCACTTAGAAAAATGATTGTCACATGGTAACAGATCAATGAATAATTATGGAATGAATGAATTCACATAAATGAAAAACAAAGAAACATTGTGCATTTCAGGAAACACATAATGAGAAATGAGGTTCTAAGCAGAATGAACAGGAGAACTGGTTCTGGTGGAGATGGATAATCTGGGTAATATAAAGAACATTAAAATATTTCAGTTAGAATCCTCTGTTGTGAGATAATATTTAATTTATTAGTATTGGAAAGCTATAAGAGAACCAAATCAGAACAAGAAAGAGATCCCGAAATAAACTGTAGATGATGAAATTAAAAACAAACCAAGAAAAACTCCAGAAGAATTTCATGGAAAATTGTTGAAAAACTTCTCAAAATATAGAGCAGCAAGATAGGAGAAGCAAACTCTAAGAAAAATTTAAGGAACACAGAGGATGGATTTAAGAGGTCCAGTTTTCATAACAGGAATTCCAGACAGGGGACACAGGTGAAAATAAAGTGAAGAATAATGGATACGATTTCCACATATGAATGTAAACATCTTCAGATTGAAAGAAAATTTCAGGCAGGATATACATAAAGATACACAGCACCTCTCAAAAATTTTCAGAACAAAAATCATTTAACACGCATACACACACACACACACACACACACACTATCTATCTATCTATCTATCTATCTATCATCTATCATCTATCCACTCAACAGGTGCACCAAAAAGAATCATTAGGAATAAACTTAACCAAGGAAATAAAAGACCTGTACTCAGTTGTCTAACTATAAAACACTGATTAAAGGAACTGAAGACGACACGAACAAATGGAAAGAACTAATAACCTCATGGACTGGAAGAATTAATATTGTTAAAATGTCAATATGACCCAAAGTCATCGACAAGTTCAGTACAATTCATATCAAAATACCAACAGCATTTTTCACAGAACTAGAGCAAATAATCCTAGAATTTGCATGGAATCATAAAGACTGTAAAAAGCCAAAGCAATCTTGAGAAAGAAGAACATAGCTGGAGGTATCACAATTCTAGATTTCAAACTATAGTGCAAAGCTGTAATATTCAAAACATTATGGCATTGGCACAAAAAGAGACACATAAATCAATAGAACAGAATAGAAAACCCAGAAATAAATGCATAATGATATGGTCAATTAATATACTAGCAGGAGGAAAAAGAATATACAATGGGAAAAAGACAGTCTCTTCAACAAATGGTGCTGGGAAAACTAGAGAATTACATGAAAAAGAATGAAACTGGACCCCTCTTCACACCATACACATTAATGAATTCAAAATGGATTAAAGACCTAAATGTGAGACCTACAACCATATGATTCTTAGAATAAAACAAACCTAAGCAGTAATCTCTCGGACACTGGCCTTAGCAAATTTTTCTAGATATGTCTCCTCAGGCAAGGTAAGCAAAAGCAAAATCAACTATTGAGACTATAAAGGAAACCATCCACAAATGAAAAGGCAGCCTACTCAATGGGAGAAGATATTTACAAAAGATATATCCAACAAGGGGTTAATATCCAAAATACAGAAAGAAACTATACAACTCAATACCAAAATAACAAATAATGCAACTAAAACATGGGCAGAGGACCTAATAATCAGGAAATGTGAATGAAAACCACAATGAGAGATCTCATTACACCTGTCTGAATGGCTAGAATCAAAAAGACAAGAAATAAGTTTTGGAGAGGATATACAGAAAAAGTAACTCTTTTGCACTGTTCGGAATCTCAATTGGTGCAGCCACTGTGGAAAACAGTGTGAAGATTCCTCAAAAAATTAAAAACAGAAACACTATATGATTCCATGATTCCACCAAGGTATTAACCCCAAAAAAGCAAAAACACTAATTTAGAAACATATATGTACCCCTATGTTTATTGTGACATTATTTACAATAGCCAAGATATAGAAACAACATAAGTGCCCACTGATACATGAATGAAGATGTATTCTATACATACAATGGAATATTAATCGGCCATAAAAAGGATGAGATCTTCCCATTTGTGACAGTGGGGATGGATCTAAAGGTATTATGCTAAGTGAAGAAAGTCACAGAAAGACAAATACCACATCAATTGACTCATGTGGAATCTAAAAACCAAACAAATGAACAAAGAAAAGTAGAAACAGACCCCTAGGTACAGAGATACTGATAGTTTTCAGAGGGATAGGCAGAATGGGCAAAAAGACAGCGGAAGATACTGGCTTCTGCTCATGGAATGAACGTTACCGACATGAAAGGTACAGAATAAGCAGTACAGCCAGTGGTATTATAATAACACTGTAAGGTGACCGATGGTAGCTACACTTGTAGTGAGAATAACACAACATAAAGACTTGGCGGATCACTATGTTGTACACCTGAAACTAAGGTAACACTGTGTGCCAACTATAGTTCAATAAATAGAAGAAGAAGAGGAAAAGTAAGTAACAGAATATCTTTAAAAACCTGACATAACAAAGCAGAATTATAAACCAGTGAAGATATCTTCCAAAAAATTAAGGTGCAATAAAAACAATTTTGGGAAAATGTGTGATTAATAGCTAACACTACAAGAGATATTGAATTTCTTTTAACTGAAGAGCAATGATTCCAGATGGAAGCCTGGGGTCTTCAGAGATAAACATTACCAGAAATTTTAGGTATATGTATTTAAGAGTAATGATTGCTTAAAACACTAATAATAATAGTGGTATGTAGTTTAAAACACGTAGAGATAAAATATAAACAATAAGACGAAGGCAGGAAGGTGGACAAATGCAATTTTACTATTATAAGTTCCTTATGTATTATGTGGTAGAATATTAAGTGAAGATGTACTCTAATAAGCAAAAGATGCATTTTTCATCTCCATACGAAACATAAATATGACATTACCCCAAAACAATAGAAAACAAATAACTAGATTATAAATGTAAATTTGTCTATATCAGCAACTAAATAAAATAATAATTGCTATTATACACTGATGATATAATTTTATACATAGAAAATCTCTATGTATCTGTAAACATAGTAAGTACATTAATCAAGGTATCTAGATACTAGCTCTGTACAACAATATATTTTTGTATACCAGAGACAAATATTTGGAAGCTGAAAAAAATATGTATGATAGCATCAAATACTCTATCAAATACATAAACATAAATTTAAGAAATGTAAAAAATTTTTATACTACAAAAAATTGCTGCATGAAGTGAGAGAGCATCTAAATAAATGGAAAGGTATTTTATGTTCATGGAATGGAAGATTCATTATTGTTAATATGTTAATTTTCCCCAAATTGATTTGCAGATTTACTACAATTCCACTCCAAGCTTCAGAAATATTTTCTTTTGTAAATATTAACAGACTAAAATTTATATGGATGTGCGAGGGACCTAGACAAAATAATACTGAAAAAGAGAAATAATTGAAGGTCTTACACTACATGATTTCAGTCTGTAAAGCTACAAGAATGTGTGGTTGACACAATGATACTTATATAGATCAATAAACAGAATGGAGCCCAGAAAGAGACCACAAATTATTTTCAATATAGAAAGAAAAAATTATTTAAAAGGACATATAAAGCATTTTCATTAAGTGTCTCTGGAACAACTTTTTGTGTTTTTATGTATGTTTATACACATACACATACATATGTATATACGTTGAAAATAAAATTTGACCCCTTAACTCTGTTTACATTGTTCATAAAAATTAATATTTTACCTATTTCTACATCTGGAAACAAAAATATATATATTCTAGAAATAAAACTTAAGTGAATGTTTTTCTGGCTTTCAAGCAGGCAGTTTCTTAACACAGAAAAGCCACCATAAAAGAAAACACATGAAAAATTATATTTTACCAAATTTAAAACTTCTGTGATCTGAAGATACCATATAGGAAAGTAAAAATGCAAGATATAGACTGGACGTCATATGAGATATATGATATGAAACAAAAAAGTGATATGTAAGATATATAGCAAACTTCTACCAATTAGGAGAAAACAAACACCACTAAAAAAAAAAGTGGACAGAAATATCTACAAAGATACTTCACACACACACACAAAATTCAATGGCCAAAGAGCATATGAGAATTTGGTCAAGATTAGTACTCATCAGTGATAAACAAAAAGCCACAATGAATAATGGTAGAATGTGTGATCTTAAAAATTTTGATGAGACTGGGTGTCGGTAGGAATGTGTAACAAAGAAAATTTTCATAAATTGCTGGTATTATTGTAAAATGCTCCAGCCTTTTGATCAACTAATGATTTCTTTCAAGTTTGCACACAGACTTGCTCCATGGCACAACAAATTGACTCCTAGGAACTGGAGAAATAAGCCTTTTTGTCTACAAAAGACAGGTACAAGAATATTCATACCAGCTCAATTCGTAACAGTCTACAGCTGGAAATAACCCAAAAGCCCATCAATAGAAGAAAATATACATGAACTTTGGATACTGGTAACAAAGGAAGACTCCTCAGCAATATGAAAGGAAAGGACTATCGATCCATACTAATACATACATGAACTTTAATTTTTTTAAATTTTTTATTTATTCTTGAGAGAGAAACAGAACACAAGCAGGGGAGAGGCAGAGAGAAACGGAGACACAGAATCAGAAAGCAGGCTCCAGGCTCTGAGCTGTCAGCACAGAGCCCCATGGGGGGCTCAAACTCAGGAACCACAAGACCATGACCTGAGCTGAAGTTGGATGCTCAACCAACTGAGCCATCCAGGTGCCCCAATACATAGATGAATTTTAAAAACATGTTGGTGAAAGAAGACAGACATACAAGAGTACATATGATATGATTTCATTTATAAGACATTCAGTAATAGGCAAAATTAATTTGTGATGACAGAAATTAGGAGCCACTGGATCAAGTCACAAGGTGCTTTCCAGAGTGATGGATTCTTTCCCTTGTTTTGGGTAATGGTCATATCATGTTTATATTTCTCAAAATTCTCTTTACTGATTTTAAATTATAACTCAAAATACTAATTCTAAAAACCAAAAATGAGATCTAGAATTATCATAAAATATCTCAAAAGAGCTCTAGAATTAAGTGTCAGATCATAATACTCTTTATAAACTCTTAGGAAGACAAATAAGAATGGTAGCTGTAGACTTTGGAAGAATTTTAAGGTACTCCTTCCATCAGTTTCTTGTCTCATTTTTTTTTGAGCATAAATTATTTGGGGTATGGCTCTGCAAATTAAATGAATTTAAATCTTTGATTACTTTAAGTCCATTGGTAGATTCTCATTGTAAATTTAATATCACAGAGAAATTTCCAGTAATTTACTCAAACAACAACAAACAAAAAACAAAAAAACCCCATCACTTTCATTTAAGTAAAAAACACCCAAACTCAAACTGAGTCAAACTCCATTTCTTTTGAAGCTTTTCTGAGCTCAGACCTCCGGGTTCATATCCAAAATTTGGATTTAAGAAGCATTTAAATATTTAGCAATATACACAGGTATCTTAGCTTGGAATTATTCCTCAGATTCTGGGTACTAATTTGTAGGGAGAAATATACATTTTCCATCTCTGACACTTGTATAACTCTTGAAATTTCTTGTTATTCTTTATGTGGACCAAAATAAAACAAAACAAAAACACTCTGATGCAATGGGGAAAAACTACATGATTATTTACAGTATTTTTCTGATAGTTGCTGCACAACAATTGTTAATAATAGATATTGTTTCCTTACTCAACTCTTTTCTACTTAGAGAGGAAAGGAAATGCTTTACATCTTTACAATCTGAGGCACTGGTTCTCTGGATAGGATTGGTAATAATTATTGCAGTCAGCTCTAATACATTGCAAATGTCATTGTTCCCCAAAACGATTTTCTCAAAGACCAACACTGTTGATTTAGCTGCTTGTCAGTAGTTTCTCATGGCTTTTGTCAAGTTTTATAATCTCTCCATCACATTTCAAGGGCTAACGAGTATTCGTGTCTTCTAGATTTCTTACACAGATTATTTCAGAGCCTATGAGGTTCAATATATCCTACAAACAGAAATATTTTCCTGTTTCTTAATGGCAATTAATGGCTAGGAGAATTCTATGCAATAGAATTCAAGCTTAACACAAACTGACTGATACCAAATCTTCTTTCTCTCTCCCTCTAGGTTTCTTCACAGATGTGTTTGACTATTGCTAAGCATCTCAACAAATCTTCAGCCTACAGACTTCCAATCTAGAAATGATGTGGGGATCAAGAACCTCGACTTTAACCCTATCAAGAAGGGAGGGTGTGGAAGAAGAGAGATAGAGAATAACACACAGACTCATTTTTTTATTCCCTACCAACTTATGACTGTTGACACAGAGGCTGCCTTTGCTGTAATTTACCATATTGAGATAAGTGATTGATTGTATCACCAAAGAATACATGGTGTGTTTAATATACAGGGAAGAAGTGGAGGTAAAGAAATGGTCAGTGCCTACACAGAGCTGTCAAGAATATGTGCTGCAAACCTCATTTTGCCTTTTTTTCCCCATTCAGTAGGAACTCTGTGAATAAGAGAAACATAGAAATTATACTAGTCTACTGCACACTCCTTCTTGAATTGCCATGCAAATCTGTTCATCAAAATTACCGAGTAAAATTAAATCATACAATTAGACCTAATCACCTAGGTCACATCATCACAGTTGAAACATCTTAAACATACCCAAGGTGATCTAATTTAAAAACTTGGCATTTTGTGGGGATATATTAACACTTTCCTATTTGGAGGACACAGCAACTCCTTTACCCCATTCTTATTAAATATTTATATGCATGACATCAGTGTTCTGAAAATACCCTGTGTGATATAAAGCCAATATATGGTTTCTCCAAAAGGAAAGCATTAAAATAATTTGCTTAGAGAAATTAGGGTTATAGATTTTTAAATTAATTTACCTCCACATATTTACTCTTATAGAAATGGGCACCAGAGTGAAAACAGGGAGATAGGAATCCAAGAGACTGATGGTGACCAGGACCAAGGTGCCATCAGGAATGTTCTGAAGTGATTGGATTCAAAATATATATTGCAGTCAAAGAAATTGCTAATGAATATAATGTAGAAGACGGGGAAAAAAGAATTCCTGATTGAAGAACTGGGAAAACTAGAGGTGCCTGGGTGGCTCAGTTGATTAAGTTGCAGCTCTGAATTTTGGTTCAGGTCATGATCTAATGGATTTTGAGTTTGAGCCTCTCATGGGGCTCTGGGCTGACAATGCAGAGCCTTCCTAGGATTCTGTCTCTCCCTCTCTCGGCCCCTCCCTCACTTGCCCTCTCAAAAATAAACACCCATGGGGAAAAAAAAAAAAAGAAATGGGAAAACTAAAACAAATAAAAATACTTTGGACCTTACACATTTATAAGCTCTGAAGAGAGATTTTTTTTCCCCCCAGATCACTTCATCCCACAAAGAAAACTCAAAGGTCTTCAGCAGGCTATGGGCAATTCATTAAAGAATGGCAAAATCATAGGGTAGTCTGAAGTACATAGATTAGAGACCTGGATTCAGCTGTGTGATCTTGAGGACACCATCTTAACATTCAGGCCTGTTGCGTCATCTTTAACAAAGACCAATGATAATGCTCTACAAAGCTTTCGTAAAGGTCAAAAGAGATAATGCCTGAAAAAATGCCATTTGATGGAAGTTAAAGTTGTATTAATTGTGTCTTTTAACTTTTCTGTGTGTTTCTTATCACAACGTCATATCCAAACAGGGTCTTTTATAGCATTCAGTTTATTTGGATCTAAACATTTCATTGATATTAAGATATATAATGTGTAAAAAAATTACATATTATATTATTCATATTAATTTACTTAAATGATATATAATTATTTTATATTAATTACATAACTATATATATAAGTATTTGTGCAGGAATATACAAACTAACCAAAAACTAAAAATGAGAAAACCAAGCCCCCCCATCCCCGCTTTTTTTTTTAGGCTAATACTGCTGCAAAGTTTCACAATGAAAAAGGAATATGGCAGCAAAGATAGCTCTTTTTCAGACTTATTTATTCTTTTCAATGCTAGATTGGTCAAGGAATGCCTAAAGCTCTGCAGCTCAAGTCTCTGGAGCAGATCAGTTTTCTGATTTTTTTTTCCCCCTCTGGAATCTGTCCAAGGAGAAAGGCAAAGGCTGTGGTTGAACAGCATTTTTCACACTGGCCAGCTCATTCATTTGAATCAGTAGCACTATTTAAATAAGAATCAAGACAGTGAAAACATCAGGAGGCTCCTTGAAGGATGCTTCCAGTTGGAAGGATTTTTTTCTGCTGTTTATCTCCAAAACCATGTTAGTATCTCTCTTAGTACTTTTCACTGTCATTATAATATACATGTGCATGTGTGTCATATCATACACATATACACATACACTTACATGTATGTATTTTCATTATATAGCACATGCATTATACTATAAATATATGCTAACATGCTTTATGTAGACCATCACTTTTTAGGTTATTGCTTTCTGCAATAACCTAGCACCTGGTTTATACTGGAAAGTCAAATTTATTTCAGATGAATCAAAGAATTAATGATTGCATGGATGGCTAGATAAATGGATACAATGTTTAGGCAAAACTCTAAATAGTCGGAAAAACAGGATGAATTTATTATTTTCATAGTAGGCATATTTATGTAAAAATTGCCTCTCTTTAACCTGTTTAGAAGACTTTTTATAGCAGTCACATTCATTTATTCATTCAACAAATATTTTTAAATAAATTTTTAAATGTTTATTTTTGACAGAGAGTACACGTGAGAGCTGGGGAGGGGCAGAGAAAGAGGATCCTAAGTGGGCTCTGTGTTGACAGCCAAAAGCCAGATGCAGGGCTCGAACTCAGGAATCCTGAGGTGACCTGAGCTGAAGTCCGACAGCTAACCAACTGAGCCAGCCACCCAGCGCCCTCAATATTTTTAATACTTCTTCAATGTATTTATTTTTGAGAGAGAAAGAGCATGAGTGGGGAAGGGACAGAGAGAGAGAGGGAGGCACAGAATCTGAAGCAGGCTCTGGGCTCTGAGCTGTCAGCAGAGAGCCTGACACGGGGCTGAACTCAGAAATGGTGAGATCATGACCTGAGCCCGAAGTTAGTCGCTTAATAGACTGAGCCACCCAGGTGCCCCAGTTTTTCAATAAATGCTTTGACCAAGGTACTCTGCTAGATACTGAGTACACAATAGTAAAAATAAACACAGTTTATGCCCTTATAAGCATCATCTTTCAAGATATGCCCTTGAGCTAAATTGTAGATTAATGCCTGAGTTGCAAAGTAAGTTAATAAAAGGTAACCTTTGCTTAGGCTGTCCTCCCTCACCTCTTCCAAACCTTCCCAATCAGTGCTCCTTTAGGTTTGGGGGCCTACTCTGGTATTTTCATAGTCACCTTGCAATCGCAGTACTTACTAATGTGTTTGAAAGTTTTGCAGGGACTACCCTCTCTTCAAGAATATAAGAAAGAAAATAAACTTTTTTCAAACATTACACACATTACTGATTTTCTTAAAATATTCATAGTCACCTTGCAATCGCAGTACTTACTAACGTGTTTGAAAGTTGTGCAGGGACTACCCTCTCTTCAAGAATATAAGAGAGAAAATAAACTTTTTTCAAGCATTACACACATTACTGATTTTCTTAAAATAATGATGTAAACTAAATCATTTCATTACCCCTTATGCTATGTAGATGATTTTTGAAGAGTAGTATGTTAGGTGGAATATATTTTATTGGATACTTAGGAGAAATATACTACAAATTTTCCTTTTGAAGGAATGAGATCATAATGATTTAATATTAATAAAGGTAAAATGTACATAGTTAAGTTTTAACTTATTTCCCCTAATAGACTGTAAAATTAAAAGTTATTTGTCTGAGATGGCCAGGAGTCAGTGAAGTGAGGAGGTTGTATAGTAAGCAAATTATCTTAATTCTTTATGGCCTAAAAAGTTATATGGACTGATACAAATTTTACCTAAGCTTTTTTTTAACTTCCATTATTTTTATGACATTGTTTTTATAAACCAAACATCTTGACAGAAAAATATGTGAACCAAAAGTAAAGGCAGAAAAAGACCAAAAAGCTATAAAATCTTAAATCAGTATGTGCATGAATAGAAAGGGAGTGGAGGCAGAATGATTATATTGAAAATATCTTGGGGGCATCTGGGTGGCTCAGGCAGTTAAGCATCAGACTTCAGGTCAGGTCGTGATCTTGCAGTTTGTGAGTTTGAGCCCCAGGTTGGGTTCTGTGCCAACAGCTCAGACTCTGGAGCCTGCTTTGGATTCTGTGTCTCCCTCTCTCTCTGCCTTTCCCCATTTTGTACTCTCTCTCTCAAAAATGAGTAATAAAAAAAAGTTTAAAACTTCACAAAAAATTCTTGGAACCAGGGTTTCAGAAAGTATAGATTTATGTCTTGACTTAGCCATTTTCCCAATGGTTTTATTCTAATCACAAACTCTCTAAGCCTTTGTTACCTCACCTCTTCAAAGAAGGTGTGAGAGCATTCACCATATACTACCTCAGAGAATTACTGCAAGGGTAAATGGAATAAAGGAGATAAGCAGACATAAACATGTGTTAGTAAACTTCATAGAGCTAATAATTATATATACATACCTTCAAGAAGTTTGCCACTAGTGGGGAAGTGAGAGCTGGCACCGAAGCTCAAAGAACAAAAAAGTTTCTAAGAAGGGTGCCTGGATGGCTCAGTTGGTTAAGTGTCCGACTCTTGGTTTCGGGTCAGGTCATGATCTCACAGTTCGTGATTTCGAGCCCCGTGTAGGGCTCAGTGCTGCTGGTGCAGAGCTTGCCTGGGATTCTCTCTCTCTGCCCCTCCCCTTCTCTCTCTCTCAAAATAAATAAACTTAAAAAAAAATTTTAAAGTGTCTAAGGAGGAGTTATGTGTTAAATTGTGTCCCCCACCCCCTACTTCCTGTGTGGAAGTCCTAATCTCCAGTAGTTTAGAATGTGACCTTATTTGGAAATAGGGTTAGGGCAGATATAATTAGGTAAGATGAGGTCATACTAGAGTAGGGTGAGCTATGACTGTTGTCCTTATAAAAAGGGAAAATTTGAGCACAGATAGACATACATATAAGGTAGATGACAGGAAGAGATATGAGAGAGGACAGCCATCTGCAAGCCCAGGAGATGCCTCCCTCACACCCCTCAGAAGGAACCACTTCTGTGGACGCTTTGACTTCTGACTTCTAGCCTCCAAAACTGTGAGACGATCAACTTATGTTGTTTAAACTGTATGTTAAACTATGTTCAAACCTATGTTGTTTAGGGTTGCAAGTCATGTACCTTCACATTTAGCTTTCCAGACTTCTTTACAGGTTATGAGTAGTTTTGTGTTCTAATTCTGACCATGATAATATAAGAAGTGCTCCATTGGCTGGAGCTTACAAAAAAGTATCATTTGTCTCATAAACAAAAGACAAATCATTCAACATTTACCTTTGCCAGTTTGCAGCATTTTGTTAAAGCAGACTGAGCAGGGAGATAAAAATAGAAAAGCCTAGGCCATTTTTATAGTGTGAGGAAAGTAACCAAAGAATTGGAAAAGTGTATCCTTAGATTTCATTTTATTTTTGTCATCATTTTCACACCATGTCTAAAAATGGGATGGGCACGATGGTCACTAAATAATATTGACTGACCTCAGTACTGTGAACATGACACAACAGCTAGAGCAGTGCCACATTGATTTCTGCTTAAGCTAACTACTGTGCCGTAACAGTAGAAAAGTTTAAAAAGCAGTAACTTAAGACTAAGAGTACAAAAGGAGAGATTCACAAATAGGAACAAAGAAAAATTTTTAATTTTGACCTCAGTATATTTTATAGAAAATAGAAATGCACTTCTTGGAAACCAAGAAGTGTCTTGGAGAGAAAATCAATTCCTTTGCCCTATTCCGGTTGCAAGTTGCTTACCACGGTGCCCCAGCTGAGGCGTTTATCCTTCCCTTCTTCTTTCGTTTTTTTTTTTTTTTTGGCATATGAAGTAAACCGTACACTCATACATCCCTGCCATTCTTCCACCATTGTTGTAAAAGGTGATTACATATAGCAGGTGGACAGGGCCAGTTAGAGTAGCTAATGATTGCCGGTTCACTCAAATTACCATCCTATGAATAATAGTAAAACTGGAAAAATAAAGGTCATATCTTTTTCCATGAGGACACTCACATCACCAACTGTAGACCCATCTCAGCATTTATTGACTGTCAACAGTAATGAAAAGTGGCAGCACCCGTTACATATGGTAATTCCAATCTAAAGAGTCTATTGAATGATGCATTTGCTTTCCATCAAGGCACCCAGCGCAGCATTATAGGAAGTTAGAGTTTGTTATTCCCTCATACATCAAAGTCGGCTTGCCAGTATTGTATTTATTGACCTGTCCAACTCTTTTTACATGATTGATCACTTTTGCCACCCAAGGGTTTTCCCTGTTGCCCTGTCAGAGCAAAGTTCGTAATAGTGCTTAAAAAATTTAAAGTCCTCTTTACTGTTTCCCTGGGAAAAATTTTAATTTCACAGGAACTAGAGACAACCAGTGTTGTAGCAGACATTGACTTTGCTACTCAACATGCATTCTCCCCTTGATTACCACCAAAGACAATCCCTATTTTGTTTAGGGTTACAAGGTACGTGCCTTCACATTTAATTTTCCAGGCTTCTTTATGATTTGAGTTGTTTTGTGATCTAATTCTGACCACAATAATATAAGAAGTGCTCCACTGGCTGGAGCTTACAGAAAAGTATCATTTTTCTCATAAACAAAGGACAAATCATTCAGCATTTACCTTTGCCTTTCACTTGGCCTACTTCTTTTTTCCTGGTATGTGAAAATACATCGTGGCAAAACAATTTTGTGAACATGAAAATGGAACCACTCAGTAAAGGTGCTTATGTGAGGTCCCTATGGCATTTCCAGGAGCCAAGCAACGAGCTCTAGAATGGTCACCTCTGAACTCAAGTGAGAAAAACTGCTCCCTATTACATTTAAGTCACTGGCATTTATTTGAGTTTTCTTCTATAGGCCGATGAATGCAATATTAAAGAGTTCACAAGCTCCATGTATAGGTACAACCATTCTATAATAGCTGGGCTTTGTAATGATATTTTTATCAGGGCAACAACTATTTCTACCAATCAATTTCAAGATAAAAATGTTATATTTTAAGAATTATATCTTGTAGACTTTAGAAGACATTGTATATGTAGAGAACTAGGTCTGTTTTCCTCTTTCCTTCTGGAATTAAACATCAGAAAAATCTGACATCTTAATATAGATGGCATAGAAAATGTCAAGTCTCCCTACCTTTGACATGATACTAACATGGTATATTGGGCTTCCTTCCCTCCAGGTCACAAGTCACTCTCTAGCAATAATTTAATCCTCAGAGAGGTTCATCTTGATGAATTTGAGTGTGGAAGGTGAGAGGAAGGGAAAAAAGAAACAACAAGCAATAGGCCATTGACTTCCCCAGTTTGAGGAATTCACATTAATAATCTCAGCAACACAGGAATTTCATGCATATTATATGATGTATACTATGTATAATATATATAATATATAATAAAGTGATAATGTATTTATGTACCTTTTTTATGGAAAGACATCTCTTCTCTGTCATATTGCTTTATTTTCCTGAGCAGTTCACATATGTTCAGTGGCACAAACCCAGAGAAATAAGCCATAGGCATTTGCTGATAAAAATAAATATGTCTTGACTTCTCCACTCATAAATATCTATGAAAGATATTTTTTGATTCTGACATCTCAAAGATGACTACAACAGTTTTTTTCTAATATATGTATTGATAGCCAAGTTACCAATATCCATTTTATTACATCCCTGAAAGAAAAGAAAAACTAATTATAGTGTGGATCATTTTGGTATATGGATAATTAAATATGTGTAATTTAGAGATGATGATCTTAATTTCAATTTCTTTTTAAGATTTATGAGAAAGTGATCTTATTCAACTTAGGAAGAATGCTCTAGCTGAAGAGTTTCTGGCAAATAATCGATATATTAATGTTAAGGAGATGCAACCAATGACAGAGTTCAGTCTCTGAATGACCAAGATCTAGAACCTAAACCTGATAGGGGGAATAATCACTTGCAAACTACTGCCTATTCCATATCTTACCTATCAGTATCTTTGGGCACCTAACAATATTAGATACACTTAGAAATAATTCAAAAGAAAGAACAAACACCATCATGGAAGCACAAAATTCTCTAAGACTTCCAATAAAATAATTTGTTGATTTTATTATGTCCTCCTATGAATTTTGCTTCTCTTTAAGTGGCTACTGAACATAGGTTGGAATCTGTACAAACTTAGGAATCTATACAAACTTCACTAGAATCTATACAAACTTGGGAGGAAAGTGAAAATACATTTGATTTCTCCCAGTACCTCACCCATTAGATGCTTCTGTCTCATTTTATGCTTTGCTTAGAAATGTAAAGCCAGAAATGCATTCTATCCCATACCCATTTTTTAACACATACTTTCAATCCTTTTTTCCAGTTAAGGTAAAAATGGTTGATAGTTTCCAAAATGTTCCTTTCTGAGGGGTCCTTAAATTTTAATAATGACTAAGATCTAGACTGAAATGGAGGAGGAAAGGTATTTCAGGCAAGGACCCTGAAGTGGCTTGGGCCCAGCACATGGTCAAATAATCACTTTCAATATGAAAAGTAAAGGAAGGGAGAAGAATCTTTTGCTAGCTTAATACTTATCATTCAACTCAGAGAGAAATGAAGACAGAGATTTGACTCAATGTCCATAATATGTATTTATCATCTATTGTCATGTAACAAATTACCTTCACACTTAGTTTAAAACAATTTATTATTTTTCACAGTTCTATGGTTGACTGGCACACCTCAGTGATCTCTCTTAGGGACTCCCATGAGGTTGTAGTCAGATAGACACTGAGACTGGAGCTATCTGAAGGCTTAAATTGGCTGCATGTTCAAAATGAATCACTAATGTGGCTGGTGATTGATGCTTACTGTCCTTACTAGGTGGGCTTGTTCATGGAGGAATGAACTTACACATGCCTTCTCTACATGTCTTGGACTTCTTGCAGCAAGATGGTTTGGTTTCCCAAAGAGGGTCCCAAAAATGAGTATTCCAGGAGACCCAGGGAGAAGATGTAAAGCTGATGACTTACCCTCAGATGTGACAGAATGTCACCTCTGCTACCTTTTATTGGTTAAATATCCCAGAAGTCAAGATAAACTTTTAACTCTAATTTTGGATGGGAGGGTGGCAAAGTGACATTGACAAGAGCATATGGGATGAAATATACTTACAGATCATCTTCTGAAAATGCAATCTCCACATCCTCTATGACAAGATAGTCACTGCTTGACAGTTTCCATTTTCTCATTTGTTTATAAAATGGGTTTCCAGAAATATAACTGGGTCCATAGCTATTTCACTAGAAATAGTATTATCTAGTGTTTTGTTTTGTTTTTTGGTGGCTTTTGTTTTTGTTGTTGTTTTGTTTTCTTAAGCTCACTATATGATATTTGATCAAGTTCCAGGCAAGGAATGTGAGCAGAAGGGATATACGCATGTTCCAGACCTGTTCTTAAAAGTGAGGCTGCTTGCGGAGCACCTGGGTGGCTCAGTCGGTTAAGTGTCTGACTTCAGCTCAGGTCACGATCTTACGGTCTATGAGTTTGAGCCCCGCGTCGGGCTCTGTGCTGACAGCTCGGAGCCTGGAGCCTGCTTCGGATTCTGTGTCTCCCCTTCTCTCTGCCCCTCCCCTGCTCATGCTCTGTCTCTCTCTGTCTCAAAAATAAATAAAAAACATTAAAAAAAAAAGTGAGGCTGCTTGCTCTCTATGGACTTCTCTTACACTGTGTCCCATAGCTTGAAACTGTTGAAGATCAGAACAACAGTAGAAGCCCCATTTTAAGAACAGCAGATGGGGCGCCTGGGTGGCGCAGTCGGTTAAGCGTCCGACTTCAGCCAGGTCACGATCTCGCGGTCCGTGAGTTCGAGCCCCGCGTCGGGCTCTGGGCTGATGGCTCAGAGCCTGGAGCCTGTTTCCGATTCTGTGTCTCCCTCTCTCTCTGCCCCTCTCCCGTTCATGCTCTGTCTCTCTCTGTCCCAAAAATAAATAAACGTTGAAAAAAAAAATAACTTTAAAAAAAAAAAAAAAAAAAAAAAAACAGCAACAGCAGCATCTCCCTACCAGCCTTGAGCTCCAGTCTTGGAATTATCCCGTGGGAGGAAAATAAAATATCCATCTTAATTAAGTCTTTGTATTTATGGGTCTTTCATTATAGTAGCTTGTGCCAACTGTAGATACTGTACTTTCATATACCATTTCCCAAATCCCTGGAGTAACTATATGTTATTGTAGGGCTATTTTTCTGATTGATGCTTAAGTCTTTTAATGTAGGAGATAGAGATAGTGGACAATGGAATGCGTTACTGAACTACAAAGAAAATTACATATATGCTTACTCTTTTTTTATGTTTATTTTTATTTTTTGAGAGAGAGCGAGAGAGGCAGAGAGACAGAGGGGGACAAAAGTTCCAAAGCAGGCTCCAGGCTCTGAGCTGTCGGCAGACTGCCCAATGCAGGGCTAGAACTCAGGAACCATGAGATAATGACCTGAGCCAAAGTCAGACACTTAACTGACTATGCTACCCAGGTGCCCCCATATATGCTTACTCTTAAAAAAAAGTGTGAACGTGCTCTATCATGGATAATCTTTCACCTTCTTTTCAGCAATAATAACTTTAAAATTTTGTTGCACTTACGTCTTCCCAGGGGAATAGATGAGTGTGGTTTGTGCAGACAGGGAGAGAAAGGAGTTAAAATGGGAATTATTTTCCATAATAATTCTTAAACTTGAAGATAAGTATAAATTTAAGGAACTGAAAGCTGTGGTTTTGTTTCAGCTCTATACAATTGTTATTGCTGGTTCTGTTTATAAAATCTTTGAAACGAATTCTGCTTATGTATAATTTTCACAATTGAAATTTTCTTCAAGAAAGCTAAAATCCTATATGTATTTGTAATTTGTTAATATTTCACCTGTACTTTAATTTTTCCGTGTCCAACTCAATTTCTCTGTCAAGGATTTTAGAAAGCAAAGAGCTTTCTTATTTCTTTTTAAATATTATTTATTTATTTATGTGAGAAGAGCTTTCATGACTTCACTGTTGAGGAAAAGAAATCTGTTTATTTGTAACTGTAGGAAAACACATTTTAGAGATACCAGCCTAAATTTTAACATAGGACATGTAAGCCATAAATATTTCATTTCAATATGAGAATATTTTAAAATAAGGAATTTTAGGGGTGCTTGGGTGGCTCAGTTGGTTAAGCCTTTGACTTCAGCTCAGGTCATGATCTCACAGTTTGTGAGTTTGAGCCCCGCATCAGGCTCTGTGCTGACACCTCAGAGCCTGGAGCCTGTTTCTGATTCTGTGTCTCCCTCTGTCTCTGTACCTCTCTCTCTCTCTCTCTCTCTCTCTCAAAAACAAGTACTACTTGGCAATGAGAAAGAATGAAATCATGCCATTTGCATCAATGTGGAGGGAAGTGGAGGGTATTATGCTAAGTGAAATAAGTCAATCAGAGAAGGACAGATATCATATGTTTTCCCTCATATATGGATCTTGAGAAACTTAACAGAAGACCACGGGGGAAAGGAAGGGTAAAAAAAAAAAAAAAGTTACCAACAGAGAGGGAGGGAGGCAAACCATAAGAGACTCTTAAATACAGAGAACAAACTGAGGGTAGATGGGGAGGGGGGAAGAGGGGGAAATGGGTGATGGTCATAGAAGAGAGCAGTTGTTGGGATGAGCACTGGGTGTTGTATGTAAGCAATGAACCACGGTAACCTACCCCAAAACCAAGAGCACGCTTTACACACTGTATGTTAGCCAATTTGACTTTAAATTATATTTTTTTAAAAAATTAAAAAAAATGGTAATGTCAAGAGAACTGTTTTATTCCTTGGACTTCTGAGTATACACATCAAATTAACAAAGGAGGATCACTATATGCATTCCATTTTGTATGCAGCCTATACCTACTCTAATTTTCCCTATCACAAACATGAAAGCTAGCTAGCTAGCTAGCTCCCAATAAGTTGTACTTATTAGTCCTTTTGGCCAAAGCACGTAATTTAGTTGATTCCAGATTAGAGAGATAGAGCAGGATGTCCAACCACAATGTGAGGGCGCTGGCAACTTGTATAGCAATGGCAAGGATCGCAGGAACTTTGCAAAACTGGGACTACTTTTTTGTGATCAATCTATTCTTCCTCTTCTCTCACCTTTCCCCTTCCAACACTATTAAGATTTGAGATACTTTCATTCTTTTCTGTTACCAGGGTTTTCTTTCTTGTTTCACTGTTTGTTTGTTTTATCGCTTTATTGTGCTATAATTGATATACAAAGAAATGCCCATATTCAATGTGTATAATTTGATGAATTTAGATGAATATGCAAACATTCACGACAACATGACCACAACCAACATAAGAGACATATCCAGCAACTCTCAAAGTTTCTGTGGATTCTTTTTCTTATTCTAATAGTAAGAACACTTAACATTAGATCTATCCACTTAAAAATTTTGAAATATATAATACCGTCAAGTTTGCTCTCCAAAACTTATGTCAAGAAATGTGCACGGAGGGGCACCTGAGTGGCTCAGTTGGTTAAGTGGCCGACTTCAGCTCAGGTCATGATCTCGCGGTCCGTGAGTTCGAGCCCCGCGTCGGGCTCTGTGTCGACAGCTCAGAGCCTGGAGCCTGTTTCAGATTCTGTGTCTCCCTCTCTCTGACCCTCCCCCGTTCATGCTCTGTCTCTCTCTGTCTCAAAAATAAATAAACGTTAAAAAAAAAAAAGAAATTGTATTCCCTCTGGAAATAAGTGTCACAGGATACACATTTTTCTGTGAGGAATTAATAGATACTGATCCATCATTTCCTAGCACTCAGAATTGCTCCAGAGAAAGCCCTCCCCTAGCATTTTTAATCATTGAACTACTAATATATACTTCAAGCTCTGAGAACTTCAGGTCAGGACCCAAGATGTTTCTACAAACACAGTTGGAAAAAAGGCTTAGAACAAACAGACTTGTTTGTCTTCGTCCTATTATAAAAACCAGAATCTATAGACTGTTAGGTGAATAATGGGAGCATTTGGGGAATACTCTTCTCCTTATTTCCTGATACCCATATATCTTGGATAAGTTCACATATCATCACTTTTATTTAATTTTTAATAAAAATATTTACTGCCTAAGACTTGCCCTTACTTTCCTAAACTTTTTTTTCCCCTGAATTAAATTTGCCTGTATTTAGAAAGGTATTATTTAGTAGTCTTAAATAGAAGTAAGACACCTTAGAAAAGAGAAACCAAAATATAAAGCATTTCTAGGACTCCTTTCTGCTCTTCCCAAGTCCCTGTTTAAATAAAGAACGTCACAGGAATTGCTCTTAGAATAGTCTCTTCTTCCATCTACACTGTCACAGTACATTTGTTCTGTCCTGAAATTTGGAGGTGCACAGCGACCTAGGAAGTGTGAGGTAATAGTCTTTCCTATTTCCAATCCTGATATTTGCTGATGGATCAGCTGTCTCACCTCACGGTTGTTCTTTCCTTTCAGGACCAGGACCAGCCATCTGTAACTAACTATAGAAGCTACTACATGCACAGGGATTAAGTGTTATCTTCCAAGGTCAATGTGTAGTTATACTCTTAGTAGAATTTCCTCTTTCAATTGTATTTTATCTGATCATCTGGGAGAAGAAGAACTGAGATTTGTCTTGTGTTTTTAATTATTAATTTTTGTTCTCCATCTGTATTCTCATCTTTCTATGTCTATAGACTAGTTTTTAAAAATAAATGTGTTTTCCATTTGGTGCTTCCCTATCTGTGGTTATGGAAAACCATCTGCTTTAGCTGGTTTCTGCAAGAAAGTTTCACCAAAATTAGAAAAATTTTACCTTGGCAAACTGCACACAAAGTCTATCATGTTATAGTCCCAGAATCCTCTAGAGGAACTGAAAGCATGGTACTAATTAAGACTGAGTTGGTTCTTACACTGAGTCAAGATTTTGGAAATATATTTTATCAGCCTTCACAGTTGAAAAACTTCACTATATATGATATACCTGCTTTAAGCAATCACCAATTTGGCTTCAGAGTTTGCAGAAGTTTTGCCAACTCTGTGTCTAAAACTTACTTTGTTCGTACTGTACGTGAAGTTAGCTTATCCTACTGGAAAATAGAACATTTAAAGTATCAAGGGAAGAATAAATGATTATTTTTTAGTGAAAAAGCACATATAATTGGGAAAAACATTTACATGACGCGAACTGGGCTGATTTTTATGAGTTTACAAAGGTAATCTTTTTTTCTTTGCACAAGAGTTTCTTGCAGTATTATTACGATTAAAAATATCTCATGTCAGTTTCTCCACTAAAAGAGAATTATATTATTATAATTTCTGGGTACATTTTGAAGAGTTCAATTTTTAATGGCAAACCAAAATGAAAAGGCTTTCAATTACATATGGCAAAAATGTAGAAAATGTATACTAAAATAAAAACACTTGTAAAACTCACAGAAATGGGGAAAATAGACAAGTGGTGATATACCGCTGTATACAACTCCAAGCACAGACCCTAAAATAATCACTTGTGGCCTGTAAGAGTCAATATAATTACTTCCTTCGAACCATTATCCAGAGGAAGGAAAGGGAAATACTTCACTCCTGTCAACTCCTAATGGAGCAGAAAGCTTAAGCTGGACACTGGGTTGTGAAGCAAGTAATGTTCTCTGTAATTCCAACAACTAAAATGGTTACCTTTTCACAATGCTAAAAGAGGAACGGCAATAATATAATAAGGCATTGTGTTGCATTATTAATAATTATTCCTACCATTAGTGAAAATGCCAGGCAAAAACTGGAAATCCTGTTTTTCCTTCTTATAGGCCAAAACTTCCTCCTTAATTCATTTTTCTCCTTTATCAGCTACTCCTAAAACAAATGACCTTGATATGTTAAATGGTAGTTTCAAGCATGGAAGAGACGGGAGATCTAAGAAAAGAGAATTGTGGCTTTTAGACAAACACATGTCAGTAGTATAGTTAGCTTAGGAAAGAATAAGTTTTTAATTAATCAGTGCAACTTGAAAACATCGTATTCATTTCATCTTTATGTTATTCATTGAAAGTTGAGTATTCAAACATAGCATGGTTACAAATGACAGAAATACCTGGAGTGGTGAGATAAGCTGATATCTTCTTATGATTACTGGCCCTGCCACTAATTCTGCATCACTGAACATAAATACCTTTTCAGCATAACCTCTCCACTGTCTTTTTAGGGAGAAATATCTCAGTTTGGTTGTGCTTTCTTAATGAGTCTCTGGAATGCACCAACAAGAGGCTGAAATTACAGGTATAGTTCTATCTGGGTATATACTTCTTTGATAATAAAGAATCCAAGCAGACGAATGAATACTTAAGAATCCTTTGGCACAATCCTGACCTCTCTGCCTTAGTTCAGGCCTTCTAAATCATCACATGAGAGAGAAAATTGCCTTGAAAACTCTCAATGTCACTGACCTTTATGAACCTAATAACAACAACTAGTGAATTGCTCATCGATACAGAGAAGATCCTCATTTCACCAATGGTACGACTGCCCAATAAAACTTCCTTTAGAAAGCTTATGTTTCCTGTTTAAACTCTTTAGCTGCAGAGGATTTCAGATGGGTCTCCAACTTCTCTGGTCATTGTTTTCCACATAGACTTCTATCAACCTAAGTTTGCACAGTTAAAGCCTTGATTAATGCACAGGGTGAAAAAGGCTCTCTCATCCATATGCTGAGACCTGACAGGTTCTATGACAACATCATAAGCAGAAACTGTTTGGACAATCAGTCATTGCAAGGCCACCTGAAAGTTTGGCCATTTACGAAGAAATGAAAACTGACATAGAATAGGCAACTCATCCTAAAATCATATTTGGGAAAATAGTTCTGATGTGTGTCTCATTGGAAACAGAAAGCTTTTAAAATTATTCCCCCTGTGACATTTTCTGTAAGCTACAAATTTCACTGTTTTTCCCCAAAGTTAAGTGGATCTGAACTGATATTGCCTTATCTGGTTCTTCTTGTAAATCTATTTTATTCAATACTTCTATGAAGCAACAACTGTATGAGTTTCAGGGAGACAGTGGGAAAAAAAAAGAGAATGGGAGAAATAATGGGGAAAACAACAAGCAATAAGCAGATAACTAAATATCTTATAATTCCAGATAGAGATGAATTCAGATAGAGACAGATTTCAGAGAGAAACAGTATAAAATAAGTCAAGGCAATGGAATGTGTACTGTGTGTGTACATGTGTGAACACTAGGCTGTCTTGAAAAAGTATCAAGCAAAGACATCGATGAAAAAAAGGAGCCAGCCATGCAAAGATCTGAGTGAGTTGTGTTACAGACAGAGGGAATAGCAAATGCAAACAACAAACCACGTTCACCTTGCTTGAAGGTTAAAGGAAATATAACCTATTTCCTTGATAGCTAAGTCTATATAAATAACATGAGCCCAGTAAAATTGCCTAAGGTTCTGAAAGTGAAACTAGTTTCTGTCTCCCTGGTGTTAAGTCACACCACACTAAGAAGCCAAACAGGGGGAAAACATGGTATTGGAAGCAATGTGCTTTGCAAAGTTCACATGGTATTGTTTTTAATGTGTTGATGGAAAAGCCAGGTTGACTTTCTTTACTAACTGCTCTTTCATTACTACATACTTGGCTCTAGAGATTTTTCCCGATCTGTCATTCTCTGTCTTTGAAAATGAAAACCTTGGAGGATTCAACACCATTAATCTGTTTTTTTTTTCATTAATCTGTTGAGTTATTAAAAAGGCACATTGTTCCCCTTCACTTAAAATAAAGCATTTATGTTACTTGGGAAGAACTCTTTGACACTAACTGTCACTGTATAAATAATAGATATACCACTCCAGAAAGCAGTCAGAAAAACTGACATTTGCCTCTTATCAGGTTTTGATGCAAGACCAAAATGGAATTGTGTGTACATAATTACATGTTGCAGAGCAGTTAATGTACTCACTATTATTCTGTGAGCTTTTAAAGGACCAAATGTCTATTCTCTGAATTTACTGGAATTAAGATTTACACATTCCTGTAGTCAAAATGATTTGGAATCACAACAGGAATAAAATAGATGTTCAGAAATAATACTTACAGCTTCATAATTAAATTCTCTGCTAAGGGAGTACTCTTTGAAACACGCATATTGGTGTTTGGCCAAGAAAATACTCCTAATGGCAATAAGTGGGTGTTTCTAAAGCTGATTTCAAATAGAGTTTTGAAAAGGTGGCTGTAAACATTAGAAACTATATTGTTCAGAAGCAATATAAAAACTACTTTGGAAATGATGTAAATGTACTAGGTAGAGTGGGAGTTTTTAAAGATTGATGTATGTATGAAATGATAACTTGAAGGAAAATTTATGGTTACATTAAGTAAAAATTAAAAATCTCATTCTCAAAGAAACATTACAGGGTAATTTCAGAAAGATTCCAAAGTGTTTAGAGGAATAGAATTTGTTCATTTTCCTCCCAAAATCAGCTAGAAATTTTTTAAAAGAATATTCCCCTTCACTTTATTCCTTCCTCATAAATTTCAAGTACTCCAGTAAATTTCATAGAAGCAGTTTCTCAAAGATTTTCTCTCCAGAGAACATAAGGATCCCAAGCCAGAGGGAGAAAAATAATGAGATGCAAATATAGGATAACTCAGGGGAAGCTTAACAGGTTCTTTCCTTTTTTCCTCTTTTCCCTTCTGGCAGTAAGAGTGGGAACCACTGTGGGAAAATGTGGATGGGCTCACATACATGCTAGTGGGTATATTTACATACAGTTAAGTGCTTAGAGGTAATGTAGAGGTGAATTTGAGCCTCAGAGCTGAGCACAGGGACAAAGTCTACTTTATTAGACTAACTGGAAGGATATCAAATAAGCTTGGCCATCTAACAAGAGGAGGTGTGCTCCATCCATTTGGAGGAGATGGTGAAGAAAAGTTGACTGTTGCTAGACAAGTCAAATTTTTACACACAATCTTTGCAAGCTGACTTCAGGGGAATCATTTGCATAGTTTAACGGAGA
Source organism: Leopardus geoffroyi (assembly GCF_018350155.1). Lineage (NCBI taxonomy): Eukaryota > Metazoa > Chordata > Mammalia > Carnivora > Felidae > Leopardus > Leopardus geoffroyi. Next base: position 130,727,100 of record NC_059326.1, read on the forward strand.
GAGAGGGTGCTGTGTTAAATATATGTCTTTATGTCATTTAATACTCTTTTTTTTCCTGCAAAATACAGTTAGCCATTTGTTATGATTAATCTGCAATCTTTTTTGGTCACTCTGAAGATTCCTAGTTACTGATTCTGGGCACAGTGTGACATTTACCTGAGCAGACAGGAGAATATCACTAGAAGATGTGAAAGGGGATGTAGGTGCCTACGGATTACTATGAATGTAGAGAAGAGCACAGTGTGGAGAAAATGGGAGAAGCCAGAGACCTTTCCCCTCATTCAGGATCCCACATGATTCCTAAAGCCAGCTACCACTGGCAGAGAATTCCATCTCCAAGTTACCCTTAAGATGCAAGCCACTGCCCCCCATCTTTGTGGTTAGCAAGAGCCTGGGGTATGGAGGGGGGAGTCTTTTCTTGTTTAACATTAAATGGTGCTTTATAAACTAAGAATGAATGTCAGCACTCTTTGGGTTTTTAAAAAAGTGATGGAACTGGTCAGAGAGGACCTCAGTCCACCAACATCACTGTAATAACGGAAAATCCTGACGAGCTGGATGCTGCATGACTTGTGTGCTCAACTTGAAGTTTATACATGCCTGTGTGCCTCGGTCTTCTAATGACCAGTAAAGTGCTTTTGTTTCCATGATCATACTACAGTGATGGCAAAGTAAGAATTCCCCCAATGATCAATTATTACCTCAAGTGTCTACGTAATCTTTGGTACCAGGATGGATAGCCTTTTTCTGGTGAGAAAAGGACATCGTCAGTGATGTCATCTGAGGCACTGCAGTTGATACATTATCTGGCCCACAGGTCACAACTGGATAGAAGGGTTGGTTTCAACTCAACTTGAAACATTAACCAAGGCTTATGAGGTCCAAAGCTACATGTGAATCACAATTTAGGGGAACTGCTTTGCTTTGTTTATCCTTCGTCCAGGAAGGTGGAATACAGGTAAGCCAAAGGAATCTATCAGAACACTTTCCATTCCACAAACAGAACAAAAATAAGAAAGGGGTATGTTGAAAATCTGAGTTTGAGTCCTGGTTGCATCACTTACTCTCTTCATTAGGATCACAGTAGAGTGTATAATTTAATATATGATGGTTTAAGTCAAAGATGCCAAGATGGATTGTATTTTATGTTTTGTCTTGTCTTTTATGTCCTAAATTCATTCTCTTTCTCTCTCTCCCACCTCTTTCTCTCTCTTTTCTCTCTTCTCCCTCATCCCTTCTCTTCCTCTCTATCAGTGGGTCATAGCTGGTATAAGCATTTCTGGTTCCATGTTTCAACTCTACAGACGCAATTTGGCCCTCCAGTATAGAATGGTAACCAGACTTGGGAAAAGGTACTTAAGATCAAATCTCTATTTTAGCCTTATCAATAGTAATGCTGATATCTTGGTCTCCATATGTCTGTTACACATGCCTATTTCTTCATTGACCCCATCTCAAATTGCAGGAAGAGACAAGGTGTGATTGATTACCAAGCCCAAATCCCAGTATCTGTGTGTGATGATGCTGGGTTGGGAGAAGCCCTGTTGAGCATGGCACTTTCAGATAGTTTTCCTAGTAGATTAGCTTCTGTTATCAAAACCTGTTGACTAACTCCTCAGCAAATTGTTGTTCCTTTTCTCCCCTTTTCCACTTTTCACTAACCATGTCAAAGGGCATAATTATTGAAGCAGGGAGTGGGGAGAAGTTTGAGCCATCTGAGCAATGTGTAACACAGAATGTGTTTAAAGGCAATAGGACACATTCCTTAAATCAACAAACTGAATTCCTCCCAAACACTGGCCTTCTTTTGGTACTGACTGTAAAAGCTGCAATGTGATAGTTAAGTGAATGGCCCATTGTTTTTCTTCACTTCATCAAGTGTTCTGTAAATTACATACGGGGGACAACATTACTTTATGAGTAAGGTACCATTAAATGTGTGTGTGTGTGTGTGTGTGTGTGTGTGTGTGTGTGTGTGTTTTCTCAAGCTCTGAGGTCTATTTGCCAATTGCCTCATCTGTAAGAGAATAATCCAGGGAGCCATGTTGTCTCATTGCATTAACTAGTCAAATAAATAAGGTATCCAGAAAGGGAGCATATGTACTCCCTCTAGATTACTAAATTTATTCTGATGTAAGGTGTCATTTCAAAGATCGGCAGCTAAGAACCAGAAAGTAGTATATAATTCCTCAGATTTTGGTGATCTGAGATCCACCCCCACCATAAATTGCCTGTAGTTTGCTTTCTTGATGGCTTCTCCGGGAAGTGGAGCTGGCATTAATGCTAATGCACAAGGGGTAGGGACTCCCTTTCTCATTACAGATGTGCCTAAGATTTAGGTTATTAATCAGGTCGACAAACAATACTCCACTACTTCCTACAGTAAGATTTTAGGGGCCATCTTTTTAAAATGCACCACTTTATACACCTTCTTTCCTTAAGATAAAAGTTGTAAACTAGTGGTCCCTGGGCTGAATTTAACTGACAGAATAACTCACTCATTTCTAAAATTAAACACTATTTTTTGAGCTAATTATAGATTCATATATGAATCTGTTGTGAGAAAGAGAGAGACATCGTATATACTTTAAACCCAGTTTCTCCCAGTAGTCACATCTTCCAAAACAATAGAAAAGTATCTCAACCAGGATATTGATATTGCTACCATCTACCAATCTCATCCACAGACTTGTGGATAATTTTAACTCAAATCATGTTGTACATATGATTATCAGCTAATATTTACAAATTTATGTAACAATGGGGTACCTGGGTGGCTTAGTCAGTTAAGTGTCTGACTCTTGATCTCGGCTCAGGGCACGATATCATGGTTTCTGAGTTCGAGTCCCACGTTGGGCTCTGTGCTGACAGTGCAGAGCCTGCCTGGAATTCTCTTTCTCCCCCTCTCTCTATTCTCTATTCTCTATTTTCTCTATTTTCTCTATTCTGCTCATTCTCCATTTTCTCTCTCTCTCAAAATAAATCAATAACACTTAAAATTTTACATAATAGTATGGATTTAAATCATCTCAAAATTGGGCCTGCATTCTATATATAACATTAGGCTAGAAATGAACAGCATTTTTATTAGCCAACATAAATTCTTCATTTGGTACCAGTCCTCACCTACCCCAGGTGTTTCCTTAATAGGTAGCCCAACTCATGTATTTATGTTCCTATGAATGTCCCCCTTGTAATCTGGGACGCATCTAATCCTCTATTAGCAAGTCTGTACCCAGTGTGCTAAACCTTGTCAGATATCCAGCAGAGGGCACTCCATCCCTGCCTGTGTTCAACTGTAGCTGGGAAGACTGAAGGTACCATTAGGCCTCTGAACAGTGAATAAATGGAGTCCTTAGCGAAAGAGGCCAGATATTTCTCAATAGAATAATGTCACCAGATGAAATGAAATGAAATAATAATTTGAGATTATACGTCAAATGAAATTTTTTTATTTCTAGTCTTGACTTTTCCCTGAGTATCCAACATATTCAACAACCTATTTGATATCTCGACTTGGAAATTTAACATGTCTAAACTTAACATACCAAAACTGGACCATTTGTTACCTTTCTCCTAAACCTCAGAGTCCTCATTTCAGTAACAAGTTCCACCACGTAACTACTTGTTCAAGCCAAAGACATGGAAATCTACCTTGGTTCATCCCTTTACCTCAAACCAACCTAACTTCCCTTCATATCAAGTTCATCTGTAAATCTTATTGGTTGTGTCTCCAAAATAGATCTTTAATCTACTAACCATCAAGTCCAGCCTATCATGATCTCTCACCTGGATTAATGCACCAACTTCCTACCTGGTCCATCTGTTTCCATTTTTGCCCCTTTAAAAATCCATTCTATAGACATTTTTTCAGATGGCAAACAGACATGTGAGAGGATACTCAAAATTACTCATCATCAGGGAAATATAAATCAAAACCATAATAAGGTATCACCACACCTTTCAGAATGACTGAATTCAACAACACAGGAAACAGGTGAAAGGGGAACCCTCTTACACTGTTGATGGGAGTGCAAAGTGGTGCAGCCACTCTGGAAAACAATATAGAGGTTCCTCAATAAGTTAAAATTTCAACCACCCTACAATGCAGCAATTGCAGTACTATGTATTTAACCAAAGGATACACAAATACTGATTCAAAGGGACACCTGCACCCTGATGTTCAAAGCAGCATTACCAACAATAGCCAAATTATGCAAAGAGCCCAAATGTCTACCAACTGATGAATGGATAAAGAAGATGTGGTGATATACAGCCCCCCCAAACACGCACACCACCCCCACCCCCCCCCCACACAATGCAATATTACTCAGCCATCAAAAAGAATGAAACCTTGCCATTTGCAATGACATGGATAGATGCTAAGTGAAATAAATCAGTCAGAAAGAGACAAATACCATATAATTTCATTTATGTGGAATTTAAGAAACAGAACAGATGAACATAGGTTAAGGGGGGAAAAAGGAAGCACATCAGAAGAAACTCTTAACAATAGAGAACAAACTGAGGGTTGATGGAGGGGAGGTGGGCGAGGTATGGGCTAAATGGGTGATAGGTATTAAGGTGGGCACTTGATGGAATGAGCACTGGTGTTTTATGTAAGTGATGAATCAATGAATTCTACTTCTGAAACCAATATTACACTGCATGTTACCTAACTAGAATTTAAATAAAAAATTTGAAGACAAAAATAACAGTCAGAAGAAAAAGATTTGTATAGACAAGAAAATGAAGAATGAAAATCAGGATCACTTCAGCAACATCTTTAAAGAACAGAAAGAAAAAAAAACTTATCAAACTAAAATTCTATACCCTCCAAAAATATGTTTCAAAAATAATCCAAAATTATAAAAACAATCTAAAAGAAAGAAGAAATGAAAAAAGAATTAACTAAAATGTTAAAATAGACAACAGTGTGACTCCAACATAATTATAGCATTAATCATATTAAATGTAATTTTTAATACTCCCCAATTAAAAGGCAGAGGTTGTTGAATTAGATATAAAAGGAAGACCCAATTAGCTGTCTATAAGAAATCAGTTACATATAAAGATACGAACAAAGGTAAAGAATGGAAACATATATGCCAAACTGTTAAAAAAGAGTAAGTTTAATTATTTCATATAAGACAGTACAATTCACAGTAGTTAATGGTAAGAGGGAAAAGAAGGTAATCTCATGATAAATTTATCAGTTTATTAGGAGGACCTAACAGTTGTAAATGTTTATTGGGAAAATGACAGTGCTGCAATATATATGAATCAAAACCTGATAGAACTGCAATGAGAAAGAGACAAGTCTAGAATTATAGCTACATACTTTAACACTCCACTCTGAATACTGATAGAATAAGTACAGAGTGTAGTATATTTGATCAACACTCTCAACCACAGTGACCTAGAACGTTCAACCAAATAACAGCAAAATACATTCTTTTCAAGTGCACATGGAATATTTATCAAGATAGACCATACACACAGTCATAAAATAATTCTGTATGAACATAAAAGGATCCAAACATGCCAAATACATTACTTATTACAATGGAGATCAATTAAATACCAGTAACTTTAAAAATTGGAAGATCTAAAATATTTGAAAAGTATGCATTAATAATTATAGATCAAAAAGAAACCAGAAGGGAAATAGGAAGTATTTTGAGCTGAAAAAAAATGAAAACTTGAAGTACTAAAATTTATGGTGTGCAGATACAGGAATGTTTACAAGGGAATTTTGATAAGTTCTTCTATTACATAACTAGACACGTTTAAAATGAATGACCTAAGCTTCCAACTTAAGAATCGAAAAAGAAGACAAAAAAGACAAATTAAATCTAACCTATGGAGGAATAATCAATGAAAGAACACCAAATTAAACACAAAGAACAGAAAACAAGGGCATGGAAAATAGAAAAAAACAAAACAAGACAAAACAAAACAGAGCAAGTCAATGAAATCAAAGCTGTTTCTTTGTAAAAATACATAAAACTTGATAAATGTGTAGGCAGACCAATCAGGAAATAAAGAGAGAAACAATACCAATATTAGAAATGAAAAGAATAAACACTACAGATTTTACAGATATTAAATTGATCATGAGGGGACTTTAAGGACAACTTTCCCAATAAATTTGAACAATTTAAATGCAATAGACCAATTCCTTGAAAGACACAAACTATTAAATCTAAATAGCCTTATATCTCTCAAATAAATGGAATATATATTTGAAAATATTCCTACAAAGGAAATTCCCAATATAGACATCACAGGTAAATTCAATGAAATATTTAAAGGAAAAAATTACTTCTATACAAGTCTTTTCAGAAAATAGAAAAGGAGAGAATACTTCTCATCTAATTTTATGAGACCAATATTACCCTGATTAAAAAAATTAAAACAATTATAAGAAAACGATAGGACTGCATCTGTGACCTAAGATACAAATATTCTTAAAATTTTATCCAGTCTAATCCAACAATGTATTAAAAAATAGTATATTCTGATTAAGTGGGATCAACCTAATAAGGTTAAGTTTGGTTTAGGATTTAAAATTTTATATATTTCACCATATTAACATTTTTTTTTAAAAAAAAGCTATGACTATTTCAATTGATTTAAAAAAATCACTTGACAAAATCCAACATCCATTAATGATGACAACTCTCAAAGCACTAGGAATAGAAATGAACTTCATCAACGTAGTAAAGGATATCTATATTAACATCATCCTTAAATGTGAAATAATGGATGCTTTTCCCCTAATATTACGACCAAACAAGAATAGCTGTTGTCACCACTTCTACTGTACTACATTGTACTGGAAGCACTACCCAGGGCAATAAGACAACTATTGCAAAGAAAGAAGACAGAGGAGGGAGACAAAGAGAGAAGAGAAAAGAAAGAACAAAAAAGAAAAAGATAAACAAAGAAACAAAAAGATATACAGAATGGAAAAGGAAATAAAAAACAGATAGATAACCTAATAGTCTATGTAGAAAAGCTTGGCTAGTTTAAAAATCTGTAAAGCTAAGAAGTAAATTTAGAATGTTTGCAAGATTAAAAATCAATATACAAGGGGTGTCAGGGTGGCTCAGTCGGTTGAGCATCCGACTTCAGCTCATGATCTCAAGGTTTGTGGGTTCGAGTCCTGCATCAGGGTCTATGCTGATAGCTCAGAGCCTGGAGCTTCAGATTCTGTGTCTTCCTCTCTCTCTGCCCCTCACCCGTGCTTACTCGTCGCTATTTCTCTCTCTTTCAAAAATAAATAAACATTTAAAAAATGTAAAAAAAAAAGTCACTATACAAAAATCAAATTTATTTATATAGCAACAAAAAAAATGAAATAAAATACACTTCAAAATTGGATCAAACATTGAACAATCAGGAATAAATCTGATTTCAAACTTTCAAGATTTATATGCAGAAAACCATAAAACATTTCTAAGTGAAATTAAGCAAGGGAATAAAATGAGATATATACTATGTTTATGAATTGAAAGATTCAATATTGTTATGCCACCAATCATCCTCAAATTATCTCTAGATTAGAAATAGCCTTTTAAAAAAAATTAAGGTTTACTTATTTTGAGAGAGAGACAGAGTGTATATGAGCATGCATGCGAGCAGGGGAGGGGCAGAGAGACCAGGGGAGAGAAAATCCCCAGGAGGCTCCACATTGTAAATGAAGAGCACCATGTAAGATCATGTGAGATCATGATCTGAGCCAAAACCAAGAGTTGAATGCTTAACCAACTGAGCCACCCAGATGCCCCAAAATTAGATAATCTTTTTTTTTTTTTTACTGTTTATTTATTTTAGAGAAAGAGACAGACAGAGCTCAAGTGGGGGAGAAGCAGAGAAAGAGAGGAAGACAAAGAATTGGAAGCAGGCTCTGAGCTATCTATCAGCACAGAGACTGAAGTGGGGTTCGAATCCACTAACTGTGAGATCATGAGCTGAGCCAAAGTCTGACGCTTAACGAAATGAGCCACCCAGGCATCCTTCAAAATTAGAAACAATTTTAAACAAAATATTAGCATTTTCTTTCTGTAGAGACTGATACTCTAATTCTAAAATTAATAAGAAATGCAGAACACAATGATCCAAAATGTTGATACAGAAAAACAAAGTTGGAGGACTCATAAAACCCTGATTTTAAGACTTAACATAAAGCTACAATCAATACACCCTATCACACTGGCATAAAAATACACACATAGATTAACCAAACAGTATAATTTTGAAATAGACCTATACATATATAGGCAATTTATTTTCCATGAAATTTCTAAGAGATTTTGATGGGAATTGGTAATTATTTCAATCAGTGGTTTTACAAACATATGCAGAAAAACAAAACAAAACAAAACAGAACAAAACAGAACAAAAACCTTTCAAACTTTACCTGACACTGTATACAAAAATGTACTCAAAATGGGTAACACATTTAAAGGGAAAAAACTATAAAACATCCAGAAGGAAAACTAGGAGAAATCCTTGGTGACCATGGTTTTGGGAAAATGTTTTCTAAATAGGAAATCAAAGCCATCAACTATATTAGAATGCTTTTTTTTCTTCTAAAATAGTTTCTCCTGAAAACAACCATTTTTAAAAATCAAAGGGCAAGGCACAGACTAAGGAAAATATTTGCAGAACACATATCTGATAAAGTGCTTATACTCTACTATATTAATGACTGTCAAAGTCAGTGATAAGAAGAAAAACAACAAAAGAAATTTGCAAAATACTTTTACATATTACCAAAGAAGACATACAGATGGCCAATAAGCATATGAAAAGATGCTCAAATGCATTAGTCATCAGGGAAATGCAAACTAAACCAAAGTGAGACAGTGGTACACACCCATTATAAGGGCTAGAACTAGAAGACCTAACCATACCAAGTGTTGACAGGGAAGAGGAACCACTGAAAATCTCAAGTACTGTTGATGGAAATGTACAACTACAATTATAGAAGAGTTTGTCCCTTCTTTCAAAATTAAAAATATATCTACTGTACAACAAGTCTACTTTAAAGTATTTATTCAGCCAAGAGAAACGAAAGCATGTGTCCACACAAAGAAGTGGTGAATGAAAGAAAACAGATTAACATATACAAAGTATATGATTCAATTCCATAAAATTCTAGAAAATGCAAACAACCATAATTGTAGGCATAGCATTTGCCAAAGAACAAAGATGGGTGGGCAGCAGGGGGGATTTGTCGGATTACAAAGTGGCATGAGAAAACTTTTTAGAGTAATGGATATGTTAATATACTGACTGTAGTGAGGGTTTTACAGTGTGCAAATAAGTTACACTCATGAAATGTTATACCTTAAATATGTGGCAGTGGACTGTGTTATTTAAACCACAGTAAGACTGTTAAAAAGAGTAAACCATAACTGAACACCTGGTAACACAAGTGGCCCCACTCTTCAGTTCCATCTTCTTGAAACAAACTGTATCTTTAACTGACCAATTGAAGGATCACATGAGAAGGCCATCTTACATGTTATTATCATTTTATGAGCTTTTAGTGTATGTCAGGAACTCTTCTAAGTATTTGTCATAGATTAAGTCTTAATCTTTTTAATACCTGATGAGGTAAATTCTATCATTACCTTCTCATATTTTATTATTAAATTGTATTATTAACTTCCCCAAATTTTTAACTGACCTGTTCAAAATCACAGAAGGAGAGAGATTGGGATTAAATATAGACACTCATACACTTAGTAACAACACTTGATTTCCTTAGGGTGGCGGAGAGCAGTATTATGCTTCAAGTAATGTGTTGAAGCAGAATGCTTATCACAAAACCACTGTCCGATCATAAGCCTTTAAAAACTGAGCCGGAACCATTGCTTCTTTTCTTTAAATAAAAGATGTCTTTACAACAATGATGACAGTCCTGGAGCCCAGGAGAGATCAGGGCAAGATCCTGCATCCTGCCAGCAAGAAAGGATGAGCAAGCAAAGCTGATTCTTGCTGTAAATTGTTAACAGAGTCCCAGCTGTTGACATAAGGTCTCTCCTGCCAGTCATTTATGTCAGTACTGTTGAGGGAAGAAAGTGAAAATGAAGCAGACAAAGGTTCGGTATTAAAGAAATAGGTGTCAAGAGAAGAGTAGGAATGAGTATAGGCAGATGTTTATGGGCTGTAACACTACAGTTGGCTTAGTATAAGTAATTTAAGAAGGAACGGGATGGTAAATAGGAGTATATTGACTCTCTTAGTTCAATTCATTTTCATCCAAAAATTCTCTAGGTATCCCTAGTGTGTAACTAAGTTTGGGAATCAACTATGACAGTCAACTCCTATATTTTATATTTGAAGAAAAAGAAGTTCATAGGGCCAAGTAACTTGGTAAGTCATCTCAAACTAGGTCAAGACCCCCAATTTGTAGATTTTCAACCAAAGACAACTTATCAGACATTGACACATCACTGTGAATGAGTTTGAAATCCTTCTTCATGACAGGCTTTTTTACAGAAAGAGCATAGAGATGATAAAGTCTGGAGCCATAAAAGGGTTAACTCCATACCTAAACCTCCTATATTCACTATCAAGCTGAGGACTAGGATGCTAGTCTGTACACGTTTCCCAACCTCTCTGTGATACAACTAACAGCAACAGAAACTTGAGAACTGTTTTCTTATACTGTAGAGATCATCATTATAGGTAAGTTTTTTTAATATGAAATTTATTGTCAAATTGGTTTCCATACAACACCCAGTGCTCATCCCAACAGGTGCCCTCCTCAATGCCCATCACCTACCCTCCCCTCCCTCCCCTCCCCCATCAGCCCTCAGTTTATTCTCAGTTTTTAAGAGTCTCTTATGGTTTGGCTCCCTCCCTCTCTAACCTTTTTTTTTTCCTTCCCCTCCCCCTTGGTCTTCTGTTAAGTTTCTCAGGATCCACATAAGAGTGAAAACATATGGTATCTGTCTTTCTCTGTAGGGCTTATTTCACTTAACACAACACTCTCCAGTTCCATCCATGTTGCTACAAAAGGCCATATTTCATTCTTTCTCATTGCCACGTAGTATTCCTTATGTATATAAACCACAATTTCTTTATCCATTCATCAGTTGATGGACATTTAGTCTCTTTCCATAATTCAGCTATTGTTGAAAGTGCTACTATAAACATTGGGGTACAAGTGTTCCTATGCATCAGCACTCCTGTATCCCCAGGGTAAATTCCTAGCAGTGCTATTGCTGGGTCATAGGGTAGATCTATTTATTAATTTTTTGAGGTACCTCCACCCTGTTTTCCAGAGGGGCTGCACCAGTTTGCATTCCCACCAACAGTGCAAGAGGGTTCCCGTTTCTCCACATCCTCTCCAGCATCTATAGTCTCCTGATTTGTTCATTTTAGCCACTCTGACCGGCGTGAGGTGATATCTCAGTGTGGTTTTGATTTGTATTTCCCTGATGAGGAGTGATGTTGAGTATCTTTTCATGTGCCTTTGGCCATCTGGATGCCTTCTTTAGAGACATTATGGATAAGTTTAAATAAGAAAGGTACTTTGTTCAAATGTCACCTCATTTACCAACACAATTTCTCTTTTATCTTCTAATGACTAAGGCAAAACTTCCCACCAAAGACAGAATGCCACTAGATATTAGTATCTCAGTTAGACAGATCTTGGAAGACAAATAAATGACAGTGATTGGTTCCCTATACAGTTGTGAGCCAGAATCTGTGAATGGAGTCATCACTGTATTCTCACTAATATTCTTCCTGTGCACTGTGGCCATAACTGAGGCTACACGTTGCTACTGTTTTTGGGCAAAATTGTGACTATTTCAGGCCTTTCCTACCTACTACTTAAAAACAAAAGTAGTACCACCTTAGCTTAAGACTTCATAAGTTTTTTAAATGTTAATTTATATTTAAGAGAGGGGGGGGGGGTGAGGGGCAGAGAGAGAGGGAGACACAGAATCCAAAGCAGGCACCAGGCTCTGAGCTGTCAGCACAGAGCCCCACGTGGAGCTTGAACCCACAAACCGTGAGATCATGACTTGAGCTGAAGTCAGACACTTAACCAACTGAGCCATCCAGGTGCCCCAGGACTTCATAATTTATAAAGTATTTTACATTATTATCTCACTTTTTTATATAATTGCCTTGCTTTATAGTTACAGATACCAAGAGGTAGAGACAAAGTAATTTGTTTTTATTTACATATCTTATTGGTAGAATCAACATATTAATTGATACAGTTAAATGGAAAACCCGAGTTTCACCCCAAATCCTGTATTCATGCCAAAAAAAAACCCAAAGCTGTCTTCCCATTCTTAATTGTGTGGCATTAATTCTTAGAACTGCTTCATAGGTTATCATTCCCAGTGGGTTAGGCATATTAAAGAAAGCCTCAACGTAAATTTTAAAAATTCTAATCAGCTTTTTGCATTGGGGGCTAGCTTGTGTGTCAACTTTAGTGGTCATTTCCCTCTCTTGGAATCTTCCCAAAGGATGCATATACTTTTCTTCCACCTATAATCCCCTTCCCCTTTGCTTAAATGTCCTTCTCTGAGAGGCTTTCTGGCCACCCTAACTCACATAAACCCCAGGGTTTGTTCCTCAGACCCTTGTTTATTAGTCCCATAGCCTTCCTGCCATTTGGTGTTATTTTTAGCATGTTTGCTGACCTAGATACTGCTTCCTCCACTAGTCTCTGTGATCTATGGCTGTCTCCCCAAAGTGTGGTTTAGTGTTGCCACTCTTTTGAAACTTGACTGATTGTGTAAGTGTCGGAATTCTCAAAGCTCTTTAACCATATGGCCAGTCTCGCGGGCAGTGCTGGCAAACGGGTACTGTGGGATGAGAGCATGCATGCCTTTGGAGAGGCTCTACCACTTGCCAGCACACAGTAAAAGTTTTGATATTTTGGGTGTGATTTCTCAGTTGCGTGTCACCAGTCATATTGATCCCTCAGGCACATTGACTCACCAGGGCTTGGAATGTAATATTCTGATTTATGCCAGCTAAGGTATTTTTTTTTAATTAATTTGCACCCCAAAAAGCTGTCAAATTCAGAATTTTGCTGAACTATGTTAATCTCCCATCTGTGAGGAATGGGACTCACCAGAAGTTCCTGGTGGCTAATAATGTTGGACGTGTGTTTTGGAAAATACACCTGACACGTTTTCAGAAAGCACACTTCTTTCTGGCATAAACTTTAATAGCAGATGACACATAGCAATGAACTCTAGATATGAAAAGAGTTTGCTGATTTTCTGAATTTTTATTATTTTTCCTTCATCTTTTCTTTAACTTCTCCTCTAGAATATCACATAAAGAAGGCAGAAATGTAGAGCCACTGGTTAAAAATCCCTTCCATTATCACTATCCAATTCAGCTCATATTCTCCATATCATCTGGTGGGATGGGGCTTTCTGGTACTGATGTTACTGCTAAGTACCCAGTGCCCTGCTACAGAGTAAAAGGACAAGAGTGAATGACTGATGGTGATGATGATAACAAATATGGAGGCTGAAAGTGCTTGACTATGCTAACTGGTGCAAAGCTTCATTAATAGAAGCTCACGTATCAGAAGCAATAGATAAAAGCATAAATGTATGCTCTCCAAATGGCCAGGGAGGGGGTTCAGATTCCAAAATAGGAAATTATTCTCTAGCAGCATAGAACCTGAGGAGATCTGGTATTTAAAGAATAAAGAAAGGGCATAAAACTCTCTTAAGCTAGGATGCTGAGGACTAAATGAAAGTTAAATCTTTCTTGGTAATCAGGTGAGGTGAAAACATGCTTAGTTAAGAAGACAGTGCTGATGGGACTGTCATAATTTTAAGATAAACTTCAGCTACAACATGGCTGGAGTCTTCTGATCAGAGAAGTCCAGAACTTAGAAACGTTAAATGTTCTATTTGATTTTCATTGCTGATAAAGTGAATTTTGAAAAGGGAGGGGATATGAAGATCCCTTTTCTTTGAGGTCAAAGTCACTATTTGGGTAATGGCAGCAAAGAAAGAGGCACATGTGATACAGCAGAAATGAACTTGGTCTGTCCCAGGGATCCCAGCAGCACTAAAGGAGATGTGGATGACAGAATAGGAGGCCAATGGCAAGAAAAAAGTTGAGTTTCCAAAAAATGAGAAACACTGATGTGACTATCCCCCACCCCTGACCCCCAAATGTGAAATTGGAAGATGAGTCTGGGAAAGGAAAGGACAACTGTTACTAACCAAAGATGAGGCTGAATACAGGGCATGAATCCACACAAGGGTAGGACAAGCCCTCTACAGGGAACATATGACAAAGAATTTTTAAGATTAGCAACTAGAAGGTAGATATCAAGGACTCAAAATACGAAAATCAGGAACGAAAAAGGGGACATTAATTTTGACCTTAGAAAAATGAAAATAAGTAAATACTTTGGGCAACTGTAATCCAAGACATGCATAAACTAGATAAAATAAACTCAAAGACATGAACTATAAAAACTTCTTTATGATAATATATAAAATCGGAAAAGAACTATAATAAAGGGTTTATAAAATTAGTTATAAAAAATTTCCTCAAAGGAAAATCTAGAACCAGAGGGCATCACTGTCAAATTATCAAACCTTTAAAGAAAACTTAACATCTATCATTCAAAAAAGACTTCGGAAAATAACAGAAGAGGAGAAAACACTTTCCAAAGCATTCCTAAGTAGTACTATCAATACTGAAAGTCCTTATGAATAAAACTACAGACGCATATCCTATATAAATAAAGACACAAAAATCTTGAAGAAAATACTAGCAAACCAAATGCAGAAGTACAGAAAAAAAGATTATACACTGTGGTCAATTGGGATTTACCCCAGGAGTGCAAGATTGGTCCAACATAAGAAGATCATCAACATAACGTACCATACAAGTGGATGACAGAATAAAATCCATATAAATATACAAACAGATGCAAGAAAAAAAAAACATTTGACAAACTTCACTCCCTTTCATGGTAAAAATACTCAACAGGTAGGAATATCAATCAGGAAAACCTATAGATAACACCACTGACCCAAAAGACCTATAGTTCTTTACATTAAGCCACCCTCCTCCTCACCCGCTCCTACTACACTGATTCAAAAGGGTCAGAGGATATAGGACAAAAAGAGAACAAGTAGTGTGAATACCAGACCATCTCTCCCCTCTTGTGGTTTACATAAGTGACCAAAAATTAAATTGGCTTGGTACTTGAAAGTGAACAGAATAAACTGGGATCACCCTGAGATATCTTCAAGAGGCTGGGAAGTGAAACTGAGGCCATATTTGAAGAGTGACATAGGACAAGCAAGGAAGCTTTTGGTTTTAACCTGTAACAGGCAGAATAATCACCCTTTAAAGATGCCCATGTCCTAATCACTGTGTCTATGTAACCTTACATGGAAACTATGTATATGTAATCTTACATGGAAAACACAACTTTGTATATGTAATTAAGGATCTTGAGATGACTATCTTGGATTATCCGGGTAGGTGCCATGTAATCATAGAGGCCTTTATGAGAGGGAAGCAGAAGGATTGGAGGTGGCAAAGAAATATGATAATGAAAACAGACGTCAAAGTGACAAGAGGGGCACTTGGGTGGCTCAGTCTGTTGAGTGTCAACTCTCGATCTCAGCTCAGGTCATGATCTCAGGCATCGGCCTCTGCACTGTCTCTGTCTCTCACCTGCTCACTTGCTTGCTCTCTCAAAATAAATAAATAAACTTTAAGAAAACGTGATAAGAGAAAAGGCCCACAAACCAAGTGTAGTCATCCTCCAAAAGCTGTAGAAACCCAGAGAGTCTTTTCCTTGAGTCCAGAAGGAACACAATCTTGCTGATACCTTAATTATAGAGCTGGCCTCTAGAGTTTAAGATAAGAAATATGTCTAGTTTTAGGACAAATTTTGTGGCAATTGTTGTAGCAGCAATAAAAAGTTTAAACAGACTTCAGTGCTGATTGTGGAGTGCTACTGTAAGGAATACCTTAGAATGCCCAAGTGGCTTTCCAAAGACTGGAAGAATTTTGAGAAGAATGACAGAAAAGCCCTAGATTTCCCTGAACAGTTAGCCCAAATATGGATGTTGACAACCCTTCTAGTAAGAACTCAGAAGTAAGTGAGAAACCTGGTTAAAAAAAGTAATAATTAATAAGGTTTTTTAAGAAAAGATATTATTGTAAAAATAATTAAATCATCATATGCAGGCAGTAGAAATATCAAATATTAAAGGTGCTGTTGTCAAATATTAAGAAGGAAATGAGGAACTGTTTCATCAAAAACTTGAGGAAAGGGGATCCTTGTTATATAAGAGATAGAAAGTTTAGTGGAATTATGTCCCATGGTTACATAGCAGAAGTTTTTTTTTTTGTTTGTTTTTTTTTTTCAACGTTTATTTATTTTTGGGACAGAGAGAGACAGAGCATGAACGGGGGAGGGGCAGAGAGAGAGGGAGACACAGAATCGGAAACAGGCTCCAGGCTCTGAGCCATCAGCCCAGAGCCCGACGCAGGGCTCGAACTCACGGACCGCGAGATCGTGACCCATAGCAGAAGTTTTAAGTGATGAGTTTGAGCAATTGGCAGGAGTAATACCTAAGCAGTGTGAAAGAGAGGCCTGGTTTCTTCTTGCTGCTTATAGTAAAATACAAGAAGAGAGAAACACTTACAGGGAAGAACCATTCAGTAAAAGGGAACGAGAACCTTATGTCTGAGGCACTCCTCTGCCTCTCTAGATTGGAAAAGACAGTAAAATTATATTCACTGTCAGGAAAGTGTGCTTTGGCAAGAAAGCCAAGAGTGTGACTAGACAGCCACTTGCTCGTGTCTTTAAACACACACAGTGCCAGTACTGAGTCGCACTGAGAGCTCTCTAATGAGATTAGGATGGGACTCACAGATTCCCTCACCAGTTATATAAGCAGAAACCAGGAATAGAGAGAGAGTTATCCTGAAGTCATATGGCGGCGGAGGGGTGAGCTTCTTGTCTAGTGGAGTGAATCTCAGGACATACCAAAGGAGACCCACAATGTTCTGGAGGATTTTACATGAGCAGAAATACTATCCATTCGGACTGAAAGAGATAGAAGACAAACTGAAAGAAGGCTAGGCTACTAGACTCCTTACATTCTACAGGCAGGCGACAGGTTGATTAAACTACTGAACTTCAAACACATGCTAGTGTTCATGAGAAGGAACAAGTCCTAGGGTGAAGACTTGAGCTCAGGGATTGGAGTCCTGAGTCCAGAGGATGGGAGTATGAACCAAAAAGGATTACTTCTAGACCTTGAAATCTAATGTTTGTCCGGCTACATTTCAGAATTGTCTGGGATTGGTGTCTCCTTTTATTTTCCATGTTCATACTTTTTGGATGAGAATGTCTGTAACAGCTATCCCATCACTGTATTTTAGAACTAGAAAATCTGTTTTCTAATTTTTCAGGTCCACAAATCCAGCGGAATTTTGCCCCAGGATTTATTATACCTAGGACTAAGCCGTACCTAGTTTAGAGCATTTCAATCACGAAATGTGAGCATTTTGAGCTGATGAAGCTTAGATATTTGGACTTGAGTTGATGCTGGAATGGGTTGAGGTTTTGAAGTGTCTTGGCATGTTGTGAATGTATTTAAGTGTGAGATGGGCATAAATATTTACAGAGTGAATTTTGATAGACCGTATCATGTTGTTCACATCTTAATCCCTGGAACCTGATAATATGTTATCTTACATGGCAAAGGGAACCTTGCTGATGTGATTATTCTAAGGTACTTGAGATGAGGTCAATGTAAAGGGGTCCTTATAAAAGGAAGGCAGATAAAGGGATAATGAGAGAAGCAGAGGTGTGATTTGAGGTCATGAAACTAAGAATGCAGATGGCCTCCAGAAACTGAAAAACGTAAGGAAATAGATTCTCTCCCTTACCCTCTAGAAAGAATGCAACCTTGTTGACAATGTATTTTTGGGACTTCTGACCTTCAGAATTTGTCTTTTTTTAAGGCACTAAATCTGTGTTAATGTCTTATAGTAGAGATAGGGAAATAGCACATAACCTACTGAGTTCTGCCCATTCTATTACCGGTTAAACGTCTGATGGTTTTGCACTACATTTTTTTTTTATATTTAATGATTAAAAAAAGTCTGAGGCAAAACATTTAGAAAGAAACGAAATTTAGAAAAAAGGTTTACAAGACAGTCCAGGATTTATCAGGATTGACTCAACAGCAGAAAAATGCATGTTATTTACAGGAAACATTTATCATGCCAAATTTTCTGACTTTATAGTTATTTTGTTCATGATGGAAAAATAGTAGTGTTCTTACAAGATTATTATAACTGAAAGGTTTTTCAGATATATGCACTTATCAGCCTTGCAAAATTATTTGGGGAGTCACTGACCAGAAAGCTTTATTATTTCTTTTATGTTGGGTTTAGAGCTAGACAGGATGAATCTGTTATTTTCCACTTGATTTTGTTTTTATTTTTGGTTTACCTCCAAATTTAAAGTGCTTTCCCCTCAGGTCCTGATTATAAAATATAACGTGCACGTACTCATAATGGCAGCCGGACAGAGTGCCAATTTTTCTTAGAAATATTTTAAATATTTTAATATCCATCTGTCTATTAATCTCATTACTTTTAATACCCATGCACTATTCACTTTGATAGAAGTAGCATAATTAATGTTCTCAATTAGCTATCTTTGAACATTGACATTGTTTCCATACTTTTGCTATTATAATTAACCATTCAGTACGCTTTCTTATAGTCAGATCTTTGTGATCATTAATAACTGTTCATTAATAATAGATTTTTAGAAGTTGACTTTTGAAGCAAATGGTCCATCCACGCTTAAGCTTCAATTCTATACTTATGAACTGTATGTTCTATACTTACATCCTAAGAAAGAATATTGCAGATTAGGCAGCTCATCAAGTTAACCCAGAGAAGCCATCCTAAGGTTAGTTCATTCTCAGGTTATTTTAAGCCTTTTTATCCAATCTGAAAATTAATCAAGCCTCCCATTTGTCCTTTGCTATATTGATTATATAGACTTTTGGTCATCATCATACCTGCTGTATTACAGGGGACAAAAGAAGGAAATTTCAGAGATTCTTCCCTGCATTTTTTCTCTCATTACTAAGTCCGTGGCCCATATGAAGCCTATCAACGTTTTGTAAGTGATTATCTGGTAGGAATAGTTAACTACATGGATAAGGTAATTAATTACACAGAGAATAATCCAGTTGTTTTCCAGTAACTGGCCTTTTCTTCCATTTTTTTCCTACTGAATAAGAAACCTTAATTGAGATAGTAGTAAAGACATGGCACTTGTTAGCCTTAAGGCTAATACACTGCTCTGGAGTGCTTGGGCTCATGATGGTTCTCCAAGTTTTAACTAGCTAAGAGATGATACCTATTATGAAATATTTCAGAAGTCTTTAATTACATGAGAAAGGCTACTTAGCATGCAATAGGGTAAATATCTTTTGAATTTGGTTGAAGAAGAATATAAAACTCTAGCCCTTCATGAAACATATCACATTTCCCCAAGTGTATACTGTTCTTGGTTTTGTTTGTATATTCTCAAACCGTTTCAGTATTCTGGTGGAAGAGCTCAACCCAATGACAAGTTATTAAATTAATTAAAGAGTCAATTTGAGGGGCACCTGGGTGGCTCAGTCGGTTAAGCGTCCAACTCTTGGTTTCAGCTCATAGTCTTGATCTCATGGTTTCGGAGATCAAGTTCTGCATCAGGTTCTGTGCTGAGAGCACCAACTCTGCTTGGGATTCTGTCTCTGCCTCTCTTTCTGTCCCTCCCCGGTTCTCTTTCAGTCTCTCTCTCAAAATAAATAAATCAACATTTAAAGAAAAAAGAGTCGGGGCGCCTGGGTGGCGCAGTCGGTTGAGCGTCCGACTTCAGCCAGGTCACGATCTCGCGGTCCGTGAGTTCGAGCCCCGCGTCGGGCTCTGGGCTGATGGCTCAGAGCCTGGAGCCTGTTTCTGATTCTGTGTCTCCCTCTCTCTGCCCCTCCCCCGTTCATGCTCTGTCTCTCTCTGTCCCAAAAATAAATAAACGTAAGAAAAAAAATTAAAAAAAAAAAGAAAAAAGAGTCATTTTGGTTAAAACTTTTAAATAAATTTCAGTCACTAAGCATACTCTATGGGAAAGTAAGTTTGGAATGGTTAAATTACAACCCACCCAAGCTGCCTACAACCACTGGGGGTAGAGTGAGGTAGGTGTTTGATATGGGATGTAGGTGCATTAGAATGTATGAATAGTTTTATTTTTAGGAAAACACTATTCTAAATTAAACTCATCCCTCCCCAAATGGGAGGAAACCTGAATCTCTCCCACAGATACAGGGAAGATCAGATGGTTAAGTGATATTTTTATCATCTGATTTTGAGTCACTATAGGAAGCAAAGCCATTTCTGGAAACAGATATTCCATTGAGAATACTTTGAGGTACAATACAGTACTTTAAATCTTAGTAACTTAAAATTTTCTTCAGTAACTTCCATGCACTATGGATGGGCAGTAACAGGTTAAAGACTTTTAGGTTCTAAGCTCTATCAATATAATTAGTTATTATTTTGTCTTAAAGGCTGATGTTTGAACAATTTTAGGCAGAGAGATTAGAAATTCCCTACCATTTGAGGACACCTAATATAAAATTAATATTCATTCAGAAGCCGACCTGCATTAAAGAATAGAATCTGTGAAGAAGTCAATGGACTAGGCATCCATAATCAGAATAAGAAGAAACAGGGGTAAAGCTTTTGAAGAAAGACACATGACTACATTGAGGAGGAATAGAAACTTCATCAGAATGATACTTGTACTTCTGTATGCATTAGTGTTCTTCACTAACTGTAAGCTCTCTACATATCCTATTCCATAGTGTGGAAAACAAAGTGTGAATGGTTAGACAATCACGATACACCTTTGCCAATTTTATTTCCACCCACACAATTCTAAGTTCAAAAAGCCTGGGAATTTTTATAGATGTATTATCTTCAAAAAAACATTTGAAGAAATATTGGAGTTCCTACTATGTGTCAGGATCTGCTAACGTTTCAAGCCCTGTCGTTGCTTTCAGATATCCAGGGAAGATTGTTACATCCTACATTAAGTAACTCTCCCAAAACGTTGACTTTTCTAAGAAATGTGGATTTTCAAGGTTGAGGAACTTAAGATACTCCAGTGGCAAACACAGAAATTCATTTCTGTCCCATGATATGCTTATAACTGTGGTCTGTGTGGTTATTTTCCTCTATTGTTCCCTTACTCCTCTCAAGAAAGCTCAGCTGAATTATAGTAATTTAACCTGTTCCCTAACTTGTTGTAAGTCTTTCCCTGTAACATGCAGTGTCAACATTTTCAAAGGATCACACTGTCTGCATTATTGTCCTTTCTTTTTTGGAACCTGACACTTATATTCCTTGCCCAAATTCTGTTGCCCAAATTCTGTTGTGTTCCGTATCTGATAATGTGTGAGTCACTGTTCAAACAAATACCCCATACCTTCATCACTTTGAGAAGACAATTACACCTTGAAGGTCCCCTTTCCTAAATCTGAAATGTAATGTATGGCTGATCTTGATAGAGTTTCCAATCTGACACCTTTTCACAGTTCTTGTCACTCTATCTTTTGTTAGGGACACAACTATAAAAAAATTGCTGTATCTATTCCCTCATAACATGTGCCATAATGACATCCCAGTCTACATTCTATAGTCTTGAAACTCAGTTAATTGTGCCGGAGGTAGTCTCTACTGACTTGTCAATTTTCCTCTTTCACATATAACAAATAGTTTGTCCACACCCAGTGCTCAATAGTTTCAATTATTTTTCCGTGCATTATTTTTCATGAGTGACCCCTTATCTTTAGTCTTAAAGGTCCCCCTTGACAGTTAGCTGTTGTTTAAAGATTCTGATATCCAGAATTCTGACATTCAGGATGCACCCTGGTCTAATTAAATCAGAATTTCTGCAAGTGGGATCCAGGCATCAGTATTTTTCCAAAATCCCCAGATGGGTCCAACACAGAGTAAAGTCAGGGAATCTATAGGTTACATGTTTTTACTCTACATGCTTTCTCAATATAAGGTGAGAGAGACCTCCTTTATAAAAATTTGAGATGAAGGAGAGATTTTTTTCCCCCAATGAACAAATCACTTCATTTCTATGGGTCTAATATTTACTTTCTTTAAAATGGAAATAATAATAGCATAGTTGAAAGACTTGTTTTAAAAAGTAAACTATACTATGCAGTAAAACATCTTACACAGAGGAGGTGTTCAAAAGACATTTCAGACATTTCTCATTCTTGGAAGGAGAGAGGGTATAAATTATTACTTAAATATAAAATCAAGCACTGCCTGTGAATGCACCCTTATTCGGCTGTCAGTAAATGTGTATTTCTACACCTTTTGAATTTTCACTATGCTTTATCAGAACCAGATGGTATAATCTAAGCTCTACTACTCTGTAGCTTCTAGGATTTCACAGCATATCTGTTTCCAACTCTATCATCAGTAATTCACTTCATGCAATTATAAATTCAAGAGGAACCGTAAAAGCAACACAGGAGATCAGATAAATTACAGTCCTGAAATGTCATATTTCTGTTATGTTTTTTTGCATTCTATGATTTAAGGAAGAGTTTTTAAAATGCATTCCAAGTTATAGATAGAAACCAATCATATTCTTCATAGAAGTTCAAACTGTTAGACACACTGTGTTCATTTTTACTGGTTCATCCAATTTGTTACCTGCACTTGAGAAATGCTTTAAAATTTTTTTTAAAATCTTTGATTAGATTTCTCCTTTTCTTGTGTTCCCTACTTTCAGATAAAATGTGGTATTCATTGAGATCTGGGTGAATCTTTTTCAAGTCTTCTAGGAAAAAAAAAAACAATGCCAAAATGAACAAACATGCATCTGGGCACTTTTGAATTATGATTAAAAATAAATTATTTAAAAGATTTGTTTATATATGAGAATAACATTAAGGCATAATAGTGATGCTTAACCAATTTCTATCAACCAAAACACTCAAATAAAAGCTGGTAAATATTATAATCAGACCGAAACAATCATACCATTCTAAACTCTTTTTTTTTAATTTTTAAAAATGTTTTTATTTATTTTTGAGAGAGAGACAGAGTGCAAGCAGGGGAGAAGCAGAGAGAGGGAGACACAGAATCTGAAGCAGGCTCCAGGCTCTGAGCTGTCAGCACAGAGCCCGAAGTGGGGCTCCAACCCACAGACTGTGGGCTGAGAGGTCATGACCTGAGCCGAAGTCAGACGCTCAACTGACTGAGCCACCCACGCGCCCCACGTTCTAAGCAGAATTTTAATTTCTAATTTTCATCAAAAAGAATGCTTAACATCAATACACAAATAAAAAGCATCAGATTGCTATATCCTTAAAGAATCTTACATCCTGGCACCCTAGGGCTGAAAAATCCTTACGAAGCTACTTTTAAGCCCCAGGGGTTTACCTTATGGAAACCTTAGATGAGAAGTTAAATGGGATTCTGCTTTCTATTTTTCATCTTCAATAAGCCCAACTTGAAAAAGCTACATAAATTTCATACACAGATGCAGGGATTCAAACGTTAATATAAATTCTGTCACCTCCCTGATCTTCCACCCCCGAGACCTCCCACATGTATCATGGCTTGTTTCCTCATGAGTCAGGTCAAGGTTTAGTGTTCTAGGACCTCACCGCAAATTTGTAAGATCTGGCCCACAGGTTAAATGGATGTGTCATCCTCATATTATACAGAAGTAACTCCTCACGTTTATACTGTTATCTACTCTTGCAAATTTACATATCCTCTTTCAATCCCAGCAACAAGTACATGAAATGCATCCATTAATTTATGAACACATATTAATTCTGTCAAGCACTGTGCCAGGTGCTAGGTTTATGATGGAACATGAGACAACAGTCCCCACTCACATGGAACTTACAATCTCCTTTTTCGGCGACACTGTATTAGTTTTCTACTATGGTGTGAAAATTACCACAAAATCAGCATCTTGAAACAATAATTACCAGTTGCTCACAATTTTGGAGGTCAGAGATCTGGCCAAGGCTTAAGTGGGTTCCTTGCTTAGTATTTCACAAGACCCATATCAAGGCAACACTCTGCTTAGAAGATTGTTTGGGTAGTTGACAGAGTTCTACTCCTCGAGGCCATGGAATGGAGATCCTTGTTCTTTCCCTGGTTGTTAGGGTTCACGCTCTCCTGAAGGGATCCTGCATCGCTTGTCACTTGCCTTCCTGTATCTTGCAGCCAATAAGGGCCTGGTGAGCTCTTCTCATATTTGGAAATCTCTGACTTCAACTGCTACCACCAAAGAGAGAAAACTCTGCTTTGGAAGGACCTAATGTAATGAGGGTAGACCCGCTCAGATAATCTACCTTTTACCATGTAATGTAACATAGTCATCAGAGACAGAGCATGCTGTCTCATCATGCTCACAAATTCCACCCATACTAAAAGAGGAAAGTATTATTCAATGCTGGTAGTCATTTGGGGAGGGGTGATATTAAAATTCTACTTAGCAAAGTGGAACACAACAATCTGATAGACAATTTAACATTAAATAATAAAATGCTATGAAGGAGTTAATATACAGTACCATAGACACTAAGCGTAAAGACCTATGTTTCTGATGCTTTGGAAATACACACACACACACACACACACACACGCATACATATATATATTTTAATTTTTTAATATTTATTTATTTTTGAGAGAGAGAGACAGACACAACATGACCAGGAAGGGGCAGAGAGAGAGGGAGATAGAATCTGAAGTAGGCTCTAGGCTCTGAGCTGTCAGCACAGAACCCGACAGGGGGCTGGAACTCATAAACCATGAGATCATGATCTGAGCTGAAGTTGGACACTCAACCAACTGAGCCACCCAGGCTCCCCCAAAATCTATTTATGATAGATTATTAAAGGGGAAAAGTTACAAATCAGAATTGTTATATGAGTGTGTGTATACAGAAATACTTATAATTAACAACACTTGATGGAATTAATGTAAGTTTAATCTTTAAATTTATGTGTATTTTCTAGTTTTTCCATATTAAACATGTGTACGTGGTATACTGAACAAGTACATCTTGTGGAATGTGGTCATAAATACCTTCTGTCTCCATTGTCCCTTTAAATTTGCTAAGCGGCACGTTATTTCTGTTGGCCAAGGGCTATGACTTTTCTGTTCACCTTGATGTCACCAAACACTCTATTTAGTATTTGAAATATCAAAATGCTGAACTTATTATTTTATCTTTCTCCTCCAAGGGCTAAGAACTGCTAGAGGCTAGGCGTCCTACAATGGGGAAGAGAGGAAGTGTGGGTGGCAACTTCTTTCTTTCCCTGGTTCCACACCCCCGTCCCCAGCTGGACCACTGAGGTTTCTGACTCTTCCAGGGATGGGGTACAGGGTGGGAAGAGAGGGAAGAGGGGAAGAAAGGTCAGAGTTCTGAGTGATAACTTTCAGCTAGTTAACATTAAAATGAAAGAGAATGCTTAAAATAAATCTGTTTTACAGATACTTTGGTGGGTCTTCTGGAGAATTTCCTGCACTGGGGATCTCCGATTTCCCATTCTCAACAACTAGAAATTATGCAATTTGTTAACTTGTTTTCTGCTGAGTTCTCTTTACCCACGATGGAAGACTGGACTCAGAATACAAGCATCATCAGGCTCTGTGCTGTCAGTGGAGAGCCTGCTTATCATCCTCTGTCTCCTTCTCTCTTTGCCCCTCTCCCACTCGTGCTCGCGCTCTCAAAAATAAACAAACAGTAAAAATATAAAAAGAATATAAGCATCTGTTCACAACATTGTAGTTCTCAAATCTCTTTTAATCTCCAGCAACCTGAACTTTTTAAAGCCTTGATGTAGATTAAGAATTTAAAAGTCATAATTTGTTTTTAATTTTTTTTATATTTGTATCTTGCCCAGGCACATCATTTTAGAATGTCTTGCCTATAGCATCTTGACCTGAACACACAAAAATCAGTCACTATTTCCAGTTTAACATCATGCCGATTATTACAGTACTATGATTCTCTTTAAGATGACAAATGAGATAAAACAATCGGCAATGGGGTCAAGGATTACAAAAAATCAATGAGGAATAGGAAAAAAGAAGTCATTGGATCTATCTTGGATTTGTAGAGCATTTTCAGCAGAACAATGGGAACAAAAGGTAAATTGCAGAAGGATGATGAGGAAGAGATTATAAGGAAATACATGTAGATGGCTTCCTTCCTATGGTGGTTACAGGAATCCTAATTTCACGTACTGCTAAACACAAGAGACCCTGCCAACAGGTCCTTAAGTAGATTCTGGAGTCACCAGTTCCACTCCACCTCTCGTCTGCCTATTTGGCTCCACAACCCATTAGATGGGAGTTTGTAAGTGGACATTCTGGTTTCTAGAAATATACAGGCTGTTACTAAAGGGAGTCTTCTTCCTAACCCTATACCACTTCATTAAACACAATCTGAAAGAAACCAACCACATCTGAAGGCCAGTCATTCCGCCCCTGAGAATTCTTTGCAGAACACTTTTGAAACAATTGTTTCATTAGGTAAACACTATAAGTTGGTATGGGAAGGGGTTTGGAGGAGAGAGTTAACACAGTATGGACCTGATAAGTGGTGTGGAAAAACTTGATTTTTTACATTTTATTTTAGAGAGAGTGTGCAAACAGGGGAGAGGGGCAGAGGGAGACAGGGGAAAGGGGGGAGAGGAAGACAGAGAGAGAGAGAGAAAGAGAGAGAAAATCTTAAGCAAGCTCCACATTCAGTGTGGAGACTGACAAGGGGCTCGATGCCACAACCCTGAAATCATGGCCTGAGCCAAAATCAAGAGTCAGATGCTCAATCTACTGAGCCACCCAGGTGCCCTGAAAAACTTGATTTTTGACAGAATTTAGAGGTCAGGAGAAGAGGAAGGGGGAACAGTACACTTAGAAAGAGACTCAGTAGAAGTGACAATGGGCATAGAGTCATGCTGACGCCTTTGGCACAAAGATGTAGAGAGCCTTCTTCTCTCTAGAGTCACGGATCTTTCAGGATGTTTTTAACATGAAACACATATGTACACTGTAGAATTGCGTGGGTCAGAAAAAAGGCTAAATCCCAGTTTTTTCTAACATTAGCTGCATCTTCCCAATGGAGGAAAGTGTTATTGAAGCTAATGAATTTCTGACGTTAATTACAAAAGAATGATCTTGGGGACTTCCAGGTTACTGATGCTGTTGGATATTTTTCTTAATCTTGTTTTTAATGTGTATTTGTTTTTGAGAGAGAGAGAGAAAGAGAGAGAGAGACAGAGCACGAGTAGGAGAGGGGCAGAGAAAGAGGGAGGCACAGAATCCGGAGCAGGCTCCAGGCTCTGAGCTGTCAGCACAGAGCCTGACACGGGGCTCAAACTCCAGAACGCAAACCTGTGAACTGTGACCTGTGCCGAAATCAGAGGCTTAACTGACTGAGCCACCCACGCACACCTTTCTTCATCTTTTTTTGACATAACGTATATTCTGAAGCCACGAGAGGTGAGACAATGTCAGAGTGATAAGATTCATGGGACTTTAGGGCCAACTACTCACCCGATATTTTTACCCATTAGCTTTCTATCACTTCTTTCTCCCACTCTCCAATCTCCCCGTGAGCCCACAAGGAGTTGTGTGTCTAAAAGCTTCTATGTATTTCACCAAAATTCTCATAAAGGAGAAGTACTTTAAACCTAAGGAGGGATTACTATCTTATTCCCAAGTGACAGAAATGGTCACCAAAAGAGGCTCCGAGGGAGAGGATGTAGTTTGTTTCGGGGCTCAAGTTTTCAAATCCTATCATAAGTAGCAGAGGTCAGCATGGCCTTTCCCAGATTACAAGATTTAAATTGTTGCTTTGGCTCACAGGATCAGTGCTTGCACAGGCAGTCCTTGCCAGAGACACAACCCCTCAGCTCATTAACTTTCGTATTGTGTTCTTTACATGCCAGGCACCCTTTCAATCAAAATTACTCCCTGCGGTTTAAACTTTGGGAAACACATAATCCCAGTGAGTAGCCTTTCCTACAGGCACCAACATCTGAAGAGCCACATTAACATGTTTGTGAAAGGAAACTTCAACACCATAGGAAGGTAGAGAAATTACTTCATTTACACATCCCTTCATCCTCTATCCAATTTCAAGCAAACTCTTTTCAACTCTGTTTGTCAATTCCTGAGAATCCGCACGTCACTTCTAATACACGTGACCCATCTCAAGCTTGCCAGACTCACTAATTTGTAAATAAGATTTTGGAGTCCCAAATGATGTTATGTGAAGCTCTTCCGTGAATACAGAACATCAAAAAAAAAAATAGTCATGTTGCATTTGTGAAGTTTAACAAGTCATATATATATATGTACATTATATGCTTACATATTTATGATATATAGATTTGTATACTGAAAACATGTATGATATATATGTACTTCATATCATATGAAACAGAATATGACAACTCAAAATATGTCTTTTTGCATAAGGATTATTTTGAGATGATTATTTTTTTAAGTTTGTTTATTTATTTATTTTGAGAGAGAGAGAGAGAGAGAAGGGGAGCCGAAATCAAGAGTCGGATTGTCAACTGACTGAGCCACCCAGGTGCCCCTGAGCTGATTATTTCTGAGAACAAGCAGACACAAGGTAAGCTCTAAAAACAATATAATTTATCCTTTTGTAATATTTTGTATAAATTGACATTTCTAAGGGAAATCTCTATTTTGAAACATATTTCTCTCTCTGTACCTGGAAGAAAAGGATGAGTCTACATCAGAAGAAACTTTCATCAATAAAGAACATGCCAGAAGTAACCCCACATAACCACCTATCTGTTTTTCCTGATAACCTTTCATAAGTGACCTCCACATCCCCCAACATCTTTCTTCTGACTTTAGCTGAAGATAGTATTTAAGAGGATGATTTGGACCATTTCAGGCCTTTTGTTTAGTTTTCCTGAGCATAAACTGTGCATATATAAGATATACATGTTATTCAACTTCCGCTTGTTTTTCATCTCTAATCTGTTTTATTATCAGAGGAAGAGTCTCAGCCATAGAACCTAGAAGGATAGAAGGAAAATTATTTTTCCTTCCCTACACATACATATATAAGCTTATAAATAAGCACACATACCAGTATATAGAGATCTGTGTGCTTATATATGTATAATGTATAAATACATGTCAATATGAATTTATGATAATCTAGGGGCACCTGGGTAGCTCAACTTTAGTTCAGGTCATGATTTCGTGGTTCGTGGGTTTGAGCCCCATGTCAGGCTCTGTGCTGACAGCCTGGAGCCTGGAGCCTGCTTTGGAGTCTGTGTCTCCCTCCCTCTCTCTGCTTCTCCCCCACTTAAGCTTACTCTCTCTCTCTCTCTCAAAAATAAATAAACATAAAAATTTTTATGATAATCTATATAGAGATGTCAATATATCTATTGATATATGTATATACATGCATTATAAATATATATAAATAGAATGTTCATATACTTTTGGTACCAGCTGGCCATTCTTTTCTTCCTTTAATGAAAGAATTGTCACATTTTAGATGGGCCCATGAGTTCTGAGAATAAAGGAGACACTTCCAAGCCTCCCAGGTAGTTGCCCTTGTATCACTAGAAGAAAACGTGTGAGCATTATGTTTTCATAATTGCAGGTGTAGAAGCTTTCCTAACATCACACAACATTGAAAATTCATAGAAAATGCAGATAATATAGGGAGAAAAAAAAACTGACAAAATGACAACCATCTGAGAAAATTACCAATCATAATATTACCCAAACAAACAAACAAAAAACAACAAAAAAATCCCAAAAACACAGGGGCACCTGGGTGGCTCAGCTGGTTAAGCATCCAACTTAGACTCAGGTCATGATCTCACAGCTAGTGAGTTTGAGCCTCTGTTGGGCTCTGTGCTGATGGCTTGGGGCCTGGAACCTGTTTTGAATTCTGTCTTCCTCTCTCTCTCTCTCTCTCTCAAATAGAAATAAACATTAAAAAATTTTTTTAAAAAGATCATTTTTCTTAATGTATTAAAAATCTCAGCAGGTCAAGGACAAAATGTTCAATAGCTCCATTTTTAACTGGACAAACAGGAAAGAAAATGCCAACGATTCTTAACGTAAGGAAAAAAGACCAATCCACCTTACACATAACAGAAACATGAATTTACAAAGACGTGTGTACAAAGGTCAAACAATTACCGATCTATTTCGGCAAGGATATGGGGAATTTACTCTCAAGAACTGCTGGTGGAATATAAACTGGCAAAATTTCTTTTGATGCAGCTCTTAGTATCTATTGGCAAATATAAACGTTTATCTGTGTTTACCCAGCAATTATATCTATCTGTTAAATTAAACAAGGAAGCCATTAAACTGAAGTAGCTCTAATGCCATGGAGCCCTAGGTATCAAAACAAAATCTAAGCCTGTAAACGCCTTAAGGTTACAAAACTGAAACGTAAGGGCAAACAATCATAAACAGCCAACTAGACTTTTATCTATAGCCAATCAATAATTTCCTTGGTTTGCTTCCATTTCTTCTCTATAAAAGTCTCTCCCCTTTCCCCTTCAGGTCTCCTCAGTGGGGTTCTTCTAGCCACTTCTCATGGGGTACTGTCCAATGTGGGCTGATTTTTGCTCAAATAAACACATAAAAATTTTAATACCCCTCATTTTATCTTTTAACGGTGCTATTTAGTTTTACTCCTGCAAAAGTTTGCGCAAACAAGAAAATGTGTTCCAGAGTTTGTAATGGAGCAAGTTTAAAAAGCTCTATTTAAATGCCCATCAGGATGTAAATGAGTAACATACATTCATATAATGCAGTATTCTTTAGTACTGGAAAAGCATGAAAAAGTTCATATATAGAGAAATATTTTTCTAAGTATTTTAAGTGAATAAAAATCAACTTCTGGGATACTACATATATTGTGCTACCAGCTATTAAAAATAAAATTATCTACATAAGAAATAAAAATTTTAGTGTGATTGAGGCATAGGAGTAAGTGGAAAAATTACACTTAGCTACATCTTTTGTGCCTTTAATAAATTTTGTCACTAACATATAGTAACTATTCATTGATTTTTTAATTAAACATTTTTCTTCCTAATGACTGCTACTCTCCTTTTGACTATCAATTTGGATATTCCCTTGGGGCCCCTGCCACTTTAACGTTCATCTGGACTACTAATGCAACAGAGAAAGAGAAGGTAAACTGACATTGCTTAAGCATAGCATTGTTTGTTATGATCAAGTGCTTTGCAAAATGTGCTTTTGCACATTTACTCTTTATAAAAGAAAAGCAAAAAATGTGGGCGGTGGGGCTATCGGAGCTGTTACTTGCCACTTCGCATACATTCTATTACTTAATTTTTATGAGTCCTGTAGAAGAAGACTGACTGCCCATAGATCACAAATGACAAGAATAAACTCCAAGCATATTAAAAATACTTCCTAATGTTATCCATATAAAAAATACCAGGACTGTGATTTGTACTTTTGTTTCTATACACAAAAACATCACCATCAACAACAAGAAAGCAAGAACAAAACAATAGTTCTGTCTTGCGTTATGTCATTTTTGTGATTCATTTTTGTAAAAGTTAGGTAAGTAAACTTGTTGATAGTGTTTGGGTCTTCCATATGTTTAATGACTTTCTGTCTAATCTATCAACTAGAGAAGTGCCATCTAAAATTGTGGATTTGTATTAGTTTTGTTGTTGGTTCATATGTTTTGAGATTCTATGGTAAGGTGCACACACGTTTAGAAATGTTATGTCTTGGGGTGCCTGGGTGGCTCAGTCAGTTAAGCATCTGACTTCAGCTCAGGTCATGATCTTACAGTTCGTGAATGTCAGGTTCTGTGCTGACAGCTGAGAGCCTGGAGCCTGCTTCGGATTCCGTGTGTGTGTCTCTCTCTCTCTTTCTCTGCCCCTCTCCTACTCATGCTCTGTCTCTCAAAAATAAATAAATGTTAAAAAAAATGTTATGTCTTTCTAGTAAATTGACCTCTTTATAATGTAATATCCCTGTTTGTCTCAGATAACGTTCTTCTTCTGAAGTCCATTTTGTCTGAAACTAATGATGCAGTTGTTCCCACTTTTGTTGGGCTATTGTTTACATTTTATATCTGACAGAATAGGCAGTTAGCTAGAGATGAGCTGGAGACAAGGGTGGTGGTAAACACTGGCTTTGCGGTTTCCCTCCTCCCGGGGCTATCAGACGAAGACCAGCAGGTGCAGAGAGCATACACTGTGTGTATTTCCAGCCTGTGTCCTACAATAACCTATAGCTTTATTATAATATGTTTACATTGTGGTTTCAACGCCTCTCCCTCTCTCTATAGGGGAAGGCAACCATGACAATCCTGGCAAGCACCTTGTAGAGTTAAAACCTCCCCCACCACTGACTGATAGGAGGAGTCCATTAGATGACTGGAAACCGAAGTCAGAGAATGCCCTAGATATGACCCATAATCTATGCAAACATAAAAGGAAAAGACACCCCTGATCTCAGTGCAGTGGCCACCTCAGCTTGCCCACCCTCCCATCTTGAGAGTGTACTGTCCTTAATGAACATTTGATAAACTGCTTTGTACTTGCTGCCTTCCTTCTGGCAGTCTTTACTGCAGCGAGGACCCTCATGTAAATCTTTTCTGGGGAATCCAAGAACCAAAATTTCCAGGAATATAACGCAAACATCTACTGATGAAATATCCTTCTCCATACTTCTACTTCTACCCTATGTGTGTCCTTATATTTAAAAGTAGGTTTCTTATAGGGGAGGTAAGTGTGTCTCTTTTTTCATTCCATGTGAAAATCTGCTTTTTAATTGACATATTTAGGCAGCTTTTCCTTAGTGTAATTATTGATACGGTTGCTTAAAATGTACCATCTTGCTAGCTATTTTCTATTTATTCCATTTCTTCTTTGACTCCTTTTATACTTTTTAAAATTATTTTTTATTCAATTTTTACATATGCACTTAGCTTATTATTTGTATCTCTTGCAAAACATTCAGTTGTTTCCTAGAGTCTACAATATGCATCTTTAATTCATTGTTATCTACAAAAAACTATTTCTTAGAAATGAATTCTAGAAACCATTTTGAAAGCTATTTCCTAGAAACAAAATTTTCTTAGAAACAAGTTGAATAAAAAATATGAAACATTTTTTTTTTATTTAAAAAAAATTTTTTTTCAACGTTTATTTATTTTTGGGACAGAGAGAGACAGAGCATGAACGGGGGAGGGGCAGAGAGAGAGGGAGACACAGAATCGGAAACAGGCTCCAGGCTCTGAGCCATCAGCCCAGAGCCCGACGCGGGGCTCGAACTCACGGACCGCGAGATCATGACCTGGCTGAAGTCGGACGCTTAACCGACTGCGCCACCCAGGCGCCCCAAAAATATGAAACATTTTTATGAAGCATCTGCTGAGATCAGAAAAATTGAATGTGGTAACTTGGGGCAGTGTCCATCTCTGGGCCTAATATAGTATATGCCACTCTCTTAATGGAGACCTGGCTCAAATGAAGTGGTCTCTCATTCCTTTTCTGATTTTTCTACATGCCACTCTGACTTGTTTACATAAGGCTGGGCTTGAAATAAATTCAGGTGTTAGAAGTTCTGATGTGACTCCTGTTTATCTAGACTTCATCTGGGTGGGATCTGGAAACCTAAGGATACTTCTGCTGGTCTGTCTTTTCTGTGACCTGATTATGCCAACTTGCTGCCACATTCTTTATATTAGCATGTTACATTAAATTGTTGGCTCCAATTTCCCATTCTTTACACTGTCTCCACTCTTCAGATTCATTTACATCCAAAAGACTTGGCCAACAAGGGTGCAGGGAGATTTCCCAATCCTTGACTTTGGGCTTGGCCCTGTGATTTTTGGTATCCAATGAATGTTAGTAGATGTGATACAGAGTTGAAACAAGCCTTTTATGTTTCGTCCGACACGAGAAGAATCAGCTTCTTTAAACCAAGAGGATGAGAGATCAGAAGAGCAGACTTAGAGCTAATTGTGCAGCTTGGAGCCAAGACTAACTTAAACCAACATAGATCAGCCAACTCCCAGCTGATCCACATATATATGACTAAGAATGAAATAATGGTCTTTTAAGCCACTGAGTTTTGCGATGATTTTTATGTAGCATTATTGTGACAAAGGCTGATTATATAGCTGCTGATAGCTATAAATAGAGTACTGTACTAAGCAACATCTGAAACATATTCAATTACAGCTGGGAGTAGGGCTAGGGAAGAATAAATTGTTATAAGAGGCTATACAAAATGTACCTTATGTTATATAGTGGCTAAATTTTTGGCCTAAGCACCTGTAATGGTCTGAAAGATAATTCTACCTAGTCAACTTTTAGAACTGCAGAAGGATATTTCAAGGAAAGTTCTTGAAAGTGTAGCTGCATTTGACAAGGTATCAAAAGAAAAGAAGTTCAGGGGGGAAGAAATTAATAATTAAGATCAGGTAGTAACACATATTTAGAGGGAATATAGGAAGCCAAGAAACTTTACAAGTGTAAAATGAAAATGTTTTCCACCAAATCAAAAATGTGGCCATTAAAACATCTTTTAGGAAATAGATCAAACTAGATTACCAATAGAAAAACAATTTCAATGTGAAGATCACCTGAATGGCTTGACTGTTATGCCTTTTTAAAAGACTTCTCAAAGGATTAAGAGGGAACTCAGAATATTATTTCAGCTGAACATGAAGGTTGTTAGAAAGATTATGGACATGGTCGCACAGAATCCTGAAGTGCAGAAAGTACTCAAGATTAAGTTTAGAGAGAGATGCATGTCTAGTATAAAATTCCCTTTTAGCACATTTAGCTGGTTGAAATCAAATATACAGAAAATCAACGTCATTTTTGAGAGCACTATATTGGCAAATGTGCTACTAGGCTGAAGTAAAAGAAACTAAAATTGTTCCAGATGTAAAGGTGACCTCTGGGTTTCCAACTTTTTATAGCAAAAAATGAGAGTAGAAAATTTTCAACTGTCAAAAAAAACCTGTTGTCCAAAGTTCTCTTCAGTAGTATAAGGAGTATGATAAGAAAGGGAGAACTTCCCAAAGGGCATATCCAAGAGCCTTAGAAAGGCTTAGAAAACAGTGTACTAGAACTACCCTCCAGTGGAGCACAGCCAGCCTCAATCAAAGTCGTCCCTTACATCTGAACTAAGGATTGCCTAGCAGGATTTCAGAAATGATATTAATCAGGTACTACTTTATGGATCTCATCTTTCCTTTGTCAAATGGGAATATTTAGGTGTTTTTGTTTGTTTGTTTGTTTTGGTCTCTGTTCTACTTCTATAAGTTGAATGTTCTGGAGGCAAGTAACTTTTAAAAACTCATAGTTCCCTAGATTAAGATAACTACATCTGGACCTGCCAAATCTGCTAGAAATTATAGCAACAACTTGAACTTCAGGCATATAAAGTTCAAGCATATAAATTTCTGCGATAAATTATAGCAGTAACTTCAACTTCAAGCATAATGCTCTGACTAGATGAGAACTTTAGTATTGGAATGCATTTTCTTTTATGTAGAAGAGAAATAAAAATTATAGTCAAGTGGTTGAACTGCTTAAGACTCAATTATTATTCCAAATTATTTTCACCCTCTAGTCACTGATCTTTGCATTTTGAATTGGTAATTCTTCTCACTGGAGGCAACATATACTTCCCCAGGGTTGATTTTAGGCTCATTCATCGAACTTTCTTTGGTCAATGGAATTTGAGAAGATATGATGCTGGGAAAGACTTGGAATGATTTGTTAGGTTTGGTTTGTTTCTTGAGCTTCTTCTACCTTATGAGAAGGTATGAAACCGCTATCTCACTGGTCCAAGAAGGAAATGAAACACATAGCCCAGATGTGGCTATAACCTATAGCTGAGGTCATCTGAGCTTGATTACTTTGGCTGAATTCCCGATGTATGAATAAGAGTATTTTTTTTTATGCCACTGACTTTGGGGGTGGTTTTGTCACGCCACGTTATCAAGACAGTGGCTAACTGATTCAAAGTAAAAGGTATATTGGAATTACCAGAGTGTTGGCTATGCTTGTCTTTCCCTCAAATCAAAACTATTATTCAACTCTATCAACTAATGGCGATACAATAATAATAAAGTAAGGTGTTTCCTATAAGGCATAAAGACTTAATTTAAGGATGAAATAATTAAGAGTAGGTAGTATTTGTATTGGTATATATAGATTGAACCATAAAATAGTCTAGAACTAGATCATGCTTGTAGGGATTTATATATGGATATCATATTAATAAGTCAGTTGAGGATGTACTGACATGTACTAAGAAAATTCAGTATTCTTAATGAGAAAATGTTATTACTTAACATAATGAAGTCAAATTCCATACACATTGAAAACCTAAGTATAGAAATAAAATGTATAAATCACTTAAAATAAAATATTGAAGATTATATTATGACAATGGAATAGAAAATAATTTCTTAAACAAGACATAATGGCAGACGTCCTAGAAAATGACAAGTGTAACAAGATTCAAATTACAACTGACACTGTCTATAGCCTAAAAACAAGAGAAACAAATTTGGAGAAGGTATGTGTACTCTTATAAATGACAAATGAGAGGCGCCTGGGTGGCTCAGTTGGTTAAGCATCTGACTCCTGTTTTCGGTTCAGGTCGTGGTCACGCGTTTCATGAGTTTGAGCCCCTCATAGGGCTGTGCTGGCAATGTGGAGCCTGCTTGGGATTCTCTCTCTGTTCCTCCCTCTCTGCCCCTCCCCCTCTTACTCTGTCTCTCTCGAAATGAATAAACTTAAAATAAATAAATAAATAAATGACAAATGACTATTAAGTTGATAATATAAAGAAATACTTCAAATGAGAAGTAAAGACTAACAACCCAATTTAAAAACAACCTAGAGAAAGAGTTATAAAAGAATAATTAACAAAGGGAAAAAATGAAACAGTTAAAAATGTCAAAAAATATGCTTCACTTACCAGTAATCACATACATTATAATTAAAACGAGATAATTCACATCTACAAACTGGCAAAAATTTTAAATGTGATCATAGCAAATATTGTTGAAATGTAGTAATGCTGACAGCATACATTTCTACTTCCACTTAGGGAAAAAACTATTTCTCCATAACTGGTATACTTTAAAGTGTTAATAATATTTGATCCAGCCATACCTCTTTCTATCATCTAGCCTACGGAAACTTCGACATGCATGCAACACGTACAGGGTGCTTCAGTTGTGCTTCTCTTCCCCTCTTTGACGGAAGTAAAACAGTGAGAACAACATAAATGTCCTCAGTAGGAAA
Organism: Leopardus geoffroyi; assembly: GCF_018350155.1. Classification (NCBI taxonomy): domain Eukaryota; kingdom Metazoa; phylum Chordata; class Mammalia; order Carnivora; family Felidae; genus Leopardus; species Leopardus geoffroyi. The sequence goes on from NC_059326.1 coordinate 130,764,557, forward strand.
AATAGATAAAAACTGATCAATTCATTACGTAGAATGTTACATGAGAGTTCAAGTGTATGAACCTGAACTATCTACCAATTCCAAAATAATCACCCCAGTTGGATAGAGACGGAGGTTAAAGAGCTAAAATGGTGTGGCTTTAGTTCTTTAACTTACTCAATTTTAATATATAAAAAAAAATCAACAGATATGTCAATATCTATTCTCTATGGTACATACATACACATCCCTTATTCTGTACTTTTCTGCATGGTGAATTTCATAATCAAAATTATAATTTCAAGCAAAAGACAAATGTAGTCTTATGATAAGTCTTTAAAATTATTAGAAACAATTTACATACAATAGTAAGTAACTGAACATGGAAATAATGGTGCTTCAATATGAAGACTCAAAGTGGCAAAAATGAATTTTATTCAAGTAAGGGAGATTGTTTTGAATATTTTCCAATCATGTAGCATCAAGGAAAAATATTGAAGTTAGAGCCAGAAGACTAGATTACAATGCCAGCTCTGTCATTTATGAAGTATGGGAGTTGGGGAAATTTCAGTTCACTGCTGTGAACCCATCTCAGTTTTCTCATGTCAGATGAAAAGGTGAATCATAATTGTGAAGATCCCTTCAGGTCTGATGAATAGATTAAATACCTACTCTGTGTTTTCTGTTTCATGTAGAAATAAAAGATGTAGCTAAAGGCAAATAACAAATATACACAATTGATACTAGTTTAAAATATTCAGATTTGTTTAGGATCCCAAATGAATAAGACTATAAAAGCACAAAGAACAAAGAAACTGGAGACAAGTAAATTTGAGCTAAAACCCCATTTGGCCACTTAATGTTTTTATGTTCTTGTGTCTAAGCTTTTTTTTTTTTTTTTTTAATCTATTCCATGGAAGTGATAACACTTTTTTAGGACTGTGGAAGGATTTAGGACAATACATGAACGTGTCTATCCTCATTCACTTTTTAGTGCTGTTTTGTTCTATTTTTAAAGAGAAATCTTCAAATTGGGTGGTACTTCAGAGAAAGGCATTTATCATTAACTGGCTGTGTTTTCAGCAATTTGCTAAGCCTTGCTAGGCAGAAGTTCCTCATCTACAAAATAAAAATACAAAGCCAGGTTGTTTATATCTTATAGTTCAAAGATTAACAAAATTGCATCAATTTAACTCGATTATTCAAATGTCTATCTACCTTGGGTTTCTATTGTGATTGGAATTACCAAAGCTTTCTCAGGCACGTACAAATTATTTAATGTTATTTTCTTACTGTAGACATACAGGTAAGAACTCTGCAAAACTGTGAGAGCAGGATCTAGACTTGAACTTTTTAGAATTTAAATAAATCAACTTTTTCTTAACCTAGCTATCAGTAGTAATGACACTGGTAATTATATTGAGGAAAGTATGCAATTAAAATTAAAGTAATTATGACAACAGTTTTACACTAAAAGTAAAGGGTATTTTTTTTCTTTTTCATTCACCTCAACATTAGTATCATTGCTTAACTAGATTCTGACAGAATTGGATTCATTTATTGTGTGGAAAGCCCTCAACTATTTTAATCCTCATTTAATTCATAATAGGAAATCTTACCATAAAAAGATTATTAAAATCTTGTGTAACCTATTTTCATTATAAAACACTATTTTAAAACTCAGCTTCTGGTATGGTATCTAATTATTATAAACTGACAAACACATTGTTAATGATAGAGTCATAAAATACAAAGTTAGCCTTTAAAATAAGTGGGCTGTACGTGTTGGTTTTTTCTCCGATAATTTGGATAAAGCCATGGCATGAAATCCTTGTACTTCCTGATTATTAAATTTAAAAAATTTTACTGGAAAATTCCCTATCTTTGGTCTGAGGCTGTATATAAAATGAAAATAAGTTAAGATTGTTCACCTAATATCACAACTTTCCAAGTAGTAAAATAGGTTTTCAATTTATTGATGACTACTGTGTTTGGGATCTTTACATTGATTATCTTTAATCTTTGTATTATATTAGTCATTCAAGTGGATGATATTATTCTCTTATTGCTACAGAAGGAAGTGAGATGTAGATGTTACTTACGTACTGTAACCACTTAATAGGTGGCACAGGAACAACAAGAAACTAATTGTTTAACTGTTTTATTTTATTTTATTTTTATTTTATTTGATTTATTTTTGAGGGACAGAGTGTGAGTGGGGGAGGGGCAGAGAGAGGGAGACAGAGGATCCCCAGGAGGTTCTGTGCTGACAACAGGGAGTCAGATGTGGGGCTACAACTCATGAACCCTGAGATCATGACCTGAGCTGAAGTCAGATGCTCAATCAACTGAGCCACTCAGTCACCCCGTTTAACTGTTTTTAAATTTCATACTTTCCCATGGCCCCATGCAGCCTCAATAATGATGTGGCATCTGAGGAACAAATGCTAGAATTTTCCAGAGAGTTATACCAAAAAAGAAAAAAAAAAGGGATGGCAGTTCAGTGTTCCTAGTCTGAGAAAGCAAGGAAGAATGCCTCTACCTAAGGAAATGGAGCAAAAAAAAAAAAAAAAAAAAAAAAAAAAATCCCAATAGGTAAAGAAGGAATTATGTATTCAGGACTGAGATTCCAGGCATATTTGCTGCAGGAAGTGAATGAATCTGGGCTGGATAAGTTGGGACTCTGAATAGGTGTCAATGAAATATGACTCACTGGTAAAGTGAGTTGAATGAATGAATAAATGAACAAACAAGTAAATAGGACTGTAAATGACTTTTAGATCTCATGAACTAAGTTTTTCTGACTTTGCCAGCTGAAGTAGCATCCAGCCTCCTTGGCTTCTGCTGCCAGAGAGATGGTAGAGCCTCAGTTTCTTCGGTCCCTTCCCTTTCTGGTCTTTTTCTTCAATATTCACCTCTTGTTATCTGTTCATTTTCTCTTCTAAAATTTCTTCATAAAACACAGTTGATGTGATAACATCATATCCTACTAATCCAAGGGAATTTTTCCCACCCTATGTCTAAGAGATACAGAGCTCTTACTTACATTAAACATGATTATGTTGTCATCTTGGTGTTTCCCCCACCATTTTCTAAATATTCTGATTTTTGTTAAAAAGTGAGAGAGGTGAGGGGTGTCTGGGTGGCTTTAACTGGTTGAGGGTCTAACTCTTGATTTCAGGGCAGGTCATGATCTCACAGTTCGTTGGATTGAACCCCATGATGGGATCTAGGGTGACAGTGTGGAGCCTGCTTAGGATTCTCTCTCTCCCTCTCTCTGCCCCTCCCCCACTCTCTCTCTCTTACTGTCTCTCTCTCACAAATAATAAACATTAAAGAAAAGAGAGAGAGATTGAGACAGAGGCCAGGTCAGGGCTTTCCGATTTTGAATCTAAGCATCCTTTTATTAAATAATAACATTTTACCTAATACTTTAATATCTTTATTTCAAAATACATAAATTATTGATTATAAATAACATCAATGATTGAAATTGACATTTGAGATTTTGATATGTGTGTGTGTGTGTGTGTGTGTGTGTGTGTGTGTGTGTGTGTGTTTAGGTGACACATTTCCCATACTTTTGCCTTGAAGTTGAAAATCCCTTGTGAGTAGTAGAAACTCAGCATCAAGGGCTGCAAGTAACTTGGAAGTCTCTCCAGTCTCATCCTTACTGTACCAGCCACTGTTCTCTCAATACACCCCCATTCAAACATTTTAGCAAAAGGAGATTCCAACTCTGCTTAGGGAGCATGCCCATTCCTTTAGTAATCTAAAGGTTTCTGCAATCGATTCCACTGATGATGAATATCCAGCAAATAATGACTCCCCCTCTGTCAATTTTCTCTAGAACTAGTTCTCCTAACTAGGAATGGGCCATCAACAACTATTTCTGAACTACGTGACAGTGTGCTTGGGGCTGTGGCCAACTGGCTCATGTTTATCCATCCGTTTAGGCTGGTAAACTGGAGTCTCTTTCCTAGCACACCAAAATTTCAATGTAAGTCACAGAGACTGAGGGATTTGGAAACTGAAATAGGCCAAATACATTAAATTCTCCTTTTCAGAGAAAGCCTGTATATGCCTCTTGCTGGGGCTAACAAAGATCAATTGTTTTTTTTTCTCATTGTTTTTTTCAGTCCTTCCTGCATTGAGATATTCTGCAATATTTCCAATAACTGGCAAATTAACTGTCATTTTGTTTTTGTAACTGGGTACACTAACTTACATGTGAAAAGAAAATGCAGTCCTAAGTCAATGTAAAGCATATTTATGTTTTCCTTTCTGAGGCAAGTCCATGTGGTTAAATAAAAATAAATCCTTACCCTCAGTAAATAATTTAAACATCTCCTTAATTCACTCTTCTATATTTTTTTTACTCCTTTTCAGATTTCTATCTCAGCTGAAGTATTTCAGTTCCACTGAGTACTGGATGGAATCTACTGAATTACTATTTGTACACCTATGGATTTACCCAGCAAATATTTTTTGATATCTTATCATATGCCAAGAATGTTTTAGGTACAGGAGATAGAACAACAACCAAAATAGACAATCATTACTCTAATGGAGTTTAAAGGTCAGTGAAGTATCTGGTCCAGATCCATTCTTGGGCATTCATCCAGGGTCATATATCTGAGAATAATTGTTTTTTATCTCTTTTCTTGGTTGGGATCTATACCCTTTTCCTGTTGGCTGAGCTTCCTACTAACTCTCAACAGATACAGCAGACCCCTCCGAGTCTTTGCCATGTCCTTCATCCCGTATTCTTTTCACACCTTAACTGGGCACTCTGAAACATCTGTTCGAGTATCACAACACCCCCAGGGTCTATCAGCTCAATAAACACACCTGCTCAACTGTTCGAAGATCACTACATTTTGGCAAGGAGTCACACAGCCAAAAGTAGTGGTCTTTGCCGAATTCCTCAAGTGAGGATTTGTGGAAAAAATTCCTCTGTCCTCAGAGTCTCCTTCAAGTCATTCTTAAGAACAGTGACTACCGGGGTACATGGTTGACAGTGTATCTTCTTTTCATCTATCACTGAACTTCTGTTTCCCTTTTTTCTCCACAATCTCCCAGAGCCCAAAGAGGTACACTTCCTCTTACTATCCTTGTGTACCCAGAATTTTCTTTATACAAAACCACTTCATTTTTTGGTAATATTAAGTGAGAGCTAAAAATTAGAAGATCTCTTCTCTTGAAAAGTGGACTCATTTACAAGCCAGTTGGTCTAACGCAATGTGTTATTTTCAGTGTCTAAATATTAACACTGACTTCCTTTTGCATTTCCTCTACAATACCCAAATGCACTTCAAATCCCCAAACCATCACAAAGATATATGGATGTTTTGGGCTACCAAAGAAGAAAATTATATGTACGTGTATGCGAGATATTAAGTACATGATTAGTGTATTTGTTACAATTAAGATAGTTATCCATGGATTTTATTGTTGAGAAAAAGATTTTTTAGACTCTGGTTCAAGATGGTGATGCAGGAAGATCCTAAACTCACTTCCTCCAAAGGACGCACTGAAACTACAGCTATGCATGAAACACTTTCTTTAGAGAAATAAAACCAAACACTGGCACAGTGACCCCTTCTCAGTAGGCTAACAAGAGGAAAAATCAACAGGCAGGTAGGAAAGGCTAAGACAAAAATCACACCATAAGCCTCATCCCTGGAGCAGAAACCCACCACAGGAGGGAACTCAAAACCCAAAGCTTCACTCTGAGGAGTGGTTCTTACCCTACATCAGGCAGCCCAACTTTGAAGACTAGCACAGGAAACACAAGCCCCGATAACACCTGGCTTTAAAGATCAACAGGGCTCATACTCAGGAGACCTGCAGGGTTGTGGCAAACTGAGGAATGCTCTTAAAACGCTTGCACGCAGACTCACCCATCCCAAGGCCCAGTGCTGAAACAGCCCTTTTAAAAAAGACCACTCTTTATGTGAAAAAGATTCACTAGCTAATTTTATTCATTTTTAACTGTTTTAATTTAGAGAAAGAGAGAGAGAGTGGGAGTGGGGGAAAGTGGCAGAGGGAGAAACCATCTTAAGGAGGCTCTACCCTCAGTGTGGAGCCCGACACAAGGCTCAATCCAAAGACCTTGGGATCATGACCTGAGCAGAAATCAAGAGTCAAAAGCTTAAATGACTGAGCCACCCAGGTGTCCCTCATTGGCTATTTTTTAAAGCATTGGTCTGACGGGCAGTGGCCTGCTGGGATACTTTCTGGAGATAGAGCCGGTGGCTGCCATCTTCCTGGTCTTCCTCTGCCTCACTAAGGTTGGAGAACTTTTTCATTTTCACTGTATTTTTCTTTCTATTTATTTTCCTTTTTATGTTCTTTTACTGTGGGTGCATTCTTTGCACTCCTACTCTGCCCTTCTGCAGCCAGTGGGCACTATTTTCACACTTTCCCTCTTCCATATGCCAGGACACCCATATCTCTGGGAGGTGAGGGGAAGTTTCTGTGCATATGTGCTACCCCAGTTTTTTATATCCGTTCTTGTGGTGGCCGCACAAGCAACGTCCCTTGACTGCCTTGCTCTGGTGGACAGGGACACTTGGTTCTAAGTCCCATGGGACTAAAACAATCTGAGATCCAGTTCTTGGCAGACTACCATTGCCAGGTCACTACACAGATAGCAGATTGATATACACACCTAGGCTTTCTCAGAAAGAGGCCTTACTTGCTTGTTCAGGAGCTTTGCCCTTAGGGGCAGGCTTCTGGTTTGGCACAATTAGAGGGGCCTATGGAGCTGCTCTTGGAAGAGAAACTGGTGGGTGTGATCTCTGCGCTCTTCTGCTTTGCCCCAGCTTCCAAACGGAGCATATATACTTCTCTAGTGCCCTGATTTTGTAGCTGCTGCCAGGAGACATCTCTACATTCCTTGTCTCTGGTAGCCAGTGAAACTTATGCTCAAGGATTCCAGAGAACTATAAGAGCCAAGAAAGAGTTCTTAAACATCTACACCTTTAGGGCACAGCAGGAAGAAACAAATCCAAAGCTCAATTTTTCTTTGAAAGAGGCCTATTAGCTTATCACAGCTGCAGCCTGAGGGGCAGGCTTCTTACTAAATGCACACCCAATGGCTGACTGTAAATCTTTCCAGAGGCTTTGGAGGAGAGGCGCTATCTTTTCACTCTGCCTCTGCTGTGCTCCCTAGCACCGGCATCTCTTGAAGGTGCCCTGGTGTTTTCAGCTGCCTTTCAGGGATACCTGGTCACCACCTAGCCCCAGTGGTGAGGGAGACTTATGTTCCTGGGGCCCATATTACTGTAACAAATGGAGAAGCAGGCTACCAGCCTCCAGGGCACTGCACACAGAAGACAGAAACATAGCTTCTTGCTGTCCTGGTGCTTCAGCCTTAAGGGCAGGCTTCAGGTTTGCACACATCTGCACTCTACAGAGGTGTTCTCAGTGAATCTAGGTAGGACAGAGATTACCATCTTTGCAGTCTCCTCTGCCTCACTAGAGCTCATTAGTATTTCCCAGAAAGGAGTTTACACACTATTTTGGAGCCCCAAGTTTTGTGACAAGTGCCCAGGGGACATCTCCAAATCACCTTGCTCTAAGGGTCAGTGGGGCTTATGCTTGCAAATCCATGGGACTAAATATATATGCATTCTTTAAAGGCTACTGCTTAGGGATGCCTGGGTGGCTTAGTTGGTTAAGCGTCCAACTTCAGCTCATGTCATGATCCTGCAGTTTGTGGGTTTGAGCCCTGCTTTGGTCTCTGTGCTGACAGCTCAGAGCCTGGAGCGTGCTTCACATTCTGTGTATCCCTCTCTACCTCATGCTCTGTCTCTCTCTCTCAAAAATAAACAAACACTAAAAATAATTTTAAAAAAATATTAAAAATTAAGGGCTACTGCCTGAAGGTCCAGCTTCCAATAAACCTGAATCTAGGTGGTTAATGAAATCTTCTCCTTTGGGACACTGAGTGTTCTCACCACACCCACAATTACTGGGAACTATTAAAAATAAAATATGTTGCTTGGATAATCACAAAGGTTTGAGAGAAAACCAAGAGCTGGGGCAGGATTGAATGATAATTCAATCTTCCACACAATTTTAGATAATTTATCTCCTACACAAGACCAGTCCTCCAACACTGAGAGAGGTTTTTATCTAATGCATAGAAACCAACACAGACAGCCAAGCAAAATGAACAGAGAAATATGTTCCAAATTAAAGAACAAGACAAAACCTCAGAAAAAAGACTTTAAAGAAATAAAGATGAGTAATCTAAATGAAAACAAATTAAAAATAATAGTCACCAAGATGTTTGCCAAATTCAGGAAATAATGGGTGAAAACATTCAACAAATGAAGTGAGAACTTCAACAAAAAAATAGGAAATGTAAGAAAATTCTGAACAAGTCACAGGGTGAAAGAATAAAATAATTGAACTAAAATATACACCAGAAGGGTTCAGCAGTAGACTAGATGAAGCAGAAGAAAAAATAAACTCAAGATAGAGCAGAGGAATTCAACCCATCAAAGCCACAAAAAGAAAAAGAGAATTTTAAGAAGTGAAGATAGCTTAAGGGATTTATAGTCAGGAGTCCTAGAAAGAGAAGAGATAGAGAAAGAGAGAGAAGGAGAGTGAGGGAGAGAAAGGAAAAGAGAGAGAGAGAGAGAGAGAGAGATAAGGGGGCAGAAAATCATTCAAAGAAATAATGGGTGAAAACTTCCCTAGCTTGGGAAAAGAAACAGACATCCAGATCCAGGAAGTTCAGAAAGTCCCAAATAAGGCATAACCAAGGAGACTCATAAAGGACACATAATTAAAATGCAAGAATCTAAAAAGCAGAAAAAACAACTTTTCACATACTAGGGAACTGCCACAAGACTATAAGCAGAGTTTTAGCACACACTTTGTGAGCAAGAAGGAGTGTCACAATACAAGTGCTGAAATAAAACAACCTCCAACCAAGAATACCGTACCTAGCAAAGTTATCATTCAGATTTGAAGGAGAGATAGAGAGTTTTCCAGACAAGCAAACGTGAAAAGAGTTCATCACCACTAAAATGGCCATACGAGAAGTGTTGAAAGTACTTCTTTAAACTGAAAGGGCCCTAATTAGTAACAAGAAAACATATGAAAGTATAAATCTCACTGGTTAAGGAAAATATATAGTAAAAGTAGATTAGTCACTTATAAAGCTACTATACAGGTTAAATGACCAAAGTAGTAAAAACAACTGAACGACAACAATTAAAGGATACACAAGACAAAAAAGATGTAAATGTGACCAAAACCCATAAAATGTGGTGGTGGTGGGGGATAATAAAAATGTAGAGCTTTATTGTGCATTCAGACTTAAGTTACCAACTTAAAATAGACTGTTATAAATTAAAGTACTTATATTTAAGCCTCATGGTAACCACACAGAAAAAACTTGTATTAAATATGTGAAAGTAAATATGTAAAAAAATCTAAACATACCATTAAAGGAAGTCATCAAACCACAAAGGAAGACAGCAAGAGAAAAAGAATAAAAGAGGAACTACAAAACAGCCAGAAAACAATTAACAAAATGCAACAAGTACCTAACTATCAATAATTAAATATGAATTGACTGAATTACCAAAACATATGAAGTGGATAAATGGATTAAAAAAACAAGACCCATCTATATGCTGTCTATAACAGACTCACTTGAGAAGTTAAGCCATACACAAACTGAAAATGAAGGGATGAGAAAGGAAAATTACATGCCCGTGGAAACCAAAAAAAGTTGGGATAGATAAAAAAGATGTGGCATATATACACAATGGAATATCAGTCATCAAAAAGAATGAAATCTTGCCATTTGCAACCATGTGGGTTGAACTAGAATGTACATTGCTAGGTGAAATAAGTTGGTCAGAGAAAGACAAATACCGTATGATTCCACTCATCTGTAGAATTTAAGAAACAAAACAGATGAATATAGGAGAAGAGGAAAAAAGGGAAACAAATCATAAGAGATTCTTAACTAAAATGAACAAATTGAGGGTTGATGGAGGGAGGCAGGTGGAGGATGGGCTAAATGGGTGTTGGGTATTAAGGACGGTACTTTTTAGGTTGAGCGCTGGGTGTTATAAAGTGATGAATCACTAAATTCTACTCCTGAAACCAATTACACTGTATGTTAACTAAAAAAAAGCACAAACAAACAAAAAAACCAAAACACCCGTTAATATTTTTAAATAACATGGTTTGACAGCTTGGATAACAATAAACTAGATCATGTTATTGCCTTACTTAGAGCTAGCATACCTAATTTTAAGTAATAAAATTAAATAACTGATAAAAAGCAAAGTTAAAAAAATAAAGAAACCCTTAAGACAAATTAAAATGTAAATCCAATATACCACAACATATGGGATACAGCAAAGGCAGTTCTAAGATGGAATTTCATAGTAATAAATGCCTACCTCAAGAAACAAGAAAAATCTCAACTAAACAACCTAATCTTACACCTCTGGAACTAGAAAAAAAGAACAAGTAAAGCCCAAAGTTAGTAGAAGAAAGAAATAACAGAGCAGAAGTGAGTAAAACAGACAAAAAAGAATAGAAAAGATCAATGAAACCAAGAGGTACATCTTTGAAAACACAAAGAAAATTGACAAGCCTTTAGCTAGATTCAAAAAAAAAAAAAAAAAAAAGATGACCCACATAAGAAAAATCAGAAATGAAAGAGGATATGTTACAACTAACTCCACAGAAATAAGTATTATGAGACTGCTATGAACAATTCTATGCTAACGAATTGAACAACCTACAAGAAGGAGATTAATTCCTAGAAACATATTATGTTCCAAGACTAAATTACAAAGAAATAGAAAATCTTAGCAGACCAATTATTAATAAGGATATTGAATCAATAATCAAAAATCTCCCAACAAAGTCCAGGACCAGAGGGCTTCACTGGTGAATTCTACCAAATATTCAAAGAAGAATTAATACCAGGTTTTTTCACCCTTCAAAAAAAAGAGAAGAGGAGGGAGGATTTCCAAATTTATTTTTCAAGGCATTAAACTGACACCAAAACCAGTCAAGGACACCACACACACACACACACACACACACACACACACACACACACTTTACAGCACAATATCTCTGATGAATATAAATGCAATAATCTTCAACAAGGTGCTACCTAAGCAAGTTCAATACTGTATTAAAAGGATTATACACCATGATAGATTGGGACTTATTCCAGGGGTGTAAATTGACTCACATCTGCATATCAATGACACACCAAATTAACAATATCAAGGGTAAACATATCATTATCTCAATATATGCAGAAAAAAACAATTAGACCAATTCAACACCTTTTTTAAATACAGATTCTAAAACAATGTGTTTTTTGACCTAACAGTGAAGGGAGTGTAGGGCAATATTGTTTGTCGTCTCTTCTAAGATGCAGATTTTATTTAATTTATTGTTTTATTGTTTTACTTAAATTCAAGCTAGTTAAACGTTAACATAGAGTGCTGTCTTGGCCTCAGGAGTAGACCCCATTAAAAAAAAAAACTCAATAAAGTGGGCATAGAGGGAACATACCTCAAAATAATAGAGGCTATATATGACAAGTCCAGTGCTAACACCATCCTCAATGGTGAAAAGCTGAAAATTTTCCTCTAAGATCAAGAACAAGACAAAGATGCTCACTCTCATCAGTTCTATTCAACACAGTATTGAAGTTCTAGTCCCAAAAATTAGAAACAAAAGAGAAATAAAAAGCATCCAAACTGCAATGAGGTAAAACTTACTATTTGCAGATGACATGATACGTAAAAAACCCTGAAAACCCTTAGGGTTAAGACTCTATCAAAAAAAAATGTTAGAAGCAATAAATGGATTCAGTAAAGTTGCAGGGTACAAAATGAGTAAGAGGAAATAAATTGAAGAAGACACAAAAAAATGGAATGATATTCTGTGACTGTGGACTGGAATAATTAACATTATTAAAATGTCACGCAATCTTCAAATTAAATGCAATATCTATCAACACTTCGATGGCATTTTTCACAGACAGAGAATAAATAACTACATAATTTGTATGGAACCATGAAAGAACCTTAATATCCAAAGCAATCTTGAAAAATAAGAGCAAGGCTGGAGAAAACACATTTCCAAATTTCAATGTATATTACAACACTAGTAATCCAGATAGTATTGTACTGTCATAAAAACAGACACAGTGATCAATGCAACTGAAAAGGAAAGCCAGAAATAATTCATGCATATATTGTTAATTGATTTATGCCAAAGGAGTCAAGAATATACAAGGGAGAAAGAACATTCTCTTACATTGGTAGAATTGGACGGCCACATGCAAAAAAAAAAAAAAAAAAAAAAAAAAAAAATGAAACTGGACCACTATCCTACACCACATATAAAAATTATCAAAATTAATTAGACTTGAATGTAAGACCTGAAACCATGAAACTCCTTGAAGAAAAAACAGGCAGTAAGGTTCTTAACTCTGGTCTTGGCGACAATATTTTGCATTTGACACCAAAGCAAATGAAACCCAAGGAGAAACGCAACCCATGGGACTACATCAAACACAAAAGCTTCTGCATAGCAAAGGAGACCAACTACAAAACAAAAAGACAACCTAATGAATAAGATGAAAAATTTGCAAATCATATATCCAATAAGGAGTTAATACCCATAATATATAAAGAATACAAATCTGTAGTAAAAACAGAAAACAATCTGATTAAAAAATGGGCAGAGCATCTACACAGATATTTTACCAAAGAATACATACAGATGACCAACTAGTATATTAAAGGATACAAAACATCACTAATAATCTGGGAAATACAAATCAAAACCACAATGAGATTTCACCTCATACTTGTTTGGATGGCTATTTTCAAAGAGACAAGAAATAACCACTGTTGGCAAGGATGTGGGAAAAAGGATATCCTTGTGCATCATTAGTATAAATGTAAATTGGTGCAGCCATTATGGAATGGGGTATTGAGATTCCTCAAGAAATTAACAATAGCACTACCATATGATCCAGCAATCCATCTTCTGGGTATATATCCAAAGGAAATGAAATCACTATCTCAGAGAGATACCTGTATTCCCATTTTCACTACAGCCACGGCATGGAAACTAAGTATCCAATGATCGATAAATGAATGAAGAAAATGTGACATATATGTACAATGGAATATTATTCTGCCCTAAAAACAAGGAAATCCTGCAATGTGTGACAACATGGATGGAAGAAGAGGGCATTATGTTAAGTGAAATAAGCCAAATTGAGAAAGACAAATCTTCATAGAACCGTAAGAAAAGAGAGAAAGAAAAAAAAAAAGTTGAATTCACAGAAGCTGAAAGTAGAATGGTAATTACAAGGGCTGGGGGTGGGGGAAGTTGGGCAAATACTGGTCAAATTATTCAGTTGTAAGATGAATAAACTGTAGGAATCTGATGTAAAGCATGGTTAATATAATTATTAACACTGTGTTGTGTACTTGAAATTTGCTAAGGGAGGAGACCTTAAGTATTTTCACTACACACACAATAAAGGTAAACATTTATGGTAATGAATGTATTAATTAACTTGACTGTGGTAACCATTTCACAAAGTATAAATATGTTAAATTATCACATGGTATATACTCTGAATATATACAATTCAGTAAGGATGAAAAAATAAATTAAAAAAAATTTTAATTGAGATATAATTGAAACACAATATTTGTTTCAGGTGTACAACCTAATGATTCAGCATTTGCATAAAGTGTGAAATGATCACTACAATAAGTTTGGTTAACATCAACCATTATATATAATTACAATTTTTTTCTTGAGATGAGAACTTTTAAGATTTCCTCTCAGCAACTTTCAAATATGCAATACATTGTTATTAAGTATAGTCATAGTACTGTATTAAAACCCCATGACATACTTATTTTAAAACTGAGCCTTGTACTTTTTCTCTTCCTTTACCCATTTGCCCACCACCCACCATTCACTTCTGGACACCACCAGCTGATACATTTTACTTAGTATATGCTTTCAAAATCCATCCACATTGCTGCAAATGGCAAGACTTCATTATTTTTTATTGCTGAATAATATTCTGTTGTGTGGATAGGAATATAAATGAATAAAGAAAATTTACATATTCCATTATGTGTGTGTCTATACATACGCCACATTTTCTTTATTCATTCATCTGTTGATGGACAGTTAGTCTGTTTTCATATCTTTACTATTACGAATAACGTTGCAGTGAACATGGAAAGGAATATAGTTATCTTTTTGAGTTAGTGTTTTTGTTTTCTTCAAATAAAAACCCAGAAGTGGAATTACCAGATCATATGGTAGTTCAACTGTTAATTTGTAAAAATGTCTATTCAGGTCCTTTGCCCATCTTTAAGTAGGATTGCTTTTTTGTGTGTTTGTTTGCTACTGTGTTATGTAAATTCCTTATATATTTTGGATATTAACCTTTTATCTAATATATGGTATGCAATTTTTTTCCCATTAGAGGTTGACTTTTCATTCTGTTCATGTTTTTCTTTGCTGTGCAGAAGCTTTTTAGTAATTATGTGGTGCCACAGATTGATTTGTCCTTTTGTTGCCTTTGTTTTTTGTATCCTATCCAAAGAATCATTATTCAGCTCAAAGTCAAGGAGCTTTTTCCTCATTTCTTCCAGGAGTTTAATGGTTTCAGGTGTTACATTTAAGTTTTCATTCTCTTTTGCATTAACTTTTTGAGAAGTATAAGGGTCCAATTTAACTCTTTTGCATATGGATATCTAGTTTTCCTAACACCATGTTCCTAGGAGACTATCCTTTCTTCATTGTGTGTTCTCGGTTCTCTTGTCATGTATGTTTGAGTTTATGTATGGGCTGTGTATTACATTTCATTAGTCTGTGTGTCTGCTTTATAGCAGTATTATACTGTTTTTATTACTATAACTTTGTAATATAGTTTGAAATCAGGAAATGTGATGCCTCCAGCTTTGTTCTTGTTTCCCACTGTTATTTTGGCTATTTGGGATCTCTTGCAGTTTCATACATATTTTAGGATACTTTTTTTTTTCTATTTCTGTAAAAATGCCAATGGAATTTTGATAGGGATTGCATTCAATCTATAGATTCCTTTGGATTTTATATATATATGTGTGTGTATATATATATATATATATATATATATGTGTGTGTGTGTGTGTGTGTGTGTATATATATATACACACACACACATATACATAGATGTATGCATGTATACATATATATATACATATACATACATACATACATGTATATATTTGAAGAAAAGAAAACTACAGGCCAATATTCCTGATGAATATAAATATATAAATCCTTAACAAAATACTAGCTAGGATAATTCAAGAGCACACCAAAAGATTGTACACCATGATCAAGGAGGGTTTGTACCTGGGATTTTTCCATTGGATGCTTCAATAAATGCAAATCAATTAATCTCATACACAACATTAAGAATGAAAGATAAAAATCATGTGACCATCAGAATAATACTGACAATTCAACATCCTTTTATGATAAAAAATCTCAACCAACCAGTTACAGAAGGAATGTACCTCAACATAGTAAGGTCATATATGACAAGATCACAGCTAGTATCACACTCAAGGGTAAAAATTGAAAGCTTTTCCTCTATGATCAGGAATAAGACATGGATGCCTACTTTCTGTACTTCTGTTCCACATAGTATTGGAAGGCCAAATCAAAAAATTAGGCAAGAAAAATAAATGAAAGTTATCAAAATTAGATAGGAAGAAATAAATAAAAGATATCCAACTTGGAAAGGAAGAAGTAAAATTGCCTCAGTTTGCCAATGACATGAACTTTTATAGAGAAAACTCTTAAGACTATATTAAAAACTATTAGAATAAATGAATTCAGTAAAGTTTTAGGACAAAATTAACACACAAAAATCAACTGTGCTTCTATAAACAATGAAGTATCAAAAAGAGAAATTTTAAAACATTCCCATTTACAATAGCATTTAAAATAATAAATTATTTAGTAATAAATTTAATGAAGTGGAAAACTGTACACTGAAAATTCTAAGACAATGATGAAAGAAAGTGAGGAAAATGGAAATACATGGAAAGATATGATTATGATTATTATTATATATCATATGGACATTTTAATAATATGTGTTACTGTTAAAATGTCCATAATAAATAAGGAGATTCTTAGTTAACACATGATCTCCTGCTGCTGACACCATGATACATGTCTTTCCTCTTCCCTCTATGTATATAATCTTCATCTATTTATTCAAGCCTCTTATGTACCATGGGATTCACAGGAGCCCCTCAAATGCACTCATTCTAACCCAGCAGGGTTATGGCTTTATGGGCTCTATCTATACTCCAAAACTCCACTGTTTCATTGTTAGATGTCCACACCATATATATGTGTGTGTGTGTGTGTGTGTGTGTGTGTGTGTGTGTGTGTATCTTGCTTATTTGTTTCTCATAATTTATATAAGCTTTAAAGAGGCATACCTTTGATAGACAGGAAAGGCAAATCAAATATTGTAGCTGGCCTAAAGATGGAGAAGTTTATGAAAAATAGCTGAGTTGAGAAACCTTTCCTTTTCGAGCATGGATATTCTTAACACTTCTGTCTGCTAGCTGCCAAACTCAAGGCAGAGAAAGAAGCTATCATTCACCAAATTCACCTTAAAAAGTCTTAATGTTCAAATTCGTTAGACACGCTCTTGGCTCTTGAAACTGACAGCAAAGCATTAAGCACAGGTGTTCATGGCTCCTCATAATAAATTTCACCTTTCTATGGGACAGCATCAGGTTTGCTTGATATTTATACCTATACATTTGTTAGAGGAGAGAATGAGACAGGTGTGGGCTTGAAGGTATGAGCACATTGATGGTTAATGGGTTTAATTTCCCATTATCAGTAATACCACTCCTTTATGAAAAGTGAGGATGTAAAGAAGACCCAGTTTAAGAGGGAAAATCACGTTTGTCCCCAGGATGGATTCACTGAGCTACTAAAATGCTGCAAGCTTTACAGAAAATGCTAACTCTGCTTTAGCATGCAAGTTGCTTTCCTATTTTGATTAATCATGCCGTTCCAATCTAGTAAGTGGTTCTCAAAGTTTTTTGCTCATCAGAATCTTATTTACAATCCCAGGGACAGGGTTTTCTGCTCATAGATTTTTAACTCTGGATCTAGGTAAAATCCAAGTGTAAAAATTTTAACCATCTCTGAAAGTGATTCTGATAAAGGTAGTATTAGGAAAACAACCTGAAAAACAAAGTTACTAGCTGGTTGTTGGACTAATATGTTAAATGCAGAATATGAAATGATGGAGAACAAAAATGAACCTTTAAACTAGTTGTGCATGTAAACAAAAATAGCACAAAGGAACTGAATTTATCTTATCTATAGGAAAACAGGTACTAGGTACCAGTTCATGTTTTACCTCCTTTATATAACTTAACAAACATGACTTTCATTTTGTGTGACCAACTGAATTGTAAACCACCCCCCCAAACTCATGTATTTAAACTTATCTCCCAATGCAACTGTATTTGAAGATTGGGCCTATAAGGAGGTTATTTAAGGTGAAATGAGGTCATATGGGTGCAGTCTTCATACAAGAAGATTAGTGTTTTTATAACAGCCAGTAGAGAGCTAACTTACTCTCTCTAAGAAGTCATGTGAGCACACAGTGACATGGTGGCTGCCTACAAGCTGCGAAGAGAGGCCTCACCAGGGACAGACCATAATGGCACCCTGTGAACAGACTTTCAGCCTCCAGAACTGTGAGGAAATAACTAACTGTTGTTCAAGTCCCCCAGTCTCTCATATTTTGTTACTGCAGCCCCAGCAAACTGAGACAGTGAGCAAAGTTTGGTTTATCATTTTATTTTAAGAACATACAGTGGAATTTAGGTTAATAAAAATTATATAAATTATTAATATATGGTCACTAGATATTTGTTGAATAAGTGAAAAATATGAATTGAAGCATCTTCTAAATAAGGTGTAAAAATTTCAATATTATTGCACACTTCATTGCTGTAGCATACCTTTACTGTTATTCACTTAAAACATTCACTGTGCATAGAACTTTAGTAAGAGTCAAAAGCTTTGAAAATAGTCCATAGGCTTTACCTCGAAAATATAGAAGTCTTTTTATATAGAATTTTGTTTTAAAATTGTTGGTAAGCCCAAATACTCTTTGAAACCCTTTTCTACCTTGGGTCTTCTCTTCACAGAGTAGGGGTTCCAAACATCTCTTTTCCTACCTGTCTTTAAGTGGTTCCCTTTTGTTTTTTTCTCTTATGGTGACTACAAAAACAAACATAGGTTTTCAGCATTAACTTCTATGAAGAATAAAAATATAGCTCAATGTAATGTCTCATTCTGATATGATGGTGTAATAGTTTTGGAAGAGTTTCCTGTAGGAAATATGGGGGGAACTTAAGGATATATTTAGAGGCTCAGTTATTAAGTAGTAGCAATAAAAATCTCATCTAACAGCTCAGAGTGTTTAAATGCAATAAATTCAGAGATAAAAAATTGGCAGGGTTTGAAAAAAAAGATAATCTATGTAATTTGCATCAAGGAAGAGTAATCAAGGAAAATAGGGGTAGCAAGACCAAGGTGAGGAACTAAGATCAAATACAATTGTCTAGGGAATGGGGTAGTGTTCTCCAACAGTCTCAACCAAATTAAAAAGGCAACCAAGATGTGGAAGCAAATCTTATAATTAGATTGGCCTTCCTATGTCTCCATGAGGGTTCAGTGTGGTAAATCACTGCTCTCTTCCAGAAAGACTGCTTGTTCATCAAATGGTTCATTTTGTAGCATCTATTTGTTCAGTGATTCATTCGTTTAGTCATCTCTTCAAAGATATTTACTGAGTATCTGCCAGGTGCCTAGAACTGTTGTAGGCAATGGATGTAGCCATGATCAAAACAAAAGGTCTATTCTCCTTGAGATTACATTCTAGTGGTCATCTTTGGGTGACAGACCATAAACACTTGCATAAATATATAGACATCACTGAGGGAAAAACAAAGCAAGGTAACTGGATACAGATAAATGAAAAGAGAAAACTCTTTAAGTTGGTTGGGAGAGGAGAGGTGTCAGGGTGGTCTTTCTGAATATAGATCATAAAGAAAGGAGAAATCAGATAGATGCTTAGGAGAAGAACTTTCCAGATATAGCAGAATACTATTGACATTATTCCCTTGGAGGAAGAGGAGACGCAAAACTCCTAGATGAGAACTGTCTGCAAGATTGAGGGAGTTCAAGGAAATTAGTGTAGCTGGAATGGCAAAGGCAAAGGACTACGTATTAAGAGATGAAATATGCAAGGAAGTGGAGGGACAGATTAAGTAAGTCTTCATAGGGCTTTATCCCGGTAGACTGACAAGTCACTGAGGATTTTGAGAAGAGTAATATGATCTAGTATTTTAAATAGAACACCTTGGTTGTTCTGGCCCAAAACAGAAAGTAATCTGGGATTATTCTTAGTGCTCTAGGTTGGTAACTCATGTCTTTCATATCCCTGTCTTGATAGTCAGATACATGTTAACATTCTATCTTTATTTTCATGTTGTGGCTAGTCCTCTTGATTTTCAAGAGGCTGTGTGGCTCAATCATTAAGTGTCTGACTTTCGCTCAGTTCATGATCTTGAAGTCTGTGGATTTGAGTCCACGTGGGGCTCTGTGCTGACAGCTCTGAGCCTGGAGCCTGCTTCGGATTCTGTGTCTCCCTCTCTCTGTTTGCTCCTCCCCCCCTCGTGCTCTGTCTCTCTCTCTTAAAATTAAATAGACATTAAAAAATTGTATTATATCTCGTTTATCTAGTGATACCACTATCTATTACCTCCATGACAAAAAGTATTATCACACAATCTAAATGTTTCTCTGGATTCCAGTACTAATCTTCAAAAGGGAAAAGTGTTCATATTGTTTTCTTTGCAAGGCTTCAGTAGCTTACTAATGCATAGGAACAAAATGAAAACTCATTATATTGGCCTTAAAATACCCAGAGTGATCTGGAACTTGACTTTGTTTTCTTTGTCATCCTCCATTACTCTCTTCACACAATAGGCTCCACCTACATTTCCTTTACCTGGGAACCTGACAAACCCATTTCCATCTCAGGACTCCTACTTGCCACTCTTGCCTTAAGTCTTTGCAAAACTGGTCCCTTATTATTCAGAGCTCAAATCAGTGTTGCTTCTGCAATAACTCCACCCTGACAGAATTATCTGAAATAATTTCTACCTGTCTATACGTTATCTCTTGAAATATCTGTTTGAAGTTTCTTCCTAGAGCTTGACTATTTAAATTTATTTAATTGTTGATATGTTTATTAGCCGTCTTTGCTCATTGCAAAAATAAGCTTTATGAAGATCAGAACATCTTTTGCCTTGCTCAATGTTCACATCCTGAGACAAGGATGATACTAATACATGGTAAAGCTAGGTGAGTGAAACTGATACAGGTGAAGAGAACTGAGTAACTATTTGTTGAATGGACAAACAAATGAATATTATTCACAGGACACATCCTTGTTCTTTAGGGAGGAAAATCAAGGTTAAACAGAAACCTCAAAAGCTCTGGTAAGATTCATCACCTTCACAAACATCTCAAAGGTATCTCCGTGCATCCCAATCTTCCTACCCACTCAATAATTATTCAGTGTATGTCTTCAAAAAAGATTTTCAATATGAAAAATTTCGAGTCCCAAGTTTTATTTCTTAAAATAACATTTCTATATAAATGAATGGATAAATCGACATCACTTGTATATTTCAGTATGTCTAATAGCTTGTGCCTTTATTCAATAAACATCTACTAATACCTTGAATCCACTTACTGCTATCTATTTAGAGTGCTAAAAAGATTTCATATGCAAATCATCCAACTCTATTCAATAGCAAAATGCATCTTAAAAAAGGGAGCAATCCAATCAATCAGTCACCTTGAGCCCGTAAGAGTTTTTTTTTTAAATGGTTACCCACAGGAAGAAATATATTTACATTGATATTTAGTACACAAAAATATTTCTTTATGCATACTATTGACAGAAAACTTTTACATAATCTTATTCTGTGTGATACACTCTGGTATTTTTTATTCTATTATGTTCTCTTTCATTTGGAAAAAAGCGCAGCAGCCCTCTAAACTGATCTTGCAATCTACTAATTGGTAATGATCTATAGTTTGAAAACCCTCAACAATTTGAATAAAAAATATGGAAATTCCTATTTAGAAAAATACGTACATATAAAAAAGGGTATTCTTGATATTTATGATATTCACTTACCTACTGCCTTAGGTTGGATTGCTCAGAAACAAAACAAAATGCAATGATCGTACCTTTTGATTTTTGTGTGACTTAAACAATTTTTTTAATGTTTATTCTTGAAAGAGAGAGAGAGAGTGAGAGAGAGACCGAGTGTGGGTGGGGAAGGGGCAGAGAGAAAGGGAGACACAGAATCTGAACCAGGCTCCAGGCCCTGAGTTGTCAGCACAGAGCCTGATGCGGGGCTCGAACTCACTAACCGTGAGATCATGACCTGAGTCAAAGTCAGAAGCTTGCCTGATTGAGCCACCCAGGTGCCCCTGCTTGACTTTAATAGTGTACAACATATTTTGTTTTCCAGAAACTGAAGCAAACATACTGTGTTGTTACAATATGGTTATGAAAAAATAGTACAAATTTTTCCAGAATACACACACACACAGTTACAGAATAAAGTGGAAAAAGAAGGAACAGGAGTGAGGACAACAAGGAAGAGGAAAGGAGAACTTCTCAAACAAAATCTCCTTGAAATGGCTTCATTCTATAGATATTTAGTTAGATTGATAAGCAAAATTATTAATTGTGTATGATGGAATTAAATTATATATTTGTGGGATGCCTTTGTGGCTCAATCAGTTAAGCGACCGACTTCAGGTCAGGTCATGATATCACAGTTCATGAGTTTGAGCCCCATGTGCAAACAGCTCAGAACCTGGATCCTACTTTGGATTCTGTGTCTCCCTCTCTCTATGCCCCTTCCCTGCTCATGCTCTCTCTCTCAAAAATAAATAAACATTTTTTTAAATTATATATTTGTATTTAGAAAATTTTTAGAGCATTTTTGATGTTCATATATGAAATGTTCATGCGTAAACAATCTCCTGAATTTTGTCAGGACAAAATAAAATGTACTCATGAGCCCCTGTGACAATGTGCTCTGTATACGTAGAGCACTTATCACACCTATGATGCTTCTCCCAAAAAAGCTCTATTTCACTCTTAGCTGGAGGTTTAGGTAGCTGATCCCCTGGCAAGAGTTCATGTCTTTGAGCTTGTTCCTTTCCTATATCCTCCATAAGCCTTGGTTCTTTTGGAATTTGAAACACTCTTCCGTATCATGCAATTGCCTCTTCTCCAAAAGGGCACCATTATTAAGTAAGGTGATCATATGTATTCGTATACTTAGGGTAGTCTCTATTTAGGTCTACTGGAATTGTTAAAACACTCCTTTGTACAACCAAAGTGGCACAGATTTTACAATATATCATATGAGCATTTACTGTATCGAAAAACATACTCCCCTGCCATCTCCCCTGCTGTTTATAATAATTTAAAAAGCTATTATATAACAAGCAGTTGTCTCATGCTATCAACATCTGTCTCACTTAATTCTTCCAATATTACTATGAATTAGATATATTTTTATTTCTGCTTCACAAACTAGGAAACCAAGGTGTGGAGGCAAATACATTTAGTCAAAGTGACTTAGACAGTGGAGGAGCCAGGATGAAAGTGAGATTTATGAAGCCATACAGAGAAAGACAGATACCATATGTATTCACTCTTAGGTGGATCCTGAGAAACTTAACAGGAACCCATGGAGGAGGGGAAGGAAAAAAAAAAAAGAGGTTAGAGTGGAAGAGAGCCAAAGCATAAGAGACTCTTAAAAACTGAGAAAAAACTGAGGGTTGATGGGGCGTGGGAGGGAGGGAAGGGTGGGTGATGGGTATTGAGGAGGGCACCTTTTGGGATGAGCACTGGGTGTTGTATGGAAACCAATTTGACAATAAACTTCATATATTAAAGAATAAATAAATAAATAATAAAAAATAAAATAAAAAGTGAGATTTATGGAGCACCTATTCTTCTGCCTCCATCTGACTAGTGCAGACCACACTGTTGCTGCAGTGAGGTGCTGAGATTAGCAGAAGAGCTGAGCCAGAGTATCTAAGTGGAAACGGAAACAGATTTTTTTTTCCAGGGACTTTACCAAATCATTCCTTTGGTAAAGCTTCTGCAAGGAAAATACTGTATATAGTAGTTACTTTCTCTTTTTACATTTTTTAACGTTTTATTTATTTTTGAGACAGAGAGAGACAGAGCATGAATGCAGGAGGGTCAAAGAGAGGGAGACACAGAATCTGAAACAGGCTCCAGGCTCTGAGCTGTCAGCACAGAGCCCAACGCGGGGCTCGAACTCACGGACCGTGAGATCATGACCTGAGCTGAAGTTGGACGCTTAACTGACTGAGCCACCCAGGCGCCCCACTTTTTACTTTTACAGTCCTAATATACTATGGATAAGTTCAAAAGTTAATTTTTGGAGTAGTCTTGTGTTTTTCGTAACATGGTTCTATGGGGGAACATGTTATGAATTACAGACTTACAAATAAGTACTTAGAAAACAGGTCAATGTAAGTTTGGAACAGTGTCCGTCCGTGTTGGTGATGTATATGATGAAAACATGCAAAAATCCTGGGAGTTTTCTCAGACTTAAAACTGAATGTTCCCAACAAGCTGACAAAAATCTCACCCTAATGGAGATGAATCATTTTTTGATCAAATGTCTTTTTATAGACAAAGAGTGTGTTAAGTTCATTAAGAATTCCAAAAGTGATTTACATACTATTCTTAGATCAAGAAAAGTATACAGCGAATAAGGTGGCGGTACCTTAAATCCGGGTTGAAAGACCAAATGTTCATTAAAAATATTAACTTTGTCTTCTTAAATATGTTGGGTGCATTTTCTTAACTTTAATCAAGAGACCCCAGAACTCTTTATTTCTCCCTTTATTGGAACAACCAGGACTTTTAGGAGAGATAATAAAAAAGCATATACTCATTTTAAAGTTGACATCTAATTCTTAGAACCCCTCAGAAGTGAAAAAGGAAAACTTTGCCATTAGCCCACTGTTAAACATGAAGAAAAAATTTGGTTGAGGAAAGGAGTCATTAAAACTGAGTTTGTTTGGGGGCACCTGGATGGTTCAGTCGGGTAAGTGTCCGATTTCAGCTCAAGTCATGATCCCTGGTTCGTGAGTTCGAGCCACATGTCAGGCTCTGTGCTGACCACTTGCTCAGAGCCTGGAGCCTGCTTCAGATTCTGTGTTTCCCTCTCCCTCTGCCCCTTCCCCCGCTCACACTCTGTCTCTCTCAAAAATAAAAAATAAAAACGTAAAAAAAATTTTTTTTAACTGAGTTTGTTTCCCATAATGATACCAACACTTCAGCAACTAATAGATGGAAATTATTTTCAGTCTTTAGTCTCATGTCAAGTCATTATGGGATTTGAATGGAAATTATTGACCGAATTTGATATGCTGTTTATCCCTTTCTTGTGACCTCAATTAATGACTAACTCAACCTTTTATGCAAAAAAGCTAAATTACTATTCCAGTGGTAGATGATTGGAAATGTAGTTCCCTCATGGCATTTTGATAGACACAAGCCTCTTAAGTACCTTAAATGTATAGGCACATGTTATTATATTAATTTTTGTAAGCCATCTAACTATATATTCTGTGTTAAATATATGATTCAAACAATTTCAGTTTTCGTGTCTATATTTACTATATGCATTTGTATGTTTATTATTTCATGTATTTACTATTAATGCATGATGATTACCAGACCTAGAACCAATAAATCAATGACATATATTATATAGTAACACGAACTTGCAACCCAAACAATCTCCCCACTACACAAAAATAAAGAAGAGAGGAATAAATGAAAATGAATCACTCCTTGGGGAAAACTTCTTAAAATGAAGCAATTCTGTGAGATGTTTTCTGGTATGGTATAGCATAAAATAAAGTGATTTGGGAGGGGAATATGAGCCCTAGGTCTATCACTAACCCATTGGTGAAGCTTAAAAGATCTCTGAGGCTCTATTCTGTCATTTCTAACAGGGATCAACAAACTACAGGGCTGTACCTAGCCTGTTTTTGTTTTCATTCTGCAAACACCTCACTCATTCACTTACACGCTGTCTATGGCTACTTTCTCTCTTACACCGTAGAGTTGAATAGATACCACAGATATTGTATGGTCTGTAAAACGTAAAATATTTAACTATCTGGCCCTTTATGGAGGAAAACCTGTCAATCCTGATCTATAAAAATGAAGGATTATTTAAGTGTCTCTCTGATTGCAGTACTTTCAATTTCAGTACTAATTTTGTAATTAGATGGTTTTCGATGAGCAGATTCACTGTTTCACTTAAATGTAGTTTAAAAGAAATCTTCATATTGACTGATAACAATAGCAGTAAAAACAAAATAACGTCACTACATTCTGCAGCTGTAGTATTGATTGCCAAAGCTTGGAAGTTTAAATCTGCACTCTTCTTTTTAGAGAAAGAAAGGTGTTAGATATTGAACAAAGATTTTAAGACATCAAAAGTATAAAGAAGCAGTTGAGAAGCAAATAATTCTTTATGATGCAATTTGGTGGAACTGTATGCCATGTGTAGGTGTCACCTAAATTCAACTCTTTCTAAAAGCATCTTGCGTGCACAATGTTGAGCAACACAAATAAGAAACTGTAGAGGCAAAAAACTATTTTTGCTGAATTGAAGCATGTTATAAAAAAAGTTTTAACATATTCCTTGTGGAAGAACATGTAAAATGTAGACGTCTTTCCATGTATTTTATGGGTAATCTTGTTTTATCTAAACATAATCTAAATTATGTTTTGCATTGTATCATAATCTGCTCAGTATTTAGAGTCTACAAAAGTTCCTATCTTACTTTATGTGGACCGCCCAGCAGATGTATCCTACACTGGGGACCACATAATTTGATGATTTCTAATGTCTTTTTCCAAAGCTATAAGGTAATAAAATGCTCTCTTTGTAGAAATCCTCTTACAATACTATATTCTTGTCAAATTAATCAAATCACTTTCCGATATGGAATAAAACCACTTGGGATAAAGCAGATTTGATGGTCCATTAAACCAGAAGCTTACTAAGAGTATATTTTATAAGCAGAATAATGTCTCATGCATAAATGCTCCACTGTATTTTCTTTATTCAAGAGCATGCACTTGATTTTATGAATGGTGGGGCTCCTTTACCTAAGCCCACTATCTGTGAAAAAAATAAAACTATATATGAAAATACTCATGAATGAACTAGCACTTATCAAATTAATACCTTCATACATCCTTCTTATGTAAGATCTATCCCATAACACAGTGTCAAAGACTTTCTCAAGTCTTTCATTCAGAAAATATAATGCAAATCTCTTGAAAATTATAATCATAAATTTTAAAGAAAAATTACAAGATTTCATTAAGTTTACAAAAATGATGTTAGAGAATTATTTGAATAAAGTAGGACTTAGCAAATGAGGATATGTAAATTTCAACAGATTCCAATATGCTTACAACAAATAAAGAAACAACAAAAGTGATAACTCAATAGGTACTTCAGTAGAATAATTTACCAATATATTGATATAGGACCATAGGGAAATTGATAACACTAAAATATTTTGTTTATATACTATTAAGTTAAAAAAACATGAAGTAAATAATTTCTTGTTGAATAATCACTATTTTTACAAGATTTATACAAAAGTAGCACTTTATAAACTGTTTATTCCTAAAAATATAAAATGGGTTGAACAAAGTATAAATATTATTATATATATAATAAAATGTTAATATTTAGTTTAACTTTTATCGTATGCCATAATCAAAACTTTTGTGTTTCCCATTATTTAGCATTTACCTAACCAAGTGTAGTTGCTATGTAGGGTATTTCTCTTATATGTCAGACATTGAGCTAAATATTTCATGTATTTTCTCATGTTAACTCTAGTATTCACTATTATGCAACCTAACAAAAGCACCACTATGTAAGGTTAGGAGTCTTTAGAAGAGATTCAGTAACTTGACAAAATTGCCAACTACACTTGGCCTATAATTCAAACACAGAATTACCTTTAATACAGTTTTGAATTCTTTCCATTTTTGCAGACTAGGTCACATTCAATTTTTTTACCAGTTTGCAGTGAATTCTCTCTTGTCTAAGGTTCTAACTTCCTATTATCACTCAGGCTATAGAAAAACACACCATGCTTTTAAAAATATCTGTTGATCAAATAATACCACATCTGGGAAACAGAAGAATAATGATTTGTTATATCGTGTATGGGTAGAAATAGTTCTGTTCTCAAGTAAGTTTATAATATTTTTAAATGAAGGAAAAGATAATTTCATCAAGTTATTAAAAGAAATTCATTATATGCCTAATTATCTGCCCTATATTCCCTAAGACCATACCTGTAAATCAATTCTAATAAAATAGTTTGTAAAACAGATTTATGGAAAAATAATAGGTTATTATTTCACTATAGCAAAATAATTATTTTGAAGCTCCTTGGAAAAAACAATAGATCGCCTTATATCTCTGGCTATCTCAAAATAAATGGTCAAGGTCTTACTTTCCCTCTCTAAACAGTTACTGGGAACAAAATCTATACGATAATTATTTTCAGATAATGTTCAAAAGCAAGTGCAGGAGTGACATCACTGAGACAATAGAAAAACAAGTAAGTTAAGTCCTATGATCTTCCTAGCTCTCTTTTTGGATGTACTTTGTGGAAGGTAGAACAAAAGGGCATGGGTACTCAAACAGAAGTTAGCTTATTTGAGAACATGGAAATTGGAGTTTGGAGTAAATTGGGAAGGGGAGCATGGAGTAAATTGCACAAGGAATATTCACAAAGATAAACAATATTCTGTGCCACAAAATGAGCCTAGATAAATTTAAAGGGAATAAAATAATACAGACTCTCTGACTTAAAGTCAATAAAAAATGAAAATGAACTAATATTTGGAAATTAAAATAGAAGTTTTAAAATATTAAGGTGTATTAGAAAATATATTAAGCTCTATGATAATGATAACAAGACATGACAAATTTTAAGTAATGTAGCCAAAGAAGTACATAGAGGTTAAACTGATGGCTTTATATACTGATTATATTAGACGAATTTAAAATTAAATGATCAGGCTTCCATTTTAAAATTATTAAAGAAAAATAAAAGTATACCTAGCATTGGTAAAAAGGAAAAAAATAAAATAAGAACAGCAATCAATAAAATAGAAACAAATAAACACTAAAGAAAACCAATGACATCAAATCCTGAACCTTTGAAAACATTTTTAAAAACTTAAGTCTAACTAGACTGATAAAAAAAAAGGTCAGATACAAATTATTAATATCAGTAACAAAAAAGGAGGTGTCATTAAAGTTATTACAGTGATTAAAATGTTAAGAGTGGAATATTATGGACATTACACTAATAATGTTGACTACTTACATGAAATGAAACACTTTATTGTGATAGAAGACATCATTCACTCTAAAGTATAAAATGATTTTTATACCAAAAATTATGAGCATGACAACTTACAAGTCCAAGGCATAGGAATTCAAAGAGACATTGACATAAACCACCAAATAGTCAAAAAATGGAAGGATGTTTTTAAAAGCATATTGTAACCACATAATGAAATGTGCCCACATATTTATTGTAACATTCACAGAACACTTTTAATGACATGGGAAAATGTCTTTGGTATATTAAAAATGACACAAAAATTATGTATTTTATGTATAAATCTGTACTTATGCATAAAGTATGATCTCAACAAAGACAAGTAAGACCTTCAGTTTTTATCTCATGGAATTTGTTCTAGTTAATTTTGGTTGGCCTTTTTTTTTTTTTTTACTGCAGGGTTTACTTTCTATCACTAGGGCCATGGAAAAAGGATTATTATTCAATATATTCAAAATATTATTCCTAAACAGGTGCAACTGTATCAGTACACTGAGATAAGAATGCAAGTTTTAAAGAACTGTATTTCTTAAATTATCTTTTTAGAATCAACTAATTAAAATATACTATCACTACTTCACTAAAATTTATGATTTAATTTTAAGGATATAAGCTAAATATTTTGCCACTTTTTATTTTAATATAATTTAAAAATCACAGAAATATTTCAAGAATAGTTTCAGAAAAACTGAATGCCACTTGTCCAGGTTTCAGAATGTTTACATGTTATCTCATGTGCTTTATTGTTTTCTCTCTCAAAAAATATATGTATACAAAGGAGAGAAGGGAGGTAGATACATTTTTGAACCAGTTGGATATATATAAAAAATGAACATAGACACAAATTTTAAAGCATACTTTATATTACTCTGAATGATCATCTGGTTGGAAAGTAGGGACTTCTCACTGAACTTCAACTCTGAGATTAGTGTTAAGATTCCAAGTTCAAAGATTATTTACTAGAACTTCATTTCTTTTTTTTTTTTTTATTTTTCTTTTTTTTTTTCAACGTCTATTTATTTTTGGGACAGAGAGAGACAGAGCATGAACGGGGGAGGGGCAGAGAGAGAGGGAGACACAGAATTGGAAACAGGCTCCAGGCTCTGAGCCATCAGCCCAGAGCCTGACGGGGGGCTCCAACTCACGGACCGCGAGATCGTGACCTGGCTGAAGTCGGACGCTTAACCCACTGCGCCACCCAGGCGCCCCTAGAACTTCAACATAATGTGTCCTTTCCACAAAGGCTAAGGAAAAAGAAAATCAATAAAAGCTCCAAACAATCTTAAGTCTTTCTTGACAAATTTCTCTTTGAGCTAATAAAGAAGGAAATACTGATAGTGGGATAGCCTTTCACAAGTTTCCGTGAAATTCATGCAAAAGATTTTCCTAAGGAATTCAGATATCCAATTAAATCTATTATAAAAATAGAAGCAATGTGTTATAAAATAACAGATGAATAATCGCAGTTTTATTTCATTGTGGTTTTCTTGAGAGACCAATTATTTTTATCCATAAGTCATCATGGTCTGAGTTAATAAGATTCAATGTGTTTATTCAGATAGTCATACAGTTACAGTACGCTTTGAATGAATACACTGGCAAAATGTCTTCATGCGTCGCTACCAGCAGAGAGCACTGCTATTAAATTACTCACTTCTCTCTACAACCTCTCCTCAAATTTAAGAAGTTGCTCAAGTTCTCAGGTTTTGATTTTTTACAGAGTCTAGGGCTTCTTTTATTCTGGCTCACATTATGACATGGCCAGCCTGCTATACACCCACATGTCACTTAGCGGGAAGGCAAAATGGACAACTAGAGAATTTCAATCAGCTGAGGGATTGAAATGAGACTACATAAATGAATCTTGATAAAACTAAATTAAGTAAATGTTTAAATGTCTCATTTGGAAAAACCTGAAATACCTACTGTCAAAGTCTGATATATTTTTAATTGGCAAATTCAGTTGTACTTAATAAGGGTGAGGATTTTGCTATATAAGAACTACATTTACATGTATATAAATTTATGTATTATATATATACATATATACATATATATGCACATATATATACGTGTGTGTGTGTGTGTGTGTGTGTGTGTATATATAAAACAGTATTTGCAAGTCCTCTATATAATAACATTTTAAGGGTGACAAGATGTATTATCACCATTTTTATGTTCCATCTTGTATGGAATTTCACTTACCTAGGTAAGGTCTGTCCCTTCCCTAAATCACCACCTTCACCCTGGTTGTAATAATTAAATGGAGAAGTGGAAAAGCAATGTCTATCTTTGTACAAACATGACAGGAATACACTGGCCAACCAATGTGGAGGTGGTCTTTTCCACGGTCCAAATAGGAAACAAATGGCATCCTCACGTGGGTAGTTCAGAAGAGTTTAATAAAGCTCTATTTACAAAGCTGTGGAAAGTATTCAGGGAAACCAACAAAGGATGCTCTAGTATGCAGAGTCTAGCAACAGCCATTATTATGAGTAGATACGGCAATGCAAGAGGAGACCACAGTCACTGGAATCCTCAAAAAGACTTTAGCATATGTGAAGGTCATCAGATAGGAGTTGTGTTTTTTCCTGAAGGGAAATGAGATGGCTTCCAAGTCATAGGTCTGAGAGTGAGGGAACCAGAGGAATGAATACCCTTATCTCATTAATCTCCTCTTCTCCCTCATTTTCTGCTGGTGCCCTGCCATTGGCAAACGCCAACCAAAATCCAGAGACAAAGGTTCTGGTACCTATAGGTGACTGATACTTTCTATTATGGTCACCTTCTGGTCACCTTTTTTTTTTTTTTTCCAAAAAATTTTTTTTGATGTTTATTTATTTTTGAGAGAGAGAGAGAGCATGAGCAGGGGAGGAGCAGAGAGAGAGGGAAACACAGAATCTGAAGCAGGGTCCATCCAGGCTCTGAGCTGTCAGCCGAGAGCCAGATGCAGGGCTCAAACCCACGAACTCACAAACCATGAGATCATGACGTGAGCCACACGCTTAACTGACTGAGCCACCCAGGCACCCCTATTATGGTCACCTTCTTAAGCACAAATCAGGATAGAGACTAGCAGGGAATACACATGGAAATGCAAAATGCAGAATATGCAATACAGATGGAAATGAGAAGAGATTCTTTTAAAACTCAATCTTTTTCTTCAATTTTCTATGTTACATTATGATTTTTAAATTTATTTTTTATTTTTAAATTTATTTAGGTTTATTTATTTTGAGAGAGAAAGAGTGCAAGTGGGGAAGGGACAGAGAGAGAGAGAGAGAGAGAGAGAGAGAGAGAGAGACAGAGAGACAGAGAATCCCAAGCAGGCTCCAGACCACCAGTGCAGCGTCCAATGCGCGGCTCGAACTCACAAACAGCAAGATCATGACCTGAGCAGAAGTCAGATGCTTAACCAACTGAGCCAACCAGGTGCCCCACATTATGAATTTTTAAAATATGTGTTTTAGTATCAAACAGGCATGATTGGAAAACCAACTCTTTCCCTAATTGCTGTGTGACTTTAAAAATATTACCTTAATGCCCCTAAACCTAGGCTTAATCATCATTAAAATACAGAGAGCAGTATTTATATAGTGGGATGGTAAATTATTACTCTTTCCCTCCTGTTTCAGTTGAAGCATCAAAAGCTAACCACAAAACAGTAAGTATCAGCTCTTCCCACATTTGGAAGCAAGGTGTATGACTACCTGGTTAGAACTTACACAGAAGACTGGTCAAGACAGGTTTTGTGACCTTCAGCTCTTCATTAACCTGGAGAAGTTAATAGATGACTAATGGAAGAGGGGAAGAGTTCTTTGGAGAGAAATGTTGATCTTCTGTGCATTCTTGCCTTCCCGCCCGACCCCGCCCTGAAAAGGATGGATGGACACATGCTGTTCTGTCACCTGGTACCCAGGGAAAGAGGAGTTTGAAAGAACTTACTTGCAGAGTTTGCCATGGGCATGTGGGAATTTAGGAAGTGTAAGATCTGGCACGATAAATTATGGCTGGGTCATCATGCTCTTCCTCTCACGTTCTAGTATTTCCAGAATGAGCACATGTTTGCTCTATTGTTTAATTCCTTTAATTTTCTGCTATTGATCATATCCCTTTCAAGTTTTATTGTTTTTGATGATGGCTCCTCACTCCTCTGCTCTTTCCTTAGTGGTTCTTTTCATCTCTTTTATCTTTGTTTTTGTTCTTTTCTGGATGGTCCCTAACTTGGCTGCTGCAACTTGCTTGAGGTGTGAAAACTTAGAAGAATACAATGAAATACAGATTTTCTCTTCCTTCACCACCTCTCTACCACACAAACAACAAACATACCCACAAAGTAGGTTGCTCCAGCTGGAATCCACAATTTGTGTGTATTCAGAATATCTACATAGGTGCTAAAGAACACGTCTAGCACCAGAAATAAATGAAAAGTAAATGAAGGAACAAGATTTGATGAGCAGAAAAGTAAACAAACAAACAAACAATGAAGCTAAAGAAACCAAAAGGCTGTTTCTTCACTTTTCTGACTTCACAACAACTAGAAACCATCTCCAACTGCTATTTCTTCTCTGTTCTACTCTGCTTTTGACACCTTTAGACATATTAGAAGCCACAAATGCAACTGTATATGTCATCTCTGTGACATAAACATGAATACACAAAAGGGTAATGAATCTTCAGCCACCAGTATAAGAGGCAACACTGAACTTCAGGGGTTGTTACGTGTCACCTGAGTTTATTACTTAAATCCAAGGGGTTGGGGACTCCCTAGAGTGACATCTTTTAGTATTAGTAAACCCATCAAAAATCTTTCTATTTTTATATTTTGCTAATTTTTTTAAGAGTGAGCATAAGCTGGGCAGAGGGAGAGATAGAGAGAGTCTTAAGCAGGTTCCATGCCCAGAGCCCAACACAGGGCTCTCACTCAGAACCCCGGGATCATGACCAGAGCCGAAATCAAGAGGTAGACGCTCAACTGGCAGAGCCACCCAGGTGTCCCTCTGCTGATATATTTTTTGACAAACTTAAGATATATTCACATCCAGAATCACTGAATAACTACTATCTTTATGTTATCACAGATTAGCTGGTAGTTACAAAAAACACAATGAATTATTTTATTACATGGGCGACAGAATGATGTGACAAAGTAGTCCCCAAAATGGTAATATAAATGCTTCCATTTAAATAATTTAATCACAATAGAAATGGCTACAATTTATGTTTCTCATGCAGATGAAAAGCTATCATTGATTATTTCTGAGGGTTCTCTGTCTTGTCAGTGAGCTCCCTCAAAAGCATGGAATTCTGCCTCCGCTCAACCTCTGGCACTCTCCATGTCCCTTAGCACAGGACAATTAAGTAATAATGGCATCTCTTGAAGGACAACAACACAGTTACTGGAGGTATTTGTTAAGGAAGTATTTGACAAAAGACAACTCTCAACCGTTGATATTTGTAAAATTTCATTTAAAATATGGATTAAATGTCTGATTTAGATCCTTGTCACATGATTTGGGATCCTTGTTAATGATTCTGTTAAATCAAAGTGTCAATGAGGAACTAATTTAGTAAGCAAGTGGATTATTTTAATCTAATGACACCAACAGCTTTGTCATAATTAGTTAGAAAGTGAATGGAATGAAGAACAACATCCAAATAGTTTCTAAAAATCTTAGAACTAGAAATACAGACTTAGCTCCTAATACAGGAGCCCAATATCTGCTACTAATTATATGGGAAAATATTATATAGCCCTTGATTAGTACTGAATTAACTCAAAAGATGGCAATAACTGATACTATATAAAATATGTTACACAAAATTGATTTTGATTATGTGATTTTGAGGAAACAAAGATGTGCAGAAGATGGTATTTTATGAAAATAACCAAAACAATACCTCTCATCCCACACATCATTCTGAATCGTGACCTTGTCATTCCTTAATCAAGACATGGGACCTAATTCCCTCTCCTTTAATGTGGGCTGTCTTAGTGATTTGGATGAATAATAAATTTAGATGGAAGGCATGCCCTGGAGTTTTTTCAACATTCCTTTTTAGAGTACTCTATCAGAACTTGACCTTGATATGAAAACTCTAAGTCATGTGAAAACATCGTGTGTAGGCACATCAATCAACCACCAGAGCTGAGCTCCCAGCTGAAAGCCAGCATCAACTACCGGCCTTGTGAATGCACTATTTTATACCCATTCCATGTGAACCTAGAAGACTGTGCTCCAAAAAATATTTTACTGCAAGGATGTGACAGACCTTAGGCAAGAACCATGCAGCTGATCCTAGTCAACCCAAAGAACCACAAGTAATAATAAAGTGTTGTAAACTACTAAATTTTGGGATGGCAATGTAACAATAAGAAACAGAAACCTTTGATTAGAGAACTGATAATATATTTTTTATTTCCTCTGGTTTATTTTTTGTTTAACTCCAATTTCCCCATGATAATATGGCCTTCCTTTTAACAGCACCTAAATTATTTATTTTTAATATTCTAGTCAGGATTCATGTTTACATATTCTGGAAGACATTAATTTTTATTGATCTAATACATACTTATCTCTCAGGTAGTAATTTTTTTCTGTGTTTCGCATCAGAATATTTAAAAATTCACATGAAAGGAATTTGTTTCCAGACAGTTCAGTCAAAGAGAGGAACTGAAAAACTCATTTATATTATTATTTTAAAAAGATACTTTTTTTGAAACTGCTTCTATTCTGTGAATTGTTCTTAGCCTATGTAATGATGGGACTCATTCCTATATATCACCTAAGGAAATAAAGGAGTTTAACAATATCATTTTTTGACATTTTAAATATGGATAATAACTTACCATTTTCAAAGATAACTATTCATTATAATTTGATAGGTATTTCAATGGTTTCTGCTCAGGTAATACTGAAAATTGAAAATTGATTTCTGATTTCACTTAAAAGAGGAATAATATCTCATTTTTCCTGAGTGTTGATTCATACACACATCTTTCCAGAAATATTATGCAATATATACTCTTTCCAGGGGTCTATGATAAAAGGAACAAGTTACTATTTCCTCATTATTTCCAAAACAGCTTTATTTCTTGAATGATACTTTCTTTATAAAGAGAAAAAATGAAAACGGCATTTATAGTTTTATTTGTATTTTTGTAATTCTACAACCAATAGTAAGAATTAACATTTAACTGTCTCTTGGCCATTTCAAAACTAGTTTCCAGTTTTTGAAATTTGTACTAAATGTGTATATTTCAAAAACAAGATACTACAGAAAAACACTAAGAAAAATATCTTTCCACTCAATAATGATATAACCGTATTATATTATATATGATGACTTTGGATGTGTCAATTCAGTTAAAGTGAACTAAGTCTCAGAATTCTCTTTTACTACATTTCCAGTTGGAGAGAGCTACAGAGGATATTCTCTTCCAATATAGATGGAAAATAAAAGAGAGGTAAGAACATTGTGTTACATATACATACCTTCTCTCAGTTTTTCCATCAAACACTAATCTAGGGGCTTCTGTGAAATGATTTTGAAGATTTGATTAAAGCCTCTAATCAGTTTACTTAAAAGGGACGTTGTCCTGGGCAGGTTTTACTTAACCAGCTGGAGGCCTTTAAACGTTTCCCAAAGGGAGAGATTCCCCCCCACTGGACAAGCTTCAGATTGTGTTTGGGGTTCTAAATGAGTTATAATCTTTTCTTCCTGATCGCCTGACTTAAGGACTTCAGACTTATTTAGTTTATTTAGCGCCCACAATTGCGTAAATTAACACCTTTTAATAAATCCTTTATATTTTTATCTGTATTATTCTATGTTCATTTTAATATTCATCTATATCTCTGTTACCTATTTCTCCTACTGAATCTGCATGCTTGGATGAACCCTGACTGATCTAGAATTTGGTGTTGGAAGCGTTTGTAGGGAAAAAGACTTTTAAGAATGATTTCTCTGAATTGATTGTGAGTTTTCTGGAAGTGGTGCTCTTATCTGATGTGATTTAAGAAAAAGCAACCTTTTTTTTCTACTGGCAAAGAAGTCAAAGTTTACACCTATAGCAATGAGACACTGAACAAACATTTTCTATTTTAGAATATTTTTGTCAAAATAAGGAGTATAATGGTATTTGTTGGGTGCTTTAGGTGCTGGAGAAATCAGGGAAGAAAATTCTGAGCTTAGGGCTTCAAATTCCCAGCTTTAGTTCCACATTAATGACCTGAAAATTTCTCTAATTTCACTGAGACATAAATAATTTGCATGAAGATGTGGCCTAAATGCCCACAACCTTGTTGTACTTCCTTCTGTTTCTCAGACTGGACCTATGGACTCCTAGAAAGTCCATGGATTGGACCCCCTCCAATCAATTGACTAAGGAAGAAAAACTCATGTCTGTCTCACAGAAGCTCTGCATGAAATGGAGGCACTATACAAAAGCAAACATCGGTAGCAGTAAAGCGCCACTGTGGGACAACCCAAAAAGGAAGTAGAGGGAGATCCTTGTAGTGGGTAGAAATCAGGTAGTGCATGAGGTTTCTCATTGTGTTTGAGAGATGGCCAGAAGTATGAATCTCTATTGATTTATGGATTTTTGCCAATGATTTGGCTTGATAGTCAGGGACTTTGAAAGAAAACTGATGACGAGGAGATATGGGGAGGGAGCAGGAGGGTACCTCTCTGTATACACACAGAATGTAAAGATATTTCTGCCCCATTTGAATGTTTACCACAGGTCGATATAGTCAGAGAAAGATCTACATTATCAAGTGGCTAGAATGACGTGTTCTGTGGCTACCACTAAGACCCTTTCCCAGCCTCTTCTCTCAGTGTCCAATAGGCTCAAGAACACAGTGGCCATGTGCAAGGGATGAGTCAGGCATGGGCTCACCGACCATGACTTGCACTCATTGAGTGCACTACCTGACTGTAGCCAGTGCCAAGTGCCCCAACTCTGAGCACCAACGCTGATCTGGCACCATTTCTTGAGTTGAATACCTACCTACATGATGGCAGGTTGATTACACTGGACCACTTCCTGATGGAAGCAGCAGCACTTTGCTCTTACTGGAATAGACACTCACTCCAAATGTGGATAGGCTTTCCAGGCTGCAGTGTTTCTGCCCAAACTACCAACCAGGGACTTAGACAATGCTCTGTCCACTCCCCTGTTATTTTACTTCTCTGGATGAACTGTGACTTATGCACTATATTCAACTTTCATGCCCTCTTTATAATCATGTGCAAAGCTACTATTTTCTGCATGTTTCATTTTGTGATATGTACAAGCAAAGTCTCATTTCTGAAATTATTTAAATCCACCCAGTATGTTTCTAACTCCCTTCCACCAACATTGACTAAGTCATGTGTCCATTTTTTGTAGTCCTGCAGCCTACATTGGCTCATTTAAGAACAGGACCTAAACTCTTAGGAAAGAAGGTCTCCCACGCTTCCATCTTTCAGGCAGAAAACGTCATTTTGTCCAACTGTTTTTCTTTTTTCTTTGCTTTCTGCTTCTATATAATATGACTCACACCTTGTTAGGGTTCAATGATGCCCCGCCCCTAATATATTGAAGTTCTAGGCCTTAGTTCCTCCTAAAGTGACCTCTTTAGGAAATCTAATCAATTCAGAGATAATGAGTTAAGATGAGCTCATACTTTTGTAGGAGGGTCCCTTAATTTGATATGATTAGTATTCTTATAAAACGGGGGAAATGTGGACACGGGCATGCACATGGAGAGAATATCATACAAGAATGAAAGCAGAGATCAGGGAGATACTTCTACAAGCAAAAAATGACAAAATTTGTCAAGCAAACCACAGGAAGGTAGGTGAGATGCATGAAACAATTCTCTCTCACAACCTTCAGGAGGAAGCAACTCTGCCACTATCTTGCTCTCCCACCCCACCCTCCCTAATTCAAGATAGTACATTTCTATTGTGTAAGCCACCTAGTTTTATTGTTAAGGCAACACTAGAAAACGAATTCAGGCTTGAATAAGGGAGAGGACGTGACCTCAAATTTATGGGTTCTACACAACAAATTCACCAGAGAACCTACGGAGGGATGGTATGTTATTCAATACCTGGCATTCACAGCTAGCAGAACACAACACAGAGATATGTATCTCTATGTATCTACTCTTCCCATGAACACAGCTCAGACCTGAAGAAAAGAGATGTCCACGGATTATGAGTGTATCTTGGGAAGAAAGGTAACTGCATCCAAATACCAGGCAAGTTTGTGAGCTGGGGATAGGCACTACTTCAGTAGTGGGCAAAAAGCAAAGAGAAGCGGAATTACTTTAGATTAAAAAAAAGAAGGAATTGAAAGCCTATCAAATCCTATTTCTCCATGTACGTGTAACAGATTTTAAAAAGCTATG
The DNA here is from genome assembly GCF_018350155.1 of Leopardus geoffroyi. Taxonomy (NCBI): domain Eukaryota; kingdom Metazoa; phylum Chordata; class Mammalia; order Carnivora; family Felidae; genus Leopardus; species Leopardus geoffroyi. The sequence goes on from NC_059326.1 coordinate 130,803,625, forward strand.
TTTATATTTAGTTATTCTTTTACTATTTATTTTTTTTTACCATTTATTATTTATTTATTTTTTGCTACTTATATACCACTTTCTATCGCTATGTATTTATTTTCTGTCTTGTACTATCTGTAGTTCCAGAAATACTCACCAAGAAAAAGGATTAGAACAATTAAAATACAAAATGGGGTAACAATGTGAATACTTACTGAGCCTAAAACAGCAAAGAATAGCAAATCACAGTGTTTAAAAGTTGGCAAATAGCATAAACACCGCAAGATAGCACAATATAAATGTTTTATCATGTAGCACCTCACGTACTTCTATAATACTTTCATTCTTCCACTTCTGGCTGTTTATTTTTCAATCAGCTCTTCATCTGACAGCAATTTTTAAACACCATGGAAAAAAATTTAAGTTAGTTAAAACTTTTTCTGGTGGCATTAAACATTTTTTTTTTAATTATTGAAATTTAGAGTGGTTTCTGTCAGTTTTACAACGTATAATTGGAAATGTCATTTGGTGCTAAGATTGTTGTAAAATTTGAAGAAATCTCTATCACTTTCTTTTAGAGACAAGACATAAGGTCTGAGGACACTTCACATTTTCTTGTTCAGTAACTCGTCTTTACTGTCCATGCCCTCTCCAGAGAGTCCTATTATGAGTCCTGTATTATGAAAAACCAAATTGTTTTCCTTCAATAAAATCATTTCTCCTCCTGACAAGCCATTGTGAAAATGTTCAGAACTAAGAGAAGTCAAATAATTCATTACAGCGAAGCTGCTGCAAACCATTTTTGCATCCACTTGTCTGTAAAAATTGTGGGGTTCTAAATTATTTCTTATATGTCCGTTCATTTTGTGTGTGTGTCCTGTTTTCGAGGGTTCTGGTTTTTTTAAATCTTTATTCCTTCTGTTGTCATTTTTATTATCTATACTTCCTCAGAAATTAACTGTTTTTCTTATCCTCATGATTTCAACCATCAGATTTTTGGTTTTGTTTCCTTTTTTGGTTTCTACTTTAATATATGAATTTTATTCAATACATAAAGTCTGTTATGACTAAAAATTCTGGAAGAGCATATAAAGTTTTGGGGAGGATTTTAATGTCAAGTCGGTTACAGTGAATGCTATTTTTTTAATAAACAAACATTTTTCATGTTTATTTTTGAGAGGGAAGAGAGGGAAGAGACAGAGGGAGACAGAGGGTCCCACGTGGGCTCTGCACTGACAACAGTGAGCCCAGTGTGAGGCTCAAACTCATGAACTGTGAGATTATGACCTGAGTCAAAGTCAGACACTTAACTGACTGAGGCACCTAGGTGCCCCTATAGTGAGAGCTATTTTTCCCCAGAATCTCCTTCTCTGTCTGGTTCAGGATTTGACAACGCCACAAGGAAAGGTAGGCAAAATCTGAGAGGCATAAATGAACTATCAGTCATTATTATCTGAGATCATTGTTCAGAGCCTGTGAAAGACAGATATAGAGGTATAGGCAGGTTCTACTTCGTCATTACTCTTCCAGATGCCAAGCCCAGCTCTCTTTACATGTGGTCCTGTTGAGCAACTCAAAACTACCACCTGATACTTAACTGTGAACTTAGAACAGTGGTGGTCACAAAGAACTAAAAATCTTTCCATCAGCCTTAAGAATCTCACTATAGGAACTCTGTGTGCCTCATTTTCAGATTTGTTCACTTGTGCCAAGACTGGTGGGTAACATTTTTCTGACAATTTTCATTTTTGGACCTTTATTTCACCTGTATCTGCAATAATTAAGCAAGTTGTAATTCCTGTCATAAATTCTATATACCTCAATATGCATAGTGGTTCTTCTTCCCTGATTAAATCACTACTGACATACGAAATTAACCAGAAATAATCACACAAGAGTAGGTCAGGTGTATTTCAAAATTACTGCTCCAGGGGTGCCTCAGTGGGTTATTTGGGTGAACATTTGACTCTTGATTTTGGTTCAGGTCATGATCTCACAGGTTCATGGGATCGAGCCCCATGTTGTTTTTGTAATCAGAGCCCTTTTATCCTACATACCTTGATTTATTGATAAATATGTGTAAAAGTGTTGCCCCTGACACACCTTTGACAGAGCAAAGCGTCCTGGGTTAATGCCGTGCTATTTTTTCAGGATGCTATTTTCAGATGCTATTTTATCAGGAAATTTCGTAATTCTTCAGAATGAAATGCATCAAATGTGCTAAGATGAAATCCACATGTAGGGATGCATAAAGCATGCTGCTCTACATATAGGAAGACGCACTAGACACTTTTGCAGTATTGTTACTGGTTTGTATTCTATAAATAGCAAAATACTAACAGATTCTATCTCACAGGATTCTCAATAATAAAGAGGGGAAACGTCTGGTACGTTTCTATATATGTAATTGGAGTGTATGCATTCTTGATAACAGAGAATGACTCTGTTAGCCAGCTCAATGGAATCTGATTCTTCTTTTTATAGTTTGATATAGCTATTCATTGGAAGAATTTTACACAGAATTTCTGGTTTCATACATTTCGAACATTATTTCCCTTTCTTTGCCCATATATTTTTGGGACATGTGCAATAGAATGCTTTTGTGTCCCTATGCTGCCTCTGGTCCTACACATTTTAGCCATGAAGCTACATGAATCAGTATACCAGGCATTAGGAATATTGTTCGAAGCTGTTCCAACACTGGCAAGACAACTGATTGCTTGGGTAGGTAAGGAAGTGACTGTCGACCACTAGATATATGCCGTAAAGCCAAAGGTAAACTATTCTCAACTCAACAACTGTCTGCAAATGCTCTTAATGCTTAATAATGACCTTCAGTGCTATTGTATATTTATAGTATATCTTACTGTGTATAGTTGATTTTATGATTTCATATGTTTAGTACTTCATTACATTGATTCTTTTTTGTTTTGTTTTAGGCCTCCTATACCTGCAGTAAGGGAAAATCAAGTTTTATTATTATTCCTATGCTAATGCAATAAAATTTTCCCAGCCCACTCTTTACCAAGGGTGCCATTCTTTAAGAATCCAGACTTCATGTAGTTTTCTGTTCTTGCTTCTCACATCCTATGGATGCCTGGCCTCCTCTCCCATGCCCGGCTCTTGCTAAGACTCTGGTTACCAGGACCAACCACCATAACACCTGTCACTACCACTGTGGCAGCCGATTAAGTGTCATTTTTAAACTGGCAGCTATGATTACTGGTTCTTTCTAGTTTCTGACACCTGGGCATTTTTCTTCCTTTTCAGTGAGCCCAGTAATATATTGAAAAGTATTTACAATCATTATTTTTTCCAGCCAACATTTTTATGAGGTTGTACTAAAGCATTTCAGGGTACCCAGGCTGCTGTACTTTTAGAACCAAGAGCCCATGAACCTCAGTTTAAACATGTCCACATGAACACTAATTTTCTGGATATACATAGTGCTCTGCGAGATATTACACCAGAATGACATCTGGGAAATTAATGCTCTCCAGAGTACTGTGTACAAAATAGATATTCAACAAATGCAAACTGAAACATGTTTGTTGAAGATAATTAAGAGCAGTAAATTCAATGTGAGGACCCAGGGTTAAGTACACTTTGGTGCATTTGGGTGAGTTCAAGATAGTACTTGAATATATACCAGGAAAACATGCCCTGGAAATTACACATACAAAAGGTGAAGAAAATAATGATCTAGAACTGATGCCCCAAATTAGCCAAGTGGATGTTCACACTATAAGTCATTTCTTTCTGGCGGCAAAGAACTACTACCAAGTTTCATATCGAACAGGAACAATGACTCCAACAACTCTATGTGTTACTGACTTTGGAAGAAAGGGACTTGTGCTCCAAGATTTCACAATAGAAAATGTCAGCTGCATAAACACTGTCACTTAGAATTTTACTGTAAGACCCAAGCATCTCTAAAAGTGTCCTCCTCCTTTTGCAAAACAAAGATAACTTGGTTTTAATCTCACAAGGCTATTTTGTAAATAGACAAACCAAAATGATCAAATTCAGGCAATGCAGTACAAATGACTGTTGATTAGGATTTTTTAAATTGTTGTTTGTTGGGCTGAGATGGGAATATATACGTTCTTTTGAGACAGTACATCATAAGACTGAAACAGATTCTAATGTATTTGCTTTTGAGATAATCATATTCTTTGTCCACTTTTGTTTTACAAAATGTTACTGAATGTTTTACTTTAATTTCTTTATCCATTAAGTAAAAGTATACATTTTTATCACCCAAGATAAAGAATAAACACAAAAAAATCATCAAAATAATTTTAACAGATTCTTTTTTGTTTTCTCAAAAAGGCTCCACATCCAACATGAAACTTGAACTCATGACCCTGAGATAGAGAATCACATTTTGTACCAATGGAGCCAGTCAGGTGCTCCCAAAACAATTTTTAAAAATATCAACATGTCATGTATTACTGATGTACAACATTCAAGTCTCTCAAAATTGACAGTTGAGGGTTTTTTTCATTAAAATGCAAATGGATTTAGAAATCAAAAAATGAGAAGACCACTCTAAAATGGGAAAAAGACATAAATAGGTATTACACACACACACACACACACACACACACACACACAAAGATACAGGAAAAACCAGAAAATATATGTAGACATACTGAATATTTTTAGGATCACGATAATTCAAATTTAAAGCTCAGTGAGACACTATTTCTTACTCAGCAGAGTGATTAAAGTAAAACTCAATAACACCAAATATTAGAGTAACAGCTAGAACAATGACACATTCTTGGTGGCAATGTAAAATGGTACAATCACTTTACAGAAATGTTTGTAGTTTCTTATGAGGTTAAACAGAGATCATCCCAAAATTCCAAACTTATGTAATAATCCAAAATAATGAAAACATACCTACACAGAGTTTCATAAAAATATTCCAACAGGTTTATGCATAATAAACTAAAAAAATGGTAACAGTCCAAATGTCCATCAATAAATGAACAGAAAGAAATTTTGTTATTTTCATACAAGGGAATGTTATCCAGAACAAAATATGGAATGCGGATACATTCAATACTACAGCTGAATCTTACAAGAAATATTGAAGTGAGCAACAGAAGCTGGATTTAAGAGAATACTTTGAAATACCATTTATATAAAGTTCTGTAACAGTTAAGATTGACCTGTGCTGTTGGAATATATAAAGGGGCTGTTTCTGGAAGGAGGATTGAGTGGAAAGTGCTAGGAGTAATTGTTCTGGGATGGTGGAAACGTCCTGTATCTTTGGGTGATGTTTCCATGGGTGTATGTGACTGTGAAAAATGAACACTCTACAGTAAAAAAAATGTGAATTTTATTGTATGTAAATTACACTATCATTTAAAAAAAATAAATGGGCTACTTTCAGCAAGTCAGAGTTCTTCACCACTGGAAGTCTTCAAGAGAAAACCAAGAGACATACACTAAACAAGTGGGCTATCTGCATTGCTTTGTAACTTTCAAGTACATTGGCATTATTTAGATGGCTGGTTAAATACAGGGTCAAACCATGCCACCCCCAGAGATGCACTGAATAGGAATAGGGTAAGACCCAGGTATCATCCCTCTTACTGGCAAATACCTCAGGAAATTCTGAAAAAGACAGATGGATCACCGACTCCCAGGCCCCGGAAGGGATAGTTGGGAATAACTTCCATTCACAATTTTTAATATCCCTAATTCTCACTTTTAAGAGGAAAATAATAATGAGAAGTGTGGATTGATGTATTCTATAGAAGGGCTCATGTCAGTGTATTAGTGTGAAAATATATTAAACAAGGGAATCTTGTTATTTTCAATCCAGGCAATTTAAAACTTCTTGTCTTCTCCATGCATATTTGTTTCATACATTTGTCACAGTAATATAATCTTAACTCTCTTAAAAATGAAGGAGCAATGTCAGGTTTTTTAGGGAAAAAAAAAGTGAGCAATCCTGTAGTTTCTCTGAAGGTACGCATTCTTAAGTTCATTTACAAATGAGCGGCTTCTACTAGACACATATCCATTTTAATATTCGTCAGGCTCTGTATTATTATTTCATGTTAGTTACTCAAATTTTGGTAGTATTCCCACGTAAGCACAAAGGCAAAAGAAATGACTGAGGTTAAAAATGATTTTTAGGGGTATTACCCTTGCTCCTTGTGGACCTTACTACTAACTGTTTTGTATACATAATTCCAGAAATACAGAGGAAAGGGAGGTTAACTACCAGGCTGGGAACTTGAGCTGAGTCTTGAAGAAGTGTTAAATGATGTCATCTGGATAAAGGGGAAAGGCATTCCCAGTATGGAAAGAACATGCAAAAAGGTGTAAGGGAAGGAAGGAATCAATACTGCAATTACAGATTTGGTGTGTTGGAAGAAGGTATGTTTTGGGGAGTGAAGATGAAGGGACACTAAAGGATTTTCAGCAGTAAAACAGTGTGATGAAATTTTGATGTGTAATAAATCCCACTCTTGTGGCACTGTGAAGAATAGATTAGAAGGAACGTGGCAGAAATGAGACATGAGGCAGAGAGAGTTTATAGTTCAAGTGACAAATGATAAGGAGCTAAGTAAAAGCATTCTCCTGGAGGTTGCATAGGAGGAAAAAAAATTGCAAAGATTTTGAAGAGATTGAATATAAATAGTGAAGGATATGAAGGAATCCAAAATCATGCCTGCAGACAGAATGAACAGCAAGGTTCTGAAAGGAAACACAACAGCTGGTTTGGTGGGCACAGATGGGGCAGAAAACAAAGAGGACTGGTTTTAAACATACTGCATTTGAGACCGTGTTACCATAGCCATTCAAGTCCAAAGAGCTGTAAGAAACTGAGAAAAGAATTTAGGAGGGAAGTCCCTACGATCAATATAATATTGTTTCTGGGAAAGGTTTTCTAATTTCCAAAGAATAACAAGTAAGCTGTGGTTTAATATAAGGAGAGGAGCAGCCTTGCCCAGGAAAGGAGGCTGAATTATTTTGCTACGTTTATGGTAATTACATTCCCTCTTAGTTGAATACTCACATTTAGAAAGCTAATAGGATTTCTACAAGGGTGAGACCTCAGCAAATGAAAATGCAGTTTGCGTTACTACATTAATCCCGATAAATCACAACCAACAGACTGAGAGAAAACAAAAATGAAAATAAAGAAGCTGAAGAACTTAAAGGTCACTTTTTTCAAAGGCCAGATAAAAGCAATCAAGTTCAAGATTGTGCAATAGTAGCGATTAAATGAAAAAAAAAAAAAAAACAACAACAAAACAAAAAGAAAACTCAGCAAGCAAGGTCTCAATATAAAGGATAGTCACCAGCTGTGATTCTCCCCCACACAAAATATATTCTTTGGTGACACAGAATTGTGAAATAATAATCAATGAAATAAGAATTCATGTATTTCTGCTATATGAAGTTTATCACTTGTATCTTGAAAATAGTATCTACGTTCCCCCCAAAAATCTTCTTTAAATAATCTCCACTGACTTTTCCTTCTATCCCATGTATTTCTTAATAAATATTCTTTTTTATCCCTATGAGAAAAAGCAGTGTTTCAAGGATATTAAAATTAAACACTTCTCCTGTTTGATTCTTGGGAGAATCATATTTGAACCAAAGTTCTTTAGGGTACTGAGTTTAACAATTCATTTTCATGACCAAAGTGGTAAGACTGAAAAAAAAAATTGGTGTGATAGGAATTTAATTTTGAATGAAATGCAGAGTAATACTGTCTTTTTAAAGCTTAGTATAAGCAAACTTCACACTACACTATTTGGTTTAGTTTTTATCTTTCCCAAATCTGTTATTTCCAAAGAAACACTTGATGACAGAGCAATAGTTAAACCTTACGCAAAATGTACAGCCTACTATAAACACGAAGAAAAAATAACAGGCGGAAGTTACTGAAAAGTCACAGATCCTTGGCTCTGTGGCTTCAGTTTCAGAATGATCCATTAACTGCAATTTCACTATTAATGTTTTTGGAACGTCATGATTAAAAAAAAACAATTAAATAAGTATCATTTTTTTTTTCCAAGTAAAAGATGGTAATGTTTAAACCTCAGTGTTTGGTAATGAGTTATTGTCTTCAGTTTAAGAGCACTTCGGTTAAAGAAACTGTTTTCTTTCCAACGATGATAATAAAATGTCATCTATTAAAGGAACCATGCTTTGCAAGTCACCGAAGGAGGAAAAAAATTGGATGAGTGATAAGCCTTGGAGTTCAGAAGTTTGGAAAAACAAAACAAAACAAAAAACTGCTGACAAACTTAACCACAGTGGTTCCAGTAATGCTGATAGAATATGTCATTAACACCTACTATAACTGCACAATCAGGGACCTTACTAAATAATATAGGGCGATGCAATCCTTAAGATTTGCAGTCATTTCAGAATTGCATCTGAAAATAAGCTTTAGAATTTTAAAATAGGACAAAAGGAGATATTGACAGTAAACCGTTTTGTGAGAACTATTAATGCTGTATCATTAAAAAACAGTAAAAACAATTTTGGGCCCCAGTCTCCTTTGATGTGCAGGTGTATTTGGTAACAGCATTATGTGACTGATTTTTACGTGTGTGAACAAGGATTCAGTGTTGCTCACATAGGAAATAATGGAACTTGAGCCTGCCTGCTAATCTTGGCTCTCTGAAAGCAGAAGATGGATACTAAGGATAGCAATGTGAAGAAATATTCTGCAGAAACCAAAGTAAGGAGAGGAAAATCACTCCTTGTCTTAGCTAATCTATTTCCTAGCTTGCTAAATAACTGAGAATGTCTTGAGCCACCATTTTCTCTGGTGCTACAACACCACAATTTTCACTTCACCAAGGTGTAGGCAATTTGCTAGTAAGTGGGGATTATAATGGCCATAGGCACTCTCAAGTTTTCCATGATCTTAAATTGGTGGAATATTCCTTTGGGGATAAAACACAGCCTATAGTTTTCAGCTTTCTGAACTTAAAGAGTTGACAGTTCTGTTTTAGTCAGAGTAATGCTCACGAGCTATTCTAAAATACATTCCCAACTCTTAGTGGCTCAGTACAATATAGGTTTATTTTTCACTCACACCGTAACCCAATGAACATTAGTGGCTCTCCTTGATATACCCAAAGTGTAGCTGTTCTGTCATCCTGGGAAACTCTGATTCCAACCACAATAATGGAAGGAAGGGATGGAGGGGGAGAGGGAGAGAGAGAAAGAGAGAGAGAGAGAAGAGAAAACATACATGAATGGTAGAACATGGGGTTTCACAGGGCTGAAAGTGGCGTATACAATTGTTCAGCATAATATCCATTGACTAGACTATCCAGAGCAGTCACATGGCCCTGGTCTAAATACAAGGGAGGCCAGTAAATACAGCCTTCTTGTATTTCAAGAAAAATGAAAATGGCTTGCAAAACATATAGCATGGTTTCTACCACTTTTTTTTTTTTTTAATTTTTTTTTCAATGTTTATTTATTTTTGGGACAGAGAGAGACAGAGCATGAACGGGGTAGGGGCAGAGAGAGAGGGAGACACAGAATCGGAAACAGGCTCCAGGCTCTGAGCCATCAGCCCAGAGCCTGACGCGGGGCTCGAACTCCCGGACCGCGAGATCGTGACCTGGCTGAAGTCGGACGCTTAACCGACTGCGCCACCCAGGCGCCCCACTACCACTTTTTTAAAAAGTAAAACTTAATATAAATCCCTTTAGCCTAAGTGTTTTTAATGCTATAGGAGACATCTGAAGAATTTATACAGTTGGATATCAATGTAAATATTAAGTATGTGCTGAGAGTCTAAATTCTCATCGCATAGACATCACTTTTCCAAATGAACCTAGCCAAAGCAAGGCAGAAATAAGTGCCACCAACCTGGTCATAGATGGAAAAGGTGGTAAGGTGTATCTGCAAAGAAGTGACATGAATATAGGTAATGTGAACTCTAAAAATTTATCTTCATATTTTCTCTAGTACGTCATTTATCTTTGATTGTTAGACTGATTAAAACAGTTTTTTGGCGGGAAGAAACTGGCAGGTTGACAGCTTATCATTTTTAGTATGTAGTGAACATGACCATTCTCCCTCATCACTTCCTTCGCTCTTTCATTTTCTGTTGTTCTTATTTTTATTTTTGTCCCCAAATGACTACTGTTTTATCTTTTCTAACTATTTTGTCTGATGCCATATGAACCCCCCAAAATGGTCCCATTAAATTTATTCACATAATCTGAGCTTATTTTATTTGATATTCTTTTCTAGCCCTTGGGCAACATATTGAATGGTGCTGAGTGAAACCAACTCTTCAAAATCCCTTTACCATTGTATCAATGGGCATGAATAATACACTAGTGATTTGGGAGAATGACTCCCCTTTGCCTCTTAAACTGGGTAAAATAAAAGGTCAGCAATCATTTGATACTACAAAAAAAAAAAAAACAGGTAACACAATGTTTGAAGATCATGATTTTTTTTTCTCAAAGACTCAAATCACTAGCATCAGAAATTAAAACTTTTTCATATGAACTTGAATATTCCTGATAGCAGATGACGACCAAGACATGGGCCTCAAGTCAGAGACATCTCCATGCATTCTGAAAAACAATCTCCCTCAGATTATGAAATAAAAGGGAATTAGAATCTTCAACATATCAACCAAAGTTTGTCAAACCTATCACCTGCTATTTAAACCTAAATTAAAAATCATAATGCTTGGGAAAGTAGTAAAACATTGAGGCACCAGAGATAGAATGCTGTTATCTGGTCCAGCATGTAAAGATCTTAGAAGTTGTTACTTCAGTACTCCCAACAAGAAAAATAAGCTGAACAAACTGAAAACCAACAACTTGTCTTAGATCCATCGGAGAAATGAGGTCACAGGGCACATCACTACCCCCAGAATTAGACAAACATGCAGACAGAGAGAGAGAGAGAATAAGTCACTGGAGTGGAACAGTAGGAGCAGAAACCACCACAGGAGCCAATACCAGGGTAAGGAAACCTAAACTATAATTAAGTACTGGAGGCTTCGTGTGGATAAGCTTGGGAATTGAACTCCAGGGGGTAGTCTCCAGCCTTTGGAAACCCCCACACTTTTGTGATTTTACCTCTAGGAGACTCACCATTTTCTCACATTGAACATCAGGGGAAAATCTTTTGTAATTTTGGCAGGCAGAGGAAAAAAGAAGCCATTTGCCATACTCCTGGAGCATTCTGACCTTCTTACCAAAGCCTGCTCTCAAAAAACACATTTTATTAGAGCCTAAGATACTGGGGTTTTACTGGCACCTAACTCATCCAGGGGAAGGGAAATGGCCAACAGTAGCCCCTTTCTAGTTTTGCATGTGGAGGGAAAGATGTAACCGTAGCCAACTCTAGTCTTCATGCCTCATCTGTGGAAGTAGGGAGATGTCAGGAGGGATTTGGGAAAAGTCAAAGCTCTGGGTCACTGACTCAAAAACTGATAACCTTATCGTCAGATGATAGAATGTCTTAGTTTAGCTACTATAACAAAAATACCACAGGCTGAACAGCTTATAAACAACTGAAATTTATTTCTATAGTTGTAGAGACTAGGAAGCCCAAGATAAAGGTGTTGGCAGATTGGCTGTCTAATGAAGGTCCACTTCCTGGTTCACAGATGGCTGTCTTTTGTATTCTCACATGGGTGAAGGAGTGAGAGAACTCTGTGGAATCCCTGTTATAAGAGCGCTAATATTCACAAAGACTCCTCCCTCAAGATCTAATCGCTTCCCAAAGACCTCACTTCCTACTAACATCATGTTGAGGATTATAATTTCAACATATAAATTTGGGGGGACACAAACATTCAGTTCATAATGGGACTATAGAACACTTTCTCTTTTTTCTCCAATATTACCACATCAGTAGGGCTCCTGTATAATAATAACGGGATGCTATTGAAAGAACCATTCATCTCAGACCTTATTTGAGAAGAAGTCTCTAAGGAAACTCAAAGGCAGCAGGGGAGACACACAGACTCATACTTTCTAGTTTTGCTACTTTCCACATCAAAACTAGACTCGTACGTGGAAGAAATGTTAGATTATTTTTCTACAAAAGGCCCTAGTCAAATAAAAAGACAAAGATAGATGAAAAGTCAGGTGACAGAGAAAGATACAGCATGACAATAATAATAAAAAAAAGCTGGAGTAGGTATATTAATTTGATACAAAGCAGATTGCAGAGCCAGGAAATTATCAGGGATAAAGAGGGGCACTACTTCAAGATTAAAAAGGACAATCCTCCAATAAGTCATAATAATCATTAATGTGTATGTACCTAACAACAAATTATCAAAATATGTACGCAAAAACTGATAAAGCTTCAGGGAGAAATAGATTAATCTACTATCATAGTTGGAAACTTCAATATTCCTTTATTGGTAACTAATGTGACAAGCTGGTGTCATATCTAGAAACTGTAACCAACTCTTGCTGAAATGAAGGGAATTTTAAATCAAAACACTAAATAACAAGGTGTAACAGCAAAGTATTTTAATTGTGCTATAATCAGGTACTAATGGAAACTAAAAAGATAATGATGTCATGACATATTAAATTTTTCTCCCAACAAGTATTTTTTGTTTGCTTCATTTTTATAATCTAGGCTTCTACCTTGGCTTAGAAATTAGAAAATACTTTAAGAGAAAGAAATGTGCAAAGAAATTGTGTAGTTTACATTTTTATGATGTTTTAAAATGTCCTTTCCCAACCATCTCTCCAGGTTCTGGAGGAGAAAGAAACTGGTCTATGAGACATACAGCACTTAATAAATACATCTTCTAGAAGTGATTCCAAATATTTTTATGAAATTACTATATCATAGTTAACCTATAATCCAAAATATTTTAATCAATTTTCACGTATTAATGAGAGTCTGGTCTACTTTATTGACATTATTGCTCTTTAGGAAATGCAATAAAAAATACTAAGCTCTTGTGAATCCAATACAGAAAAAGACAAGAGGCATGAGAAAAAGAAATGACAATGTAATGTGAATCTACCTGAAGCGAAAAACTTTTAAGAGATAATAGAAAAATGTTCTGTAATTAAAAAGGATTTTTTTTTAATTCCACTGAAGAGTCAGACTTAGAGAAATATAGAGACAACTTAGTTTTGAATCCTCCTTAATGCTTGTGGAAATAATACAGAGTGATATGAGAATGAAAAAATATAGTGTATTTTGAACCAAACTAGGAGAGAAAACCTTCCAACTCTTAATGATGTCTAAAGACTACAAAAGCCAAACAAACAGCCAGTTCACAAATTTTCTTGACCTCCATCATAGTGCTGAAGACTTAAGAGGATTCAGCTAGCCCAAAATAGGGGACAAGAGACTGTAGCCTGTGATAAGACATGATTACTGGCTTACTGGGTAAAGAAAGAGCCAGGCCAGTAAGAAGTGTTCGGCTAGGTGATTGGAAAATTAGTGGAAATTGAGTATTCTCTGGTGAGAGATAGTGAGTTCCTTGGGAAAGAAAACTAGGTCAAGTTCATATCCTGTTATAGGCTTTTTCTCTACCAACCTCATCTAGAATTCACAGAAAATTTGGTAGAGTACTAGAGAAGTCTCTCTTATGGTACAGAGCTGATGTACGGGAAGAGAAATCATATATTTTTTTTCTGGTCACAATGGAATGAAAATAAAATCAATATCAGCTAGAGATATGAGAAATTGCCGAACATTTCAAAATTAAGCAACACATTTTTTAAAAACCCATTGGCTTAAAGGAAATTAAAACATTTTCAAATGAATAAGAAGCATTATAAAGCATATCAAAATGGGTGAGATATAGCAAAATATAGGCCTTAGCAGGAAATATATAGCATTAAATGTTGATGTTACAAAATATAAAAGCTTCTCAAATGAATAATCTAAATTTTCATCCCAAGAAAAACAGTAAACATCCTGTAAAAGCAGTAAAACAATAAAGTCAAGGCAAAAACTTGATCTTTGAAAAAATCGATTCAAACGATAAACATTTAGATGAATGAAGAAAAAAATATATATATATACACATACACATACACACACACACATACCTGGTACAGTAATTCAAGTAACCTGACATTGGGGACACACAAATGGAATTGAACAGAAAGTTCATGAAGACTCATACAAACATGTCCAACTTATTTTTGGCAAAGAAGTACAAGCATACACATGCAAAAAATAAACCTTAACACACATCCTGCAACTAGCATAAAATTTAACTCAAAATTGATCAGTGACCCAAATAAAAATGCAAAAGTATAAAATTTCTTGGAAAAAAAAGTATGAGAAAATAGGCATGACTTTGGGTTCGGCGATGAGATGTTACATAAAACGTCAGGGGCAAAATTTGTGAAAGAAAAAAGAAATTTCAATTTTATTAAATTCAAAAACGTTGCTTTGCAAATGACCCTATTAAGAGAAAGAAAAGAGAAATGCCAGGATGGGAGAAAATATTTGCAAATCACATATCTGATCAATAACATATACCTGGAAAATGCAAACTCTCAAATGTAGGAGTATGAAAATAAATACTCTAATTATAAGTGGCCAAAAAATCGGAACAGATCTCTCTCCAGAGAAGATACGCAAATGGTAGAAAAGCACATGACAACACACTCAACATAATTTCTAATTAGGGGAAAGCAAATGAAAACAACAAGCTATCATTATAAGGACTGAAATGAAAAAGTGGCAATATCAAGCACAGGTGAGGATGTGGAACAATAAAAGAAGTATTCACTGGTATTGTGAATATAAAAAGATAGAGGCGCTTCGCAGACAGATTGGCAGTTTCCTATAAAGTTAAAACCTAGACTTACCATCTGACCCAGCAAACATAATCCTAGATATTGACTCAACTGGTGAAAACTTACGTCCGCTCAAAAACATACATGCACAAGTGTATAGCAACTTTTTTCATAATTACCAAAAACTGAAAGCAACCCACATGACCTTCAACAGGTGAATGGATAAACTGTGGTACATTCATACCATTGTGCTCCAAATGAAGGAGGTATGAATCCACACAACACCATGGGTGAATTTTAAATGCTTATTTCTAAGTGAAAAAAAAAATTTGAGAAGGCTACAGTATGCAGTATGATAGTATGGGAAATTAGTTGAAAATTAGTACCTTTCATTATATTACAAAATTTGATATTTAAATTTGATATTTAAAATTTTGATATTGAAATCAAATTGATATTTTTGATGGTTTTAAAAGACATTTTTGCAGTAATTTTTTTTAATTTTAATTTTTATCTTTTTATTTTTAGAGAGAGAGTGAGCGAGAGAGAGAGCATGCGTGAGCAGAGAAGAGGGGAACAGGGAGAGAGAATCCCAAGCAGGCTCCATGCTCATCATAGGGCCCAAAGCAGGAGTCTGTCCTGCTACACTGGAATCGTGACCTGAGCCGAAATCAAAAGTTGGACGCTCAACCAACTGACCCACCCAGGTGGCCCTGCGGTAATGTTTTTTTAGACTCCCAAATGAAGCGTCAGAGTTGAGGGAATTGCTTGATTTCACTGTGTGCTTTTATTTTGGACCTTTAGAAACAAAGATTGATTCCTGCATTTTTATAAAAGCACTTTGGATTATGGAAATTTTCTTGATGCAAAGCAGGTTAAACTGTGGAAGTTTCTATGACTTTGAAAACATGCAGAGTGAAGAGATGGTGATCTATTTCTCCATTTTTTAAAATATTGACTTTTTCCTCTTTGGACTGATGCAATAATTATGATTTGGCTGGAATAAAGTAATCAGTTTGTTCACTGGCCTTTAAAGACTTATACATCAGCATGGACATTATTTAACCGGAATTCATAAAACGTTGGGAGGGTCTTACAACTTACAACGAAACACAGCATCATACCATGAGGCTACAACTTTTCCTCTTTATTTTGACTTGCAAAAATAGAGATGGCAGAAATAATCCTAGACATTATAAATTTGCCATTCTTTTTTTAAAATTTTTTAATGTTTTTTAATTTTTATTTATTTTTAATTTTTTAATGTTTGTTTATTTATTTTTAAATTTTATTTTTTATTTTTTAAAATTTACATCCAAATTAGTTAGCATATAGTGCAACAATGATTTCAGGAGTAGATTCCTTAGTGCCCCTCACCCATTTAGCCCATCCCAAATGTTTATTTTTGAGAGAGAGAGACAATGCATGAACGGGGAAGGGGCAGAGAGAGAGGGAGACAAGAATCTGAAGCAGGCTCCAGGCTCCAAGGTGTCAGCACAGAGGTTGAGGTGGGGCTCGAACTCATGAACTGTGAGATCATGACCTGAGCCGAAGTCTGTGGCTTAGCTGACTGAGCCACCCAGGGCCCTGTGTTTATTTATTTTTGAGAGAGATAGAGAGAAAGAGTGCAAGTGAGGTAGGGGCAGAGGGAGAGAAGAAGGCTCCAGGCTCTGAACAGTCAGCACAGAGCTCGATGTGGGGCTCGAACTCACAAACTGTAAGATCATGATCTGAGCCAAATTCGGACACTGAACCTATTGAGCCACCCAAGGGCCCCCTGATTCTTCCTTTATGAAAACAAACCTAGCTCTTCCACAGACCTCTCCTCAGGAGAGAGTTTGCTACAGTCAAGTAATGGCCATTAATCCCCACCCACCACGGCTTTGCCCATTTCTTCCCTACATATGATTTCACATATTTCTGTGCTTAAATTTATTATATTCATGTACTCAAATTACTTATCGAGAATCTATTTGTGAGCACTGGGCAAGACATTGGAAATAAAACATTTAACTCAACAAACATGATTCTTCCTAAGTGTGGTAAGTTTATGTCCTTCAAAAAGATATGTTAAGCATAGATAGAGGATCAATAGACGAATCAATCAACAGGCTACAGTATATAATACAATGGAACGTTATTTAGCTAAAAAAACCCAGTAAATTCAGACACATGCTACAACATGGATGAGACCTAAAGGCATTACGCTAAGTGAAATGAGCCAGTCGCAAGAGGGCAAATACTGTGTGACTCCTCCTCTATGAGCAACCTAGATTAGTCACATTTATAGACAAAAAGTTGAATGGTTGTTGTCAGGGGCCGGGGAAAGAAAAGTTATTGTTTAGTGGGTACAGAGTTCAGTTATGCAAGATAAAAAAAAAAAAAAAAAAAGTTCTCAAGATGGATGGTGGCATGGCGTAGCACAGCTATGTGAATGTACCCAATGTCAGTGCACTACACATTTATAAATGGTTCCAATGATCGATTACTGCCACCGCACATCTCTGACAACTTTTTTTTTCTTTTCTCTGCTTTTCCTCTCTTTTGCCACTTCTACTTGCAGGCCTTTATGCCATGAATCTTAACTGTATGTTAACTCTGTGGTTGAAAACAGACATCACAAATTTTTCTAGAGGATTATTTGTGCCAGCACTAAACTACAGAATTAGCATTTTAGGTAAAGCCTTTTTGCTTCTATAGGCATTATTTCTTTGCCATTAAATGTCTATTTTTGAGACTATCTCTGCTGCCAAAGATGCATTTCGATCTATGTAGGATCCAATCTAAAGGTTACCCCTATATAGCCAATAATGCTCTTTATTTTATTTTTCTGAACTTTGACCATTTAGTGTACTCACGTCAATGTATTTATGCGCTCAAAAAGTATTTTCAGGTGTTCACATAGTACTATACCTGGGATTCATGGTGCTCGTCATTTAACATCATACATGTACTGAATACCTTATGTGTGCTTCTATTATTTATAATTTAGAGACAATTTTTATCAGAACAAATGAAACATAAAATTGTGGCCAAGGGCAATTTTTGTTGATGAGTAAGAAATTAAGAAAAATTGGTTGGTTTCAAGATTTTTTCCCTCCTATAAACATTAGTATACCAAAAATAAAGAACCAGAAAGGCACTCGCCTATCAAATATATAAACATATTTTCAATAATTAACATGATTTAATATTAGTACAAAAAGAGAGCAACAGAATGAATAGCTTTATAACACTAGTATAACACAAAATTTTAACATGCGATAAAGAAGATATCATAATTCACTTAGAAAAGAGTGATGTATTAAAAATATTACATTTGGGAAACTATTACGCTTTTCTTGGGGGAAGGGTCAATTCACACTCTCTGCTATTCAACATGCCAACATATATACTAGAAGAAATTAAAGAGTAATGCAGCAAACAAAATGTAGAGGAAAATAAAGGAAAAATGACTTTTGTTTTCGGTGAGTAGAGGATTTTTTGAGATTGGCACACTTGTAAAGAACTCATAAAACTAAAAAATCCTGACAACACGTACAACTTTACCCTTGACTACTTGGATGCTTACAGAAATTCACTGAAATCTAGCAAGTAATTAAATACAGGTCTTTATGTGGCTAGATCATGTGAATAGAGCAGAAAACTGAGGGCGTATAGTAAATGAAGACTGAAAGAGAAATAATCTGTGACTACTTAGCAGTTTTATTTTAGCTACTTAGCAGTTTTATTTTAAAGTTCTCAAAAATTGAAAAACAAAAAAGAAAACAGTTCCACACATGAGATCTGAGTGTGCCTCAAAGTTACATTACAGAAAATGTGCAAATCATTTTTATGCTGTTGCTGGCAGCCATAGGCACTTCAAAGTAGGTTCTTTAATACTTTACCTGTCATTCTTGAGCAATCTATTTTGAGCTAAAAACTAAACTCTGAGAATATAAGGCATTGATTGGAAAATACAGCAATTAGGACAAGTGTACGGGGGAGAGGAAAGAACTGACCCTCTTCCAGACAGCAGAATCTTTACTCATAACTTGAATTTGCTACATGCAGAGTTTGGTCAAAAGGCTACATGCTTTTTCAAGGCTGAAGTCCAAGTTGCTTTACAGAACATAATACAAAGCAACATTTTGATGCAAGATTCACTTGAATACTCAGTACCCACTTTCTAAAACAGCATTTTCCAAACTGTAGGTCAAGACATAATAGTGCATTAGGAAATCTAAAAATGGTGCCCTTCAAACAGCATTTAAAAAAAATAGAAGACTAAAGAGAATATAGAGAAGACAGGCTATATTTTAATGTATTACCCATAGAAAGAGCATTTACTATTTAAGAAAATTTAACAATCTTTTTTTTATGGGCGATCCATTTAGATATAATCTATCTAATTCTATACACACTTGTGCACACCCCTGCCTATCTCTGCTACACCTCCAGCATGAAATGCATTTCCTGTTGTGGATCAGTCAAAATATTGTGAAATCCGTTGCCAGAGAACACCCGCTATTCTAGACCCATAGATCTTAACTTGACCAAGGAGGGAAGTACTGTGTGCATGCGTGGGGTGTGTATATTTGTGTGTGACCATGTGAAAGTGCATAGGGGCAGATATGGGAAAATCAACGTCTACATCATATGGTCAGCTAGGCGGGAGTCTGGTGAGGACAGACTATATATACTATACTACATTTAGAGGACCTCTTGGTTCTGCTACTTATTTGGAATAAATGTTCTACTTGTATAGGCCAACATGTCTCAACTGTAAAAATGCTTACAGCAAGTTCTAACATTTTAAATATTCTATCACAGGGGTGGCCCGAGTGGCTCAGTTGGTTAAGTGTCCGACTTTGGCTCAGGTCATGATCTCGTGGTTCATGAGTTCAAGCGCAGTGCCGGGCAGTACAGAGCCTGGAGCCTGCTTCAAATTCCCTCCCTGCCCCTCCCTACTCATGTTCTGTCTCTCTCTCTCTCAAAAATAAATAAACATTTAAAAAATTTATAAGAATTCTATCATAGACACAGGATCTGCAATAAGATACTTAATGATCATGCTCCATTGAGGCCCTCCTATTGTCACTTCATGGTAGTAGGGCACAGTCCTACAAAGTTCTCTCCACTTGTACATCCTTTTATCTAAGCAGGCCAAAATGCACCCTTACCTCAGTTTTGTAAAGTACTGTGGAGATTAGTTGTTTATCACTTACTGTCATTTGGGCCACATACCTTTCCCCATCATAATAAAACATTGCTATCAATAGTTGAGCATTTCCTTTCCACAAGATAGATACTGCATTAAAGTTTCAAATCTAGGGGCACCTGGGGGGGGCTCGGTTGGTTAAGCATCTGATTTTAGCTCAGGTCATGATCTCACGGTTTGTGACTTTGAACCGTGTGTTGGGCTCTGTGCTGACAGCTGGAGCCTGAAGCCTGCTTTGGATCCTGTCTCTCTCTCTCTCTCTCTCTCTCTCTCTGCCCCTCCCCGACTCACTCGTAAAGTTTCAAATCTAACATCACTCCTAATTTTTATAAAATCTCCACTGTAGACAATTTATCCTTATTTTATAAATGTAAATTCTAATTTCATTTTCTTTTTATAAGAACTCAAGAGCTGCCTATAAGCACCCAAATTTTGAGATGAGATTAAGCGATGAGACTAAAGTCAGCAAACAGATTTGCCAAAACGGGATTCAAACCTCAGTCCCTGGGTCCTGGCCTCCCTGATTTCTACTCTTCACATGACATCGTAATCAAAGTTTCTTCTCCTCAATTAGGGCATAAAACTTTTTCTTCCATGTGACAACTCATGCAGGTCAATTCAGGCAGGGAAAAGCAAGCTGTTTTTCTAAACAAGCAGCCGGTGTGGTACTGACTCCAAGAAGTCAAATAAAGATGAAGTAAAAAAAAAAAAAAAAAAAAAAAAAAAAAAGAGCAACTAGTCAGGATTTGGGGGAGAAAAGTAGGACAAGCATATTGCATAGCTCCAGGACTACGGAATTTATGCATCTGGATTTGTATACCATAAAATCATCTGAGATGACTCTGAAGAGGAGATTCTCCCAGAACCACTCATGGGTCTAAACTAAGCCCTCTAAAGGAGACAAGAATGGGGTTCCCGGGATTGCTTCACTGATTTGTTCACATCCAAATGGTATGAACACTAAGTCTAGAAACTAACATTCGTATTATGCTTATGAATTCCCGGACACTGTTCTAAGAAGACATTATGTTTATTTATCTGAATATACATAAACTTAAAATTCCTCTCGGCACAGTATCAACTCTATCACCGTTTTATAGATGGGGCTGTTGAGATACATAGAGTTTTATGCAACTTGGCCAAAGTCACACAAATATGCAATGTGGAGACAGACTCTCCTTATCCAAAATCCTGCCACAGCTTGATCACAGTCAGCAACAAGCACATCAACCCTCCATTAAGGTGAGAGACTGTATGTCACTTTGAGCGTGGGGAAGCAGAGGCAGAGGCCCTTCTTCTGTGAAGGAAGTAGAAATAAGATGTTTATCCTCGGCCAAAACTGGCAAGGCACAGTCCTTTCAACTGGGAGAAATGGAGGAAATCAGAGGAAGAATCAGTTCATGATATACCAAAATGTCACACATAGCATGTAAGAATGAATTCGAGCAAGAAACACTAACCCTCTCCCAATCTGCTGAATACCTCACATACGGTTCAAATTCAATAAATCCACATGTTTAATAGTCTTTCAAATTTTAATTTTGCTCGAACAAAATTCAAGCCTCATAAACTTTGATTGGCTTCATTTGCCAGTGGGCTTACCTACATACACAAGGAGGCCACTGGTCACATCAGAGTAGGTAATCAGCTATTACCTTGCAAGCCTCTAACAAGAACAGTGGGGTCGGAGTATAGACAATGAGAGAAGCCCTGTTTAGAACTAACCATTTGCTGGGATAGATGTAACTATGCCCAGACGGTGGCAGAGTTGGGAGTTTCCAAATATTTTGTCAAAAGGCCAGGCTGAAGACAAAACTGCATGATTACGCATGTAATGTAATGTCATGTGGAAGTGTTCAAAGAGTTTATTCTGTTTTTTTTTCCTATGTCACATAAGTAAAATATGCCATTCTGCAAAATGAATGAACTGCCAGTCACCTGAGTCACAGAACTACTGACTGGAGTGTTTAGAATTCAAGCTAAATAATTTTTTCAATGCAATGGACTCAAGTGGAAATGTAAATTGCTAAGAAACATAGGAAAAAATTTTCATCTCACCCGAAATGAAAAAACACAAATAAGGAGATAAGCCTACTTATCAAGATAATAAAACTTTTATTAATTTTTTTATTAAAATTTTTTTTAATGTTTATTTATTTTTGAGAGAGAGAGAGAGAGAGAGAGTGAGCCAGAGTGCAAGAAGGGGAGGGGCAGAGAGAGAGGGAGACACAGAATCTGAAGCAGGCTCCAGGCTCCGAGCTGTCAGCACAGAGCCCGATGCGGGGCTTTAAATCATGAACTTCGAGGTCATGACCTGAGCTGAAGTCGGACACTTAACCGACTGAGCCACCCAGGTGCCCCAAGATAATAAAACTTTTAAAGTTATTAGTAAATTATTTAATGATGGAAGTTTGTTAAGCCACATAATTTGATATACTATAGGTTAGACTTTTTATCGGTATCATTTTCATTTCTTTGTAAAAAAAAAAAAATGAACAAAAACCAGTGATACTATGTATTAAATTCCTTCAAGATCTCCATACCCTGTAACAATCCCAAATTTTAGAAGATCACATGCCATTGCACATGAAAGCTAATATATTATGGCCAGAAAATACCAATGTATTCAGTGTCATGACAATCTATAGAAAATCTAAACAAAAAAAAATATTCAGCACTTTATTGGTACATATTCTTTATTTTTTTAAATTACCATCTCAATTGATGCTCAGAAACTACTGGATAAAACTCAGCATTTATTACAGATGGCTAAAAAAATTCTGAAACCTAAATGGAAAATTTTCCAAGGAAGACATACAGATGGCCATGATGCACATGAGAAGATGTTCAGCATCACCACTTATCAGGGAAATGCAAGTCAAAATCACAATACCACCTCACAACTGTCAGAATGGCTAGTATCAAAAAGACAAGAAATAATATGTTTGTGGAGTTGTCAAGAAAAGAGAACCCTTGGGTACTGCTGATTCCAATGTAAATTGGTGTAAACACCAATTTAATATGGAAATAGTATGGTGGCTCCTCAAAAAATTAAATAAGAAAATAAAATCCATTATTTTCAAAAGATATATGCCCCCCTATGTCCACTGCAGCATTATTCACAATAGCTAAGATGTGGAAGCAACCTAAGTGTCCATGGATAGATAAATGGATAAAAAAGATGTGAGATACATACATATGTAAAATACAAACACACACACGCACACACACACACACACACATACTAATACTACTAAGCCATGAAAAAGAATAAAATCTTGACATTTGTAACAACATGAGCTGACACAGAGGCTATTATGGTAAGCGAAATGTCAGAGAAGGACAAATACTGACTGGTTTTAATTATAAACATCTACAAAACACCTAAACAAACGAAACCAAGAAGACTCACAAATACGGAGAACAAACTGGTGATTGCCTGGGGGGGGGAGGCAAAAGAGGAATGGACAAAGCAGGCAAAGAGGATTAATAAATTCAGATTTTCAGATAGAACATATGTAAATCATAGGGATGAAAAGTATAACTTAGAGAATATAATCAATAATATCGTAATAACTTTGTATGGTGACAAACGGTAACTTTATTGCGGTGATCAATTCACGGCGTATATAAAAGTTGAGTGACTATGTTGTACATCTGAAACTACTATAATATTATGGGTCAACTATACTTTTTAGAAAACAGTATATGAATAAGGGGAAAAGATGCTGGATTTTCCCGGGGCATGGGAAACACCTGGAAATAGAAATACGGTCTTAGAAAAAAAACGTTTTTTTTGTCTGTGAAGCCGAGAGCAAAAATCATATTTAATGATGAAACAATAGAGATGTGTGCTAGATACTGCTAATTGTCTCCTTGTTCATTTGCCGCTTCCTTTTACTGATAGGACCCACGGAAGAAGCAAAGAGGCAACTAAACTAGCATCATATATGATTACAGAACTTGATAATCAACAGAATAACCCGAGTACCATTAAATTACTCTAAGAATTATTACTAGGAAAACTTTCAGATTATAATCAAAACTATCATGAGAACTTTTACAAGCATAGAATGCAGCGGTTACTAACAAGACTTTGTACCAGAATCTATATACTTCTTACAGGTCAATCACTGTAACCGAAAAAAACAATCAATAGGAAAAGAGAATGCAACAACCCCATAGTACTGAGAAAAGAACAGATTGGAAAAAACAGAAGAATCAATAAGTAGATAAAAGTAAAGCCTCATAAAATGTGGAATAATTTTATATATATTAAATATGGTATTCCAAATCTGTTTGAAGGACACCACTGAGGAGTATGATTTTTTCTTAGTGATACCTAAAAGTATACTACATATTAAGGCTAACAACTCTTTATCTGCCCCTCATGTAGAAAACATCCTTTCCTGATTTATCACTTACATTTTAAATTAAATGAAGTGTTTTTGATGTACAACTTTTAAGGACTGCTTTCTAGTCTAATCTATTGCTCTTTTTCCTGAATCCCACTTTTACTTTTTCTTTGAGAGTAACTCATACAGGAACCTTTAATTTTGCTGAGATATATTCAGTCAACTTGTCATTTCCTTCCTTCCTTCCTTCCTTCCTTTCTTTCTGTATTTCCTTGTTTCTTTGAGATCTAGTTGCAGAAGCATTCGAAGTTGTCATGGAAAATAATGTAATGATATATTGAAACATTCACTTGAAGAAAAGGTGGGAAAGCAGTATTCATTCTGGAAGGCTAGAACCCAGTTTTTTGTTTTGTTTTTGTTTTTGTTATGCTTTTTTGCTTGTTTGTTTGTTTTTTAAAGGAAGGTAAGACTCTTTAAGCTTAATTCTGGCAGTAAACACTGAATGTTCTGCCCTATCTGCTACCTTTCTGGCCCTAAAAAGCGGAATGCATCCCTACTTCTTTACACTTCATTAACTTTCTGTACCAAATTTTTCCCCCTAAAAAGTGAATATATCACTTTTTCTTCTGTACCCTGACCCTATACATCTCTGCTAGTTCTTACACCTCAGAATATGAACATACTCATCTATCTCTCATCGTAAAACAAATAAGCCAACAACAGAAACATTTTCTCCCATAGTCCAATCATTCTCCCCCTGCAATTGACATCCCCTTTTCTCTGATCCCCTTTCAAAGCTTATCTTCTTGAGAAAACCACTTAGTTCAGTAATTTTAAATTTGAATTATCAACAGGATCATCCAGGAAAGTTGTATGTGTGTTTCAATATTCTTATTTCTATCCTCCAGCCCAATCACTGAATCAGGATTTTTCCATGGGTCTAGAAATCTACAGGCACAATGACACATGGATCGCATTAATTTTGCAGACAATAGAGGAATCACTAAGAAACTTGGAAAGTAATAGAAATTTCTTCAAAGTAAGATCTTAGCAGACTGTGTAGGGTTTACCAGAGCAAAAGAGGGCAGCAAACGCACTTTTAAGAATGGTTCTCCAGCTTCAGTACACATCTGAATCACTGGGAGAGCTTGTGACAACTTGAAAGCTATAAAGGGTTTTGGCTGTTTTGAGAAATCACAGCAGAGTCAAGATTGTTAGAATGGAAAAGTTGAAGGATAAATACGTCACAAAATAAAAATTTGCATAATGAAAAACAGGTCATGTCTTACAAAGTAAAATGGGCAGTGTTGAAAAATATAGAATTTTCTTACACTAAGAGCAATGAGGGAATAATAAAAGTTTTAAGCAGTAAGCTGACATTTAAAAATATCACTTTACCTACATTGTGATGAAAAAAAGGAAGACAAAGTTATTATTTGGGAAACGTAATTAAGAGGTAAGAAAATCTGAGGTAGGACAATAAGAAATCAAAGCCTGAGTAGCTTAGAGAGATCTGTTAGAGAAAAATCAACAGGATTCAGTAACTGATTTTACTGCCAATTTGAAATCCAGTAACTTCCAACACGACAAGAGACTGTAGGTAGCTTCACAGTCAACCAGGATGGCCTCCTAGAAACATCAGGTAATTAAACGTCTACGCCACTCATTCCCAGGTAATGAATGACAATAGATAAAAATGTAGCCATTCCTGTATTTTTGTCTATTTCTAATATGATTTAATACAGCAAAAAGTTAATTATGTATAGAAGTCTATTCTTAGATGATGTCTAAAACAAGGGTGTAAAACATATCATCAGTTAAATCTATGACTCTTGAACATATTTAGATCCCCTGAGAATCTTTATGAACATCATGATTTCTTCCTATATACGTGGGTAAAGTTCCATGTCCAATTTCAAGGAATTCACATCATCCTTGATATGTATCTGTGTAAAATTCCTTCCATGTAACACCAGCTCCTTATCAATAATCACTGAACCAAGATTACAGATTTAGAATATCAATAAATATCTAGTGAGTGCGTTTAAAGGACATAAGCAAATAAAAATTGGTAAAAATTTCAAACTTTTGACCCTGTGATTTGGGGTAATTATACCTGAATTTGGCATACAATGTGGTGAGGACTAATTTATATGTTGGTAACATCTCTTTTTTGAACTTTAGTTGCTCTAAAAAATGAAACTTACCACCTCTTGTCCCTAATAATGGTACTATAAGAGAAACTCTATCCCTTAGACGGAATGTAAGATGCTCAACTGGGTCATTCACAAAAAGCTGAAGAAACTAATTATCAAGATATTTTGAGAATAGACCAGATGGACCTTGGTTGGATTCATAGGGCAGCATCATTCTCCTTGAACTACCCTGCCTTCTGCATTATCATTTAACACTTAGTTGTTTGTTGGACACATGCTAGAACAGGAAGCCATAAATATTCAGTACTGCCTCATGTCCAAATTGAAAAATGCTTTCTCTTCATGGTTCAAGAGTACAAAAGAACACTTCAATATAAGGATCACTTTTCTGCCTTTTTAAAATGCCTCCCTAATCTTGTTCCATTAATTGCTACTACAGCCAAGAGTACTTATTAAATAAGCAATACATTTTCACTCCCTCCTGAAGCTAAAATGGAGTTGCAAAATGTTTTCTAAATAGCCCTTGGGAAAATCTAATTGACCCAGTCAGAACTATTAGTCATATTGTTGGCAAACAGGTTGTTAACTGCCCTCAAAATTGCTAAGCTAGACACAACTTCCTTAAGGTTGACATAAAAAAAAGTTTATCATTTCCATCTTTGCGAAAGTTAAATGACTTCACCAAGCTTCTTCCCATTTCCCCCTTAATAGAACTTGAAAACAAATTTAACTTTTAACGGGACTGTAAAATTAAATTAAAGTAAAGGAAAAATCGCCTAAATGTGAAGCAAATTTTCCATCAAATCTAATGCCTCTTAACACCACCTTCTAGACCATTTGCATTGCAGTCTAGAAAAGAAACTGAAAGGTTACATATAAAAGATAACTTCTGGTTCAATGACTTATCAAACAGTATGTCAAGTCTACTAAAATAATTTGTCAACAAAATATATCCTGTTTTTTTGCTTTTACTCCTCCTGACAAAACAGGTTGATATGAAAACTGTACAAAAAAGTATCCACTTGGTAAAGTCACTGTTAACAGAGGCAAGTAACACTGAACAGTTCTACAAGTTTTGTGAAAAATCTGGATTCAAGCATAAAAAGGGACAAAAATGGTGGGAACACTACCCTGGAAAACCAGATCAAAGATCTACTAGTATTATTCAGGTCCCAACCAAGAGAATAGGAAGAACTGAGAGAAGGGGAGAAAAGTTGTTCTCTAATCGTGGTCTGAAAGTATACATTGCATAATCTCTATCCCTTTAAATTATTTAAAATGTGTTTTATGGCCTAGAACATGGTCTATCTTGGTGAACATTCCATATGCACCTGAGAAGAATGAGCAGTCTACTATTTTTAATGAAGTCTTCCATACCTATCATTTATATTCATTGATTGATGGTGTTGTTGAGTTTAACTATGTCCCTACTGATACTCTGCTTTCTGAATCTGTCAATTACCTATAAGGTGGTGCAAGCTGAAGTTTCCAAATACAATAATAAATTCATCTATCTCATCTTGCAGTTCTATCAACTTTTGCCTTATGTATTTTGACTCTGTTGTTAGGTATATTGGTATTAACAACTGTATCTTTTTGGAAAATTGACTCATTTATCAGTATGTAATGTCTTTCTTTACTCTTGATAATTTTCTTTGCTCTAAAATTTGCTATGTGTAAATTTTTTTTTAAGTTTATTTATTTATTTTGAGAGAGAGCACACAAGCAGAGAAGGGGAGACAGAGGAGAGAGAATCCCAAGCAGATTCCAGGCTGTCAGTGCAGAGCCTAATATGGAGCTTGATCTCATAAACACTGAGATCATGATCTGTGCCAAAAACAAGAGTCAGACGCCCAAATGACTGAGCCATCCAGGTGCCCCTGCTCTCTATAATATAGCTATTCCAGTTTTCTTTGGATTAGTGTTAGCAATGGTAAATCTTTCTCCATTCTTTTAGTTTTAATCTACATCTGTCTTTATACTGAAAGTGGGTTTCTTGTGAAAAACAAAGAGTTGGGTCTTAGTTTTAATCCACTCTGAAAATCTGTCTTATAATTGGCGTTTGAAGTAACGATTGAAATGTCTGGATTCATTTGTTATTGTATTTTATTTATCATGTTCTTTTTTAATCTTTTTTCTTTCACTCTTTTCTGCCTTTTCTGTTTTTTTTTTTTTTTAATGTTTATGTATTTTTGAGAGAGTGCGCACTAGAGAGAGCGTGCACAGGCAGGGGAGGGGCAGAGAGGGAGGGAGTCACAGAATCTGAAGCAGGGTCCAGACTGGGAGCTGTCAGCCCAGAGTCCAACATGGGGCCCAAACCCACAAAGCATGAGATCATGACACTGAACTTACTGAGCCACCAAGGTGCCCCTGCCTTTTCTGGTTTCCACTGAGCATTTTAAGTGATTACATTTTCTCTCCTTGACAAAACTGAAAAAATGATTTTTTTCAGTTTTGTTAACTGCTGTCCTAGAATTTGCAATACACATTTACAACTAATCTGAATCCACTTTCAAAGAACATCATATGACTCCACAGGTAATGCAAGTGACTTAAAATAACAAAGTATTCCAAATCCCTCCCTCCCTTCCTTTGTGTCATTGCAGTCTTTCCTTCAAATTATAAATAAGCTCTCATAATCAAATACATTATTGCTGTTATTAAACTTTTATCTGTTAGATTAAAAATAAATATTTTTATTTCACCTTCACATTTTCCTTCTCTTTTAGGAACTTCTTTAAACATTTCTTGCAAGGCAGAAATGGCAACAAATTTACTGGCAACAAATCCCCACATTTCTGTTTGTCTTTACTTCTTTTTTAGTATTAAAGTATAATTTGCAAGACAAGATTTCAAGTTGCTGTTTTTCCCCAACACTAAAAATTTCATTCTATTCTCTTCTTCGTTGTGTGGTTTACTGAGGAAAAGTGCTACATAATTCTTGTTGTTCTATTGATAATGTGTTTATTCTATCTTATTTCCAGTTTTTTAAAGAATATTTATTTATTTTGAGAGAGAGAAAGTGTACTTGGGGGAGCAACAGAAAGAGATGGGGAGAGAGAATCCCAAGCAGGTTCCATACTCAGTGTGGAGCCCGATGTGGGGCTCAATCCTGATCCCACAAACAGTAAAATCAGGACCTGAGCCAAAATCAAGAGTTGGATGTCCAACCAAGGCACCACTCAAGTTTTTAAATTTCTCATTGATCTTCTGCATTTTGAGTATATGTTTAGGTTTAGTTTGGTGGTTTTGTTTTTGGCATTTATCCTGCTTGGTGTTTTATACACATCTAAATCTTTGGTCTGGTGTCTTTCATTTTGGGAAATTCTCAATCATTATTTCCTCAAATGTATTTTTTTTTCTATTTCTTTTTCCATCTGGTATTCTATTTATACATGTTGCACCTTTTATAGTTGTCCTACAATTCTTGAACATTCTGGGCTTGTTTTTTCAGTCTCTCTTCTCTTTACTTTTTTGTTTTGGAAGTTTCAGTGGACATATTCTCAAGATTACATATTTTTTCCTCAGCCATGTCCAGTCTACGAGGTCATCAAAGGCATTCTTCATTTTTTTTACACTGTTTTTGATCTCCAAAATTTTCAAAACTTATTTCAGACAATTCTCTGCTCACATTGGCAGTTAATTCCAATATCTCTGTCATATCTGGGTCTAGTTCACTTTATTTGTCTCTACAAACTATTGTTTGCCTTTTAGTATGCCTTGTATATTTTGGTTGGAAGTAAAACATTATGTACTCAGTAAAAAGAACTGAAGTAAATAGGTTTTTAGTGGTGTGCTAGTAAGGGGTGTGTGCGAGGGAAGCATTCTATAGCCCCATGATTAAAACTGAGTCATTGTGTGAGCCTGTGTCCCTGGGCTGTGATGTTTAATTCATAATGCATATGACTAGAATGGGTTGGAGTTTGTTATTTCTCTTCCCCCAGGTGGGGTAGGCTCTGGTAAATAAATTTCTCTTGAAGGCAGGCCTTGTTTAGAAGGACAGACTATTTCATGTATTTCAAAACAGTTACTCTTCCCCTCTCCATGCCAGAAGCAGAAGGAAATTTTTTTCTTTTCTTTCCTTTCCTTTTTTTTTTTTTTTTCGTCTTCACTGTAAAAATCCCTGACAAGCCTCAGGAAGTGAAACTCACAAATAAGTGGTGGTCCCTGTATGACTGAGCCCCCTTAGAGGTTTTAACTCTCAGTCGTGCACAGACTGAGTATTCAGCAATTGGACAAAAATCGTTTAAGGTTGTCCTGCCTTAGTACCGGTCCCCATGTAGGTTTCTGTTAATAGGTTTCTGATCCTGTAAATTTTGATTCTCGTGCTCCCATCCATCTCTTAAATTTTGACAACTGAAGTTTGCCTGGTGACCTGACGTCTTTGACAGACCTAAGAAGCACTTCTGATTTTCAGTTTGTTCGTGAAAAACAAAACACAAACAACACCCCATAACAGCTTTTTACCCGTTGTTACAAGTCAGTGACAACCTGCAAGTTCCTTATTAGCTGAGCTGCAAGCTGGAAGGAGCTCAATTTTTTTTTTTAACAAAAAACTCCTATTATTAATGTGCTAAGCATTTTAACAATGAATATTGTTTTGAATTATTTGAATTATTTTTTGCATTATTTGAATAATTATTTGAATTATCTGTTTACATTTTGTTGAAATGATCATTTTTTCTCCTTCAATCTATTAATATGGTAACTTACGTTGAGTAATTTTAAACGATTAAATCACCTGTATATTCTGTATATTCGTAAGATAAATCCTGCTTGGTCATGATATACTTGGATTTCAAATACTAACAATTCATTAAGGAACCTTTTGTCTATATTCATGAGAAATTTTGGTCCTCATTTTTTTTTTTTGTAATAATGTTGTCACGTTGTGGTGGACTCAAACAAGAAGGGCAGTAATCTCCTTATTTTTGCATAAGACTGGCGTTATTTCTTTTTTTCTTCTTTTTTAGATTCATGTTATTTCTTATTTATATGTATTTTGGAAGAGGAATTGGTAACAAGTTCCATTTCTTTCATTGAACCAGGACTATTCAGATTGTAGCAGCTTCTTGTGTTACTTTTGCAAGTCGTATTCTTCAATAAAGTTTTTTCCTTTTATCTAAGGTGTCATGTTTGTTATGAATTCTTAAGTGCAATCTATTATTATCCTTTCAATCTCTGTAGAATCTGCGGTGATAAATCCTTTTGTATGCTTGTTATTGGTAGCTTCTCTTTTCTTATTTTCATCATCAATCTAGCTACACAGTTATCAATTTCATTAATTTTTTGCCTTTGGTAAAAATTGCCTGGTAGCTTTTTGTTGCTGGTGATGATTTCTGCACCTACTTATTACTCCTACCGACTTTAGATGTACATTGCTTTGTCTTTATAGCTTTTAAGATGGAGCCTTAGGTCACTGGTTTCCTCTCTTCTTTTCTAACATAAGTTGTATGTTTCCCACTAAGGACCACTTAGGTTGTATCTCTTATTATTTAATTTATGAATGAATTACTTAAATTTCAGTCATTATTGGTAACTTTAATTGCTACTTATTGCCAGTGATTTTTAGTTTTATTCCACTGTGTGCTCAGAAAATGTGCTCTGCATGATTTTTATCTATTTGTTTGTATGAATGAATACTTGTCTTTACAGCCTAATGTCTACTTATCATCATACTTTTAGTTTTGGTTTATCTAGTTGTTTCTAACTTTAAAGTTAACTTACATTCAATATTTTATTAAGTCTGCCACCAACCCTAGGATATAGCTACAGAATATATTATTGCTACTTGATGAATAAAAAAACCTAAGACCCCATGCCATAAAGAAGGTCACATAAACTTGCAAGAAAAATGCTGTCACACTGGCATCTCATCCAGATTTTAATTTTGCCTCCACTTGGTGTGATTTCTGAAATATCCTATCAAATTCTTGTTGTGTTAGTGCTAAATTAGCATATGGTAATTAGCAACATCTTTACATACAAAAAAATCCTTTTAGCTATCAAGGTATTTCAATCTTCTTACCAATAAAAACTATTTTACAAATCCAGGATCATCTGCTGTTGACACTCAACATGTCTTCAACTATACCTACATGAAGCATTTAGTACTCCTGTACTCACATATATACACCTTGAAATCCAAGTTGCTATTCCAAGCCCAGCTTTAGCGACAAGAAAGAAATCCATTATCAAAAAGAAGAAAGAGGAAAGAGGAGAGAAGAAAGAAGAAAGAAGAAGGAGAAGAAAATCCATTATCAGGAAGTGAAGAAAATGTTGTACAATATCATTTAATGGCCTGGAGAAACTGCTTCAGCAGTGACAAGTGGAAATAATTCTAGGATGGATAGGAGTCAAACAGTTGACATTCTAAGAGGGACAGAACTTGAATTTACCCTCTGTCTTTTATTACTACCTAGAACTAACCAAGCACCTGGCACACATAGGGAAGTAAAACACTTGTTGAAGCAACACCTGTCACCAATTCCCCTGTCTGGTAGCTAGCTATACTGTAGAAAAACTTACTGAAAGGAAATTCTCACATTCTTTTTGGGGGGAGAGGGACATGAGAAATACTTTATTAAACTACACATATGATCTCCACATTCCAGTCACAGTCTCACAAACATCATGTTCTCTTAAAAGGCAGAGTATATTGCCCAGAGACCACCATTCCAAAGAGAATAATGTTGGCCAAAGAGGTGAACACTCATAGAATAGTGGTGATTATGGGGAAAATTGGAAGATGTTAATAACATACGGCAGCAGTAAGGAAATTACGGAGAGGTGGCTGGCCAGAACAACAGTTAATGAGCTTAGTTTTAAAAATATTAATTTCCCTGTTTAGATACCTAAGCCTAAGAGAGGTATCAATAAGGATGAGAGATTGGAGTTATAGGTGGAATGAGGAATAATAGAGCTGCAACTGTAGATTTCACGAATTGTCACAAATGTGAGCAGATGAACTAGCATTAGGAATAGAGCATAGAGATATATAGATGTTGTCATCATTCGCGATGAACTTCCCAATATCATCAGCCTCCTCTGTCATTTGCTGCCTTAATATTGTTAATGTTTCAGGTAAATAGTCAAATAATAATCTTTGGAAATTTCCATTTCAAATGGCAAAAATAAAGTAAAATGACAGTTTTCTGAAAGCAGGAATATGAAAATAAAACATGTAAATAAATCTAAGTCTTACTTTTTCTTATTCTTATACTTCCTCCCCTACGCATTCTATAATTGTTTCTGCAGCCTTAAGAGAATTGGTGGAAGAAGCAGTTTTCATAAACCTGAAAGATAAACGTCTTTTGTGACATCCAAATTGGACTCCGGTGCAATTCCCATGCCAAACAAATACGATCTACCTTTACTGGGGATTTGTTTATATGTGTGCCTAAGGCTATTCTATTTTTCATTTATAATTGTCACATTTTCCTGTGATCTATAAGCTTCCTATTTTCTAAAGTGTATACAACCCAAAAGCAAGAGAAATGCTGACTTAACTGAAGATCTGTGGCTAAAATGTATAATTTTAGGAGGTTCAAGTAAGTAGGGAAGGAAAAACTCCAGCAAGAAGGACTCATACAGACAGTAGCTATTGTTAGATTCTCATTTGTGTCCGGCTGAAGAGCTGATTCACAATTGTCACTACAAATCAATGCCTGAAAAGAAGATACTGCAGTACATTTAGCCGGTTATTTTACTATTCTGGGCTCGGTTAAACCTAAAACTCCACAACCTGATGAATCATTGAAAAATACACTTATGGACCAAAACTAGATACTTAAAAGCTTAATATTCCTACTTTGTGACATGAGAGGAATTTCAAATATCCAGGTAACAGTTACTGAAAAGTTAATCACATTCATTTCAAATCTACATTATTTAAAGTCTCTACAAGTTATTTTTCTCAGAAGCGATTAGGTGTAGCAATATTAAACTTTGTTCAAGTATAAATTCCCTAATGAAAATTCTGTGTCAGAACTCAGCCAGGCTACATCAAAATGCAGAAGATAGTAAAGTGATGATAGCATTATTGAAAAGCTATTCTGTATTTAAGTGACACTCACATTTTTGTGCTTCAAGAAAAATTTATTAATGAAGAATAAGATTACCAAGAATACTTTTGTAGAGACTCATTACTTTTGCCTCAAATTCCATTATACTAACAACATAAATAATTCATATACTTAAGAAAAATAATGCATGGGGTGCCTGGGTGGCTCAGTCGGTTAAGTATCCGACTTTGGCTCATGATCTTGTGGTCCGTGAGTTCGAGCGCCGCGTCGGGCTCTGTGCTGCCATCTCAGAGCATGGAGCCTGTTTCAGATTCTGTGTCTCCCTCTCTCTCTGACCCTCCCCTGCTCATGCTCTGTCTCTCTCTCCCTCAAAAATAAACAAACATTAAATAAATAAATAAACAAATGTTAAAAAATCAAAAAAAGAAAAATACATATAGTTAAGAAAACTATAACTGTAATTGATTATTTCCTGTTTCCACATCCAAATATCATCAGCCTCCTCATGACAGTCACTATAAATACTGACAAATGAATGTAAACAAATATACTCTGGCACTATCCTTACAGTCACAGAAAAAGTAGAGAAAATCTGTCTTCTTGGTAGTTTCAAGGGAGTTTGGATTCTCAGCCTAAACAGATTTCGATCTGCATATCCACAAAGGTAAGTAGGATAAATCAGAGCAATTATTATAAAAATAATGAAACAATGAAGGCATGAATTTCTAATTTTGTAAATTGACATTTGCCATGGCTATCATTTTTATATATGCTTATATAGTAAGTGGTCATTGCAAAAGTTTTGGAAAATGTAAAAATGTAAAGAAGACTATTCTACAATCACATGTGATTCCACTATTTAGAGATAATGTGTAACATTTCAAGATTTCCTTTCAGACATTTTGTAATTGGTACTATATTACATATATGATCTATTTTCTTTTTTGTCATGCCAGGAGTATGTGTTCATGTTTTTGTTAGTACAACTTGTCATCAATCTGTTTTATGAGAACAGTCACATAAAGCAAAAAAAAGCCATTTCCGCACAAATTCCAGATTTTTATTAGTCTTACTCTTTAATTGAAAGGTCTTGGTTTCCTTGGTATAAAGTGGTTAAAGATCAGAAGTAAAGAGTGTTGAAGTCAGTCAACTGTGTTCATCTTCAGATGAACTGCTGAAACACAAAGTTGTTA
Organism: Leopardus geoffroyi; assembly: GCF_018350155.1. NCBI lineage: Eukaryota > Metazoa > Chordata > Mammalia > Carnivora > Felidae > Leopardus > Leopardus geoffroyi. The sequence continues at coordinate 130,839,294 of NC_059326.1, forward strand.
AGCTCAGAATGTTGTGAAATGGAATCGGAGTACATTTACAGGTTTTATTAATTTCAATCAATTCTATAATCTTTCATTTAATATTTAATCAATCTGATACAAATCCAAGGGATGAATAAACAGGAATTAGTTTTACTTTGGTAAAATAATAAATTCATAGGGAAAACACAGTACCTCAGGAGCTAAATGGACAAATGATTGGAACAGAATTTAAGAGTATACCCATCAATACATAAATACAATGAATGTTCACTTGTACTTATCAAAGATATGAAAGTTACAATAACTAAATGTCATTTTACCTATAATAAATTTTTTAAAGTTTTTAGAACAATAATGCCCAATAGTGGAGAACAATGTGGCAAATTTATATATACTTTTTCTGGGCCCTTAAAGAAATCAGACTTTCAGGCCAAGTTTTAAATGCAACCTATCAGCAGAAGAAGATCTAAACGTATAGAAGGTGTCAGGTATATATACATCCCAAGGACTGAGAATAGGTTATCAATGAGATAATATTTAAAATTAATTTTTAAAATGGTAGAATGCTGTATGTAATCAAACTGAGATAATTCCCAAAGAAATGACAAAGAAATGAGGAGAACTGTACAAGATAGAGAATTAGTCAACCGTCTGTGCACCAGGATGTTGAAACACATGAAAACATTCTTCTTCCCCCAAATGTATCTTTCTGCCTAAGTTTCCACTGAAAACCCAATTCAACCTGGTATTTTGGACTGAGCCTGACCTTAAGATGGAGATATTTAAGCATAATAGCTGAGCTAAAATTTTAAGTCATATTGTTTCTCATTTGTAATTACTAGGCTTCACTTTATGTGCTAGTTAGAAAATATGAATTCTCTTGGTTTCTCTGTGCCTTGTCTATTTGCCTCTTATCTGAATTTTTCAACACTATGGCCTCCTGCTCACTTCCTACATTAATGCTTCTGAATCCCAATCTGGAATTTAGAGTCCTACCACTTGCTCTAATTCTCCTGCTATTAGATACCTTGTTTCTGTATTCTAAAAACAGTTTGGAACCCTGATTTCCACTGCTTAGACTAAATACCTACACAGGTAGATATTGAGACAACGTGACCCCAGGTATTATTGACACTTTGAGCCTGAATCACCCTGCACAATTAATTACAGTCCTATCTTAAAGTATAATCATTGGCACTTTAAAAATGCATGAATTCATAAGTACCACAATCTGACTTCTTTGCTCTAATGCTTTTTAATGTAACTCTGACCATGTGATCCACTGCAAACCTGCTTATAAACTGAGTTCAGTTAACAAGAGCAAAATTCAAGCTGTTTGTTCTGTAACTTTTATTTTATAAATGAAAATAAGAGAGTAACTTCATGTAACTCTTACTCATCTATATTCTATAGTTGTAATTTGTGCTTTATTGGAAATGGTTTTACCATCTCCTGACAACTCAATGGAGATACTCTACTCAGGAAACAGACTAATCATCCTTCGCAAATAGTTGAGAATAGATGTGCCTTGGCTTCACGCTGGCACACATTCACATGATTTGGAAGGGATTCACTTAACTGAATTATCACTCAGAATATGTACAAGGAAAAAATCATATCATTAGAAAGTACTTTTTTTTGCATTTATTTTATTAATTTTGAGAGAGAGTGAGGGAGCAAGCATGTGAGCAGGGGAGGGGAAGAGAGAGAGAGGGAGAGAGAGAATCCCAAGCAAGTTCTGCGCTGTCAGCACATAGCTCAAGGCAGAGCTCAATCCCAGGGAGCGTGAGATCATGACCCGAGTTGAAACCAAGAATTGGCCACTTAACTGAGTGAGCCACCCAGGTGCCCCTGATAAATAGTACTTTTAAAGCCTAGCTTACAGTGTCTGGTAGGTCACACTACAATAATAGAAAATAAAAACACTAACCAAATGTTGACGGTGAGTCAGCTTTGCAAAATGACACCCACCATATTGAGACATACAAAGAAAAGATAGTTTTAAAAGCAGTGTCTAATTCTGAGCTCATAAACCTGTACCTGCTTGTGGGAATGGGGTAAGGAAGAAAAAATATAAATCTTAATATCAGTTAGTAAATTCAGTCCAACAGTCACCTATACAGTCCTTTAGGTTAATTGTTCTGTTCTTTTAAGTAAGATGTGCATTTTCACAAATTGTTTGCAAACCCCCTCAGATCATCTCTAAGAACACATATGAATTGTTTTGGGGATAATATGTGATTGAACGATTTTGGTGGAAGAAAAGAGATTGAATCCCCATTATGACCTTTTCCTCTTCTGTGTTGCCTTTGATTTCTGTGTGAGTGCTACGACTGTCAGCTCATCTGGAAAATCTCCATCTTCCTATATCTCTCTCTCCCTGCCCTCTTTTCTTTCTCCCATTTCTCTCTTCCTCTCTAACCAAAATTAGCTTTTAAGACAACTGCCTTGGTATAAAATCATGTTTAATGCACTCAAGTCTCAACACCATGTTCTCAGAAGAAAGAGATATTTGCAACTCCTGTCCTTAGATGACTGAAAGTGAATGGGACAAAGTTTAGAAAATGGACAGCCTGATGTTCACCTAGAACCTCTTGATGTTACACTTCAATTTTTCCTTTAGAATGGATTCTACAACAGCATTGGAGACCAACCTGTGACATAAAATCAGTTCATCATAACTATTCTCTGAAAGGGGTTCAACACCAAAAGTAAAGCTAAGAAGCAATGTTTTTATTGAAGGTTTTATCTAAACAAATAGCCCACATACATTAAAATTGCCTCAGATTCTCAATCTATGGAAAACATGATATTTTAAAGCATGGAGATAAATTTGATAATGAACACACTAACCAATTTCATCCAGCTACTTGCGGGGAGAGGGGAAAATGGGTGATGGGCATTAAGGAAGGTGCTTGTTGGGATGAGCACTGGGTATTGTATGAAAGCAATGAGTGATGGGAATCTACTCCCGAAGTCAAGAGCACACTGTATACACTGTATGTTAGCTACCTTGACAATAAATTATATTTTAAAAAATAAACAAAATAATTTTCTAATTTCACATGATTTCTCTCCTCTGATACAGAGGTGCCCAGAAATTGAAGAAATTAATCTTTTTCTTTTCTGGCCATGTTTTGGTTTTAATTAAAATGTGATAACAAAGCTTTAATCAGAAATTGCACTAAACCTACCTGTGTTTTGTCTGCCTCAAGCAAAAATGTATAAATCATTTTTTAGGACACTCAAATGCCAAAGTCACTTTTTTATCCTCGAGAAAAAAATAAATAATCATGGAACTGATCAATAAATAAGACCTGTACTTCCTGGATAAAAAAAAAAGAGTTCAACATAATATTTACTTTGAGCAAGTTCTTCATAAAAGAATATATTTATTTTAAAATTTTCTCTAAGAGAAAATAAGAAATGGTACTGGAGATCTGATTCAAACTGGCAAAAAGTGTGGTGATGCACTCTGTCATGAAACATGGAAACCAAGCCATCCTTTACAGAATCTTTATAATGAATGAGTGACCCCAAGCGACAGTTTCAGAGACCAGATCTCCAGAGATCAATACAAAATACAATCAGTAAGTATTAAAGAAAATTGTATCTGCCAGGGAAATAAGTGAAAGAAAAAAGTGAATCAAAGACTATTGTTGCTAGGCAGCAGGTTAGACTGAGGTCAGAAAATTTTGACTTCAACTTTCCATCTGAGCTTCACCAGAAAGGGGATATTTGCTCTCCTCCAAGGACCCAATTTTCAGGTACAACTCCATCAATTGCAGAGCATTCTTCAGGAGAGGGTGCTGAGATCTGTCTCTCATTGTGGTCTCTCTTTGTCTGACAGACACCCAGGAAAGCAGAACACAATGTACGCATGGGCAGTGCTTACCATTTTCTTGATGGCTTCTTGCTCCTACTTTGCAATTTCTCTGCTTTTCTTGGACTACTCATCATCACTTACAAAGCCATTTCTTTCTTATCTACCTCCACACCTCAAGTTGCTTACTTTCAATCAATTCTGTAAGGGAGATGTTATCTGTAATGCTTACTGTGTTGACTTTGTTCTCAACTAAACCTATATTCAATCAACTTTACCAATTGAAAGAGGCAAGGGAAAAAATAAAAAATGAACTATAGAGACCTCATCAAGATAAAAAGCTTCTGCACAGCAAAGGAAACAATCAGCAAAACTAAAAGGCAACCTACAAAATGGGAGAAGATATTTGCAAATGACATACCCGAAAAAGGGTTAATATCAAAAATTTATAAAGAACTCCTCAAACTCAACACCCAAAAAACAAATAATCCAGTGAAAAAATGGGGAAAAGACATGAATAAACACTTTCCCAAAAAAGACATCCAAATGGCTAACCGATACATGAAAAAAATGCTCAACATCACTCACCATCAGGGAAATACAAATCAAAACCACAATAAAGTACCACCTCACACCTGTAAGAGTGGCTAACATTAACAACTCAGGCAACAACAGATATTGGCAAGGACGCTGAGAAAGAGGAACCCTTATGCATTGCTGGTGGGATTGCAAACTGGTACAGCTACTCTGGAAAACAGTATGGATGTTCCTCAAAAAATTAAAAATAGAACTACCCTTTGACCCAGCAACTGCACTACTAGGTATTTATCCAAGGGATACAGGAGAATTGATTCAAAGGGGCACATGCATCCCAATGTTTATAGCAGCACTATTGACAACAGCCAAAGTATGCAAAAAGTTCTAATGTCCATCAACTGATGAAAGGATAAAAAAAAAAGTGTATGTACACACACACACACACACACACACACACACACACAATGGACTATTACTCAGTGATCAAAAAGAATGAAAAAATGCCATTTGCAACAATGTGCATAGAACTAGAGTGTATTATGCTAAGCGAAATTAGGCAGAGAAAGACAAATATCAATGATTTCACTCGTATATGGAATTTAAGAAACAAAACAGATGAATATAAGGGAAGGGAAGCAAAAATGATATAAACACAGAGAGGTTGACAAACCATAAGACAGTCTTAAATACAGAGAACAGAAACACAGAAAAGTGTTTCATGAAATAGTTTAATGATATTCTATAGCTGTTAAAAACACGAGCCTTCATATTGAAATTCCCCAGTAAATTACAAATAAGATGACCAAAGAAAGACCTATCCTAAACATATTAACATAATATTTTACAATCCCATGGATTAAAAAGATCCAGTAACTTCCAAAAAAAAAAAAAAAACCAAAAACACAACACAATCGAAAAGAATGAGAATCAGACAAACATCATATTTATCATCGCCAAAACTGAACGTTAGAAGGCAAGTGAAAACATCTTCATAGTACCTGGAGAAAATTATTTTCAATCTGGATTTTTTGCCAAGCAAAATTACTATTCATATGTGAAGACAAATATGTTTCAGGCATGGAAAATACTAAGAAACTTTCTCTGTCAGTATTCCTCAGGCAATGTCTTGAGAATTAACACTAATGAGGAAAACACAAAAGATACAGGATAAGCTAAGAGCTCATCCTGTTCTTACTAAAAGGAGGAAATTTGACTTGATTATAGCTTTACAATCATCAAGCTTTAATGCAAACTCAAAGTAAACTGGGAAAAAAATCACCATCACCATCAAACAAGAGAGGCTGCTCAGAAAAGCAAACCAAATTTTCACTAACTATTGTGAATAGGTAATACCAAAAACCTAGTTAATTTTTTAAATATAATTTATTGTCAGATTGGTTTCCATACAACACCCAGTGCTCATCGCAACAAGTGTCCTCCTCCATGCCTATCATCCACTTTCCCCTCTCTCCCACCCCCATCAACTCTCAGTTTGTTCTCAGTCCTTAAGAGCCTCTTATGGTTTGCTTCCTTCCCTCTCTGTAACTTTTCTTTCCCCACTTCCCCTCCACCATGGTCTTCTCTTAAGTTTCTCAAGATCCACAAAAGAGTGAAAACATATGGTATCTGTCTTTCTCTGCCTGACTTATTTCACTCAGCATAATACCCTCTAGTTCCATCCACGTTGCTGCAAATAGCCAGATTTCATTCTTTCTCATTGCCAAGTAGTATTCCATTGTATATATAAACCACATCGTCTTTACCCATTCGTCAGTTGATAAACATTTAGGCTTTTTCCATAATTTGGTTATTGTTGAAAGTGCTGCTATAAACATTGAGGTACAAATGCCCCTCTGCATCAACACTCCTGTATCCCTTGGGTAAATTCCTAGCAGTGCTATTGCTGGGTCAGAGGGTAGATCTGTTTTTAATTTTTTGAGGTACCTCCATCCTGTTTTCCAGAGGGGCTGCACCAGTTTGCATTCCCACCAACAGTGCAAGAGGGTTCCCGTTTCTCCACATCCTTTCCAGCATCTATAGTCTCCTGATTTGTTCATTTTAGCCACTCTGACCGGCGTGAGGTGGTACTCAGTGTGGTTAATTCTTATTAAAAGTAATCCCAGCACCATTTTATGCTGCCGTCTATTCACAGAAGTAACACTTCTTCCTTGGGAAAATCCTATGAAAATCCTAGATGTTGATTCTAGGAAATACTGCCCTAACTTCCTATAAATGGAAACCCTTTGTTCTACTGTGTCATAGATGATGAGCTTAGATATTGACTTTTTAAAAATATTTATTTGTTTTTGAGAGAGAAAGACAGACAGAAAGAGCATGAGTGGTGGAGGGGCAGAGAGAGAGAGGGAGACACAGAATCCGAAGCAGGCTACAGGCTGTTAGAACAAAGTCTGATGTGGGGCTCAAACTCAGGAGACATGAGATCATGACCTGAGCTGAAGTCAGATGCTTAACCAACTGAGCCACTCAGGAGACCCTGGAGATTTAGAACATTTGATATTCATCTGTTTCCAGAGTGGGAGTCTAATATAATGATATATATTTTTAAAAAATGTAACATATCAGATATCAAATAAGAAACTCCACAAACTCAACAGATGCCTGCAAGTCATCTCCAGAAACTAAAGAGGTTAGGTTTAAAAGTTTCCCATTTATTTATCATACCAGGGAACTTAAGTCTTTTCCAGTGAAGGTAAAACAAGTTCATTAGAAGCTTTCTCCTATAAAATGAGGATGTCCACACACCCATCAAAGAGCAGATGGAAGTTCTGTGAACTCCAACCCTATAACACTTCTCTGTGCCCTCTTAGCAAACTAATGCATCTCTTACACTACCACACAATTTTTGATTTCAAACAGTCTACTTATTTTCCAACACTCTGTCTAGCATGATGTGAATTAAACAACAGAGATTGTTTTCTGTTCTTTATTTGCTTCCTTAACAAGCAGTTTTGAAGATATGGGAAAGATCTAGAGAATACCTCTAAGTGTTTAGTAGCATCGGAGAAACCATTTGGGCCTGGGGATTTCTGAAGGGGCTAGCTACTCTCAGCTGTTGTATAACTTGCACAAAGTTTTATTTATTAGTTTTAGAACCATTTCCCACAATAGAACCACAAGTCAGTACCCTAAGTGAAGAATTAGCTGTGCTGCCCTCATTAATGCTGATGAAGGTGGCACAGTTTCATCACATTGTACTGAAAAGAATTACAGCTCGGGGCTCCTGGGTGGCTCAGTTGGTTGAGCCTCTGACTTCCCCTCAGGTCATGATCTCACAGTCTGTGAGTTTGAGCTTCGCTTGGGCTCTGTGCTGACAGCTCAGGGCCTGGAGCCTGCTTTGGATTCTGTGTCTCCCTCTCTCTCTGACCCTCCCCCGCTCATGCTCTGTCTGTCTCTCTCTCTCTCTCTGTCAAAAATCAATAAACATTAAAAAAATTTTTAAGAAAATCGGGGCGCCTGGGTGGCGCAGTCGATTAAGCGTCCGACTTCAGCCAGGTCACGATCTCACGGTCCGTGAGTTCGAGCCCCGCGTCGGGCTCTGGGCTGATGGCTCAGAGCCTGGAGCCTGTTTCCGATTCTGTGTCTCCCTCTCTCTCTGACCCTCCCCGTTCATGCTCTGTCTCTCTCTGTCCCAAAAATAAATAAACGTTGAAAAAAAATTAAACAAAAATTTAAGAAAATAATTACAGCTCTTACAAGCTCTTAGTTTTGTAAATTGGGCAGGAGGGATAGTACAATGATGTGGGTGCTTGTGTGTGTTTCCACGAGAGTTGCATTTCACAAAGAGTAAATATTTAGTTTAAGCCTCATATATATAAACAACTTCTTTTGTGGAATACCCAAAAGAAACACAATAAAACCAGACCATGAAATATAGAAACTTTACTTGATCAAAAGCCAGACATGTTTATTTCTCTTCATATAAGGGATCCATTTAAGGCTGTTACTTTTATTTATCCATCTAAATTTTCCAAAGGAAAGAAGATATTGGTAGGGACTACTTCTGTCATAAGTGAAGTGATTACAAAGTTTTCCATTTGCTCTCCAACAGTAAGGTTTTAAAGTGTTTTCATTTTATTTTAGATGTGTCAATTTTATTTGTGAATCCAACTGATCTACTCCCTTCCAGTAAAAGTATCTTGTCAGTCAAAGCTTAGAGGAGTACCCTAAGTAACCAAAACACAATTTTAACAAATAATACATGTTTACTAATGTGATGGAGATTACAACTCTAAGACAGGATACATGCATTGGTGTATAATCAAGAATAACAGAATTGGCATATAATCAGCATATAATAAAGAAGAGAAACATTTTGACATTACCAAAACTGTTACAGTGAACATGAAAACACAAACATGTGCGCACACACACACACACACACCCATAAACATTGTCAATAGTATGGTATACTTAATCAAAATCCAGTTCTTTCCACAGAGGTAAAAAGCTGCCATCAACAATCCAATACTGTTTGTTTGCATTTGTTTTTAAGGAGACAAAAAGGTAAAAGGAGAAAACGTTTTATCCACCTCAATTAACTATTCACCATTATCAGTATCAATGTTGAAACAAGGTTGATAGCACCATGATAATCTGCCTGTTGTGGTAGTTCAACTGTTTTACCCTAGGACAATAAACTAAATCTAAAGTTTTTGAAGATATGGGGTAATATAGATTTTTATGCTGGAAAACCAAGGTTACCCTGCTCACTTTTGTACCAAAACTTAAATCATCAAACTGTCAGATATGATATACTTTAACAAAGAAATTCATATGTCTTATTTTTCCTCAGGGAGTTGACATAAACCTTTTTTTTTTCTAGTTTATTTTTTAACATAATATATTACAAGACTATTAAAGCTTTTGATACCTCCTGGAAATTTTCACATTTGTGAAAGTCAGTTGACCTCTCTAGGCCTTGGTTCCTTCATGTATATGTAAAGAGATCATTCTAGATTTCTGAAAGTTACCTTCTATTACTTCTAGACTCTCAGGCTGTAGGAACTCCAAGTCCCTAAAAGGGAAACCCAAGGGGGTTCACACCAAGACACTAAAAAGACAGCAAGGAATGATAAAGGGAAAATTTTAAAAGCAAGAGAAAAGAAAACAGTCACACATAAGGGAAATCCCATAAAGCTATCAGATGGTTTTCAGCAGAAATTCTATAGGCCAGAGGGAATGGCATGATATATTCAAAGTGCTAGAAGAAAAAAACCCTAAAACCAAGAATACTCTACCCAGCAAGGCTATCACCAGAATAGAGAAGATAAAGAGTTTCTCAGACAAATAAGAGTGAAAGGAGTTCCCCACAACTAAATCAGTCCTATTACTAATGTTAAAGGGATGTCATTAAAGGGAAAGGGCCATAACTAGAAGAAATTTCTGAAAGGAAACAAATTTACAGGTGAAAGTAAACATAAAGATAGTTGATTAATCACTTATAAAGCCAGTAGGGAAGTTAAAACACAAACACTAAACAAATTATATCTAACAAACATTAGTTGAGGGATACACAAGATAAAAAGATGTTAAATGAGACACATAAATAAAACATGTAGGGAGGAATAAAAATGTAATGCTTTTACAATGTGTTAAAAATTAAGCAACCATCAACTCAAGGTAGACTATAATGTAAGATGTTATATATGAACCTAATGGTAACCGCAAATCAAACCCTAAAATTGATATACAAAAAATAAAGAAATTTAAGCATAATACTAAAGACAGTAATCAAACCACAATAGAAGAGAGTAAGAAAAGACAAACAAAGAAGAACTACAAAAACAACCAGTAAACAATTCACAAAATGGCAATAAATACCTAATTATAAATAATTTAACTATAAATGGAATAAATGTTCTAATTAAAAGACATAAGGAGACTGAATGGATTTAAAAACAAACAAACAAAAAAACAAGATCCATCTATGCTGCTGACAGGAGACTCACTTCAGTCCTAAAGACACATACAGGCTTAAAGTGAAGAGATAAAAAAACATCCATCATGCAAATGGAAAAAATAATACAATAATTAATTAAAAAACAGGGATAGAAATACACAGAATAGTTTAAAACAAAGAATATAGAAAGAGACAAAGAAGGGCACTATGTAATGATAAAAGAAATAATCTAACAAGAGGATATACAATTGTAAATCTCTGTGCACACAATAGAAGGGTGCCTGAATACATAAAGCAAATATTAACAGACATAAAGGGAGAAATTGACAATAATGCGCTAATAGTAGGGCACTTTAACATCCCAGTTACATCAGTGTATACATCATGCAGACAGAAAAGCAACAAGGAAACTGCAGTTTCATATGACTAGATTTACCTAACAGATATATACAGAACATTCCATCCCAAACCAGAATATACATTCTTTTTATGTGTACATGCAATATTCTCCAGTATAGATCATGTTAGGATGAAACGAGTCTTAGTAAATTTAACAAGACTCAAATCATAGCAAGCATTTTTTCCAGCCTCAATGGTATGAAACTAGAAATGAATTTTAAGAAAACAACCTGGAAAAAAAAACCCATAATATATGGAGGTGAAACAACATGCTGCTAAACAACCAATGGCTCCATGAAGCAATCAAAGTGGAAATTAAAAAAATAAATAAAGATGAATGGAAATGAAAACACAATATTCCAAGTCTTTGAGACATAATAGCAGTTCTAAGAAGGAAGTTTATAGCAATACAGGCCTTTGTCAAAAAACAGGAAAAGTCTCAAATAAACAACTTAACTTATACCTAAAGAAGCTAGAACAAGAGAATAAACCCTAAAGTAGCAGCAGAAGGAAATAAAGATTAGAGTGGAAATAAATTAGAGACTATGACAAAGCAGTAGAAAAGATCAATGAAACCAAGAGTTGATTCTTTGAAAAGATAAACAAAATTAATAAACCTTTAGCCAGACTCCTCGAGAAAAAAGAGTGGGTACTCAAATAAATGAAATCAGAAATAAAGGAGAAATACAAAGAATTATGAGAATATTATGAAAAATTTTATGCCAACAAATTGGACAGTCTAGGAGAAATTTAAAAAAAATTCCTAGAAACCTAAACTTTTCCAAAACTTAATTGGTAAGAAATAGAAAATTTGAACAGGCATATTACTAGTAACAAAATTGATTTGATAATCAAAGAACTCAACAAACAAAAGTCTAGGACCAGAAGGCGTCACAGGTGAATTCTAACAAACATGTAGTGAAGAAATTGTATCTATTCTCACACTATTGCAAAAATATTAAAAAAGGAGTGACAACTTCCAAATTCATTCTAGGAGGCCAGCGTTACCCTGATACCAAAAGAAGACAAATGCCAAAACAGGAAACTACAGCCATTATCTTTGATGAACACGTATTCAAAAATATTCAACCAAATAGTAACAAACCAATTTCAACAATACATTAAAAAAATCATTTGCTACAATCAAGTGGGATTATTCCAGGGAGGCAAACCTGGTTCAATATTCAACAATTAGTGTGATATTACATTAACAAGATAAAGGATAAAAAAATATATGATCATTTCAGTAGATACAGAAGAAGCATTTGACAAAATAAAACATTTTTTATGATAAAAAGCCTCAGTAAAATGGGTTTAGAGGGTACAAACTTCAACATAATTAAAGCCACATATGAAACATTCATAGCTAACAACATACTGTATGATGAAAAACTGAAAGCTTTTCCTCCAAGAATAGAAACAAGACAAGGATGCCCATTCTCATCACAGTAATTCAGCACAGTCCTGGAAGTCCTAGCTGTAGGAATTACATGAGAAATAAAAGGCATTCAACTTGATAAGGAAGAGGAAAAACTGTCACTATATGTAGATGATGACATGATACTTTATAAACAGAACCCTAAAGATTCCACCAAAGGTATTATAATTCATAAATGAGTTCAGTAAAGTTGAAGGATATAAGTCTTAATATAAAGAAATCAGCTATAATTCTACACACTAATAACCAAGTATCAGAAAGAGAAATTATCTCATTTATATTTGCATCACAATGCAAAAAGACCTGTACTTTGAAAACTGTAAGATATTAATGAAAGAAATTGACGATAACATAAATACATGGGAAATATAACATACTCACTTATTGGAAGAATTAAATATTGTAAAAATGCCCCAACTATCCAAAGCAATCTATAGATTCAATGCAATTCCTATAAATATACCAACAACATTTTTCACAGAACTAGAACATATGATCCTAAAATTGGTATGAAACCACAGAAGACCCCCAATAGCCAAAGCAACCTTGAGAAAGAAGAACAAAACTGAAGGTATCACAATCCCAGATTACAAAATATACTACAAATCTGTGATAATTCAAAGAGTTTGGTACTGGCCCCAAAATACATACATAGATCAATGGACAGGATAGACAGCCCAGAAATAAACCCACATGTATATGGTCAATTAACTTGCAATCAAGGAGGAAACAACATACGATGGGAGAAAAGACAGTCTCTTCAATAAATGGTATTGGAAAAACTGGACAGATAAATGCAGAAGAATGAAACTGTACCATGTTCTTTTACCAAACACAAAAATAAACTCAAAGTGGATTAAAGACTTAAATGTGATATTGAAAACCATAAAACTCCTAAAACAAAACATAGGCAGTACTCTCTTGGACACCAACCCTGGCAACATATATATGGGTATGTTTTCTCAGGTAAGGCAAACAAACGCAAAAATAAATAGGACTACATCAAAATAAAACAATTTTTCACAGTGAAGGAAACCATCAATAAAATGAAAGGACAACCTACTGAATGGGAAAAGATATTTACAAAGTGATATACATGGTAGGGGTTAACATACAAAGTATATAAAAACTTTTACAATTTAACACAAAAAATACAACCTGATTAAAAATGGGCAGAGGACCCAAATAGACATTTTTCTAAAGAAGACACAGACAATGTCAACAGGCACATGAAGAGGTATTCAATCATCAGGGAAATGCAAATCAAAACCACAATGAGATATCAAACCACTCAGAAAGACTAGTATACAAAGATAAGAAATAGCAAATATTCGTTAGGCTGCATAGAAAGGGAACTTTTATGCACTGCTGGCGGGAATGTAAATTCGTGCAACCACTATAGAAAAGAGTATGGAGATTCCTCCAAAAATTAAAAATAGAAATATCATGTGACCCGGTAATTCCAATACTGTGTATTTACCCAAATAAAAAAAAAAAAAAAAAAAACAACACTAATTTGAAAGGATACACACATCCCTAAGTTTAGTGTGGCTTTATTTACTGTAGCCAAGGTATGGAAAGAAATCAATTGTCCATCAATAGAAGAACGGATAAAGAAGATGTGCCACACACACACATAATGGAACACTGCTTAGCCAAAGAGAGTCAGAGAGAGGGAGAGAGATCAATCTTGCTACTTGGGACCACATAAATGCATCTAGAAGGTATTATGCTAAGTGAAATCAGAGGGAGAAAAATGAATACCATATGACTTCACTTATATGTGAAATTCAAAAAACAAAACAAACAAACAAAAAACACACTCTTAAATACAGTGAACAAACTAGTATTTGCCAAACAGGAGGAGGTGGATGGGAAGGTGGGCAAAACAGATAAAGGAGTTAAGAGGTACAACTTCCATTTATAAAATAATTAAGTCACAGAAATGAAAGGCGCAGCATGGGGAATATAGTTATTCATATTGTAAGAACACTGACATATGGTAACTAGCCTAACAGTCGTGAGCATTGAGTAATGACAGAATTGTCAAATTAGTATGTTGTACACATGAAACTAATATAACATTGTTTGTCAATTACGCTTAAATAAAAAAAAATGTATTCAGAAGGTAAATTGGTTGTTCCACTGAAGCAGTTATTTTTAGATTACATTTTTCACCATATAATCATATTCCACTATCACTAAAATCATCCATACCCCTTGAAGCTCACCCTTGTAATATGAATCCAGGGGTTTAAATTGCTGAGATCATGATACTTATCCAGATGGGCTACACAGCTAGTTAGGTCCTGGGAAGCTGGGTTTATAGGCCAAGTCTGATTATATGATGAAGATAATTGCCCTCCTGCTATGAATTTGAATAAAAGATATAGATGGAATACAGACACGTGATAGAGTACCTACTATATAGGTAATCTCAGTTCACCTGTGACTGACTGTATTTCCCTACTGAGCAGATCTTGAATCCAGGAGAAACGGTATTCTATCCAGTCCTTCTCCACGTATGATCAGGTTGGGCTCTAAACCCCAGTAGCCCGTAAAATTCAGCCCTTAGTTCTATCATTCTCTATTTAGTTTTTTGAGAGTCAGTACTGCCTTGTGGTTAAGGGCATGGATTTTAGAAATAATTGTCGACATTTAAATCATAAATTGCCACCTGTCAGCTTCTTCCCTTAGCAAGCAACCCTACTCAGCATCTCAATTTTTCTTTTTACAGACAATGAAATAATAGTGTTGCTATGGGATTATTTGAGATGACTCATGTGAAGTATTTAGAAACCTCCCTCCACACACAGGAAGCATTCAATGTGTGTTAGTTATTTTTACTGATCTCCACTCATGTCATATACGATACGACATTTATTTGAAGTACTTCAGTATAGACAATCAGCTATTATCTGAGTGTGAAAACCACACTCTAGGACCATTTATTTGCCCTCATCAGGAATTTAGCAGAGGATGAACTAGCCATATTCTTCCAACAGCTACTATAGACACTTCAGTTACCTTTTTTTCTGGTCATCGTTACCATCAAAGTTAGCTCATTAGAATAATATGTTACAATTGTAACTGTGTTGGAGAAATTCTGTTAAATAACAAAGTGGTCACTGGTGATGAAATCTCACTGGTGATCTTCAAGATGTGGAAATGGACTGAAATATTTTAGGAATAATCCCAGACCTTGCATGAACAGGGATAAGGGTATAGAAAAGACTGCATCCTTCATCTATCCATTTAAGCATGACATCCTAGGCTTCATTCTTAAATATTTCTTGATGACCTGACTTAGTAAGTTTAGCCTGATCGAACAATGGAATGTTGTCCCATTTGCCTGAAGTACATCTGTCCTGTAAGTTATTTTTTTTAACTGGAACTTCATCAAAATTTTAAGACACATCATATACTTGATTCCTAATACATATTGGCATCTGTGATCAAATGTTCTGAGACTTGCTTTTACTGCTGGGAATTACCTTTGCTTGTTTCAAACTGTTGACAGCTATTAATAGTTACCAAAAGAACCCACTGCTTGTGCATAGGTAGAGGAGTTTTGGCCAGTTTATAACAGCATGCCTCCCTAAGTCAACCAGACTGTTAATTCTTTGAGAACATAAGCCAAAACTTATTTAACATTTGTTTATTCAATAAATATTTATTGACAACCTAGTAATTACAAAGCATTGTTATGGGTAGTTCGGATCTTCAGATGACTAAATTAAGGTCTTTATTCTCAATAAACTCGCAATTTGGCGAACCTTTTTTCTTTATAATTTTTCTTACAATGAGTTGTATAGAATACATTCCTGACAATACTCAGCTAATAGATAGTTGAAAGATACCTTCTCCCCAAAAATTTATTTCCTAAAACACATTACCCCTTTCTCCCTCTAACTTCAGGGGAGCTCCTTGAAAATTTTCCTAGTAGATATTCAAACATGTTTGTCCTCAACTAAAACTCACCAAAATAAAATTGTTTTGTGAAAAAACTGCTCTGTTATAAGCTAACTAGATTGACTGTCCTTGCTTTGATAAAAGATTCATGCAAGAGAACTCAGTTGTATCTGAAAGCGTTTCCACCAACATAAAATAAAACAGTTCCCTGCATTTTTCCCCTCTAAATTGGATTTTTAAATTTACTTTTTACCTAAGGCCTTTCTGTCAGAAATCGTTTTTCTTATAAAAGCAATATGTTTTATGCTGATCCTATAATTCATAAGTGCTGTGAAGTGGAAATTGGGAATTAAGGCAAAGTTTAACTCTAACTTATGATTTTGTTTCCTTATATTTTATTTTTCATGTAATCTAGTACAAAGGGTAACCCTTTGGCAGAGTCGCTCAGTAGATATCAGATTTTGCTTGACTCTCATTTTGTGATCTTCCTCTTGGGCCCCTTGTTCTCCCCAATGTACTCTGTGATACTTAATAATTGACCCGAGTGACATATCATTCATCAGACCTTTCCTTTTTCCTCTCTCTTTTAAGATGTAACTTCAGTAGAGTCATTTCTATATGATAGGTGACTAGGGGTGCTAATATTTTAAATGAGCACATCCTCAGTGAGGCATCAGCTAACTCATTATTTTTTCTTCCTTGGAAGCAAAGTATTTTAATTCTGTTACAATGGCCTGTTACCTTAAGAAACCTCTCTCAGCTAGACAATTTCTAGTACTTTAGCAAAGAAGCAAAGAATTTTCATGTCAACAGGGACTTTTTTTTTTAACTCCACAATAAAATCTTCTCATATTGTCTGCACATATGGATGTAAAAAGTCATGTGGTTTGAGCTTGTGGAAATAGCAGATCCTTGATTAAGGAGAACTCAAAATTCTATTTGCAGTTTAAGTCACTTAACAAATGGGAAAATAGTCTTCTAATTGAATTACAATTAAGTTGTCTTTACAAGCAGTAGTAGAGTAAGTCAGTGGATTAATCGCAAATTGTATTGATGACAGCTAGTGATAGAGCCGATGTAATGGTATCCAACAGGATTTACATATGGCAATAGTCAAGTTGCAGTTATCACTGAAATAACATATCAAAATCAAAAAGACCCAGTATTTGAAAAGCTGTAGTCACCCACAGATGGCTTCCATAGGGCTTTGTGCACTGACCACTGAATGAAGCATCAGAGCCTCCTAATTGCTTGGGGTCTAATATATCTAATTTGATTTTAGCTTAGGTATCTTAGCTTTGATTCTCTCAGAAGCACAGAAGAGACAAGAAATCAAGTGCAGTTATTTGATTTAGGAGGTACAACCTATACCTAGGGGATATGTAAGACAAGCAATAAAGGTTCAGTAATTTATTTCTTTTTTTAAAGAGAGAGTGCAACCAAGGGAGGGGTAGAGAGAGAGGGATAGAGAGAAAATCACAGGATAGAGAGAAAGAATCCCAAGCAGGCTCTGCACTGTTAGCACAGAGCCAGATGCAGGGCTCAATCCCACGGACTGTGAGATCATGACCTGAGCCGAAATCAAGAGTCAGATGCCTAAAAATGACTGAGCCACCCAGGTGTCCCTATTCTCTTGAACTTCCTTCTCTCCTTTCCTTCCCTTTCCCTTCCTTTCCTTTACAAGAGGCAGGGAGAGGTACAGAGAGGGACAGAAAGAATCCCAAGTAGACTCCATGTGGTCAGCACAGAGCCCCATGTAGGGATCCAACTCATGAACCATGAGATCATGACCTGAGGTGAAATCCAGAACTGAATACTTAAGTGACAGAGCCACCCAAGTGTCCCAAGGACGAGTTATTAAGCTAACATAGTGTGCTGTGAAAGTCTGGGAACTGTGTAAAAACACATGCCTCAGGTGCCTAGGTGGCTCAGTCAGTGGAGTGTCCGACTTCAGCTCAGTTCATGATATCACGGTTCGTGAGTTCGAGCCTGGCATCAGGCTCGCTATGATCATTGCAGAGCCTGCTTTGGATCCTCTGCCACCCTCTCTCTGCCCCTCCACTGCTCAGGCTTTCTCTCTCTCTCAAAAAATGAGTTAACAGTAAAACAAAACCAAACACATGCCTCAGAATTGTCTTGCCCAAGGGACCAGTATATTTATACTGCAATTTCTGAGAGTCACTGGGTGGGAGATATCTGAGCGACATTAATTCCTTGGCACATTCCCCTTGCTGTAGGAGTGGGAAACAGGCCTTCTGAATGTCCAAGAAAAGTTCTCAAGCACAGAGATACTAATTCTGGCCATGTGGGGTTGGCTAGCCTACACTGGAACAATAAAGTCTGAGGAACATGAGTGGGGCGCTGACAACATCTGCTCCATTAGAGAAGTTCAGTATTCCTTTACTTTTAATCAATGACTGAGGAGGTCAGTAAATAATAGTATCTTGCCCATGAGAAATTATTTTTTTACTGTGTAACAGGTAGCCTAGCGATGCACAAATTCAGTAAGCATTCCAGATCTTCTTCAGCAGACTAATGAGATCATCAAGGACCCAGGTTACTCCCATCCTTCTCTACTATCTCTAACATAGTAGCCTTAATCCTCATCCATCTAGTAATCACATGGTTGCAAGATAGCTGCTCCAATATTAAGTTTAAAGGGGGGAAATGAAGGAGAAAGAGGGAACAGTCCAACTACTTCATTTCATAGCCTTATATCTTTAATCAGAAAACAATCTTTACCAGAAGACATTTAACAAAACTCCAATAATTGTGGCAACTATTGAGTCACATAGCCAACCTTACCTGCACAAACAAGTTTATGGCCGTATCAGTCAGGTTCAGTGTCAGAAATAAAAGTCTTTGTAAGTATTTTAAGCAGAAAAGCATTTAACATAAGAATTAGAAGCTTACCAAATTACAGGCTAGACTAGAGGAGTTCTAATCTGAACCCAGGTGATTCCTACAACTACCTAGCTGAATTTACACACGAAAGCTATGGTGAAGCCACAGGTAAGAAACTGGGGACAGACGAGGATATTAATGTTAACTGCTGACATTAGGGACACTGACCTGAGGTGTGATCCAGTGATTGGAAGCCAGAACCAGAAAATCAAGACTTCTGGGAATACAGCAACACAGGCCAGAACAGTGCTAGGAACACAACCAAGAAACATGTATCCACGTGAGGAATTGTTATTCAGGACACTTGCTACAAAGGAATCTGGGGAACACAGAAATTAAAATGAGACTAACTTGAACTGAAGACCCCAAACCATGACACTTGTTCTATGGTTAAACACACTGCATTTCTATAAATATCAGGGTTCTGTAAGCAAAGGAAAAGTTGGGAGCAATGACGATTAGAAAACCAATTAATAATACTGGGCTCAGCCCTCCCTCCAGGAATGAAATGAGGGTTTTAGTTTTCACTGAGGGTGGTGAGGATACTACTCTAAGTCCCCAGTTTCTTCTTCATTATCTGTAAAGATTCCATACCATCTTTGGCTTAGTTCAGGATTTACAGCCATAGGTCTCTGGCTAATCCTTGATAATGAATATAGGGAAGAATGACATCAATAGAAGGTAACAGAGCAATGAGAGGTGCTTCAATAAAAATATATGTGTGTTTTTTTTTGTTTTTTGTTTTTTTTAACCTAAACTAGAAACCAGTTAAGTTTCTCTTGAGACTTAGGAATTTTCAAATACAAGATAGTTCATACCATTGATGATCATTTTTGTTCTTATTCAGAAAAATGTAATTGTATTACAGCTAAATTTTACCTTGGAATGGATATCCACAATCATTTGTAATTAAATTAGTTCAATTTTGTTTATTTGTCTAAAATAAAAGATTATTTATATTAACATACATGACATTGAAGCATTCATAGAAGCATGGCATGTTGGATATTATTCCTTGTGATATATTTTAGGCAAATAATATCAGATGCTAATATGTAGTTGGTTCTTACAGAGGGAAAGAGAAAATCTCATGCTGTTTCTGCTTGCTAGCCATCTTACTGTAAGGCACTAAAATGTTGCCTATACACTCAGTGAAAATGATTTAAAAGTTCTGCAAGTGAACAACATTAAGAGGTTATGAAACCCTGACTAGTATTCTGGTTCTATCAAGAGCAAGAGTCTGGTTACACGCACAAAGAAAAGATTTTACAGGGGTGCCTGCGTGGCTCAGTCGGTTAAGCATCCAACTTCGGCTCAGGTCATGATCTCACAGTCCGTGAGTTCGAGCCCCGCGTCGGGCTCTGTGCTGACAGCTTGGAGCCTGGAGCCTGCTTCAGATTCTGTGTCTCCCTCTCTCTGACCCTCCCCCGTTCATGCTCTGTCTTTCTCTGTCTCAAAACTAAATAAACATTAAAATTTTTTTTTTAAAGAAAAGGTTTTACAAAATACATTCCTCACTCTCACAATAAGAGATTAAGAGGTTTGTTTCACTCCCTAACAATAAGAACATTAAGGTCCAAAGAGTATTTGAAATGTATGGAAATGTAAAGATTTAGGATAAGTGATCTTTACATAAAATGGAGTTACTATGTATGCTGGAAGATTGCCTTCAGCCATTATTACGAAGTTCGCTCAGGGCTCACCTTTGAAGTTTTCAGGGACTTAAAAAACCTATCACAAAATATTTATTTTGAAATTAAATGAAGAATCAAGTAGAGAGTGCTATGAATTTTCTACAAAGTTACTGTTAATTCCCATAATGCCACTAAAATACTGAAAAAAATCAAGACACTCAACCATAAATATATCAGCCTTTTAATGTATCAAGGCAACAGAAAGGGGTAAGAGAAGAGGGTCTATAGTGGGATCATAAGAACTTTGGCATGGTAAGTGGGTAAAGAGAATTTAGTAGGCATTTATGTAGTCACTGCCATTAAAATTCTCTTTCAGTATTTCTTCAGGAGACTTCTGTTTAGACACCAACTTTGGAGTGGATCATTTGTAACGTGAGCTCTTAATGAGGCTGTCCTCTTTAATATATCTGACACTTAAATAGGAACCATAACAAAATAATTAATATATAATAGTATTAATTTTCCTGTATTGGTAATGTCAGGTGATGCTTGGGCATCTGGACGTAGCACAGTGAGACACTTTTGAAGTTACTGACTCGAATGATGTCATTTTATACTTTATCACATCATTGTATTTTGTGAACTAGGTAGTCTTTTTAAACATATTGAACAAATCAGGAATTGGGAATGTGGAGAAAATTAACTCGGGTAAGATGACACATCTAGTAATATTAGGAAAGGTAGACTGAGTCTCAGATATCTGAGTCCAGAGCCTAACTTCTCAGACTCCTAACTATATCCCGTGCTTACATGTGCATTTAATGTTCGCTTTAGAGGCACAGAAATAAAGCTATCCCTGATACTGGTTTCATGGCAATAATGTGGAACATCCATTTTAACTGTGCTTCAGTTACATCTGGATTGGACAAAGTTTTTCAAATAAAAACAGTAAAGATAAATATTATATGGGTAATGAGGAGGATAAGAAGTCATAAATCATTTTTGCTGACACTCTCTCGGCCGCCATATCTACATGCAATTATAATAACTCTTTTCTGGTGTATTACGTTTAGAAAATGATGGCCTCATTTTTAAGGTGCTTTAGAGCAATCAAACAAACATGAAATATGAAAGACAGCATAGAAGCTAGAAGCTGGTTCCCTTTACTTCTGTCTCCTCACCTGCTAGCTTATCCTTCTATCAGTCTGCATGGACCTTCCAGAAAACCTAATCGTGACAACTTTTTTAAAAGGCTGTGACCCAGAAGTCATCACTGCCAGCATCTTCGTATCTAAACAAACCTCTCTTCACCCACATCCAATATATGATCACTTGAACAATGTTGCTGACTTGGATGGTTCCCAAGCTCCTTTTATCAGTATGCCAGTTCACACTTAAAATTGGGTTAAAAGGTGAAAACTACCCTTCTTTATCAGGTCGCTACTGTAAGACCCCAACTTCTCCATTTTGAAGAGCCTCTGAGCTTACATACTATTCCCAAGCTCATATTATTCTAAAATCAAAGCCCAGTGCACAAGGATGTGCCTGACCAAACTGATGAGGACCCAGTTATAGACCTGCCAGAAACTTGGCTAAGAAGCAGATTCGGTCGGTGTCACTCTGCCAAAGTAGGAAGTTAAAAATATATATATATAAAAATTAAGACTAAGTTAAGGGACGAAAAGGAAAGCAAACTGTCAAGTCAAGACTGGAGAAGAGCTTGGACAAATTGAAAAAATAAAGAGCCCTCAACTGTACAGAAGAGGCATCATTTAGAGTATTTCTCAGAAACCTGGAGACATGGCATTGAGATGTCTTATCTACGTCCCTAATTGTCTTTTGCTTGCTACAGAAAATAATTACCATTTTGATCACCCATCCCATATATCCCTATAATTTTAATGTAGTCACCATAGCTACTTGAGATTGTGGTAGTCACTAATGTACAACTTTTTAACAACCTATTTATTTGTTTGATCTCGGTCTTCACTTTTGTGTTTAATGTTTTACTTTGTGTTGATTTTGGCACCATTTAATTTTATTAGTTTTTATATTTGTCACCAACAGTAATGACTCAAACATTGAATTACTCTTTGCTTGAATGAGTCACTCCAATTTTCCATTTCACTGATCTTTTAAATACATTTATTTAAAGAATTTAACCTTGAAAAATAGAATGAACCATAAGAAGAATGCCCATTTTAAGAAGGATTTTCAAACATTTCTCTACAAGCAATAGTGAAATGAAATAACCTTGCAATTTTGACCATAAAGTAGCAATCAACTTCCCATAATGTTAAAAACTCAAGAGTATAATAATGATAAAGTTGGAATATAACTCAGCCACCAAATATTCCAATGCCTTTAAGTGTTTCATTTTCCTACAACTTGATGGCTTTATATGACTCAATGGATTAATGAATACAAGAAATCTAAAGATTAAGCCCATAAATAATATGATGTGGAAATGAAAAGAAAGCAATGAAGTGACAAAATGTTTTTGAGAAAGAATCAAATAAACTTCCGTTGAATAAGCTGTTTGACAGGATGCTTTTCCTGTGGAAGCCTTTAATTGCTGTCAAATGCTTTCTATAATTAGGTCCTAGTCTGTCTTTAACCTCTGTAACACATTACATTCAACAAAAGACTTAAAGTATTAAGGAATTAAGATAGTATTTTAAAGTAAAATTGTATGATGATGCTCAAGATTTGTGACGTTCAAGACTGTTCATTTAAAAAAAATAGAAAAATTCCTCTGGATATTTTGTCTTATTTCTTTCTACGATTTATCCTAAAGATGCTCTTTATGTTTATAAAGCTTGAATCCTAGAAAACAGTTCTTAATATCAGATTCAAGAAATAAAGAAAAAGGGGTTAGTGAGAAATCCTACAAACAGACTTCAGAGTAAAGATGGTTTAAAAACACAGGTCTTCTCCACCAAT
Organism: Leopardus geoffroyi; assembly: GCF_018350155.1. Taxonomy (NCBI): domain Eukaryota; kingdom Metazoa; phylum Chordata; class Mammalia; order Carnivora; family Felidae; genus Leopardus; species Leopardus geoffroyi. The sequence goes on from NC_059326.1 coordinate 130,862,786, forward strand.
AAATCCCGCTGAAATAATCCTCATTTTAAAAAAAAGTAAGCCACAAGAACAGAGAAAATAAGAAACCACGGAAAAACTTTCAGAAGGAAAGCAGATGAATGGTGGTAACTGACAGCAGGCACAAGAAATCTCAATCTTTAACCAACAGTGAAGAACTTCCAAATGATTCACACTGTGCTTCTGAAAGTAAGGGTAAAGATGAAGCTAATACCGGAAGGATTGACTAATGATTCCTCGAAGTTAAGGGACTGAAGCACCCATTCCCCAGCCAAGAAAACAGGGAGAGCTCTGTAATGGGAGGTCCCATGTGCATTCAAGTGCAAGAATTAAGTAAATATTTACTTACTGAATGCTGAAACACTTCAACACCCTTCTTTTACATGTGCCTCAAGATGCCAGTAGCCAAACCTATCCTCTCAGATGACTGGAGAATTTTCCTGTAGCAAATGGTCCAGGTAAAGGTGAAACAACTAAACATACAAGAGGAGGTCCCTAATACAATGACACAAAAGATAATGCTCTGACACCGAAACCTGCATATGACAATCCCTACCCATCAGCATAGTGTTTCCAATAAGATTTTTATTTTCCCACTTTTAAAAATGAATAGATAGGGGCACCTGGGTGGCTCTGTCGGTTAAGCGTCTGACTTCGGCTCAGGGCATGATCTCGCGGTCCGTGAGTTCAAGCCTTGCGTCGGGCTCTGTGCTGACTGCTCAGAGCCTGGAGCCTGTTTCCGATTCTGTGTCTCCCTCTCTCTCTGCCCCTCCCCCGTTCATACTCTGTCTCTCTCTGTCTCAAAAATAAATAAACGTTTAAAAAAATTTTTTAAATGAATAGATAACTAAAGATCATTAGCAGAAAAAACCTCTAACTCGCAAACAAACAAACGAGCAAGCAAGCAATGTGAATACAAGATTAAAAAGAAGAAAAGGGGAATCCTGTCTGTGAAAATGGTATATTAAGTAGTTCCAAGAGTTCCCAACTCCATAGAAACTGAAAAATGTCAAAATTGTCAGAATAAACTGTTTTAACTCCACAAAATAGTCAAAGCTTTAGCGATACCAAACAAATGTTGAATCAAGAAAAAACTCACTTGAAACTGATAGGAAGCCTTTACACATTTTCACTCATCTTTGGCCCTCCCCCCTCACTGGCAAGGCAGTGGTGAGGAAGACTAGACTCTCCACTGCCAGGGTCAAACCCTGCTTCAAGGTCCAGAGAGAGCTGAAAAGGTCTTATTCTGCAAGAACTTGTCTGTCTGCTTTGCCCTATTGGGAGCCTACCCAAAGGACTGATCGAAGGCGCTTGCCTTCGTTTTGCCTGAGTCACAATTCTCTGACTTAGTTCCCTTAGCATTACACTCCCTAGCGAGGCAAGAGGGTGGAGGTTGAAATAGGCGGTGGGGACTAAGGAATGTACTTGTCGTGATCAGCAGCGCGAGCTGTATCCAATTGTTCAATCACTATGTTGTACACCTAACAAACACTGTATGTTAACTGTACTGGAATTTAAAACAAAATCAAAGAAAGGGACTCTCTCAGCAGAGTGGGGGCTATGCAGAGGGCATTCTGTGAAAATACTTCAATGTCCACCAACAACCTGCTGTTGCTTGAGGCCAGAGAATCAAGTTGAGGCAAACAACAGCCTGGGGGGGAAAGTTGCAGAGAGTTTCTTTGGGAAATGAGGTCAGTAAAAAGCGCCCACATATGGAGGAATTTAGAAAGACAAATGAATTTTAAGTGCAGGAGGCCTGTTCAGAAAAGGCATGAAAAACCCTTCAGCTTTTACCTCTGATTCTAGGTACACACCCGGAGAAAGAAATGAAGGCTGCGTCAGAGCTCTTAAGGAGCCTGGCGATGTGTTACAGAACCCCCCCTTCCCCTTCTCCCACCGCATTCCCTTCCCTCTTTTCCTCCTTCTTTTCTTTTGGACAACTGAAGAAGTGAGGATTTCAAAGTTCCCATGTGACAAAAACTACAGACTTCGTAAAAAAAAAAAAAAAAGAAAAAGTCTAGAAAAGTGACAAAATAAACTACGACACACAGCAACCTACAAAACATACCCCGAGGAGAGGGAGTGTGATTTCCAGATCCACCACATTATAACACTCAACATTTCTAGTTTTAACAAAACATGATGAAACCAAGCAAGGCAAAGCAACAAAAGGGTAGGTAAATTCACAACAGACAATATCTTTTCTGTCCGATTTCTGAAAAATCATTGCCAAACGTGCCCTCTATACTTTCTTATCAGACTTCTATGGTTTGGCGTTGTCATGTTTAAGTCTTTAGTTCATTTGCAGTTGCTTTTTGGGTATGGTGTAAGGTAAGGATCTAATTCCATCACTTATTTTTCAACACCATTTTGGGTGTCCTTTCCACATAGCGTATCCTGACTCTGCTATGTATTCTTGGCATCTCTGTTGACTAGTAGGACTGTAGAGGCCGGGGTTTAGTTCTGGGCTCTCATTCTGTTCCATCGGTCTGTTTGTGTCTATGCTAGAACAATACTGTTTTTATTACTGTAACTGTGCAACATACTTTGAAATCAAGAAGTGTGATTCTTCCAACTTTGTTATTCTTGCTCAAGATTATGTGGCTATTTGTGGTCCCATGCAAGTTTTAGGATATTTTTTCCTAATTTTGTTAAAGATATTTTTGGAATTTTGATGGGGATTGCACACAATCTGTCAATGGCTTTGCAAAATATGGTCATTTTACAATATTAATTCTTCCAATCCATGAACATGAAATATATTTGTCATTATTTGTGTCTTAATTTCTTTTATCAATACTTTATAGTGTTCAGTATATAGATATCTCATCTCCTTGGTTTGCTAGTATTTTGTTGAGGACTTTTACCTATATGTTCTTCAAAGATAATGGCCTGTAATTTTCTTTTCTCACAGTATTTTTACCTGGTTTTGGGATCAGACCAATCCTAGTCTCATAAAATGAGTTTGGAAGTAGTCCTGCCTTTTGAATTTTTTGAAGAGTTTGAGAAGGATTGGTATTTTTCCTTAAATGTTTGGTAAAATTCACCTGTAAAGCCATCTGGTGCTGGGCTTTTCTTTTTGGGGAGGTATTTGATTACTGATTCAATCTCCATAATTATTATGATCTGCTTACATTTTCTATTTCTTCATCATTTAATCAGTAAATTCATTGGTAGGTTGTATGTTTTTAGAAATTCACTGATTTCTTCTAGGCTATCCTATGTACTGGTGTGTAAGTATTCAAAGCAGTGTTTTATGATTCTTTTTATTTCTGGGTTATCGGTTGTAATGTCTGTTATTTTAGTTCTGATTTGAGTCTTTTATCTTAGTGTAGCTAAAGGTTTGTCAATGTTATCTTTGTGAAATGTCAGCTCTTAGCCTAATTCATCTTTTCTATTCTTTCTCTTCCCCCTATTTATTTCTGCTCTCATCATTGTTATTTCCTTCCTTATGCTGACATTGGGTATAGTTTATTCAGCTTTTTCTAATTCTTTAAGGTGCAAAGTTGGATTAGTTATTTGACATCTTTCTCTCTCTTTTTATTAATGTAGGCATTTATCACTATAAACTGCCCTCTTGGAACTGGTTTGGCTGCATCCCTAAGTGTAGGTATTGTGTTTCCATTTTCATTTGTCTCATATGTTTTGATTTCTTCATTGAAATCAGGTGTGTGCTGTCTTTCACTATCCTAGCTCTCCTCCCGTTAACTGACTTCTAATTTCCCAACACTATAGTCAGAAAAGATGTTTGATAGGATTTTAATATTAACTGTTAAGGCTTGCTTTGTAGCCTACCATACAATCTATACTGGAAAATGTTTCACATGCACTTGATAAAAATGTGTGTTCTGGTGTTGTTCAATGGAAAATTCTGTATAAATGTATTAGTTCCATTTGGTCTAAAGTGGAGTTCAAGTAAAATGTTTCCTTCATTTTCTGTATGGATGATCTACTCACTTTTAACGTGAGATATTAAGAACCCCCACTATTATTGTAATGCTATTTATTTCTTCATTCAGATCTGTTAATATTTGCTGTATATATTTGGGTTTTCCTGTGTTGGATGTATTTGTCTCTTGTAATAGTTTTTTATTTAAAATTTGTCTGTGACATGAATGTAGCTGTTCTTGCTGTTTTCATTTCCACTTGTATGGACTACAGGTCCCTTCACTTGCAAGCCTTAACACTTTATGGAGTCTCTTATAAGCACCTTATAGTTGGTCTTATTATTTTTAGTCCACTCAATTACTCTTTCTATTGCAGAAGTGAATCCATCTAATTACTGATAACTAAAAATTTACTGTTACCATTTTAAAAATTGTTTTCTGGCTATTTTGAAGTTCTTTTATTCCTTTTTTCCTCTCTTGCTGTCTTCCTTTGTGATTTTAAATTTTCTGTGATAGTTTTTACATGAGTATTATTTCTTTGAAGTTTGGTACAATGCCCCAGTAAAACCATCTGTGTTTTAAGTAGAGTTTATGCAAAATATTTAAATATAAAATCAATATTTAATTCATATAGGACTATTCACATTATCTAATTCTTCTTAAGTGTGTTTTGGAGTTTCCGTCTTTCAAGAAATGTATTCATTTCATTTAAGTTACTGGACTTAAGAACTTAAGATATTAGTCATATTCACTTATCTTTTTAAGGTCAGTAGGGTCTGTAGTGCTAAGCCTTCCTTGATGCTTGATGTTACTGGATATTGGTAATTGGTTTCTCCTCTCACTCCCTCTCCATCCCTCCATCTCTCTTGTGAGATTGCTACAGTTTTGTCAATTCTATAAATTTCTTTCAAGTTTTTTATTTTATTTATTTATTGAAAGAGAGAGGGGGGATGCACAGAGAGAAGAGAGAGAATCTCAAGCAGGATCCGTGCTGCCAGTGCAGAGCCTTATATGGGACTCGATCTCATGGGCTTGATCATGAATTACAGTAAGATCATGACCTGAGCTGAAATTGAGTCTGATGCTTAACCAACTGAGCCACCCAGGTGCCCCTATGGATTTCTTTAAAGAATGGCTTCTGACTTGATTTTCTATACCTTTTTCTGTCTTGAATACAATTGATACCTCCTCTAATATTATTTCTACATGCTTTCAGTTAATTTTCTAATTTTTCAAGTTTCTTGAGATGGGAGCTTAGATTGTTGATTTGATCATTTCTTTTTAATTTTAGTCTAAGAATTAAGGGCAATACTTTTCTCATTAAGTATTGCTCTACTCATATCCCATGGACTTTGAAATTTTGCATTTTCTTTTTTATTCAGTTACATGTATATTTTATTACCTTTGGGACATTCTTTTTGTCCCATAAATTATTTAGAAAGATGTTTTTCACTCTCCATGTGTTTGGAGATTTTACTATTATATTTCTATTATTGATTTCTAGTTTGGGTCCATTATGATGAGAGAACATACTTTGTGCTTTTATTTTAAAAGTTCATCGCACAGAGAAGATTCTAAGAAGACAATTTCTTTCTCCCCACTCTTTAAGATGTTGTTCCACTCTCTTCTAGTTGACATTAAGATGAGAGAAATGCTATTATCTCATTCCTTTATATGTACTATGCTATTTTGTCTCCTTTCAAGATTTCTCTTATTACTCTAGATTTAAGGAATTTTCCTATATCTTAGTAAATTTTTACTCATATTTCTTTTGGCTGGGGTTTGCTGAGCTTTTTGGATCTACAGCTTTACAGGTTGCATCAAATATGGAAAACTTTTTGCCACTGTTACTTCAAAATTTTTTCTCTCCCCTTTTTCCTTTCAGAATTTTAATAACACTAACATTCCTTTTTTGGAAGTTATACCAAGAGTCACTTTAATTTTTTAAATCTTTTTTCTCCATATTTCATTTTGAAGGCTTTCTACTGCTGTTTTCAAACCCAGTAATATTTTCTTATGTGGAAATTTCGTTTTCATCTCTAGCGGCTTATTTTTGGTCTTTTCAAAGTATCTTTAACATGTTTACTTAATTTATTCAAATGTTTCAATGTCTACAAATGCTATTATCTATGTCATTATCATATTCAATTGATTTTTCTTGCTATTTGGGTGATGTTTTCCTGCTCCTTTACATGTCTTATCGTTTTATTAAATTTGAGGTTATAGACTGTTAATTTGTTGGGTCCTAGATGTCTCCTGTTTCTTTAAGTATTCTTGAGGTTCATTCTAAAATACTATTATATGGAAACAGTTCCATCCTTTCAAGTCTTGCTTTTAAAATGCTTTAGTGGTACCTGGGGAGCTCAGTTAAGAGTCAGACTCTTTATTTCAGCTCAGGTCACAATCTCATGGTTCGTGAGTTCGAGCCCCATATTGGGCTCTTTGCTGACAGTGGGGAGTCTGCTTGGGATTCTCTCTCTCTCTCTCTCTCTCTCTCTCTCTCCCTCCCTCCCTCCCTCTCTTCCTCCCCCATGTGCATGCTCATGCTCATGTGCTCTCTTTCCAAAATAAATAAACTTAAAAAAAATAAAATAACATGCTTTAAACAAAACCAGAGCTGCATTTGTTCATAGGCTACCTTTGAGACAAAACCCTTCTCAGTACTTTACTGAGTACTTTACTCAGTACCCTGTATAGTATGAGATTTTCTGTGTCTTGCTGTTAGGCACAAGCATTATACCTGGGCTTAAGGGATCCTTCCTGTCAGTCCTTTTACATATTATATACTCAGGTTTAGGTAGTTTCTTCAAATGCGTATGTTGATCAAAACTCATCTGAAAAAGTGAGTGACTCTACGATTTGTACTCTCTAGAGTTCTCTCTCTGTGCAAGCCTCTCTGTCCTGGCACTTTGTTCTATGAATTCTATCTGCTTTGACCTCCCATACTCTCCACGCTACTGACTGAGGGTGATCTCTGGATTCTATGTGGGTTCCTCTTCCCTGCTCTAAGATTAGCACTTTCTTCACACACTAAACTTAGACAATATTAGTCTGAGACAGTGTTAGTCTGAGCAGGGGAGAGGGGCAAAGGGAAAGAGACAGAGAATCTTAAGCAGCCTCCATGCTCAAGTGTGGAGTCTGACACAGGGCTTGATCAGACCACCCTGAGATTATGACCTGAGCCAAAATCAAGAGTCAGACTCTCAACTGACTGAGCCAGCCAGGCACACTTACTTGCATTATTAAGAAGGTTATTAATCAGAAGTGAACCAGTGGATTAATTAGGGTCATTTTAAATTAAGGAATATTACTGGGATTTAATATATGTTTAGTGAATGAATAAATGGTGTATTTTATTGACTGGAGGAGAATAAATGTCTGGTTTAAAATTTCCAACATCTCTGATGAACAAAGATTCAAAAATCTTCAACAAAAGATTAGCAATATTATTTCAACAGTATGTTAAAATTATCATACACCATGACCAAAGTGGAATTTATACTTGTAAGGCAAAGATCATTCAACATGCACAAATCAAGTAATGTGTCACAACATGAATTAAAATCATATAGTCATCTTGAAAGATGCATAAAATGGGTATTTGATAACATTCAACATCCTTCCATGACAAAATCTCAACAAAAGGAAACGAACTTAACATAGTAAAGGTCATATATGAAAAGCCCTAACATCATATTCAACGGTGAAGAACTTAGTTTTCCTTTAATGTCAAGAACAAGACATGGATGCCCACTTTCACCACTTCTTTTCAACATAGTACTCGAAGTTCTACCCAAAGCAATTAGGCAAGAAAAAGAAAAAAACCTTATCAATCAGAAACGAAAAGTACAATTATCTCTTTGCCAATGATGCGACTTATATATAGAACACTAAAGAAGCCACAAAAATCATCAGAAAATTCAGTAAAGCTGAAGGATACAATTCAACATGCAAATGTCAGTCACATTTCTATACACTAACAATAAACTATCTGAAAAGGAAATGAGGAAAACAATCTCATTTATAATAGCATCAAAAAGTACAAAACCTTTAGGGACAATCTTAATGAGGTGAAAGACTTGTACTATAAAAATTATAAAACATTAATGAAAAAAATTCAAGAAGACAAATGGAAAGATATTCCAAGTTCACAGATTAAAGAATTAATTTTGTTAAAATACTCATACTACCCAATGTGATCTGCAAGATTTAGATTGATGCAATCTTTATAGAAATTCTAATTTCATTTTTCACAAAAATAGGAAAAAAATCCCCAAATTCCTATGGAATGACAAAAGACTCAGAACTGCCAAAACAATCCTAAATGAGAAAAACAAAATTGGAGATATTTACTTCTTGATTTCAGAATACCTTTAAAAGCCACAGTAATCAAAATAGTATGGTGCTAGCAATAAATACAGACATATAGCCCAAATGAACAGAATAGGAGCTCAGAAACAAACCTAAGCACAAGCGTTCATTCAATCTACAACGAGTGTGCCAAAAATACATAAGAGGGACAAGACAGTCTGTTCAGTAAATGGTGTTTGGAAAACTGGACATCCACATGTAAAAGGCCCTTAACAGATGCTATACACAAAAATTAACTGAAAACAGAAATGGATTAAACACTTAAACATAACATTTTGGAATCATAACATTTCTCTAAGATAACAGAAGACAAAAGCCTCAGGACACTGAGCTTTGCAATAATATCTTTAATATGACACCAAATGCACAAGCAACCAAAGTCAAACAAACAAGAGGGACTACAGCAAACCAAGCAGCGTCTGCATAGCAAAGAAAATAATCAACAGAGTGAAAAAGCAACCTATGGAATGGGAGAGAATATTTGCAAACCATACATGTAATAAAAGTTTTATATCCAAAATGCATACAGAACTCATACAACTCAATAGAGAAGAATTTACTAATGTGACTTTAAAATGAGCAAAAGATATGATAGACTTTTCTCCAAAGAAGGTATACAAATGGCCAAGAAGCATATAAAAAGATATTCAACAACACTAATCATCAGGAAATGCAAATCAAAATCACAATGAGATACCACTCCACATCTGTTAACATGACTATTATTAAAAAATACAAGTGTTGATGAGGATGTGAAGAAATGGGGACTCTTGCACACTGCTGCTGGAACGTATTGGTGTACCTGTTATGGAAACCAGTATAGACATTCTTGAAAAAATTAAAAACAGAATTAGCATAAGATCTAACAATTCCACTCCTGGGTATATATCTAAAAGAATAGATATCAAGACCGTGAAGAGATATATGAAGTCCTGTGTTTGTTGCAGCATTACTCAAAATAGCCAAAAATGACAACAACCAAAATATCCATCAACAGAAGAATGGATAGAAAAATCATCTTACACATATACATCAGATTATTATTCAGCCTTTAAAAATGAGCCAATTATGCAATATGTAACAATGGGGATGAATCCTGACAACAGTATTCTATGTGAAAAAGGGCAGGCACAGAAGGACAAATACTGCATGATTCTACTTATATGAGGTTAAAGACTAATTCATGGAAAAAGAGTGAAATGGTATGGTTGCCAGGGTTATGAGAAAGGGTGGGGGCGGGGGGGAGTTTGTTCAACAGGTATGAAGTTTCATTTATAGCAGATAAATAAGTTCTAGAGATCTGCTGTGCTTATACTCAACAATAATCTATTGCACACTAGACGGGGAGTGATAGGTACTGGCTTCTAGTTATGCAATGATTAAGTGATAGAGATAAAAGGTACAGCAAAGGGAACATAGTCAATGTATTATAATATTGCTGTATGCGTGCTCGCTTCGGCAGCACATATACTAAAATATTGCTATATGGTGACAGATGGTAGCTACATTTACGATGAGCATAACATAATGTACAGACTTGTCCATCAGTATGCTGCACACCTGAAATGTTAACATTTTATCTCAACTGTACTTCAGTAAAAATAGTTTAAGAATAGATCCCATGTTGTGCTCTTATCACAAAAAATAAAAGTGAAAATAGTTTTAAAAATATGTAAATTAAGTGCTCAAAGAAAATCCAATAACAATAGCAATAAAACTAATGTAGCTTTCTCTAAAAGATTATCAATCCTTTCAGTAAATACTTTGGATATTATTTATGCCCTTAACAATATGTTGGGAACTAGGTGCAATGTAATTCCTGATCTCCATAAGCTTAGACTTTAATTAAGACAAAACCAAATTAAAAAAAAATGCATAGAATTATATAAAACGACCTATTGCTGATAAGTCTCTGACTCTTTCATTACACTTTTATGTTAATAAGGGTCTGATCTTGGGAGAGATAATGATACTTGGAGCCTTACTTCAAGTAAATCATAAACTGACAGATTTTCAAGCTGTAGTCTAATTTAGAAAGCAAAAGTTCAAATATCTGAAGCAACACGATTAACTTCCTACGAGGGCAGTTGCCTTTGAAATAGACCTTAAATATAAATGGATATATTTTTACTCTGACAGACAGAACATTGTATTTCTTGGGTAAACTTGAAAATTTTTCTAATTTAAAAAATGTTGGCACTCTTCAAGTCATAGCTTTAACAAATCCAGTTATGTGTGCTTTTTATTTAGTGCCAAATATTAGATTGCGAATGGAAAAATAAAGACTATTAACTAGGTGTTTTCAACTTGGAGATTTCACAGCAGCATAAGAACAAAACAAAATGTAATTTTTTTCATATCACAGATTTCATTGTTATTATCTACCGTTTAATGCCTAGTACATCATGCATTTCAATACTGTCCTGTTTCCCAAAAAGGAACACTGCAAAGGAGATTTTTAATTATTAAAAGACTTTCTAGTCATCAAATAATTTTTTCTTCCATTATTTACAAAGTAATACCCTGTTTCATTTTTGTGCAATAACAGATACTTGATCTTATTTTCCTTTTTTTACAACACACTTCTTACAATACCACATATCCTCAGTTTTTTTTAGACTTTGTTTACCACATTCATTTTCATTTCAAATGTTTGCAAATCACTAGAAAAATTCAAGACCATTTCATCCAGATGATTTGAATTCCATTCTTTTGATTTTTGCTTTTGCATCCCTTTCAATTCTGAAGGATCAAAACAAATTAAACCCTATTAAGAGTGGAGTTTTATTTTGAAGTGTTTTGACTTGCAAGGCACTGTCCACAAACTGAATTTTATGGAGTTAAACTGTATTTCTTGATAAAATGACCACTAATTGCATAAAGTTAATAATGCGTATTACCTCTCCTAGTGTTGGATTTTACTAAAAAAATTTACCTTGTATTCCTAAACTGAATAAAGAAATAATACAGGTTGGTAATTCTTTCACAGTAATCAGCAAGAAGGTCACTAAAGAAAGTGGTTTTGCCCATCTTAGTTCAAAGTTATTCTGAGAATTAGGTAAACAAAATGAAATATATGGGAACATATTCTAAACCGAATTTGACTATAAGGTATTCTTCTGTAAATTCCTATAGAAAGGACTGTATTCCAAAAATTTATTTGTAATAATACTATCTTAGGTCTTTTCAGCTAATTTTAGCTTACCATTTAAGTTAAACACAAAAAAATTATTTCAACAATGCTGACATCAGATAGACTTTTTAAACATTTCTTCTACACAGCAAATGTCAGAGTATCCATCTTTCTGGCTAGTTAGGATTTGTTTTCAACTAGGACTCCAATCAGCAAGTGATGCCGACAGCCAAAAAGAATTTTGTCCTCACCAAGCCCAAAGAAACATTCCCGTGTAAGATGTAGGCTACAAAGGCACAGGAAAAAATAGGTCACCAATTTACAGCTAGATAAATAGGCTTACGGTAAGGTAATATACACATACATTTACTTAATAGAATTAGCAAATTCATTTCTCAAAATCTTACTTTTATTTTTTTGCTTGAATTATAATTGACATATAACATTGTATAAGTTTAAGGTACACAATGTGATGACTTGATATACATAGATATTGCAAAATTTACCACAATAAGATCAGGTAACACATCCATCACCTCACATAGTTACAACTTTTTGTGTTTGCTGAGAACTTTTAAGATTTGCTCTGTTAGCAACATTCAAATATGCACTACACTACGATTAACTATAATCATCATTCTGTACCTTATATCCCAAAATCTTATTTATCTTAAAGCTCAAATTTTTTATCCTTTGACTACCTTCACTGATTTCCCCCACCCTTCCTCTGTCCCTGAGAATCACCACTTCATTCAATGTTTCTAGGAGTTTGGTTTTTTGAAATTCCATCTATAAGTGGTATCATAAATATTCTAAAAAACACTTGTCTCTAACTCATTTCACTTGGTATAATGCTCTTCAGATTCATCTATGCTGTTGCAAGCAGGATTTTCATGTAAATATATATATATTTTTGTATATATATATGAAAATTTATATGAATATATACATATTGTCATGTGTGTGTACATGTGTATATATATTTTCACATATATATGTGTATACATACATGTATACACACACACACATATTTTATCTATTTTTGAGGGAGAACAGGGGAGTGGAAGAGAGAGAAGAGGAGAAAGAGAATCCCAAGGAGGTTCCACAATGACTGATGTGGGGCTCAACCTCATGAACCGTGAGATCATAACCTCAACTGAAATCAAGAGTCGGAGGCTTAAATGACTAAGCCACCCAGGTGCCCTGGATTTTCTACTTCTTTATAGCTGCATAATATTCCATTGCACATATATACCATTGTTTATTTATCAAGTCATCCATTGATGGACACTTCGATTGTTTTCACATCTTGGCTAGTGTAAATAATGCTTTAAACATGGAGATGCAGATATGTCTTTAAGATAGTGATTTAAGGACTTCTTAGATTGTTTTCCTTAGAGGCTATACCAATTAACATTGCTACCAGCAGTGCACAGATCCTTGTCAGCACTATTTTTTGTTTTTCTTGTCAAAGACATTCTAACAGCTGAGATGATGCTTCATTCTGGTTTTGATATGCATTCCCCTGATGACTACTGATGTTGAGTACCTTTTTATGTACCTGTTGGCCATTTGTGTATCTTTGGAAAAATGTTTATTCAGGTCCTGTATCAACATTTTAATGAGCTCTTTTGCTATAGAATTGTACGAATTTTTCACATAATTTGGATATTAACCCAAGTATATTATCAGATATGTGGTTTATGAATATTATCTCCCATTCTTTAGGTTACCTTTTTATCATTTAGGTTACCATTTTATCATTTCTTTTGCTATGTGGAAGGTTTTATTTTGATTTAAACTTTATTTTTCTTTTAATTGTTTATGCTTTTAATGTCATATCTAAAATAATTATTATCAACATCAATGTCAAGGAACTTTTCCCCTATGTATTCTTTAAGGAGTTTTGAGTTTCAGGTCTTACATTTATGTCTTTAATACATTTCTATTTAACTTTTTATGAGTGATATAATTCCAACATCCAGTTTTGCATGTGACTATTATTTTCCCATTACTATTTATTGTAGAGACTATCCTTTCCCCATTGTGTATTCTCATCTCCTTGTCAAAGATGAATTTGTATGTGCATGGGTTTATTTCTAGGCTTACAATTCTGTTTCATTGCAATTCGTCAAGGCAAAGAAACAAAAACCATCCAGATTAGAAATGAAAAAGTAAAACTGTATCTATTTGTAATACAATAATTATATATATATATATATATATATATATATATATACATATATATATGTTTATTCCTAAATACACCACAAAAAACTGTTAGAATAAACAAATTCAATCAAGTTGCAGGATATAACACCAACATACAAAAATCAGCTGTATGTCTACATGCTAACAAATATCTGAAAAAGAAATAATCCCATTTACAATAGCTGAAAACAATACTTAGTAACAAATTTAGCAAAGGAGGTGAAATATCTATACACTAAAAAGTATAAAACACTGGCCAAAGAAATTGAAGACACAAATAAATGAAAAAGAAATCATGTGTTCCAGGATTGAAAGAATCGTTCCTAAAATGACCACACTACACAAAGCCATTTATAGATTCAATGCATGCTCTATCAAGATTCCTATGACACTGTTATAGTAAAAAAAAAAAAAATAGTATGATGCTGGCATAGAAATAGATTCATAGGTCAAAGGAAAACAAAGGATAGTTCATTTAAAAAATAGTCTTAGGACTGTATAAGTCTCAATATAAGTAAACTTCTTAGTAATCACTGACTAGCTTATCTCTGAGGATACCAATTATGAGAATCAAGACTTTGTTTTGTTTGTTTGAACATTGTGATCTTTAGTGATGTACATTTTATGAAGAGCAAAATGCACAAATCCTGATTGAGTATTTAAATGTCTTTTTACATGTAGACACATAAATTTATGTACCCACCACTCACATCAAAATAGAGAAATTCCCATCACCCAAGAAAGATCACTCATGTTTTCTAGTAAATAGTCTTCTCATGAATAGTAACCACTATTCTGGCTTCACAGAATAGTTTTGCCTGCTCCTGAAATCACAGGAAGGGATCAAATACCATGTGTGTACTTTACTGAGAGTAGCTTTTTTTTGCACAAACTATATTAACAAAATTGTTTTAACAAAGCATGCTATAAGTTGTACATTCCTGTAGTAAATTTATTGGTTTTGAAGAATAAATAAGCTGATATGGGTGATCAGGACAGAGTGCCATTTCTCAGATCATGTTTACCTTATCATCTTTCACATGGTAAACAACAAATATTTGTGGAATGAATAAATAATTATCAGTTACTAGATTGCCAGACGGATCTCTGTCTCTTCTGAGCCCAGAGATTCTATTTTTATTCCCCCATTCCCAAATGTAGAGGCAGCTCACAGCAGGCACTCAAAAGATATGTGTCCAATGACCTAATCATTGGCAAATTCGAAGGAAATTTTACTATTTTTTTCCTTCATAGGTTTCTATATCCTGAGGCTCTGATGCAATGAGATTTTTTGCTTTTAAAATGTATTTAGTTGACAATAAGACATTCATTAGTTCAATGTCCTCTGAAGTCAGAACTATGTTCAACAAAAAAAATCAGATTACAGCACAGTGAACAGTTATCTCCCCTTTACTCCTGTCAATATGAGTGACTTTACTCCCTGGAAAAACTGCATAAAGAGAGAATTTAAAATTTTAAAAGGGAGCAGCATTAATATCTGGTATTAGGTATCAGAGAGAATGGAAGTTTAGCTTAGCAGAAAAAAGTCTGGACCCAAAATTAGATGGTGAGTGCTTGCTGAGATTGCATTATCCCCTGGCTTCCTGACTTCAAATCAATCACCTCTATTGTTCAGTTCTTAGCTGGTCTCCTACAAAAGCCAGAGGCTCACAAGCATGTGGCAAGAATCATTACAAATCTCTTTTAATTAATACAAGATAAACACAACTTTACATTTAAATTCAATGAGTATTTTTAATGTTTCTTTTCAAAGCCGTCTTGTAGCCTGGACCCAACAATTCTGTTGAGTTGTTTGCTATTAAAAATCCAGTTTCGATGTCTAAATGATTTTTAAAAACTTTTTAAATGATTATTTAAATTTGAGAGAGACAGAGAATGCTAGTGGGGAAGGGGCAGAGAGAGAAGGAGACAGAGAATCTGAAGCACTGTCAGTGCAAAGCTCGATGTGGGGCTAGAACACACGAACTGTGAGATCATGACCTGAGCCAAGGTCAAATGCTCAACCGACTGAGCCACCCAGGCACACCTGTCTAAAGGGTTTTAAGGGTTAAAATATTTTTTGTTTTATTTTGTAAAACCAAGAGTATCTTAAAGAGTTTGGGAATTACTCTTCCTGTTTCTTTATTCACTGCTTGGAGTTTTAGCACTTGGCAAATGCTCTGCATCATACCCATTGAGCCTTCTTTGGTGTCGTGTGGACTGTTCTACTGATGATGCTCCTTAAGAAACCTGGTTGGACTTAATAAACAAATGTGGATTCAAAACATTACAACAGGAAGCAGTACCAAACCTACAGAGTGGCTGCATAGGGACTGTTAAGAAGAAAACCACAGGCCCAAAATGACATCACTTAGGCTGAACCCCCAAACCGGGGCTTAATAACTTATCTAATTATAGCTTCAACCTCCCCCAGAAATGTAGTTTTAACAGGTCAGTGAGGAGATTTCTGACTGTCACCACCTGAAGTTAGGTGCCATATGGGCCCTGTCTATTTCCTAGAGAAAGATCACATAATCTGCATGTTAAGAACCTCTGCTCTCCCCTGTAAAGGAAAGCACTCTTGCCTGGAACAATGCTTTTCCTTGCTAGTAACTTCCCTGCCCCACACTCCTTCTTTTAAAAACCTTCCATTTTGTAAAACTCCTTGAAGCTCCCTTCTGCTTGCAAGATGGGCTGCTGGCCCAATGCATGAATCATTTAATAAAGCCAATTAGATCTTCAAATTTACACAGTTACATTTTTTTGTAACAAGATTAATTTGCTGTAATTTAACTACAGAGAAAGGTCAGTCTAAATGCCCATATGTTAATTTTCATACACTGATAAAAAATTTATTATTTGTCTTTGTCTGAACTCCGCTTCCACTTTCACCCCAACCCTCCTCCCCTATAAACACATGCAAAGTGTTCTTCACATGATTTGGCCCCAGAAGGCTTAGGATAGAAAGCCTGCATACTCTGCAAGCCATTTTTGGATGTGTTGACATGCAGAATAGTTAATCTGCTCTGTTTTCTCAGGTCTGGTTTCAAGGATCACCCTGGAGAGCTGAGAACATCTCTTTTTTTCTCTCCATCCTAAATATTATTTCTGTATTCCTATCATGCAGTGAGTTTTTACCACACTAAATCTAGATATGAGTCACACTTTGTTATGCTTTGGCAAAATGGGATAATTGATATGCAAGTCAGGGAAATGTAGGAGGTTATTTTCTTTCTTTTGAAATCCCAAGGCTGTGCAATGCTGATTGCTCTATGTAAGAGGAATCTCCTGATTGCTACTTGACAGGTGAGTACCAGGGACAGGGACAGAGAAACTGCTTTTACAGACCTCAAGATAAGCTTTTCTTCTCGTCCCCTCCATGCTTGCCACCATGCCCACTGGTAGATACATGTTACCTTCTTCAGTGGAGTGGAGTGCTAGGATCACTTACAATTTTTACACTTTTTCTTCTTACATCCAATTTTCCATTCCTTGATATCACTAAAGGATGTCTTATTCCTCAACGTTTTTTACTGTGTACAATACACAAAGCGAGTTCTAAAGCACACTTGCTTTGGGTGCTAGTGTGAAAATATCTGCTAAGTATTTGCTTCCATCTAAGACTACCCAGCGGGACTTGTGTTAAGGTCCATTGTAGCAAAAATGAGGAATAATGACATTTCTGCTTTTCCTGAGCCAACAAGATGATGGTAGGTTGGAAAGGTGATATTGACCAATCATTGCATGTCATGTCTTTTTTTTTTGTTTAATTTTTAAGACCACGACTCATGTTAGGTAAATGCAACCTTTATGTCAAATATGTTGTATTAGCCACTGGAGTGGTTAGCAAATAGTGGGTTCTCTCTCATCTTTCAGTCACATGATAGTATTGTAATTAACCACCTTTCTGCATTCAGCTGTGGCCACATGACATTCTACTGTGAAAGCGATGCGCAGGGCCCCAGAGAGTGGTTGCTCTGTCAGGGCCCTGAAATTAGCATGAGTTCGCACACAACTCTCTGAAACCCTCAACAGACATACAGTATAACAGGATTTAGCCTTGGTTTTCTCTGAGATTTAGTTTCCTTGTTTTCATCACTTTCACTGCCGTAATTGTACACGTTTTCCTTTCTTCACATACCTTTTTGAAATCCTAAGGGAAAACTTTACGTACGCCCAGATTTTTGGAAAATTTCTCATTCGCATCGGACATGAAGCCAAAACTTATTTAAGGTCTACACAGTAAGATCCAGCCATTGAAAGAGAAAGCTTCATTTACTATATTCCTACAGTCATGAGGGATATTTTATGGATGTTTTCCTCAAATTAGGACCACCTTCCCTCTCACAAAAAGTGCCCTCAACTTTCATTCAAGTTACTTGGAATTTTTTATGTACCACTTATGTTTACTATAAATGCAGGGGAAAGAATTTTATTGACATCCACCAGTACAAAAATCCAACAACCTTTATTTTACTAATCTGTATAACTAAATTTATATGTTCTGTTACCTGTTTAGAATGAAATTGAACTTGTCCTTCAAAAGGAATCAGCTGTCAAAAACAAACTCCTAAGAATTTCTCATTTCATCTTTATATGGACTTACAAGTTCTCCATTAAAGCTTGTATCATTATAGTATGTTCACACTATTTTCCAGAGTAATGCAAGTCTGTTTCCCAGTGCTTGCCAGTGTTTGCTTCCCAGCTGATGCTCAACTGACACTTCTCAAGTGAATAAGACACTTATTTATGTAAAATTACATGAATGGGGTGACTGAATGGCTCAGTGGGTTGACCATCTGACTCTTGATTTCAGCTTAGATCATGATCCCAGATTGTGGGATCAAGCCCCCCCATCTGGCTCTGTACTGACCATGGAGCCTGCTTAAGATTCTCCCTCCCTCCCTCCCTCTCTTCCCTCCACCCGCCTCTGTTCCTCTGCCCCTCTATCACACTTGCACTTTTTCTCTGTCTAAAAAATAAAAAATAACATAAAATAAAATAAAACACATGTAGACAAGGAAGAACAAGCCCAGTAAATATTCAAACTTCTCATTATGTAGAAGTGTGACATTTGTGTACACTGTAAAAGCACCTTCCCTTTTCTGTGTCTAAAAAATCCCATGTCTTCTGGATGCCCTCAATGCCCATGCTGGCCTGTGAATCTTTCTGTTGCATATTAGTTCTACTTTGCCATCAGTAAGGCTGATCACGTATGTAAACTCAATCAATGATTTTATTCCTGAAGGAATAGATTGGTGATCCTATTTTAATAATCATGAAAACAGTGTAAGGGCCATTACAGTATGGAGTAAAGCTGTGCATTCTGGCCCAATAATGAGAGGCTTGGCTAATGCTACACAGAATATGATTGAAGAGATCGGTCCTGATTTGTCCTAGGATCACCTCCAGACTTGGGAAGGATCATTTGAGGAGAGCTTGTAGAGTCGAGTCCTGACTTGCTTCCTGCCACAGATACTTTATTGTTATTGTCTTACATTCTGATTGCTTAATATAATATACCCCATTCACTGTGGAGATGGTGGTGGAAATGTTGTTTTGTTTTCAGCAAAAAATGGATTAGCTGATTCAAATGTTCCCTACACAGCAGCTCTAAAATAGGGCCCTCCTGAAATTGTCTTAACAGAATGAGAACAGGAGAATGAGGCCACGAGTACACACTGGAAACTTCTGGGATGATAACAGCAATTAAGATCATAAGCTCCAGAGTCATCAGGTCCAGTTTGAGTTCTTGGCTCTTACATGCTGGATGACTTCAGATAGGTGACAAGCCTCAGTGTCCCTATCTGTCCAACAGGGACATAATGGTACTTAACTTGTAGGGCTATTTTGAGTATCACATGATAGAATGCTTGTAAGGTACTTGAGCGCCTGGCACATATGAAATATTCAGTAAGTGTTTGCTTTAGTCTGTTTGTTTGCTATTGCTGTTTTGTTTTTATTATTACAAATAAAAGCTTGATGCCAGAGTTGGAACTGCTCTTTAGCAGCCAAACAAATGAGACCTCTGGCTCTTTATTTAAACAGTTAAAGACTATGACAGAATCATGTAAATAGTGATTCTCCCATCTCACATATTGTGCCATAGAGTGAACACTCACCCAAAGAAATTATGATAAAAAGGAGAAAAAGCACCCCAAATTACTATAAAATGAAGTTAGGTATATGGGGATGGGGGGGCTTTTAGAGATATCAAATACTTGTGCTAAGAAAATGTTATCAGCTTTAATAAAAATTGCTAGAGGGCAAACATCCTGTCTGTTTAACTTGTAAATATTGCAGAGCTTCAAAACACAGAACTCTATGTGTCTGTGTGTATATGGATGCTTTTGATAAGGAATTGAGATGTTAAAGAACAAGCCCAGTGAATATTCAAGTCTCTTTAGGGAACTGAAACAGTGTATATATAAAATTAAAATATTAGGTTATGGACAATACAGTGATAATTGTATCCCTTGCTTGTGTCGTGCATGTGTTGGTTACCTTGGATTTTCATAAATCTGTGGTTCTGAGTTTTTTCTCTTACTACACATGTTTTCATTTACACCATTATGAGGAACTGATTTTATATTCCACTGCAGCCAGAATACCAAAAGTGACATTTGTTTGTATAGACAAGGACAAAAATAGTATGGGTACAAGGATGGGATGAACAAACATTCAGAAAACAAACAAAAACTGAGGCAATGGTATGAAGGAGGAGTACAGATTTCTAGTGTCATCATCATACACACTCTTTCATGTAGAGGCCACTTTTGTACTTGTATCTTTTCCCCCCAGATGGTAAAAGAGGTTTAGAATTATTGTCACACTCAGGCCATTTTCCATGGGTGAAGGCCAATAAGGAACGTACCCTAACTTTCATAATAGATACAACACTCTACTATCCTTTGTTTCCAAAAATGGCTGCAACGGTAACACCCAATTCACATGACCTTATCCATGTGAATTTTCCAGTTAATAATCAAGAGAGAAAGTCTGTTTCTTCCACTTGAATCTTGGCTGGTTTTAGGGCCTACTTTGACAAATGGAATGCACCAGGAGCGAAGGAGTTGACCTTTGATCTGGCCTTAAAAGAAAAGCAAACGCTGCCTTTAAATTTTGGAATCTTCTTCTTGGAACGTAGCCACCATGTGGTGAGGAAGTCCAAGTAGCTATGTCAAGATACTGGCAAGGAGGATAAGCAAAGCTGCTGGCTAAGTCCTCAGCTGAGCTCCTTGCTGAAAGCCAGTATAATCTTCCAGGTATAGAACTGAAGCCAGTTAGGATGTTGGAGTCATAGCTGCCAGCTGACATGGGAGAAGCCCCAGCAGGCACTCCATGAACCCAAAGTCCCTAACTAAACAAGCGGAATCCTTAACTGTCAGAATCCTGAGCACATCTAAGAATTGTATTTTAAACCACTAAATTATTTTCACATGTTTTTATCATGGTATAATCCACATAATAAAAATGGCTATTTTAACCATTTTTAAGTGTACAACTCAGTGGCATTTATTGTGCTTGCAAGTTTGTGCATTCCTAACTAGGATCTATTCAAAAATCTTTGTGACTGCACCAAATTGCAATCCCAAACCCCTTTAGTAATTCCTCTCATTTCACCCTCTCTACAGCCCCCGGTAACCACTAATCTACTTTCTATCTCCATGGATTGGCTTATTCTAGATACTTTAAAGAATCACACAATATCTGTTCTTTTGCCTCTGGCTTATTTTATGTAACATAGTGCTTTCAAGGTTCACCTATGTTGTAGCATATACCAAACCTTATTTCTTTTTATGGCTGAATAACATTCCATTATACACATAAATATACTATATACATGTATACACACACACACACACACACACACACACACACACACACTACATTGTGTTTATCTGCCTATCTGTTGATGGTCACTTAGGTTGTTTCCACTTTTTGGTTACTGGGAATAATGTTTCAATTAGCATTGGTGTAAAAGTACCTGTTTTAGTCCCGGTTTTCAATTCTTTTCAGTAAATACCTAGGAGTGGAATTGCTAGGCCATATGGGAATTCTGTGTTTAACTTCTTGGAGAACTATCACATGGTTTTCCATACTGGCTACTAATTCCACAAGCCACTGATTTAAGGGGTAGGACTTTGTTTCAAGTGTCAAAATAATAAAACAATATTACATTTATCAACACTGCTACTATTTTGCAATCTCCTGAGGATACCACACAAAAAAATTCTAGCATGAGAGAAAAATACATGTCGTTTCCCAACTACATGAAATGTGTCTATATGAAAGCTATCTAACTATCTGAAAGTTCTAAACCTAGTAAGGTCATCCGTAAAGTCTTAACAAATACCTCTAAGAATACGTGAAAGAATTCATATATGAACAATATTCATATCAGTAGTTTAGTTCATCTATGCACCACATACTGGACTTATTAAATTATCATCTGGTACTACATGTGCCCTCATGGCATTTGATAAACTGCATACATCTATTTGCCCACCCAATACTCTATTGTTCTTTTAGCTCCCTAATACACGCAATTCCCTTTAAAAAAAAAAAAAAAGTTTTTTAAGCTTCTTGGCTTCAAGCAGGAGGAAGAGAAAGCAAAAAAAAAAAAAATTCCCAGGAGAAGGGAAATAGTGTTCTAAAAAATTCATTTCCCCAATTAATATTTAAAAGGTTCAAATAAGTTGGTTAATGCTGAATATTAAGTACTCTTAAATAGGCCCATGCATAGTAGTAAATTAAGTATTCAAAGAATCCTATAGGGGAAAAACTGCTTAGCTTCCTTTTTACCCAGGGTTTGCCAAATTTTTATGACCATGAAGTCTTATTCTCACAAATATAACAAGCCCTAGAATATAAGTTTGCTCCTCTCTGTTATGTCAGTAACAAAAATTTTTATTCTTTCTGGAATCTTCTTAAAATAGCATTCAAAAACATCCTCAGATTGGTTGATCACACAGTCATAATCTGGATTTATTATACACTAAAAACTCAGTGGTTCTGCAATATGTATACTATTTCTACCACTATTCAGAGCTAAACAGTTATCAGGCAAGTAGCATGAATTAACATCTCGTGGGTAAGAGCAACTGTCTGCAGTCTGTACACCTCTCAGTTCTTCCTGGTTCAGACAAGAGGAGAGAAATATGCACAGGAAGGGGAGAGGGAGCACAGAGAAGCTGTTCTGGGAACAGAAGTGAAGATAGGACAGACTTACACTAAAGCAGCGGTTTTAAACTTTGGCTGCATATACAGTTACCTGGGGAACTTTTCCAAATCTCCATGCCCAGGCCACATTTCAACTCAATTAAATCAGAAGCTCTGGCCCAGGTAAGTCTAAGTTTAAATCCCGCCAAGTGAAAACGTACATTCAAAGCTAAAAAACAGTTCTCTAAAGTGATTAGGATAATGGAAGGAACACAGAACAAGTCCTAGGCAAACATTTTATCTTTGGGAGATAATGTCAAATCTTTGTTAGACACCAGGATATTTCAGAAAGTTTTCCTACCCGTCTGAATAATTCATGCCAACTTTCTATAAATATTGGCTTCTTTATGATTACTCTTCTCTTCTCTAGTAGACTTCAGTAAACTTGATTTATCTTAATACCTTAGAGGCAAAAGGGTCAGTGTAGAGAGTGCCCAACTTTCACGCATGGAGGTTTCACTTGGGGATTTGTTTTACCTACTTGCTACCATCACGGGATAATTTCTGATTTTTAAACTTGATATTTTGATTACTTTGAAAATAAACAAGAAGGTAGCAATTTCAGGATGAAGAGAGCCTCCAGAACAGGCATAGGATTCTTCTGCTATCCCTTTATTCCCTAGCCCAAATAGTATTTCTTATACTCTCTCTTGTGAAATCCTGTATTTTCCTAAGGTGCAGCTGAGCTTTACAGGGCTTTAAAATCAATGAAAAGCAAGCATCTGATGATGATACTAATGATGCTATAATGTGTTATGTATGGAAATGTACATATAATGTGTGTGTCTATGGATTATTGCATCAGGTTCAACCCTGTGCCTATGAGACTTCTTTGATTCTAGAAGAGTGAGAAGACTGCACCAGCCCTAACTCCTATTTCAGGGAAGTAGACCAGAAAGTTTTGTCATCAACTGGATGTTATGCTTCTTACAGAAAAATTATTATGGTCTTTTGACATTTTAGAAGTTTGGAAAGAAATTATCAAATTCATTCAAAAGTCTATTCCTATAATGGAATGTGGTATTATATCCTTTTTAAACACTGTATTAGATTTAAGAAACACATGCTAACTGTTAAATGAAAGATAAATTCAAACAAAAATGTTAACTGAACATTCAGCAACAGAGAATTTTTTATAGAAAAGTCACTTATCCTGCAACCTATTACTGTCAATATATGAAAAATCAGACATTTAGTTGGAAATACTGGTTAAGAATGAGAGCTCTCGTCCAATTGCACAGGATTACTACCTGACTCTCCAAGTACTAGTGCGTTCGTGGCCTCCCTCCCTCTCTCTCTCTCTCTCTCTATATATATATATGTGTGTGTATGTGTGTGTGTGTGTGTAAGATATTTAATTCTTCATGGTTTCTCTTTTCTCATCTATTAAATGTATACATATATATACACACATATATTTTTGATATATATATATATATATATATATATATATATATATATACAGCACTCATTATATAAAGTACTCTTTGAATAGTAAGAACTAAACAAGTGATAGCTATTATTATCACTGCACATGTGGATGATCATTAGATGCAATCATCATTTTGGAAACCAAGCTCGGCTGAACTTTAAGAAAATATACCACAACATTGCATAGGGTGGAATTTTCCACAGAGGCCTTAGGACGATCGTAGCTTTCTATGTCCAATGTACTAAAAGCCCTATGGGTAAGAGAGTGAGATTGCAGGTGTCTCTCAGGTGGAGGTGGGGAACAGTCTGTGGTTAGGGACAGTCAGTCTCTTTGGGATGGTCTGTTCGGTCTGTCAGTGTGTCTAGAATAGTTGCCAGGTATGGAATGGTGACTCTATAAAACTGTCACTATGGTACTTGCATATACCTGGAGTGCTAATCCCATGGTTGTGTCTAGGCTAGTCAGTATGAAAGAATATTTAATATTTCTGAAATTTTCTTGGGTGCTAAGTCATTATGGAATCATCACCTCTCAGCTTCAAACTCACATTGAGACTGGTCTGTGAGACCAATCTGGTCTCAAAATCTAAGCTGATTAGCATGGCTGGGCCATGCACTGTAGGAGGAGGCCAATAACTTGGGGTATTGCCCACAAAGTTAAATTCCTCCTGCAGCACTTTATCGGAATGGAGACATGTCTGCTCATTAAGGTTGGCTCTGGGAAGGGACAGCAGGAGTGAGGCTCTGCAGAGACCAAGCCTTCCATACTCTAGGAAGCAGAGGTGATTGCCAGAGTATGGAAGGCTTGGTCCCAACAAAGCCCCACTTCTCTGTCTCCCCTTATCTGGGAACAGTGGGACTAAGGTTACATTGGAGCACACATGTGGCTTCCAACACTAGCCCCAGTGTTGCCAGACAAGGGAAGACACAAAAGGAACAATTTGGGAAATTGAATTTTGCCAGTGTTTCAGGACAAAGAGAGACAGAGAGAGAGGGAGGAGAACTAAATCAACTGAAATTATCTAACAAGTCTGGTCTGTTACAGGGAAGATTAAAATAATTCTTCTTGCTACATATGAGAGCACGGAACAGTTGTCCCTTTTAGGAACTAAGTAAGATGCCCAGCAGGTTCTCAGTGATGGGGCAAAATGATAACTGACTCTTTCATTACAAAATGTAAGTGATACGGCTCTGATGTGTTTTTTCTATTTGTTTTCCTAACTCTGTTATCTGTCATTTAAGGAATAGTTCTCAGAGCAAAGTGCAAAATGTGCAATCCTCTTCTTATACAAATCCTAAAGGAGGCCTCAGGGTCGCAGGAAGCCCTCAGTCATCTGGGAAGGAACCAGAAGAGTGAGAAACGGGAGATAATGACTTGTTGTCCACAAGGATATAAGCCAAGTAATTCGGGTAAGACCTGGAAATAGGGTACTGGGAGAAAGCTTTCACTACAGACAAAGCAAGAGGCAGAGAAGAAGTCTGTTTCATGTTGTGGCGAGATAAACTCCCTAGGTGATTGGACAGATTTAATTACAGAACTCTTCCTGCATCTTATTTCAAGTTGTACTAAACTGGTATTTTACGAAGGACTTTTTAAATACTCTATATTCACTAGCCTTGTAATTGGTTTCCTCCTCTATGCTCCTTTAGCACTTTGCTTTATTTCAGAAATTATTCTATTTTAGAATTTATTCATATATTTGTTTATGATTAACAAAAATTTTTTATGCTTTTTTTTGACAGAGAGAGAGAGAGAGCATGAGCAGAGGAGGGGCAGAGAGAGAGACACACACACAGAATCTGAAGCAGGTTCCAGGCTCTGAGCTGTCCACACAGAGCCGGACGTGGGGCTCGAACTCACAGACCGCGAGATCATGACCTGAGCCAAAGTCAGACGCTCAACCAACCGAGCCACCCAGGCGCCCCTGTTTATGATTTTTTTAAGGTAGACTCCACACCTAGTGTAGAGCCCAACACTGGGCTTGAACTCATGACCTTGAGATCAAGACCTGAGCTGAGATCAAGAGTTGGAGGCTTAACTGACTGAGCCACCCAGGTGCCCCAGTAATTATTTATTATACATCTCTTTCCTATTTCCTCCCTTTGCTCCTGTATAAACATGGGTGTGCATTCATGCACATACTCATGTGTGCATAGATGCAGAGCAATATTAAGCCAAAAGTTTTAAAGAGTCTGAGATTTACCCTACTTGCAAGCTGTTTAGGTTAGTATGACATGGTTTATCATATTTAGTCCTATTTCTCAGGGTCAAACAGACCATTTGTTAGAGCAAAAACACAGTTGATGAAATGAGGGGTAGTTATTTGTCTGCATGTGCAGTAGTATGTACCCTAAGAGAGGAGCTCCAAATTTAGGAAACTTCAAAAAAAGTTCCAGAGGCGACTGGTACAAGTGCTTGTCCACACCCCTGAAGGAGAGAGAAGTCATTAATCTGAAGTATTGGAAACTCCTTTAGGGGAAAGGGAAGACGTCTCTGGATTTATTACATTGAAATGTAAGCAAATGCCACTATGGAGGCAAAGGAGAAGGGCTATCTTTTCTGCCTTGGGACGTTGACAAGAAGAGACATGTTTCTACATCTCCCGGTACTACACAGTATCTCGACTCCAGTGCTTTTTTCTATTCCAACATGTCCTTTACTCAGAAGGCCTGGAACACTAGGAACCCAAGAAATCCATAGAGAACTTTCTCTCAACAATCAAGATCCTTGAGATGTCTGGTATACACTAAGTTAAAATGTGATTTGTGAATGAATAAATTTAAGGAACTCACTTGTTACTAGCAATTTTTACAAAGTAAAGAAAAATTATTTCACTATGCTACTCAAATTATGCATAAAACAGTATAGCACTATAGTGAAGACATAAATGAATCAACTGGGGATGGTACCAATACAGATAATATGAGACAAAAATCCACTTAGACTACCCTGTGAAAAGCCTTATGATTTTCAAGCAGAATATGGAAATATGCAGAAATATGGAAAAGGATAAAAAGAATAAAGATTAAGGGTATAGAGTACATATTTAAAAGAACAAGGCTTCTCAGGGACTTTGTCTTAAAACATATCACAAAGTATTTTCACATATCATTATTTATTTTCAACCTGTAAGCCAAGATGTATTACATTTATTATATTTCTGTTACCACCCCTTTTGTCTACTGAGTATCATAAAAGCTCAAGGTTGGAAGGGATATTATGAGTCCCCTAGTTAGTTTATCTGGTGATGACTGAGTCACCATGATGTCATCCTTAACAACTGTTGTACAACCTAGGATTCAATATCTCAAGTAACTGGAAATTTATAATACCAGAAACAGGCTATTCCATCTTTGAGTAGAAATAACCACCAGAACATATGCCCTTACTCTGAACCTAACCCTTTTTTCACCTTTGGTTCCACTTCTTGAAGTCATCAGAAATTAGTGTACTGTATATTATAAACTACTTTAGAAATACATACTCTCTTCCCCACTTTGCCTTTTATTTTAAAAACTAAACATCCTCTTGGCTCTGTGCCTGCAGCTGTTTGATGATTTCTCCTCCAAACACACTTGTTTAAAAGGTAGGTTCACTATGGTTGGGATAAGCCAGGGCTCTGACAATTATTACTTTAGTAAATCAGTATATGGGTATTGAGCTTGGAATCAAATCATACTGATAAAAAAGATGTTAGCAGACAGTCTGAGATTTACTGCTGCCTACCAGTCTATAGTCTTAGAAGCTATGATAATCAATACAATTCAAAGGAAAAGAAATAATTACATACCTTTCTGTGATTAATGATGAAAAGATTGTCATTCTATCTGATGAAATACATAAACTGTGCTAAAAAAGGAAAAAGGAAATCAAGTAGATTCTTCATTTAGTATTATGAGCTTAACACAAGATCTCATTTATTTTACTTTTTATTTAGTCTGACCAAACACACACAAGCATCCATTCTCTATCACTGCATGCCTTATGCACATTTTAGAAGCTCACTTGACCAACACCATTGTTTTTGTGTATTCAAACGTTTTCATCTCCCAAACTTGTAGTGTTTGTGAAAAACCAAGCCAAAGACATTGCTTCAATAAAATTCAGAGTGTTAAATATTTATCCAGAGTAATTAAAATTTTTCTGCAGTTAATATGTGAGTTGTTACATAATTACAGTTCTCAATACATTAGTATGAAATAATGCTTAACTCTACTATAAAACTGGGACTCACTCATTCAAAGACCACTTATTCAGCATCTACTCTGTGTCATGGAATATTCTTGTGATGAGTAGACTTTGGCTTCGATGGTTGTGTTCCATTCCTTCTAGTCTCTTTGACAGCTGATTGGACATGCTCATAGCCTGGTCATCTTTATCAAGTTGTTACAGGATTTCTCATGCACTACACTCATTCAGTACTATATGGTGTATTTCATCAATTCCAAGATACTAATTTTACCCCACATTTTGGTGTCTCTTAAGTTGGAATATATCTTAAGACAGTTTTGTTGTTGTTGGTTTTGTTTTGTTTTGTTTTGTTTTGACAGCCAGGCAACAGTCAAGTGGGGTGCCTTTTAAAAATGCTAAATCCCCAATATTCTTTATGGGAAAGAAGATGATTCTTCATACAAAAAAAATGTCATTGTTGACTTAGAATTGAAAAGTAACTCAAAAGATTCTTTAGAGGAAACATACATCAACATCGTAAAGTCCATATATGAAAAACCCACAGCCACTATCACCTTAAATGGGGAAGAAATGAGAGCTTTCCCCAAATTTTTAGGATGAAGACAGTGATGTCCTTTTTTACCACTGTTATTTAACATGGTACTCGCACTCCTAGTCTCAGCAATCAGACAACAAAAAGAAATCAAAGGTATCCAAATCGGCCAGGAAGAAGTAAAACTTTTACCCCCTGCAGATATTTGCCATCATACTCTACATAGAAAACCTCAAAGTTTCCACCAAAAAAAAAAAAACCTACTAGAACTGATATATGAATTCAGTAAAGTCACAGGATACAAAATCAATGTACAAAAATCTATTGCATTTCTATACACCACTAATGGAGCAGCAGAAAGAAATCAAGGAATCAATTCCACTTACAAGTGTACCAAAAACAGTAAGATACCTTGGAATAAACCTAACCAAGGGGGTCAAACACATGTACACTGAACATTATAAACCACAGATGGAAGAAATTAAAGATGATACAAAGAAATGGAAAAAAATTCCATGCTCATAGATTAGAAGAATAATTATTATTAACATGCCTATACTACCCAAAGCAATCTACACATTTAATGCAATCCCTATCAAAATACCACCAGCATCCTTCACAGAGCTAGAACAAACAATCCTAAAATTTGTATGGAACCACAAAATACCCTGAATGGCCAAAGCAACCTTGAAAAAGGAAAAACAAAACTGGAAGCATGACAATTCTGTAATTCAAGTTACATAACAAAGCTGTAGTGATCAAGACAGTATGGTACTGGCACAAAAATAGACACATAGTTCATGGAACAAATTAGACAACCCAGAAAGGAACCCACAACTATACGGTAAACTAATCTTCGACAAAGTAGGAAAGAATATCCAATCAAGAAATGGTGTTGAGAAAACTGGATAGCAAAATGCAAAAGAGAGAAAGGGGGCCACTTTCTTACAGCATACACAAAAATAAATTCAAAATGGATTAAAAACCTAAATGTGAGACCTGAAACCTTAAAGATTTTAGTAAAGAACAAAGGCAGTAAGTGCTCTGACATCAGCCATAACACATGAAAGGATGCTCAATATCACTCATCATCAGGGAAATACAAATCAAAACTACAATGAGATATCCCACACCAGTCAGAAATGGCTAAAATTAACACAGGAAACAACAGGTGTTGGTGAGGATGCAGAAAAAGAGAAAGCCTCTTCCACTGTTGGTGGAAATGCAAAGTGGCGCAGCCACTATGGAAAACAGTATGGAGGTTCCTCAAAGAGTTAAAATAGAACTACCCTATAATCCAGCAATTGTACTACTAGGTAGTAAGTAAAGAAAAATAATACTTCAAAGGGGTACATGCATTTTGATGTTTATAGCAGCATTACCTACAATAGCCAAATTATGGAAACAGCCCAAATGCGCATCCATTGATGAATGGATAAAGAAGATGTGGTATGTATATACAATGGGATATTATTCATCCATCAAAAGAGATGAAATCTTGCCTTTTGCATAATATGGATGGAACTAGAGGGTATTATGCTAAGCGAAATAACACAGGGAAAGACAAATACCATGTGGTTTTACTCATGTGTGGAATTTAAGAAATAATACAAATGAGCAAAGGAAAACAAGGGAGAGTGGCAAACCAAGAAACAGACTCTTAACCACAGAGAACAAACTGATGGTTTCCAAAGAGGAGGTGCTGTGGGGGGTTAAATAGGTGATGAGGATTAAGGAGTACACTTGTGATGAGTAGCGGGTGTTGTATAGAAGTGTTGAGTCACCATGCTGTACCTGAAACTAATATTACACTGTATGTTAACTAATTGGAGTTTAAATAAAAACTTCTACCAATGAAAGGTAACTCAAAGGATTCAAATACAATATGTGGGAAGTTTTGGAATATCTCAATCAGTTTATTTTATGTCCTGTGTTATATATGCACAAAACTGGCATATGATTAAAACACTTTTCTATGCAAGTTTTTTTCCTAAACAACATAAAAATTCTAAATAAGATACCAGCGTATTATGATTTGATTGGCAGTGTTTCTTCCATTACAGTAGTACATAAACTATTTTTACAATAAATAACATCTTAGAGTTAATGAAGAAAGTATACAATGCAAAATGATAATGGGAACATAAAATTGTAGTTGGAGTGCAAATATTAGAGAAAGGAGTCAGTCGCAAATGGCACGATTATCAATCATGTGAGTAGCATCCCTGAGATTTTGAGGTGTGATATTTTGGGGTTCCAGTTTGGTAAGCCATGGAGAAAACCTTAAGAGATTCAAGAGGCTGTCCTCATTTGATACCCTCAGCCTAACACCTCTTGGTATATTTCCTGGAAATGTATTTTTGAACCTACTGCAGTACAAAATCCATCCCTCTTATTGCATAATATATTCATGAGTATCAAGAGTATCAATTATAGCCAGGCTTCCTGAGCTTCTATGCCACCTTTACCATTTTCTAGCCAGCCCTATGTTTTGTGGCAGGTTACTCAAACTCATTGGGTCTCAGTTGCCTCATTCACAAAACAAGCATACTAATAAAACTTACCTCCTTGTGTTATGTGCACTAAATTTGCTAATATTTGTAATATGTGGAATATAGTAAACACTATATTAAACAGAAAAGTGACCTAATAACAACTTCGGCAGAACAGTTACTTTTAACTGGGCGGCCCTCAGGAACACAGACAGACAGACCCACACACACAGAGTTCAGACTTCTACAGCATCCTACTTTATCTTCCTGCCATAAAAACACAGTACACTAAATAGAATACAACCTTTCACAACCAAAATTTCATAACTATCAAAGTCTTCATTAGCAATAATAAACTTTACTTCCCTCTGCAAATATACATATAAACACCTTTAGTGACTAAACAATGTAATTGACCACTCATGAACCCTGATCCTTGAAATGAACCTCTGATAGGAGCTTACCTCAGTTTTCTCTCCTGCTCTTTATATAAGAAGGTAGAATTCAGGGTTCATTAAGGATGCAAGTTGATCAGGTTTCAGTTCACCAAACTTTACTAATTTTCAGATTTATACCCACAATAAAATTTCAACTAACTAGAAATTAGTCTAATCGTTATCAAAATTGTACAGCTTTTTCATAGACTTTCCAATATGCACATGCTCATCCAAGGGTAATCATAGCCTATCTAACTTAATTTTCTAATAATTGCATTTAGTTTTAGAACTTCAATAAAGATGTACATAAAGTCAATCCTTAGACCTTACTTAGTTCTCACCCTGAATAAAAAATTCCAGAACTTGGGGCGCCTGGGTGGCGCAGTCGGTTGAGCGTCCGACTTCAGCCAGGTCACGATCTCGCAGTCCGTGAGTTCGAGCCCCGCGTCGGGCTCTGGGCTGATGGCTCAGAGCCTGGAGCCTGTTTCTGATTCTGTGTCTCCCTCTCTCTCTGCCCCTCCCCCGTTCATGCTCTGTCTCTCTCTGTCCCAAAAATAAATAAACATTGAAAAAAAAAATTCCAGAACTTGTACTGGCCCTACACACCCTTGTTCTCACCACCCTAAACTTGGCATATATATTCAATGAAGCTCTTGGACAGGCTACAAGGAAAAGAATTATAATGAGATCAGAAGATAATGATTTTTGCAGATCCTCTTCCTAGAAAGGTGGGAAGAGTGTTTGGATGTAGCAATAAATGGACTATAAACGTCTACCTGCCAGCCTGTCAGATGGTAAGTGGAACAGGAGTGACTTCTCCTTGGCAAGGACCCAGGGTGTTAGAGCTTGAAAAGAAAGGAGACCATTCAGGCATCTTTAAAGAAGGAGAAGAGACAGGGTTCTGGATGACATTCTAACTAAGGTGGTTATGTGGCAGTTGGTAGCTAGAAGAGGCTCACTTCTACTCCTCCATCCGTACTCTGCAATCCAGCTATATAGACTACATGTACTTTACCAAACATTCCATGCTTTTTCACTTCATGGCTTTGAATATGCGTTTTGTTGTTGTTGTTGTTGTTGTTGTTGTTTGTTTTGTCTTTTCTCACCGTCTTTCCACTTGGCTCATTCCAGGGGACATTTCAAGATTCACTTCCAACGTGACTACTCCAAGAGTCTGCCCTAACTCACAATCTCAAAAGCTTTAATTAGGCCCCATTTTATACTTATTGCAGTTCTATTATGTTGTTTATTATAGTGCATTGTAATGATTGGTTTGCTTATGTGCCTCCTCTCTAGATAGTGTGGTCCTTAAGGGTAGAAACTAGTAAACAATCCTTTACCTATCATATATTATGACTACAAGAAATGTTTACTGAATTCTAGCTTCTGGTGAGCCATATAGATTTGACTTATTTTTTAATGTTTCTTTTTGAGAGAGACAGAGCCTAAGTGGGGGAGGAGCAGAGAGAGAGAGGGAGACACAGAATCTGAAACAGGCTCCAGGCTCCAAGCTGTCAGCACGCAGCCTGACGTGGGACTCGAACTTGGGAATGGCAAGATCATGACCTGAGCTGAACTTGATGCTTAACTGACTGAGCCACTCAGGTGCCCCTAGATTTGACTTTAAAATTTGGGAAAACCCAAATAAGATTCCCCTAAAAAAAAGTGTTTGCACTCTTTGTTCATTATAATGCTTAGCATCAAATTCTTACTCTCTGAAATAAGTTTTCATCGTTGATACCTCATTTCTTTTTTTCTTACTAACTCAATGTTTCTGCCATAGTGTTTAGCCTAACCAAGACCATTATATGGCTGACTGTGAGACATATTAGGCTCTATTATTCACACAAGAGCACCAAAGTTTTCCATTTGATGTGGTAAGCAAAATTCTCTTTGACATTCACAGCAGTCATTTCACACAAACCAAAGCTTTTTCATCAGTGTATATTGTACTCATTTTCAATTTACAATGGTGGTTTTTGAACACCACCAGCTGAGAAGGAGTGTGTGTGTGTGTGTGTGTGTGTGTGTGTGTTTTAATTTGGCGTATGTATAGCCTCTCCTTATCCTCATTTCCCTGTGGGTTTTTTTTTCTATTTCATATTTACTTTCCAATTCCCTTTTTTTCTCCCTAATTTTATGAACAAGCATTCACAAGCTCATCACTGCATTCCAGAAGGACACATAGGAATTACCATGACCAACTTACTTAAAAGGCTAGATAAAGGATGAGAAACTGCCTTTGAAAAGAAAAAAAAAAAAAAGAAGATGATTTAATGATGGATGCTTTAATGTCTCTATTTGCAAATACTCTGTACATATTACCACCATCTGAAGATGAATTACTTGAAGGAAGGAAAAGTATTTGGTTTTTTCCTTATCTCTTTAAACCAAAGCTGAATTTTTTAGATTGGCCCATTGGTCCTATGTCTTTCACATTTGCTTTTGAGGCACTATCATACTATAGTTTATTCAGAATTGCAGATGTATACACTACACGTGGGGACAAATGAGATGACTTATTTGTCTACTGAATCTTTAATGATGCTTCTCAGAGAAGACTTCAGAGGGAACTTTTGAAAAGCTACCAGACGGCACAGTAATGAGATACTGCCTTCAATTCAGTGTTGAACTGGGACCAAGTGAACTAATAAGCAGTTGTTTCCATGGAGTAATATTTCAAAAACAATCCCAAATGAATCCTCCCAAGAATTTTAAAGTCAACCGCACATTTTCCCAGTATCAATTTTTAAAAAATTTCTTCTTACAATCGCTCCCATTTTTTTTTCTAAAGTACATTCTACAGTTGTAGTCTTTCAAAAAATTGGAAGTCTTTTTCCAAGGAGAGCATAATTTTTCAAGTTTTTAATGACCTCACTTCATATTTGAGAAATGGTTGACTTTCTATGGCTAAGCAGATCTCAGGCTGTTAAAGTAGTTAAATAATTTTCATTTCATGGTTATTTTCATAGCAGGTTGAGCCAGATGAAGGGACCCCTTTTCAAGTAAAAAAAAGAAAAAATGAGTTCAACTGGAAATTTCACGTGGCTCAACTTAGTGTGTGTGTTATTTAGGATTATGTATTTTAACCCAGTACTGATTAAAACATCAAATAGCCCAATAAAGATATCAAATAGCTACCATCAAAAAAGTGCTTCTTCTGGGGCGCCTGGGTGGCGCAGTCGGTTAAGCGTCCGACTTCAGCCAGGTCACGATCTCGCGGTCCGTGAGTTCGAGCCCCGCGTCGGGCTCTGGGCTGATGGCTCAGAGCCTGGAGCCTGTTTCCGATTCTGTGTCTCCCTCTCTCTCTGCCCCTCCCCCGTTCATGCTCTGTCTCTCTCTGTCCCAAAAATAAAAATAAAACGTTGAAAAAAAATTAAAAAAAAAGTGCTTCTTCATATTTAAAAACATCACGTAAATAAACCTATCAATATCAATTAAATTAAAAATTACACTACTTATGTTTCTCTGTGTAAGTGGAATATGCATGTACACAATAGCATTCATTTCTTATTTAAGCTTGGAATTTTGTGTTCTTGGTTTTTTTGCTTTGTTTTGTGGGTTTTTTTTTTTTGCCACATAGTTATACAAAGATGACTATTTTTTTGTCATTTTGTTCTTTATTTGCAACTCCATGCCAGTGTTTTAATAATGACATTCGTCATCTGGATTTCCTGTCCTCAACCTTCAATTACTAAGAAAACAAAAACCTCAGAGGTAGACTGGGGCCAACAAAGAAGACAACACAAAACATGGGTTACTGAAGAATGAATAATAGATATTGAAAGGTCAAAGGCTGAATAAAACAAATTTGTAATTATCAGTAGTAGCATTAATAATAATGATGATAAATAACCACATAGGTCACATTCAAATCTCCTACATCTCAAGAAAGATAAATATTTTTCAGTCCAATTGCAATTCTTCTCACATCACTGTGAAGGCATGTTAAGCAAGGCCTCTCAGAAAACAAAACACAACAGTGTGTTGATAAATGATGATGGGAGTATTGGTGAGCTTCTGCTTATTTGAAATCCTTGGCAGGTGAAAAATTTTAAGCATATATAAAGATATTATCTGAAAGTCCTAGAAATCACTCTATAATTTTCAAGTAAATCTTATCCCAGAAAATATTTCTAAAAAATGGTAAATTTATAATGACTTTCATTTTAGACTCTCCTCCATCTGTGATGTTGATGGTTTCTGGGAAAAAAAAATAAAAATATGATTTATAATGATCTTGCTCCCTGAGAAACTATAGACATTCTTTTAATGTACTCACATCTGGTCTTTTTGAAGTTGAAAATTGAAACCTCACGTTTTCTGTCACAGGTTGTATAAAGTGATTACTTATATTAGCAACATAAGATATTACAAGTCAAAAAAGGATTCACAATTGTTTTTTATGAACAAAAGTTAACGTATGTTTTTGAGATTATAAAACCCATGTGCAATTAAAAAGTGCGCACTTATTCTATGCCCCCATTCATCTATTTGTTGATCAAATATATGCCCCTAAGTGCCATTATGCATCAACACTTTATGTAGACTAGGCCTTTTGTTTCAGGTCCCGATTCTCACTTAAGTGCCTCATACAAAATTTTTCAATAAAAATCTTTTTATCAGACCAAAAAAGAGATGACAATAAGGTACACACCATTAGATGTGAATCCAGATGTGTCTTGAGGTCATTTTCTAAATTTATGATCAAGGTAAGATTAGTTTCAAATACCATTGGATGCCTTCTAAAATGTCTAATGCAGTGTCTTTTTCTGATCATCTCTGGGGTCTTAAGGTCTTAAGATCATTCCTTGGTTCAAATTCTGGTCTCCACGGAATTCCCTTTCCCCTCTCTGTGTCTTGCTGCAAGCCCAAAACTGAATTTGGCATTTAAACATTATATATGGTCCAGACACTCTTTTATGTAAATTAGTTGTCAACATACAGCGATTACGAAATTTTATCCCAGATGTCAAGATACACCACACAAAGCTACAGTTATCAAAGCAATATGATACTGGCACAAAAATCGGCACATAGATGAATGGAAAAAAATAGCCCAGGAATAAACCAATACCTATGTGATCAACTAATCTATGATAAAGGAGACAAGCATATACAATGGGGGAAAAGACAGCCTTTTCAATAAATGATGTAGGGATGGAGAGCTACATGAAAAAGAATGAAACTGGTCCACTGTCTTATAGCATACACAAAAATCAACTCAAAATGGAACTAAGAACTAAATGTGAGACCGGAAGTCATGAAATTCCTAGAAGAAAACAGAGGCAATTATCTCTTTAACATTAGTCTTAACATCACTTTTTAGGTATGTCTCCTTAAGAAAGGGATATAAGAGCAAAATTAAACTATCGGGACTATACCAAAAGAGAATACTTTTTCACAGTACAAGAAATCATCAACAAAATAAAAAGGCAACCTTGTGAGTGGGAAAAGATATTTGCAAATAACTTGTCTGATAAGGGGTTAATACCCAAAATGTATAAAGAGTAAAACCCAACACCAAACAAAAAAGAGATAAATAAATCTGTTTTTAAAATAGGCAGAGGACCTGAATAGACATTCTTCCAATTAAGATACAAAGATGGCCAACATGCACTTGAGAAGATGCTCAATATCTCTAATCATCAGGGAGGTGGAAGCCAAAACCACAATGAGATATCACCTCACGGATGTCAGAATAGCTATCATCAAAAGGACAAGACACAGTAAGTGTTGGTGAGGGTGTGGAGAAAAAGAAACCCTCATGAGCTGTCGGTGGGAATGCAAATTGGTGCAGCCACTATGGAAAACAGTATGGAGGTTCCACAAAAAAATAAAAATATAAATACCATATGATCCAGTAATTCTACTACTGGGTATTTACTAAAAGAAACCAAAAACACTAAATTGAAAAGATATACCTAAAACTATGTTTATTGCAGCATTATTTACAATAGGTAAGATATGGGAGCACCACAAGCATCTGTCAATAAACAAATGGATAAAGAAGATCAGTATATACTACACAATGGAATATTAGCCATAATAAAAAAAGGAAATCTTGCCATTTTCAACAACATGAGTGGACCTAGAGAGTATAATGGTAAGTGAGGTAAGTCTGACAGAGAAAGAAAAACACCTTATGATTTTACTTCTATTTGCAATCTAAAACAACAAAATGAACAAACAAAGCAGGAAGAGATCTATAAATACAGAGAACAAACTGGTGGTGCTGGAGGAAGGAGCGGGTGGGGAGATGGGCAAAATGGCCGAGTGGAAAGTACAGGCTTCCAGTTATGGAAGTCAAGGCGATGAAAGTCACAGTGTAAGGAATATAGTCAATGTCATTTTAACAGTGTTGTGTGTGTGGTGACAGATGGTAGCTACACTTGTGATGAGCATGGCATAGTACATGGAATTGTTGAGTCACTATGTTGTACACCTGAAACTAAGGTAACATTGTGTGTCCACTCTATTTCAGTTTAAAAAATCAGGAGATTTTACATAAATGCCAAACTCTTGGGATTATTTTAAAAAATAGCAAGAAATATCTTCACTGAACCCCTATTCTCCAAGGCAATAATCTACTACGGCTGATTTTCAGGAAGCTCCTTTCCAGTGAAGTGTCTTTTATCCAGATCACTCTGTCTTCCTTATCCTATGTATATACTGCAGGCTTCACTTATTTTTCAATAAGTCCCTGAATCACAGAGAGGAGTTTACAAGCCTATTTCATATCAATCTAGTATTGACCCAAATGTGCAACTGAGCCCCCTTCTTTAAATCTCTCTCACACACACAAATATACACTTATGTATGTTCATGCACATATAATACCCATGTAAATATACCATATTTAAGGAAGGAGACCAATGTAAAGGGACAGTTGATGTTGTATTACAGCAAATGGCCTAAATTTGGCAACGAACCTTTTAATCTCTGGGTCACAGACCATGGTTTCTTTAGTCATACAGCTCTTCTCTCAAATTCCTATTCACTTCTTTTTAAAGCATGTTTTTCTTTATACCATAATAAATCCTTCCTTCAAGTGTCAAGCTCCAATAAAAGGAACATTTTAAATTATTTTCTAAACAAAGGTAGTTTCTTTCCTAAGTATAATTATCTTTCAGCTGTGAAGATAACTTTTTTTTCATTCCTCTAAAGATCCAGGGCTAGTTTTTAACCAGAATTTTCTTTTAGCCTTAATTAAATCCCTTAAGAGTGATATAGGCAAAATATTACCAAGAGTCTAAAGGTAAAGCCTAGCAAGATAGAAAAGATAATTTTCAAAGTTGGTGCATGAATTCTAAGTTGTAAAATGTATCTTTTGACCCCTGGAAGTTAACCAAACTTTGCATCAGTCAACCTAGGTAACACGATTAAAAATGATAACTCTTTTTTTCCAAGCCCTTCGGTTTGGAAAAGAGGCTAATTATTACCTGAGAAAAACAACTGTGCGTAAATGTTATTTCTGACATTTATCATTTTAATGAACAGAATAATCAAGGTGGGAGGAAGGGGTGGTTAGTTTGCTCAGTCTGCTATAAAATGTTCCCCAGACTGAGTAGCTTAAACAGAAATTTATGTTCTCAGTATTCTGGAGGCTAGGACTGGCTTTTGAGGTCCCTCTTCTTAGACTGCACTAGTCCTCTTCTCCCTGTGCGTGTGGGTCTCTCCTAATCAACTCTTCTAAAGGTGTCATACTAGATTAAGCTCTGACCTCCTGACCTCACTTTAAGTTAGTTACCACTGAAAAGACTCTAAATCTCTAAATATAGTCACA
The DNA here is from genome assembly GCF_018350155.1 of Leopardus geoffroyi. NCBI lineage: Eukaryota > Metazoa > Chordata > Mammalia > Carnivora > Felidae > Leopardus > Leopardus geoffroyi. The sequence continues at coordinate 130,902,477 of NC_059326.1, forward strand.
TTTCTCAAGTACTGGGGTTAGGACTTTTGAATTTGGGGGGACACAATTCAGCCCATAACAAGGGTTATAAATGTGACCTATGTTCTAGCTCAAAATTGTTCTAAGAAAAGACTGATGCCACATTGTTGTTTTTTGGAATATGTGAATCAGAAGACAGGATGTTTTAGGACTCTACCAAATAAAACATCCAGCGTAAGGTGAGAAACAGCTGGGTTGAGATGATTATGGAGGTTTTTGGTTAGACTAACAAAGATTCTAGGGCACTTGTCTTTGAGCGACATGGTGGGTTTCCCAACTTCCAGTCACAATTCTGTGATTTTCTTTAACCAATGGTTCTAAACATATGTGACCTATGTCCAACGCTTGAACAGCCAATGTGTGATTTATTTCTTACTCCACTCTGCTGAAGTGATCATTCAAGTCCTGCCAGGATGGCATGCATTAGTCTGAGTCCCTACAAACCCAGGAGACAGAGTAATCCCTCCTGACCTACAATGAAAATACAAGGATGATAAAGAAATAAGCCCTTGTGTTCAGCACTGAGATTTGGGGGCTACTTCTTAGTGCAGCACAATTGATTCATCTTGATCAACTCAGTGGGAAAAACACAGAAGACGATACCTTTAATCACATTATAGCCAGTTTCACAAACCTATTGGCTATTTTCAATTTAAGTATTGCAACATGAACCAAAGACTTCATCTACAATATTTCCCTGTATCTAAGATGTCAGGATGTTAACATACATGTCAATTTGAAAGAGATAAACATGTAAAAAACATGCATCTTGGGATTTGTAAAATGTAGAATGTAAAAATAAAGGTATTTTTACTCAGATGGTAACTTGGTGTCTCATTGTGACTGATGCACTTTTTATTACTGGTAGAGTTGACGAACTCTCCATACGTATTTAAATTCAAATGAATTTTGCTTTTCCATGATTGGACTGTTCACAGTATTTACACACCTATCTACCAGGATCTCAGTGTGCTTAATCTGTAAATGTTTTATTGATTACATGTTTCAGTAAGTATGGCATTGCCTGTATTGAGATAGGAAAACAGAACAAAAAAAAAATATTATGACTACACATGGCTAGAGATGACCAAGGGCAGAGGTTGCTTTTCTATCTTTAAACTAGGTGACTTCAGCATTACCTTTCTCCATCAGATTGTGATTTGATGATGCAAAGAACTCAGAATGTAGTTGATTCCACTTAATTAGTTAATTAGTGACTCAGCAATATGGGATAAGCTTGTTACTCTGGAGATCAATGCATAAGGAGAGCCTTTATTTGATTGCTAAATATTCTCGTCACACCTAAACCAGGAATGTTAATTAAAATAAGCTTGATGATACAGCATGGTTCTAACCATTTTCTCTGTTATCTCCTATTGTCTTGTTCTATGCTGTTTTCTCTTTATATTTTGCTTCACCACGTACAGAAGCCAAATTCTACTACTCATCGAATATGTTAATACTCCCATTATTTTCTTAGCCATTTGTCTTCTCTTCTGGATAGGGCACAGATTAGCTATACCTGCTACTCTATTCATTATTTCATTTACACCCTCAACAAATATTTAAGTGGTCAATAAATTTTCCTGCCCAATTCAGGATGTTTTATAGTCAGTACTGATATAACTAAGTGAAGGTCCAGCTTGTACTTATGTAATTACGTGAATGCCAGAGTTGAGAAGGCTACACGGTGACGGGAAAAAGAAGCATTGGCTCTTTAGAGCCTCAGTCACATAAATTCAGGAGGTCCCTTCATTTTTTTTTTCTTCTATTAAAAAAATGACATGGAATTTAGACCAGCTGATCCAACATAGCCTGCAGGGCATGACCCAGTCTGTTTAAACAAGAACTGTTCTAATGTTCTGTAAACCACTCATAACATAGCTGGCTTGCCTTTGAAAGTCCTAGCATGTAGACTGGGCTGGAAAAATAGTGAAGGCAGAAAATATTCTTTTGCTCATCAATACCTAAAAAGATGTATTCCCTAATTCAGTCTTGCTGTTATTACAGGCCAACTGTCTAGTACCTTTTAATGTCAAGCTGCATCAGCATAAACATCCTGGCCTCCAAAGCCAGCTGTAGTTAAGCATACAGCTTTTAAAAATAGTCTCCATCTGGGGCACCTGGGTGGCTCAGTCGGTTAAGTGTCTGACTTTGGCTCAGGTCCTTATCTCATTTGAGTTCTAGCCCTGCATCAGGCTCTGTGCTGACCGCTCAGCTTGTGAGCCCTGCTTGTGCGCTCATTCTCTCTCTCTCTCTCTCTCTCTCTCTCTCTCTCTCAAAAATAAAGAAGTTTAAAAAATAGTCTCCATCTGTAAACAGCTGCCCACATCACCTGTTATGACCCACCAAAGTCAAAATTACCTTGCTCTTAAAAGCCTAAGAATTACACATCTCTCCAGAAGTTGTACTCTCTCCACATTCAGTCCCCAAATCCCATTCCTTCCCTATTCCTTAATGTTTCTACTCTATTATTAAACGATGGAATAATAGAGGTCAATGAACAACACTTCATTGTTTACCACACAATACGGAACTAACAAAGACCAATGAGTCTCAACAGCAGAGATAGCACATAACCTCTATTATGATAAAGCACTCTGTGTAATATATATTCTTTGTGCAAGCAAATAGGCTTTCTAACACTCATTCCAACTTTGCCTGGGATGTGACCACTTGAGAGAGCATTCGGGTCTAAAGAACAAATAACATTACTTAGATATGCTGCTTTGTAGTCACTTAGTATATAGAGAGGGAAGAGAAGAGATTGAACACTAAATATTTATACCCTTTTATCAGATCAGCTGCACCAAACTGAGAAACATCAACCAAAGCCTTCCTGTCAGTAAGCTCAGTCTTCCTCCTTGAGGAGTACTGATTAGAGGGTTGTAAGTGTTGTTCTAAGCTTATATCCTTTCACAGGGAATGAGGAATGGGGAGCGGCTAACTCCAACAATGTTTAGATGGTTCAGGATTATAGACAGAACCTCAAGGAACTGGTCTATCCATTACAACAATTAAATGCCTATTTCTCTAAGGCTCTTGCTTCCAGGATTATAAAAAATAATTCTTAAGTTTAATCATTGATTATCAGAGCTATCCTTTCTTATTTTTAATATCAGCATATACTATAATTATGCTATGGCTTTTTCTAGTAATACATTAAATTAACTAGGTTTTTTATCATTGACCTTAGAATTCAATGTGAATACTTTGTAATATTCATTGTTTATTTTCTTGGTGCATCTTTTTTCCCCCTAGAACAAGGCTATTTGGCAATGTATTTATAGCCCAATGTTATGAATAGGTATAAGCGTCTTAATTAGGAGACCCCATATATTACAGTATACCATCAAAGTAAAAGGACAGGTCTGCCATTCTCTAAAAGGATATCTAAGTGGTGTTTACTTGTCAGCTAACCTTTTAGTTTAAGGGCACACTGAGAAAAATGCACTGGACTCTGTAATAGGGAATCTGGAGTTTACAGTCATTAGCCACTAACTGATTAATGTTGAGATCCACCTCATCTTTCCAGGTTTCTGTTTTTTGGTCTGTGGATGAACATTTAGGTGGATAACAGAGTATCAACTAATATGTAACATTTTTCTTTTTACAAAATTATTTCAACAGCTCTTACAGTCCTCTAGGAGAGCATTTTGAAATCCCAATTAATATTTTAAGTAGAAATGAACAGAAGATTGTAGCAATAATTCAGTAAGAGTCAATTGTATTTGTAGATCAGTTGTAACTCAATAAAGAATATTCAACTCGTAAAAATGCTGTTGCCAGGAAGATCAAATTACATATACCAAATAGCTAACACATACCAATGGTAGTTGATTAATAAGTCAACTTGTGTCCTCCTTCAAAAAAGGTGTATTTAGTTGCAAATAAAGTCAACCTTAAAAAGAAAACTAAAAGGATCTACAACTGATAAGCAAAGAGAAGTGAGAAAATGGACTCATACAAAATGTTCAAGTAAAACCAGAGAAAACATAAAAATAGGGGAATAGAAATAAGTAACAAAAACAAGTTCAATAAATAAAAAGGAGTTAAAAATATGGTATATATAAATCCAATTATATAAATCATCACTTTATGGGGTGCCTGGGTGGCTTAGTCGGTTGAGCGTCCAACTTCAGCTCAGGTCGTGATCTCGTGGCCTGTAAGTTTGATCCCCGTGTCGGGCTCTGTGCTGACAGCTCAGAGCCTGGAGCCTGCTTCAGATTCTGTGTCTCTTCCTCTCTCTGCCCCTCCCCTACTCACACTATGTGTCTCTCTGTCTCTCAATAATAAATAAACATTAAAAAAAATTAAAAAATAAAAATAAATAAATCACTTTAAATGTGGTTTACATTAAAAGATATATTCTCAGAGTAGATAAAAGAATAAATCAAAGGAGACATAACTATAAATTATGTACATAAATCCACTTTAAATATAAAGACAGAAAAAGTGAAGGGATGTAGAAAGGGGTACTATGTTAACATTAATCAAAAGTACCAGTATTGATTTTAGAGAAAGCAGCCTTCAGAATTAGGAACAAGGATGTGGTGGTCATTTCTCTAAGAAGACACAGTAGTCATTAACATGTATCCAGCTAACAACAGAACATGAAAATACAAGACACATCTGATAGAAATGCAAAGAGAAATAGACAAAACCACTATGAGGTACCACAATACAACCATTAGCATGGCTAAAATAACAACAACAAAAAAATGGCAGTATCATATGAAGAAGCAAAGCAACTGTAACTCTCAACATTTGCTGATGTGAAGGCCAAACAATAATGCCATTTTAGTAAAACAAGAGTTTGGTAGAATCCTATAAATTTAACATGCGGTTATTGTATCAGCCAGCTATCCCATTTCTACATATCTACCCAAGAATTAAAACTTATGTTCCATTAGCTAACCGGCATTTAAATGCTTCGGCATTGTTGAGTTCAATCTCTCTCCCCTATTGCAGTAATCTTGAATAAAGTCTGCCTTAGTATTTTTAGCAAGTGTTCAGTCTAATTTCTCTAGACAGTGTTTACAATGTGCCAACCACTCTATTAAGCTTTTCATAGGTATCATCTTGTTCAATCCTCACAGAATCCTCAAGGTAGGTGTTATTATCATCCCCAACTACATGTGAGAATATTAAAACTATGAAAGGTGAATTAACTTGCCAAGAGTCACATCATTTTTTAATGGAAGCACCTAGGAGACTTACTCTTAATCACTATATCACATATATTCTGACAAAATAAGGTCTTTCTCTAGGGAATAGCCAATACTGCTTTTAAAAATATTCTTTTCCTTATAATCATCATTGTATTTTGGTTGTATTTGACCTGCATAATTAGGTAAGAAGCTAAAAGAACCGAACACCCTAAAAGAGCCAAACAAAATATGGAAGCAACATAAATGTCCACTGATAGAAGGATGGATAAGGAATATGTGAGAGAGACACACACACAATTACACAGCCACAAAAAAAAGAATGTAACTGTGCCATTTGTAACAACACGAACTTAGAACATATTATGCTAAGTGAAATAAGTCAGAATGAAAAAGAGAAAAACAACAAGATTTCACTCATAAGTAGAATCTAAAAAAAAATGAACAAACAAAAAGCAAAATCAGACCCATAAATACTAAGAAGAAACTGGTAGTTGACAGAGGGGGGGAGGGGAGGGCAAAACTGTGGAGGGGAATGGGAGATACAAGCTTCCAGATATGGAATGAGTAAGTCATGGGAATAAAAGTCACAGCACAGGGAATATGGCCAATAATATCGGAATAGCATTGAATGATGAGAGACGGTGGCTGTCTTTGTGGTGAGCACAGCCTAACATACAGAGAAGTTGAATCACAATGTTGTACACCTGCAACTAATGTAACATTATGTGTCAACTATACTCAAATAAAATAATATTCTTAATAAATAATAAGCCTCCAAAGTTCCTGGAAGGTGAATTAAGTCTGGAAACTGGACTATTTTAGCCCTGTTTTATAATCTACTAGCTTCTCCCCTTCACATGGAAATTGTTTCGAGTATTAGAGTCTTCAGTGAGTATAAAGGTACTTCATTCTTTATGTAAAATTTTCACTGGGTAAAATTGAAAATTCCCACAGCAACTAATACGTCGAGTTGAAAATTAGATAGGAAAGAAGGTTCAAGGTGAAATGCCAATCAAAGCCAAAATCCAAGTCTATTATTTCTGTGAGACATCTTAAAGAATAATATGATGAAAAAAACAGTGATAAGCTTTGGTCAATGTTTTGACAGTTTACTCAGTAATAAGGTAATCTCTGTAATAAGATAAAATGACACAAAGAAAAGCTTAAATATGCAATGAGGTATACGTTGTCATGTATTTTGAGTTTGTAAATTATTCCTAAGGGAAACATCATTGCTTTCTTTAGAGATTGAAATATTATTTATTTTAGTAACCAAACAATAAAACAGTTAATGTGACTTTCAAAATATTCCTGACTTTATAAAAATACTTTGTTAATATCAATGATCACATATTTGAAAGTATGAACTTACTGCCATTACATTCCTAAAAAGTCACAGGGGAATATTTTATCACATGGACGTATATGGTCAGTGAATACCTATCATTCTTAAAAGGAAGAACACTATTTCTTACCACAAATATTTTTTTTCACTAGAACCCAGTCACTCTTAGGGTTGACTTGATTTTAAGCAACTCAGATACCTAATGAATTGTTGAGAATCATTGAAAAAAAAGTCAAAATCAGAGTTGAAAGTCAGCCTCATTCAAATATACAAAACACTCACCAGTAGGAAGCTTCTTTCCTTCCTTTTATCTCTCCCTTTTCCCTTCTCTATCCTCCTTGCCCTCCTTCCCTCTTCCTTTCTGCTTTGCTTTCTTTAATGTAAATGTAATCCTTTTTGTTGTGTACATAAGATAGTCAAATGAAGTTATTACCCAAAAGTTCAGGATCCCTATCTAATTCATTCTATCAAGTGTGCTGGGTATTCTAATTATGAATGTTGAATTTTTCCTCTTCCTAATCAGACTTACTAAAATATTCTGAATTACTGTGATAGAGGAGAGGTTGAAGTTTTTTCATCAGAGCCAACAAATAAAAATGACCAAATTCATAGGAGATTAACATTTAAAATTCTAAGCTAATGCATCTCTAGGGTCTTAAATAAAAAGAGGATGAATCACCAAACCTGGAAGGAAAATAATTTCTTTCAGTTTCTGGGCCAGAGTGGAAGAAAACTATCCATACCTGGAATGACTAACATAATCTTTTTTTCAAGTTGCACACAGAGAACTTTCTCAGGTCTTTCTGTCTCCTTGTATATTCTTGTCAGGTACATATTAGAAAAAAAATTAATTAGACACCTTTTAGAAAACATCTAAACATAAGCATTTGCATACTAATCACAAAGAAAAACTCACAAAAGCAAGAGTTAAGAAATAGTTGTAATGTTGTTCTTGTTTTTTTAATGTTTAATTTTGAGAGAGAGATTGAGCACATAAGCGGGGTAGGGGCAGAGAGAAAGAGGGAGACAGAATCCAAAGGAGGCTGCAGGCTCCAAGCTGTCAGCGCACAGCCAGATAGATGCTGCAGAGCCTGGTGCAGGGCTTGAATTCACCAACTCTGAGAGCAGGATCTGAGTTCAGGTCAGATCCTTAAGGGACTGAACCACCCAGGTGTGCTCCCCCCCTTTCTTAAACAAAAATTCAAGTTAGTTAACACAAAGTGTAGTCTTGGCTTCAGGAGTAAAACCCAGTGATTCATCTCTTACATATGACACCCAGTGCTCATCCCAACAAACGTCGTCCTTGATGCCCATCACCCATTTAGCCCATCCTCTGACCCACCACTCCTCCAGCAACCCTCAGTTTGTTCTCTGTATTTCAAAGTCTCTTTGGTTTGCCTCCATGTTTCTAACTAGTTTTCCTTCCCTTCCTCTATTTTCATCTGTAGGGTTTCTGAAACTCCACATATGAGTGAAATTATGTATCTGTACTTCTCTGACTTATTTCACTCAGCATAATACCCTCTAGTGAAGAAATGGGCAGAAGACATGAACAGACACATTTCCAAAGGTGTAACATTTTTAAGTTTCTAATTCATGCTTCTGAAAACACTTATGTGTTATCTCATATATTCAAAGTGCTAATCTAGATGCTACAGAGATTTCACAAAACATGGCAGATCTTTAGCTTCAAAAAGCTTAGGTTTAGTATGAAACAAGGACAGTAAATAAATGTTATGTGGTATTACAAGGATTGATCAATAAAGCATCGTAGCTGATTAAACAAGGAGAAATGGTGCATCTGGTAGAAGAAATCAGAGAAAGAGCCATGAGGTACTAACATTTGAGCCACTCATTGGTGAACAGAATTTTAGACTGAGATGGAGAGATCTCTTCAAAGCAAGAAAATTAAGAGATTTGTGTTTAGAAGACTTTTTTGACTCAGCAAAAAGAGCAGGTGATGGAGAAAAGATATTAGCCATGAGATGGAAGAAGGGTGCTGGCAAACACTGTTTGCCAAATCTGGAAGAAAAATAAGCTCTTACAGAAAGGAGATTATGGAGAAACTTGTGGAGAGGAGAATGGAGTTAGGTAAAGATTATTTTGATGATAATGTCCACAGATGTATATTAAGGCCTTTGATGTAGTGGTAATATATCTCTACACCAACTCCCACTACCACAGTCTGCCATTTTAAAGTCCCAGCTAAACAAACTTGTATCTTGTGGGTGTTTTGAGAGCATGTATGCCTTCAGGCACTGACTTTTCCATATACCGTCTGTATCACTTAATTATTGCTGCTTAATAAGGACCAACCCAGACTCTGTAGCATGAAACCACAATAATGTATTCTTATAGCTCACTCAGTTATGCCTTAGTTGTGGATCCACTGATCTCAGTTTGGTTGGGTCATTCATCTAAAGGTGGGCTGAGGTCTGGCTTAGGCTGGGCTTGGCTACTGAAACTTAGCTGGGGCAGCTCTATTCCACATGTCTCTCATTTTCCTCCTGGAGCGAGTAGGCAATTCTAGGCATATCTTTCTGTTGGCAATAACCATGGCTAAATATGACAAGCAGATAGTAAGGCTTAATTTAGTGCTCAAATCACCAAATTGCAAGCAAATAGACATTAGTACAAGGAACGATGTAAGCCTGGATCTTTAATACAATTTACCAAATTATTCTTATTCCAATAGTAGCCAAGTGTAGGGTACCTTGCTCAAAGCAATATCATCAATGGTTTTCTTTCCCGTTGTTTAAATATATAGAAATACTTTTTTTCTCAAAGAGGTCAAGAATGCAGCATGGGTCCTGTGTACAATAAAGAACAAAGTAACCATCAAAACTAAAGGCAGAATGGGATTCTGCACAGAGTGGGTAGGTGATGATGTGGTCAAAGGAATAGGTCAAGGGAGAAGATAAGGCAGGCAACCGAGCTTCTTCCAAAAAAGACAGTGTGATGAAAGAAGTGTTGTAAAGACTTCAGCTGATACAAGGGAAATAGCAGTTGGTCCCACTTCACATGGAAAGTAAAGATTAGGGCACAGCTACTTGCTCAGCTCAGAATGAATAGACTATTAATAAGTGTGCAGGAATTTTTTAAAAGTAAGAATGTCCGGAGCTACAATGAACACATTAATAGCAACAGCTATGTATTTGGTGTCAATGTTTGCACATTCTACCATTAGCTAAGTCACTGATCCTTCTCAAAACGACAACCACAATAGGCAATAGAGAGGAAGAGACTTTAGTTGTACAAATCTTATCACAAAATATCCCTATTAGCACACTCATGCCCTGGAAATGTATCTATAAGAAGGACTTTATTAATAAAATGAAACAGAGAAGTGTTTTAAGAAATATACCAATACTTCGGGGGCACTTGGGTGGCTCAGTTGGTTCACCATCTGACTTTGGCTCAGGTGGTTATCTCACGGTTCATGAGTTTGAGCCCCATGTTGGGCTCTGTGGTAACAGTTCAGAGCCTGGAGCCTCCTTGAGATTCTGTGACTCTCTCTCTCTGCCCCTCTCCCACTCGCGCGCTCTCTCTCAAAAATAAATAAAAACATTAAAAATATCTATCAATATTTTGGTGTCTACTTGACATTTGGCCACAAATACGGAATTGTGAATAAAACCTGCTGAAAAAAAGATGAATTTGAACTCTATATGGACATGACAGGTATTGTGCAAATTCCAAAATATTTGTTTATCATTTCATCCAGAAAACTGTTAATTATTTACTTTTCAAAGTACCTGCAACTCAGTGGCATGGATTTATTACAAATTCGGAAACAGATCAAAGACATGCCAAGTGAAAAGCTGTGTCCATAAAATTACGGGACATTGTAAGAGAGGGCAAGTTATTTGTGAACAAAAATAATACACAAATATTTTGTAGAACTCCCACAGGTGTTAGCACATATGACACTTGAATGGACAAATTACAGACCACTAAACAAGGGAAAATAATATGAGCTCATGTTTTCAATGTCATGTTGAACTTTCAGGACACATTGATGATGTGGTTATTGATTCCACACCCGCAATCCCACAGGGGAAGAAGCTATAGAACCAGGTTTGTCGATAATTGCTAGCATAGTCTCTGTCCCAGTGGGATCTGTTACCACTGTCAGGATGAGTTCAGCAGTGAGCACAATTTTAACTAGCACACTGCCTGTAGGAAGGACGACAAGAGTGGAGCATAATGAGGATGATAAAGAGGTGAGGATATGGAGAAGCATACAGTTAAACTCTCTGGGTTTCACAGCCCTTCTTGGCAGACCCCATTCTGTGTTTGTTTTTTATGTCATTCCAGATTCTTGCCATTTAGTTCCACATGGGGCTTGAAACATACCTTGTAAAATTTGCAGTCTCTAGTTGCAAAGGCCATCCATAACTGACTGTATTGTATTCAGTGAGCTTTTATCTCCAATCCTTTTTTGGGGGCGGTGGGGGGGAGCTATTTCCAGTTTGACTTAACATCTACATAAATACTTACATAAGGCTTACAAAGTTAGAGAAGTGTGTTTGAAGTGGCCTGTTGTATCTAGCAAGACATCCAGTACATACTTCAAATACACCACAGTCACAGTAAAACTCATTCGCCCTCTCAACTTTTTAATTTACTTAAACCTGTACTGATCATATTACCTTCTACAGCAAGCAAGCCCTAAATACTTGAAATGATCATTGGCTTTTTTTCTCTTTTACCCCTTGAACCAAAAGATTTTAAGGACCACTGATTGCACTTCTAGAATGGTTCTTTGTCCTTCTCCTCCTTCCTGGTCTCACCACCCTCATCCTAGGCAGCCTTCTTGATTTCTTCCTGGACAACGTAATCATCCTCCAATAAATCTCCCTATTTACAGCTTCTGTACTCCTGATACATTCTGACACCAGAAAAATCTTTTAAAACTAATCTAATTATGTCATTCACCTCCCTGAAAACCTTCGATGATTCTTCATAGCCTGCACAATTATTTTTAAAACGTTTTTCTAAACGAAAACACTATTTCTTAAAAAATAACATAAAGTAAAAAGCCTGGACTACTCCATTTGAAGTAGGATCGAAAGTGTCTTAATTGCTATTCCTCCCACTTGAACCAAGGTTATTTCTGAAGTACCAGTGTGGAACCCTTGATGTCTAACAAGTTTAATTTGAGCTACAGAATAACAGATACTTACTTTGGCTATGTGGTCACACTTTTCCTTTCAATTATTATTTCTCGGTATTTCACTTAATGGATCTTCTATTGTGTTGGGACAGATATTATTACCAAAACTTCCCTGTGGTTTTCCTCCCTCACTGCTTTCCCTAATGCCAGCAGTACTCCACAGTTGTGTCATTGTGCACTGAGGTAACTGAAGATCTTCAAATGCGTGCCACAAAAGGTTGATGCACAAAATTAATTTTTTCTCAAATGAGGACAAGTGCTTTTCAGCAAAGTGTGTTAGATGGAACATCTGGTGCTGTTGAATATAGGAAGTTGAGAATATGAAGTAAATAAATGGCATCACCACAAGATGATACACTTACTGGATTATACCAGAACGATTTCATGGGAGACCATATTGGGGATAATGTAAAGCTCTATTCAATCGTAACAAAGTGCTAACGGGTGATTTGTGGATGCAAAGTCTGTGGATTAATCTAAACCCTGCAACTATAATGCTCAAAATTGAGTATTTGAGAGTATGTTATGAACATGATAAATTGGACATAACTGCTTTAATTGTGCTCCCTCTCTACATTGCCTTTTCTCTATGTATATTCTTTTCGTCCCCATACTTTGAAACCCCTCTCAAATGCTACCTTATATCCATGAAGTTACACAAATCACCCCCCAAAATGTGGACTTTTTCTCTAGGATTCTATACTCTTTGTTTAAAAGGATCCCAATGTATAATGGGAAAAGAATACTGCCTAAGAATAAAATGCGAAGTTTAATTTGGCAGCAGTCAAATACAGTCAAGGAAAGGGAGGTATCTCCAGGGGACCTGTTTGCACTGGCATGGACTATGTGTGGGGGCAGGAAGATTAATGGTATGAATCTGGTCTAGAATGACCTACATCCAAGAGCACAACTTATCCCTGTGTCTCCAACACCATCCAAAGGAGGAGATGTCTTGGACCTAAGATTTGGTATGATAGTTCATGACACAATATATAATTAGCTATTTTCATTTTGAAAATATGTCTATAAGGTAATCTGTGATTCTAATTTGACCTCTCCCCATTTATATAGACACATGCATGTGCACATAGTGGCAAGAGGGAGGATGCATGGTGGAGGTAGCTAATACCTACTTGAGAAAGCCTATTGTTGAAGCTTCAAGAATTGTGCAAGTTAGTTAACATGTTAGTAGCCTCAAACCTGACCTGGAGAAAATAATTTACACATCAAATGCAGAAAATTACACAAATAACTTCTCTCTTCGCTCAACCCCTTGAAAAGCCAATTGTTTCACATTTATCAGAACACCACCCCTAAGATAAAACATCCTAAATTTTTATTTGCTAGATCATTTGTGAGGGGCACTGAACTTAATGAACCTCCGGGATCTTCAAAGCTGAAACCCTGACACACATATATATAAAGAGCCTAATAAAGTAGTATCATAGTAACATCCATCACTTATTGAGTACTACTATATGCCAGGAACTCAAACATATTCCCTTTTAACCACTACAATACCATCTAACCAGCAGTTAGATGTTATATTACCTTTATTTTATATGTAAGATATCAGAGGAGTTAAAGCAATGGGCTGGAGTTTATATATTGTCTCTATGAGGATTCATGCTTGAGTTACCAAATGGCCTCCCTCTTTGACAATTCTGCCTTTCTTTTATCACAAGAGTAAATAAGTAGGTTCAATAGTAAGCAATAGTGAATATAATTTCATCATTTATCTAGTGGTCAACATTTTGTTTCTTGAAATGTTTCTAGATTAACATTAAGACTATCATTTATCCTTTGTAGTCCTCATTTTCCTCATCTATCAAGTCAACAGATTAAGATGGCACTTTTAGCTACAAAGCAATATGTTTTTTAAATTATATTACGGGTATAAGGGAATATCAATACCACAAAGATTCTACTGATAAAAACATGCATTCTTAATATTTTATTTTAGCTTAGTTATAAAACTTGGTTAAGAGGGTAAACTTTGAAGTGAGATAGACTTGGATCTGAAATCTATGCTCATTTCTAGCCAAAAGGCTAGTAGGTAAGTTGCTAAGCTCCAAATATCTTCATTTATTTAAATCTAATAAGCAATAATAATCTTACCACTTACCCCAATCCTACCCAATATTGTTATAAAGAATAAATATATTGATATATGTGAATCACTCAACATAGTACCTGCTAAAGAGTAACTGTAGTTATGACTTTATTAGTTTCGGTGATTTAGGGAAGCACATTACTAATGGAAGATGATAGAGTATCACTTAAATGTTATCCTCATTCTGTAATTCCTGTTTCTTCAGCAATGTATCATCGGGGAAAAGCACTATACAACTTTTAAATAATTTCAAAGTTATCGGCCAAAAAAAGGGCATTAATGTATTAGTACATAGCTACAAAAATCACTGTTGACTTATCATAAATCTATTTAAATAATACCTCAGAAACAAGGATGTTTTCAGTCTTTTTTGAGTACTTGATTGCCTCAATTAAATGGGTTTGAACTGAAATGACTTTACTCCAACTAGAAAATGATTAACCACAATTATCTTAAAATATACTGCATATGTTTGATGCTCTCAGTTATTCTGTTTTTCCTCATTACAATGTAATTGCCTTGGAATTTAAAACCTTATTTAAACTGTGGAAAGTGCCTAAGTAAATACATATTTCAAGGAGAGGGCAAAGGAGGTGTATTTGCTGTATCAGAGACCTATGCTTCACTGGTCTCAACAGGCCAAATGTATTTAGAGCTATCTTAAAAGGCCATACTCTACTAAATTTTCCCTTTGAATTACTACAAAAACCTAAGAGAGTACTTGAAAAGATGTCAGAGCAACACTCCCAGTAACTTTATTTATTTAGACATCCATCACACAAAATTGAAAAATTGTTTCGTCATAAGGCTGCAGCCCCCGCAAAAGAGTGATGAGAGGAACAACTGGGTGAATACTCTTGGGAACCATATGGTCTGAAAAGTAGTAAGGACCAGTCTGTTAGAAAGAGAGATGGAATCTTTAGGTTGTTTTCTTAGATTCATACTACATGAATTTCTCTAAAATCAGGAGTCGATGGTCTAAGTTATCTCCAATCCAAAACATGTCAATAGAGCTTAGTGGTTAAATGCGTAGACTTTGGAATGAGATGGATTTCAGTTCAAATCAAGTCTGTCACTCACCAGTTTGGTGATCTTGGGAAAACTGCCTTATTGCTCTAAGCTTCAAGTTCACCTCTCTAATATGAACAACGGAGCTTACCTCATATGGTATTGGGAGACTAAAGAAGATAATACAGAATTTATAGCAAAATGCTGTATGTGGCTGTATTCAGCTAGGAGTACTATCCTCCCAGATTCATGTAGAGGAATGAGGCCAGATTTCAATAACTTCTATCTGTTGCCATTATTTCCTTGGTACCATACTGTAGTTTTCAATACCAGTATGAGAGGATTGAGGAAAGTTTCTTTGCGCTAGTAGGCATGTCTATTTAAAAAGAACTACATCACCATTCCACAAATGCAAAAACAATTTTTTTGCTCTCTGTACCTGAGCAAATCAAGATGCAAATGAACACATCTCAAATGAGCCATATCTTATACACTAAGAAGTAGCACATATCTCTAAATGCTGATCAGGGACTTTTCCCTAGTATGGTTCACAACCACATTCTTCTTCTTTTTCTTTCTTTTTCTTTTTTTTTTCCTCCTCCTCTTCTTCCTCTTCTTTTTTTTTAAGGATAAATAGGATACAATTTATTTTCCTACTTCTAGAGAACATAAAGAACAAATTGTGGCTTTTATGACTTAACCCTATTTTTCATGTTATTAATCTTAAAAAAAAACTCAAAGATCAGATTAGAGTTTTTGACCCACCAAAGAATACAATGGATATAAAGGTTTCTCTTTTTTTTTTTCCACTCAAGATATAAATCCTGAAAAACTCTGCCATAATATTAAGAAAATCTCTCTCCAAAGAAACTTAATGCTGTATAGAAAAAACATTTTTTAGCATATTTCAACTTACTAAAAATCAGGGTAGAGTTGAACACTAAACCACATTTTGCCACAACCCACAATGAGAATGGGGAGCAATGATTTACATCTGTAGCTAAAAATATCTCAAGAGTTATGTCAATGAAATATCTATGCTATTATGGTAGGTTTTCTGACACTGTGTAGTGTCATTGCCCAACAGATTCTAATAGCTGGTGTTTAAGGCATTATTTTCTTCTACTGCTCTTGCCCAACTGGAGTACCTTTCACTCCATTCTTTTTCCAGGAATGTCATCTCTTCACCTGTTCCCCAATCTGACTGAATCGTCAGTCCATGGTTAAAGGTTTCAATCATTATAGTCTCTGTAAAATTTCCCTTGACTCTCTCCACACTCCTTCCTAGTGTAAACTAACTCACTTTTACCCTTACCTCTTTCTCTTTTATCTTCCTTAATGACTTCATTTAAAAGTCAGTCAGAGAAGGACAGATATCATATGGTTTCACTCATATGTGGATCTTGAGGAACTTAACAGAAGACTATGGAGGAGGGGAAGGGGAAAAATAGATACAGAGAGGCTCAAATACAGAGAACACACTCAAGGTGGGTGGTGGGGGGAAGGGAAAATGGGTGATGGGCATTGAGGAGGGCACTTGATGGGATGAGCAATGGGTTATTTATTTTTGAGAGACAGAGAGAGAGACAGAGACAGAGAGAGGCGCAGACCTTGAGCAGGGGAGGGGAAGAGAGAGAGAGGGAGACAGAGAATCAGAAGCATGTTCCAGACTCTGAGCTGCCAGCACAGAGCCTGATGTGGGGCTTGAACTCACAAACTGTGAGATCATGACCTGAGCTGAAGTCAGACATTTAACCAACAGAGCCACTAAGGTGTCCCCTGAATAATCTCATTTATGGACAATTTTAGAGTCTTCTGAATGTTAGCAGCCATTTCTTATTTTTCGCTCTCACAAAATAAAGCACAACGTTGAACATGGTAAAAGGGAGCTAAATCAGTAATAAAGTTAAGTACAAATGCTGACAGGAAATTTTATTCCATAGTCTGTTTACCTCACTGTAATCCATCTCTGAGTTAGTTAAAACAATGTTTCAGGGCACTGATACAATCTTTTTAGTGTTTTAAACTAGATAAGTGAAGGTAAGCAAAAAAAAAAGTGCACAAAACTGATGACAAAGTTTAGTCCAGCAATTTTCAAAAGAGAAGTGATGGATAACAATAAAGCCTACCTTAAGTTTTCTATTCCATCGCTACTGCTATGCATTAAGCAGTTTTAACTATCTCTAATAACATGAATCTGCATTCAATAAAGCAAAAAACAAACACAAAGACCCAGCAAAGGAATTTGAAAATTTCATCATATAAAGGTTAAATCATTTGGCCCATAACTTTTACTGAAATTTACCCAGTGCAGAAAATTTAGTATGCTCCAATAACCCTTCCTTCTCTAGGAAATAGAGAAGGTTTCTTCTAGGCTTCTCTAGGAAGCCTTCACCAAATATTAAAAAGTGGAAACTTCCTCTGAACTTAGTCTGATTGAATATGCAATTTGCTTTTCACTCATGCCTCTCTGACTCCCCATCTGCTCATAATAGAAATACAGCACTATCTTTGTGTAGCTCTTCCAGTATTTATATAAACGGATAGACAGACAAGCAGATGGAGGGATGAATAGATGGATAGATAGAGAGAAAGATACAGATATAGATAGAGATATATAAAAACCCAAGTCTGCGATTTGGAACTATGCCTAGGGATCAGGTTTACTTCATATAGAATGTTTATAACACACACACATACACACCTCTGGGCAATAGTTTCAGTGCACAGACTTACCCTGTGACACTATGAAAAGGTTCAATGTTCTCACCAGGAAGGTGGGCTACAGCACGTAACTCTCTTCTGGTAAGTACAAAGTGGTACTTATACACACATACATCCACCTATCAAATGCTTCTCAGCAAAAAGAACAAATACATCGTGACGTGACTAGCCCAGATTCTCTGAGAAGAGAAATATGCTGTGAGAATAAAGATCCCCATTGGTGGGGATAGGGATTAGGAGAATTCACTTATCCTGTTAGTTTCACTAATATTCTTCTTGCCAATTCTTCTTGCCAATTCTTCTTGCCAATTCTTCTCCACCGTTTTTGGCATTTACCATTCATTAATTTTCTAAGTGTGTGATATGTAAGTTGCATGAATATGTAAAATATAAAATTTTATAGTATGTATATGTTTTCACAGATTTATATGTGTAAAACATCTGTATGTAAATAATGTATATGTGTAAAACATATATATACATACATATATACATATATGTGTATACATACATATATACATACATGTATATACATACATATACACACACACACACGCATGTGCTTAACTTTCATCTAATAAGTAAATCGACTCCATGTTGAATCTTCTAACATATGTAAAAACTGCAGTTTTTTACTGTAAGCTCCTTAACATAAATCTTGGTCATGATTTTTTGTATGTGACACCAAAAGCAAAAGCACCAAAAGCAAAAATAAACAAGTGGGACTACATCAGACTAAATACCTTCTGAATACCATAGGAAGCCATCAACAGAATAAAAAAGCAACCTATTGAATAATAGAAAATATTTACAAATCATAGCTTATAAGAGATTGATATCCAAAATATATGAAGAACTCATACACGTCAATAGCAAAAAAATAAATAAATTGAAAATGGGCAGAAAATCCAAATCAATATTTTTCCAAAAAGCACAGACAGCCAGCATACACATGAAAAGATGATCATCACTCCTAACCATGGAAATCCAAGTCAAAACTACAATGAGATTATCACCTCACACCTGTTAGAATGGCTATTATCAAAGGGATGAAGTAAGAAGCATCACTGAAGACACAGAAAAAAATGGAACCTTCATGCTCTCCTGGTGGGAATATATATTGGTGCAGCCACCATAGAAAGAGTACAGCAGTTCCTCAAAAAGTTAAAAATACAACTACCATATGATCCAGAAATTTGACCTCTGGACATTATCCAAAGAAAATTAAAACACTAACTCAAAAATGCATATTCGGGGACACCTGGGTAGCTCAGTTGGTTAAGCATCCAACTTGGGCTCAGGTCATGATCTCAGGGTTCATGAGTTCTAGCTCCATGATGGGCTCTGTGCTGACAGCTCAGAGCCTGGAGCCTGCTTCAGATTCTGTGTTTCCCTCTCTCTCTGCCCCTCCCCTGCTCTCACTCTTTTTCTCTCTGCCTCTCAAAAATAAACAAACATTAAAAAATTTTTTGAAAAAAATGTGTATTCCCTTCATGTTTATTGCAGCATTATGTACAACAGCCAAGATCCAGAAACAAGCTAAGTGTCCACTGATGGATGAGTGAGTGGATAAGGAAGATATGGTGTGTGTGTGTATCTTGACTTAATATTCAGTTATAAAAAACAGTGATATCTTGGCATTTGTGACACATAGATGGACCCTGAGGGCAAAATGCCAGTTGAAGTACGTCAGACAGAGAAAGACAAATACTATATGATCTCATTTATATGTGGAATCTAAAACAACAAGAAAACCCTAAAAGCCAAGTTCATAAATAGAGTAAACAGGTTAGTGGAGACACAGGGGTGAGGGTGGGTGAAGTGGGTGAAGGGGTTAAAAGGTATAGCCTTTGTTATAAGTGAGTCATAGGAATGTAATATACAGCCTGATGACTACAGTTACTAAAACTGTATTACCTACATGAAAGTTGCTAAGAGAATAGACCTTATAAGATCTCAACACTAGAATAAAAATTATGCTAACTATAGAAGTACGTTGACTAGACTTAATGTAGTGATCATTAAACAACATATATAAGTAGCAAATCATTCTATTACACACCTTAAATCTAATGTTATACATGAATTATGCCTAAATTAAAAAAAATATAATGCGTGCTATGATTAAAATAGATATTTGGATGTATAATTAAGGAAAATATTAGAATACAATATTAAGGGCATCAGGAAACTGAGAAGGTTTGAGACTGGAGTTCACTGTAAACTTTGCCAAACATGCAAAATTTTATTTACAGAAAGACTCATAGAGATCTATTGTGCAAGCCCACAGTGATGTTGGAAAAAGATCAGGGCTTCAAATGTCACACTCCTTTCTTTTTTCCTACCAAAGTTACTCAAGTTAGTAAACATACTATGCATCCAACCCAATGACTTCCCTTATGACCTATTTTAGATGGGACATCACTATGGTACTGCCCCCAGCACTTCTGGTTTTCAGGGCCTTAAGACTCAGTCTGGAATCGACATCACTGGCTGTCAGGCCTTGTAACTACTGTCTGCTTTTCTGGATCGGCAGCTCATGGATGCTGGATCATGGGACTTCTCAGCCTCCGCAATCATGTGAATGAATGCTTTACAATGAATCTCTTTCCAGACATAGCACCGGTTTGGTTTCTCTGGAGGACCCAGACTACTATAGCATGTGAAGAACTTCTTCTTAACATTTCTTCAGCAGTACACGTATAAAAAATAAATGCTATGTCTTCATTGTTAATATTGTGAAAAACCAAGATTTTGAGAGGTACGAGCAAAAATGAATTTTATCTCATCTCAACTTTTCAGAATTGTCTTTAAGTTGCAGGACAAGCAGAAAGGCAGAGGGTCGTGATAAAACTCATCCGAACTATCATCCTTAGATAAATACTACCTCCTATCTCCCTGTTGCACCTTCACTGAATTTGGAATGCTACTTTTGTTTGTTTTAATAAACCCTAGGTTTGAAGCGCAGTTATTTCTTCTTTTTTTTCTTCCCCTAACTTTTATCCTAAGAAAGCCACTACCACAGAATACTTCGTTTCTGTTAACACGGAGTAATTTTACCACGTAAGAATAGATCTGAGAGACTTCTCTGTGGGACATTTAGTCACTTATTCCACCCAGGCCTGTCATTTCTGTAATTGCGGCAGCCTTATGAGCTCAGGGGACTCTGTTTCCTCTCCATTACACTTACATTACTCACCGATGTCAAGAAGCCCATGTTGTTCTAATTCTCTTTTTAAGTGGCCAAAATCAAGATAATTAAATGTTAATATTTTCAAGCGGTCTTTTTCAAATGTTCAACTCATATCTAACATGAATGAGATGACCAACTTACTTACTGATAACTGTACATGGTTAAATTCCCAATGGAGAGTGTAGAAAGAAGAAATATACATGTGGAGTATGAAGTGATAGTATTTTTTCTACATTGTTTAATAAAACCTATTTTTGTTATGCATGGTTCATCTTTTTTTAATTTAAAAAAATTTTTAATGTTTATTCATTTTTGAGAGACAGAGCATGAGTAGGGGAGAGGCAGAGAGAGAGGGAGACAAAGAATCTGAAGCAGGCTTCAGGCTCTGAGCTGTCAGCACAGAGCACGACATGGAGCTCGAACTCACAGACCCAAGATCATGACCTGAGCCAAAGTCATACGCTTAAACAACTGAGCCACACAGGCACCCCATGTACGGTTTATCCAGGAAAATGAAAATCAACAATTAAAATGTATTCTCTAGGTTACAAGTCTGCATTATATGTGTTTGGTGTGAATATTCTTTCCACATTTATGTCCATAAGACCCATATTTTTACAATTGAATAAATAATACCAAAATTCCAAAAGGAGAAACCTATTCACCTCCTGCTCAGGTCGCAAGTAGTAGCAGAATGTCTACAGGGGCAGGAAGAGTCTCTTGGTAGAGATAAACAGGGATGGGGCAGTCACGTAAGTGGTTGTGATTCCTGGGCCATGTCTATGGCTCCTGGCACTTGTTACAGGACACTGAATGTCTCCATTTATAACCCAAATATACTGCTGCTTCACCTCCCCCTGTATTTGAGATCAGCCCTCTGCATTTAACTTTAGATAAATCCCAAAGCAAGCATGAAAAGACATAATGACCTACAAATACAATGCAACAAAACAACACATGGCATATCTGAAGCATTTATCATACTTAGCTATAAGCACCTCATGGAGAAAAGCATGGAAATATTAGAGAACCTTATTGAGTCCTGACTCCAAATTTTACTTGCCGCATAGCCTTAGACAAGTTACAGAATTTCTAATGCCACAACCACCACTGGTTCATTACTTTTGACTAAAAAAGCACTAACCACTGGCATGATCATGTCACTCTATTGCAGCTCATTTTATCCAGCCACTACCCTGTTGAGGTGGGTAATACTTTCACTTCTAGCTTTACAGAAGACCAAAATAAGACGCTCAAAGGTTAAACAAACAAAAAACCTTCTGGGCCATAGAGCTATCAAGCATCAGAACTAGGTTTCAAACCTGTTCATGCCTTTTAGTTAACTCAGTGCCCTTAATCCTTATACTGACTCAGTTTTCCCAGCTCTACGAAGGTCAAAGTATTAAGAGTAACAAAGTCCTTGGGTATGGGACACAGAAGGAAAGCCACGTGAAAGTGACTGTCAAATATTAATTGCTCAGTAAGTAGCCGTTGGCTCATCATTCCCCCTTATGTTCCTGTTATTTTAGGTTAATATATTTGGAGCCCAATTACTTGGGGAAGGTTCACATACATCCTTTTGTCCTAATGACATAGGGGTCAGGAAGAAAACGTAAGGCCAAGGAAGTAGATGGGATGACACGGATAACTATAAACAGGGTCACAACATTTCATAGGCCTGTCAACGTTGTTGACAGACTAATGATTTTTGAAACCTATCTACAAAGCTATGCTGAAGCCTGGGCAAGAGTAATGACTGTTTTTCTGAAATGTGAACACGAGGTCACATATTAGAGTGAGTTAGCGACAAATGTAAATGACCATATTAAAAAGTCACAAACATGACATTCTAATTACACAATGATATTTGATCAGAAGGCAAACAAAAAAAGTGAGACATAAAATGGTGCAATTATTTTTTTTCTCTCTTAGGATTCAATCATCTGTATTTTTTTCCCCCACAGAAAATTTTCTCCTTGACCTCTAGTATTAAAATCAGTTTGGAAAATGCCTATTTCCAGAATGTATATTTCTAGTTATTATATTGCAATTACATGTTAGATGCTACAGAAATAGTTTGAAACACTTAAAAGATATTGTGAAAAGTTTATGTAAAAATGTAAACACTCCATGTGTAATTATATCTGTAAGTCACATGGCTTTAAGGAGGGCTTTGTCCCTTGGCTCTCTACATAGATATGTTTCCAACAGATGCACTTTTTCTGTTGTCTAAGAGTTGATAACTGATTCCAATTTCTGTGATGCACTGTACCTCCTTCAAAGAATAAAAAATGTCTTCAGAGTCAAAACACAAGAACAATTTAAGCATCAGTCATGATGATTTATACCTATAAGCACCGTGTAGCTTTTAGTAGAAATATTTCAAAGAAACATAGTTTTCTTTTTATATTGATATACATGTTATGTATATTTATATCTATTGCATATATTATACTACTGTGATTATATATATTTATATTTGATATTGTGCATAATATAGTATATATAGTATACATATATAGTACTACAGGAATTATGTATCCAAAATTTGTGTATTCTTAATTAATTTAAGGTGTATTCCATTCAGTACCACCACACTTTGCTTATGCTGGTTCATCAGGTCCTACCAAAATTCACGTTGAAGCCCTAACCCCAAAGTGACTGTATTTGAATTTGTTCTTAGGAAGTAATTAAGGTTAAGTGAAGTCATAAGGGTAGGGTTCTAATTTAATAAGATTGAAGGCCTTGTAAGAAAAGAAAGAGTTCTATCTCTCCATATGCACTCACTGAGGAAAAGGTATGGCAGCAAAGAGTGAGAGGTGGTCGTCTACAAGCCAGGAAGAAGGCTTTTACCAGAGCTCAAGGAGGCTCTATTTCCAGCCTTCACCACTGTGAGGAATAAATGTTTGTCCACCAGTCCATGGTATTTTCTTATAGCAGTTCAAGCAGACTCACCATGTGTTAAGGGTATTCTTAGGGGAAACAAAAAACAAAACAAAACAAAACAAACAAAAAACCTCTCTGCCAGAGTTTCCTCCTTTAAAATAAAGATTCATCTTATTACCTTCCATTTCCTCTAATTTCATATTTCTAAATTCCCAGAGAAAGCTCCCTCGTAAAGAATACGGAGTTTGTCAATCTTGCCCCAAATGACTTTTTTCTTAAACTCTTCCTTCATCTGTCTTCCCCTTCGCAATTAATGTTATCAGCTTTGTACGACAAAAATCACTGACAATCTTCAATTTCTATCTTTTTCTCCAATTGTTTGAAAAAATTGTTCAATCTAAACAGATTACACCCAAACCCTTCCGTCCCACTAATATGCTTTACATCAGACCCCCATCATTCTCCCATCCGATTGCAGAAAGCCTCTTAACTGCTTTTCCTTTTGTGGTTCTGTGGTTTCACTTTCATATCTCTACCATACTTCTGCACGTCCAGTCATTCCTTAACCTTACATCTAGGGTTAAAAACAGCAAATAACATCAGTAATGTCAGTGATTCCTAACTTTTCAAACTTTAAGAGACAGGCACAAAAAACGATCACCTTTAATATGCTGAAATATACGATTGTCAAACAACTTATTTACAGAATCCAGAAGATGGGAGGAGGGGAGGTCACTTAAGTAGAAGGTTAAAGAAGTTGCCACAACTTCTAGCCCTTTGGGAAAAAAAGGTGGAAAGACACATTCTCCTTTCCCCATTATCTGCCACTGAATCAGAGTACTGGGTTCTGTGCTAAGCAGAAAGCTATTCTTGGAATTGTGTTCAGAAGCACATGTAACAGAGAACTTCATCGTATCTGTCCCAGAGAGACTTTGCTTAATGCAGGAATTAAAAGATCAAATTGGATTGACCCTCATGGCCCTTATCTTCCAACAAGTCTTAGATTCAGGTTAATAGCATTTGGCAGCAGCTGAAAGAATGTCCATCCATTCAATTGCCAAACACTGTAATGCACAAAATTAAGTTGTTCTATTTCATGTGCTAGTTAGAATTTATTCTCCCAAATGGCAGAAGAGGCCCACTTTTGTACTCTCTTGAAGAGAAGTAATTTACGCCCTACTTCCATGTTAAATTACTTAAGCAGATAGTTCTATCAGCCAGAATTTTTTTCCCTGTCCTTTGTAGTATAGTAAATTTTGAGGTACAAATTGCTCGAGTAAAAGAACTTTCAAATTTGCGAGGCACTCTCTTCAGATATTTGCTACGATACATGAGCAAAACATGTGCACAAATGTTCTTCTTTCCTTCCACTCTCCAAACAAATAATTACCAGAGGGGATTAAAATAACATGCAAAATTTTAGGACAGACAAAATGAGTGAAACAACACAAGTATTGGATTTGAACTGATTTGAAATGCAAATGTGGAATGAGGAAGGCAGGACTAAACTAGACATTAGAGATAGAAAGTAAAAAGAGCTAGGGTAGGTGGACAAGTATTTATTCATTAATTCAGCCATTCATGCATTCATTTGTGCATTTATTTAGTATCTTTTCATTGTGTTGGAAGTGGAGATTGCAAGAGTTATCAGAAAGAAAATCTGATGTCAGGAATTTAAAGAGTGAAAAGATATATACACAAAAATGTACCCGGAATAGAAGGTGAGTGCTATCATAGAAATCAATCAGGTGTGTAGGAACTCAAATGAAGAAGAGTTATGGCTTTTTATTACTCCAAATATAGTTAATTCAAATTATCTTTGATACTTTTGGTTTAATGAACTTTTCTGAAGATGACCAAAATACTTTTTTTTAATTTTCCAGGAATAGAAAATAAGCCTAAATAAAATCCCATTTAACCCACCGCTTGAATATTATTTTTAATGGATATGAAATATCACATAACGCTGTTTACCCAACATGGCTGACTATACCATATGGAATGGTACTTCCTGAAATAGTATATTGACTTGATGTTACACTATTTATCTTACTTCATTTTCTCATTCAATTCATCTGTTTTTTGTACCTTTAACGTCCACTCTGGGAAAAGTTTGCAAAGATTTATAAAGGTGTTGGGAGGCAGTCCATTAGGTTTTAGGGTCCTTCTGAGAGCTGTCAGTCTGAATGTTATTCCTCTCCTGGCCTGAAAACTACATTGTTACCAACATCCTCATTCACATCAAATAGCCCAGTTATATTGAGGAGGGCACCTTTTGGGATGAGCACTGGGTGTTGTGTGGAAACCAATTTGACAATAAATTTCATATATTAAAAAAAAAAAAACAAAACAAATAGCCCAGTTAATTTAACTAAGGGTGATATTAGCTTCAGAAGTTGTATATATATACATATATATATATATGTATATATATATGTATATATGTGTATATATGTATATATATGTATATACATACATATATATACGTATATATGTATATACGTATATTTATGTATATATACATATATATATATATATATATATACACACACACATACATACACATACACACACACTGAATCTTGTAACTTGTTACTGTTTTATTCTATTTTTATTACCACCTTTATGTTGATTTGTCACGTTTCAACAATATGGAAAGCTGGATTTCACTTTTCTGCATACTTAATTCTTTCAAAGTAAAATTTCCATTGAATAAAAGGATTATGTTGTGAATACTCAAATGTGTGCTTTATATCTTGCAGTTTAAGACTTGCAAGCCAATCACTATAGCAAATATGGTGTTACTTGTTAGAGTATGTTTGCTCCACAATATTGCCTTTGATTCTTTGTCAAAGATCAGCTTTTGTAGTGAATTGATTTCTTGACTCTTTCTGTTCCATTGACCTATTTGTCCATTCTTTTGTGAACTACCATGTTGATTACTGTACCTATCTTTAAGTAGGATAGTATCGGTCCTCCAGCTTTGGTCTTCCCCTTCAATATTGTGTTGGCTATTCTTAGCCTTTTTATCTTTCCACATAAACTTTAGAATCAGTATGTTGATATCCACAAAATAACTTGCTGGCATTTTGATTAGGATTCCATTTAATCTATAGTTCAAGTTAGGAACAACTGGCATCTTGACAATATTGAGTCTTCCTACCTATCAAAGTGGGCTGTATCTTCATTTGTTTAGTTCTTCTTTAATTTGATTCTCCAAAGTTTTATAATTTTTTCTCATGTCTATCTTGTACATATTTTGTTAGATTTATGCCTAAGTGTTTAATTTTAGAGGCGTGCTGATATAAATGGTATTGTGTTTTTTATTTCAAAGTCCGTGTGTTTATTGTTGGTATAGAGGAAAGTGACTGAATTTGTATTTCAGCTTCATATCCAGCAACGCTATTATTTGAAATATCCTATTTTTCAAGCAAACTTAGAGGGTGGTATGGATGAGAAAATGGAGAATATAAAATTCAAGGACCTTGGCAAAAGCCAGAAAGGATTAATATTTTTTTCTGATGGTACAGACTGAGCTTTGCACTAGGCCGTGTTTCCTATGAGCATTTAAAGAGCTACTTAACACTGCTACAAAATGAGTACTAAGTTCATTACTTATGACCATTCATTAAAGTTACACTAGGATACTAGTACAACTGTTCACGGGCTAAAAACTGTAAATTAAACAGAGTCACTCCCTCCAAAAACAACTCCAAACAAAAACAATTATCAACAAAAATGGAAATGAAAAGACATTTCATGCATTAAATTAATAAGATACACGTTGAAAGATGAATAGGACAAATAGATGGATAAATGTGTGGTAAGGAAAGTTTCCCAATGTTTTTTTAGAACTAGGTGGCACATATTTGCAAGATATGTTCTCTACAGCAAGGCAAAACAGGTAATCCGACACATTCAGAAAATTGGACACTTTAAAAAGACCACTTAGCAGAGAAGTGTTTATGTGGCTTAGAATCACTTTAAATATCACTGCTTTAGAATATCTTGCAATACAGGTGCATGGAAGATCTACTTTAATGGGAATAATACCTGAAAAAGAATCCATTACGTATTTATATTGAAACTAGCTATACTGTGGCATTTGTGGAGCACTGCTCTCTGAACAACTTGTCTCTTTTCACTTGTAAAGATAAAAATCAAAATCAGAGGTGGTACAGCATATGACCTAAAAAGCGTTATAAGATCTATACTTTTAATTTATGCACTCAGTCCCTAAAACCCTTCAATAGGAACTGAATCAAATGTCTTAATTTCAAAATTATGTCATCAACCACAATGAGAATTCCCATTAGCTCAAAAATGATGTGAAACAAAGGTAGTATTTGTGGTATATTTCTCTATATCCCTCAACAATAACATTTATAAGTGGTTGTTTTTAATTTTAACATTTGAAACATATTTAGAATGATTTAATGAGAACTAATTTAGGCTGAGAATGACAATTAGCTTTCCAGAAACATGTGAACATTTTGTGTATTGGGTAAAGCGATGCACTATAAAACTCACCAGTCTGACATTGCTATCATTATGGTCTTTCCACTGTGTGCCACCATAGCAAAATTCACACACACACACACACACACACACACACACACAGTAAATACTGATTAAGACTCCAAATTGTGTATTCTTAGAAACACATTGTTAAGAAATCCATATGTCTTACATTTAAAAAATGAAGATAAAGAGACCCATTCTCTATGAATTGATGCTCCTAAAAAAGCAGTAGATTCGGTCAAGACTGGTATCCACCCACATGAAATCCTTCTCTCTTAGAAGAATGAAGACAGGCTCAGATAACCTGGATCGTGACAGATTCTTGAAGAGATACTGAGTTTCATTCCAAATGGCACCAAAGTCCCCTTCCAAGCGGTAAGCACTGGCCTAGTCTTCCTTAACACACTAGTTTGGATTATGAGGCAAACAGTGCAGCTGAAATACTACTCTAAAGGGGAAAAGCATTACCTACCTTTTTTTTCTCTCCTATCTCTGAGCATTTGATATAAGAGATTATAGTTTTAGCACTGGTTGACAACACAACAGAGAGAATACTTTAAGAAACATGATAAGCAAAGTAGCAAAGGAGAATTTCATGCCAGTATTGTGACCAGAGGTAAATAACAAGCTGTCTTTGGAGGTCATTATTATCAGGAAACAATTTAGGGAACAAGCAAAAAGGGAGGCCTTATTAAAACAAGTCCAAATCTGTACCTCAATTATGTGCTACTTTCCATATATTATTTTCAGACACTTCCAGACATCTTTAAATTCCATTCTCTCAAGCAAGATAACCTCAATTAAGTGAGAGTTTAGAAAAACTTTGGTTTTATAAACAGACTATAAGGAAAGCCCAATGAAAATGTCTGAAAATGGGCTTGTCTCCAGAATAGATTGAGAACTTTTACCACTTAATAAGAAGACAAATAACCCAATAAAAATGGACAAGCTATTTGAATGGATGTTCAGAAAAGGAAATCTACAGAGGGCAACTAAGTGCATGACAAGATACTCATCATTAGTCATTAGGGAAATGCACATTAAACATACAAGGACACTACTCAGTAGAATAGCTAAATTAAAAAAAAAACATTCACACTATTAAATTCTGGTCAAAATGTAGAGAAACTGGAATTCTTACACACTTCTGAAGGATATATAAAATGGCATAACCCCTTTGGAAAACTATTGAGCAGTTTTTCTTTTTTTCTTTTTTTTTTTTTTCAAGGTTTATTTATTTTTGGGACAGAGAGAGACAGAGCATGAACGGGGGAGGGGCAGAGAGAGAGGGAGACACAGAATCGGAAACAGGCTCCAGGCTCTGAGCCATCAGCCCAGAGCCCGACGCGGGGCTCGAACTCACAGACCGCGAGATCGTGACCTGGCTGAAGTCGGACGCTTAACCGACTGCGCCACCCAGGCGCCCCATTGAGCAGTTTTTCAAAAAATATACACTTGGTATTTAACTCTGGCATTCTATACCTGTATATTATTTGAGGGATATAAAAGCATACATACAAAGACTCATGCATGGATATTCATAGCAGCCCTATTTACAATAGTAAAAACTTAGAGGGGCATCTGGGTGACTTAGTTGGTTAAGCATCCAACTCTTGATTTTGGCTCAGGTCATGATCTCACAGTCATGAGATCAAGCCCTGAGTCAGGTTCCACTCTGGGCCTGTTTAAGAACTTTCCCTCTGCCCCTCCCCCACTTGTGTGCATCTGTGCTTTTTCCCTCAAAAAAAAAAATTAGAAACTATTTAAATATCTATTAGCAGATGACTGGATAAACAAAAATATGATAAAAAGATAATTAGGAATAAAAAGCAATGAATGATTAATGCACAAAAACATGCGGTTGATTCTCAAATTGCGTACACTAATTTAAAAGAAACCACAGTAAAAGTAAATACCGTATATCCCTTTCATACAAAATTCCAGAATATAAAAATTAACCTATATGTATAAAGCAGGTAGGTAGTTGCCTGGGGCAAAAGAGAGAATGGACTGCAAAGGGGGACAAAGACACAATTTAAGATGACAGAAATGTTTTTTGTCCTAATTTTGATTGTGGCTTCAGCACTTACCCAATTCTCAAAACTCGTTCAATTGTACACTTTATTCTTTTCCAAAATTTTTTAAACATTTATTTATTTTTGATAAATAGATAGAAAGAGACCAGAGTGTGAGCGGGGGGAGGGACATAGAAAGATGAGACTGGAAGCAGGCTCCAGGCTCCCAACGGTCAGCACAGAGCCCGACAGGGGTTCGAACTCATGAACCGTGAGATCATGACCTGAGCCAAAGTGGGATGCACAACAGACTGAGCTACCCAGGCACGCTTCAATTGTATACTTTAAATAGTTGCTTGTAAGTATTAATTGAAATGTCAAGTTATTACTATAAATTTAATTCTAGGAAAGAGAAGAAATAAGTTAGATTTTATTTCAATGCTACTATCCATGGATATATATTTGTAAATGAAATTATGGATTTTATATGAAACAACACAATTATAGAATACCAAGAGAGAAAGATGAGGTCATCAAACTATGTATGGGTAGAAGACATCAAATATATTGACCATTAAAATAAACATGAAGAGCTTAATTACCTTATAAAAGTTTTCTAAGGATTTTTAAATTACCTGGAGAAGCAGATTTCTTCTTCAGCCTACCTAAACCTACTTGTATTATAGGGTCTCAGTTTTTAATAAACCACTCTATTATTTATGCAGTAGGTAAATCTATGTTTTGATATTCCAACGACTCCCCAAGCTGCTCTCCTTCCCTTCATTAAAGAATGTTTATAGTTAAAAATGTAACTATAAAAATAGTCTTACTTGCACAGTAAACATTTTCTTCCTCCTGGGTATCTCTGAATTCTATTTGCTTCCCTAACTGACAATCATATATTATTTTCTGCTCCTTTTGGCATGACAGAGAAAATGCACCTGGGGAAGAGCACGCTGGGCTTCCTTCTGCACCACGTTTCAGTGCAAAAACTGTCAGCTAAAATCGGACTGAATTTCTATAACTGGTTTCCACTACAAGTTGTAAAAGAACACAGAATGTTTAAACAAATATCATGCTGACTGCCTGAGTATTGACAGGTGGGGAAACTTGAAAAAAAGAAAATGGGATCTGTGATATTTAGCAAAACTCCACCACCCATTATGTCAATAGAAAATGATGGGCATAACATGGATGCTGTTTTCCAGCTTTCTGAGAACAGACCTTTTGTATTTGGTATGTCCTTGACAGGACTGATGATTCTGTTTACAAAAATAAGTACTATCAAAAATAAAAATGGGTCATCATTAAAAAATAAACCATTGTCGAGCCGAAATGGTATAGAGATTTGGTTATTTCTCCCCTCTGAGACACACTGTAATTTTTCAGAGATAACAGTTTGAGGTTCTGAATTATTATTTTTGGAAAATGTCAAACAGATTTTACAGCCTCAGTGGTATCCAGTGAAGTTTTTACCTTATAACTTTTCAAACGATTGATCTAAGTGGGGAGAATTGAGAAATAACAAAAACAACCCCCAAAAAGAAATATGGCTTTTATTTATTTATATTTTTTAGGAGGGCTTCATACCCAGAGCCGAGATTGAAAACACAATCCTGAGAGCAAAACCTGAGCTGAGATCAAGAGTCAGATTCTTAAGCGACTGAACCATCCAGGCACGCCTGGAAGATGGGTTTAAAATTGATCATGAACACAAGTCTAGTGAGAGTTAATATCACAGTATTTTCATCACAATGTCAGGAATCCCAGAGTTCATAACATGTGCAATATTCCTGTTTGTATTTGTTTAAAACTTTTTTAAACTGTATTTATTTTGAGAGAGACACAGTGAGTGGGGGAGGGACTGAGAGAGAGAGAGAGAGACAAAAAATCTGAAGCAGGCTCCACACTGGCAGTGTGGAGCACAACGAGGGGCTTGAACTCATCAACCTGTGAGATCTGCGCTGAAATATTCCTGTTCATGTTTTTATGCCTCAAGCAGTTTCAGATATTTGATGTTGTAGAATTATTTTTCATCTTTATGAACCATTTTTTAAAACCTGTGTAATTCTGTTAGATATAAAAAATAAAAATAGTAAATGTAACCACACTATTTGCAGAATCTAATTTTAACTAATTCTCCTGATTTTACTTTAAGTGAATAGCTACTATATGAAAGCATTCAAGGATGGGGATTGCAAACAGCATCAGGCTCCTGTATCAAGATGATTCCAATAATGTGTGAAGTAACAAAAGACACACAGTAACTATGGGGCAAAACATTATGCCATAAAATTTATTCATACTTAGGCATATGAGGCACAAACGTATACATATTACATAGAATTATAGATCATTTTCTTTCTTTCACAGTGGGCTTAAATGACTCTAACAGTTATCATGGGAGTTATGCCATTTAAGCTGATTGTTATTCAATGTATAAGATTTCAAGTAATGTTGGGAGGGGGGTAGAGGAGAGGAGAAAATGGGTGATGGGCATTGAGGAGGGCACTTGTTGGGATGAGCACTGAGTGTTATATGTAAACAATGAACCACGGGAATCTATCCCAAAAACCAAGAGCACACTTTACACACTGTATGTTAGCCAATTTGACAATAAATTGTATTTAAAAAAAGATTTCAACTGATGTTAGAAATAAAATATACTCCACGAAGAAATAATGGCCTAAGTCAAACATGGATGTAAGAAATGTAAGTACCCTTCCACAATAGTAAACATCTGCATCACTTTGTTGGGAATGAACAGTTTGTATAGAAAAACATCAAGAAAACAAGGTGGTCTAGGGCCACAAAGAGGAATCTGATATGTGATTAGTCTTTCCAATTTTGAAAGCTATTTAGATCTCTTCAAAAGCAAATATAAAATTCTTCACAAACAAAAATACATTTGTTTTATGTTCTGCTTAAGCAAATAAACCTATTCTATTTAGGTTATATTGAACACACTTGTATCTTGGATCAATCTTTAAAATCACTGGGACCTGAATTGTTATTCATAAAAGATTTGTTATTGACTAAAAAAAGAAACATTATCAATACAAAAATAATTTCTAAGGAATAGTATAATATTGAAATTTTGTGCATAGAAAACAAAAATGTTATGTAATGTTATGCTAACAAAAAAGGAGATATGTTGGAATTCAGTTTCATCTGACTTAAAACTGAGCCTGATATGCCAATTTCTGTCTATAATACATTAGCTTTTATCAGACCAATGTTTCCACCAAAAAGAACTAGAAAAAATGAATGCAAGACATAAAACACATTTTGAAGGTATTAGAAATCCAGACACAAGGGAAATGCAAACAGTTGGAATTAACATTTGTTGCAACTTTAACAGAAGACTGATTCTAAAATGGCTCCTGAGTTGTTTAGAAATTCAACAGAACATGGGGCGCCTGGGTGGCGCAGTCGGTTAAGCGTCCGACTTCAGCCAGGTCACGATCTCGCGGTCTGTGAGTTCGAGCCCCGCGTCAGGCTCTGGGCTGATGGCTCAGAGCCTGGAGCCTGTTTCCGATTCTGTGTCTCCCTGTCTCTCTGCCCCTCCCCCGTTCATGCTCTGTCTCTCTCTGTCCCAAAAATAAATAAACGTTGAAAAAAAAAAATTTAAAAAAGAAATTCAACAGAACATTTAATAATCACACAGAACTGTGAAAACAAAAACTGGATATCTGGATGTACCAAGAAAGAAAAGCTCTCTAAAAAGCAATCTTTAAATTGGGATTTCCAAAGAACTGTATAGTACACGCAAAGCATATTGATCTACATGAGCTCACATAAAAATTAAATCTGGGTTTGACCATAAAACAGACTCTTGACTATAGAGAACTAATGGATGATTACCAGAGGGTGGATGGGGAGGGTGAAATAGGTGATGGGGATTAAGGAGTACACTTATGTGTTGAGCACCAGGTGTTGTATCTAAGTGTTCAATCACTATATTGTACAAATGACACTATTTTACACTCTATAATAACTGAAATAAAAGTAAAACCTTAAAAAAAATCTGTGTTTGAAATACTTGGATTAAAGTGATTTTTCTCCTTTCTTAAATATCCTCAGACAAAAATATAAATGATCTCTGGGGAATATAACATTATCCAAAGCCTCAAATTTCCTCTAATGTTTTCAATAAATGGTCTGGCTACCACTTAGTAAAAAATCAGAGTGTAAAAAGATGAGAAGGGACCAAATATCAAGAGAAAAACAAAAGACAAGAGGAAGACTCATAGGAGATTTCAGTTATTGGAGTTATCAGACCCATATTTTAAATTAAATAGCAAATTAAATATTTAAGAGATTAGATGAACTGAA
The DNA here is from genome assembly GCF_018350155.1 of Leopardus geoffroyi. NCBI lineage: Eukaryota > Metazoa > Chordata > Mammalia > Carnivora > Felidae > Leopardus > Leopardus geoffroyi. The sequence goes on from NC_059326.1 coordinate 130,936,982, forward strand.
GTATTTCAGTAGAAAACTTAAACCTATAAAAAACAATCAAATGGATATTTTCTATTTTCTAACCAAAAAATATTATTTCATTAAAATTAATAAACCAGTACATGAGTTTCATAGCAGCTAAAGAGAAGGGTAGTGACATGGAAGTTAGGTCAGAACAAAATACAAAGTAGCATGAAAAAAAACAAAAGGATGAGCAAAGATCATAAGGGACAAAGGTAAACAACGGGGATACACATATAAGGCTTAACTGCAGTCCCTGAAGGCGGTAACAGAAAGGGAAGAAATAATAGTTCAGAAGGTAATGGCAGAAAAATTTCTAATATACTCACCACTACAGATTGAACATGGACCATGAAGCCCAATCCAAAAGCAAACAAAGAAAGCCACATTTACATGCATCATCATAAAATTACTGGATACTGACACCAAAGGGAAAATCTTAAAGGTAGCTAGAGGCAAACGATTTGGTTTTTTCTCCAAAGTCCAACTATAAGAATTACAGCTGACTTCTTGGATGAAAAAAAAAAAGCCAGTTGTATATAGAATGGTATTTTAAAATGTTGAAAAAAGTAACTGCAAACTTAGACTTCTATATGCATCAAAGTATCATATAAAAGTGAGATATAACTTGAGGGGTGCCTGGATAGCTCAGTCAATTGAGCATCTGACTCTTGCTTTCAGCTCAGGTCATGGTCTCAAGTTTCCTGAGCTCAAGCCCCATGTAGGGCTCTGGGCTGACAGCATGGAGCCTGCTTGGGATTCTGTCTCCCTCTCTCTCTCTGCCCCTCCCTGACTGGTGTGCACTCACTCTCTCCCAAAAATAAATAAACGTTAAAAAATACTTTATAAAATTTTTTTTACATTGTGAAAAAAGACAGATAAATAAAGCATGCGTGCACACACACACACACACACACACACACACACACACACAACACCAATTAGGTGGGTAAGAAAGATGCAGGAGATAACAAAGAGACAAATATATGGGTAAATTTTACTAAATGTTTATGAAAAAACGAGTAACACGACATTGTGTTAAAATAACACAAAAATTTGGGGCGCCTGGGTGGCGCAGTCGGTTAAGCGTCCGACTTCAGCCAGGTCACGATCTCGCGGTCCGTGAGTTCGAGCCCCGCGTCAGGCTCTGGGCTGATGGCTCAGAGCCTGGAGCCTGTTTCTGATTCTGTGTCTCCCTCTCTCTCTGCCCCTCCCCCGTTCATGCTCTGTCTCTCTCTGTCCCAAAAATAAATAAACGTTGAAAAAAAAAAATTAAAAAAAAAAAAATAACACAAAAATTTGAAAGGAAGTAATTGTAATTAAGTGCTCTAAGGTCCTTTGATTAAACACTAAGAACTTAGGATTTATTTTGTGATCTCCACTCTACCAAAAAAGAAAAAATGAATAACAACCTAATAGACAATGTAATTCAATAGATTTAAAATCATTCTAAAGAAGTCAGAAAATTAGAGTAAAGACTATTGAAAAATTGGGAAATGACAGATTTAAAAAGAAAACTAACAGAAATTATAAATGATAATGAAGATACAACATATCAACTATCAGGGCACCTGGGTGGCTCAGCTGGTTGAGCACTGAATTCTTGATTTCGTCTCAGGTCATGATGTCACTGTTCATAGCTTCCCCATTAGACTCCACACTGACAGTGCAGAGCTTTTGGGGGATTCTCTCTCTCCTTCTGTCTGCCCCTCCCCTGCGTGCTCTCTCTCTCTCAAAATAAATAAACACTTTAAAAAAACTTTCAACCCTCAAAACATGTGGAGCATAACTAAAGCCATGATTCAAGGGAGAGATTTAAACCCTCATTGGCATTTATTAGATAAAAATTTAACATTCACTAGGATAGATCACACGTTAGGCCACAAAATAATTCTTAACAAATTAAAGAAGACTAAAACCATACCGAGATCTTTTCTGGACACAGGATATGAAACTAGAAGTCCCCAAAAGAAAAGCTGGAAAATTTACAAATATATGGAAACTAAACAACATCCTCCATAACAACCAATAGGTCAATGATGAAAACAAAAGGGAAATTAAAAAAAAAATCTTTCAACAAACGAACAATGAAGCACAATACACCAAAACCTCTGAGATAATGCAAAAGAAGTTCCTAGAGGGAAGTATAGAGCAACAAATAAATATATTAAGGAAATAGATCTTCAACAACAAACCTAAATTTATATCTCAAGGAACTAGAAAAGGAAGAGCAAACTAAGTTCAAAGTTTTCAGAAGGAAGAAAATAACAAAGGTAAGAGTAAAAAAGGAAAACAATAGAAAAAATCAATTTAACTGAAAACTGATTTTTTTTTTTTTTTTTTTTGGGACAGAGAGAGACAGAGCATAAACGGGGGAGGGGCAGAGAGAGAGGGAGACACAGAATAGGAAACAGGCTCCAGGCTCTGAGCCATCAGCCCAGAGCCCGACGCGGGGCTCGAACTCCCGGACCGCGAGATCGTGACCTGGCTGAAGTGGGACGCCCAACCGACTGTGCCACCCAGGCGCCCCTGAAAACTGATTTTTGAAAATATCAACATAACTAACAAATCTTTACCTAGACTACTAAAAAAAAAAAAAAAGACTCAAGTACATAAAATCGAAACTGAAAGAGGAGACACTACAAATAATATTCTAGAAACGCATAGGATCATAAAAGATTATTCTAAACAATTATATACATAATGGAATACTACTTGGCAATGAGCAAGAATGAAATATGACCTTTTGTGGCAACATGGATGGAACTGGAGAGCGTTATGCTAAGTGAAATAAGTCTTACAGAGAAAGACAGATACCGTATGTTTTTACTCTTATGAAGGTCCTGAGAAACTTAACAGAAGACCATGGAGGAGGGGAAGGAAAAAAAAAAAGTTAGGGAGGGAGCCAAACCATAAGAGACTCTTAAAAACTGAGAATAAACTGAAGGTTGATGGGGGCTAGGAGGGAGGGGAGGTTGGGTGATGGGCATTGAAGAGGGCACCTGGTGGGATGAGCACTGGGTGTTGTATGGAAACCAATCTGACAACAAATTTCATGTTAAAAAAAAATTAAAAAAAATATATGGTAAGAAAATATGTAATCTAGGAGAAATGAATAAATTCTTAGAATCATATAACCTACCACAACTGAATCATAAGAAACAATCTGAAAAGACAAATAACAAGAATTTTGAATCATTATCAAAAATCTTCCAACATAGAAAAGCTAAAGATCAGATGGTTTTGCTGATGAATTCTACCCAACATTTAAAGAATTAATGCCAATTTTTATCACTATTTCCCAAAAAGTTGAAGAGGAGGGAACACTCCCAAACTCATTTTATGAGTTCAACATTGCCCTGATAATCAAGTGAGATAAGGATTTTACAGTGAAAGAAAATTATAGGCCAATATCACTTATGAATATAGATGCAAACATTTTCAACAAAATATTAGCAAACAATTCAAAAACACATGATCAGCAGAGTGGGATTTATTCCTGGCTTGCAAGGATGGCTCAATCATACAAAAACCACATTAATATAATAAAAGATAAAAGTTACATCATCTTAATAAATGCAAAAAAATAAATAAATAAAGGATCTGGCAAAATACAACATCCTTTCATCCTAAAATCCCTCCACAAAGTTACATATAAAATGAATATACCACAACATAATAAAAGACATACATTACAAACCCACAGCTAACATTATAGTCAATAGTGAAATGCTGAAAGCTATCCTCCAAGATCAGGGACAAGACACTCACTTAACATAGTACTCCAAGTCTTAGCTATAGAAATCAAGCAAAACAAAAAAAATAAAAGGCATTCATACTGGAAAGGGGAGAGGGACAGAGAGAGATAGGGAATCTCAAACAGTTTCCATGCTCAGTGTGGAGCCTGATGTAGGGCTTGATCCCACAACAGTGAGATCATGACCTAAGCCAAAATTAAGAGTCAGATGCTCAACTGACTGAGCCACCAAGGTGCTCCACAGAAACTAGATCCTTAGTGCTCTCACAACACACAAAAATTCCTAATTATGTAATAGATGGAGGTCCTAGTTAACACTCTAGAGGTTATGTTATTGCAGTAATAAATGTATCAAGTCAACACACTGTACACCTTAAACTTGTACATTATGTTCATTATATCTCAATAAAAACATAAAAACAAACTTGATTATTTACTAATCAATTAATGTATTATTTTCTAATAAAGATTGCATCGAATTTTACTCATTCCATCTAGAATCTTTCTACCAAGGTGAACCAAAATAAAAATGGAATTACTTTCTAATCTACATTTTATACTGTCAACTCTAGAGAGTAGTGAGATGCAAAATTAGGTAATTAATAAACAAATAAATAAAGCCCCTAGCTTCAAATGTGAAAACATCTTTCAAGTATTCAACGAAAATAAAGAAAACCTTTAACATAACCTTATCAATGTACTAAATAGTCTGTAAAATAAAAAACTAATGTCTCAGAGTAAGATTTTTTTCCAATAAATGTAATATGCCTTCAAATACCTGAGCGTGGATTAAAATTTACTTTTAAAATAGACATATAACCTGTTAAATTATTAAATTAGAACTTTAAGAGTGAATTCACAACAGCTAAATAAAATCAATCAGAATCTTTTCCCTTTCTCCATTTCCCTTCCAACTAAATATTTTTAATTGTGACAGGTCATGGAGAATTTTACTGGTCATGAAAATTATTTAATATCAGATAATGATTTGCCTTATGTTTCACTGTAGAATAAAATCCTAGAGCTTCATGAATATCTACCAGTGAGATACACTGTCCCTACAGTTTACCTCCATATTTCTAATCAACAACAGTCCCCAATCTCATTTTTAAACATAGTACTAAAATCAAACTGAGCAAAATAATTAGAAATTGAGGGCACTGATAGGGGCACTCACTAAGATGATACTGCTCTTTTATGCATCATTTCATTCTTCTTTATTGAGCAAAATAAATAAAAGGCAGAGTGAAGCACTTTCCTCATTGGGTATCTCTCTATCTCAGCAGCTTTCCACTCACATATTCAACAAATATTAAGTAGTCTAATAACAATGGAAGCATGTTATCTTTGTTACTGGAGATGCCGTATCTGAGAAATAGCAGAACACTGACTAATCTAATCCATCAAGAATTTCAGTCAACTTTGTGTTACAAAAGTATCTTGAATCCATTTATTTAAATCCATCTTCGCTAGCACCACCTTCTATACCAAGTTTCCATTGTGGCTTATCTAGGCTTCTGGAATATTCCACTGAAAAGTTTTCTTAAATATATTTCTGCCTCATCCCAATTATCCTCTCCATTGTATCCAAAGTCACTTCTTAAAATTAAATCTATACTTATCTCCTCTCTACCTAAAACTCATAGCTGAATTGCCATCACTATTAAAATTACTTCAGAACAACTAGCATGGCTCATTGCATCCTGCCTGACCCATCACCTGGGAAACCTTCCAGACTCTTCTAGTAATCAAAAATTAATGAGCTAATTATCTAGCTTGGGAAGGCAGAAAAGAGGAAAAAAGAATAAACTGAAAGAAAATAGAACAATAAATGCTAAAAATTTAATGAAAAATAGACCAAATAAAAAGCTAAAAGACTTTTCAATAAATCCAAAACTTGGTTTTTTGAAATAATTAATAAGATCTACTAACTTTAAAAAGATTGATAAATAAAAAAGGAAAATAAACCTTAAAATATCATATATGTAAAAAGGATCATAGCTACAAATTCAGGAGGAACTAAACCCATAATAACACAAGAAAAATTTTATGACAGTATATTTGAAAACTTAGGTAAGATGGTTACGCAACAGAAAAATAGAAAATTATAAAACTGTGTCTCAAGAAAATTGAAAATGAACTGCTGCCATAACCAGTATAAAAATTTAATCTTAAAATCACTACCAACTCACTCCAAATAAAAAAAAATAGAAGTTTTCACGGGGCAGGTAATTCTAATTCATTATAGATTTTTTTTTATAAAAGAGAAAAAGAAGTTCTCTCATATTCAGCATATGAGGTTAGTATAAATTTGATATCAATACAAGAGAAGTATAGTATGGAAGATAAAATTTGCAGGTCAAGTCCACTAATAAAAAGAAGTCCAATACTCTAAAAGCCTTGTTAATATTGGAAAGTGAATTAATTGAATAATAAATATGACCAAGTTGTACACTGTTGTTTTCTTCAGATATTTTCAAATTAGCATACCAAATTAGAATACTTTAATGCACTTAGTGATTTAAAAATATGAGATCTTTTAATTGAATTCAGCATGAATTCAACTTCCTGCCAGAATACTAACTCTCATATACTCTTGATACAAATGAGGAACAAAATAAGAACGTTTGCTGCTGGGTCACCTGGGTGGCTCACTCAGTAAAGTGACCTCTCTTGATTTCAGCTAGGGTTAGGATCTCGTGGTTGGTGAGTTCGAGCCCCACATTAGGCTCCGTGCTGACAGTGCAGAGCCTGCTTGGGACTCTCTCTACCTCTCATTCTGCCCCTCCCCCAATCGCTTGCTTGCTGCCTCAGCCAGGCTGGCTCAGATGGTTGGAGATTTCTGAAAAGGCTTGATTAGAGTTATATATCTGAGCTACTGGTTCTTCTCCATTTGGTGTTTACTGGGGTTGAAATGTGGCCACTTCACTATCCTGTCTGGAGGCTAGACTGGGATAACGCAATGGCTTGGAGATATTCATCACTTGTCTCTTTTTATGTGTCCTCTCCACACCAGAAACTTGAGCTTCCTTACATCATGAGCACCTTGGAGAAATCATACTTATAATGTGGCTGCCTAGCTTCACTCAGACTGTTTCAAGAAACCAAGGCAGAAGTTGCAAAACTACTTACGATGTAGCCTCAGATGTCATGCAGCATCACTTCTGCAATTCTGATTCAAATTCCAGGAGGTGTACTCCATTCGTGGATCATCCTGGACAGCTTAAATCATGTTTTCTTGGAACTTAGAGAAGATAACTTTTTTTTTTAGTATATAGTGATGTTAAGAAAAAATATAATACCATTCTGATTTTCTCTTCCTTTTTGGAGGATTCTTTTTTTTAATGTTTATTTATTTTTGAGACAGAGAGAGACAGTGTGAGTGGGGAAGGGGCAGAGAGGGAGGGAGACACAGAATCCAAAGCAGGCTCCACGCTCTGAGCTGTCAGCACAGAGCCTCATGTAGGGTCTGAAGCCCCAAACCACGAGATCATGACCTGAGCCAAAGTTTACACTCAACTGACTAAGCCACCCAGGTGCTCCTCTTTATAGAGGATTTTTGAAGTCTGAGTGTATTTTCTTCTCCTACCCACGGAATTTAATATAGGCATTCACATGTAAAATGTAGTCAAATATGTGAGGTACAATTCAACATGATTACAAAAATTCTGCTTTTGCATTTTATGTTAGTCTAGGTAATTAAAAATCAATGTTCTATGTCTCAATGATTTTATCACTTAATTTTCCTATGTATTGTATTAAAGCATAGTATCTCAAATTAACCTGTTTTCTTACTTGTTTGCTTATCAGAGTTTCTAAGCTAGTCCCCTGAAAGTCTTAGGAGAAACACCATCTATTCTGGTTCTTCCTTTGATGCAATTTCCTTTCTTGAAGTCAAATTTCTCACTCTCAAAGAAAGCAAACAAGCATGCCAACAAACAACTCTCTTTTCTCTGTTGACATTTATACTAAGGTCTGGCATTATCACTGCATCAGCTGTTTTCAATTAAATTTCCCAGGCTGTTGCTGGGTAAAGGAGTAAACATATTGTTTTTTAAATGGCCTGAAATCTTTTAAATATCAACCAGTATCATATAAACAACTTAAAGTAACAATTATAGTTTTAGAAGATTACTTTTCACTGCATACACCTCTTAACCTCTTGTTTTACCCCACCAAGTTCAGGCTAACTTATCCCAATTACATTTCTAATAGTTGTGTTTTTCATCCTATTTCTTTTATAAATAAGCAAGGTATTTATTGTAATGTTAAATGGTCTTTTGCCATATTAAGACAGTAGTGAATTTAGTGAGCAAGAACATTTGAGTCAAGTAAGAAAAATTGTTTAAATACTTTCCTTTTCATTTTGAAATATATTTACTCCACTGGGCTACAACATCTCATTTACAGGAGTGGCCTATGGTAACCCACAGTGGGTGTTCCAGGGCTGATAAATTCATTCCAGTAGGTCTGTGCTCCAATTAGCATAAAAAGAACAATCCCAATAATTTAACAAAATGCTTTCTTTTGTGAACAGAGGCAATAGGAATACTCATGTATTTGTATCTTTCAAAAATATCATTTGAAAATAATGGCCTTTAGTGTCTCCTAAAATTTCAAGAAAAATAAAGGCTGCCGAAAGAAATAAAATATCCTTTAATGGAAGAAATTCTGCTTACAGGTTGAACATCTATAAGGGATTTTGAACAATGCTGATCATGGACAGAGGCATTAAGGAGAATAGATTTTTCCTAACAAAGATACTTCCCGAATATACAGAAATATTCAAAGTAAACTCAAGTATCTGAGATAAACAGCTGGTCTTGGCCTTAAAGAAAGGTAAGCACTAGTCATTTGATGGAGTCAGTGATATTTTAAGAATAGACACCAGAGAAGAATTATGAATAGAGTATCTGCCCTAGAGTGGAAAAACATCATGCGATTTATTCCATTTTTTTTTTTTTTTTCTATCTGTATATGCCAATACCCAAGACTGAAGTCTCTACCATGGGCTTAAGCACAGTTACACAGTGAGCAATGTTCTTTCGTATTCATATTTTTATCACTGAATAACCAAAGTATTCAGATGGGGAATTGAGTTTCGGTTGGGTTTTGGTTTTTTCCTGAATTCAAAAACAGAAGCCCTATGTTGCCCAAAGTTAATTAGGACATTAATCTAGGTCTTCTGACTTAACCAAACTTTCTTACTTCCTAACCTGCATTTTATCCTGAGAAACACATGTCTTCTTGTCAAATGCTACAATAAGCAAGACTAAAATCAGGGAATTCCCTGTGTTTACTCATTGAGGTTGGGTAGTGTGCAGTCTCCTGATTTCTCTTCATTGTATCACACTGTGTCTTTCCTTCATTCAGAGAAGTTTAGAGAGTACACCTAAAAGTCATCTTTTAAAAATCCCTCTTAAGTGAAGAAGGCAAGCTTTGCAACACTGTAATACAGGTGAAATTTTTCCTAATTCTACTTTTCCTCCAAAGGAGATGAACCTTGAAGCTTCATGACTACATGACATAATGACCTTGAAAGAATTAACTTCCTACCAATCACACCACAGTGATTAAGCAACCATTTTAATTGGGTTGGTGTAAAAAAAAATGAAGGAAACGTTTGAAAAGTAAAATTTTAAATTTTAAACCACAGTTTTGCAAAATCTTTTCTGACAGCATAAATAAGACAGATAAAACTCACTTAAAAAACACTGATGCGACAAAAAATTAGTTTGGCATTATTGGTGTGTACTTTTTATAAGAAGAGATGAGGGGATAAAATGGAGGTAAAATGCTTGGGGTTCAAGAAGCAGAAAGGGAAACATGGAGCATAACCTTACAATAACTAGACAGAAACATCATGGTATATAAAGCCAATGAAAAGAAACCAAAACACTAATTTAGTATTAATTTTGTTTAGCTAATTTGCAAGGTTCACAAGGTATCTTCTGGGTCCATCGTTAGCCTTTGGATAACCCAAGTTATCCAAACAACTGAAGTTTAAGGATGTTAAATATTAACACATAAGTCACATTAAAATACTTACAAACACATAAATACCAATATTTAGTCAAATTCATCAAGGTATGTATCAACCTAGTGGACCTAGAGGACTATGGAAACAAAAAGACTCTCCTGTATTTCAGGCACAGCTCAAACCGGATTGCTGTATCAATTTTTGACTTTGACTTTTTATGTGTCAGCTTCACTCTTAGGGAGGACAGCAGGATCCTGAAAGGCAGGACACCGCCTTCACCTGAAGCCCTAAATCATAGTATCACTAAATCTAGAGTTAGTAAGTCTTTTCTTATAGCTCTTCTAAGAATCGAACAAACCTGTATTTGTGGAAATCCCACCAAGTTTTTTATAATCTCAATGCATTGAGTTTTATGTTCAGCCCTTCACAGTGGACAGTGAGACAGGATACGTGACTTAGCTTCAAGTAATGAGGACCCTTGATTAGAAATGGTGATAGGGTGAATTCTAGGGAATCATATGGCCAAAAAAGGGGAGGAGGTAAATTCACATAAGAAAATGAGGATACTGTTAAAAGCAGAGGAGGGAGAATAGATGTCGGAAAACGTATGAGGGTAATATGTGACTCTAACCAACAAATAAAAATGAAAAATGGTTCAAATCTATTAGAGTGTGTAAGTGAATAGGTAGGTGTGACAGTTCTCAGATATCCAGGCTGGTGAAGGCTCTGCTATCTTCCACTTGTGCTTCTTAAGGTGGCCCTGAACATCCTTTTTCTCACAGCTCGACAAAAGGGAAAAAGACCATAGGAAAAAAGGCATCAAAGAATACTTTTAATTTTTCCCATTGAAATGTAATATAGAAATAGGTAACTTTATAAAGCACAAGTGAATTATCACCCTTATAACCATCATTCAGGTCAAAAAATAGCATCAAGAAGCTTCTTCCTTGCTGCTCCCAATTACTATCTCTTGCCTCTGACCCAAAGGCAATCTCAGTCTGAACTCCTAACACCATATAATTTTGCCTTTTTATAGACTTAGGTCAGTTGGCACAAGAGACCATGATATATCCATATCTAAAGTGGTGTTTACTACTTATGATTGAATTCCACTAACTAGAAGTCAGCCACATGGACATACTTGCCTACAAGGAGGGTATGTGCCACTCAAATAGTAATAACTAGCTACAGAAGATAGCCAACAAATATCTACTGTAGACTTCTGAGTGTTTTCTAATCTTTACCTCCTCTCAAAATCATAGCACCATCAAGTTCCAACAACACATCATCTTCCTTGCCAAGTCAGGAAAGAGATACCTATAAACATTAGTGCTTTAATATTTTGTCCCTATCACTGGGTTTAAGTAAATTCAAGCAGAAACAACTTGATCTCTACAAGATGATTGATCTAGGGGTCCCTAGGTGGCTCAATCAGTTGAGCACCTGACTCTTGATTTCAGCTCAGACTGTGATCCCAGGATCATGGGAAAGGCCCCCCAGTCTGAGCTTAGAGTCTGCTTAAGATTCTCTCTCCCTCTGTCTCTCTGTCCCTCTCCTGGATTTATCTATCTATCTATCTAGCTAGCTAGCTAGCTAGCTAGCTATCATTGTTTATGAATGTTTAGTCAGTAAAAACTGGATGGGAAATATTGCCTTGGCAAGTTCCTTGATAATCTTGTCCTAACTCACTCTTCAAGTATTATATTTTACAGTTGCGATGGCCTTGATTTTGTCCCCCCAGAATCTGAAACTAAGTTCAAGTCCTCATTCCCAATGTTACTGTATTTGGATATAGGGCCTTTAAGGAATAAATTAAGGTTAAATGAGGTCCTACGAATAGGGCCCTAATCTATATACACTGTTGTTATTAAAAGAAGAGACAGTCAAGTGTGCAAGCACAGAGAAATGGCCATATAAGGACACAGCATGTTTGTAAATCATCAAGAGAGTCCTCACCAAAAAACTAATCCTGCTGACACTTTGATCTTGGACTTCCAGTCTCTACAACTGTGAGAAAACAGATTTCTCTTACATTTATGGTTTTCCATTATTGCAACCCAACACACTAATACATCTGTATTTCCCTTCAATTTTCTCTTTGCTTAGAGAAATCTTCACCATCTAACCTAAGGCCTATCCATTTGTGAAGCTTCACTGAACACTGCAGTTCACCACGAAGTCCCTTGGCATCCTTTTTGTTCCATAGTCTATGTGGAACTGGCTATCATTCTCTAACTCCCATGGTCTGTTTTTCTGTGTATTATCTCTCGCTCTGTATACAGTCTAAGCTCTTTGAGTTCATAGACTAGGCCCCAGTCCCCTCAAGAACGTGTTTAAGTCACTACAGGTAAAACGGACCCACAGAGAATCTAATTTTGTAAAGGAAGAAATAGCATTTCACCTTGAAGAAGGTACACCTTTGATGAACAGAAGCTTTTGCTAACAACTGTCAGTCATGCTGTCCTGTGGGCTTTTGAAGACTCCAAATGACTTGGTAATACATACTACTTCATTTATGAGAAAACAAATTTAGATTCATTAACTTATCCAAGATTACACAACTGATTGGTGTCAATGTTTTTCTTGGTTTTTCAACTATGGCATACTTGTGTGTCATATACCACACAATCTCTTTTCAATGTTGACAGAGAATATGGACCTATCATTTCTTTGTTTTGCCTTTCACATCACTAGATTGATTTAATATTACCTGACAGTGGATTTACATATTAGGGTATGAGCATTCTAAAACTCTTAATAACACTAAGAGGACTTAATGATTTCCTCAAGTACAGAATGAAAATTTCCTTAGTTTACTTTTTTTTCCCCCTAACTTGTTTGAGGTATTTTTCATCATTTCATGGACCTACATTCAAATACCTTTGTAACTGTGTACTTCGAACGTTCAAAAACTCTAGTTCTTAGCTAAGGAATCCCAACGGAGACAGTCACATTGTGGAATGACTCTAATACCACCTAATGCCTTTCTCATTATTACAGCCAAACACACACACCAGGTTTTCAGTTATAAGAGCACTTTTCTTTACGATAAAAAAAGAAACAACCTGTACACAATGCAAAGTTTTAGATACCAATGCTAGGCTTAACTACAGTCCTATTTCAGGTTTCCATGTAAGCCAACTGACTGAGCTCACTACAAGGAGAGAAGTATAAGCTGCTATACCTGTCAGCCTAATTTGGGGGTGTGGGCTACATAATTCTGTGATCACATTTATTATCGATGCTATGATAAAGGCAATGTTTGAGGACTCATATCATCTTTCTCATTTTGCAAGCCCCTTACCTACAAGTGAGCTTTTGACAGACAAGAGTGAAAAAGTCTTGATTTATAAGAATAATCCCCACAAAAAAGAAAATAATTTTCAAGATCTAGTCTAGAAGCTTTGTAGCTAAATATTTGCTATATTATGCATTCTGAGATGGATAGAAAATGCCAGGCCATCATTTGTCCTCTTCCTTCAAACTGTATCACAACTTTAACAGTCTCATTGTTCATTTAAAATTGGCCTGTGAGCAAGCTGGTGCAGTCACTCTGGAAAATATTATGGAGGTCCCTCAAAAAAACTGAAAATAAAACTACCCTATGACCCAGCAATTGCACTACTAGGCATTTATCCAAGGGATACAGTTGTGCTGTTTCAAAGGAAACACATGCACCCCCATGTTTATAGCAGCACTATCAACAATAGCCAAAGTATAGAAAGAGCCCAAATGTCCATCAATGGATGAATGGATTAAGAAGATGTGGTATATATACACAATGGAGTATTACTCAGCCATCAAAAAGATGAAATCTTGCCATATGCAACTACAGGGAGGATGGAACTGGAGGGTATTATGCCAAGTGAAATTAGTCAGAGAAAGACAAACATCATATGACTTCATTCATATGAGGACTTTAAGAGACAAAACAGATGAACATAAGAGAAGGGAAAAAAATAATATAAAAACAGGGAGGGGGACAAAACAGAAGAGACTCATAAATATAGAGAACAAACTGAGGGTTACGGAAGGGGTTGTGGGAGGGGGAATGGGGTAAATGGGTAAGGGGCACTAAGGAATCTACTCCTGAAATCATTGTTGCACTACATGCTAACTAATTTGGATGTAAATTTAAAAAAATAAAAAATAAAACAAGTTAAAATAAAAAAATAAAATAAAATAAAATTGGCCTGTGAAAAATGATTTCCCAGTCAGAAGAACTAGAAATAATTTTGAAGTCACATAATGCTTGAAGGCCCCATTAGTCCCTAATCTCACGATTCCTATCATGGCAAGTGCTTCTGACTTTCAAAATATACTGACCCCATTTTCCTCCCACACCACCCTTCCAATTCATTCAAACCTGTGATTTGCATCTTCTTTCTGCTCCCAATACCTGTGATTGTTAAAGTTGCGATTCCGCTCCCCGAGTCCACTATGATCTTTCTTAATAAGAAACCAAATATTTTTAAACATACAAAAAGTTGCTATACCTTATACCAAATCCTGAGTTTCACAATAATTTCAAATACACCCAAAGCTTCCGTTTTACCTGGTTGCAACAGCTATGACCCTCCAAGTTGCCTCAGGCCTTTGTCCATATTTTATCCACATAACTGCAATTTACTCTGAAATGTTAAATACATTGATCAATACCTACTAGTTCCAATTTAGCTCTTTGGGAAGTAATAATGAAATCTGCTATTTTCACTTAGGTGCAGGTTCCCCTCAACCAAGGCAATTAGTTCATATATTGTTCTAGGAGCTCGAACAAGAATGCTTGGTTACAACTAGGCAGTCTATTCCTTCATGACAAGAAAGAACCCTGCATACCTCAGCTGTTCTTAATGAGGTTACTCAGTATTTCTGACAGTGACTGATCTAATATGACTCAGCTTTTTCCAAACTGATTTTCTCTTTTCAAGAAAGAAACCAGACCATGTTGCCCAAACCCCCAAATTATGCTGAATAATTTCAAGTACAGATCCATTTACGACAACTAAAAATATTTCATCAAAATGCTTTCATCAATTTGACTGAAGAATCTCGATTTATCGAACTACAACCACCAGACATCTTTTATTCTCCAGTAATTGCTACCAATGGTGCTTTGGGAATTTTCTTTTTTACCTTTGTACAGTAAGCTTCATCAACAGTAAAGGGAGGCGCCTTTAATCACTTTTTGGGTATTGTCAGTTATTAAAACAGTTTAGTACAGATAATATTTTAATTGCATACTGGGTGCAAAGCCATTTGGCCACAATAACAGCTTACTAGTATGGTTTACCTGTTGGCTTAGGGAACTTGGGCTAACATAAAGGCAAATGTGATAGGAATCTTCTTAGAGCTCCCTTCTTTGTTTCCTGGGCCTGCCTCTCTGGTTTGTAGGAGGGAAAGACAAACAACCCATGTTTAGTTGCCCGTCCTTTTTGTAGTTGTTACTGTTGTTTACCCACATATGTACATGGTGGTGAGATAGTGGTTCCCTTCACATTGCCCATCAGCTCTTCAGCTCACTGTCTGCAGGGCTACTCAGTCCCAAGCCACCCTCAGTCACATTTTTCAACCCATGCAAGATTCAACTTAACCTCCACCGTGAGGTATGATGCTGCTGTACTCACATGCAACTCATTTTTGTCCACACTGCGCCAGTTTCCAGTAGTCTCCAAGTTCACCTATTTCTAAAGCCCAACTTTGGGTCCAAGAGAAAACAGGATCAATCTTCCACATTTTTCAAAAATCCAGAAGCTGCAGAGGTAACTCTTGTCCCCTCACAGTATAGCAAAATCACCATGCAAGCTCTCACCTGTAACTCTTTCTATAGAAGCAGAGACTTGGAATAAAGTCATCAAAACTTTCACTCAGGAAACATCCACTAAAACCTATCTGTCACCCTTTTATTACCAATTTCTACAAAACTCAGACATACAGTCTCTGTATTGCTATACAAACCAGCCCCAAACTCATCCTGAAACAACAGTCATTTGTTATCAAACAAAATTTTGGTCTCAACATACTGCTATTTTCACTATAAAATCTGCCCTGAAAAGAAAAAACAAAAAGTCTGCCCTGTTTGATAACTTGAAATAATAAGAAATTATCTCAAACAGTATTTCACAACATCCTGCTGCAAATCACCACGGGGGCTCTTCTTTTTTAAAATTTTTTAATGTTTATTTTTGAGAGAGAGGGAGAGAGAGAGTGAGCGTGAGTGGGGGAGGGGCAGAGAGAGAGGGAGACACAGAATCCAAAGCAGGATCCAGGCTCTGAGCTGTCAACACAGAGCCCAACGTGAGCCGTGAGATCATGACCTGAGCTGAAGTCAAAGCTTAACTGACTGAGCCACCCAGGTGCCCCACAACGGGGGTTCTTCTAATTAGAACTTCTTTTCCTCTATAGAAAATTGTTGTTAATCAAAAAGACAAAGATTACTAGTGATACAGCTCGAAGATAATATGAGGTAATGTTTCTGAAATGAAACAAAATGTTCGTCTCCCATCAAGTCCTATAAAAGTGCCGTGAGATCAAATACCTTGGGAATACAGTTGATACAATATTTCTCTTACAAAGATGAATAAACCATAAATGTACATGTATGTGTCTGAGTAGTGGAGACATAGGATTATATGTGCTTGGCTGAATTTCTGGCACTACCATTTACTACCCAGCTGGTTCCAAGTTACTTGACTTCTCTTCAGATTCTCCATCCATGAAATAAAGGAGCAGTAATAACTTTTGGCTCATAGGGAGATTGAGAATTTAAAAAAATATATAAGATATGTAAAACTCGAAACCTAATCTATACACTTAGTACATGCTTAATAAATGATAAATATTAATGTTATAAATATTTCTCCAACTTATTGGACCATGAATACCTATTTTGACAAGTTCCAGGTTAGGAATATATTCAATGCGAAACTATTGTGCACTCATCTTGCTTGGGCCCTTTTAATGCTAAACCTTAAATAAGCCACCTTCATCCCTTTGCCTTGAATTTGAACACATTGATGGGACTCCTGTGAAGTCTAACATAATCTGCTTCATCGTAAAAGCGATTTTTTTTTCACATAAAGGGAAACAAGTTTCTAACTTCACACGCTCAGATGACTAATTGCTACACTAAGTAAGACTGACTGAAGGGTAGCCCAAGTAAACAGACATGACCTAAGAAAACGATTAAGGAACAGCCACATGAATATGTAGTGTGAGAATCTGGGAATTACAGTAATGAAATGATCCCCAAAGCAGCAAAGGAGTGGTATGATAAAAATGTTTATAAAAGTTAATTAATAAATGCATGCACTAGTAATTAAGAGGTCAACTTAAGCTTCCACACTCTCCACTCTGTGCATTATCCCATGGTAAACAAAAGGAAAATGAGAGATTAGAGAGAGCATGGTGCTGTTAATCCCAAGGGTAAATGTTAAAGAACAAGTGTCTGTATGAACTGTAAAAGTGACAAATGAAAATTCCTGCCAGATCAAGTCTTTTTGCCAACATCCCTGGCAGAGCAGCCAATAATAGAGAGTCACTGCTTTCCCATGCAGACGTATATTCTACCTCTAATGATGCAGATATTTTTTAATATTAAATTAAGCTAAACTCAGCATCCCAACAGCTTCCACCATTGTGTGTGTTTCTACCTCCTAAAGCAAAACAAAGTCCAACCTCTCTTTTAGCGGGAAACCCCTCATTCATTTGGAAAAACAATATAGTGGCGCTCAGGTCTGATTCTGCAGGTTAAAGGCATCCACTTCATTAAGAGTCTACATGAAACTGCACTAACCTGACGTTTGTCCAGGGGCCGCATGTTCCTTCACAAGTTATCTCACTTAAACGTTCACACTGAGGATAAACGAAATGTGAATAAATTCGTCTTTGTTGTTTTGTACTCTACAATCTAATGAATTCTAAGTTTGTCTCCAGATACAGGCAACAGAAATCTGTTACTATTGAGTTTCCTCACTGGACCTGAATCAACAAAGAATCTGAATACAATCCTGGAAATTCCTATCAGGTAAAGCAGAGTTGCTAAATATCAAATATGTAATGCTGGGTCACAAGTATTATTAGGAAATTAGATTTCCTGTCTGGTGACTTACAGAGTATATAACATACAGTCTAAGGCAGTAATAAGTGGTTTGCTATGTCTCTGTCATCTGACCTATATCAAAGAGATGGCTCAACTTCAACTTCATCGGGAACATGCCATCATCTGAAGAGTAACCTGATTTAAAAACGAAACCAGACAAAGGTAAGTGGTCACTAGGCAAAAATACCATGGCTTTCGGTTTGGTTCTAAATAATCCTTGCTTCAAAGACATCAAGGACAAGGCGGGTTGTGTTGCCTTAACTCTTCTTCCACGTGTTTCAGGGATCTAATTCCTTATGCTCTAACAAATAAATATCCAGCAAACTACGTTAAAAGGAAGAGCCTTTTGGATTGAAAAGCAAAATGTGCATCAGCTGTCATGACCACATTGCTGAAATATTTTGTTTCCGTTGGTGAGAGGAAGAAACACTTTTCTTAATTCAAGAATTCTAGTAATAGCATGATCATTGATTCAAAGATGACTATTATGGATTCCAGAACTTTTCAGAAAAACCATTTTACTTCATTTTTAATTAGAGGTTCAGAAGTAACTCAAATATATTTGCACATAGAATACCTTTGTTCTGAAGTTCCAAATACAATAATTCACTGTTGACACGGTAAAAATAATGGCACTGATGTATTTCGGGATTAAAATAAATTCATAAGTTTTAGTCAGGATAGATCTATCACACTGCACTGCATTTTTGCACTGCAGAAAAAAAATACTAAAACCATCACTAAAGTCAGGCTCAGTCCAGGATTCCATCACTCTGCTACCCTTGAGAAACCACTGCTTTTCCTATCTACCTAAGTCCTCAGGCTGCACTCAAGATACCCACATTTCACAACACTGCAAAGTACCTCAAAATACCTGCAAAGAAAAAATATATAAAGTGTACTAATAAAATGACATTACTTAACTGGGTATCTTAGTTTTATGCTGCTATCACAAGTAAAGGAAATTAAATTTGAAGAACACATTTCAAAATGACCTGAAGGTCCACTGTTGAATCTCAACTAAGGAAATTACAATGAGACTACAATTCACACAATGTCCTATCTTAGTCCTTAATTTTGGTGGCAGGCAAAGTTTTCCCACAAGGTTACAAAATTAATAAAAACTAAAGGGAACACAGACAACTAAAAGCTAACATTCCAATAAGCAAGAGTATAAGGTAAATAGAATAGAAAACTATTTTTTCTTAAAACCTCTGAGGGAGCTACATAGGAGACAAGGTAACTCTATCTTACAATACAGCATAAAATTGGGTTTAGAGATATAGCAGTGATCCAAAAAAAAAAAAAAAAACAAAACTTCTCTACTTAGAGTGTTAGTGATTTCTGACAAATGGAGCATTTTTAAGAACTCTTACATGCTTCTCCAGAATGCTGAGTAAAATGCTCCATTTACCTTGGTTTAAACTTGTAAAGAATTACATTTTCCCTGAGACTGAAAAGCTGAAGGCAGAGAAATTGTTCAGAAATTCCTGAGCGTCAATTTTGCTTTCTTTCTTTAAATGTACTTATGGCTTTATTGGGGTGTATGTGTTAAGTTTTTCCTGAATGGTGATGTTAGTCTGTGTCTTGCATTGGGCAAGATTCTTCCTGAATTAATTAATAACTGTGCCCCATATGAAAGCCAAGGTTGTAGACAAGTCTTCCAAGTATGCTCTACTGGCTCCTGCTTAGTACTGCTAATTTGTTTCTTTTGTGTTCAAGATGCTCTACCCAATAAATTTGGAACTTAGAGAAGATATATTTCCCCCACGCTTTACTTACCTGCAATGCTGCAGAAATTTATAATGGATTTTCTTTTCCTGTTAAGAAGAGGTTAATAGCAGGCATTGTTGACCTGTTTGCTTATATATTGTTGGAAAGAAAAATTAGAAATCTTTGGACATTTCTTTAACAAAGCTCCAAGAAGTCATAAGAAAGCAATATAGGAATTGGATATTTTTCAGTAGGAAACCAAGATGATGAAAGGAATAAAGTTCTGAAACTCAAAGAGGTCCATCTGACAAAATACATTGAAATTCTTTACCTCTTTCAATATTAAAAATACATAAAGAATGTTGCAAAGAATCTTAGATAAGAAAATATTCCAATTTTCAAAGATGAAAAAAGTTTTCCATTTAGATTTCATAAACTGAACAAGTTGTAATGTCTGAAAAGCAGAACTGAAATTATCTTAAAGAGACTGTATCTGCAAAATGTCCACTTGAAACTCTAAATCATCCATCAAATGTTCTGCTATTTTAACTTGCTTTAACCTGATGAATCATGACATTAGCACTTTTCATATGAATAGACACATGGTACGCAAAGTACGTGTGTATGTGGATTGCCTTATACTACAATTTTAAGTCAAAGTCATTAGAGAAGACACCTTGGTCTTATTCTTGACTGTAGTGAGAAAACACCCAGTATTACCAGTAAGTATGACATCAGCTGTAAGTCTTTTGCACCGATTATGAAATGTCAAATCAATCTCGCATTCTTTGGATAACCTTCAACTGGTTCTAGTGCATTAACTTTTTAAAAGAATATTGCTATGGGGGCGCCTGGGTGGCGCAGTCGGTTAAGCGTCCGACTTCAGCCAGGTCACGATCTCGCGGTCCGTGAGTTCGAGCCCCGCGTCAGGCTCTGGGCTGATGGCTCAGAGCCTGGAGCCTGTTTCCGATTCTGTGTCTCCCTCTCTCTCTGCCCCTCCCCCGTTCATGCTCTGTCTCTCTCTGTCCCAAAAATAAATAAACGTTGAAAAAAAAAATTAAAAAAAAAAAAAGAATATTGCTATGGATTATCATGTCTAGGTTAATGAAAAATGTCAGTCTATAATTTTCATCTGTGATGTCCTGATCAGACGTTGGTATCAATGTCATGCCAGTTTAACAAAACAAGTTGGGAAATATTCTCTTAATTTCACAAAAGAGTTTACGTACGATTGGTATTTTCTTTACCTATTTGATTGAATTTACCAGGGAGGGCATCTGGTCCTGAGGTTTATGGGTAAAAAAATTTAAGTTTATTGATTTTGGAGAGACAGAGGAAGAGAGAGAAAATCCCAAGGAGGCTCCACACTGTCAGCACAGAGCCCTATGCGTGACTCGAAATCACAAACCATGAGATCATGACTTGAGTTGAAATCAAGAGTCAGATGCTTAATCGATTAAGCCACCCAGGCCCCCTTGTAGGAAAATGTAAATATTAATTAGAGAAATAAATGGCCTTTTGTGTATGCTGTCTCTTCCTCTACTATTTTGATGGGTTTTTTTTTTTTCATGTAATTTGTACACATGACCTAAGATTTTAAATTTATTGGCATAAAGTTGTTCAAAATACCCTCATCATGTTTCAATATAATAGATCATGGAGATCCCTTAATTCCTGACATTTGGTGACCTGTGTATTTCTTAATCTTTTGTGGGGCTTTTTTTTTTTTATTTTGGTGTGGATTATCTATTTTATCAACATTTCACTGTAACAACTTTTGTTCATATTAGTTTTTCTTAATTTGTTATTTCCTTTCTTTGATGTAATCTGGGGTTTTTTTTTTTTTTTGTTTTCTTTTTTTTTCTTTTAGTTTTTAGTTTTTTATTTTTAAGAGAGCAACAGAGCAGGGGAGGGGCAGAGAGAGAGGGACAGACAGAGAATCCCAAGCAGGCTCTGCACTGTCAGCGCAGAGCCCAACATGGGGTTTGAACTCACAAATCCCAAAGGGTGACCTGAGCTAAAATCTGACAGTAGACTGAGCCACCCAGGCACCCCTGGCTTATTTTGGTTTACATTGCTTCTTACCCTTTAGTCTTAAGAAGAAATTTATCCTCTTTTTTACATAAGTACTGAAAGCTATTAATTTCCCCTTCATTATTCCTTAAGATGTATCCCAAAACTGGGAAGTTTTAATTTCATTATCAGTTAAAAATATTTTCTAGTTACACTGTGATTTCTTGATCCATTTGGTATTTCTAAGTGTGCTACCTAATTTTCAAGTATTTAGCTATACTTAAAATAAATGTCTTACTTTCACTGATTTCTAATGTAATTGCATAGTTGACATTGAAACTTTTATGATTTTAGTACTTTGAAGTTCATTAAGATTTGTTGTTTTTTTTTTTTTTTCCAACGTTTATTTATTTTTGGGACAGAGAGAGACAGAGCATGAACGGGGGAGGGGCAGAGAGAGAGGGAAACACAGAATCGGAAACAGGCTCCAGGCTCTGAGCCATCAGCCCAGAGCCTGACGCGGGGCTGGAACTCATGGACCGCGAGATCGTGACCAGGCTGAAGTCGGATGCTTAACCGACTGCGCCACCCAGGCGCCCCTCATTAAGATTTGTTTTAATAAATGTAGCATCCTGGGGCCAACTGGCCTATGTCCTCTTCAGTTCCAGCCCTTCTGGCAAGGCCAGCAAACACACACAAAGCTGTACAACTTCACTCATCAGCAGGAAAATGCCAATCAAAACCACAATGAGAGATCACCAGGCAGAATGCGTAGTATCGAAAAGAAATAACATGCGTTGGCAAGGATGTAAGAAAAGGAATGGTCACGCACTGTTGGTGGAAATGTAAATTGGTAGAGCCAGTATGGAAAACAGTACGGAAACCTAAAATAATAAAAAAATCATTTATCACATGATCCAGTAATTCCAACTCTGGGTATTAACCCCCCAAAAACAAAGACACTATTTTGAAAAGATTTATTCTCCCTTATGTTTATTTCTGTCACTATGTTGTACATGTGAAACTAACATAGCATTTTACATCAACTATAATTTAAAAAAATTAAAACTTATTCTATTGATCTAGCTGAGAAAGGCCACGTGCACTTGAAAACAAGTTTTTGAATATAGTTTTGTAAGCATTGCAGTTAGATAAAACTGGGTGATAGTGCTGTTCAAATCTTCTATACCCTTATTCATTTTTCTCCTTCCATGTTCTGTCAGTTACTAACAGGAGGAAATTAAAGTCTCCAAGCCTAATTTTAGATTTGTCCATTTTTATTACTTCTATTGTGGAGCTGTTATTAGATAGCAAATATATTCTGAACTGACCCCTTTATCATTATAGAATGACACACTTTCTCTCTTGTAATACCCTTCTACATCATGTCTCTTTCGTCTGATCCTAACATTGTCACCCATCTTTCCTAAGCTTAGTGTTTGTATGGTACATCTTTGTCCATCCTTTTACTTTTCACCTGTCTGCATTTATACTTAAAGCCAATCTCTTATAAATTTCACATCGTTGTGTGTTTCTTTTATATCCAATTGGACTCTATCTGCCTTTTATTTGAATTATAATTCATTTTCATTTAATGCAGCTATTTACATTAATATGTTTAAATATACCATGCTGCTATATTGTTTTTCTTCCCATTTTACCTGTCTCTTCTTTGTTTCTTTATTTCTCCTTCTGTGGCTTTGGATTGAGGGTTGGGAAGTGAGCTTGGAGAGTGGGGACAGGGAAGTGTTTCATCAGATTTTTTTAATAGGGAATTCTAACTTTCAGCTATACCTCATTGTATTAGGTTTTGGGATGCTTCATAATTTCTCACAATCTACTTAGAATTAATATTATACCACTACAGGTGCAATACAAAATCTTAACGACACTATAATGAAAGGTAACCCTTACCTTTCTGTTTTATCTAATCCACTTACTGTTCTTTATGCCATTTATTTTCATATATTTATGTTTACGCACATATTTACTTTATGAATTCTTCATTACTTTTTACAGATATTCTTTTCCATCTGATCTAAAGAACTTCATTAATCATTATCATGATTAATGAAGTTAATTTTTCTACACTGAAATGTAGTAAACTTTAATGAAGTAAAGTTTTCTACACTGGGTTTGGGGCTAACAAATGCTTTCAGCTTTCATGTATCTTAAACTGTTTTGACTTCATCTTATTTTTTGAAGGAATTTTTCACTAGAAATACATTTGCTGGTTGACAGTCCCTCTACCCAACAGTTCAAATATGCAATCCTGTCATTTCTATCTTTCATTCTTTCTTTCACAAAGGCAGCTATCATTCTGAGAGTTGCTTTGCTCTATCTTTGTGTGTGTGTGTGTGTGTGTGTGTGTGTGTGTGTGTGTGTGTGTGTGTGTGTGTGGCTTTCTTTCCTCTGGCTGCTTTTAAGATTTTCTCTTTCCTCTTAGAATTCAGAAATTTTACTCAACTCAACCTATTTGTGATTTTCTTTTGATTTCTTCTCCTTAAGTTTTCCTAAGTTTCCTTGAGCAAGAGTATTTTTTAATTTTTTTTTAATGTTTCTTCCTTTTTGAGAGACAGAGAAGGTGAGTGAGGGAGGCACAGAATCTAAGCTGTCAGCACAGAAACCACCAACTGAGAGATCGTGATCTGATGC
The DNA here is from genome assembly GCF_018350155.1 of Leopardus geoffroyi. Classification (NCBI taxonomy): domain Eukaryota; kingdom Metazoa; phylum Chordata; class Mammalia; order Carnivora; family Felidae; genus Leopardus; species Leopardus geoffroyi. The sequence continues at coordinate 130,961,198 of NC_059326.1, forward strand.
GAAGTCTGTTGCTTGACTGACTCAGCAAAATAGGTGCCCCAAACTAGAGTATTTTTCAAATCAAATGTGGGGAAATAAATTATTGTTATGATTTCTTTTCCAGTGCCATGTTGTCTCTATCATAGTAAGACTACAATGACAAAATGTTATTCCTCTTCATACTGCCACATAGGTCTCTGAGGCTGTTTATTGCTTGTCAGTATTTTACTCTCTCTGTGCTTCAGTCTGGATAACTTCTCTTGATTAATTTTCAAGTCCACTCTTTCTTCTCTTGTGTTCAATGTACTCTTAACATCATAGTATGAATTTCTTGATTTGTGGTACTATATATTTCAGTTCTAGAATTTTTAGTTTACTCTAATAGTATTCATATGAAATTTTTAAATGTTTATTTTTCAGAGAGAGAGAGAGAAAAAAAAACAGAGAGAGAGAGAGAGAGGGAGAGAGAGGGAAGGAGGGAAGGAGGAAAAGAGGGTATGAGCTGGTGAGGGGCAGAGAGAGAGGGAGGCAGAGAATCTGAAGCAGGCTCCAGGCTCTGAGCTATCAGCACAGAACCTGATGCAGGGCTCAAACTCACAAATGGCAAGATCATGACCTGAGCCAAAGTCGGCCACTTAACCAACTGAGTCACCAGGTACCCCTTGTATTCATATATTTTTAAATTTCTATTTTATTTACCCATTATGTGTACCTTTTGCTGTGTTTTATTTTTAACATATTTTGCATAGACTACCTCTAGCCTATCACTCATCACTGGGTCTATTTTTAGTTACTTTACTGTCATGGTAGGTGCACAAAAAATTCTATTTGTTATAGATAACCTGTATAGATAATTCTTCTGTGAAGTATTGAGTTATGATCTAGTGTGCAATAAAATCCCTGGTAGATCCCTTTCTTAGGTTTAGGTTCTATTATGGCAGCGTATTCCTCTAAGTCCTCCTAACTTAGTAGTATTTTTATTACAAATTCTGAGACCAAGCGGCTGCTGCTAGTTCTGCTCAGCTTTTTAAGCTTCTGGCTGTTACTTTCCTACGTTCCTGGGATTCTATGCCCGGGTGGCTAAGTCTGTTAAGTGTCAAACTCCTGATTTCAGCTCAGGTCATGATCTCACAGTTCATGGGACTGATGCCCCTGTTGGGCTCAGTGCTGACAGCACGGAGACTGCTTGGGATTCTCTCCCTCTCTTTCTGCCCCTCCCTGGTTGCACTTGCTCCCTCTAATTAAATAAACTTAAAACAAAAATTTTTTAAATTTCGAAAGTTAAAAATCACCTATAGTCTTCCTAAAACTCTGGAACAGTATCATATTATGTATATAATAATCATAATGCATATAGTTATATACATATTTATCCTTCCTGTCATATATATTTAATACATATATATTACATTGGGATCCACTTAATTTTCTTGCTAAATATATCTTCAACAATTTCCCATGTACTTAAATATTCTTCAAATATGCACGTAAAAAGGGTTTCATCACGTAGGTTTGTGGTAATGTACCTATTATCTTTTCCTTAGATTTATGATTGTTGCCCATGTTTTGAGCTTTTAATATGAATATTCATATTATCAGGATTATGGGGAAAATCTCTAATTACAATTATGAGTCTCTCATACAATTATTTTTTTTGTTTTTGATACAAAATGGCCTGATTGCTCTTCCTAGCATTTTGCAATATATTTCTTGTGAAAAGACTGTTTTGTTCATCACCGAGTCCTTATCCACTAAGTTATGCTCAAATTATTTGTTGACATTGACCCAGAGGGAAAGAGAATGCTATTTTTTTTCACTATAGCCTTGATACATGTATGGTAGTTCATTTTTTACCTTCGCCAATGCAATAAATATTTACTTTAACTTATATTTCACAGGTTATGTTTGATCTTACTATATTTAATCAACTATTCATCTGTCATATGTCCATTTAACTTTTAACATACATTTAAACATACAAACAAACAAACATATTATATACAAATAAAATATATTTGTTCATCACTTGCTATTACCCAACACTGGTTGCTGGAATGGATATAATGGTGAATAAGAGATACACCTCATGGAGCTATCAGTCTATCATTAGAGATACATATTAAATAAATGACTGCACTAAGTGTATAGTTCTGACTGTGAGATAAAATGCTGTGAAATTGCCTAAAGCAAAGCCAAAAAGACCTTGGAAATGCCCATGGACGTTTACTGCCCACACTCGTACTGAAACGTTGTGTTTTTTAAATCACTTATAGTCTATTGCTCATTGTTCATTAATTTGATTTTTTTATACTTCATCTTCATTTTCCTAAGAAAAACTTCAAGTCCAGACAGAAGATCAACATGCGTAACTGTCCCCTGCAAAACATCAAACAGCTTCAAGCACTGTCCTTTCCGACAAGTGTCTGTCAACATGTGGAGTACGGACAACAAAGTTGAACACTTGGTACACTCCATTTCATTGGCCTCTGCCACACCCACTTGTGCTAGAAATAGACTCTTCATGATTATTCATGATCACATTGACAGATGCCCTGAAAGTCTGTGTGTAGGATTTAAATATCCCATTGAAGTAGTCAAGGGATTTATACTAAGAATCATTAGACAGTTGAGTTGCAGAAAGGTCAGACAATACTTGGCATCCCTCAGCATGCTAGACGATTTCATCAGCAGGTAACTGTCACCTGGTAATAACCCCGTCATCAGTCTCCTCCATTTGCTCATTCTCGAGAGAAAAGAACTATCAAGAACTAAAGTACATATGATTGGCAGCTGTGCCACATTAGATCTTGTCAAAATCTAGGCAAAACCTTTCACTGAATGTTTTCTAAAACTAAAATTCAGATGTGTAACTCACTGTCACCAAATCAACATAAAAATGAAGAACGGATGATGAGCTCAAACTCAATTAACGTTGCTTGATAGAGGCATCAAACAATAATACAGCCGTGAAGAATAATTAGTCCTAACACAGCCCAAAGGGACAGCACATGAAGTTTAGGTAAGGACAGAGTTGCCATTTTTCAAAAATGCAAGCTCATACTGCAAATTCAGAGAGGCCTAGGTTGTCAAGTTTGTGACAGAAATAGCCTGGTTCCGTAGATTATATCCTCTTAGAGCCATTTGTCCACGGTGTTCAAGTTTACTGTGACATTTAATAAACATTCCACGAAGAAACATTTTTTTGGAACACAAAATAGGACAATTTACAAAACATGGATTATTCAATGTAGTTAAGGTTGTCATGAACATTGCCCTGTCCATATGCTTTCTTTCTAAAGGAAGGAGAACTTGGGCCCAAGTAACTGTTGGCAAAAGACTCAAAACTCTTGCAACAACCCAAGGCATGAAGGAGAGGACCAAATATCAAGTGATGTGGACAGCACCTGGGAGCTTAGAGAACCCCCTAGCCACCAAACATCCCCAACTATCCCCCCCACAACACACACACAAAACAAGGAGCATCAGTTCCACAGTTTCAAGGAACTGAATTCTGGCAGCTACAAATGAGCTGGGGAAAGAGTCCTCCCCCAGCCGCCACAAGCTTCCAGACAAGAACCAAGCCTAACTGATATTTTGACTGTAAACTCTGAGGCTCTGAGAAGAGAACCAAGTCAAACTGTGGCCAGACTTTTATTCTAGAAGTCTAAGCTAACAAATAGGTGTTTTTTAAAGCTAAGTTTGTAGTCATTTGGTAAACAGCAATACAAAGTGAATACAATTCCCAAGGACATCTTCTGTGGTTTGTGGGTCCCTCCTGGAAAGGAGATTAAGGGGTTACAGATGATCTAGAAGAACAACCTTGCTTCTTTTTATATATTTTTCCCTCCTGAAGTTAAAATGCTAGGTCCAATAGAGAGAAAGGAGAAAGAGTAGGCTCTTCAGATTGCCTGTCAGCTGGAGATTTTAAACTAAATGGATAAAAGATATCCTCTGAGGTTTGCATGCAGTCAGGCCTGATCCAAAGGGAAATGAAATACACATTTGAAATCAAAGTCTAAGTCAGGATAACAGAATGCACTAGAGTGACCCTTGCTCTCGGTCAATTTCTGCCCATCAGGATTTATACCTCAAAGTTCTTGACAGTGGACCCAGTTATGAATACCCTATGTTAAATACGGTAACCCAAGTATTGTGACAGGTGATTGATTTTTAATGCCTACTGAAAAAAAGTACTGTAAACCCTTCAAGACTTCCTCAAACAAGTGCTATTATCTCTAATAAAAGACTGCAATAGGAAATCATATCCATTTTTAAAAAGTAAGTCTTCAGAGCAGTTTCATTTCTTCACTTCACATGGCTTTCAAAAGCTTTGCCTCTGTTGACCTTTCCTACCTTGGAACTTTTGCTTCAGTCTAGCCTGGAAAAACTGAATTTCAACCAGTTTAATGGTTGGCAGGAGGTCCTTGGAAGCCCATCACTAGTGATGTTTCTGGAGACTGGATAGAAAGGCATATTCAAGCCATCAGCAGGAGAAGCTCTTTGCCTTTATTTCCTGGTAGACCTCATTACTTGACAACTCAACACATTCAGGATTTGGCCCTATGCCTGGTAGCACCCAAAAGCCAATGTTCATAGCTCCCTACAAGATAGGTCATTATTCAAAAATGAATATACGTTAAAAATGCCTAAGAAGTTCGATGTGTATTTCTCAAGGCAGAAGTATAGCTGCCATTATGTGTAAAACTAACCAAAAAAACACTAAGAACACTCAACTTGGCCTGATAAGTTTATTTTATCTCCATGGGTGGATCTAAATATTAATCCGATAATTTGTATATAAATGTGGAATCAAAACCAAGATCGTTAAGACTAAGGGACAATGATAAATAGAATCAAACCAAAATTAACATAGTTAACATCATGGACTATGAAACTAGACTGATGCTTGCAAATGCTGATTTAGATCTAATCGATTATGTTATTTCAACAACACATTTTCATTTGCTCATACGTGCAAAGCATAGGATAATAAAAACATTTACCTCCTGGACTACAGGGTCTGATGCGGTGGGCAGTATATAGTGCCAAAGCCCTCACTCTTTTCTCTTTAGTATATTAATACATTTAAAGCACTTACAATTATGCCTGCTCTTTAATAAAAGCACTATATAAATACACTGAGTAGTCAGGGTATATAAGTCAGCTTATAATCTTCTTGAACAATGCTTCAATTAACTTGAACTTGTCTCTGCTCTGATAAATATATTCTTTGTTTAAATGTGGTCATACGATGATACCTCACATCATTCAATTAATAAAAGCTAATAACACTAGCTAATGCGTCTTGGGTGCCCACCATGTGATTTGATAACTACTCCAAACTCTTTACAAATCTTAATTTTATCCTCAAAAAACCTAATGAGGTAGGCACTGTTATCTCCTTTTTAACGAAATGACTGAGGCACAGAGAAAGTGAGTAATTTGTTTACAATCGCACAGTTACCAAGAAGCAGAACCAGAATTCAATTTAACCTCCCTGCTACTCAAAATGTGTTTGTGGAATGGCAGCTTCCACACACCCATGGGAGCTTGTTACAAAGGTAGAACTTCAGGTCCCACCCCAGATCTACTGGTTCAAGATCTTAATTTGTACAAAATCCCCATGGGATGGAAAGATAGATAGATAGATAGATAGATGTGTGTGTATGTATATACATATATACATATATATATATATGTATACATACATATATGTATATATACATACATATATGTATATATGTATATACATATGTATATACATATATATACATACATACATATATACACACATACATACACACACACATACACGCACACATATACACATACACATTAAGTCACATGAAGCACACATCTAAATCCCCACGGCATCCTGCCTCTCCATATATTAACTTATTAAAACTACACAACAAAAGAAAGAAGCAAAATCTCAATTTTCCCACAAGATAGGAGAAAAATGAGGCAGAGCAAATGGTCCAATCCTCGTGACCAGTAAGTGCCACAGTAGTGAATCAAACTCTTGGTGAGCCACTATCCTGAAACAACTTTCAACTTGTTGCTTTGAAACAGAAAACAGACTGCAAAACTGTGCTTGCTCTTCTGCTCGCTTTGCTTTGGGACCATGGCCAGCTCCAGAAGGCAGGTCCTTGGTTAAGTGCCTCAAGATATGTGAATGACTGTCACCCACTCCTCACTGGAAAAAGGTCCTAATAACACAAGGGATGCTCAACACGAATGCAATTAATCACCTTCAGTTTCAAGTTTCTATACCAGAGAGTATCACATGGAGAGGGGGAGAAAAATGCTCCCCGTCCATTCTACTTGCTCTGAGTTTGAGAAAGAGAGAAACAAAGAGGATTCACTTGAAAGCAAAAGACCATTCAGAATCTGATTCTGAGAATAGTCAGGTGGCCCTTACCAAATCCATCTCTCATAAGCAATTTCTTATGTGCTTCTAAAATGAAAAGAGAAAGCTGAGCTAAGTGGGGAGAGCATGGTGTCAGAGTTCTTAAACCATTTAGGCCTTACAGAACAAAAAGTTAACATGGTAGAGCTCACGAGTTGAGTCCGTGTTCAACATGTTTGTCTTCTTTTCAAAGATCGTTTTTCACAAATGGAACAGGTCAGCACATTTTGCACAGTACTTTATGCCCATTATTCAATTTAATCCTTGAGACACGATCTTGAGGCTTTCTCATCACCAAACGTAGCCAGTACAGGGAGAAGCCAGAGGTGGAGCCCATAGTCTTAACCTCCATGATAAATTCCAGCTGTGACTTTGCTACCTTCTTATCTCTGTTAAAAAGGTGTGTCAGACTACCTTCATTTAACTGGATTTTTGCTTAATTGTTGTAGAACAAACAAGCTGGTCCCAACGTGGAGACAAATTTCTTCTCATTTATTAGCTATTTTGCCCACATAAGTCATAGGTACTTTGTTCAGTCTCTCAGTCAACTTTTGAATTTTAATAATTGTTGCAGTCATAGCTCCACCTAGAGCTAAAAATTACACCTAAAATAAACATTGACCATAGATTAGTTCTTTTCTTCTCTTTTAACATAAGTAGTAATTTCTAATTTAAGAAACAACAATGTGCTATAGATTGTGCTATGGAGGCCTAGGGCCTCTCCTTCACTGAAAATGCACTGTATTTCTCAGTAGCTCATACTGTAGGTACCCATGCTATCATTTAAAAAACTATATTGTGTGCTTCAAATTTACTAAAACAGTAGATAAAGTAATTTTCATCACAAAAAAGCATTTTAACTATGTGAAGTAATGAATGTTAACTTACACTGGTAAGTTATCTAACTTAATCATGTTATGTACCTTAAATGAAGACACTATTACCTGTCAGTTATATCTCAATAAAGTTGGAAAAAAGGATGCTTTTTATAAAGTCATTTATCACACATAAGCAGCCGACCAAGGTAGCCCTTGGTCAAGTGTCATTTAGTTCATTTCTTGAAAAACGATGAAAATGTATGAAGGAAAGAGGGAAGAAATGGCAATTATAAAGATTTTAGTAGTGTACTAAAGTAATCTAAGGACATATTTGGAAAAAAATGAAACAGAAGTGTCGATACCACAATGAAAGTTATCTTTCATACCCTGGCTCCCCCAGCCCAGACCCATCTTTCTTCGATTTGGTTTTTGTTTCAGTAAAAACTTAAACCAATTCCAGTTAGTTAACATACAGTGTAATACGAGTTTCAGATGGATAATATAGTGATGTAATATTTCAGTACACCATCACCCAGTGCTCATCACATGTGTACTCCTTAATGTGCATCACCTATTTCCCCTATCCCCTCACTCACCTCCCCTTGGAGAGAACCATCAGTTTGTTCTCTCCAGTTAGGAGTCCAGCTCCACTTTTAAGAGGCAACCACTCACTTAAAACTTCAAATAATTCCAACTGAAAACATAACAGACAACCACTTACCGCCAACATCTTTGGTTTTACCAAGTATTAACATGTTGCTGTAACTTCTCTAACAAACATGATTAGAGATTTCTCTTTGAGCATTCAGGTGAAAATACAAGTAGAATTAGTGGAATAGCTGGGTTGTATTTTTTTTTTTACATTTATACATATTTAACTCCACATGACATCACACAATAATTGTGTAAAACTAAACTCCTATCCAAAATCTTGACAACCTTAGTCAATTATCTGTCCTGGCACTAATACTATACTACAGGAATTAATAGGCTTAAGGGATATCTTGATATCTATTAATATCCTGCCCACCTCTCACTTTATTCTTTTTTTTTTAATGTTTGTTCATTTTTGAAAAAAAGAGCACAAGCAGGGGAGGGGTAGAGAGAGAAGGAGGCACAGAATCCTAAGCAGGCTCAAGGCTCAGACTGGTCAGCACAGAACCTGACTGGGGGCTCGAACCCACAAACCATGAGATCGTGACCTGAGCAGAAGTCGAACACTTAACCGACTGAGCCACCCAGGCACTCCTCGCTTTATTCTTTCTAGGTGTCTGTGCTACTTTGGCATTTCACTAATCCAAACTCATTTTTTAAATTGCTTTGTCAAGATATATCTGTAAAAACAACAATAACAACACCTACTGTGCCTTTGACAAGAAGTGCATAACCTTTATACATGAATAAGCAAGGTCTCCCAATTTATTTAGGTCGTCTAAGGTTCATCAGTTGACTAAGTCTTATGCACCTTCTGTTCAACTTATGGCTGGTTACCTGTATTTGATAAGGATCTTATTTGTGGAAAACAAAATCCACTCTAGACTGTTCTATCAGAAAAAAATTTCTACAAAAGTACTAGGTAGCTTGTAGAATTTGCAGGAGGGCCAGAGAACCAAGCTCCCGTACAGGACAAGTTCTGTCACTGCTGGAGCCACTCTTCACAAAGGAGCTGTAACACTAGGGGCTGACCACAGAACCTGATTCGTAGCAAACTGCCAAAGAACAGGATGTCACTAGCCTCACAAAACCAACCAACCTTGAGGACATTGCCTCCTGCACTCATCACTCCAGCTCTGTCACTCCCAAGTCTGTTTCCTTGAACCAGGACCAATGAGGTAACATCACAGTAAGAGAGACTGGAACAGGGACTTGGAGCCTCCATAGATAATTGTCACTGAAACACACCAGTACAAATGATTTTCAACATTGACCTTTTTTCCACAAACCTACTGAATGCTTTTATCAGCGCTAATTGTAGCAAGCCTTAGAATTTCCCACTAAACAATCTTATGAAGCAAATCAGAGTCATTTTTCCTCCCTTTTTAGTGTCTATATGTATTTTAATTCCAGCCTCAATTTTACCAACACTTGTCAATATTGCTAGTATAGCTAATTTGTGTTTGGCTGCGGAATTTAACTAGAATCTGTCTGTCTTTATTACACATAAGATTGTCAGATTGTCTACTCTCTGCTAAGTTTTAACTAGGAAGGACTGTTAAAATTCATGAGATGCTTTTAGTGCAACAATTTAGATAATCACATAGTTTTTCTTAGGGTGAACATTTATTCTATCATCCAAACCAAGACAGTTTTGACTGTTAAAGAAGGCACTATTGGTAATTCTGTTGGAGTAATGTGAATAAACCATCATTTTCCTTGGCAAGGTGGGACTAAAGTCCACCATAGTTTCCCTCCCCCTCCTTAATGTAGAAAATTACATGAAAAGATTATTATCATAGCATCCTTGGACTAAAATCTATATAGCACAGCATTTTATTAAATTGTTTTAGTTAATTCTGACTAGGATATTTGCATCTAAGTTTATAAGTGAGGAATACGTCATTTTTTCTCCTCTTATCCTAAACTGGCATTGGCCTCCAAAGTACAGAAGCCATACTAATTGAACTGGGCCAGTTTCATTATTTTTCTGTTTCTATCACATATCCTATGGATTGATTTACTTAAAAGTTGCAAAAACTTCTTGTACAAATGGACTTGTTATTTTGTAGGTTTGTGTGTGTTCAATATTTATTTTTATGCTTAAGCTTTCAAATTAACTTAAGTCTGTCCAAGTTTTCTGTTCATTGAGATTTTTCTTTTCCACGATAACCATTTTCTTTCTTTTTTTTATGTTTTTATGTTTGTTTGTTGAGAGACAGAGACAGAGACAGAGACAGAGACAGAGAGCGCAAGTGGGAAAAAGTCAGAGAATCCCAAGCAGGTTCCACACTGTCAGTGCAGAGCCTGATGCAGTACTGGAATCCATGAACTGTGAGATCATGACCTGAGCCACCCAGACACCCCCATGATAACCATTTTTAATTGTTTTTGGTCCTGTCAGTGATTGATGGATCTCACATCTATCACCCACAATCCTGCCACCACCAGTACCATTCTCTTGCCATGCAGCTTGAGATTTTGTTAGTAGCTTAGAAAAGATTCGTCTTATTTTTTAGGTCTCTCAAGTCTGATTTATGAATGTGGATTCACAGACTACTGCCCAGAGTCAACAATGATCCCAGAAAAATGCTAGCTATGGACTATCAGGGCACTTCTTAGCTCTTCTGTTCTAGAATTTTGGTGTCTCTAGTTATTACTTCATTACCTCTCTGATGCCTTCAAATAGGTAAAATTTTCATTGTATTGGGTTGTTCTGGTTGCTCATGGAAGCAACGATCTGCCACCTGTTAATCTACCCTTCTCAGAAGGGGGACATCCTCATCTCTGTTCCTTGAAGGTTCTTTCTTTCAGGTTCAGTTTTTATTTTTTCATTTTCCTTCTTATTTCAAGATTTCATCTAATAGCGAGCAATGACTATTTTTCTCCATCTCCATTGGACAATTTGTAATAGCACTGTATATGTCATCAGTTGGTAAACTCACTTTTCAGAGCAGCAGGTCTGTGCTGACACTTCAGGGTCTCCAATCACCTATTGCAGAATGTAAAGCGCTATACTTGGGGGCACCATCACTCAAAGTAATGACTTTTTTTTTAATGGTGTATTTGTTCTATTCCCTAACAGAAGAAGTCTTCTTTCCCTTCTCCCCACCCATGCTCATGAACGGCTCTTCTGGATACACCATAGAAAGGCGAAGAGGTAAGAATATGTCCTTATCTCTACTTCTCTCTTGTCTGTAAATCAGCTGTCTTCCCTAGAGCTTACCCCACATTGCTCGGTCAGTCTTCACTGGTCCTTCTACCTTTCCAACATACAGATGTTTGTTAGAACTAGCTCATTAACAAATGGTTCCCACACACTATTTTTGTTGCAGATTTATAACCTTCTTCATCTTTTTCTGAAAACTCAGTGAAAAATACATTTCACCAAAAATTGAAGGGGAGATATACACAGATAATAAAATGGTATGGTATGATACAGAAAGCGTATATACATGTACCTGTCCCAGTGCCTGGTACACAATAAGTGTCATTTATTTGTGCCTTTATTCTTATCTACTGCTTTGCAGTAGGACTGAATGGGGTGGTACCACAACCAAAATTAATGTCATCTTAGGATAAAGGCAAGTTCCCTATGTGGCCTGTCTTGAGACCTACAGAAACTCAAAACTGTGTTTTCTAACATGGAAGAAAACAAACACAAGAGTGGACCTATAGTTGCACCAGTAATATGCATCTTCTAAATGGGCTCTTCCCAGGATCCTTTAGCCTTCTTGTTATCACTCATGAGTGAACAAGGGCAACTTCTACTCTAAGAGAAGTTTCTTCTGAAGGTAATTAGAATTGTTATTAACACCACAGGTTCTGGATCTAGACTATATGTGAATCTTCGCCCCATCTCTTTAATAGGCTTTATCTTGGATGAACTATCTCAAGTTCCTATGTCTCAGTTGCTACATCTGGAAAATTAGGTCATTAGATGACCTACATGAGACAACCCATGTATTACCTTAGAACAGTGCTGAGCAAAGAGTAAGTGTTCAATTTATGTTTGCTATAGTTATTAATGATATTCTCTGAGTAATTACAGGATTAGAGCAACACAGAATTCTACTCACTGGTCTTCTGAGTATTGAGTGGTTACAACATGGTATCATAACACCACTGTAAAAACATCCTATCTTAATGGCCCCCAAACTAGTAATAATACTTTTTAAATATCTATAAATAGAGCTACCCAAGGATACCAACATCATCTTAACTGTGCTGTGATATCCTGACAGTGCAGCTTCAGAGAACAGTCCACTAGTCAGTGGTTCTCTACCTCTGGCTACATAATAAAATATTCTAGATACCTTTTAAAATACCTTGTCTCTCATTCACTGATTTGAGAACAGGGCAACTGTATGCCAAATACCTATAGTAGTAGGTACTGATCTACCTGTCATTAATATACTCTAACGAATAATGTTAATACAGAATTTCTTTTGATCTCCAATATCGGACAACGTACAGGGGATGTTTGCTATTATCATTGTTATTAACAGTCTCAGTAATTATAGGATTGGAGTAATCTATCTTTTAGTGTTTAGCACTAATACAGTTACTGATCATTTTATGTAAGGTCATTTTCTGAAAATAAAGTTACCGAACAGAAAGTCACACATGTTCTCATTAGTCAAAGTACTTTCCAAATTTTTAATTCTTATGTTTGTCACAAATATATTAAGGGATCCATTTCCATAATATATTTAATAATACCGGTTATCTTTTTAAATGACATATTTGGGTATTATCTTCATAAAAGATTTTGGCTAACAGACCATCTACCACCTTAACACCAGATTCATACTTCACATGGGAGCTATGTCCTTTACAAGCAGCATCCGAAAGTGGCTCTGAATGATCTCAAAGATTACTGTAGCTATGGCTTTTTAGAAGTGTTGGTATAATTGAATATAAAATGGTCTGGAATTTAAGACCTTCGTTCATGTTCATCTATCCTCACCCACTTCTGCCCCTTTTACCTAAGTGAAATCCACCAGGACTTCAGGGTGGCTTTCAAAGAACAGTTTGTAGTGACTGCTTATGTGTAGAGGTTATGTAAGGAAGATGGCAGAGAAAGGGAAAGAGCCTAAGAGAACAGTAAAATGCCCAGAAGATCCAAACACCTGTAGACAACATTATCCCATCTGATCAGTGTCATGAATAGAGGTAGACCTAGGATACAGCAGAAGCCTATGAGACAGTCACCCCCAACTCAACTTTGGCAGAACTGGGACAAAGGACAAGGACTGAAGTTTCTGTGTACAGCTACATATAGATGGTGAGTGGAAACGACATGTGATCTATATAATCAAAGATGAGTTAAAGGACTCACCATGTGAAGAACTGGATAGGCATGTTCCCGACTTCTCTTGTTCAAAATGACTTAAGTGTCTGACAGTCACGTCTGTCCAGAAAACTGTTACCGGTTCATCAGGATTAAAGCACAGTGGAGGAGGATATGGACCAAGATCAAACTGGAGGTCACAAAGATCTCTACTGTTTGCCCAATAGCAGGAAGGAAAGGGGAAGCCATTTCATCATAGAAATGATGTCACAGGATTGATGGTTTAGCTAAGTCATCCATAGCGACACAGGAAATGGGTTGGAAGAAATTCAAGTGAGGGGGAGTCTTGCAGTAATTTTAGTTAAAAATGACATGACCCAAAGAAACAAACAGTAATGGAGGTGTCAGGAAGGCAACCAGACTTGAAAGGTTTTGACCTCATGCGAGTCATGGATTGACCCAAGGTCCCTACATATAGGTTTCCCATTAACCCATGCATTTTCTAGCATTTGGCATTTTCTTCATTTTTATACAGTTCATACAACATCTTCCTGTATATGTTCCTAAAATATGTACATGGAAAATTTTACTCTTTGCCTCCACAAATGCACAGTACTCTGAAATTAGCAACTTTGTCTTTTTTTATTTGGCACTATCCTTGGTGCCTAGTAGTGATCCTGTAACAATGGAGATGTCGTTGAAAAGAAAACTACAGGCCCAAAGTGCCATCCCTTAGGTTTAGGGTCCAAACAGTAAACCAAGACCTAATACTTAACCAAACTGCATTTTCAACCCACCAGGAATGTAACCTTTAACCAGTCAACCTGGAATTTCCTGGCGAATACTAAGAAGTTTCCTAGTAAACCATTTCTGTTTCCTTTAGGAGTGCAACCTTGGATAAACAAAGTACTTCTTGCCAATAAACTCCATTCTTTTTTAATGCCTTCTACCTTTAAACATTTTTTTTTTTTTTTTTTTTTTTTTGCTCCAAGTAGTTCCTCTCTACTTGGTAAGTAGAATCCTGCTGATGCATGATTTAATCAAGTCAATTAGACCTTCAAATTTATTCCATTTAGTTTTTTTTTTTTTTTTAACAACATCTAAAAAATACCTTACTGTTGATCATGAAACGTAAAACACAGAGTAACTATTTTGGCTGGGAAATTGTATGGTGAAGGTCACTTTCACCAAGATACGCAACACTGAAGGACGAAACAGTTTGTGGTTGACCTCAAGTAGGGTCAGTTCAATCTGGGGAATTATGACTTTGACACATCTGAAAATCATCTAAGAAAAACCGTCGAGCCAAAGTTTTGCTAATTTTCCAGCTCTGTTGTCTATCACCCCATAAAGTTCCAGTGGCCCACAACAATAAACATTCAGTTGTCAGATATATTACAAGATGGGCTAAAGCTCTTCTCCAGAACACCGGCAGAACAAATGATCCCTTCTGAAACATGCTACTTTTGTGGTACAAAGCACCAGCATGAGCAGCCAACCCAAATCACACTAATAATTTTAAAGTTTCCACTCAGACATGGCATGTATCACACCTACTCACATTCCTTTGGCCAAAGTCAGTGGGACAGGGATGGAGACCTTACTTAGGGGAGAAGAGTAATGCAGCCTACTGCACTTAGACTGGATGAAGAACAGTACAGCCTTGAGAGTGAGCAACACATAAGCGGTAGATAAAGCTACCCACGGGTATGATGTCACACAGGAGTGTGTACAGAGAAAGGGAGGACCTGGGACTAACCAAAGATGAAACAGAGAAGGAGGAGACCCAGACTACATCGAGCCAAAAATGATTCAGGATGGTAACGGAGATGCTCAAGCCTTTGAACTGAGGTAGGTCTTACCTGTTCTAAAGTTGAACCCAGTTGAGTCCATCCTGAGTGCTCATCAGTCATCACCCTAGCAAAAATAGGAGGCCCAGGGAGAGCTGCCAATGTCTGGAGATAGAAAAGCAGGTGTTAGAATCTTCCTGGCCTCACACCTCGTCCTCAAGGCCCCCCATGTGGCTTATTCTTTTCCCCAGCATCCTTCTGTTGTGTGTACATCTCTTTGAGAGATCAGAGGTCAGAAGGTGATGTGGGCCCTGAACTTCTCTTCCCACTGCCTTTCCCACTCTGACAATGCTTTTCATTACTATTCATTTCAACGTTTATTTATTTTTGGGGGGACAGAGAGAGACAGAGCATGAACGGGGGAGGGGCAGAGAGAGAGGGAGACACAGAATCGGAAACAGGCTCCAGGCTCTGAGCCATCAGCCCAGAGCCCGACGCGGGGCTCGAACTCACGGACCGCGAGATCGTGACCTGGCTGAAGTCGGATGCTTAACCGACTGCGCCACCCAGGCATCCCTCATTACTATTCATTTCAACTTCTGCCCTAGCTGGAGGAGGGTCTCAGGAAGACACCAGCAAACTTTTTCCTGTCAAGAGCAAGATAGTACACGTTTTAGGCTTTAGAGGCCGTGCCATCTCTTTCATAGCCACTGGATTCTGCCTCTGAAGTACCAAAGCAGCCGAAAGCACTATGTAAACAAACCAAACACCTGTCCAGATTTGGCCTGTGGACCATGAATTGCCAACTCATGTTCTCAAGGAAGGATTCACTTCTGAACATCTCTGGCTGCTTTGTGGTATTCTGACTAGACATACTATTTCTACAAAATAAAAGGACAGAAGATAAGCAAATCATAGGCATGATCTCCAGTAAATATCACCACATACATACTTACAGAGTTCTTATACTCTAGGTCACAGGCTCTTTAAAAAAAACTATTTTTAAGATGTATCTTCATCACAATCAATAGGGTAAAGTTAGTTTCAGTGTCTACTTTGAAACACATGGAAATGAAAAATCTTTATTCACCCAGGTCAGGAAAAAATGCATTTGGAAACAAACCCATCATGTCAATCAGACCTCTTTTCCATTCCAAAGCAAATGAACTTAAAACAGCATGAAAATAATTGTACTCCTAAGTCCTAGATTTAATTATTCTTTCTTATTTTGAGTGAAACAAGATTAAACTATAACCATGTTTTTCCACCAGACACTAGAATCTTAAACATGAAGGTGCTTTTTTGGGAGAAAAAAATGCACGTATCCTTTTAAATTTCAGTTTAACACCAGAAATATAAAAACTTCCAGAGAACACAGCAAGTTGCCCAGAACTTGATTGCTCTGGGGGGAAAAAAAATCCACATCCATGCCATAGAATCCTTCAAGAAAAAATTCATTGCATTCATTCCTACAAAAAGCAACTTATATTTAACTACCATGTTAATTACCCAATTATAAAAACTCAGAAAAACTTAACATAAGTCTTCTCACTAATTGGTAAGCACTCATCAGTTAGTACAAATCGTCAACAGGAGTAAATTTTCTCCAAACAGTAAATACCAAGTTTGGTTGTGTATTTTATTCTGGTTATTTATTCCTTCTTCCCTAATTGATTTTGAAAATGGTTTTCCATAAGTAGTTTTATCTACAACCACAAAAGGCAGAACACAATTTGGGCAAGGAAATTCTGTACCCATCAGATCAAGAGTTGACACTGGTTACGAACAAGGACAGTTTAAAAAAAATGTGGATGCTCATGTTACAGAAATAATCCCAACAATTATACATATATTATCACATGTAATCTTTTCCTCTGTCTATAAAGTAAATGACAAATATGAGATGTTAGGAGTACCTGGATGGCTCAGTTGAACATCTGACTCTTGATTTCAGCTCGCGTCACGATCTCACGGATCATGAGTTCAACCTCCACATTGGGCTCTGTGCTGACAGCACGGAGCCTGCTTAGGAATCTCTCTCTGTCCCTACCTTGCTTACACTCTCTCTCTCTCAAAAATAGACAAACAAATATTAAAAAAAAAAAAAAAAGATTCTCCCTCCTTCTGTCCCTCTACTCTGCTCACTCTCTCTAAATTAAAAAATAATTGTTAGGTTGGGTATTTTATTCTGGTTATTTATTCCTTTTTCCCTGATTATGAAAATGGTTTTCCATATGTAGTTTTATCTATGTATCTCTCTTGCTACAAAAAGCAACCACAAAAGACCGAACACAATTTGGGCAAGGAAATTCTGTACCCATCAGATCAAGAGTTGACACTGGTTACGAACAAGGACAGTTTAAATACAATGTGGACACTCATGACACAGAAATAATCCCAACAATTATACTTATACTATCACATGTAATCTTTTCTTCTGTCTGGAAATTAAATGACAAATACGAGAGGTTAGGAGCACCTGGATGGCTCAGCTGAAATTATGACTCTGGATTTCAGCTCAGGTCACGATCTCACGGTTCATGAGTTCGATGGCGTCAGGTTATGTGCTGAGCACACGGCCTGCTTGGGAATCTCTCTCTGTCGCTACCCTTCCTGCAGTCTTGTTCTCTCTCTCAAAAGCAGATAAATTAAAATTAAAAAAATAAATAAAAGATTCTGTCTCCCTCTGTCCCTCTGCCCCACTTACTGTAAGTTAAAAAAATCAAAGAAAATTTAAATAAAATTTAACATGTGAGAGGTTAAGTAATTTCCCAAGAGCAATCACCTAGAATGTACAGCCTTTTAAGTATTTCAACTACTTCCAAAAATGACCACGTGAACATCACTCCTGACTATTCAGCTGATCCTAAGACTTCCCGACTTTCTCTCTACCCCACTCATTCATGAGGCCTATAAAATACTACACTGACCGTTTTATATCTCCTAAGAAATAAACTTGGTCAGGAAATGAGACTATATTCAGAGTTTTTGACCCTTGTAAACCTGTGGGCAAACAATGGATTCCAAATTGGAATTGCTGCAGCTTCTGGTAGGTCTTCCCTCTAAAGACAAGCCATAAAAAGTCTTAAAAAGAAAATCAGAAGGCAGGGGCATGTGGGTTTCAGCTCAGATCATGAACTCGCAGTGACTTTGAGCCCTGCATCGGGCTCTGTGCTGGCGGAGCCTATTTGGAATTCTCTCTGTCCCTCTCTCTCTGGCCCTCCTCTGCTTACTCTCTCTCTCAAAATAAACTCAACATTTTTTGAAAGAAAACCAGAAAGCAAAGGCGAGTTTAATCATCACCTTTGTATCACTTTGAAATGTCCTTTATAGGTATTAAAGTTTTCTTGGTACCATGTAGGTATCCCCTACCCAAGGGCATTAAAACAGAGTCTCCTGACAGTGTATTTAATATCTCTTTTCTGACACAGAAGCTTTGTCTTTTGTAATTTGTGGCATTGTCTGTTTTTAAAACAGTGGTTCTCAAGTAAAAGGCACTCAATTAAATCTGCAGAGTGAATAAACTCAATGCCTGTTTGTCCGCATTCACCCCCAGTTATTTTTCTATCATGTGGTTCCCATTCTTCATTTACTTTTGGTTTTTAATTCCCATTTGGTTCACTATGTCTTTAAGAGTGTTGGCTTCATAATGTTTTCAAAGGAAGGAAATATTAGGTAAAGCCACTTAGTAGGGATAGAGATGGGTGCTGGTAAGGGTATTTGGGGACTTAAAAACACGATTGCACTGCAAGGGTGTTATTGATTTTTGCTTTCATTTTAGGTGACTGATCGCTGATTGCCTTTCTAGGTAAGTTTTTTCCCTCTTGCATAAACACTTACAAATTTTTTATTTGGATAAAAATTACATACTTTATTATGTATTTATTTTATTATTATATTATATAATAAACAAGACATTATATAATAAACAAGATGTTATATCTTATATTGTATGTTGTATATTATAGAATATACTTTTTCTTGAGGCTCATAACTTAGACTATACTTGGTTTCTGCTATTTTAGGTTCTTTCAGGAATAGAAGTTAGAAGTAAATTGAGTCGTATTCTCACCCACTCATCCTTCTCCCTTAAATGATCTTTCCTTCTAGGATATCATGGAGGTTTTCCTTCATATTTAAAAATCGGATTTTCATGGGGTGCCTGGGTGGCTCAGTCGGTTGAGCGTCTGACTTCGGCTCAGGTCAGGATCTCGCAGTTCGTGAATTCAAGCCCCGCGTCAGGCTCTGTGCTAACAGCTCAGAGCCTGGAGCCTGTTTCAGATTCTGTGTGTCCCTCTCTCTGCCCCTTCCCTGCTCATGCTCTGTCTCTCATAAATGAATAAACATTAAAAATTTTTAAAAATAAAATAAAAATCGGATTTTCTTCATTTCTACCTATCAGTCATCTCATTTTCGTTTCATCCTGATGGTATGTTCCTCCTGGTCCATACTTTCAGTTTTCTGTTATCTATCTTAATACCATGTCTTCTTTGCAGCTACAACTGCCCAATTTCCCTGATTTTTAGCACAGCGTTCATTCCTTGGGCCTGCAAAATGTTGTTCCCTTTCTCTCACATGAAGTAATTTTGAAGTAATCCTCCTTTGTTTCTTATTTGTTCTACAGTATATTTATATTATCTTTGCTATTGCTCTCAGCCTACTTTCTACCTATGGAATCCCCCTTTTTCATCACTAGACAGATTAGTATTTTGAAATCCTAGCACAATTTCCTGTCTCCAGAGGCTTCACCCATGTCATCTCTGTTCCCTGATGGGAGTACCTCCTTGCTAACATACTAGCTAGTTTGCTGATATAGTAATCTCCATGATGCTTTATAATTTATATATACCATTACGACTACAAGGACCTCCCAAAATGTACTTCATCACCATTAGTCTCTTTATATTACCTACTTACTGCCCCCCCTTCTTTTCCAGAGACTAAAATCTTGGCCTGCATTTACCAAAATGGGAGAAGAGATGATGGAAAAGGCATTCTGTCTACTTCCTCGAGTAGAATTCAAGAGCCACAGAAAGGAAACCCTAAACTTTCTGTTTATCACACACCTTCAGGCTCAGTCAGGGTACAGGATCTACCTGTGACTCACTTCAAATGTTTGGTTTTCTCACTTAGGTATGGTAGATATATGATAATGTGAAAAATAATAAAGTGAATCATAACAAGCTGATTACAAAAACAAAACAAAAAACATCCAACACTTCACATTTCAGTATGCTTGAAAATTAGGTGCCACACATTTATAAAGTTAATACCACTTATGGTTTAAATCACCAAATAAAGTATCGCGGTTCAAGATATTCAGCTATCCATGGAGATTTAAAGCTCAGGAAACCTGTATGGAAGTAAGTTGTTCCAACAGAGGCAACGGCCATAGGACTTTAAGAAATGATTTGGAGGGGCACCTGGGTGGCTCAGTCAGTTGGGCGTCCGACTTTGGCTCAGGTCATGATCTCATGGTCCATGAGTTCGAGCCCCGTGTCCGGCTCTGTGCTGACTGCTCAGAGCCTGGAGCCTGTTTCAGATTCTGTGTCTCCCTCTCTCTCTGCCCCTCCCCCATTCATGCTCTGTCTCTCTCTGTCTCAAAAATAAATAAACGTTAAAAAAATTAAAAAAAAAAAAAAAGAAATGATTTGGAATGTTAAGGGAATCATCCACAGGGCAGCTGAAGTCACTCAGGGGGAATCCAGCGAGGAGGGCTATGAAACAAGTTATCAATGAATATAACACGGTGATAGAGTGGTCCTGCAGTCCAAACAAGGCCCATTTTCCAAGGTTCAGGCTTGTCACAGCAAAAGTTGAGGAAAATGCAATCCAAAGTAACAAAGGGGAGCCAAGAGAAGGACAAGAGAGTGTCTGACACGAATGGCCGCTAATGCAACACATTTACGGGTCCTGCTTCCCAGTTCCATGGTAAAGAGAGAAGGAAACAATAGAAGTGCTGTAGGAAACTTGCCAGGGAAAGTAGAGGTGTGGTGCCAATAGCTCACACCAGCTCACAAGAACCAACTGCACAGTTGCCAGAAATTTCGACGTCTGATTGTGAAACCTATATTCAATTGATGTCTCACTACAGGAGCTTACCATTAAGGCAGGGATCTTAAAACCAAAGGTGACACATACTCAAAACCCCTCATTTCACATAACTGTACTGCATGTCATCACCTATAGTCCTCAGGTCATTCCCACCTATTTTACCTGTGTGTTTGAAGTATTACGACGAGAGGTGTTACTGCACATCCTATACCAACTCCACGTTCAGAAACACTGCTTTGGTAGCTTGAACTAGGCCATAATTGAGTTTTTACACTATGGAAACTAAAACACTACAGATCAGGGTTAAATTTATTATTTTGTTACTTGGTTAGCCAAACTATCTTCAACTTGTCACCTGCTGTTGCAAATAAAGTTTTATTGGAATACGGCCAATAGTAAGTGGTATTGTCTATGGCTCCACTGTAAGGACAAAGCTGAATAATTACAAGCGAAATCATATGGCACTAAGTTTGAAATATTTACCACCTGATTCTTTACAAGTTTGCCAAAGCCTGGTTTAGACTTAAAAGAAATAACGCAGAAAATAATTCAGATTAAACTTCTAAGTGTGCCATGTCTGTATCCATTTCATTTTGAGTAGCACAAAGAAAGATTTGAGCAAATATTCTCTTGGTGTTTGAAACCACAATCTGATTCAGCAAAGCAGTCATGTCATTAAAAAATAAGCTTGATTCTGAAACACGCCTTCATTGTTTCACTGTGCCTTACTCATCAATCTCAATGAAATTATTAACCACCATTTATGTTGGAACTACATTCATTTGCCATCACTGTTTACCAGGAACAAGAGTTGAGCCAAAAGGAAAAAAAAAAAAAAAGGAATGAAAGGGTTGTATGCAGATCTATTGGCTCTAAGAATTTACAATGAAGATTATCATTATTTGTAAACTGTGTGTGATACATCATTTACATTAGTTATTAGTAAGATGTATCAAAAACTTGTGCATATGTATATAAACATGCACATTTTTGCTGAGAGCTAGTTTTCAATATTTGCCAGCACAATGGCTACTATGAAGATATGTAAGATGCACAAAGTTAAATTGTAACTGAATAGGGTTCCTAAAAGGCACCAGGGGGATTTTACTGCTGTGAAAGGTTAGCAATACAATGATGAAAAATGACAATTAGTGATAGGTGGTCAAAAACCAAAACTTTTGGAGCACCTGGGTAGCTCAGTCTAGACCCTACATCAGTTTCTGTGTCTTCCCCCACCTCCTCAAAGATAAATAAGCTTAAAAACAAACAAACAAACAAACAAAACAAAAAAAAACTAACTTTTGTTTCTAGAGGAAGTTATCATCATTCTATGGGGAGGCATGCATCACCCTGACTGGTACTGACTCTCCAAGGAAAAATCTGTCATGGATAGTTTTGGGGTCGGAAAAAACTCAGGTCATTAAGATATTGAGAGCAACAGCAGGGGAACTACTTCAGGAGTTCCTAACTCAACATTTAGAGCAACAGCAGGAAACTGAGCTCAGGAGTTCCTAACTCAACATTTATCAATGACTGAAGTAATCTTCACATATTTGCCAGCCCAAGAAGATCCTTAGTGCGTGCTGGAACCAAAGGAAGCCTCTCTGCCTGGTATAGAGAAAATATTCCAGGCCATTACTCATCATTATGTAGGAATTCTACTTTCCATTACCGTCTCTCCCAGGCTATTTCATATGGTTTCAAATTTTCTACATTCCAAGTCCTTATCTACAAAGGATGGCTGCCACTCTACTCCTTCCATCTCCTAAGGCAGTCATGTGTCTAAATGAGAAAACACAGGGAGGATGACTCTAAGACCCTGAGATCAAAGGCACATGGTTAGTTCAAAGCACTCCAGCCAAAGTATTCACCACTTTTGTGTGAAAATAAAATTTACAAAGTTTCTACACTACAGCCTAACTTCCTATAGCCAACAGTGGGAAGTTTGGCTACCATTTGTTGGCCACAAATTAGTACTTAGGTGAATAAAAGTTGACATACATACACAAGATGATTATGTACATCAAAAAGTAATACAGGTTTTTCAGAAACTGGGTGATCAAAAGCCGCTTTTCAACAAAGGCAAGGCATAGGGCAGCACATGCACTCAGTTCATCTGTTTTTTATGTGTAAATCATTGACCTCTACAACAGGATTAAATCATTAATACTCCTAGCACAAGTGTGATTGAGATTTTTCTCTGAACTTTAGGGTGTGAGTCTAGGCAACAAGGCATAACATTCTCATCACACCTATGACTTCTCACAGGTCCACTCACTCCACACACGTCCCAACTGCCAGTTATTTCCAATGGCCATTGGAGAAGACTTCCTAATTATACTACTGGCTTCTTTTAGTAAGATGGGGGAAAAAAAAGAAACTTGTTTAAAGGAGGCACTTAACTGGCAAAAATACAAAAAGGGTATCAACAGACATTCAGTGATCATTACACAGAACATCTAGGATATTCAAGACTCAAGAGCCAAAATATCAACCTCACAGACAGCTGTCAAATGTTGACCAAATTCAACAGGATCTAAGGGAATAAGAATTTGGGAAACCTATCAACGTTCCATAATATGGGGGCCTCGAAACAACCACGTTCACAGATCTACCTCCCTTAGAAACCATCTGAAAAATTTACCGAGATCCTTATTCATCGGGGGAAAAATCCTTCTTCCAAGAACCCAAGTACTCCCTTCCAAACTTCAGCTTCAGCTGTGTCAGAGTACAGGTGTGGGTATTAGTCAAGGTTTCAATGAAATGATAAGAGCCCTGATCCACGAGACCAAGCCCGAATATTCCTTTATCAAGCTGTCTCTCTCTCAAGGGTAGAGTTAATCACATTTATTTTCTCTTGTGACCATGATCGGATTTTTTGATTAGTCTAACAATGTCAGAATAAGTCACTGTATCAAGATGGGGTAGGCCAAGGAAAGCACGTTTGTCAGGATCTCAAAGACAACAGATCTGCCAGAAAACTCAATCTTCTTTGGGTGCCTTTTTACCCTTCAAGTTTTAAACTAAGTCAAGACTTCAATGGTCTAATGACTTCTTTTTAAATAGGCATCAGTGTTCATACCCACAGAGTTAACTGCAAGCTACTTCCAACTGGGGGCAAGTTGTGGCCAATCAGCACAGTTACTGCCCCACCTACCTCCCACCTACCAGGCCCACTTGTGTGCACTCTATAGTCTGAGACAGAACTTTTATTTCATTTTCATTAGCTCTGAACTTGAGCTCAACTCCTCAGAGCCCTACCTCCCCACCTCCAATACTACAAGGTAAAGCTATTACCAATGATCCCAGGAAGTAGTCACAGAAGCCATCTTTTAATCTGTTTCCAGAGTCATTATCAGCAGGCCACCCCTGTAGAGGGTGTGAGCAGGCAATGGCCCTTTGCTGTGACAAACCACAGTGGCATGTCTCACATGGCATGGAACCTCGACACCCCTCAGCAGCTTGCCATCCCTAACCAGGCCCTGGCTATACCTCTGGAGGAAGAGGACGATCTCTCTCACTATAAGCTCTTGGTCCAAGTATCATATTCAATAGGCAGTCTCAGCAGCCACCCCATGGCAGCCATCTGTCAGTCCTCAACCAGGTAGGAGGGATCAATCTGATGATCAAGCACTTCAGTGACAATTCTCGCCCCAGATAACAATGGCATTATTTCCTTTACAACTTTGCAGAGAGGCGGTCCACATAGGCAGAACAATGTCCACATACCACTGTCTGAACTCCTTCTTATCCTGCAGATACAGGGTTTTATTTTTCAAAGAATTTTAACAGTACATACAGGCCTCTGGTCTCCTATAATATTCCACCTATGGACAAATGACTCTAAGAAAATGAAGACACTTTTTCTGACCCCAAATCAACCTGTAACACGACAGATGATCTTTCTAACTGCAGTATCAGATATGCTAACAGAAAGCAACACCATCAACTATCTGAAGACATTTTTCTGTAGGCCTTTGGTGGCCAGTACATATTTCCTTCAAGAACATATACCCCCAAAGAGATGGCCACGAGCCCACTGACGATACGGGCAGAAAATTCCTCTAACAGGTAACATATGGCACTCCATTAGGCTCTAATTTTCAAAAAGACAATATTGGAATGATCCTCTTTTGAGGGATGTGTTAAGTTGTTACGTTAAAAATGGAGAATGAATAATTTTTACAATTTCCCTCCAATATACCAGGTACATCTCAGATGTGACTCAAATAAGCAAGTGATGGCCTGTCACTGCACAGCAGGCAGCATTTCCTGGGAAATTAAGCAGCCACAGCAGTTGCTGAAGGGGAACTCACTCCATCATTCTGGCATAATCGTGGAGTTAAGAGTGCTAACTTGAGGGAAATGGTTTCCCTTGACAGTAATAAGGACACCTTTTTGGGGGGAGTGTTCAATCCCCAGAGGCGATGTGGTTTGAGGTGTGGTAAAGGTAACAAGATTCTAGAAGCACCTCTGCAAGAATCAAGGCATTCTTTTCCAGGCTTCAATTCCAGGTCACCCTGTATGTCATCCTCATCCAATTTTAAATACTGACTCTGTCAGCCCCACTAATTCTAGCAGAAAGGAGTGTGCTTTTTTCTAGGATTCACCTTCCCATAACAATCCTCCCATCTCAGCTGACTGTGGAATGGGTTTAAGTTCATCTTAGCAACTTAATACAGCAGACTACAACACTTATCAAAGTGACGGTGACCCTAACACACATGCCCTTCCCTTGTATGATGACTAAGTTCCTACACCTACTTGGGTAGGCTGTGGCACATAGTTGTTTGGTCAAATGTTACTGTGGATGTTTCTGTGAAGCAAACTGTGGACATATTATCAACCAGTTCACTTTGTAGTAAATAACACTAATGTGGGAGCGTCTCATCCCACCAGTAGAAAGCCTTAAGAGAAAAGATGGACATTTCTTAAAGAAAAAGCAATTTTTTCCTAAAACTGAGACATAAAAACTTCCCGACTTCCCAGGCTACTGGCCTACCTGCAGTCTTCCAGCTCAAGACTATAGTATCAACTTTTTCTGACTTTCTACCTTACTGGCCTTCCTGTAAACTTCAGGCTTACAGGCCCCCACCATCTTGGTCACAAAAATTATTAAATGATAATCAATAACATTAATAATTAATACAAGTAGTTATTACCAAAAAGTAATCTAGATAGGTATTTTCTATTAATATATAAAGATCCTACTAGTCTGTTTCTCCTGAAATTCTAACCAATAGAGATGGGATTACAACAATTCCTGTTATTACATAGACCTGCCTTTAAAAAATGGCTTTTATTGGAGCATTCTACATGTATGTGTATGTGTTTGTGTGTGAATAAGGGAACAGATTCAAAGAGGTTAATTTGGTCAAAACCTGGATCTAAGTTTTCTGAAACTTGTGCTTTCCCAAACACTAACCTCCCTTCAACTGTATTCAAAAAATCATCTTTCTTGCTAAAAAAGATGATGTCAATATTAAGCTTCTAGAAATGCAAGAGAACATAAGTGGTGATTATAAAGCATTTTAACATGCAGGGTACAATGAAAAGAACCAATACAAATAGCTGCATCATCCCACCACATTGTAATCCAAAGTTATTCCAGGCATCTGTCCTATACTGGGAACATGTATTCTTTTGATTCTAATATAATTCATTTTTAACATTAAAATCAATCAGTTCAATGAATAAACAGGTTCATTCATTTATTATCAGATCAGTCACTACATTTTTAAAAATGACACCTAGAAGTTAATCTTCAGAAGTAATGTACTAGAGATTTAAGATCCTATCTGTAAGCCATTTATTTTCAAGACAACGTTTGCAATAAAGAGATTACTTTTGTCAGCTTGTCCAGAATACTCTACAATAGGATTTCTGAGAAATCTTCTGTATTTCTATTAGGAAAAAACAAAAACAAAAACACTTTACCATACAAATTGACATTATGATTTTTTTTTAATGTTTATTTATCTTTGAGAGTAAGAGGATGAGCAGGAAAGGGGCAGGGAGAGACAGGGAGACAGAGGATCCACAGCAGGCTCCTCGCTCACAAACCGAAAGATCATGACCGGGGCCGAGGTCAGACGCTTCACTGACTGAGCCACCCAGGTGTCTCATATACTACCTCTATTTTTAACTTCACCTGTAGCTTCATTCATTTTGTCAGATGCTTTAAATATATTCACCCTATCCGATACAGAAAGTCTCAAGGTCCTTATAGTCATCTGAGGTATAAAGTTGAAGACATTTATGGTGAGAGGGGACACGAGGTACTTGCCCAAAGGCCACAGCTGGAAGGTGGTAAGGCTCAATTGTGTAATTGACCTCTCCATGCCTAATACGAATATGGATGTATAAAAATGCTTCGAGTATGTATGTATAAAAATGCTTCGTACGAAAAGAATCTGGGTGGAGGGAACGGGGTCTCTCGAAGATTTCAAACAAAGATAGGATTTGTATACAGGTGTTAATAGCAGCAGCTTACAGACTTCGCAATTAAGCCAACTGCTTCAGTGTTAACTGACCCAAACCATCTCTGCTGCTGGGACAGCTCCATCAAGACCTGTCAAAAATCTGTCAAATCAAATTCACTGTTTGCTTAGGAAAAAACAAGTATCAATTTTCCCTTATCACAGAACAATCTGTTCCTCCAAGAATGTGGGTAATAAATACTTCCATCCAGATTGTACACAAATGGGGAGTAAGAAGCAAGGGTCTTCAGTTTTTATTTTTCCAATATTTAAACACAGATTTCTTGTCTCATCGAAATAACGCCAGTTGCCAAGAACGACCCTGAAGACTTTACACTAGAAAATAGTTCACCCACTTTGTATTGAGAGCTAACACTGAATTTTGATTCAGACCCCTAGCTCTCACCTGGCTTCCCAAGTGAGATCAAAATGAGGTAAGTGTTTTGCAAACTGTAAGCTAAGTTGTACTGTTACCCTTTAAAAAAACAATTTCTTTGTTCAAGAGTGAACAAATTGTCCTAGAATGAAGGTGTTCCCAACAACTTTTTTTACCTTGAGCATTTCTATCAGTACAACATTATAACTGTTCAAATAATTTACTTGCTTCTACTGGAAATGTCAGAAGAAAAAAAAATGCCCTCATAAACTAGAATCAAAATCTTACACTAAGCGCCACAAATTATTAAACACATTACACATTACTTTAATTTATCATCCATACCTAAGAAACCAGGGTCTGTTGTCATATATTCTTTACCCGAATTTTGTACTTGTGACTACGTGTAATTACAATCAACATGAGTGAGGGGAAAAATAAATAAACCAACAATCCAGCCATTTTGTACAACATTTATTTTTTTTCCCTAACCAGGCTCTGGCTTTCTCTTTATTTGCATACTGTAAACCAAGCCAAAAACCTCCATAAATGGAAAATTATGTAATTGATGCCATTAGATGGACAACTTTATTACAATACAGTTTTTTAAATTAAGTTTGTCTCTACTAAGAAACTATCTGGGTACCTAAGAGGTATTTTATCAAAAATCAAGGGAGCTGAAGTAAAAATATGTTGAATTCCACAGTTTTGCAAAACCCATTCAAAGGAAAGCTTTAAATAATTTTTTTTTTTTCTGATGCAGTATGCATAGTATCTCAGAAATGCTTCACTTTGTTAGGGAAGGAAAACTCCACGTTTTCCTGAAAGGTCAGCTGTGTACCGCACACAAGTTCAAGAGTTCTCATACTGCTTACCTATATTCTCTTTGCCAATCTTAATGTGTTATCTTATAAAAGAGAATGAAAGAAGCCATGAAGACTCCTCCAACTTCTGACTCAATTTTCAGGAGTGATAAATGTTGAATCGAGTGTAACTAGATAGCCCCAGAAAAAAAACTAAATTCTTTGTTGGCCTAACTCTAATAACCATTTTTATCTTGCGTTACTGACTAGGTTAGAAAAAAAGTAGTAAAATAAATAGCTTAATAATAGCATACAGAACAATTTCTTTGGGTGTGACTTCTGTCTGTGAAATCATCATTTTTTCTAGGAGTACCTTGGATACATTATTACTAGATTTGTTTTTCTTCAGGAAATGTGGGGTTTCTCCTTGCAGGTAAGTAGGACTGAGGCGAACTGCAGGCAAGCTTAGCTAAGCAAAACCAGGGGGTCTAGGCTAGGTACTAAGAAGGATACCACCTACCCATTTTGCTGGTCTGGGGAATCTACAATGTGCTACACAGTTTGTGGTTCAGAACCTGTGTAAATAGTACCCCCACACCCCACTCCCCAAGGCAGGGGATCCTGTCAGTCTTCCTTGATTGGACCTAAGACTTCATATGCCACTGCCCTAGAAACTAATTGAACCAGGTATCAGCATTTTTCAACACAAATCTCATGGCATTTGAACAAATCCTCAGATCCAGTATCAGGCCCTAAGTGATTTAAACTCATTTGTATATACACTTAGCAGGTTGATGGGTTTACGAACATGTAGTGGCCCTAATTGAGGCTAACTAGAGGGTCCCAGAACTTTGCTGGACTATTACAAAAAAAAAATAGATCTATCATCCTGTAAGACGTGAGCATGACAAGATGGGTCTATTGAAGTTACTACGGACATCCCAGAGATGTGATGCATCTAAGGTGCATTTAACAGCAAAGTCAAGGGGCGCCTGGGTGGCTCAGTCAGTTAAGCGTCCGAGTTTGGCTCAGGTCATGATCTCACAGTTTTTGAGTTCAAGCCCCGCATCAGGCTCTGTGCTGACAGCTCCGAGCCTGGAGCCTGCTTCAGATCCTGTGTCTCCCTCCCTCTCTGGCCCTTCCCCCTCTCAAGCTCTGTCTCTCTCTCTCTCAAAAATAAAAAAAAAAAATAAATAAACATTACAAAAAATTAAAAAAAAATAACAAAGTCAACACACTAGTTATTGAAGGCCCAACTGTAGTATAGGACTATCAACTTGTAGGGACACAAATTCATTTAATTGTTTGATTTTGTCCAGTAATAATCAGAGGTGAAAGGTTTTGCAAGGGTAATAGAATTAGGAAAAAACACAAAAAAGTAAGTTGAAGGACCAGAATTATTACAAAATAATTTAATGAACCAACTACACACAAATGGATACTTTTACCAGGCCTAAATCTGCAGGGGAAGACTGAAGAAGTACCTAAGATAAAATATGTTGTAAGGGCCTCCTGATAGCAACCACACATGAAGGGTGCAAGAGGTTCTTCTTCCTCTATCCCATCTGCTAATTCTCCATTTGCTGAAGAATACTGTAAGCTGAAGAGCAGACAAGCAGCACGTCAATGCAATCCAGACAGGTCAGCCTCATGGGGCACCGACAAGGGTCAAGAAGACCAAATGCAATGGGATCAATGTGTCCCTCCAAAATTACTATGCTGAAATCCACTCCCCCAAGTTAATGGTGCTACAAAGTGAGGCTTTTGAAAGGTGCTTAGGCCATTAGGGTGGAACCTCCGTGAGTGACATGATTTTCTTTTATAAGAGCAAACAGAGCTCCCTGGGGACACAGTGTAACAGGAAGTAGATTCACACCACACACAATCTACCTGTGCCTTGATCTTGGACTTCCCAGAGTCCTGAACTATGCACAACCATTTGGTATTTTGTTACAAGCCCCTGCATGCCCTGAGACACTCGATGAAGGATCCGAAGGAGAAGAAGAATTTTGTGAACAGAGCATTAATTCTCAGACTTAGACTCAAGGATTATGTGCGTACTCTATGTGGGCACTCAAGTCTCCACTGATGGTAACCAGGTTGAAAAGCAACATAAGCAGATCACACAGCCCTCTCTGCATGTGGGGAATACCAAGACATTTGAAGGCAACAGAAACTAGTGGGGAAGAAGGGCAGACCCAAAAAGTTATTTTGTATCATCAATTATGAGGACCAAATGGGGTCTGCCCCTTCTACATGACCGTTGTAAAAGAATGTCAAAATCAACACCTTAAGAAAAACGTTCTAAGGGACGCCTGGGTGGCTCAGTCATTTCATCATCCGGCTCTTGGTTTCAGCTCAGGTGATGAATGAGTTTCCTGGGATTGAGTCCTGCATCCGGCTTCATGCTCATAGTGTGAAGTTGGCTTGAGATTCACTCTGCCCTTCCTCCATGTATGCACATGCACTCTCTACCAAAATAAAACGTACTCAGTGCAGGTCTGTTCTAGCAAGTAGCAGCTTCTAGGAAAGGCAGGTATGAGTTATGATCGTGTTTTAAATTTTAACATCAAACAAATATCCAAGGTCCCTTTCAAGGCAGCACAAGAACGCAACCAGGCTGAACCATTCAGCATAAAAAAAATAAAAAGCCTTATGAAGTTAAATGTTAGGGAGAGAAAAGGGAAAAAAAGACATTTTTGAGAGATTGTGTTGAGGACACTAAAATCCAAACAACAATCTACCATGACTTACAAACGACAGTATGGTTTCTTTAAACAACTATCCACTTGTTTATAAACACAATGGAATACTACGTGGCAATGAGAAAGAATGAAATATGGCCTTTTGTAGCAACGTGGATGGAACTGGAGAGTGTGATGCTAAGTGAAATAAGCCATACAGAGAAAGACAGATACCATATGGTTTCACTCTTATATGGATCCTAAGAAACTTAACAGAAACCCATGGGGGAGGGGAAGGAAAAAAAAAAAAAAAAAAGAGGTTAGAGTGGGAGAGAGCCAAAGCATAAGAGACTGTTAAAAACTGAGAACAAACTGAGGGTTGATGGGGGGTGGGAGGGAGGGGAGGGTGGGTGATGGGTATTGAGGAGGGCACCTTTTGGGATGAGCACTGGGTGTTGTATGGAAACCAATTTGACAATAAATTTCATATATTAAAATAAATAAATAAATAAATAAATAAATAAATAAATAAATAAATAAAAACAACTATCCACTTAAATCAACATGCAAAGCTGTCCCCGGCAACCATTTTCCACAGCTGTGTCAACTGAAGAAGGAAGAGAGTTAATACTGATTTTCTGAGCAACTGCTACAATTAAGCCCCTTCTTTTAAAGACATTAATAGTGTTAAGTATGCAAAACCAGTAGACGCATGGAAATAATTACAAAGCAGTGGGTAGTAAGGCCAAATAAGTATGGACATCTCATTTCCGTTCCTTACCACAATTGCATAATTATATTCTCTGCCTTAATAATCAAGGTCATGGACAGGGCTTCCTTTATCTCCAGAACAGAAACATGTATCATATGGTTGGCATAGAGGTGAAGATGAGTAATTAGATAATTTACATCAGGTGAGTGATCATGGTCAGGACAAGAAGTTCATCTAAACTCCTGGGCAATGCTGTTGACTTTCAAATTTAAGAAAGGCATCCCAAACACTTAACACATTCAGCTAGATGACAGAAAATAAATCTATGGATATGTATTTTGTGAGTGATCTTCTAAATGAAAAAAAAAACCTTCTGTAATAACAAAATTACAGATTACCTCTGTAATCTGGCTTCATCGTAACTAGACTTACTGCCCCCCACTGGCTTTACAATAAAGCCAAACTACTAGAATTCAGGTAATGCATGGTTATACCAAGAGAGCAATAGATAAATAGGAATCAAAATCTCAAATATCTGTCTTTCCAGCCTATCACTCTGCATGTTCTTATTATGCTAAATTACTTGTATGTTCCATGCAGCCTTCATTATGTCATTATGCCCCCTGTGCATCCTTTGACTGTCATGATTTCTTGAATAAAGACATTCCAAGACTCAAGCATCTTTCTTATCTGATCTTCCCTGAAATCTTCCCAAATCCATTCTCAGTAGAATGTGCCACTCCCTCATTGGGTCCTCCATTGTATTGATTTCCACTATTCCACTTCTGTATATCTGCATCCCACTGGTGGACCCTAAGCTGTTACAAGAAATAGTCTTACTTTTTTTTTTCTCCAGTGATTAATGAAAAAGATAAAAATGCTTAGTATGTGCTGGTGAATGAATAAATGCATCACATTCCAAGCCTCAAATGGATCTCCATGGAACACAATAAACATGAGCTTCCCCTCTAATGGAAAGCAGAATAAGGTCCCTACCTCCCCAAATAGTGATGGCCCATTCCCAGAACCTATTAGTATACTACCCTTCAAGGCAGATAGATTGTAGTTTAAAGATATTTATCAGCTGACCTTAAAATAATCAGTTTATCCTGAACCACCTGAATAAGCCCAATGTAATCACATTAGGGAGCCAACAAGTGGAATCCCAGACAAGGAGGTGATGAACAAAAGCAGGAGTAGGGAGATACTATTTTGTTGGCTTCAATACAGAAGAAGAAAGCCATTAGCCAAGGAACATGGGAAGCCTCTAAACGCTGGACACGGCAAGGAAACAAATTCTCTGCTCCAGTCTCCAAAATGGAATACAGCCTTATTGCCATCTTGCTTTTAGCCCAGGAAGACAGGTGGAAGTAGAGCCCCTCCCTAAGGAATGTGGCAAAGACCTTCTCAGAAGAAGGAAGGCAATGTGCAATGAGGCCCAATCAACTCCTATATATGTATGCATAGCTCTCACAGGACAGTAACTCGGAATGTGTCCTATCAGACTATATGTGTCACCATATATGGGAGACAAAGTAGCAACTGCATAAAAGGCTACACCCTGCTGTGCTTAGGGCTCAGTTTTTCAAGTACAAAATCACTGAGCCCATGCTGCAATGACAAAGTTGCTTCCTGGACAACGATTGCTTCAGGGTCCTCTCTGTGCGAGAATCCTACTACATTAACCCACTAAGATTGTGGTCATTCATAACAGCCACACTAAAAAATTAATACGCTCCCTTTAAAAGTCTTTTTCTTTGTTTGGGGCACCTGGGTGACTCAGTCGGTTAAACGTCGGACTTCAGCTCAGGTCCTGATCTCGCAGTTCGTGGGTTCAAACTCCACATCAGGCTCTGTGCTGACCGCTGGGAGCCTGGAGCCTGCTTTGGATTCTGTGTCTCCCTCTCTCTCGGCCCCTCCCTTCCTCATGCTCTCTCTCTCTCTCTAAAAAATGAAAAAACATTAAAATAAATAAAAATAAAAATCTTCTCCTGTTTGTTTAAACTCCTATACATCATTAACCTCTCACTATTTACATTGCTACCACTTATGAAGTGTATTACAGACTAAGCAATGTACTCAGCATTTCAAAACATTGCTTCATTTAAGAGCCACAGGCTTTCTCCTTGGAGAAATGGTATTCCCATTTTTTAGACGACAAAACAGAGGCTTAAAGAAATAGACTTTCTGAAGCACACAGCTAACAAATTCCAGCGTAATAACCCGCAAAGACCGAAATCTTCCTCACCTTTGTGGGATCCAGTGGCCGAGTCCTAAAGTCTTCTGAAATACCAACATCCTGCCATCCAAAAAGGATGAGGAACCTAGTGTTTTGTTAAAAATGATTTGTAGGTACCTCCAAAGGTATACTCTTCTGTGATCCTCCTACTCCTACTTCCTCAAAAAGCGATATTTTGATCACTGCTCTTAACAGTTTAAAAAAAAAAAAAAAAACAACCTTATTTGACCTTTCTCTTCTCCTCGACAGAGCAACAATTCCTTAGGAAAAGGCAAAACTTGACCACGTATTTTTGGGTTTTCATTCCATTCCTTCTACTTGCTTCCCCTGCTAGGATTTCAAGTAAGCTTCCTGATGGGCAAAACTGATTGAATCCGTTATCCAGTGGAACGTGTGCTCCAGAGGGCGGGAAGGGGGGCAGGGTTACCGCATTCGAAAAGTAATTCAAAGCTCTCTCTCAGGCCCCTGCAATGGAGGTAGTTGATCTGCTTTACTCCTTCAGCGTCCACAAAGTAAATCAGCTGTGTTCAATGTGAGGCTATCAGACCAGCATCACCTGAGAACTTGATAGACATGCAAATTCTCCATTCCTGCCTCAGACCCACTGGCTCAAAAACTCTGGGGGCAGAGCCCTCTAGCTGTTGTAACAAGCCCTCCAGGTGATTCTGGTTTGCAAGCCACTAGAGTAATAGACTTCACAGCCCTAGGCAGGCCCAGCTAAAGCCATTTTGTTAGCTTTACAATTAAAGTCAAGAGAGAAAAGCTGGGGGTACATGCTTTAGATCAAACAGCAGTTTTCAGTAGCTTTGTATTTTAGGGTTTGAAGATGCTTTCAGGTACCGATAAATCCAATACTTTGAGCGCTAGCTGCTATCACTAGGTTTATATTCCACTGGTTACAATCTGTGTGGGAGAGGAAATAACGGCTGCTATTTGCAATCAAGTATCATAGTGAAACATGAGGAATATTTCAACAACGTAGTTTACAGCAGCTTGAATCCAGCTACTAGCGCGAGCACAGCTGGGGTGAGGGGTTTTTTTATTTTTTTATTTAAGACAATGGTTAAGTACCACTTAGGAACAAAAATAAGCAGACTTTGAGTATACAGATGTGTTTTCAAGTGTTTGGAGATAGACCTTTTATTACATTTGAGTCCAGATCTTAGGTCTCAAGGGGTAGAGTACACATTAGCTTGTCACTGGAGGGTGAGATTTAGAGCTAACTTAGGATTTGTGCCAT
The DNA here is from genome assembly GCF_018350155.1 of Leopardus geoffroyi. Classification (NCBI taxonomy): domain Eukaryota; kingdom Metazoa; phylum Chordata; class Mammalia; order Carnivora; family Felidae; genus Leopardus; species Leopardus geoffroyi. Next base: position 130,996,728 of record NC_059326.1, read on the forward strand.
GTATGTCCAGGCTCATAGAGTTAAGCAACCCTCTACTCAACCCAATACCACTGCTCCCTGTCCTCCACAGTCTCTCTTTACAGTTTTTGATGAGAGTTATGTATACATGTTATAAACTGTGAGTTCAACCCATGATTAGTGTATCTTATCAATAAGCCTGTATCACGAGGGTAACATCATCTCTACACAAAAGTGGCTCCAACCTCATGGAAACATCTCAGATCCAAAGGTGAAAAAAGTTTAGAAATTTTTGTCTCTAAACACTTTCTCTAAGAATTGAGGTTTCTTTGTGACTCAAAAAAAAAAAAAAAAAAGAATCCCATAAAAATATCCTTAGGTCTTATAAGCAAGTCAGGGTTAGTAGAAAGGTGAAACCAAAAACCTTGCCAATGAGCTATAAGAGGAATCTTTTCCAAAGAAAGGCTAATTCATTAAATAATGCGTTGGGAGGATGTGACGTGGAGAGGAAGACAAGGGCATATCAAAGCTTTCACTAGAGCTCAAACATTGTTCAGTATGACTGGAACAGGAAGAAATCTAGAAGAGGGGCAGGCCCTCAGCAAACACCATAACTTACCCCCAATGAAGCTCAGACACAGGAGCGACATACCCAAATGCTGCAAGAAAGGAGAATACAAAAGAAAGTGTTCTGCTTTGCAGTAGCACAGCCTATTACTGAGGACTGTAGAATTCCAAGATGGAGGGAAGAAAAGGTTTAATGGAGGGCCATATGGCATAAATTATCGGTCCTTACTGAACCTCTGGGGATTTCACCTGTGTCTCACCATAGCAGCTTCATTTACTTTAGGAGTTGGTTGAGGGTGAAATATTGATGGAGATAAAAAGAGATACTGGGAAAAATTTTTTCTATCAGGAGGAAGCCATAGGTCTTCAAGTAGAAAAAAAAAAACAGTGTGGCAAGAGCTTAAAAATGCTTTGAGATCTTGTTGGAGATGGATAAACTACACACACACACACACACACGCACAGAGAGAGAAAGTCATTCTCTTTTTCAGAGGAATCCTGATCTCTTTGAACATTGGGCTGACACCTCAAACAATTTTTACATTTAATGTATTTTCTCTTATCATTTTGCACTGTACTAATACCGGGCTTTACCTTGGTTTTAATACATGGATAAAGGAAAGTATTCACAGAGGAAACTAGTAATTAAAGACATGGAGAAATTGGTTGGAGCCAATTAGAGAAAGAATAAGATGTTCTACAGCTGAGGAAAGGTGGGATGCACCACAAGCCCTGGACTCTCGATCCTTCCCAGCCTCTCTCTTACTTGCCGGAGAGCAGATGAGGGAAAATGTTTGTAACCTTGAGGAGAGGTCAGTGAAAAGGGAAAGATGACAATTTTGGAGAAGAAATATACATCACAGTGGCTGCCACTGAGGTGAAACAAATGTTTCCCAGGAACATTCTAATGAATCTCTTTTAAAGCCTTGAGTGGTCAACCCCCAGCCAAAATCCTTTATGAACCAAGACTTAATGTATCCATGGTTTCATTTTTTTTACAGTATGATATGTTATATGTATTGCTTCCGTTAGCTGTTTTCAACTCTCAGATTTAATTTTTGATCTGTTCCTAATTAGGATATATCTGATTGCTGAGAGTCATAAAGAGTTTATGACACTGACTTATCACTTTAGAAAGCCATAGAGTTTCATTCTAATTTCTTTATTAGTGAGCACATTCCTCCCTGATTGACTGTTCAATTCATATACTGGTTTTATACATGTACTAATACATACAATAAAGACTTTGGAAAGATAGTTGTAGACAAATTTGTGATAGGTGAAAATTATTTGAGACAACTGAAATTCTTAGGACAAATGAGAGGATTTTCTGTCAATTTCATAAATCAAGAAAAGAAAAAGGACTATAAATGTGTCCTTGACGTCAACAAAAATTACCATACCAAAGATACAAGTTGTTCTTTTTTGCCCCACTACTCTGGAACCCTAACCATTGAACACATCCCTTAAGTGGCTCTACCTACACAACTGTTTATAACTTTGGAAGAATATTAGAATTGTCAGGGAGTTTGGCAAAATACTGAAGGCTAGGCTCTAAAAGACATTCTAAGACTGTCCCCTTTTCTCTAAGCGAGATTTTATTGTGCAGCCTATTATACTTTATGTTCTTATCTATTTACTGTCTTTGTCCTTGAACTCCTAAGCCCCTTGAGGTGTAGAACTTACTGTCTTTCTATCTTCTATGCCTGATCTATGCAGGCTACTTAGTGCATTTTTATTATATGGATGGATAACTTAATGATGCCTTTGGAGATGCTTTTTTTTCCTAGTTCAAAATTAGTCTGCACAGCTTCCAGCTTCTGTACTTATTGTTACCCTGTTTACCTCCCAGAAAGCAGGGTATCTTTCTCCTTTATTTCCTTGTCAGGGAGAATCAAACTATAGCTTCCTTCTTAATGTCATAATGTCCTCACTCTTCACGGCTCTCTGGGATCACAACAAAGTCAACTGAGCAAAAGGATGTTCATTTCTCAAACTTGCTTGGATATTCTAGAACTTGTAATTTTCAGCGACGACTGTCATTATTCACTCTATATTCCTCAGAACTTAAGGTCTGGTTCTCAAGTTTGGTTTGTAAAAATTACAAGTGCTTATGCTTTCACTAACACAGGATCACTAAAAATGAACAAATTTAACTTTTTTTTCCACCACAGGAAGCAATGTGATTTCCAGGAAAGCTAAACTACTAGGAGTTGCTTCAAATAATATTTTAAATATGTTTATTTATATATACACCCATATACATAGATGATAGATATTGTATAATTTTTAAAAAATACAGAATATTTGTGAACTCCAAATCCAAATCTTATAATTCAAAAGTGTACAAGAAAATGCTATTCAAAAGTCTAACCAGGCATATAAATGCTAGTTAATGAGAATGTGGAACTACAAGTCAATCTGCGCATTTGTTACATTTCTCTTGAAAATTTCTAAAATGCACCATATTTTGCTATAAGAAGCATAACAGTAATTAGGCTTTCTTTCTATCGCTTATGACCTCAGAACGCCCCAAGACCTCATTATGTAACAAAGCCACACGCCTAAAAAAATACTTAAGTGGTTACAGACTCCTAACCCCATTTTGCAAGGAAAGATCTAGACAGTTTAAGGGACCTGTCCAAGATGAAAATAGGTGACAGAGCCTTGAAGAAAACCTCTCTTCTGACCCCAGGTCTGTGCTCAAATACACTGATGATGTTACAGAGAGAGATTAATGTGTTAGGACTCCAAGGTGTGAATTCTTTTCACATCATAAAACTATATATCTACATCTATATCCATCTACTTTTATAATTGTTTTGGCAAATTTTGCGTTGATTAAACATTGTGCCATTTTCAAGGAAGAAGAAAGATGTTATGAAAATTGTTCCCGTGAGATTTCTACTTTATTATGATGTCTGATTTCTATTTACCCAGATGCCTGACTCTTGACTAAAACACAGATGAAGGGCTGGCATGGGAAATGAGTGAGGCTCTGAATAAAGGAAGTCATTCACAGGAGATCAGGATGAATTCCTGTTACATGAATGTACACAGATTAGTATTGAGGAATTCAATCCAGGCTCAGGGCTTCCTTCAGATTCTAAAATGCAGTAGCAGCAGCATCTATCTGGAGACAGAAAGGAAAGAACCAGAGCCTCATCGGCTGCAGTGACCCATGGCCTGGCTGCTACCACATGCTCAGGGAGCCTGAGTTTTATCTACAGACAGTTTGCACCAGCCTCATACTCTTTCCTTATTTACCAAGGGGGCAAAATTCCCAGGTCATAGCAGGATAGGAGGTAGAGGAGGGAGGACAGAGATCTCAGGTTTCTTCCCTGAGACACTAAGTACTACCAAGCACTGAAAAAAATGGACTCAGCGGAGTACCTAAAATGTGAAGGAGACTTCCTGATTCCTGACTGAGAATCACCTGTGGCTCTCAGCAGAATCAGGTGTTTTGTCCTTTCTAGATGTCCTGAGTCAGAATCTTTGAGGGAGTGTACCCAAGGGTTTATGTTTTTAATCAGCATCAAAATACTTCTTATACACCCTGCCATTTGTTCAGCAGTACAATGTTTGATGAGGGATTAAAAAAAAATTATTGCAGAAATGTGCGTGGATCGTAAGTGTATATCCTGATGAATGTTCAGGGAATGAACACATTCAAGAAACCAGCACCCAAATCCAGAAAGAGAAAATGGGATTTCATGCAGGCACTTTGTCATAAGTAGTCTGCACATAAAAACCAAAAGGAATGATCAGATATGGCTCATTATTTGCAGAAATCCAAGAAAATGTATGTGAAAATGTAAAATATATTCCACTTGAGTGGAGAATATTAAAAAGCTTAGGTGCAAAATAAATGTCCAAATATCAATTATTTGATTGTATGGTAACCAAATTAAAGGTATAATAAAATAAAAGGTAAAACAAAAACTCATTCACAGTAGCAAGTAAGAGTCTAAGTTAATAATAACATAAATAAAAATATTATAGTCCTTTACAAAAAAAATAATACAACTTCACTTAGAGAAGAGAAATCCTTACCAAGCCTAAATCTGTTATGTTTCTGAAATGCACAAATAAGTATTTTTAAAATGACAATTCTGGCCTTATGATAAATTAAGCTGAATTCCCAGGGCACCTCGGGGACTCACTCAGTTAAGCTAAGGCTCTTGATTTCGGCTCAGGTCATGATCTCACAATATGTGAGTTTAAGCCCAGTGTCAGACTCTCAGCTGACAGCACAGGGCTTTCTTGAGATTCTCTCTCTCTCCCTTTCACTCTGCCCCTCCTCTGCTCACACTCTCTCTCCCTCTCAAAACAAATAAATAAAAATTAAAAAAAAAACTGAATTCCCGTGAAAATTATTCTAAAATTCATCTAGAAGACATGTAAATAAAGTAAATTAATAAATCTTACTGTACCAGATGAATAACACATATCAAAAAACAACATAAATTAAAACAGTGAAGAACCAGCAAAAATCATATATAAGAAATGAAACAGAATACAATCAATATTAAGCATAAGAGAGCTTAGTGGAAACACAGAACCAGAGTGCAATTTCTACTTTATTATCTAGAGAGTTTACATTGACCTAGATTGGAGTTTCCCAGTGCTTCAATTGGAATAATTATCTGTTTGGAAATTTTAAAACGATCATGTTACTGTGCCACATCAGACTATATGCTAAAATATTAGATAAATGAAATAGACAGATAAACTTAAAGAAACCCAAAAGAAAACATGAAATATAGGGAGATCATAAACGCTTTGAAAGTGTATGTAGACCTTCCGCAATCACACAGGCAGTAGAAGATCCTGCCAAAAAACAAGTGAAAGATGAGAACTCAATAAAACCTGAACGAAAGTCGTTTTAAAAGACAGAAATTAACTAGGTAAATGTATGCTTAAAAAAACGTTGTCAAGGGGCGCCTGGGTGGCGCAGTCGGTTAAGCGTCCGACTTCAGCCAGGTCACGATCTCGCGGTCCGTGAGTTCGAGCCCCGCGTCGGGCTCTGGGCTGATGGCTCAGAGCCTGGAGCCTGTTTCCGATTCTGTGTCTCCCTCTCCCTCTGCCCCTCCCCCGTTCATGCTCTGTCTCTCTCTGTCCCAAAAATAAATAAACGTTGAAAAAAAAAAAAAAAAACGTTGTCAAGAAACCAATTTGACAACAAATTTCAAAAATAAATAAATAAATGGAGTCATACAACAACAACAAAAAACGTTGTCAGATAAAATTTTATTATCAATATAGACTGCATGCTAATTAATAAGAGTAATAACTTGGCATTAGGTGTCAAGAGCCATAAAAATAATTACTACTTCCTCATCTGCAGCCCCGTAAATTTGCTTTCAGGGGTCAAGAGGAAGGCAGTATGCACAAAATGGATGTGTCCAAACACCATTTTTAAGAAAGTAGTGTCCTGTGGTCACCTAGGGTTCCAAGAGTTCAACGTAGTCATAGCAGTTAAGAGGCTATGAAACCATGGGGTGTAGGGTTGGCCCCAAGGGACAATGATGAGAAGGCAAGCTGAAATGACGAATCAAGGAGATGATCTAACATAAACCTTCAAAAAGTCTATGGCCTGCATCAACCAGCACGCCCCCACTGCTGAGATGGTTCTAGACTTGGAGGAAGGAGAGTTTGATCGGTCTGACAGCATCACCATCAACACACTCCTTCTCTGCTGTCAGAAGGATAACAAGGAGGTAGGAGAAAATGGAATGGAAAATATGAGGCACCAAGTTGGTGCCAGGGGAGATTCATGCACTGGGTTTTCTAAAAGTGCCCTGTGGCTTGGAGGAGAATGGGTGCAGAGTGCTTGAAGAAACTGAGCTGTTTAAAAAGCCAGGAAAGTTTGGGGCACCTGAGTGGCTCAGTCGGTTAAGCATTCAGCTTCAGCTCAGGTCATGATCTCATGGTTTGTGAATTTGAGCCCCGCGTGGTGCTCTGGGCTGACAGCTCAGAGCCTGGAGCCTGCTTCGGATTCTGTGTCTCCCTCTGTCTGCCCCTCCCCTGCTTGCACTCTGTCGCTCGCATTGTCTCAAAAATAAATAAACATTAAAAAAACAACAACAACAATGAGGGAAGTTTAAGGGTATCATCTCTTATAGGTGGAACTACGGGATTTTTTTTTTCTTTCTACCCTTCAAAGTTAAAAAAAATATTCAGTAGTGTCCATTTTACTTTCTATGATAAGAGGGAAAGCATCCTTCCTTTATATAAAGTTTGAAAATTTTGATTCTTCCCTGGTATTCCTTAGGAGAAAAGAATAATAGGAAATAATGTTTTGTTGGAGATTAAGCATTTATACTGTGAAAGGGCAATTAATACAGAATGGTTTTCTTTTTTTTAGTAAAAGCCTATGCCACTAAAAGTCCTCTGAGAACGTGAAACACCAGGCAATAAATACAATTTCTTTTCAAAGTCCCATTCACACAAGCACTTTTTTGCTGGTATTTTGCAAGGACAACATTTGGGGAGGCGATAACAGAGTGGTAATGGAGTAAATGCACATTTTCAGATAGGATTATAAAGCATGTTTCTACAGTAAATACAAGCAAAAGAAGAGGACCAAGCCATTGGAGCAATTTGCTACAGAGAATGCAATAAATGATCCCTGCTATATCCTATAATTTTTAGCAGCAAACATGAAAAACCTTTACTTTCTATATTTCTAATTGGCTAATTGTAAACATGGATGATTCTGTCAATATAGTGGAGTAAAGAAATTTGAGACAATTCAAATCATACACACATTTGTTCCCCGACTACAATGTATTGAAACTAGAAACTGGTAACAGGAGGAAAACTGGAAAATTCACAAATTAAAGAGGAGGGACACTCCCAAACTCATTTTACAAGACAAGAATTGGACACAAAGGCCAGAGAAGGAGACTATGGGAAAAGGAAACTACAGGCCAATTTCCTTGATGAATATAGATGCAAAAATTCTCAACACAATACCAGCAAACCAAATTCAACAGCATGTTAGAAGGATCATACAGTATAATCAAGTGGGATCCATCCATGGGAGCAAGGATGGTTCAACATATGCAGATTAACAAATATGATATATTGCATTAATTAAAATGAAAGATAAAAATCTTATGATCATTTCAACAGGTAGAAGAAAAGCATTTGACAAAATTCTACATCCATTCATGTTAAAGATTCTCAACAAATTAGGTATGGAAAGAAGATAACTCAATATAACAAAGACCATTTACGACAAGCCCAGAGCTAACATTAGACCTAAAGTTGAAAGGTTGAACACTTTTCCTCTGAAATCAGGAACAAGAGAAGGGTACCCACTCCCATGAGTCATATTCAACATAGCACTGGAAGCACTAGCCATAGCAGTTAGGCAAAAATGAATGAACGAATGAATCGGAAAGCAAGATGTAAAATTGTCTTTCTTTGCAGATGGCATGACTGTATAGAAAACCCTAAAGATTTTACCAAAAAAAATTTTAGATCTATCAACAGGTTCAGTAGAGTTAAAGGACACAAAATCAAAACATGAAAAAAATTAAGTGTTTCTATACACTAACAATGAATTATCTAAAAAATAAATACTTAAAACAAACCCATTTGTAATAGTATCAAAAACAATAATTACACATAAATGTAACCAAGTAGGTGAAAGACCTCTACAAGACATTGATGAAAGAAATTGAAGATAACACAAATAAATGGAAAGACAGATTGGAAGTATTATTGTTACAATGTCCACACTACCCAAAGCCATCTCTAGATTCAATGCAATCTCTATCAAGATTCCAACTACAGTTTTTAGAAAAAAATAATCCTAAAATATGTCTGGAACCACAAAAGACCCCAAATAGCCAAATTAATCCTGAGAAAGAAAACAAAGCTAGAGGTATCACACGTCCTGATTTCAAACTATATTATAAAGCTATAATAATCAAGCAGAGTGGTACTGGCATAAAAACAGACACAAAGGCCAATGGAACAGAATCAAGAGCACAGAGGTAAACCCATGCATATGCAGTCAACTAATATTTGAAAAGGTAAGCCAAGAATACTCAGTGGGGAAAGGACAGTGCCATCAATAAATGGTATTGGTGGAATTTATATCCACTTGCAAAAGAATTAAACTACACATCTATCTTATACCACTCACAAAACTTAATTCAAAATGAATGAAGCCCTAAAACTCCCAGAAGAAAACACAGACAAAAAGCTCCCTGATATGGGTCTTGTGAGCAACTTCCTAGGACACCAAAAGCAGAGGCAACAAAATAAAAAATAAACAAGTGGCTACATCAAACTATAAAAACTTCTTCACAGCAAAGGAAATAATCACTAAAATGAAAAAGCAACCTATGAAATGGGAGAAAATATTTGCAAACCACACATCTGATAAATGGTTAATACCCAAATATATACAAACATAAAGATATAGATAGAGAGAGAGAGAGAGAGAGAGAGAGAGAGAGAGAGAAATACATACATACAATTCAATAGCAAAAAATCAAATCAAATCAATTTAAAAATGGGCAAAGGAGCCGAATATATATTTTTCCAAAGAAGATATTCAAATAGCCATAAGGTACATGAAATGGTGCTCACCATCACTGAGCATCAAAACCACAATGAGATATCACCTCACACCTGTTAGAAGGGCTGTTATCCAAAAGACAAATCATAACAAGTTCTGGCAAGAATATGGAGAAAAGGAAGCCCTTTTACACTGCTCGTAGGAATGTAAATTGGTATAGCCACTATGGAAAACACTACAGAGGCTCCAAAAAAAAAAAAGTGAAAATAGAATTATCATATAAACTAACCATTCCACTGCCGGGCATATATCCAAAGGAAAGAATTCACTCACCGGAAGTAACATCCAGGCCCCCTATTTTTTGCACCATTATTTATATTAGCCAAGCCAAACAACCTAGGTGTTCATCAACAGATGAGTGGATAAAGAAAATGTGATATATAGTGGTGACTATCATTAGAAAAACTGTATTATACATTTGAAAGCTGCTAAGAGTAAGTATTTAAAGGTCTCATCACAAGATAAGAAAATATTTGTAGCTATATGAGGTGATGGATGTGAAGTTATTGTGTAATCCTTTTGCAAGATAGATAGATATCAAATCACTCTGTTGTACACCTTAAATGTATACAATATTAATATATCTCAATAAAAACTGAGAGAAAAAAAGTCATGACTTATCCAATTATGCCTTTGTAATGAAGCTTCCATAAAACACAGAAGGAAGGGGCTGGGCAAACATCATTAGCTGTGCAGGCCAAGACAGGGACTTGCTCAGAGAGAGGGCATGAAAATATCTCTTCCATCTGACTGCTTCTAAATTATATCCTTTTATAATAAGCTGGGAATGTAGTAGGTAAACTGGTTTCCTGAGTTCTGTGGGCTGTTCTAGGACACTGATCAAACCTGAAGAGGGGGTCATGGGAACCTCTGATTTCTAACAGTCATCAGAAGCATACGTAACAACCTGTACTTATAGTCAGCATTTGAGGTGAAGGCAGTGTTGTGAGACTGAGCCTCTAACCTGAGGGATCTGATAGTTGTCTCTAGGTAGATAGAGTCAGCATTGAGACAAATTGATGGGACACCCAGCTAGATCGCAGAAATGCTTAGAGAGGGAAAAACTACCACACATTTGGTGTCCAGAATACAGAAGTGCTAAGAATATTGTGTGAACTGTGAAGGAACATCATATTGTGTTTTTTCTTTCCAGCCTCTTTCTAAATTGGAGAGCACACCATCCTGAAATAAAAATGTTCGTATCTTTATCCAAATATCTTGTGATTTTTTTTTCTTCTTCTACTGAGCTGGAGAAAATTAAGCTCTTATTCATATATTTAAAAAAAGTAAGCTAAATAAATCAAATAAAAAATTGAGAGGAGCCTGGAAGGCTCAGTCAGTGAAGCATCTGACTCAATTTCAGCTCAGGTCATGATCTCATGGTTCATGACATCAAGCCCTGAATTAGGCTCTGTGCTGGCAGCATGGAGCCTGCTTGGGATCCTTTCTCCTCTCTCCCTGCCCCCCGCCCCCACTCATGTGTGCCTGTATGTGCATGTGCACACAGGTGCCCGTTCTTTCTCAAAATAATAACCTTATAAAAGTTGAAAGCAATATTTTGAAAGAAAAACTAAACAATATTCTGTAACATTGATTAAACTATCATTTAATAAGAACTCTCTCCTCTGATTACCTTGCCTGTCTTGTAAATAACATTTTTCAATCATGTTTAGAACATTTTCTTTAAAATTTTTAAAAATTTCTTTTGTTTATTTATTTTTTGAAAGAGAGAGGTGTGCCCAAGCAAGCATAAGAGAGGCAAAGAGAGACGGAGCGAGAGAATCCCAAGCAGGCTCCACACTGTCAGCACAGAGCCCAAAGTGGGGCTCAAACCCACTAACCATGAGATTATGACCTGAGCCAAAATCAAGAGTCAGACACGTAACTGACTGAGCCACCCAGGCACTCCAAAACATTTTCTTTTAGGTTCATAACTTTAAATACCCATTGCCCTTTGAAAATTCAAATAAATCTAAACAAAGGAAGACTTAATATTGGAATCAACTAAAATCCATTGTATTTAATAATTGCAGGAATTTTTTTCTCCTCATCAGCCAGTCCTCACACCTGTGAGTTGTATCTAAAGGGAAAAGTACCTGGGAGAATAGAAAAAAAAATGAATTTGCTATAATGGAAGTTCTTAAAATGTGGTAGCATTAGCAGAGAATGGCTGAGCCCCTAAAATGTATCCAGCACTATCATTTGTGGGACACAATGGAAAATAAGCCCGATACAGCTGCTGCCAAAGGGAGAGAGAGATGTGAAACAAATAATTATAATAAAGGGTAGTGAGTGAACTGAGGAACAAGATACAATGTTCTCCGGGAGCTCTGTTATGTAATCAGAATAGAGAGTGTCTCAAAGTTTCCAGGAGGAAATGGCACCTGTTAGTAGGAAGGACACAGATGAGATGGGGAACTAGATTTCTAGGCCAAGGAAATGAGAGCAAACAGTGGATTGCTGAGCAATAGAAGGATTTCACTTTGGTGCACCTGGGTGGCTCAATCAATTAAGCGTCTAACTGTTGGTTTCAGGTCATGATCTCAAGGTTCCTGGGTTCAAGGACTGCATCGGGCACCACTCTGAGCGCTTGGGTCCTGCTTGGGATTCTCTCTCTCCCTCTCTCTGTGCCCCTCCCCTGCTCACACTCTCTCTCAAAATAAATAAATAATCTTTTTTAAAAAAGGAAGAAAGATTTCACTTTGACGTGAGCATTTTTATGGGAATGGCAAAAACACAGGTAGTCACAATAAACCAAAGCCAGAAGCCATGAAATGCCTTTTAAGACCTGTCGAAAAGTCTGAATTTATCTCAAGGGCAATGGAACATCAGAGAAGGAGTTTAAGAAGGGAAGAGTGACCCAGAAACGTGTTTGATGATGACAAAAGTAGTAAAAACTGCCACTGAATACTTCCTGGGATACTTAATAAACATTAACTCCTTTTATCTTTGCTACAACCCTAGGATAATATTATTCCCACTTTCCAGATAAAGAAAGTGAATCTCAGAGTGGAAGTTGGCCCAGTATTCACAAAGCTCGAATATGACTGAGCCACAACTTAAACCCAAATCTGTCTGACCCTGGGGAGATCAGGAGGACAGTGAAGTCAATACTAGGTTGAACCACGTGAAATTGACAAAAACAATTTCACTTGGTTGATTCTAGTATGTCATAAGAAATCCCCACCCCAGGGGCGCCTGGGTGGCGCAGTCGGTTAAGCGTCCGACTTCAGCCAGGTCACGATCTTGCGGTCCGTGAGTTCGAGCCCCGCGTCGGGCTCTGGGCTGATGGCTCAGAGCCTGGAGCCTGTTTCCGATTCTGTGTCTCCCTCTCTCTCTGCCCCTTCCCCGTTCATGCTCTGTGTCTCTCTGTCCCAAAAATAAATAAACGTTGAAAAAAAAAAATTTAGAAAAAAAGAAATCCCCACCCCTTCTGAAATTAAATTTGAATTCAAAAAATAAGCTACCAGAGGCATGTATTCAAAAAATAAGCTACCAGAGGCATGTACCAGAGGAAAAGAGATGTCTTTGAAATTCCATGTCCAACTTATTTTTGTCAGTTCCACTCTGCAGATTTAAACCCAAAGGTCCTGGCTTAATTCTCTTCTTTGTCTGCTTCTGTCATTCCAAGTCTTGTTGGGGTCTCTTAGCTTTCTGTGATTCCCGACCAGCCAGGAGCCCAGTGACTCTCCCAATGTGTTGCAGGACCTCTGGCTCCACAGTATTTCCCCTGATGTCTCTATTCTGTTTGTTTTCCATAGAGTGAGAAAAGGACTAATTGCACAGTAAATCTTGGACACATTCCCCTACGATATAAAACTCCTTGCAGAGATCCCCTGAGGTGATGTGTTCCTCATTCCATTCTCTAGAGTTCTCACTTGTTGCTTCTCTCCATCTCTGTATCTACTGCAGATTTCAGCAACCAAGCTCAAATGGAGAGAATAAGGGATATGACTGCATTGTAAACTGGCTTTCCTCCCCAAGCAAGAGCCCTGGTTAAATATCAGTAGGTAATATTCCACTTAGACTTCACTCCTTGAGAGTCATTTAAAATTCTAATCAAAGATGGGCAAAGATGGGGAGCTTGGGTGGTTCAGTCAGTTGGGCGTCAGTCAGGTCAGGTCGGGTGACTTCGGTCAGGTGACTTTGGCTCAGGTCATGATCTCACAGTTCGTGGTTTCGGGCCCAGCATCAGGCTCTATGCTGACAGCTCAGAGCCTGGAGCCTGTTTCCGATTCTGTGTCTCCCTCTTTCTCTGTCCCTCCCCTGCTCACACTCTTTCTCTCTCTCTCTCTCTCATTCTCTCAAAAATAAATAAACATTAAAAAAATTAAAAAAAAAAACGATGGGCAATGACATTGATCTATACGTGTGTATCAATAGGACCTAAGCCTAACCTTTAGTTTAATAAAGGCTCTTGACAATTAGGTCAATAATCCCATTCTTCTTCCTTCACTATTCTTTCTCCTCCTGTGCCGTCTGTATCTGCAAAAAACTTCCACAAGGAATTTGCTCCCCCAAAATATTCTGCCTCAGTTGTCTATAAATCCAGGTGGCTCAAATAACAACTTGTTTTTGTGAAACTTTTGTATGATTGTTATATTAGAATGAAATCCAGAAATAGACATAAGTACAAAGAAAACAAAATAACCCAAGTACCACTACAGAATTATATGAATTATCTATCCAGAAACCTCTTGACGAAGATTAACAGATCAAGGAATGGACAGATAGATGGAAAAAGATGGTGGTAAACAAAAATAAGGATAAGTGAAGAGATCAGTAGGGAGGGAGGAAAAAGATAGACTAATCAAGACAGGCAATTGCATAAAAAGTTGATCATCCTACACATGACACTTTTTTTTTAAGTATGAGATTTAATTTTTGCATTTAACAAAAGAAAAAACCCAAGGTAAACTGAAGAAATGGCTAAAACTTAAAAACATGTTTCTTGGGGCACCTGGGTGGCTCAGTCAGTTGAGCATCCAACTTCGGCTCAGGTCGTGATCTCGCGGTTCGTGAGTTCAAGCCCCACATCTGCTCTGACAGCTTAGAACCTGGAGCCGGCTTCAGATTCTGAAGCCTCTCTCTCTACCTATCCCCTGCTCACACTCTGTCTCTCTCTCTCTGAAAAATAAATAAGCATTAAAAAAACATGTTTCTTCATTTCAGTATATAATTTCCATACTCTGGTATGAGTAAGAAACACAGATATGAAACAACGTTAAATATCTAGAGTTATGATTTATTTTAAATGACATGTTTCAATATGAGGTAGGATCATTGACTCCCTGCTTTGAAAAATAAGGAAATTAGCCCTCTTGCATATGCTTCTGTCTTTACTTTCCACCCCTTAATTTTGGCAATATAATTTCTTATATTACAGGGTTTATAACATTTATATTCTGTTCTATGACCATAATTCTCTCTGCTATTTAGTCTAAGTTTCTATATTTAAATAGATGCAGTGATAACTACCAGCCCTTTTGCCACTCTTTTCAGTAGTTATTTTTTGGTTGAATGGATTTAATCATTATTTTTTTTTAAGAAAGACTCATAATTCCTCTATTCCGTGAATTTGTATGCAACTTAAAATGCCAGTCTGTTGCCTTTTATACTAGAAAAACATGCTTAAAGTTATAAAGTTGTGGGCTTGATCTTTTTCCTGCCAAACACTGTAAACATTCCTCCACCATCTTCGGAAAATGAGCAGTGGTTTAATCCCTTACTGTTTTCTCCATTCATTGCTTAGTTGGCAGGGTTCCTTCCTCAGTAGTTTCTTGAAGAAGAAATCACGTGTGGTATTGCCACCAGTAGCACCCTATAAGGCCACCTTGTAAGGGCCTGGGTAGGAGGGGTTTCTGCCCCAGCCCTATACCTTGAACGAGCTTATCCCAATTCAGATCTTTGCCCATGGAACAAAGAGTTTGCAGCTCTATTGTTGTGTCTATTCTAGACTGCATTTGGGGCACTTTAGAGCTCATCATTCTCTACCCAAACAGCTATGAATCTGTTTCCAGAGCCTACACAGACATCTTCCCAGGTCCTTCTCCTGAATGCGGATGAAGCCACCACAAGACAAATGGACTAAGGTATTCAAACATATGCAAATGAGGTCTCTCATGGTGCCAAACATTGGCAAGTGTCCTAGGGTCAGGCCTGGCTCTTTCTGTACAATCATGTTCTGGTTTGTGCTGAAAACTTCTAAATTTAAAATAGATCGCTGAGAAGTATAATGATCAAGATAGGAGGAGGGAATATATTTTATTTTATAGTTCTTAGCTATATATATATATATATATATATATATATATATATATATATATATATAAAATTATATGATATAAGAAATATAATAAAATAACTATTTTATAGTTCTTAGCTGTATATGTGTGTGTGTGTGTGTGTATATATATATATATATTCTTAGATATAGTCTTGTAAGTTTTGACATATGGGACTTCAGCCTCCATTTATAGTTTTGTGTCGTTTCCACTGATGTGTTAGCAAGATAGCATCTGAAAAAGTTTGTTTGCTTGCTCTTTTATTTGAGAATTTTAACCCATTTACTTAACAAATGAGAATCAAGTTGTCCAGCTACAATATTTTTGGGTTTCTCATTCCTCAGAATCCTATTAACTCATTTGCCTATAGCTCAGGAAAATGTTAAAATACCCTGATATTTTTTTCATTACAGGTGATTTTCACTTTCTACGGTGATGCCTAAAGAACGGTGTATTTTTATTGAAAGCTCAAAGTAAGGCATGCCTTGTTATTTATTATTCTATAACAGTTTTTCTTTTATTTTAAATTTTTTTTAATGTTTATTTCTTTTTGAGAGAGAGAGAAAGAAAGAGAGAGTGAGAGATGAGCAGAGAGAGAGAAGGAGACACAGAATCCAAAGTAGACTCCAGGCTCTGAGCTGTCAGCACAGAGCTCAACATGGGGCTTGAACTCATGAACTGCGAGATCATGACCTGAGCTGGTCAGACGCTTAAATGACTGAGCCACCCAGGTGCCTCTATAACAGTTTTTCTTAAAATAATGTATTTTACAATCCCCATATTCAGCTGTGCCATTAATTCAAGGGATTGTATTTTCTATTTTGTCTTCAATTATTTTTACCATTATTGAGTTATGTTCTGTAAGAAACACCTATTTTCTCATATCTATGTTCTTTCTTCTTCATATATTATGTCTGCCCGATAGCTTTGATCTCTTTGCTTATCTTTTATATGTTCAAAGTAAATGTATTAATATTTTCTTCTTTGAAATAATTTAATTTTAATCCAGTTTGTTTCATTGTTTACTATTTCTAATTCATACTTTTAGTTCAGTAAAGCTGATTTTTGGACCGTAGGCATTTTTTCTTGAATTCTGTAAATTCTCTTTCCATTTTATTTTGGTGTTTTATTTCCTGGACTTCTGTCTCTCAACTTATTGAATTTGTCTTTTTATTAACCTCTTCTACAATGCAAGATTATGTTTTATTTTCAACCCAGTTACTTTATCTGTGTTTTCTTTTCTGTTTCTTGGACAAAGAGGTGGTGTTGTATTTGCACAGCCCTCCTGTCATAGCTTCAGTTTGTTCATGCCAAAGTGAGCAGATCTATCAGAAGTGTGCAGGAATCCTTCCTAATTCACTTCCCACCTTATCTGAAACCTCCATATCCTCCTCTGAGGCAATTTGAGTAATTACCAACAGTGTTCTTCCACCTTAACATGGCCCATCCCCTTAGTGGGAGTTCATGAGTCAGACAGGAGAAGAGTTCATCTAGAATTTGTATGGGATTTTTAAGAAAACCTTGACTTTTTCTTCAAAACTCCTATTAAATATTCTCTATTAGATTTACAACAACGATGTGCATGCATGTGTGTGTGCCTATGCGTGCATGCTGTGCAAAAAGCAGGATGCTACTCCAAGATGATAAACCCTCAGGTTTGAGATCACTTCTCTAATCTCAGTTTAGAGTTACAGGCTTCCTTCAGAGACACTTGTCATTTTTCCATTCCACTCATCCACTCCAGTGGCTTAGTTTTTATCAGAGACACAAGGCTAACGAACAAAACTGACTCAGGATATCTGTGCTAGAGAAGAAAAATCTATAGTTTCATCAGATTTGGAAAGTTTTTTAGTTACTATTTCTTTAAATATTGTTATGCCTCATTGCTTTTCTGGTTCTCCAATTACATATGTTTGTAGCACAATTGATAATGTCCTGCATGTCAAGGACACGTTCTGTTCATTTTTTTCCCTCAGTCCTTTTCTTTCCGTGTTTCAACTTGGAGACTTAATATTGATACAGCTTAAAGTTCACTGCTCTTTTTTTTTCTCTTGTAGTGTCTACTCTGCTGTCAATCCCATCCAGTGTGCTTTCCATCCCAGACAACTTATTTTCAATGTCTAGAAATTTGATATGCATCTTTTTTGTCTTTATTATGCCCACACTTTCTGCTACCTTCTTTTTATTTTATTTTTTTTGTTTAAATCGTTTATTTTTTTTCAATATATGAAGTTTATTGTCAAATTGGTTTCCATACTCTTTATTTTTTTAACATTTATTCATTTTTGAGAGACAGTGACAGAGCACGAGTGGGGGAGGGGCCGAGAGAAAGGGAGACACAGAATCTGAAGCAGGCTCCAGGCTCTGAGCTGTCAGCACAGAGCCTGACGCAGGGCTCAAACTCGAGATCATGCAAGATCATGACCTGAGCCGAAGTTGGATGCCTAACCAACTGAGCCACCCAAGCGCTCCTATACTACCTTCTTGAACATGTTTTTTATATTTAAATAACTATTTTAATGTCCTTGTGTACTAATTCTATCATCTGTTGCACTTTGGGGTCTCTTTCTCTTGATCCCTGATTTGCACCCCCTCATTATGGATCATACACTCTTCTCCCTTGCTTGCTGGGTAAATTTTACTAGATGTGAGACATTGTAAATTCTCTGTTGATGAATATTGAATTTTGTTGTCACCCTATATTTTTAGGAATTTTGTTCTGGGGCACATTTAAGTTAATTTGAAATAAAGCAAAACTTTTGAGACTTGGCTTTAGTCTAGAGTTAACACAGTCTTACTATTGAGGTAATATTCTTCTAGAAGAGAACTTTATTTGACAACACATTCGTTCAATTTTTGTTTGCAAACTATTCCTGACTGTGTGTGATTCTTAGACATTGTTCTATCTGTTCCTTTATATTGGTTCTTCCTCCAGCCCTGGAGAGTTTCCTCATGTGCATGAATTTATCACAGGTCCTTTGCTCTTGACTCAAGAGAACTCTCTGCAGATTTCCAGAGTACTCTTTCTCTGTCTCTGTCTCTTGGGCTCTGGTTAAGTTTCCCTCCCATTTTTATAGGCTGGATACTCTTTAGGCAGTGAGCTGAGGCAACGGAGGCAATGCTAAGCCTTATTTCATTTGTTGCCTCTCTCAGGAATCACTCTTCTATGCTGCCTGTTGTCCAAAGTCTGAAAAAAGTTGCTTCATACATTTCGGTTGTTGTGTTTGTTGCTTAAATCAGGAAAGCCTATCTTGTCCCTGTTATGTCACCATGTTTGGAAGCAGAAGTCTTCTCGTGGTACATTTTAAACAAAGTGTTGCAAAGGGTACTTGTTTTTGACTCAACTATTAAGCAGAAATGGTAACCAAGGGTAAAATCGGTAACAAGGAGAAAAGTAGCTGGGACCATCTTTAGGTCTTGGTAAAACAAGAAAAGGGGTGTTATAAAGGATACCTCCCACAGGATATCCGGCTCCTACAGCTCCTTCTATCCCCCAGTGCTTTATTTCTCCTCTCCACCGTGTTTTTGTTTTTCCTCCTAAACTTCTCCATGTAGCTCTTACATATCTAACACATATGATAAGAGACACTTCCCATGCTTGGTGATAGAATCTCGACAGAAGGAAAATTCCTTATTCCCACTGCAGTTGGTTGGACAGGGAATATGTATGCTTGATTCCTGACTTTGCAATTGTATGCAGAAGCTTTGGAGTCTTCCTTTATAAATCATACAATACATAATAGCCTCACTTGGAATTTTAGTCTTTCCCTTTCTGACATTAAACTCTTAGATCACACAGCATCCAAAGATATTTCTATTGTAATTCTGTCATCAGTATAGGCATGCTCTGGGAGCCATTTAAAGGATTAGAGCCACATCAGAACCTCATTTAAGCATAATTTACTTTCTAAAGCCACATCACCTTGATTAACTAAATTAGTAGTTCGTTAAGAGGCTTCGTGATTTTAAATGAGTCACTTTACTTGTAATGTTTTGCAATAAGATTTAATTTACTGGCACCTTCTCCTAAAGTTCTGATTTGCTGATGTTTTCCAAAGTCCAACAGAATGATTGGTTCATGGGAAATGGCACTGACTAGAAAATAAACTGGAACACAGCTTGTCTTTCTATGCTCCATCTGCTCAACCAAGTCTTATTAAATTAAATTCTAGGAAACATCTCACTGTGCTTTAAAATGCCATGTTGGACTCTGGAAATTGAAAATAATGTTATTGCCTTGAATGCATTGGTTGACATTTTAGTGTTAAAATATGAAGGTCTAGGGGTGCCTGAGTGGCTCAATTGGTTGAGCATCCGACTTCGGCTGAGGTCAGGATAGCTCCTGAGTTCAAGCCCCACATTGGGCTCTGTGCTGACAGCTCGGAGCCGGGAACCTGCTTCAGATTCTGGGTCTCCCTCACTCTCTGCCTCTCCCCTGCCTGTGCTCTCTCTCTCTCTCTCAAAAATAAAAAAAAAATTAAATATGAAGGCCTAAGTTCTAATTAGAGAAACACTGACCATAGGTTGTGCAACACTTGATATTTGCACTCAACATCTAGGTATCATAACATTGGATTTCTGAAGCAACTTTATATGTGGAAATCTGGCTCAGTGCAATGTCACCCCAATCCTAAATCTGACCAGTCAAGAGAACAACCACTTGGAGAAATCACATTGCATGACTTCAAAGTATGTTCGTAAGATATGGATTCAACCATATCTTGTTTCTGTTGAGTGACATGGTGAGTAGCAAAAGGGAGTATTAGTCCCTTTTCAGCTGATTCTGGGTACTATTTAACCCACTTTAAAAGGCAAACACACACACACACACACACACACACACACACACACACACCCCACACATACATCATAAGTGTGTCTTTTCTGAAACATGCAAGAAACAAAGCACTTCAGAATGGGGAAACAAAATAGGAGAGTAGAAAATATTGGTATTTATACTCAACAGTAACTCCTTAAACTAGTGATGTCCAGTATTCTCTTGGTAGATATTAATTAGTCTACAAGAAGTTATTCATATTATGATAGCATCATAGAGCATTAAAGTCAAAAGAAGTAAATAATGTCATCTAGTCCAATCTTCTTTCTTGACAAATGATATCCCAAGACTAGCTGAAGACTGGCCAGGCAAACATTAAAGACAATGGGGCTAAAAGTCTAGGTCTCCTAATTCTAAATCCAGGGCCCTTACTACCTCTGAAGTAATGTTGGGGAAAAAGACTTACTGAGGAACATGAGAAATTAATCAGGGTACTGATGATTACACCCAAATAACTGAACTAATAGAAGAAGTATCACTGGATTATGGGATTAAGGATGAATAACTTCTGTTTTCTGCTAGTCTATGTATTTCCATTTTTAAACTAACACAAATTAATTTTAATATTGGAAAAATATAATAGATTTCACTTGGAATTTATGCAGAAAAGTTTTCATCGTACCCCTTACCCAAACATTTCTAAAAGCACATTTGAAAAATAGTAATGATACTGTTTACATTGAGATTTTAACAGCATCCTCAACAAAAATGTAATCTGAGACATATTTGTAGCAAGTCCTGGAATCCAGAAATGATTTCATCATAGTAGCATTATTATGCTCAAATGTGTTTCCTTTCAGATTTAGGTTGTGTTTGCTGTGAAGGAGTGTGCTTGTGTGCGTGTGTGTGCTTGTGTGTGTCACTAGAGAGAGCTCAAAAGTTATCACTTACGCAGTTTAGGTCATCATATGATGTGCATATTATGCCAAACATGTAGCAGCAATGCCTGAATGGCTTACCCTTTTGTGTTCTTCAGTTATTTCAATGGGCCATCATAACTCTATGACCTAGCCAACCCCTTATAATTTCAATGAAAATTTTGATTTGTTTTTTTAATGTTAAGTAGTGGTTGTGATGGCTAATTTTATATATCATCAACTGTTCTGGGCCATGGGATGTCCAGATGTTTGGTGAAATACGATTCTGAGTATTTCTGTGATGGTGTTTGCAGATAAAATTAACATTCAAGTGAGTAGACTAAGTAAAGCAGATTCCTTCCCTGGTGCCTAATGTGGACCAGTCTCATCCACATCAGTTAAAGGCCTGAATAGAATAAACAGGCTGATCCTTCCCTGAGTAAAAGAAGTTTTCCTACTGGACTGCCTTGGAAGTGAGAAATCAGTTTTTTTCTTGCCATCCGACTTGAGCTGGGACTTTGGATTTTGCTGGGTCTGCAGCGTGTTGGCCTGTAGAGAGGAACTACACCATAAAGTCTTCTGGGTTTCCAGCTTGCTGACTCACCCTACAGATCCTGGGATTTACCAGTCTCCATAATCACATGAGCCAATTCCTGACAATAAACCTGTCTCCCACGCCTTCTTCCATCTCTCTCCTCCCCCCCCACCACCATGTATATAAAGATGAAGAAACTGAGTCACGTCACTAGTACGTAATAGAACCTGGATTTAAACACTGTCTTCACAGTTCACTACACAAAAGTCAAAAACAAATAAAAACAAAAACAGAGTCAGGGGCAAAGTGGCTGAAACTTCTACTTTGGTCTAGGCCACGACATTTCTAGTGCCTGTTGTGCATTTTTTCATCTCTCATCTATAGGTAGTTATTGTATATCATTTTGGGAATAAAACATTTTCATCCAGTATGGAAATCTCTTCCATTTAATGAGAGTCCTCATTCTATTTATGTTATGTAATTACTGATCTGGTTGGGTTTAATTCTACTATTTTCCATTTGTTTCAACTGCTTTTTTTTCCCCCCTCTGTTTCTGACATCTTCTGGGATAATTGAATATTTGTGTAGTATTCCATGTTACTTCCTCTATTGGCTTTTCTGTTTACCTCTTTGTATTATATTCAGTGGGTGCTCTAGTCCTGAAATTATGTATTCTTAACCTACCACAATCCACTGAGAAGTAAGATTGTGTCACTTGATATAAAACTGGTAAACATGTACCACCTGAATTTCATTTAACACCTCATCTTTTGTGCAATTATTATAGACATCACATTTGGCTATGTGATAAATTCTAAAATACAATACTATATATTTGCTTTAAAAACTCAGGTGTCTTTCAAATAAACTAAGAGAAGGGGGAAAGAGCACAAATCATACATTTACAACTTTCAGTGCTCTTTGTTTCTGAGTTTCATCTGTTATCATTCTCTTCAGGCTGAAGAACTTCTTTTAGCTGTTTTTCTAAGGCAGGTGTGTTGGCACAACTTCTCTCAGCTTTTAATTATCTGAAGATGTCTCCTTCACCCCCAGTTTTGAATTATATTTTTGCTGAATCTAGAATTCTGTGTTGACATATTTGCTTTCACTATTTTAAAGATATTCCTTCATGGTCTTGCCGCCTTTGTGCTCTGATGAGAAGTGAATTATCTTGTATGTAAATTATCTTCTCTTTATCTTTAGATTTTACAGGTTTGACTGTGATATCACTACATGTGTTTAAGTTTTTATTTACCCTGCTTGGGATTTGCTAAGCTTCCTGAATGTATAAGCTAATGTTTCCATGAAATTTGGGAAAGGTCTATCTATTATTTCTTAAAAAAAAAAAAACACAAAAAAACTAGGGGTCATTTCCTCTCTCTCTGGGACTGCTATTACATGGCCAGGTTGTTTGTACAATCCACATCCTCAAGAAATGTTTGCTAATTGTTGTTACTGGGTGACTTTCTGTCCCACAGAAGAATCCCAGCCTACGGGCTTGCTACTGGTAGATAACACTTTGCATTCTGATGCCCTATCGTGTTATTTCCTACCTGCCAGCACCCCCTACTACTTTCTGGAGTCCATGATGACAAATCTGTCTTTTATTATGACATGTTGGTAGGGAAGTCTTAGGAAGCAGTGTTATATGACCGTGTGAATCTTTATTAAGTAGTTAAGCCTGTCCTTTTCCCCATCACACCAACTCTTGACGGTGGTTCACCTCTCACAGGTTGCTCTATTCTGAAACAAGTAATTAGGCTCTGCACACCCAAATCTTGATATTCAATACCTTCAAGACAAAATATCAAAATATTATCTTCAGTGCCGAGCACTTGTCAGGATGTATATTGCAGTAAGAGAAATGTTTGTTCTTAAAACAGGGACAATGGTATTAGAGGAAAAGAGGGTATGGGAATGAGGAAATTTAATTTTGGAGAATGTACCACAGTTTATTTATCCATTCACCTACTAAAGGACATCTTGGATGCTTCCAACTTTAGGCAACTATGAATAAAGCTGCTATAAACATTTGCGTGCAGGTTTTTGTATAGACATAAGTTTTCAACTCCTTTCAGTAAATACCAGATTGAAATTATTGAATGGTGTGATAAGGGTATATTTAGTTTTGTTAGAAACTGCCCAGCTATCTTCCAAAGTGGCTGTACAATCCTACATTCCCACCAGCAAAGAATGAGAGTTCCTGTTGATCCATTGCCCACCAGCATTTGGTGTTGTCAGTATTCTGGATTTTGGCCATTCTGATAGGTGTCTAATGGTAGCTCATTGTTATTTTCATTTGCATTTCTCTGATGACATTTGACCGGAGCAGTTTTTCATATACTTGTCATCTGTGTATCTTCTTCGATGAGATGTCTCTAAGGGCTTTGGCCTGGTATGTAATCACTTTGCCTTTTTTTTTTTTTTTTTTTTTTTGGCTGAGTTTTAACAGTTCTTTGTATATTTTAGAAAGCAAGCCTTTATCAGTTATACGTTTGCAAATATTTTCTCCAGGTCTGTGGATTATCTTCTCATTCTCTAGAGGATTTACTTTTCAGCCTGGTTAACTTATAGTGATCTTGAAATCAGCTAAAACCTCTAGGGCAACTGAATTCATAGAATATGAAGACTTTCTTAGCTATATGTCTTTCCTGGGATCCACATTTCACTGGAAAGTTTTCAGAACTACTTGCAGAGGCTAATTTCATATAAATTTAAGTAAGAACATGACAAGATTATGTATGAGGTTTTCAATACCCAATAAAATTGTAACTAACACCTAATTTCTAAAACAAAATAAGTTCTCCAACATGGAAATCCAGAAAGCTCTGTGTACTTTTCCAGTCTTTTACAGATGGTGGGATTTCCTAAGTTGGTGGCAAAATTTGCAAGAGGGGAAAAGGAAAGATATTTTTCTCCTTTTCTATCTTTTCTTTTACACAGTAAGGTTTTAAATTTTTTTTAATGTTTATTTATTTTTGAGAGAGTGAGAACAAGCAGAGGAGTGGCAGAGAGAGAGGGGGGCTGACAGAGGATCCAAAGCAGGTTCCATGCTGACAGCAGTAAGCCTGATGCAGAGCTCGAACCCACAGTGAGATCATGACCTGAGCCGAAGTCAGACACTCAACCGACTGAGCCACCCAGGCACCCCCACAGTAAGGGATTTTTAAAATAGCACATCTATACTGTCATATAAAGAAAAAAATATTTTATGAAAGGAAAGCAAGAACATTTTATTACCCCTCCCTGGAAAATGGCAACTTGTGGGAGAGGAAAGGGACAGAGATGGATTGCACTTGTACTGGTCAGCTTGGACCTGCCATTACAACATATGATAAGTGGAGTAGCTTGAACAACTGAAATTATTTCTCAATGTTCCTAGAAGTCCAAGATCAAGATGACATCAGGGTCAGTGTCTAATGAGAGCTCTCTCCCTGTATTTCAGATGACCACCCTGTCACTGTGTCCTCATATGGCAGAGAGAGAGAGAGAGAGAGAGAGAGAGAAAACTCTGGTATCTCTTCTTCCTCACAAAAGAGTACAAGCCCAGTTGAATCAGGGCCTCACCCTTCATTTAACCTTTATCACCTCCTTACAGACTCTATCTCCAAATTCACTCACATTGGGGGTTAAGGGCTCAACACCTGAAATTGGGAACACAATTCAGTGCATTGAAACACTTTTTAAACCCACAAAGATAACCGAGGAAAGGTAAAATACAATACTTGAGACATTTTTTACAATTCAGTATAAGCAAATGAGAATGTAATGGCATAAATGAAAAAAAAAAATAACCTGTGAAAAATGGTGAACCAATCCAGGCTCAGTCACTATCAAATGAAAAAGAAAGTCACACATTTGGAATATAAAACTATCATCATGGCTAAGATGAGTGTTAGCTGCAAAGGGCAATGTGTTGTATGTGAAGAAGCCAGAAGCTCAATGATTTTCTCCCAAAGTTTTATAGGTAGTCAAGTTCCAGTTATAGCTAATTATCCAAAAGTCAGCTGTTGTTACAGAAACAGCATGACTGCATGTATCTGTGTAAATATACTATCCCTCAGCCCATATATGTACATTTTTGTTGTAGGGGCTTCAGGGACAAGGGGGCTTAGAGGAGGGAGGGGGAGAGAGAGAGAGAGAGAGAGAAACAAAGAGAGAGAGAGAGAGAGAGAGAGAGGGAGAGAGAGATTGGGTACAATAGAAAGTGAAAGAGAAGAAGGGAGAAAATAGGAGCATTACCTTTTGGCATATTTCCCAGCAGCCTAAACAAAGTCATTTTGGGGAGGAAACAGAATTGTTTGAGATAATTGAATCATGGAATGTGACCTTACAGGACCAGAATATAGCTGCAGTGATAATTATTAAATAATGGTGAGAGGGATCCATATATTTTGGCACAAAACTAAATATACTTGTAATGATTTTTTAAAATTAAAAAAATTCTTTGTTTCTTCTCTGAAAACTTCTCTCCCCTTGAATGAAAATCATACTTACTGACTCACTAAATAGGCTGTGGTCGAAGTGAAAGTGTGTGACTTCCAAGACTGGGTCACAAAAGGCATGGGGCTACTTCCTCCCCATCTCTCAGTTCCCTTACTCTGGGGGGAGCCAGTTCTCACGTTGAGAGGACACACAGGCAGCTCTGGACAGAGGCCTGTGTGTCAAGGAAAGGAACCTGCTTCCAACAGTCAGGTGAGGGTGGCACCTTAGAAGTGCATCCTCCCACCCCAGTCAAGCCTTCAGATGGTGACACCCCAGCTGACATCTTAACTGTACCCACGTGAGACACCCTAAAGCAAGCCCCAGCAGCCAAGCTGCTCCTGCGTACCTCACCCACAGAAACTGAGATAATGATTGTTCCTCATTTTAAGCTAATTTGTAAGCTGCTAAGTTTATTAAGTGAAATAATATAAGCCTGTTATTTTAAGTTGTAGTAACATAAAGCTAATATAATATCCAATATGTATTACATAGCTAACAGTACATCTGATATCTAATAACTAGTGTAATATCTAATGTTCAACAGGGGAAAGGTCAATTGATTATTTTTTTTTACGTTTTTTTTTTTTTATTTATTTTTGAGACAGAGAGAGACAGAGCATGAACGGGGGAGGGTCACAGAGAGAGGGAGACACAGAATCTGAAACAGGCTCCAGGCTCTGAGCTGTCAGCACAGAGCCCAATGCGGGGCTTGAACCCACGGACCCTGAGATCGTGACCTGAGCCGAAGTCGGACGCTTAACCGACCAAGCCACCCAGGTGCCCCAAAGGTCAATTGATTATTGAATAACAAATGTACTGATTAGGGTTCCGTTTGCATTTCTATTATCAACTACACTCATGTGTTTCACTAAACTCTTTATTCTGCCTTTATCTCCATCATTGGTGCTTGTCAGTAAATAAAAGTGATTAAACTTAATAAAGCCATTGAAATTTTTTGCCTTTCATTTTTTTGTAATAGGAACCTCATCCTAGTAATTAAGAATCAAGTCACACTCTGACAGTATGGAGCCTGCTTGGGATTCTTCTCTCCCTCTCTCTCTCTGCCCCTCCCCTGCTCTCTCTCTCTCTCTCCCTCAAAAATAAATAAATTTAAATGAGAGAGAGAGAGAGAGAGAGGGAGAGAGAGAGAGAGAGAGAGAAAGAGAAAAGAACCAAGTCATAGAGCAAAAAAATCAAAATCCATACTAGGAAAAGAAAGATCTCACAACACCCTCCCCTGGAACTAATTCTGTCCTGGTCACAAGAAATTTTAGGACCTTTAATAACCTAGCTTAGAGAATCAAAAGTTAGGCAGGTGACTTCTGATTCTGCTCTGATGTTGGTTTTGAGCTTGATGAGGCTATTCTCTTATTCCTGCTAGCCAAACTCTGGCTGTCCTATTCTTCCCATTGTATAAATCTTTCCTTTGGTTTCTTGGATGATTCTCCAGACTTTATGAGACTAACATAGCCACAGTTATGCTCTTAAAACCAAGTAACTGATCCCAAATAATTATCACTGGCCTTCTCCTATGTCAACTCCTGACCTCCTTGAATTTCTCCTGCTATTACTCAAACTATCATTGGTTAGGGGGTAATCTAACCCCCAAAATCTTTCTCATTCTTATATGACCAGATCTTAAATATGTGTCACAGTCTCTTATTTCCTTCCTCCTTATTAATACCTTTTATTTTAAGGCCAAACGCCTCAAATCAACAACACCTGAGCAATTTCCCTTACTAAATATGCACGTTTATTCATTTTTTGGTTTTTAATTTAATTTTTATCTGCCAATAATAAGTTCAATTTCAATTTTCTAGCATACAGTTCTCATGAGGAAGTTGCATCTCCTCAGGTAACTATATTTGTTCCTTTTTATTGTTTTGTCTTTGGTTGGGTTATAATAAAATTCAATAATTTTATGGTTGGGAGAATTACTGGAAAAGACAGCAAATATTCCATACATCTTCAGATCCACTGAAAACTCAAAATATTGTCAACTGGGGGTTGCATAGTTATAATTTGAGCTGCTTATTTCAAATTAATACTTATTACATTATCCAAGGTCCTAAGATGGGTTATGTTAATTCTAAGTACTTAGAGGGAAAAAAAGGTATCATCCCTTCTGCTACTAGAGAATTTCTTGACTTAGGTATTTAGATGGGGAGAGAGATAATATGAAACCTATTATTTCTATAGGTACATCTATAGAAATGCTATACATGCTAGCAAAGCATAGATTAGCCTTTAGGAAGTGAGTTTTAGATTCAAGTAAATGCCCAATCAAAAAAGATTGGCAGTCCACTGAAAATATTTGCGACACCAAGATGGATACTGATACAACTTTGTCCCAGGGCAGTTCAAGATAGATTTCTACCTCTTCCCCATGACCAATTAGTAATCTAATCCTATTCAATATCTCATATCCTATAACTTACCAGTTTTGCTATCTCATAATGTTCCTGTCCAGTTATTCAAGTCATGTTTATAAAGGTGATTTTTAGAGGATAAAGGCAGAGAGGAACAAAGGGAAGCAAAAATGAAAGGAGAAAATAAGAGGAAAAGAAAGTGGGAATGGAAGCATTACAGGAACAAAGCAGTTGCCTAGAAGAAAGATGAAAGAGGGAGAAGAAAATGTGGATGCTTATAAGGATCACAAGAAACTGGAAAGAAGTGCAAAGAATTAAGGTGACCTTTTAAGAAGAGAGTAAAAGGAGTAGTGTGAGGTTAATTCATTCATTTAATAAGCATCCAATATGTACTATGCTAAGCAGTGAGGCAGGTCTTTTCTATAAGGTAAGGAACAATTTATGTCAGAATGCAAAAGACTTATTACCTGTTGTAAATATTCTAACCAGGAGTGAAACTGAAATATTCTTCTGATTACAGTCAGATGCATTAGCTGCTTTATATTGGCCCTTTTCATTCTGTAAAAGAAAAAAAAAAGAATTATGGAAGACTAGATTTTTAAAAATTTTTTTTAACGTTTATTTATTTTTGAGACAGAAAGAGACAGAGCATGACCAGGGGAGGAGCAGAGAGAGAGGGAGACACAGAATCCGAAACAGGCTCCAGGCTCTGAGCTGTCAGCAAAGAGCCCGACGCGGGGCTCGAACTCACAGATCGTGAGATCATGACCTGAGCCGAAGTCGGACGCTTAACCGACCAAGCCACCCAGGCGCCCCAGACTAGATTTTTTTTAAAGCAAAGCAACAGAGGCTGGATAAAATAACAATCACAAAACAAAAGAAATTTCTACATAGGACATATGATTACAGGGCATGAGGGAAACCTTTATTAGCCTACGTCTGCCCTCAGAAAGCACCTCAGTTTCCTGTGTTTCTAATCTTGTTCTCATGGCACAGGAAAGTAGAAGGAAGCATCCTTTTCCTGCCCCAGATTTCTTCTAATCCCTACAATAGGAACGTCTGACTTCTCATATATAACAGGTAGAAACATCCAGACATTCTTCCCTTTCTCAGTTTCTTTTCCTATGTGAGAAGTGATTTATCTGGTTGATGAGATAGTAAGAAGATGACTTCTATTAATTTCTATTGTTCTATCTGGTAGTGTTATATGCCGACGGCCTTTACGTATACATGGTCTCAGACTCCTTGTCCTGCTTTTGGTAAGGGAGAAACAAGCAGATGTTCTCCATGCAGCGAGCTGCAGAAGCATTCTCTGCAAACTGACCCTTCCCTCACTCAGATGGGTGGGTCTGAACTCATGGTCTGAACTTGATGATGTGCTGAAGAACAGAAGGTAGAGGAAGCACGAGGAAACCCATTTTACCGTGAGATTCAGGCTAAATTCTTTAGTTTGGTTTTACAGGCATTAAACTGAATATATTGGTCCCTATTTTCCCCCGGTGTGTATTTTTCAGTGGGTTTAGGGTATTATCAATTATCTTCCTCAAGCCACAATAAGGAAGCTTTAGCTCAAATGAAACTTCTGTGTGGGAAGAATGTCTAATTAAACTTGAATGTTCCATTAGTTCCTTGGTTTGAATGGGTATATCATTTTCCTACTGAGAGCAGGGCCCAAGGGTTGTGCAGGCAAACTATTACTGGAGAAGAGAGAAGAGAAGGCTGGGAGATACTGGTACCACATAGAGGGATATGGGCACTGGGGACCATGGGGAAGCCAAGTTGCTAAATAAAAAAAGGAAGACACAAGAAAGGAATGGAAAGACACTAAAAACTACAATTTACCATCCATATATTTTTTTCGAGGAAGAGCCTTTACGTGAAGTAATAGCTAGCATCTTTATTTAACAGATGCCTAGAAAACTTTGGATAGAGGAAAATTCAGAAGAAATGTATGGAGGCAAAAATAATTACGTTTCACAAAGGGAGAGATGCTCCCTCCCCAAAAGACACAAACAAAAAAGAAATAAATAAAACTTTGAGGAGCTTATTTTATGTTCCCCCAGGCTTTCTCTTCACCAAACGTTTTTACTTACATGTACCCAGAGAATAAATATTTATTTTTACAGATTTTACCTTGTGGATTAGAGAAGTTAACTAGTTTACCTGAAGTTATACCTAACCACTGGTGAACAAAGGACACTAGAGTTTGGCCCATCACGAGTTCTAAGAAAGAGATCCCCCACCACAACTACTATCATTGCCCTGCAAACTTGATATTGTGTCTGCACCCTTTCCAGAATGTACCCTTCTCAGCTTCTGCTTCTTTGGTTAATTAGCTTTTATTCCAAAACTAGAGTGGGTACGTTATATCGGTTGAGACTAGGTCGTGTGTCCACCCTCTGAATGCAATGGAGGCTAGAAAATCAAGTATGCGGCTTTTAATGTTTACAGTGAGAGATGACCTCTGTGTCAGACCACAAGACTGATGGTATATATATAAAATATATATATATATATATATATATATATATATATATATATATATATATATGGGATGGTATATATAATCAGGATGGTTTCAGGTTACCAGCACCCAAATAATGCAAATATCCATCATAAATACTGAATAGATAAAAACCCATACTTATTCAGTTACACTAACTACATTTCCAGTGCTCAATAGATATATATAGCTATTTGCTTCCATATTGGACATTGTAGATCAAGAACAATTCCATCATCACAAAAACTTCTCCTGAACAGTACTGGCCTAGATAAAACCTCTCATTTTATTAATATGCAAACCAAAGCCCCTGGAGGTTAACCGATTTATCAAGATCCCAGAACCTGCTAATGTTCAATTCAAAACGAGGTATCAAATTTCTTGTCTCCCTCTTTTGATTCCTCTATCCATCACAAGTTACTGTCTTTCAACTTACAGTTGTAAACGTTATGTTTATATTGATTCGTTTCTCCAATTTGTCAAAAGCTTTGGATTCCAAAGTCTGTGTTTCATGGTATTAATTTGAAGGACCGGAAAGCTTCACTGAAAAGCTTTTATGGCTTTAAAGATAGTTATTCGCAGAGCCCGGATATAACAAGCGTTTTCTGACTCAGCCTTCAAATGCTTTGTTGCAGAGAATATCAAGAGAACAATCTGGAAGTTTTTCATTTAGCCAGTTATAGAAAGGAGACAAAACTCAGGCAGAACAGCGACGTTAAAGAAAAGACGCCTGTGCATCATTAGCACTGGCTATGGAGAGTCTAGATGCCATCAGCAGGATGGTGCAGTCATTTTCAGCCAGCCAACAAGCTGATCTCTGATGTGGGATGCGGCTCTTCAAACGTTTCCCAAAGGCTAGCTATAGCTAAAGAAACAGATCCAAGAGAAATATTTACTCCCACACCCGCTCAGAGATGCTGGCTGTCTTCCTGCTTGGAGACTCCTCGAGGCACTGCTAACAACTGAGAGCTGTGGGGAGCACACTAAGCCTCTTCTCGGCCCGCCCGCGGTGGGGGTGCTCAAAGGAAGGCTCAGACTCCAGGGAGATGCACTTGCTTTTACTCCTAAGGAGAAGCGAGAGCATGCCTGCTGCCACAGAGACTGTGTGGTGACCAACACCCTAATTAAGGGGGACTCTGAGGGAGCAGTATTTTCATGTTTCAGCTTTCAGACTTGGTATCTTCAGCAGGATCGAGACGCTACACTCCTGGAATATATTACGATATCCCAAAATACTCATTTCTCTCTCCAAGCAGCACATAGAACAATGTTGAAAGAAGGTGGTGAAGAGCACGCACAGCCTTGGACAGCGGGAGCTTAGACTCTAAATAGACAACACGTAGCAGTCAACCTAAAGTCAAAAACCGGCAGACAGCCCAGTTTATCTTTCGGGACTCAGCCCCACCTCGTTCCTCCCAAGTACCGACATGGGTCTTTCCCCGTAGTTTAAAGGTATCTTCTAGCCACTTCTATAATTCCTCTCATTACCCTAGAATTGTTTAAAATTTGTGTTCCCTGTTATTCATTAAGCCTCTTGAAGACAGGGAATGAGTCTCATTCTTTTTGTGTTTGTTTTCTTTCTGTTACCATTCAATACTATTGGTGATCACTACTCTGAGCTGGACACTGTTCCAGGCTCTCAGTATACAACAGAGAAGAAAACTATTTTCAAGTTCTCCTAGAACTCACATGCTAGTTATGGCCATGTACATAAATAAATACACACACAAAAAAGTAAGGGGGTGAAGAACGGTGGGAGATGACTATATTAGACAGGACGGCCAAGGAAGGTATTTCAGATGAGATAATAGATGAGCAGAAATCTGAATAATAGGAGGAAGTAAATCATGTATGTGGGTAGAGGAAGAGCATTCCAGGCTGAGGGAACAGCAAGTAGCTGGTTCAACATGTACTCACTAAATAACATAGTTACTGCTTACCTAATATGTACCAAACACCCAGGAAACAGACATGGGAAGATGCAGATCCTGGGGCAAGCAGATGAATCAAATATACTAAGACTAAAAACATGCGCGCGAAGAAAGGTCCTACCAGCCTACGGACAAGCCCCTGTCAATCCTGTTTCCTAGCACCTCTTAGATCTGTGGGGCTCACAGGCCCTATTCTTTACAACGCTGCATAAATCCCTCCCCACAAGGCCTATAATAACCATCCGTGTACCTTAAACATCCAAGCCTATTTGAGCTCACTGCGATGTACGTATGTAAAGTCTAGGAACTACCAAAAAGTCATTCCCACAGCCCGTGAGATCACCAGCCCCCTAAATGGAAACTGAGTGTAAGACAAAAGCATTCTTCTACTTCATGTGGCGAAATGCCTCAGCAAATCATGCTGAAAGCTAAAAAGGAGTCAAAAAAAGATAAGCTAACTTCCACTTCAACTGGAAAATCGGGGAAGTTCACCTTTATAAGCTAATTTTTATAAGCTCTTATCTCACTGTCTTCTGCTATCTTTTGTTCCTAAGCATACTAAGGACAGTTGTCACATATTACTACTGACTGGTCTTTGATTGTTCCTGTAGGCAGTCAATAAGTGTTTATAAATGAATGACACCCTTACGAAACAGAGTCTTAATTGAGACATCAAAGTGGGGGATCTGGGATGGCAAGGAACAGAATGGAGGTTTCCAGAGATGGAGAAAAGGAGTCTCATGAAAAAAAAAACAGGGCACAATATATTTGGAGCTGGCTGCATGTGTATGTTTTAAATATTTTCTCTGAGGAACTAATGTCAATCACAAAATGGAATGTAATGAAATATTTAAGGTAATGCTATAGGACTTATCATTGGCAAAATTGTCAAGCCTTTGAAATATATGTTTCCTACTCACTAATACTCCTTCTGACATCATGTTGACATCGCGTATGAGATTCAAACCCTCTGTACCTGAGTCCAGACACATCGCTGTATAACCACAAACACACACACACAAAGATGCTGGTCACTAAAACATGCTTATAATCCAAAGCACTTGTATATCAAAGCGAATTTCAAGAACCATTGACTCAGTTGTGATCATGTGACATTCGGCATCACATACTACTTGTTCTGTAAGACATCGCTTGTTTATTAAGTTAAAATTTATTGGCAATGTGTGCTCATCTTGCAGAACACTCACAGAACAAGTTATTCACAATCCAAGGTATGTGTGTGTGTGTGTGTGTGTGTGTGTGTGTGTGTGTGTGTGTATATATATATGACATAAAATATAATATGGAAAAAATGTATATTTATATTCCAACCAACGCTTTATCACTGTTGCTGCTTCTGCTGGTCCAAGCCATTGCCTTCTCTCATTTGGGTTATTAAAGAAGCCCCATACATACATTGTATACCCCACTTCTGCCCTCTATTCATGATTGTCCAGTGGCTTCCCATCCCACTAAGGGTAAAAATCAAAGCCCTTATAATGGCCCTCAAGGTCCTACATGGTGTATCTCCCCTTTCTTTTGACTTCACCTCCTTTTAGTCTTCCTTTGGATTACTATCTCTCTGCCACACAGCCTTCTTGCTGATTCTAGAACATACAAGATATGTTTCCACCATTGAGAATGCTTCCTTCTTCTCTCTCATTCTGTTCAAGACAACTCAAATGTCATTGGTCAGAGGCTTTCATCGCTTTGTATAACTAATAACTTATCTTTCCCCTTTGTCACCCCTGCTGCAATGTTTGGCCTTCCCGGTCTCCCTTGCCCCATTTCATTTCTTTCCATAACTCTTAATACTCTCTGACATACGAAATATTATTTGCTTGCTTGTTCATTATCTATTCTCCTTCACAAGATTAAGATCTTTGCATCCAGATTCTATCTGTTTTATTCCAGATAAATGTTTATTGACAAATTAATGAACGTTAAGAAAGATAAGGAAGAGTAGAATTTCTAGACTTTCTACTTGAGACAACAAAAACTCATAGTACCAACAAAATCAAATTGGTAAAAGGATTATAGTAACAGTGATGGTGAGAATGATGAAAGGGATGATACGATGATGATGATGATGACAATGACAGTGACAGCTATTTACTGACTTTGTATTAAGCACTGTCACTGTTTGCAATGCCTTTACCATATGTAGGCCCTATTCTTATCTCAGTTTTATAGACAAGGAAACTGAAACTTTAAGGAGTTAGATAACTTGCCCAAGAACACAGGGTTAGTAAATGTTAAGATCTATGCTTTTTAATGCCTATCTCTCTCCAAAGCCTGTGTTACTAACTGCTAATCTAACATCTCTACGGTAAGTACATCACTGTGCTAGGTCTCCCAAAGCAAAACAAAGCACAAAACAACACAACTCTAAGATTTCCTAAAGCAATAGTGCAAGAATAAAACCAGATTCATGGAATTAATAAACAGACCTCTTGATTATAATGGTAAACTATAATCCTGATTCACTGAGTAATACTAATCAAGAGGAAACAAATATAAGCCGATACAAAGGTAACTAAAATACATATAAAAGAAAATAATTCTCCAGATTGTAATTATTTTGTTCTTGGTCTCTGCTATCTTTCAACATCTTAGTAAACTGGTCATTTTTTTTTTTTTTGCTTGTCTTCATTAGTAACTCTCAAGTTTGCATTATTTTTCTCCCATGTTCGGTTTCTCCATGAAATGTGCCAACTCGGCTTCTGGTTTAGTTCAAGTCAATGCCATTCTTCTACACTCACTTTATGACTGCACTGTATGTCAGGGGAATTGTTGTCTACAAAACAAGCGGGTGAAAGTTACTTTGCTTTGTTCAGTTTCACACTGAGAAAGTTAGTGTGAAAAAATTAAAGGGGCAATTTCTTTAATGAAACATTTTCTGTCTAGTAGAATAGCAGTTTCTATTTTTATTTTTAAGCTTTATTTATTTGAGAGAAAGAGAGTATACCCACATGTGTGTGGTGGGGGAGGGACTGAGAGAGAGGGAGCGAGAGAATCCCAAGCAAGCTTGCACAGTGCAGAGCCCAGCATGAGGGTCAAACCCATGAACCATGAGATCATGACTTGAGCCAAAATCAAGTGTTGGGTGCTCAACCAACCGAGCTACCCAGGTGCCCCTAAAATAACAGTTTTCAAAATTAAATGCTACTGGTGGGATATATCAAGGCGAACACTCTCATGCCCTGTAACTATAAACATAAATTGATATAACCTCTCTGAGAAGGAGTGTGATACCATGTTGTTACCTGTTAATCTAATAATTCAGCTTCTGCCACTCTAGTCTGAGGATAAATGTGAAATAAAAACAAGAAAAATATGAACAAACATGTATGCTTTAGCTTATTTATCAGAGAAATATATTAGCAATAGGAGTATTTATAGTAATTATTGTACATACTTCTCTTCACAGTAATAGGAGAACTGCTAAGTAATTATGTTACTTAAATGAAATACTAAGCTGCCACTGGAAGATATATTTATGAAGAGTTTATATTCACACAAGGGAAATGATTGTGCTGACCTACTAAATGGAAACGACTAAAGGAATTCTAAATTCCATAGAATGTTGCATTTAATCATGGAAAACTAAAGGGGTTGGGGCACTAAAGAAACACAGGAAGATGTTGTCTCTGGGTAGTAATTGTGAGGTGACAGTTTTCACACTGTCTCTTGCATTTCAAAAAAGTTTATAAAAAGCATAAGTTATTTGCATAACTTAAAACTATTCACTTTTTATTTGAGGATAAAAGTAGGTTAATAGAAAATGCAACATGGATAAAATCCCAACTCTCTGATCATAGACTCTTTTTACCACACTTTCAAATGAGTAGAATATAGTTTCAATAGAAAAGCTTCCCCTGTTCTGACACTGAGATAAACAGGTAGACAACGCATTGTACTTATGTCAAACTGCATTGTTTTTTAAAAAGAAAGAGGGAAGGAAAGAAAGAAGGAAGAAAGGGTGGGAGGGAGGGAAGAAGGGAAGACAAAAAAAATGCATTTTTTAACAAAATGGAATGGTCATAAGTTCCCCCACTGGCTCTGTGAATCTGAGAAAGAAACCAAACTTCTTTGCACTTTTGTTTTACCAAAAAGGGAGTAATGATAAATTTTGGTGCAGTGGTTAGGAGCACAAA
Organism: Leopardus geoffroyi; assembly: GCF_018350155.1. Classification (NCBI taxonomy): domain Eukaryota; kingdom Metazoa; phylum Chordata; class Mammalia; order Carnivora; family Felidae; genus Leopardus; species Leopardus geoffroyi. The sequence continues at coordinate 131,033,807 of NC_059326.1, forward strand.
CACTGTAACTTCATTTTAAAGCTAAACTCTGAGGCCACCCGATCTGAGTTCAAATCCAACCTCCATCACACACCAGCTATATGACCTTGAGCAAATTAGTTCATTTTTGCATCTCAGTTCTTCTTCTGCAAAATTAGGTTAAGAAGATATTAGACTCTTGAAACTTTATTTAAAAAGAAAGTCATGTGCATAAAAAGCACTATAAAAATGTTAACTTGTGTTTTCAATCTCACTCGATGATTAATCACATTGACTTAATAGATCAGTTACTTTCTTCCAATATTCTTCTCTTACAGTTCTGTAGGTCAAAGTTAAACATGGGTATTATTGAGCTTAAACCAAGATATCAGCTGGGTTGCATTAATTTCTAGAGGCTCTGGGGGGGAAATCCATTCCCTTGCCTTTTTCAACTTCTTGGCATTCGTCGGCACATGACCCATTCCTCCACCATCAAAGTTAGTGACTTGCAGGGCTGAGTCCTCCTCATGCTGCCTCTTCTGTTTTCTGAAGCCAGGAAAGGTCCTCTGCATTTAAGAACACGTATTGACTACACTGAAACTACCACAGCAATCTAGGATGATCTCTCCTTCTCATCGTCTTTAACCTCAACCACACATGCAAAGTCCCTTTTGCCATGTAAACGAACATATTCACAGGTTCTGAGAATTAAGGCATGGACATCTTTGGGGCCATTTGTTTCCCTATCACACCTTCCCATCCCATACAAATATAGATACACATGCAAGCTATCCATTCAATGATATTACCTTTCTCTTTTGCTTCCATATAATAAAACAATTTAATAATGCCATAATTTTAGCTAGAATAAAAATAAAGTATTTTTGTCTTAACCATCATCTGTAAGGGAAAGAGAGACCACTTTTTTGCCATAGCTGTTGCTTATGGGAACACTAAAGCAGGGACTGTATTTCACGATCTTATTTCCAGGACTTATCAGATTAAAAGAAAAGCAGATCCTTGTAACCGTCTCCAAAACCTATAATAATGCCTCTGTTTTTGCCTCTTGAAGCAGGTAGCCAAGGAAATCTCTAATTATGGACAGGAGAGACTACTGTCCATTCCTCAGTGATGCTTACTCCAACTGTCTCCTGTTATTTGAGACACAAAATTCCTATCATGATATAGTCTCCATTCTTAAGGAAAAGGACTATTTTAAGAAAGTAAACATGTTATTACCTGAGATGATTAAAACAGTCATTAATACCTTGACCCAACTTCCCTTAGAAAATGGGGACACAGAGAGCAGGAGAGTAGGAAGTGATCGGGAAAGATATGAAGAAAGGATTATCAAAGCGTAGTTGATGTGCAGGCTCTATTAGACCCACTGAAGGCCACATAGGAAACCAAGGAACCTGATGGAAGGAGGGGAGATGTGTATTAAGAAATACACATCATAAATTCAGTATGTTGTCAGAGAAGGAAGAGGATGCTAGACATACTCTCCTACTCTCTTTGAGCCTCACTAAGTTGTCAGAAGTTAATGCAATGGCTGCTCTTGGGCATGAAATGCTCCTTGTCAAGACTCTGCAGAGCATGAAACTGTATGCTTATTAACAAAAGCAACAGATATTTACCAGTCACCATTTTGTGCTAGATACCCACTTAGACTTTGCTCTTTCTTACTAATACCTAATTTCTATATGTATAAAATAGGACAGAAACACCTGCCTTGCAAAGTACTGTGAGCATTAGATGAGGGAATATATGAAAAAACACCCTATAAAATTAAATATTTGACAAAACATTTTTGGGTAACAGTAGATGCTATTATACTTTTTCATTTCTATACTATGTCCTCAAACCCACTGTGAACATAACAATTTATGTTCTATGATACATGTTTTGTATAGTCGTGAGAAATCACCATTACCACCAATAGAAAAAAAGGAAGGGAAGAAGGAAGAAAGGAAGAGAACCAAAAGAACAAAGAAAGTTAGAGATATAAAGCCTAAAAGGAAATGCTTATTTTTTTTCCTTAAAGCAAATTTGTATTTGTATATAGAAAGTTTTAGTGAAAAAAATCTGTAGGCAGAAAGGTGGTATTCTTGCTTTCAAGTATAATTTTAAGTTAGTTTACAGCTCCCAAATACTATTTAGTTTAGCACTTTCGGCAGAAGCTCACTTCATGGTAGAATGCCCCCTGCATAAGTGTCATGGGCCATATATAACACAATTCCGTGGCACATCACACTCATACACACACACACACACACACACACACACACACACACACACACAGATAAGTCATTATAGGCTGTGGCACTGTGAAACATTGTAAAGAATTCTAAATGGAGTCAGGATACCAATTTGTTATCTCCTCAGCCAATAGATTCTTGTGTGTCCCCGGACCAGTCATTCAGCCTCTCTGGACCTCAATTTCCTTAACAATAGAACTGGAAGCTGGACTAGATCATTCTTAGTTACAAAAATTGCAGTTATCTCAGGCCAAAACCAATCTGTAAACTGAATTCATTTTTCAAAGCCAACAGCAACAAGCTCCCAAGGTGAACATTATAAATACAACAACTTGAGCACATGATGAGGAAGTAATCACTAATGGGAGAATAACAGATTTACATTCCACCTTCATATTTCCGACTTGTCTTACCACCTTTAAACCATCCCCAAAGCACAATAACTAGAAACATTTTTTAAAAAATAGAAGGAAGGCACCCATGGCTTCCTTTCATTATGACACCCACTGCCCACCTGGGAGAGCTTGTGCTCCATCTGTCCCATCCTCCCAGACTCCATAGATCAAAGGTTTTTAAGAGTATCTGGCGATTTATCCCAGCTTTGCCGATGCAAAATTCCACATAAGCCACCCACCCCTTGATAATATTTTGCCCTCCCCTAAATACCATGATTATCTCTCCTTTTTTTTTATCTCCTCATATTTGCAGACTCCTTCACAATCACACAAGAGCCTGAAAAACAGATCATTCTCTTTAACAACAGAGGCTAATACCTGCATTGTTTTGTAGCCCTCCAGAGTGCTTCATGTGCAATAAAGGTTGACTATTATTACACAAATTAAAATAAGAAATTCATGGACCACGATGAATCGGTCAGAGCAAAGCAAATATCTTAAATTTGTATAATCCTGTCCTATCTGGCTGCTCAAATGTGTATGCTAAGTCTCCCCAAATCCTTGTTTGCTGAGTTGTAATTCAAATTTTCAAAGGACACAGCATTTAACTAGATGTATATTATTTTCACAGCCTTCACATAGGCGCCTTAACTAGTACCTCTTGAATCAGCCTCAGCAATTTGATGACTGTGATAAACCGAATATAAGTTACAGTTCTTGGAGTTTCTTCCTTACAAAGATAAGGATTGCTGTGAAATTTCAGAGTGGATAGGTTCTCTCTCTAAAATGTTACCCAACAAGAGTTGTCTTCATATCTAGAGGTCTCAAAGCTCAGAGAGTAAAGAAACTGTTTCACAGTGTGAGGACTGGCAGACATTTCAAAATGGTTTTGCCCTTATAAACATGTGACGTGAGATTCCAGGAAGACAAATGGATGTGAGGAAAGCGCCGCCATTATCGTTTTCCCTCCTATAGGACAGGAACCATGCATATTCAAGAGCAGGGTCACCTTTGCCATACATCATTTGTTTAAAATATTGAAATAGAAAAGAATAAAAAAGAGTGTTCAGAGGACAAAAAAAAAAAAAAAAAGAAAATATCCACAAACCAGCAAGGTGTTTGTAGTTACATCCTTCCTGCTGGTCTGACCTCCTAGATCAGATGGCCATAGACTTTCCTCACAGTGCTTATCACCCTGTTTCCAAAAACAATTAGCACTGTATTGCACCCAAACTACTCGTTTTTCCGAGTTGGCCATCAACACATTAGGTCAAAGCTAAACTCACAGGAAAATGTTACAACTCATTTCACTTCTGCGATTCATTCCATGGGGGGAAAAAAAAACAGAAAAAGCTCAAGACATATTAATAAATAAATCTGAACTAGGCCAGAGTGTAATGCCCCCAATTTCAAATCCGAGAGACCACCAAGGAGCTGATACCGGTGAAAACACACAAGGGTTTATTTGCAAGCTCGAGCTTGGGCCCAAGTATATCCGACACAGTGGAACAGGGACTTGGACCCCTAGGTTAAGAGGCGTGGCAGTTTTATAGGGGCCAGTGGCCATTGAGATTGTAACACACACAGAAAGTTGCATAGTCATGTCAGTCCACACGCAGGTGGCCAATTGAATTACAATTTACCCTATAGTAACTGTTTTAACTAGCCTATCACTCTGATCAGAATTGGCACACAAGTTTGGTGGGCAAAAGGCGGGGTTTACATTCTTTCCGGTTAGGGATTCTGCATTCCTATATGAGCCAGTTTCCAGTAAGGGTGTGCTCAGCTGCTTGACTAGGGTGGGGGAGTGTCTTAAGCAATAAGTAGGTCAAGTGGGGCTCATACATGAGATGGTGGGTGTAGCACAAAATGGAGCTAGTCTTGCTCTGCTTGTCCAGGGGTAGGGTATTTTTGTTAAATTCCTTGGGTCCCACATAGAGTTCACTATAGAAGGTGTCCCAAAGCCTGGGGCTATGGTGTAATAGAAATGAACCCTGTCAAATCCCCATAAAAGGAAGTTGCTTTGTTACTCTTTCAAGGAAAAAGAACAACATTTGCCTAAAGCAGATTCTATAGAGACACAATCAAATCACACATTTCAATACCTGTTTATATCGTTGTTTGACCCTAAGTCTGCCTAATTCATTGTCAAATGCATAACCACTATAAATCATTTGCAGAATCCCTGAAACTATTACCTGCTAAGTGTTGACTGAGTAGATTGAATAGCACTAACCATAGAAATTAAAATAAAGTAGAAGTTTAGGTCCTTCAATCTTAAAGGGATATAATGAAAAACCAGGAAAACTATACACACTAAAAGTCTGGAATCTAATCTCGATATCTGTGATCCTCTTAACATTCTATCCCACGGTCCCCATTGGAATATTGCACAATATCTTCTTGCCTTCGTGATCTAACTTCAAGGTAACAATTCATTCTGGTTGGATTTAACAGTTGTTCATTTTTCAATCTGCTTTAACCTTTTTCCATCCTGACTTCTCCACAAAGACTTCCCTACTTACAGATATCAGAATACTCTCAAATTGTTAAATTCATATCTTACTTTGTTTCTCCCCACCACTTGCCCATTCTCCCTTCCAGAAACTCTCTCCTATCAGGCCCTGTTCCATGTTCCAGATCTCTCCTAAAATTTCCCACCTCCCTAGGAACTCTTTTTCAGAATTACTTGAGAGCATTCTATTTCTGCTCAGTCCTCAAATGTTGGAGTACCCCAGAAGCTCATCTAGCTGCATGGTTTTGAATCCCAAAGCATTTTTCTTCAGCCCAGATCTCTCTTCAGCAAGAGAATCAAATTTCATCTAAAAGAAACTCTGCTTATAAACTCCATGAGTATAATATTTTTAGAGCTAAACTTCTTTGTTCCCCATTCTACCTTCCATTGTCTGTCACCCAAGTCAGAAAATTGACTAGTGCAGTGCCTCGCACAGAGTTAGGTACTCAGCAAATGCTCTGTGATATATGTGAAATGGATTGTGTGTTTGTGTATGTATAATATGTGGGCCAAAAAAATAAAATTCATATTCTAAAGTGTCATTTAAAATAAGATCTAGATTGGGGCATCCGGGTGGCTCAGTCAGTTGAGCGTCCGACTTCAGCTCAGGTCATGATCTCACAGCTGACAAGTTCGAACCCCGCATCCGGCTCTGTGCTGACAGCTCAGAGCCTGGAGCCTGCTTCCCATTCTGTGTCTCCCACTCTCTCTACCCCTCCACCACTCATGCTCTGGGTCTCTCCAAAATAAATATAAACATTAAAAAAATTAAAATAAGATCTAGAAAGTATCTTAAATCTAATCTAGCCTAAGTCCTATGTAGCTAGTTAGTAACTGTTACCAGAACCTAGGTCTTCCACCACTTAAGCTTTTGCTCTTCAATTTGTAATAATTACATTCAATATTGCCAAAACAATAATCAATCATAAATATTAAGTTTCTTGTTAAGAATCCTCCCCAGTAATTTCCTGGTCCTTCTAATTCTCTGAGTTACTTCAATGAAGTTGGATAAAAATTTATTACACCTCTGCTGTCTATTGGACACTTGTATGGGTTATGTCTTTTGATTCTTATACCAACCCCACAATATATTTCCTGTTTAACTCCATTTTACAGTTGAAGAAGTAAACTGCCCAAGTACACAGGCTGGAAGTCTCCGCATAGAACATAAATACATACGGTCTATTCTCTTGCTGTTATCCTCAGTGGTATCACTTAGACCCTTTACTGTAGTTCATCCCTATCCTGGCCATACTGCTCATGATTTCTTAGAAGACATATGTGCCCTTCATTTTTAAATAGCTGCCCCCCCAAAGAAACACTAAGAAATGTGTTATTCCTCATTATTTCCCATAGTCAGACTGAAGACCAGATAAAAAATTGTTCTTCATTCCTTATGTTTCAAACAAAACCTCCTAAGAGTCTTTAACTTTCCACAGCAAGCTGTAAATTCTATCAAATATCCTGTTCTGGGCACCTGGGTGGCTCAGTTGGTTAAGGGTCTGGATCTTGACTTTGGCTCAGGTCATGATCTCAGGGTTTCTGAGTTCAAACCTGCATTAGTCTCTGCACTGACAACAGGAAACCTGCTTAGAATTCTGTCTCCCTCTCTGGGGCACCTGGGTGGCTCAGTCAGTTAAGCATCTGACCTCAGCTCAACTCATGCACTGTCTCTTTCTCAAAAATAAGTAAATATTTTTTAAAAATTAAGAATTCTGTCTCTCTTTCTCTCTGCCCCTCCCCTGCTTGCTCTCTATCTCTCTCTCAAAATAAATAAAAACAGGGGTGCCTGGGTGGCTCAGTTGGTTGAACAACTGACTTTGGCTCAGGTCATGATCTCACGGTTCATGAGTTCTAGCCCCGCGTCGGGCTCTGTGCTCACAGCTCAGAGCCTGGAGCCTGCTTCAGATTCTGTGCCTCCCTCTCTCTCTGCCCCAACCCATTCACACTCTGTCTCTGTCTCCCTCTAAAATAAATAAACACAAAAAAAAAAAAAAGAAAGGAAAAAGTAAATAAAAAGAAAAATAAAACCTAAATAAATATCCTATAAAATTTCCAATGCAAAAAAGGTTCATTTACCAAGGGTCGGGTAAATGTAAAAAAAAAAAATCCTTCCAACAGACTTCAAGCAGGAGATGACTCTCCAAGATCCCTCTTTCACCGTCCCTTGCGTTTGTGGTGGGATGTTACCTCTTTCACACCTAGTTCCCTGAAAACTCTCAAAAGCCTTTCTCTGACACAGGTATACATCAAAGCTTTCATATAGAAGACAATAATTGACTTTCATGAAATCACAACTTTATGTATGTGAACTGTTACGTTTAAAACTGAAACCCTCACAGCCTACAGTTGACTGCTAATAGTCTTTTCCTTTTTTATATTCACATCTTATTATTTGTGGGGAAGAAAGTCAATTAACCTTTCCAGGAAAATCATATTACAATTAACTCTTCAATATGTTAAGTAGTAAAAGTGTTTCAACAATACACTTTCCTTTTGAATTGTTATAAAACCTTTGGCTAGAAATTAATGCAGCAAATTCACAACAAGATAAAAATTCAAAACAAGCTATTGTTCTCCTCCCTTCAATAGAGAAAAATAGTTTTGAATCCACATACAAATTTTAAATGGGCTTACTTTTAAAATTTCAGAGAAAAAGGGAATATGAAAAGTAGAGGAAATATAAGGTAATAATTTTGGATACTGAATCCTTCAGCAACAATTGCCATTACCTTTCAAAACTATTTAATGCATTACCAGTTTTTTTCTGTATCCTTTACTGAATTACGGATTCAATTCTGATTTCTACTTTCACCTTAGTGGAGTCTGCACTTATTAATTTCCTTGTAGTGCCATCCCTCCAATTTATGCAACTGCGTTTGAACATCATCAGAAATATCTAGTAAATAGGAAACAATGAACTTCCTAGTACTCTCAGGAATTGACAAGAAGCAGGTTTGTATTTTTCATCTCTTTTTCACACAGGTAACATGGTGAGAATGAACTTAGGAATGGATAGATCCAGATTTGAATCTAGACTCTGCAGCTACAAAGGAGTATGACCTGGGGGCAAGGTCTTACATTTTGTTGAATAACAACACAGACAAAGCAATGATCTTTAAATCTTGAGATTTCCACATGTCAATGGAGCTAATTATAATGTGAGGATTCCATGAGATAAAGTTGTATAAAGCACCTGGTAGATAAACAAGGCTTAATAATGGCTCTGTTCCACTGCCAGAACTTACTGGCTCTGTTCCACTTCCGGTTTATAGCCCTATGAACAGAAACCTTTTTGAAGACCTAAAGCAGTGACTCGTAATCATAAGCTTCTCAAATCACTTTTGTGGGTTTGCTCCCTTTTGTGAAAACAAAATGGTATTGTATTCCAAGTAAGCATTCAGACCACAAAACATGTTAAAAGATTGAATGTTAGATTGAATTTTATGAGACTAGAGAGATTAATGTATTATCTTCCTTACATGGGGAATTTGTAAAAATAATATTAATAATGTAATAATAATGAGAAACCTATTTGAAGCTTACGTACTACAAAACAGTATATGAACATCACTGTTGTGTACATCTGAATTCTCAATGAAGCATGTCACATTCTGAGGAAGCCTCTTCCTCCATGGCCTTCTGTGCTCTCATTAAGCAAGTCCCTTGGAGGGGCGCCTGGGTGGCGCAGTCGGTTAAGCGTCCGACTTCAGCCAGGTCACGATCTCGCGGTCCGCGAGTTCGAGCCCCGCGTCGGGCTCTGGGCTGATGGCTCAGAGCCTGGAGCCTGTTTCCGATTCTGTGTCTCCCTCTCTCTCTGCCCCTCCCCCGTTCATGCTCTGTCTCTCTCTGTCCCAAAAATAAATAAACGTTGAAAAAAAAAATTAAAAAAAAAAAAAAAAAAGCAAGTCCCTTGGAAATAATGTTTTACACATCTAACCTCAAAAGGATTTAGCATATGGTCTCTTCATCTCATCCAAACTTGGAGGGAAAAAAATCATAAAGACCATTTACTCCAGTCTACGACAGATGGTCGCCAAGCCTGGCTTGAGGGCAAGCAAGCTTCGCAGGCAGGCCTCTAACTTTTGAGGTGGACTACTTCTGTGTGAGTCCTAAATTCTTAGTTCCTGCTCCTGCTAAACCCAAATCTGCCTCCTCCTTATTTCTTCCAGTTGATTCCAGTTCTGTCCTATGGAACAATACAGAAAACCGGGGTCCCTACTTTCATGGTATGGTAAGCTATCCATTGTCTTCCTTTACTTCAGAACACAGCACCCAGGTTTTTCTCTGGAGAACTACCCCTCACCAAGTTTCAGTATGTTTAGATCTGGGCCATTGATTGTTACTATCTCCAGGTGTGGGCCTATGATTTCAACATGGATGTAAACAATTCTCCCATGACCACAGTTATTAATTCAGGAAGGAGCACAAAATCTAATTCAGGCCAGGACTTTTGCTTTGAATGGTTGAGCAATAAAAACACTCAGTGACCTTTACGGTAGACTTGAAAGTGTAGACCCTCTGGCCACCATTTTGTCCATGGGAAACAAGAGCATCTCCGAAAATGTAGTCAACACAGAAAAAGGCAGTACAGAAAGAGTGACAGGGTCCTAAAATATCCAGCCAAGTGTGAAGGTGGAGCTAGATCCCTGAAGTTTTCAGTTATATTAATTAAAACATTTAATTTTTTTCTTAAGTTTGTTTGGGTAGGATTTGCTGTCCCCTGCAGTCAAAACAATCTTGACTGACACACACATATCAACATTCTACACATATTTGAAGATTGATATTACTTCTTCTCCATAATCTTCTATTATTTCAGACATAAATTCTCAATTCCTTTCATTTCCACTCATATTACAAATTTACCTAATGTCTTTCAAATGTGGTTATTGTGCTCCTTAGTGTCTTCTGAGTAAAATAAGAAGAAAAAATAAAAAGTTTGTAAACAAACGGTATGTAAAATGAATATAGACAAAGAAAATTTTAATCTACTTTATGAGAATCATTTTCAAACACCTTAGAAATACTGCTCCGTGTCAATTAACCTGCCAACTTCAATCTTTGTGATCTTACCAATAAATACAGTTTCCAAAGGACCTCCATTTGGTAACTCTTTATTAGCAACTGAAGTCATTAAAAATTTCAATCCAACTACGTTTGTTTCCTAATATTCCATTGTTACAATTCTCACAAGCTGAAAAAAAAACTGTCTCCAATTAATTTAAGATTCTAAGGTTTTCTGCTTAACCAATTCAGCACATATTTCTGTACCGTGTGCAATTTTGACGCTATATTTTGTGAAAATACTAGCAGGTTGCTGGAGGGTACATGGGAGGGGGGGATGGGATAAATGGGTGATGGCCATTAAACAGGGTACTTGTTGGGATGAGCACTGGGTGTTATATGTAAGTGATGAATCACTGGGTTCTACTCCTGAAACCAACACTATATTATATGTTAACTAATTTGAATTTAAATTAGTATATTTTTAAAAATAAGTTTTTAATTATAAAAAAATAGCTAAGACATACATAGTCCCTTAATTTGAAGATTTTATACTTGCTGGGTTAAAACATTTATAACTCATCATGACCACCATCACCACCATCAACCATAGGGCTCCTATTCATTTAACTAGTGCTTAAACTATGACAAGCTTGGTGCATAGTGCTTTGCAGATATAATCTCATTTAATCCCCTTAACCTCATGACATGGTATTACTATCACAAATTTACAGACAAGAAAACTGAGGGAGAGGTAAGTTAAAAAACACGTCTGAGGAAGCCAACAAAATCCTCAAGGAGAAAGCAGGCAAAAACCTCTTTGACCTTTGCCACAACAACTTCTTACTCAACAAGTCTCTGGAGACAAGGGAAACAAAAGCAAAAATGAACTATTGGGACCTCATCAAAATAAAAAGCTTCTGCACAGGAAAGAAAACAATCAGCAAAACTAAAAGGCATCCTACAGAATGGGAGAAGATATTTGCAAACGACATATTAGATAAAGGGTTAGTATCCAAAATCTATATTACCAAACTCAACACCCAAAGAAACAAATAATCCAGTGAAGAAATGGGCAAAAGACATGAATAGATACTTCTCCAAGGAAGACATCCAGATGGTCAACTGACACATGAAAAGATGCTCAACATCACTCATCATCAGGGAAATACAAATCAAAACCACAATGAGATACTACCTCACACTTATTAGAATGGCTAACATTGACAACTCAGGCAACAACAGATGTTGGTGAGGATGCAGAGAAAGAGGATCTCTTTTGCATAGTTGGTGGGCATGCAAGCTGGTGCAGCCACTCTGGAAAACAGTATGGAGGTTCCTCAAAAAATTAAAAATAGAACTACCCTACGACCCAACAACTGCACTACTTTATCCAAGGGATATTTATCCAAGTGATACAGGTGTGCTGTTTCGAAGGGGCACATGCACCCCCACGTCTACAGCAGCACTATTAACAATAGCCAAAGTATGAAAAGAGCCCAAATGTCCATCGATGGATGAATGGATAAAGAAGATAGAGTATTACTTGGCAATGAAAAAGAATGAAATCTTGCCATTGGCAACTACATGGATGGAACTAGAGGTAGAGGATATTAGGCTAAGAGAAATTAGTCAGAGAAAGACAAATATCATATGACTTCACTTATATGAGGACTTTAAGAGACAAAACAGACGAACCTAAAGGAAAGGAAGCAAAAATAATATAAAAAATGGGAGGGGGACAAAACATAATAAACTCTTAAGTATGGAGAACAAACAGAGGGTTACTGGACGGATTGTGGGAGGGGGGATGGGCTAAATGGGTAAGGGGCATTAGGGAATCCACTCCTGAAATCATTGTTGCACTATATGCTAACTACCTTGGATGTAAACTTAAAAAAAATAAATTAAATTAAAAGACAAAAAAAAGAAACATGTCCGAAGTCACACAATTTATAAAGACAAAGTCAGTAACGAACGCTAAGTCTGTTTCTCAGACCATATTTTTACCAATCATACAAGTCTGTCTCTAATCTCTATAGTATTATAAAGGTTAAATGATATGATTTCTATATTATTTATCCCTATAATACTAGGTGGAATTTATGCAAACGATGTTTTGAGGTTAATATAATGGGAAAAAACCAAGTACTTCTGCTTAGTGGTAGGACTTCTTAAAGGGATGACATTTTTAAATGAATGTATTTCTTTTCAAACAAGAAAGGGACATGAACAAACAAGAAAACTCAACACATCAAATAGATGCTAAGAATGAATGTGTAAAATATATTGCAAATGTTTATGACAATCAGAACTCTGTGGAAAGTCCTTTTCTTTCTAGATCACCTGAGCATATGGGTAGGACTGGCCCTGAACTGATTGGGACAATACTTCTTGGCCTTTGTCTCCTTTTCCATGCTCCTTCACCATCCAGATTCACATACTATTGCTTTCTCCTTCCTTTAGATTCTTGCATCCTTTTGTTTTCTCCTTCCATTCCTAAAACAAGCTTTTCTTCATAATCTATCTGAAGGACAGAATCCTGGTATGGCAATCTGTACTTTGGACTGCATTTATGTCATCATTACTAATTGCAAGAGATTTGAGCCTGATTTCTGGTTGTTGCATAAAAGTCTTTAATTTTTTTTTCAAGCAAGATTTTCTGGTGTAGAAGGAGAGGTTGAGAAATGCCTCTGAAGTCACACTGCATAAGCAATCAAACCACACACCCAACATGGACATTTGGTGCTGTTGACAGACAGTACGCACCTGCTTTCCTTCTTTCTGCTCCTCCTTCCTGGGCATTGCTCCCATTTTCAAAGAAGCTCTTGCTTCCATTTCTGTGGACAAGATGCTGGTCAAATGCCAGATACAGCCTTTCCTAAATCTCTTGCCAATGCTAACAACAAAGAAAAGTTAGCGAGTTTTGTTTTATAACTTTGTATTGTCCCACCTCCTCCGTGATAAACATATTAATGAGCAGTGAAATGACAAAAGGCATACAACATGCAGATAATTTGCTAAGTGGATAAAGAGATGCTAAATAAATAGTATAACATAATTTACAATTATTATTTTGGAAAGAAGGCAATCAAGGCCTCATGACTTTCATTACTGTGTATGCCAGAGTGAGGAATATGTTAAAATCGGACAAAATACGAATTTAAATGTACAAATGCAGTATCCTTCAATTAAACACACTTGAGTTCTTTCTCATCCGAAAACCAAATAAACAAACAAAGACCCATTTTGGGCAAATAATTTTAACTCTCTCCTTGACATCCCCTCTCCCCAGGCAATACATTCAAATAGAATATTCACAGATTCAAAGAGAATAAAGTAAAAGAGCCATCTGGGGGAAGCGCATGCAATGAATATCCATACTTTACAATACCTGTCTCTGAAACGGAGTTTCCATTTGATCCTGTACTAATATTATGAACACGGTACTCCTTTCAAATGTACAAAAGATTAATGTAAGAGCTGAAGTAAAGACTTAATACTTTTTTTAAAAGGGTGTCATTTCAAAACATTATTGTTACACCATGACTTAAAAAAGTTGATAATGTTCTTAACAAGGTCTTGCTGCTTGAAGATTTCCTGTCGGCTGTGACACTTCGAGAAACCAAGAATAAAGCAACAGGGTCGTCAAAACCGGGCTGGAAACACTTCCTGTCAAGCATAGCATAGGCTTCTCACGATTTTTGGTGTGCCATACATTCGTATGCTGCTTTTCCCTTGGCAAGGCTTTTTAAACGTCTTAACAGACTGCTAAGAAATAACAAGCGTTCTTTTGTTTGTCAGATTTTAGGCATTGTGGGGGACATTTGAAAGCTACGTGGGTTCATTTTACTCCATTCCAAGTTAAGAATGTAACACTTTTTAAAAGAGCCGCTCCCTTTGATCTATGTATGGATCAGTGTGGAGGCTGTCATCTTTTACCAGAGGATGTTAACAGGAGTTCAACATTCAAATCCTGAGCTTTGTCAGGGAGAATGCACTGCCCAGGAAGAATAATGCCACCCTAGTCCCTTCTGAACAGAGAAATCTGTTCACAAAGTGCAGTTAATCTGGAAAGTATTCCTTCTTTCGGGTGCAATGATATTTGAAGACTGGAACGTTGCCTGACACATAGGTGATCAGAAAATATTTACTGAAGTAGCCCATTCCTCCCTTGAAATAGCCTAGGCAAAAAAAAAAAAAAAAAAAAAAAAAAAAAAAAAAAAAAAAAAAAAAAAAAAAAAAAAGTGGTGGAGGGAGCAGAGGGAAGGGAATCCAGACTAGAACCAGAACAGAAATAATGCTCCTGTACCACAGGATCTTGGGTCTCAGAAATTCCTTGTGAAGAGAAATTAAAAATTCTTGTGAGCACCCTATTGGATGACATTTACAAGTCATGTTTGGCATGCTTTAAATGCATATGTTTTTCTTGGAGCACCTCCCTATGCAGTGCTGATTTATTACAATGCGATATGTCGCAAAGTTTTTATGTTTAAATATGCAAATCCATTACAAGATTTGCAGTAAAGCTCATAGATTGTTCTCATGACCACTAAAGCGGTGCAGTAGAACAAACATTCTCAGCTGAATGTAGACTCACTAAATTTGCTTACCCTACAGTGGCCACATTTCCTGCCATTATTTTATTTTCTGATGAACATTTAACCACACTGGGTAACAAGAAAGTGTAAATGTGCTTGAGATACTCCAAAAGTTCCAGAATGTATTATCATCCCAAATGTTAAAATCCAAGTATAATAACCACTTCAGTCACGTCCAGGCAATGGTCAAGAAAACAAAAAAGGTAACAATCAGTAGGTAACTGTGGATTGGGAGAAGTTATATGGCATAATGAAGAGAAATATAAACATCACTACAGTCTTAGAAATTGCTAAACATCATTGTGTCAATGAAAACCAGAATAAATTTTGACTGGAGACCTATCAATATTTCAAAAGATTTGATGACAAAAGAAGAATGAGGTATGATCCTGGGAATACATCTACGTAAGAACTGGGATAACACAAGTCTATGAGCACTGATTCAGTTAATACTTCAATTTCTAGGATATTCATCCTTACCCTCCCAACACACACAATGGTAAGAGTATAGTGCTAATTCCCAACACACACAGCAGTAAGAATACAGTAAGTGGTAAGAATGCTAAGGGTATAAAGTTCAAGGTATGTCAATAGACACTTATTTCCCAAATTACATGACTTATTTAACAATCTAGCTATTGAGGTATATACATACATGTACACACAGGTATGTAAACTTGGCTGATAAGGAGGCTTCTTAGAAATGCCAGTTGACCCTTAGTCACAAATGCTGTATCCTGGGCATAAATGCTAGTCCACTAAGCAGTATAATTGTTATATTTTCATGCTTCCTTTGGTGATTTTGCAATGCCAATCTTTACCATGTGCTTTCCAACTTCAAACACCTCCCCACTTCCAACTTTCTCACATGATCAGAGCAGGTGGTTTGACTCCTTCTGTAGGTTGGTCCTAGTGTCACTGGAGTATAGAAATAGGTTTGGAAGTCTCTCATGGGGATGCCATTCCATGACCCTCTCTGCTAACCTCCCCTGCCCACGGTCTGATGAGATTGCCAGCTACTGGTGCTTAGTGACTGTCATGTAAATTTTTGTCATTCTGGTATCCCAGGCTATTTTTATTTTCTAAAATGCCATACATCTCTTGGGGGGATGCCATTATTTTAGCCATTTTAAAAACAATCTGAAGAAATCATCTAGAGAATTTTATGCATCACTAAAGTTCAAATTAAACAAAGTTATACTTTTTAAAAGTATTCTATAACCTCCCTCATCTTCAACAAATTACAGGGGAGGGTAGTAGAAATCCACAGAGCAAAGCATCCATTGCAAGAATTCCTACTGTAATTGAATTCCTGAATTGAATTCCTACTGTAATTCAAACAAGTAGAATATCAACATGACTGTACTGAAACAGATACAGGGAGTGCTATAGAAGAATCTCTATCCACACATGATGAAAATAAGCCAAAAATATAGATGAGTACAAACTGATAATACTTCTTTTGAAACAAAACTACAACTTGATTTCAATAAAAAGTTTGTAGCTCCTAAAAAAGTTATTTAAAATGATCTTCAAGTATTCAAACAGGAGGTGAAATTATTTTAAGATAAAAATATCAGAGAACAATATCTAGCATTACTTTGTATCTCTCTTCACCAATGTCCTCCTAGTATAAAGTCAGAAAGGATTGGTTCAGCAGCTGAAAAACTTACAAGAAAATATACTCATGAGTAAATCTGTCACTACAGGTGCATTTGAAGATTTGTTTAAGATCACACTTTTTCAAATGTTCAAAGAATATATTCCATTGTCAAATAATATATCCCACCTGTATCTATCAAATAATATATTCTAATATACTGAATCATTACTTCATAAATGTATTCCAATTTTTATTATTAATTTTTTTTCATTTTTGGTAGTGTCTAGTTTTACTTTTGGAATACTTAATTTTTCCAAATTTATTCTGCAAATAATATTCATAATTCATCAGCTAATATTTAAATGATATCATAGTCCTCACCATTTTTTCTACTTAACATTTTTTAACTCATCGATGCCTTCTTACATTTGAAATATATTAAGTATTATACATCATTATTTTTTTAATTCTAGACACTATTAAAATAAAATGTCAGTGTTAATATCCACACTTTCATATTAACACAAAATAAGTGCTAAAATATTGATATTATCATTTTGTTTTGGTATATGCTCCTCCTCTTGTTCTGACTGAATTTAGTTCAGCAAACCCCCTTTCTCCCAGCTACCTTTATTCCTTTTTCTGCGACATCTGGGCTTTGAGAGAATGGGAAGTAGTTCTTTACTATTTGCTATCAGATAGCTTTAGTCTAGAAGGCGAGAGGAAGTCACAGACTGTCACATGACAGTCATGATGGACAGGACAGTGGGTAAGAAGCCATGAGTCAGACACATATACCATATTTTTTGACCTGACTCTCCAGGATCCTCTAACTTTTCTCCAAGAGCAGCTGAGGGAAATGGCTTCTTGGAGCCATTTTCACAATGACCACTTGAAATGCCATATTTATGAGAGGGAAGCTTTCCTAGAAAATAGGACATCTCCATGAGATGTCAACATCACAGCTCATTCTCCAGGAAAAAAAAAATAGTAAACTTAAATTCTGAATTCTAGAATATGAAGTTGCATCAGGCAGGATTCTCAAGTTTAAATGACACTAACTCCAGCTATCTTAAACAGGAAAATTTTCATTATTAGAAAATAATGGACTAGCTTATATAATCCATAGGGAAGCTTCAAAAATAATGCTCAAAAGTCCAATGGGAACCAAAGAAGACCAGGCAGCCTGGATGACACCACAGGCACCCTTCCATTAGGATACTTCCCAGACCACCTCCAGTGCTTTGCCAGTGAATTATTCCACTGCTACTGTGCATGAAATGTAAATCACTCCTTTAATTTTGTATCCTTTCTAAGTCCTGACCAGGAACACCCAACCGATAAAGCATAGTTCACATGTCTTCACCCTAAAGGTCTGAGACTCTCCAACTACAATTAAGAAATTCCCTTAAATAGGAAAGCATGTAGATGCTTGGGTGCCAACCAGTATTACCACCACCAAATGTCTACAACAAGCCCTAGATTTCCATTCCATCATGTTCTGGCCATAAAAGAAATGTTAAAATTAAAATATCCTGTCATTTCTTGAAGTGGGATGTATTTTAAGGCACAACTTGAGAGTTAGGTAGGCCTGTCCATTGGATAGGGAAGCCAAAATGGCAATTGTTTTGGATTCTGGGAATTGGCCTTCAGTGTTCTCAGATATGTTGAGGAGGATCAAGTCCACGTTTCAAGAGACTTGGGACTTTTTTGAAAGACTAAATAATGTATTTTTAAAACAGTAAAGAGGAAAAGAGATAATGTAAAAGCTAATAGTAAATACATATAACAAAAATGTCTAAGGGTTTATTAAATCATCTCTCAACTTGGGGCACCTGGGTGGCTCAGTCGGTTAAGCGGCCGACTTCGGCTCAGGTCACGATCTCGCGGTCGGTGAGTTCGAGCCCCGCGTCGGGCTCTGGGCTGACGATGGCCCAGAGCCTGGAGCCTGCTTCCGATTCTGTGTCTCCCTCTCTCTCTGACCCTCCCCCGTTCATGCTCTGCCTCTGTCTCAAAAATAAATAAACGTTAAAAAAAAAAATTAAAAAAAAATCATCTCTCAACTTTGTGTGACATACAAACCCATTTCAGAGTAATTATGAAATAGAAACTCTATTCTATTAGGAATTTCTAAAATAACTCCATCAATTTGTAGGAGTTATAATAAAGATCTAAAATCTTTTCATTTATTTTATTTTATTTTATTTTATTTTATTTTATTAGTGTTTATTTATTTTTGAGAGAGAGAGAGACAGAGCATGAACTGAGGAGAGGAGGAGAGAGAGGAAGACACAGAATCTGAAGTAGGCTCCAGGCTCTGAGCTGTCAGCAAAGAACCCAATGCCGGGATCAAACCCACGAACTATGAGCTGATGACCTGAGCCAAAGTTGGACACTTAACCAACTGAGCCACCCAGGCACCCTATGATCTAAAATCTTTTAGATCAATAAACAATTATAGATTATACTAATAATTTATCTGATGTGATTTTAATAATATTCATGATACACACTCATTTTTATTTCTACCCTTTAAAGAGGATATTTTCAAGGGGAAAATGTATTTAAATTACTTATGATTTGAGTAAATATTAAACTGTCTTATGTTCTCATGCTATTTTCATGGGCCAAATGTATATTTAAACACAGATTGAAAAAAATAACAGTTGAACATTAGCTACAGTTTTAGCATCAAAATAAGACAAATATGTGCTTGTATATATATGATATTTTGAATTCTTGCCTTCTGAATTATTTCTTGTAATTTCCATGCTTAGTTACTACAAGATGGCATGAAAAAGTTCTAGACTATTATTTTCAAGGCCCTCTTATCAAACCATTGAAGATATAAAAAGTGTTATTTGCTATGAAATGAAAGAGTAAACTAGACATAACTTTTCTTTTTAACATTGTTTTTTATGATACTAAAGATATCATCATGTGATGCACAGAAATTTAAATCAGATGCATTTTCTGGGTGCCTGGATGGCTAAGTCGGTTAAGTGTCCGACTTCGGCTCAGGTCATGATCTCACAGTCCATGGGTTCGAGCCCCACTCAGGCTCTGTGCTGACAGCTCAGAGCCTCGAGCCTGTTTCAGATTCTGTGTCTCCCTCTCTCTCTGCCCCTCCCCTGCTCACGCTCCCTGTCTCAAAAATAAATAAACAATAAAAAAAATTAAATCAGATGCATTTTCAATTTATGGATCTGATGAAAAGGATTATTATCGTTTTATGCTGTTAACATGTATTTTTGCCATTAGTGTTTCTTTTGTGGGCTTTAAACAAAATGTCCTACAGGGAATATAACATTTTAAGTAAATGGATAAAAATTAGAAATGATTAAAACTGTACATGAGCTTGAAGGATAAAAATCCAGCTCAGTTTCACCCAATATGGAATTATTTCATTTAAAAATTATTTTCAGGCAGAAGTCATTTTCAATTACTTAAATCAGTAAAATCATACCTGTAAGCAGAGAAAACTTCTAGTCTTATTTGAAATTCCCTGTTATTTTCCTCTTACAGAATCTACATGTAGTTGTGCAAAAGCCCAAAGTCAAACCCTGGACTGCCCTAAATGTTGGGAGGCACAAGAATTTACTTTCAGTGACATCATCCTCAGTTACAGAATTGTTCTTTTTGTCTTAGAATCCAAAGATTCCAAGTGTGTGCCCACTCTTGACACAGAATGTCGCTATTGTGTCTCCACCCCTCTTTGTCAGCAAGCATGGTCTCATTGCTCAGTGCTGAGAGGAAGCCTATCCAATCAATGTGTAGCTTTTTCAGAGACAGTAACCGTGCATAAACACCTCTCCAAACTTGCTCAAGGAATATAATCTAGCCACTTGGGATGACTTAAAATAAGGATCACACCAATTTTCAGAAAATTTACAGCTGCATTATCTGCTCGTGCAGCGGACAGCAGAAGTGAGTCCTCTGTATTTACCAACAGAACTGTGGCTGATTCTCAGATAATTAGCATATTATCATCACATAATGGTGTAGAATCCTTTATGAGGCTTCTTTATGATTCCCTGTCTGACATTGACGTTGGAAAGCATGTTAAACTGGTTTTCTAAAAGGACAAGAGGAAAATAATGAAAGCAAATGAAGTAAAAAGCCCCCAAGACCATGGGCACAGGAAACCAGCAAAAATTTGCTTATGTTGAGTCCTACTTGGCTCACTAATAGTCCTCCTGCTGTGTTAAATGCTTTCTTTCTCCTCCCACTTCTAGGGGGAAATACGGTTTAGAACACATCTGAGCTACACATCTGAGCTAGAAAATTTTGTGAATTTTTAAAAAATTATTTATGAATAAGTTATAAAACCTACCAAGTTCTTATCCCTTTAACAGTTCCAGGAAGAAGGCAATAGATTACTGTACCTCTGGTGTCAATAATGCCTAGAAACCCTCCTGCTCTAAGCTCGAAGACAAAAGGGCAGGTTAAATATTTTCCCTGTAATGTGCTTCTGAATGGTAGGAAACTCTACTCAGATAATTCCATAAGGGGCTTTTTTTTTTTTTTACAGTGAATTTGAAACAGTGAATTGTTAAACATGTGCCCATTGACTGTGACTTGCTTAATTTCTATTGTCCCCACAAAATTCTAGGATTCAGTTGCAAAGATACCATAATGGGTTTTTATATTTGTTTGTTGTTGTTTTCCACTCGATCTCCTGTGTCTAGACAATGCCTATATCAAAAAAGGAACTCATTAAATACTGATGAGTCCAACAGATGAAGGGATTCATGGACAAATCATTGTACCAGAAGTGCTGTCAGTTGAACCCTCTGTAATGATGGATATGTTCACATAATGTTCATCTGCTAGGGTAACTACCAGCAACAATGTGGTAACTACTGAGCACTTAAAATGTGCCTAATGCAATTGAAAAAACTGAAATTTTAATTTTACCTTATTTTAATTAAGATTTAATTAGTCACATGTGGCTAATGACAAACATATTGGATAAGATAGTTCTAGATACTAGGGATATAATCATGACCGGGACATAGCGTCTGTCTTCAAGGAAAGCTCCTTGAACAACAAGCTCAAAAACCATGAAAGTCTTCATAAAATGCAAGGCATTTGATCTGGTTATGCAGGCTAAATTACAGAATTTAACCTATAGTGAGGATTCAGTATATCACGTAAGACACATACTAAATAGCATGTCCAATGGCTAAAGACAACATTTTCTATTTAACTTATAATAACTCATGTAACTACACAAAAAGTCGACTTGTTTTGAGGATTAAAAAGTATATAAAAGGTACAGAGATAATATACTGTGAATATACTGTGTATATAATAGTGTGTGTGTGTGTGTGTGTGTGTGTGTGTATTAAAAAGTATACAAAAGGTACAGAGAATATATACTGTGCATTTACTGTGAATATAATACTATGTATATATATGTAATTTATGTATATAATATACTGTGTGCGTGTGTGTATATATATATACACACATACAAAACACATTATTATTTAAGAAAAAGTATTATTCTATAGCTGAAATCCATGTTGCTCATCATTAAAATAAAAAACCATAATTGATTTTCTACTACTTATGCATATTTGGTGGATTTGTTTGTTTTTGCTAGTGTATTGGTATAGTTTTTTTTTTTAAGTCTACCATTCCACAAATCAGTGCTTGCTACTTTGATAAGAAAAACACCTAGGATCCTTTAGGAAAAACAATGATTTAAGTAAAAAAGCTATTGTGAATGGTCTCAACTATACCAGACCAAAAAGGAATTATATAGCTCATACATGGCATTTACTGGCATAGCTAGCTTTCATAGTAAGGAAAAAGAAAAAGAGAAGAAAGAAGTCAGTGCACAGGATCAAGAATCTCCAGCATTGGGGCGCCTGGGTGGCGCAGTCGGTTAAGCGTCCGACTTCAGCCAGGTCACGATCTCGCGGTCCGTGAGTTCGAGCCCCGCGTCAGGCTCTGGGCTGACGGCTCAGAGCCTGGAGCCTGTTTCCGATTCTGTGTCTCCCTCTCTCTCTGCCCCTCCCCCGTTCATGCTCTGTCTCTCTCTGTCCCAAAAAAAATAAAATAAACGTTGAAAAAAAAATTTATAAAAAAAAAGAATCTCCAGCATTAAGCAATCTTCAAAAATTGTGGCCTAAGGGCACCTGGGTGGCTCAGTCAGTTAAGCATCTGACTTCAGCTAGGGCCATGATCTCACGGTTTCTGGGTTCGAACCCTGTGTTGGGCTCCGTGTTGACATCTCAGAGCCTGGAGCCTGCTTCGGAGTCTGTGTCTCCCTCTCTCTCTCTGCCCCCTATCTGCTCACTCTCTGTCTCTCAAAAAATTTTTTTAAATGTTAAAGAAAAATGTTTAAAAATCATGGCCTACACTCCTAGAAGCAAACAATATAGGCACATTCCTTTGATTTCATTTCTTATAGCTTTAGTTTATAAGAGACAAGGTTAAATAGCTCCATCTAGAGATACTTGTGGCAGATCTTAGGGATCCACAGACTAGAAATCATCACATGTGCCAAGTCCTGGGCCAATTTCTGTTGGTTCTTCAAAGGAGCTCATAAATAAATCACCCCACTGATCCTAGATTATATCTACAGCAAATCTGGGAGAAACCACTATACAGCAGTCATTAGAATTTATAAAATGTTATATTCCTTAAAGGTTAAGTTAAACTTGTATAACTCCACTTAAAAACAAGCCCCTATAACAAGTGAGATGGATAAATAAACAAAGCATTACGGTGGCTTTCAAATGAGCTTAGTAGCATCTACAGATACAACCTATAGAGCCATGCCAAATTTGCTAACAAAGCAAAGCCAGCTGTAAAGCCATACAAGCCTATACTATACTGTTGCTGAAGATGAAATGGTGTGTAAGAGCCAACACATTCTCTGACTCTAGGGGGCTGGCATTCTAGGAGGATAAAGGCATTAATCAAATACTATATTTAAAAATCATAACACAATAAGAGCTATCAGTAACAGTTAAATGGTGTGAGGAGTACAACAAAAAGACCTAGAAAGACTTCCATGAGGAAAGGACACTGGAGCTCAAATATGCAGATTAGGTGGCAACTAACAAGGTGAGTAAAGGAAGGATGAGTACTGCGTGCAGAGGACGAGAAGGCACAAAGACCGGCACAGAAAGAAACACTAAAATTCAAGAAAGGAAAGCAGACACAGGTGGATGAGCTGGAAAGAGCGAGAGAGTGGGGAGAGCCGCTCTTACATTCTGGGCGGACTAGAATGCACCCTACTGTAGAATGCACCATGCTCTCTGCCACGTGTTGTGTTTCCCACTTTACCCTGACATTTACAGATAGGCAGTATCTGTCCCTCCCTGTATCTGTCTCTACTACTGCTTTGGTTCCTCTACTGGAATGAGCAGAAATGCTTGCATCTTTCTCCAAAGGGCCTCTGAAGACAGGTCATATGGGAAAACTCTGGGAATATATAAAAACTAAGCAATGGGGGAAAGCTTCGAGGATCCGGTGCCTAGAAAATGGCACTCTTTCCTACGAGCAAGACTGCAAAAAGTTGACCCCTCAAAAGGGAGGAGGAATTACAAAGAGCCCAGACAGCTTTGGGGGGTTATGGATATATTCATTATTTTGACTGTGGTGATGGTTTCCCAGAGATAACTATGTCATGAAAAGTTTCAGAGTGCAATTGATTTTTCTACCACAGATTGATTTTTAAGATGCCTGCCCCAATATAAAAATGAGGTAGTACAAAAACAATTAGACATGAAGAAAATGCAAATAATAACATATATAAAGAATATCATCTCAATGGATAAAGAAATTGTGGTTTATATACACAATGGAGTACTACATGGCAATGAGAAAGAATGAAATATGGCCCTTTGTAGCAACGTGGATGGAACTGGAGAGTGTGATGCTAAGTGAAATAAGCCATACAGAGAAAGACAGATACCATATGGTTTCACTCTTATGTGGATCCTGAGAAACTTAACAGAAACCCATGGGGGAGGGGAAGGAAAAAAAAAAAAGAGGTTAGAGTGGGAGAGAGCCAAAGCATAAGAGACTCTTAAAAACTGAGAACAAACTGAGGGTTGATGGGGGGTGGGAGGGAGGGGAGGGTGGGTGATGGGTATTGAGGAGGGCACCTTTTGGGATGAGCACTGGGTGTTGTATGGAAACAAATTTGACAATAAATTTCATATATTGAAAAAAAAAAGAATATCATCTCACAGGTAATGGAAAAATACATATTCCTCTATAGATGATGCAGATGTTAACTGATGTTAAAATAAAATCAGAAGTCATTTGCACTCATTACATTGGCAAAATATATATACACATAACCCTTATTATCTAATCTAGTCCATTCTTGAAAGCTATGAGGACTAATAAATAGGAGTCTGTTTTTCATTATACTAAAAAGGGAAAAGTAAGAACATATTATGAATGCATACAAACCCTCCAATCAATTTCCCCAAATATCACTAAGTCACTCTTAAACACTATATAGTTATTTCCACCAAAGATGTCTACATAATAGGAAAGAATTAAAAACAATTACTTAATTATCACTTAACTCATTAGCAGATAAGTTTGTATGCAATATTCAACTATATTGACTATGAGATAGTCTTTCCTTCTCAATGCAACAAATATGTAGTATAAGGTAACTGGATAATTGATAATATGTAAAACATACATAAGATGCAAAAGGTACTTTGCAAAATACAATATTTCAATTTTTTTAAGTTTATTTATTCATTTCGAGAAAGAAAGGAACAGCAAGCAGGGGAGAGGCAGAGAGAGAGAGGGAGAGAGAGAGAATCCCAAGCAGACGCTGCATAGTCAACACAGAGCTTGATGCGGGGCTCAAACTCACAAAACACAAGACCATGACCTGAGCTGAAACCAAGAGTCAACGCTCAACCGACTGAACCACCCAGGCACGCCTGCAAAACACAATTTTTAGGCGTTGTTTTATTTATGTTAATAACCTGACGGAGATTTCACTTTTCCGTGTTTTAGTTTCTCAGTTTTATAGAGATTTAAAGACTACATTGTGAAAGTTTACAGTGTACATTATAATCACGTTATATGTATATATTGGGAAATATAAGGTCATTTAACATCTGCATCATCTATAGAGTTATCTCTGCTGTTTGTGTCTGTGATAAGAACATTTAACTTTTGTTCTCTTAGAACACTTCAAGTATAGGGGCACCTGAGTGACTCGGTTGGTTGGGAGTCTGACTTCAGCTCAGGTCATGATGTCACAGTTTGTGTGTTCAAGCCCCGCGTCAGGCTCTATGCTGACAGGTCAGAGCCTAGAGCCTGCTTTGGATTCGTCTCCCTCTGTCTCTGCCCCTACCCCACTCACACTCTGTCTCTCTCTTTCTCTCTCTGTCTCAAAAATAAATAAAACATTTAAAAAAAATTAAGAACATTTCAAGTATAAAATACAGTATTCTTAACTATACTCACTAAGCTACATATCAGATCCCTAGAACTTATTTATCTTACAAGTGAAAGTTTATACCCTTGACCAACATCTCCCTATTTCCCCCAGCCCCCACCCCTGCTAACCACCAATCTGCTCTCTGTTTTTATGAGTTCAACTTGTTTTAGATGCCACATATAAATGAAATCATGCAGTTTTTGTTTTTCTCTACCTTATTTTATTCAGCATAATGCCCTCAGTTTCATCCAAGTTGTCACAAATAGAAGGATTTCCTTCTTTTTTATGGCTGAATAATATTCCTGTGGGTGGGTGTGGACACAGGGTGTTTTTGTGTCTTCACTAGTACTCACTTTTCAAAGAAATAACCATGATACACCTACCACACACTGTACTTCCTTTTGCCCTGAATTTTGCTAAAACAACTTTGCATCTGTACTTTTTATACCAGGTAATTGAGTCAGAGAGTTGAACTGGGATTAAAAACAGTAAAAGTCAATATGGGGCCAGCTGACACAGGGACAGAAAGTAATACCTGTATTTTTTTAATGACATCTTCTTTTCATGAAGGTATAGTAATGAGGCCAATTATGCATTGTTGGTAAAATTCTTCATTACCGTTTTACAACCAGACGTGTTTACAAAAGATGCAATTATAGAACTTGAAGGGTGAAATCTCTGGCAAGGACCTGGAAAGCAGTTATTTGGAGTTGTCACTGAGGAGTAAATCCATATGCTTTGGAAACAATATTGCGATCAAATTAATATTCTTGGATGGAAGTTGAAGAGCCCAAACAGAAATACACCAGGTTGGATTTTAATTTCATTAAAGAATATTGTTATTTCAGGAATTTCTTTTTTAATACAAAAAAAATTTAAAAATAAATTCTTTTATTTAATATAAGGCAAACAATTATTTTGCAATGGGGAAATCATTTCCATATGTGTTTTTTTTTCAGATTTTCTTAAGCAGGAAATACACACTCCGTAATTTATATTCTTTAAAAAAAACTATTTTTGTACTCCAATTAAAAAAAAAAAGAAGAAGGCAAATTTGCTAGGCATAAAATCATCATAGAGTACTCAGCCACTGCCTATTAAGTCCAGAGACTCTTACGGGCAGAACAATTGATCACCAGCTCAGTTGTTGATAAAAAGCATATTCACACTTCAGAAATGCATCACATTTGGCAGTTGCCTAGGGCCACTCAGCACACAGTGCTCAGCAGAAATTTCTGGAACATAATTTTTCTGAAGATCACCTTAACCCAAGAGATCAACTGAAGTAAATAATAATGTCAACATTTTACACAGAAGGCATTTGCCTTTTTGTCTCTACTTAGGCAAGTTCAGCTCGGCTGGGAGAATCTAATGTATTGTGTTCACATAGAACTTTCTGATGCAAACGTTTTGTATCATTTGGTCTAATATGGTAGCAACTAGCTACATGTGGCGACTGAGTTCTTGAAATGTGGTTAGAAAGACTGGCTTATAAATTTTATTCAGCTTAAAGACATTTAAATTTAAATAGCCACATGTAGCTGGTGGCTATCTCCATGGTCAGCATAGGACTAATGTTGTTCTTATAGCCTAACTAGCCGAAATCTTAAACTACTACAGACCTTTTGCCATCTCCAAGCTATCTGTCTTTCTCACCTTTATATAGGACAGTAGCTAGCTTCCGTGTAAGATGGTATCTAAATGGTGGAAGCCTAAAAACCAGTGTATTTATCTCATGGTGTTCTATGTAAATAGAACAAAGACAAAAGCTTAATAAATTTATTACAGATATTTTACTGGCATAAGACATGTGTGATAGCACATTTACAACAGTTATTGGAGAGGATATTAAATTTTCATCTTCCATCCAGAATTTGAGTAATGAGAAAGCCCTTTATGACCCTGATACTGGTTCCCCATCCCACAGCTTAGATGTACTCATTAAAGAGCATCAACAAGAAAGAAAGCTTATTAAAGGAGATTATTAATTTTCAGGCTCATTATCCCAACAGTCATTTTTCTCTGTTACATCCCAATGAAATATGTGGTAAGTCTAGCAATGAGGAAGAAGAAAAGCTAAGGGGAAAAATGTGGGAACTGCAGCAATCTTGCATCAGGACACAGCAGAGCTGACAGCCTCTCTCAGGCTAATGACAAATCGCATCAAGTGAGGTTGAAGGGCTGCATAATGATATGTAGAAGGTCAGATGCAAAATGAGAAATTGTGTTTCCAAGAGCAGAGCAATAGGACTGGAATACCTACTAAATGCTCTTCATCTTAGGCCTCAGGAATGCCAGCCACAAGATAAGCACATTGTGTAAGGCTTTAAGAGAACATGGCTTTGCAATATTTTAGGAGAAAAAATATTTTAGAAATAAGTCTTACAAGATGCAAGAAAAAAATTAAATGTTACTCTTAAGTCACAGGCTACCTGTAAAGCTATCAATTTTCTATTATTGGTTGATAGCCGTGACATAGGTCAGTGCTTCTCAAAGTGTGAATATGGACAGCTGGTATCAGAATTATTTGGAGAGCGTGTTAACAATACAAATCGTGGACCCCTCCCAGTTCTTCAAAATCAGAATCTCTAGGGCTTCAGACCAGGAGTATATATTTTTACTAACATCCCCAGATGATGCTTATATCAACCAAGGTTGAGAACTTCCATTAAAGGAGAGTTAAGGGATGATGAGGATCTTGGAAGTTCACAAAATTCTCACCCATATATTGGAAGACAAAGAAAAAGGCTTTATAGTTTGTTCAATAGGTAGATGTCCAAATATTCAAGCATCACCATATAGGCTGAAAATTACCAAATATCCAATACCTTTAGATAAGTATGAATAACCTTATATCTTCAATAAAATCAGGGTACCTATCATTATTAGGAAATGTGATAATTAATCTTATGGGTCAACTTGACTAGGTCACAGGGTGCCCAGATATTAAGGTAAGCCTGATTTCTGGGTGTCTGTGAGGATCTTTCTGGATGAGATTAATGTTTGAATTGGTAGATTAAGTAAAGCAGATGGCCTTCCTCAAGATGAGTGGCTCCATCCAATCCTGTAGAGTCCTGAATTGAATAAAAGGCTGAGTAAAAAAGACTTTTTCTCTCTCTACTTTGCTGTCCTTAATCTAGAACATCAGTCTTCTCTGGCCTTCAGACTTGGATCCAGACTTGGTTCTCAGTACATGAGACTCAGGAGCTATATCATTAGCTCTCTTGGGTCTCCAGCTTGCTGACTGTACATCATGAACTTCTCAACATCCATAAGCACATATGCCAATTCCTTATAATAAATTTCTTTCCAATATAAAGAGACAGAGGATTAACTTAACCATAAGCTACCAACTTGCCATGCAATCTAGATGCCCATCTAGTGGAGTGGGCGTTATCTGACCTACCAAATTGGATGTGCACAGCAATAGTCTCATTAAATGGCAGTAGTATGCATGTGATTGGGCCTGAGTAGGCCCCAAAGGCACAAGTAAGTTACAGGAAGAAATGGCCCCAATGCCCATGGTCCCCACTTCTATTACACTGCCTTCCCTCTTTCAGTCTGCATGTACAGCATCATGAGAAATTTCCTAAAATTGACTGACAAAGAAAGAGAAGACTGAGGTTTGGTTTATAGATATGCAGGCACACCTAAAATTGGACAGCTGCAACACTACAACCCCTTTCTTGAGTATCTCTGAAAGATAGTGTTAAAGGGAAATCTTTCCAGTGAGTAGAACTTTGGGCAGAGTACTGTTTTCTCACTCAGTCTGCTCAGGCTGCTATAACAAAATACCATAGGCTGGGTGACTTATAAACAGCAGAAAGTTATTGTTCACAGTTCTTGAGATTAGAAGTACAAGATCAAGGTGCTAGCATGATTAGGTTCTGGTGAAGGCCGTCTTCTGCTTATTGTGTCTTCACGTGGCAAAAAGGGACAAGGAAACTTTCTCAGGCCATTTTTATTAGGGTACCAATACTATTCATAAGGGCTCTGCCCTCATGATGTAATCACGTCCCAAAGGCCCCATCTCCTAACACCTTCACTTTGGTGGGGTGGTTAGATTTCAACATATGAATCTTGGGGGAACACAAGTATTTAAATCATGGCACTCACTTTGCTTCAAAGGAGAAATGGCAAGATGTGTAGTTATATACTGATTCATGGGCTGTGGCCAATGGTTTGGCTGGGTGGTCAGGGACTTGGAACTTGAGTGGAAAATTATTGACAAGGGAATTTGGGGATGAGGTATGTGGACAGGTGTCTCTGAAAGGGCCAAAAATTGAAGATATTTGTGTCCCATTTAAATGCTAACCAAAGGGTGACCTCAGCAAAGGACAATTTCGATAATCACACAGATAGGATGACCCAACTGTGAATATCAATCTACCTCTTTCCCAAGCCACCTTTATCATCACCCAATGGGCTCATGAATGAAATGGCCATGGTAGAAAAGATGGAGGTTATGCATGGCAAGGTACTTCTACTCACCAAGGGTAACCTGGCTATGATCACTGTTGAGTGCCAAATCTACAAGCAGCAGAGACCAACACTGAGTCTTTGACTCAATCCATGATCAGCCAGCTACCTGATGGTAGGTTAATTACATTGTACCACTCCCATCATGGAAGGAGCAGTATTTTGTTTTTACTGGAATAGACCGTACTGGATATGGATTTGCCTTCCATGCATGTAACGCTTCTGCCAAAACTCTCAACCATTGCTTATAGAATGCCTAACCCATTGTTGTGGTATTCCACACAGCCCTGCTTTGATCAAAGAACTCACTTCATAGCAAAACAAGTGCAACACTGGGCCCATTCTCATAGAATTCACTAGTCTTACCTCGTACCCCCCAACCTGAAGAAGCTTGCTTAGTAGAATTTGGGGATGGCCTTTTGAAGATTCGGTTATGGTGCCAGCTAAGTGGCAATACCTTACAAGTCTAGGGCAAAGTTCTCCAGAGGGCTGTGAATGTTCTGAATCTGTCTCCAGAATGTGGATTGTTTCTCCTATAACCATGATTCATGGGTTGAGGAATCAAAGAGCAGACATGGGAGTGAGACCACTTAATATTACCTCTAGTGGTCTATTAGTAAAATTTTTGCTTCCTCTTCTGGTGACATTATGCCATGCTGGGCTAGAGGTCTTGCTTCCAAAGGGAGAATGCTTCTGCCAGGAGATATACAATAATTCCATTGAAATAGAAGTTAAAATTGGCACTTAGCCACTCTGCACTTCTCATGCCTCTGAATCAATAGGTGAAGAGGGGAGTTTACTGTAATGGCTGAGTTCTTATATTGACACAAAAGGGAAACTGGACTGCTAATCCACAATGGAGGTTTGAAATACAGGAGACCCCTTTGAGGGTCTCCTTTGAGGATCCTTTGAGGATCTCTTAGCATTACCATGCTCTGTGATTAAGGACAATGAAAAACTACAACACCCCAGTCCAGGCAGGACTACTAATTTCAGGAATGAAGGCTTAGGTCAATTTACCTGGTAAGAAACCACAACTAGCTGAGTTGCTTGCTGAAGGTAAAGGGAATGCAGAATGGTTAATGAAACAAGGTAATTATAAATACCAGCTATGACTATGTGACCCGTTATAGAAATGAAGATTATAATTGCCATGAGCATTCTTCTCTATTCTGTTATGAATATATTTGTGCATGTAGAAATAGAAGAGATATGTAAATATTTTAAGCAAACATCTTTATTTTCTTATCTCTCTTATGTTCTTATCATGTAATATACATTAAATACAATAAAGTCAACAGTTTATATATATTTTTATAAATATATAAAGTCATGGAGCACCTGGGTGGTTCAGTCAGTTAAGCGTCCATCTCTTGGTTTCAGCTCAGGTCATGAACTCACGGTTTGGGGGACTGAGCCCTGAGTTGGGCCCCCCACTTACAGTGCAGAGCCTGCTTGAGATTCCCTCTCTCCTCTCTCTCTCTCTTTCTGCCCCTCCCCCACTTTCTCTCTCTGTCTCTCAAAATAAACAAATAATATTTATTTAAAAAAAAAATAAGGTCAGTAAGTTGTATTAAATTTGTATCACGTATTTAAGTATTGTTAATTATACATTATAGTATTTAAGTTACAGGATATCAAGAAGACTAAACATCACTCAAGGACTTTGTTTCCTTTTCTAAGCAAGGGTTAGATGCATTTACAGTTATACTGTAAATAGCCATATTATGCTAGGTGAAATTATAGCCATGTTATTGTCTTTTTTGAAAATTAAATATGATTTTAAAAGATGTGCATGAGTACCACATTGGCAACAGGTAAACTTGTGATGGTTGTATTTATGTGTCAACTTGACTGAGCCACAGGGTGCTCAGACATTCAGCCAAACGTTAATATGGGTGTGTCTGTGAAGGTGTTTCTGGATGAGATTCATGTTTGGATAGATGAACTGAATAAAGCAGGTTGCCCTCCCTCGTGTGGGTGGGCTGCATCCCATCGGTCAAAGGCTTGAATAGACTAATGCTGAGTAAGAAAGAATTCTTTCTCTCTGACTGTCTTTGAGCTAGGGCATGGGTCTTCCCTTGCCTTCAGAATCGGACTTGTCCTAGAACTTTTACTATTGGCTCTCCTGGTTCTTAGGCCTTAGAATTTTAACTGGAACTATACTATCTGCAATCCACAACCTGCATCAACACGTAAACCATTCTTCATATTAAATATATTTTACTGGTTCTGTTTCTCTGGAGAACCCAGATGAATTTAATATACAAGTATGATTTTAAATGCTCTGAGTAAAATGAGTGTATGTTTAAGCATCTGTTGTTTGTTCAACTTGAGCTTGTCTTTCTTTCAGGCAACCATCAACACTCCTTCAATAATACAATTAGAAGGTCTTGTTACTGACCTAACTAACTTGATTCCATGGCTGTACTGATTTGAATACAACCCTCAGACATTGAGTTTCGCACGGTAGGTTGGGCTAAGTCAGAATTTTTCATGGACCCTGGAGGGGAAGGTGCTGTATTTATGCAGGAAGTACAGGCCAGGTAATCTACTTCTGCTATAATCAAAGCAGCTCTGGAATTACCTGTTAATCTTCCGGGAAAGTTTCATTTGATAATGAGTCCATTAACTAAAACAAACTGTGAGAACCACCAAACTAGGAAGTCCTAAAGATACCTTTGAATTCTAAGATAACAGTGATTTACCAGAAGGTGATTTACTCTCAACCAAATATGAAGTGCTTTATGGCAGTCAAAAAGACATACAATATGAAACTCCGGTAAACTCCAGTCCTCACTCGTAGTTAGGTGATGAGTCAGGTGTATTCTGGACTATTTAGTCTGTTCTGAGCTACTGAGATCAATTCTGAAACTAGATTTTCAGCTGATAATTAAATAAACAACACGATCCAGCGGTAGCCAGAAGACACTGGATCAAGCTGTCCTTTAGAAATAAAAGACTGAAAGACACGTGTTAGTGCTCTATATATTTTAACGGCTATCACCCAGAAGAAGGTTTAAATAGGATTTAAAGAAAAAAAAAAATATTGCAATTTGAAAAACATTAAAAATCCAGTATCTCAGTCACACTAGCTTATTTCCAACACTCAATAGCCTCATTTGGCTCATAACTACCATATTACATAGTGCACATACAGAAGATTTCCATCACTGTAGAAATTCCTATGGACAGTGTTATTATCAAAGGTAGAACTAGGGCCAGAGAGGAGTTAGAAGAAATCAGGCTTTGAACCAATAAAAGGAAGACCTTCTTAATGGCTAGAGTTATCCAACGACAGAATGCATGAGACTTAACAACAAGGGGAATTGATCAAGCGAAGCCAAAACACACACATAACTCTAGCATTCAGAAAGAGAATGTACAAAAACTAAAATGATAATGAAATTCTCAGCTTTAGTTACATGGAAAGGCTTTATTGTAGACACGTTTATGTGATCAAAGGCTGATCTTTCCAGTCCTATCTGCCACTTAAGCCATGGGTTATTTGCTCACCTTTGAAAATGCATTTCCCTGCTCTCGTTACAGATATGATGTGAAGAGATGAAAATTATTCAAGATACAGAAACCATCTCACTCCAGTTATCTCTCTCACATAGATACAACAGAGATAAGCACATTTTGCGGTGGCAGGCCAGCTTTGGTCAGAGTGTGAAGTTCCAACACCAGGAACAGCAGAAAGTGTGGCGTTATTTCTAGAGAGTATTTTGTAAGCCCTGGGAAAGTGAATGGGGTCATTGCTGAAACGTCAGCGATGTTCTGGTCTCAAGGCTGTTGGATGCGATAGCACTGTGAGAACAGAGCCCCACGGTCTCCCAGGAGCAAGTTAGGAGACAGACCCACTCACTGTAAGAGGCTAGCAGTCCTTGGAACTGCACATCTTCCCTACATGCTTTCCCGTAAACACCAGATGTGTATTTGGTCTATGTCTGGAGGCTTTAACATTCTTTGATGTTTACAGCAGGCGAACGTGAAATAAAGACTATGTGCAGCTCGCTGCCGCGGCTCTTTTGCTGGCAGAGGCAGCCCCGCACATCCGCTCAGTCTAAGGGTCTGAGAACTTTTTCTTCCGTGTGCAGCTGCAAGACAGGACAAGATGTGACTTAGGGTTAAAAGCTATTCTCTTAGCAGATTGCAGGGTCTACTTGACTGAAGGTGATCAACGCACAAATGGTGTTCCTGGGAGCCAAACCTATGAAGAACCAAATGGCCAAAACAGAAATAGAGATAACCAATACTCCCATACATCCAGTTCCAGAAATATGTTGAAGGCCCAGGAGTCTCAGTTTGGGCCCTGAACAAGGGGCAGAATATGAATGACACTCGTGCTTCAAGCCAGGGGCTATAAATATAGACTAGAAAAAAATCTTTCCGGTGGCATAAATTGATATAAGGATAGTTTCTCTGTCTCTGCCCAGTTCCTGAGTAAGGGAAACCGTCTTCCCTGAAGACTCTGAATCAGTCTTTCTCTGCTCTTGGTCAGGATTCAATCCCACACCATGTGCACGTGCCAGAGAACTCAAAGCTGATACTTCACATTAAAAAGTACCTCTGGAAATTAGCTGCTTTGAAAAAAGGTATTTCTGGGCTTATAATACCACCAGTGTTCAAGTTTGAGGGCCTGTGAAATAGACCCTGAGATAAGTATTTGAGTGAATAAAGAAGGGAATAGGCAAAAGGAAGAAACGCAGGAAAAGGAGGCCAACCAATAAAGTGCATTATCAAGTGAGTTTCTCCTGAGGTAAGTGGATCTTATTTCCCTTGGGGAAATTTGGGGGCTAATATACAACATCTCAGAACTATCCCAGCCAAGAGACAAGGGAACTGGGGTGCTTATACACTAACTCCTGTCGGTCATTTTTGAGGTAGGAATTGTTAAATTTTATGCACTTCTGGTTTGCTATGCACATGGTAAGAGTAGGTGGCTACAGAAAACACTTGTGCAAAGAGATATAGATATGGCAGATATAAGTCTGTCCTGCCTGCTCAGAAATGGTAAGGCCTGAGAGGATACTGGCAAGGCACCAAGAGGATCTGCTGTAATCCTGGAGGGACTGGCGGAGTAACACATGAAACTTCCCAGATGTGGCTGCAAAGTATTACCAAGGTTAGGCCACACCAGACATGAGATTCCATTCCAAAATTAACAATCACACGGGAAAACCAGTCACAATGAGTTGAGTCAATGTAAAAAATAAATATAAAAAACAAATCATAGAATTTGACTCCTAAGAATGTCACGTGATAGAATTATAATGTCATAAAATCTACATTTAAAATGAATATATGGAAGAGGGATCAGAAGCATAAGAACACAAAAACAAGCAGATTCAAGGGGAAAATGCTCAAAGAAGTTAAGAATTCAGTGGATTAGATGAACAGCACATCAGATAAAACCAGGGAGATAATAAACTGAAGAAGTCACCTCCATGGGGAAGCAAAAAGATACACAGTTTAAAAATATGATACACGAGTGAAAACATGTGGAGAATGAAGTGACATGCTCCATGAAATCTCTGAAAAGCATTCCAGAAGCAGCAAATACAGATAATTTGAGGGAGAGGGAAAGTCAGTATTTTAAAAGATAATAGCTTAGGGGCGCCTAAGTGGCTCAGTCGGTTAAGTGTCTGACTTCAGCTCAGGTCATGATCTCGCGGTCCCTGAGTTTGAGCCCCACATCGGGCTCTGTGCTGACAGCTCAGAGCCTGGAGCCTGTTTCGGATTCTGTGTCTCCCTCTCTCTCTGACCCTCCCCCGTTCATGCTCTGTCTCTCTCTGTCTCAAAAATAAATAAATGTTAAAAAAAATTAAAAAAAAAAGATAATAGCTTAGAATTCTTCATAGATTATTGTAGAAGGCAATCCTCAGATTTAGGAAGCCCGGTAAATCCTAAATATAATTTCTCATTGGGTGCAATCCTTCAAAACAGCCCTGGATATAGTCACCAGTAACTTTTAATACTGTCACATGGTGAAATCTTAATGGTAGGTATTAGTTCTAATCTTTCTGGACCTAGATGCCATATTTGCTTCATTGACACTCTCTTATCCTTGATATGTTTTGTGTACATTTGATTTTTTTTCTATGTTATGGATCACTTCTTTTAGTCTCTTTGCCTGATTCTTCTCATGTGTTGCAACTTCTTAATGTTAAAATGTCCTTGGTCCCCCGCCCTTTTCTAACTATGCTGTATCAGTTGGTGATCTCATTCAACCTCATAGCTTTAAGTACCCTGTACATGACAGCAATTTCCAAATTGATATCTGTAGTCCAGACCAGTTTTCCATAAAGTCAGACTCATATATAAAAGGAACTACCCACTGGAGTGCCTGGCTAGCTCATTAGGTAAAGCATGCATGCATCTCTTGATCTCAAGTTCATGAATTCAAGCCCCACTTTTGGCCTAGAATTTACTTTAAAAAAATAAAATAAAATCAGAATAGAAACTGTAAAAAATAATAAAAATAAAATTTAAAAAATAGAAAGACCTACCCATTATCTCCAATTGTCTGCCTTCTAATATCTGAAATACATGTTCTAAAGTGAACTTGTTATCTCCTATCCACGTCTAAATCTTCCATCTATAACCCTTCATATCTCAGTTAATGACAACCCTATCCTTACAAGTTGCTCATATCAGAAACCTTGATATCATCCTTAACATCTCTCCATGGCTCAGTAAATCTCACTAGCTCTACCTTCAAAATACATCCAGAATCCTATACTTCTTATCACTACCATAGCTACATGTCTGTTCTGATCCCCAAATCCCTTGTCTAAACAACTGCAAGATACTTGATGAAATGCATCATTAGCCTCAATTCTTCACTCCCTTGGTGATCCCTTTTTCCACCATGTAACTTTGCAGATACAAGATGGATGGATGGATGGATGGATGGATGGATGGAAGGAAGGAAAGAAGGAAGGAAAGAAAGAGGGAAGGAGGAAACAAGGAAAGAAAAAGGGAGGAAGGAAGGAAGGAAAGAAGAAAGGAAGGGACAGGAAGGGAAAGGAAGGAAAGGAAGGAAGCGTTGATTTACTTCCTTACTTCTTCAAGTTGGGCATGGTCATATGACTTGCTTTAGCTACTGAAATTTCAGAAGAAATGACAGAAGAAAGGACTCACATGGTACTTGTATAATAGGGTGACTTTTGTGCCTTTGATCCAAGGGAATATATCTACCCAGGTTGCTGGTCCTGAGGGGAAGATGACAAACATTTGGAACTCAGAGAGCACAGCAGAGTCCATCTTGAATGCTGCAGATCCCTTGGCCAAATTGCAGATGAGTCATGAGTACGTGAGCAATCAGAGGTATACAGCCAACCCACAGACATAGGAGATACAAATGTTCACTACTGAATGCTATGGAAACTTCCTAATTTTACTGCTACCATACAAAGAGTAGTTGGATTTTAGCCTCCTAACAGGTGCCCCAACTTCTTCCCTTGACTCCTGAAGTAGTTATTCTATTTTTTTTCTAGTTTTGTGTTACTTTTATTTCCCAGAACACATTGGCAATGTTGAAAACAAAAATACAAATACAAGCATGTACTTATTTTTACATTTTATCCATATGTCACCCCATATTTTTGGATAGCTTTGACAACAGAAACAAACCTAAGCAACAGATACAGTAGAAGTCAGATAGCTAGTTTTGCTCCTCAACCACAACATTTAAGAGCTGTCAATGAAGGAACACTTAAAAATCAGGTGAGGGTCAAAGTTGAGGTACATGTGTCTTTACATATACAAATCTGTAAATTGTCTGTTGCAAAACTATAAACAAAACCATTTTACACAGTCTGTTGATGTCTGAGTTTTCCTTTTAGAAACTTTTCAAAGATTCAGCAAAAAGTCTCAGTTTTTAAAAATCAACTTTAAATGTATATATTAATAATCAGGAGCTCCTGGGTAGCTCAGTTGGTTAGGTATCCGGCTTTGGCTTAGGTCATGATCTCACAGTTCCTGGGTTCAAGCCCCGCATCAGGCTCTGTGCTGACAGCTCAGAGCCTGGAGCCTACCTCGGATTCTGTGTCTCCCTCTCTCTCTACCCCTCCCCCGCTAACGCTCTGTCTCTCTCTCTCCTTCAAAAGTAAACATTAAAAAAATAAAAATGTAAAAAAATATATATCTTAATAATCAAGTGAATTTTAAAAGATTTACTTTCAACTATATTCGAAAACAAATGATCTTTCAATTTAGTAAAATGTCTTCACTTGACTAATGAAAATTCAAATGTCTGTCTATCTACTTGGAAACTAATACCAGACACCTAACATGCATAAAAGCCTAAGGGTAATATTAATATTCAGCAAATTATAAGGATGTTAAAAAATAGGAGGGAAACATCATATGTTATAATTAAGAATTTATAAAATTCTATCAAGAGGCAAGATACTGCTTCCCTTTTTTGGTGTTTAATCTTTTTTCTAAATAACCTTGTACGTTTTATGTGCAACATGCCAACACAAATATCAGAGACTTAACCCCAGAGTTGCTCAACTGAGTCAGAGTTAAACCAGGGGACATTTAAGCCAAAACTGTAATGTTGAAGGCCATAAACAAAATCCAAGAAAAGTGTTCAGTAACTTTTAAGTGCTATCACATACTTTTGCCCTAACTGGCAAAACCCACTACTTGTGATATTTAGCTATTTGTTTGATTGATTGTTTGTTTGTTTGTTTCTTTTTCTTGTCTTTTCATATTTGTCTCCTTTGGGCAACATTAACCACACAAAGATTGTGACCCCCAGTAACTCCTCCATCGTCTCTGACCATGGTTACAAGATCCCTGTTTCTGTTTACCAGAGACCAATTTTTTTGACCAAGAACATCTGCCTTCCAGGATTTCACTGGTTGTTTATGAGAGGGCCTTATTCTGGAGAAGTTATCCAGATAAAACAGTCATATCCCAAGAAGAACCCCACTCTCAACTATTCTTGAAGAGATCAAAAGTAGACGCAGAGGGGTACTGGGTGGCTCAGTCAGCTAAGGGACCAACTACAGCTCAGGTCTTGATCTCATGGTTTGTGGGTTCAAGCCCTAAGTAGGGGTCTCTGCTGGCAGCTCAGAACCTGGAGCCTGCTTCAGATTCTGTCTCCCCTGCTCTCTGCCCCTCCCCTGTCCATGTTCTGTCTCTGTCCCTCAAAAATGAATAAATGTAGGGGCGACTGGGTGGCTCAGTTGGTTGAGCGGCCAACTTCCGCTCAGGTCATGATCTCACGGTCCATGAGTTCGAGCCCCGCGAGTTCGAGCCCCGCGTCAAGCTCTGTGCTGACAGCTCAGAGCCTGGAGCCTGTTTCGGATTCTGTGTCTCCCTCTCTCTGACCCTCCCCTGTTCATGCTCTGTCTCTCCCTGTCTCAAAAATAAAACGTTAAAAAAAATGAATAAATGTAAAATAAATAAATAAATAAATAAATAAATAAATAAAATGTAGACATGGAAGGTTGAGGAATCTGAATTTATACTTGCTAAGGAAGGCCACTGCCTCCAGTATTACCTCTCTTTCACTTAACCATTTTAGTTAATTCTCAGCCACTTATATTAGACTCACCTGGAGTGCTTTGCATTAAAATAAAGACTCTTAAGATCCACTACAGACCTCCTGAACCAAAAATGTCTGGGTGGACATTATGAATATGTCTTCAGAAAAAAATAAATAAAAAAAAATAAAACGCTTACCAGGTGACTGATGCTCCTAACAACCTCTCACTTAAAAGTTGCTGCCATAAGGAAAACCAGAATACTATTTAACAAGGAGGCCCAGAGAAGACAGCCAGGGGGAAAGATGTGTATCTGAACCAAAGTAAACCCTAAAGAGTTGTCCTAACTTGCAAACTCATCACAAATAAGAGCTGATGCTCTTTGCTATGGTGTGCAAAAGGAAAATGAACAGTTTGACCAGAAATCCTCCAGCTGTGGCTTATCCCCGGGTAAACACCTCCAGAATTACATTTATGCTTTTGTTCATGTTCCAGTAAAAATATAATGTATTTTATATGGCTTGCTATTTTCTACAGTCTTGGCTGGCTTGTTCAGGCTAACATTTTTTTAATTGAATAATTCAAGCATCTGACATAAAATTATAAACTTACATTGGCAACCAGAAAAAGCAGACATTGCATAAAATGCTTAAACATAAAAGCAGTGAAGCAATTGTTCCAGTGCATGGCTTCATTCCCCACCTCCAACGCCAAGCAGCTGAGCTTATATTTACTGATTTTTTTCTTTATTTCTCTTGTTCGCACATCAGTAAACACTAAGTAATTTATCCAGACACTACTGTATATCTTTGAAATCAAATTTATTTGGCCTTTGTGTACTAATCTCAAATTTCACCTTTAAAATGAGCAATGAGAGTTACTAACAGCTCCTGAACTCTGCCCAGTGGGCCAGGCAGAGCTTGGGGCTGACGGTTCACTTGGCTTATCACCCTCACTCAGCAACTCATCTGAATGCCTATGACGGAGCCTGGGAGTGTGGGAATATAATAATGTGGTTATTCAAGCATGGACCCACTCCAGTTAAGCCAGACTTCTGAAAGATAGTCCCTACAAAAAGGCCTCACTAAAAAGAGGAGAATGGAATCCCACCTCATCACATGCCCAACACATACATGTAAAAACATATAGGCACCCATTTTACACCCCACGTTTGAGACTGGATTCCAACATTTTATCTCCAAAACATATAAGTAAAAGATTAATACAAACATGTAGGTTGAAAATGTATTAAAATGTATTAAAGTATTTATTAGTTAATTCTAAATATTCAGTTTTGGAATGGCCTAGTCATGGGTCTGGAAGGATCAAGGGCAGATTAATCTTGGCAAAAGAAGAGAAAAAAATTATCATCACCATGTGTATGACAAGACAATTCGCATTTCCTCATTTGTAAAATGGTGGACAGGATGACACTTTACTAACTGATAAAAGGAAATGATCAAAGTCAGAGCGGCTTGGAAAGAAACCCCAACTAATTATTTTGCCATTTTTTAAACAAGACTGTATTTCTAGAGATTACTAAATTGGAATTGTAAATATTTAAGATAAAATTATGTAGAGATTATGATAAGACATGGGAGCAGATGTAGATGGTTATATTTTGATGGTTTATTCATCTGTATCATATTCCAGAGTCTGTATGTGTGTATGCCGGTGCAATGATACATCAAAATATAGGTGTAAATATGAAATCTTGCACATATATAATAGAGAAAAAATTTATAACAATATACACATAATAAATACACATATACATATTTCATGGTATTGAAAGAAAATCAACTAATAACGAGAAATGCTAGGCCTCATCTGTAAGAGCATATTAGTGAGACTAGAGAGTAACAACATTCGTTGATACTTAATAAATCCAAACAAGGACAAGGCAACACTATTGAAGATAGTGAGACAGAAGTAGGGATAAGGGAGAAAACAAAGGGAAA
This sequence comes from Leopardus geoffroyi, assembly GCF_018350155.1. NCBI lineage: Eukaryota > Metazoa > Chordata > Mammalia > Carnivora > Felidae > Leopardus > Leopardus geoffroyi. The sequence continues at coordinate 131,075,523 of NC_059326.1, forward strand.
TGACTAAAAAAAAAGGATAGAATGACTTTAAATGAGGATATCCTTCACTGTTATAACTAAAATTAAACTTTAGTTTGTAAACTAGTACTTTAGTGTGTTTCTTAAATTTTTAAAGAAATATCCATTTGATTCTTTTTAATATATGGAGTGGAGAATTGGGCAAAAGAAGAAATAGGAGGAAAAAGAGGATGATAAAAGGGAGGAAGAAAAAAATCAATCCTTTTTATTAAATTTATCTTCTCCAAAAACAAAGGGATCTACACAACTCCTGTTTAAAGACTCTGAAACTATGTACTGCATCAGAACTTGAACCATCTCTTCCCACTCAGTAGAGACTCTAAAAACTCTAAGCCTTATTGCCTTCAAGATAGACTCTTCCCCTCTTTAGGTAGAGACCGTGCTTGAACATTGTATTGCTGGCATGTAGCACAATACCTGACACATAGTGGGGACCCACTCATTTATTAATTCAACCAATCTATATTCAGCATCTACTACATGGTAGGCATGTTTTAGGATCTCAGATGTTGAAGAAGTGTCCAACTATGCTTGAGTGGCAGCTTCAACATTGACTACTGTCCCAAGAGTATTTAATGGTACCTCCTGATACTCTGTACAGATGAACTACTTGGAGACCAGACCGCACTGCAGGCTGGACGTAAACTGTTCTTGATAATTACTCTGTGTTCATGAAATCCTGTTGTCATTGCTATTGTGTAGCCATCTGCTGTTCTTCCCATCCCCCACCCACCCTGGAGACTAAGAGCTGGTTCGTGTATCCAGGTAATCATATTAAAGACTGAAGTGAATCACAATGTAAAAGGTGGGGAATATTTTCACTCTGCTTCTCTATATTTTTAACATAGCTCTTTAAAAATCATTGACTTATTTTTTTGTCCTCTATGGGCTGAAGTCCAGCTTAGTGCATACATCATTGGCCAGTTTTCAATGTATTGCCTCTTGGCTCCAACTCTACCCTTCATTACTGTCGTTTGATACTGGAATAGCTCTGCCTTGCCAGCTGGCACCATGTTAATCTTTGTCAGTAGTGGGCAAGGAGGGATACTGGAGTAAAGGGCTTCTCTTCCTGTTCCTAGCGTGTTTTGCTTCTTATTGCCCCTGCACTGTTGAGGTGGGGTGCAGAGCACACAATACAGCTTACCCCCTTGGAGTTCAGTGGCACCCCCACGGTTACTTTCTAGGAAAGTTCCAAAGGAGCCCCAGATGGCCTCACAGCAGCACTTAGCAAGCCAAGGCCCATGGACCTTGGATCCATTCTAGTCCTAACAACAAGCGAGGCAAGGAAACTCACTATCCTGTAAGCCACAAACAAATCCTCTCCAACAGTATGCATCCTAGCCTTGGAGAAAATCCCTCTTTTCACTCCCTCAGACCCACAGTATTCTGTAGAATCTTTTTATTCCCTCTTAGTTGTAAGTAGATAGATGATAGATGATAGATAGATAGATAGATAGATAGACAGATGATAGATGAGAATTTTAATAATTTTCTATATTAAAATTTCTCTGTTCAAAGCATTATGTAGTTTCTGTCTCATGATGGTATCCTGACTGATGCAGTGTTATAAGCATAGCAGTAAAAGCAGACTAACTTAGTTTCTTCAGGTAAAAACTCATCAAAGTACCTCCATTAGAAGTAGAAATCCATTAGAAATATAGAAAGTATGCCATCATCGTTCTTTGAAAGAAAGATGACCTTATTTATCCATAATTTAAAATTTTAAAGTAATAGAAATACTTTTCAAGGTTACAGTTATTTGTTTCCACCTAAAATGTCAGTGTATCTTTCACAAACATGCTTGTTTAGATGAAAGCATTTTCCTGAGTCACCTTTTGGTAAGAAAGCTCCTAGAAAGCACATACTATACATTATGTATTTTTTATGCACCATGCATATCTTATGTATATTTCTCCTCTTACATAGTACCTAAATGCATTGATAAATATTTATTTTGTTAAATATGCATATTACATAGCCACAAAAACAGCCACTCTACCACCTAAAGGGCTATTGCCTCATTATTGAAGAACTTCAAAATGATGTGTTTATTACACTAAACCAAAGGGAACCCCAAGAGCACCTTAGAGTTAGCTTGAGATATCTAAATGAAAGCAAAACCACACAAGAGAATATTTTTGTATGATTTATTTTAATCTGCTGAAACCTATACTAATATTAAGGGTTTTTACCATCTGACTCTCCTATAAGTAAATGAGATTGATAGAGAAGGCTGGTGAATCACTTAATTACCAGAGAAAAAATACCTTAACAGTGTCAGTCTGAATGCAACAGCCACTAATAATGTTACAAAGCAGTGAAGTTTAGCACAGGATCCCATAATATCTTCAGATTTCTGCTTATTCCTTAAAAAAAAATAGTACCAGCTTCAAAGAAGACGGAACAGACAGTAACACTGCCCTCCAGGAGACAGGAAAATGAGGACAGTCTTCATATCATTTGATGTCTATCTTAAAGATATGTATAGACGTGTAGATGAGAAAAATAAAGAACCTTCGGAAAAATAACTCTGACAAATGTGATAGGAAGGGACTGACAGATAAATGAGCAGTCATTAATGAGGTCCGAAGTGAGGTTCTCTACTCCAAATGTGTAACATATTCAACTGTCACGAAAGCAGAGAAAATAACCTACTGGGGCCATTTGGGATTGGGGAAGGTAAGCCAAGAGTAGTAGAAGCTTGAGGAAGTAATGGATTCTGGGACATAGATGAGAGTAACATAAAAATTACAAAGACAGGATCCTGCCTGTGGAAAAAGAGAGATAATACCCAGAGAGGATTTCTTGATCAGAAGAATGTGGATTGATACAGAGGGATAAAAGAAAGAAAAGAACAGGTTCATATAGCAAGAGTTAGATGGAGTTAAGGAGGATGTCCACAGGGAGAGAGGATCTTAAGAGTCAAAAGTCTTATTAATCAAGCAGTGCAGAGTCATAACAAGGACCAAGATGTCATCACTTCATGATTCCATTACTTCAGGGGAATGGGGTAGGAAGGTTGTAGGGAACTGACCAACCAGTCAGACCAGACCAATCAGTTCTATTTAACCTGATTGATCCGGTACAGAAACCCATGGGTGACAGAAAGAAGAGGCGACTGCGTTTAGGATTAGGCCAGAATAGCATAAATGTGATTTAGAATATTGAATGGAAGCTCGAGAAAAAAAAATTTCCAAAGAAGAATTAAAATAAGAATCATATCCCTCTCTTTGGAAACTCTTTTTGGTACTTTATTTTTTTTTTTAATTTTTTTTTTCAACGTTTTTATTTATTTTTGGGACAGAGAGAGACAGAGCATGAACGGGGGAGGGGCAGAGAGAGAGGGAGACACAGAATCGGAAACAGGCTCCAGGCTCTGAGCCATCCGCCCAGAGCCCGACGCCGGGCTCGAACTCACGGACCGCGAGATCGTGACCTGGCTGAAGTCGGACGCTTAACCGACTGCGCCACCCAGGCGCCCCTCTTTTTGGTACTTTAAATGCCGGACCTCTAGAACAAAGATCATGAAGCAAAAGCACATGTGGTCCTGTGGTACAGGTTAATTTGATATTCAATTTACTAAAGTTACCTCTAGCTGTTTTACAGATAAATATATTTCTCTCCCCAACTAGCTCAGATGCTCCCCAAAGACAGGGGCCATATTTTCCCTTTCCTCCTACCCATGGCACTTACTCAGTATAACAGGATGTGAGGCATAATGAAGCAGTGAAAACAAAACGGGCTCAGAATGCTGAGAGAGTTTTTAATTCAAACCCATGCACCTTTACTTACTAGACATGTGACTCTAAAACAGTGACTACTTCTCTAGAAATGTCAATTCCTTCATCCAATTTAATGCTGATAATAGTAATTCTGCAAAGGGTCCTGTGAGCATTTAATGAAATAAGCACCTAACACAGTTCCAGGCACAGTGAATACCTCAAACTTGCTCTTACTACTGCTGCCAGTATACATTGATGGGGCTTAATAAAGATTTGGGGTTTTTTTGTTTTTTTGTTTTTTTGTTTTTTTTTGAGTAAAATAGTTCATTCGATATAAGCACCAGCTTTTCAATGTGGCAACATGGAAATCTTAGAAAAGCCAGATTCCCTGGTAAGGATCTTTTTGCCTCAGAACCCCAGAATGTTTCCAAGTGGAGTAGTGGAAATGAATTCTCTTATGGCCAGTTTGGTCGCAGAGCAAGGCAGGGCAAACCTTCCAAGTCACAAGACCTGGAGATTCCTGCAGAGTGGCTCTCTGTCTCACTATGGGGTAACTTGGCCATTTCAGGAACAGGCTGTGAGTTAGCACTGCCATTTGAAGCAGATAAAGCCAGTAAGCTGCTGTCTACAGCAAGGGGCTCGTCTTCTTTCCTCACTCCAGGGCTCACTCTCCTGTCCAGCTTGTCTCTCCATGTTTTCCAACCATCACTTAGCCCTCCTTCCTTCCATTCTGAAATTAGGAACATTTTTCCTCAGAGAAGACAGAACCGTATTTTGTAGCTCAGTGGGCCATATTCAACTGAAACTCTATCAGGGCTGACTCTATCCCACCCTTCCTCAACATTTTATCTAAAACCAAATCCTTTTTTTATTGGAGTTAGAAATTACCCACTCTTGTTGCAAATGAAGAAATAAACATCTGAGTCAACAGAAGAGGGCATTGGCCCTACTGGGCAGGTTTTCCCTTAGACAAAATCATCTTTCAATTTCTTAACATTCTTTACTTGTAATTCTTCTTGGTAATGACAAATGTACCTTGCTTTTATGCAACAAATGTGTTCTTTAAAAAAAAAAAAAAAAAGGCAAGGCACCTAGCTGGCTCAGTCAGTTAAGCACCCAACTCTGGATTTCAGATTAGGTCATGATTTCACAGTTTGTGTGCTGGAGCCCCACATCGGGCTCTGCCCTTATGGCACAGAACCTGCTTGGAATTCTCTGCCTCCCTCTCTCTCTGCCCCTTCCCATCTCTCAAAAGAAATAAACATTTTAAAAAATGAAATAAAAAAATTATAGCTGAGTCATTTCATATTAATAAATAAATTATAATTCAATATTTCAAAAGGATTTCTACTACTTAAAGAGATAGTTTTAGAATAATAATTCCTTTTATAGAATGAAAAAATAACAAAAATAATAACCCCAGATCTGTCATTTGTATAAATCTCACAGTTTGGAAGGTCTTAAGGAAAATTGTTCCTATCAGTATTGCCAATTAGTAAAATAGTTTTAAATATTCAGGTACAACATAGATGTGAAGTATTCTCTCTTAAATAATTCTATTACATATATATGAATTGAAATATGTGGGAAGGCAAAAATAACAAAAAAGAACTTTTTTAACTTTTAACTTATAAAGGCAAGGTAGACATTTGTACTATGCCAATAGGCTTATTCATTGTGAATAGTCATAGAGGGAATAGATACCTGGGACTCGTGTATAATGCATGATTAAAACAACAGAAGGGACACACAGTGGCCCAAGACATTCAGGGAAGAATTTGAGATGTTCTTAGACAACACAGTCTGGTCTAGAAAACTTATAAACATCATGAATATTACCAGGGGATAAAAATGAATGCACTCATTAGGCCAATATCAAGTTGGCTTGTATATTTTCAAATGATCATTCAAATTTGGGAAAAAAAACTAAGACAGTTAAAAAAATTAGTCAAATGAGTTATTGGTCAACTTGAGTTTTACAAGTGAACATGTTCTTTAAGTAGAGTGACCATGCAATTTTTTAATCCAAACGAGTACACTTTTCAATGTAATTATTGAAATTTAAAAATTTTTGAAATAGTTATTGATTAGCTCTAAAATTTGTTTTATTATATTGGTAGAACTAGAAAACATTTTTATCACAAAAGTATTTTCAAAGAAATACTTTCTAAAAACTAAAAACAACACATTTTTGTATATGTTAAGGTAACATTTGTTTTAATATATTGATTATTTGAGAGTAGCTTTGTCATTCTTAGCTCACCACTCACCAGAGAACAGTAGGTAAAGAGATGAGGAGAAAGATCAAGGAGGATGGGGCAGTGAGGAATTTGTTGGGGAGTCTTCCATTTCTATTTCCTTCCTAAGTGATCAGGACTGCAAGAGAACCACTCAGAAAGTTTGCCATTTCTTCCAGAGTGTTTGAGACAATCCCTGACTCATAACAGAAAAAGACAAAATTGTCACAAGGTGGCTAATTACAACATGTGATAGCAGTAATGTGTGGCAAGTACGTTAGGAAAGGATTATGCTTCCCAAGTTTGGAAGGCCAAGAAGCATTTATTCTCCACCAACAAAGGGAACCTTCAAAAGGTAGTCAAGTCTGAGTCATACAGAAAAGGAGTCCATTCAAGAGCAAGAATCCTATGGTGGCAAAACCATTAAAGTGCCTCACAGGAACGCTGCACTTAGACATCTGCCATGGGCCAGGCAATAATAACTAATTATTACCTCTAAACATCACCCCCAGGCCTCTCTTGGGAGGGGACTAGAACCAGCACCTACAAAGAGGATGGGAGATAAAACATGAGAAAAGATCTATTGACCCCCCCCCTTTTTACTAACAGTTTTGAAGCCTGAGTCAAGGCAGAATTGAAGAATATTTTTTAATTGAAAAATATTGAAGTTTTGGTAATAAACTTGACTGGACTAATTTAATGTCTAAAAATGAATAGAAAATCAGTTGGATCTGTCCAAGATTTCACTTAGCAGCGGGGAAGAACAATTCTGCACAGTGGATTTAAGGTTTACAGAAGCAGTACTAAGAGAGCAACAGTAACAATAATAATAAAGCTGTGTTTGTCTTGTTTGAGACTCATTTATGTTATAATCATAATCATAATGATAATATATGAATTTATATATCAATGTTATTGACCCAATAAGTAGTTATTAAATGACTGGGGTTTTTTTCTCCAAAAACTTTTGTTTAAAAACACCATTTCTCAGATTGGGGCACTCACACTCCTGGGAGGTAGAGTACTATGACAGAGAAAAACTACAAGATTATGACTTTAAAACAAATAAATGGTCATTCCTCAGAAGGGTAGCATATTTTAGAAACATAGCTCGGTGTATGCCAGGGGCCAAGATGGTGACAGAAGAAAAAGTTATAAATAGGAGTAGAGAAGCTATTCCACGTAGCACACCCGGCAAAGAATTTACCAATTCTTTGGTAGAAAATATTTGGAGATTTAACATCAGAACTACACTACATATTATTATATGGCATGATTTCTATAAATATGATATCATTTTGTAAACTATTACCCAAGGCTAATTTCTTAATGTTTTTCCAGGCATTTTTATGTAATACTTTTATTGTCAATATAAAGTTGCAAACCAAAGAACTCCTTTGAATATTTTGATAAATAAACAAATGATTAAAGTCAAGATTATAGTGTCTATTGTGGGCAAAGAAGATACAGTGCAACTCCTATAAATGACTCCTAGAAATATCATCTAAAAGACCTAAATGAGGGAGGGGAGACCCTGGTCAAGACATTGCTGTAAATTTTGACTTTGTTTCATCCCTCTGCTTCAAACCTTTGGCAATAACAGACAAAATGTCATAACCTGAATACACAGCCCAGCTCCAAAGCATCATAAACATATCTATGAGCCAGAAACAAAATATAAGGTTGAAGGCACAAAGCCACAGGCCTGTGAGAGCTGGGACCTAGAAGTAGCGAATAGGGGCCAAGAGTTCCATGCTACAGGACAACAGGTTAACTGGAGACAAATGTGTTCTAAATGAGAAAAGGAGCCCTTTTTCTCTGGCTGCTTTCAAAATTCTCTCTTTGTCTTTGTCTTGTAATAGTTTGATTATGATGTGTGTAGGTGTGTGTTTCTTCGAGTTTCTCTTACTTGGGTTTTGTTGGGTTTCTTGGATGTGTAGACTTATGTTCTCAAGTATGGCAAGTTTTGGGGCATTATTTCCTCAAATATTCTTTCTACCTTTTTCTTTCCTGTCCTCTGGAATCCCCCTAATGCATGTGCTGATATGTTTTATGATATTCTACAAGTTTCTGGGACTCTCTTAATTTTTCTTCATTTTTTTTTATTCTATTTCTCCAATTAGATAATCTCAGTTGATTGTCTTCAAGTTTACTAATTCTTTCTTCAGCAAGTTCAAAGCTGCTGTTGAATCCTTCAACAGGAAATTTTTCATTTCAATTATTGTAACTTTCAACTCTAGATTATGTATTTAGTTCTTTTTTTTTAAATCAATCACTTTATTGATACTCTCTGTTTAGTAAAACATCTTTCTCATATTTTTCTTTAATTTTACCAGACACAATTTGTCCCTTAGTTCTTCGAGCATATTTAGAATAGCTGCTTTAAGTCTTTGTCTAAGAAGTTCCACATCTCAGCTTCTTTAGGAGAAGTTTCTATTGATTGTATTGTTGTTGTCTCCTGTTTATGGGCCACACTTCTCCGTTTATTTGTGTCTCACAATTTTTGATGAAAACTGGACAATGGAAATAATCTAATGTGGAGACTCTGGAACTCAGATTCCATCATTCCCCAGGTCTGTTGTTTCTGCTGTTTGTTCTTGTTGTTGTTTTAATTATTTGTTTAGTGACTTTTCCTGAATTACTTCCGTAAAGTCCATACTCTTTATCATGTACAGCCAATATTATTTCTGTTCAGGCCCTGGGAAATCTTGAGAATTGGTTTGACCCAAATTGTGGGCAATCTCAGAACTCCTTGAGTGTGTTCCCATTGTTCATTAGCTCCAAACCCAAGAACTCTCTCTCTGTTAACCAAAGATTCTCAAATAACACTGCAAATGTTCCTACTCCTCCCATTCTGCAGATACGTAGAATAACAGCCTTTCAAGGTATGTGATAAAGGTGGAAAAAATATTGGTGGGAGTTTGTTACTGGCTCTGAGAGAAATTATCCCATAGAGATATGCCTATGGAGGTCAAAATAAGCCAGCAATGACTGTCATTTGAGTTGTCACCACTGCCTTTTTCCCCGCTAGCGAAGACACTAGGTTTGCAACATGGAGCTCCCAGGTCTTTCTGTGATAAAGGCAGAAGGGATGTCAGACCCTATTGTGTTATAATCCCCCAAACAATCCTGGGCAGGATAGTCAAGTTTACTTCTTCACCTTTCCACAGGGCAGCTCCAACCTATAGACAGACATCTATTTTCTAACCAAGTAACGATTTACAGAGACCAGGGCTGGCTTAGACCCACATAAATATCCCTTTATCTGAAGATCATTTCATATCCTGTAACTTATCCCCTACTATACTCAGTACCAAAGAAATGGGTCATCTGATCCCTGAGACCTCCTCATTTATTGCCCCAGGCCCCTAAATACATTTGCAAATGACTTCCAGGCAAATGTGAAAGCATCTTTGTTTTTGTTTTTGTTTTCTGTATACCCATTTGGAATATTTGGCATACTTGTTCTCCTTATGGCCTTTCAGTCATAATCCTGAAGTCCTGAGTGTGTGCTGGTTATAAATCTCTTCCTCATTTTCCTGAACTTAGAATGTTTTTTTCCTGAAAGAAAGAGATGATGTATGTGTGGGGGGGGGGGGGGGGGCGCGATGCGGGGGAGTGTGGAGACATGCAGTTCCTTTCTGAACTATCATTTTATATTTCTTCCCACAGACAAAAGAAGTTTTCCTTAGCCCCCTAAAGTCTTAATCACACTGGCCATTCTCAAATATGCTTTTCTCTATGCTAGTTGGAAACTGTACAAACCAGGAACCATGCTGACTTTTCAATTTACTTTGCCCAGTTTAATTCTAGTAATTCTTGAATAGAGCCCAATCATGCTGTCTTTAGGACCAACTCTTACATTCAGCAGCTTCTCTGTAAACTAAGGGAAATGGTTCTATTCTTAGTTTACCATTTAGGAGATGCATGACTACAGTTTGAGCTATTTTTATTTAGTCAAAGATTCTTACTCCTCAAAATCTAAAGGGAGTTCCTGATATCAGATGGAACACAAAAAGTGTTTAAAAAAAACTGCTTAAATAAAACTCTATGATAAGGGATCTTTCCCACATAAAACAGCTTAAACCCCTAGACCTAGCAGAGAAAGCAGTATTATCAGGAAAATCTTTGGTTACCTAGAATGGTCCTTATCCAATTCTTTCAACAAATATTAAATGAGTACATGAGTTTTATGTGCAAGATATTATGTTGGGAATTATGAGAAAAAGAGGGTAAAATCAAAATGGCCTGTGATCTTAAAGAATTTCCAATCAAGGTGGAGATACATGAATCTTTCATTAATTACCTTAGAAGTGTGACAAATTAATTGTTTTGAGAGCACACAGAGAAAGATCTTTTCTGACTGAGAAAATACAAAGGCACAGTCAAGTAGATGGCATTTGAGTTAGATAGACCTTGATGAATGGAGGTTGGAGGGAAGTCTATAATAGCAACAACAACAAGACATTTCAAGCTAGCTAGATAATAGCTATTTTAGGGAAATGGAAAGGCTGGAAATGGTGGGAGTAATACCATAGAAATGGAGTATAATACTTGTGTCAGAGGCAGTGTGAGATCCAGTTTGTACTCAGATGTTATGGGGCATTCATTTATTCATTCAATAAATACAAATTAGCAGTTCTTAATTGCCAGGCATCAAACTTGAGGAGACAGAAGCCAAAGGAAGAAAATAAAAGAAAAGAAAAGAAAAGAAAAGAGAAAAGAAAAGAAAAGAAAAAAGACATGACTCCACCCAGAGGAAATTGATAGACCAGAAGGAAAACATACGTACGGGACAAAGATTATGGGCTTAAGGACAAGACTGTCAGAGAAAGACACCCTTAGGGAGTGCCATTTCGAGCCAGACATGAAGCATATGTGGTAAAGGGAGGAAGAAGAAGGGGAAGCTGTAACATACCAGGCTGAGAAAACTGCCTTTGAAAAAGGCCTAGAACTTAACTGGAAATTGGGACCTAAAATAAGACTTAAGATCACGGAGACTCAATAGTAAAGGAGAATGAAATAAATTCCCAAGTAAGCAGAACCATTTGAATCCTCATTTTTATTAACCTATTCATGATAGAATAGCTTGAATTCCCAGATATCTGCATATAAATTTTACTTTTGTTCATATTTTTATTCTCCTATTCCTAGTTGGTAGTTTAGCAATACCCATATTTTTATTGCTTATAACTTTTTAGGAACACTATGGTGATAGGAAACTTCTTCATATAAAATTTGGTAACTTGGAACTGATTTTTTTTAGCAATTAGACAACAGGAAACCTATCTTGTTTTTAAAGAGGCTAAGCTAAAAAGGCTAAGATAGTAGGACATAAGAGAATCTGGCTTAGCTGAAGTATTTTCTCAGAAAACAGAAAGAAGTTAATATTCTAAAGAAAGAGAAATTAATAAAACTCCAATTTATATGTTCATTATGGGGGGGAAGGAGTTATAAATCTGAATGTGAATGTATTCCTTTAAGGCATGACCTTGATATATCATTCAATACTCATTCTAAAAATATTATTGAATATACCTATTTTTTGACCATGCACTGCAATGGACACCAGAGACACAGTAATTTTTATTTATTTTTTTTTATTTTTTTTTAACATTTATTTATTTTTGACACAGAGAGAGACAGAGCATGAACGGAGGAGGGTCAGAGAGAGGGAGACACAGAATCCGAAACAGGCTCCAAGCTCTGAGCTGTCAGCACAGAGCCCGACGCGGGGCTCGAACTCACGGACTGTGAGATCATGACCTGAGCCGAAGTCAGACACTCAACCGACTGAGCCACCCAGGCGCCCCGACACAGTAATTTTTAAATAAGGAAAACAAAAAATACAAAACAGACATAACACTTCTTTTAATGGAGCCTACGGCATCACGGAAGGGACAGAAACTAACAAAACACTTAGAAAAATAAATGTAAAACTGTTATTGTGCAAAGTGTCATGAAGAAGAAGCCCATAGTGATAAAAATGCATTTAAGAAGGCTATTGGATATAGTCAGAGAGATTAAGGAAGGCTTTCTTAGGGCAGGCGTAATTGACTTGAGAGGTAAATAATGAGAACGATATAACTAGGCATAGAGGAGAAACACTTGCATTTGAGACAGAGTGATCGATAAGTGCAAAGGCTCTTTGTCAGGACCAAACATGACAAATGGTTAGAACTGAAAGAAAACCAGGAGTAGGCCAAGAGTGGATGTGAGTAAACCAGATAGAAAATACACAGTCAGGACAAGAGATAATGGTGATTTATACGAGGGTATCAGTGGAATCAAGATGGACAGAAGCAGTCAGATTAGTGACAGCTTTTTCCAATCAAGACCTTTGACTGTGAACTGTCTCTATGTCTCCTCTATACTTCCTTAAGAGGTGAAGTAAACCCTGGATAATTGTGGAGAAGGTCATGCCACTCTAACAGAATCCAGGGCAACCCAGTTCTAATGATGAGAAAAGAGATACATGAAATTATTACAGTGGTAGTCAGGGACAGGTCATAAAAAGCTACATGAACCATGTTTAAGACATATGTATTTTATTTTAAGGGCAATGGAGAGCCAACAAAGAAGGGTAAGCAGAAAAGGGGTATAATCAAATTTTATATTTTTTTAACATTTATTTATTTTGATAGAGACAGAGAGAGAGAGCACACAAACTGGGTAGGGTCAGAGAGACAGGGGGAGAGAAAATCTCAAGCAGGCTCTGCACCAGCAGTGTTGCACCCAATACAGGCCTTGACCCCATGAACTGTGAGATCATGGCCTGAGCTGAAACCAAGAGTCGGACGCTTAACCGACTGAGCCACCCAGGCACCCCACAAATTTTATCGTCTAATAAATATATAAGTTTTTACTTTATTGCTAGACATAGGGAACTACTGAAGAGTTTTTGGCATAATAGGCTTTGGGAAAAATTAATCTCTCAATATTATGAAGGTCTATAGTTGCACATAGAGAAGCTAGTAACAAGAGAAACAATTGAAAAGCTATTTTGATGGTCTGAGAGTGAGGTGATAAGTGATAGAAACTGAGTAAAAATGAAAAAATGAAAATGAAAACTTTTTTTTTTAAGAATAAGGGATGGAGATTCAGGAGACAGATCACTGATTTTTCTTCAGAAGCTTATACAAGGGTTTGTCACGGTATGTGACAATGCGCCAAAATATGATCCTGATAACTGAGAAAGATTAAGGCAATGTACTTAAATGCACACATCCTCTATAACGACATCAATTTGTCACTGCAAGCCTAAGAGTACGCAGTAAATTTGGTAGCTCCATTTTTATTTTAAAGTGAACACATTGCTACCATTTGGGTGTGGAGTTTGGCTAAATCGAGTTGGCAGGGAGGACTGGATTTCTGTGGATTCAGCCCATCTCTTAGATGCCAGAGAAGTGGGAGTCCATAATTCAGTAACAAAGAGATTTAGTGAAATTGCTTTATGGGTGAGAACAGCTTCATGAAGGGAGACCTGGAGCAAATGCCAAGTGCCTCAGAGCCTGCAAAAGGACTTTTCATCACAATCCGCCTGAAGAAAACTTGCATAGAGCACTGAGCTGTACCACCCCTCCCACTGCCAGAATCAAGCAGTGCGTCTAAAATTTGAGGTAAATGAGAAGTCCCTTTGAGTTTCAATTTTAGAAATGAAGGTTTCCCTGAACGCTACAGGAGCAGAAGAATATCCAGAATTCTTAGGAAGGCATTTGGGCAGCCTTTTCCTGGGCTCTGCCTTATGGATATGGTATAGAGGAAGTCACAGCCCTACATTTCTAGGTGAGTATCAGACTCTTTCCCACAGCCAGTGGCCTCCTGAGAGCCATTTGTGGCCTGCTGGTCCTATTTTCCTATCCGCGGTTCCACATCAAACAGGGATTTGCCTAAGAAGATTACCTTGGCAGGATTTCTCTTGGTTAGATATTTTTAAAATCTCCTTTAAAGAAATACAAAATTATATTTGTGAGGGGAAAATTGCTACTCCACAGGTTCAGTAACCGCTGTATATTTACAATGCTTTAATACCCTAGGAACTCACCAACAAAATCATGGGGAACTCATTCCCAATGGTGAGTTGGATGAATTTCCTTTATACTCCTTCACTAAACAGGCAAACAAAGAACATTAAAACAACATTTGAGGTGTAAGTTGCTATGATCGCATTCTAAAACAAAAAAGAAGTTTCAAATGTCCAGAAAGGAGACAAATCTTTTCCAAAGATTACACTTGCAGGGAAGAATGTGGTTGTCCCATAGTCAAAAACCACTAAATTCTGTGTTTGAGCAAGTTTTTTTTTAAATGATATTCTAATATAGTACCTAGTTAAAATAGTTTTTTAAAAATAATAAACGTCAAATAAGTAGTCTTTTTTTATTAAATATACGCTATGAAAGCATGCTTTCAGAGGTATGTAATTAAAAATGGAGCACTTAACATTCCCTGCCACTTCTCCAGACACAACTTGTTTGACCAAGACTTTGATTTTTCCGTAGTGAGCCTTACAGACTCTATCCCAAAAGATAGAATGTACTAAGAAATTCTCAGAGCCAGACCTCATATTAACCCCTTCATTATAAAACAATGTTTTAATCCATTCTCTGAACAGATCCCCCTAGAAATTAACTTAAAAAAAAAGAAATTACGTTATTTCCAATGATACAATATAAGCACACGCAAACTGGAATTCAATATACATAACTCCCATTATTTAAAGTTAACTTCTTCTAAAATATGTCAATGTCAAAGTGACTGATAACTGCATGAGATGAGAGTGACAGAAATATTAAAGTCTCTGTGTGAGCAACAAACCTAAAGGTAACTGCTGATTTGTCATAAAATGATTAAAAGCTCATTCGCAATAGACCTTTCCTTAATGTGATTGAATTACCTCAGCTGTGCCTTCTCTATACAGGGAATTAATTGCTTGTGCTTTTCTTATGCAATAATTCCAATTAGAATCACCACCCTCAGATATCATTTGTTCAATAGCTTCCCCTTCGTTGCATTCATAAAATATTTACTCTTTGATTACATAGCTATGGCATCTTCTAGCTGTTACAATCCTAATTTAAAGAAAATATATATCAAAACTGTTCCAAAACATTGAACATTTTGTATTTACATTCTTGACAAAGATGATAATGGAAAGAAGATTTTACGGTGTTATAAAGTGCTAACTAAAAACAGAACTGTGTAATCAAAGGAAATTACAATGAAAGGAAACTTGAACATGTTATTCTCCCAAAGGGAGAACAGAAATTATATTTTTGGATGAGTTCAGCTTCTTCTTTTGTCAGGTAATGACTAAAAACTTGCCAGGAATAATGAGCTTTTGTTAGGTTTGTGTTAATTTTAATAGGATGATCAAATAAGTTGTTATTCCCAATAGTCAAAGAAAAATAAAGCTGCTCCATGGCAATAGTGTTGCTTGAATATACGGCTCAGGTGGGCTTCAAATGGCATGGTGTCCAAGTTCTGTGTGATGTCAACCACCCCCGAAAGTACCAAGTACCGAGAAAAATCCATCCGAAGTCACCTTTCTATGTTAGGAAACTCAAGTCATCGTAAATGGCCCAATAGACCATTTGTTCATTTACCCATCCAAGCGTTCATTCATTCAAAAAGTTCATTCATTCTCTAAGGCCTTACATGTAGGTATAGTCACTGGGACATTACAAGGGCAATCAGGATAGAGTTTCTACCCTCTAGGTCTGCAAGGGAAGTCAGACTCAGGGAAAACCAATAACTATAGATGGTGAAATGGGAGCATTGACTCATTTACCCTCTGAGAATGTGAGATTTCACAGAGGAGATAACAAATTGAGCTGTCTTAAAGAATTCCCTCTTGCTTTTTAGCCTTTCAAAAAAATTTATTTATTTATTTATTTATTTATTTATTTATTTATTTATACACATACATATATATGTATGTATATGGCCTGCAGGAGGTAAGCAAGTAATTTTAAATGAGTGAAGCCTCTGTTCTGATCTGAAGGAACAGTGAAGTTCTGCTCTGTGAATTGTTACCTTGTAGGAATGATACCTCAGCAATTCTACCTCTCCCAGTCTTCTGGAACAAGCTTGAAATCCAGATTTGTAAATGCTAGTAACCAATCAAAAAATTTTAAGGCCTTGTATTGGACAAAAGAGACACCTGTAGGCTAGATCAGCCCGCTGGCCAGTGGTTTGCAACCTCTAGCTGTTCCCATCAGATTAATAGCACCCTAAAGTGATACATGGGTAAGAACTCATATACTATATTTTTAGACTGCTTCTGTCACAAAACTAACTCCTGAGTTATTGAGACAAGTTCCTCATTTGTGGGAACTTCCTATAGAGAGCCAAGATGCTCTAGCAATGCAGCTTTTGGAAATACATGACCTGAGGGGAAAGAACTCGCGTTCGTTGTCAGAGACTTCCACTCACTGATTGAGTACTATTTTGTTTAAACATATATATTATTTCACATGGACTAAATGGACTTTGGTGGGCACAAAGAGTTAAAGTAAGTCCAAAAGCTGAGCAATTTGCTTCTTTTAAAGCTACAGATGAGGCCCACTGGGAGCTATTCATGGAAGCAGCAAACCTGGTCCGTCTCAGTCCCACGCAGCCACCTGATTCATGTTTCTTCTCCATTAAGTACAGCCTACTTGGAGACTTAAGCATGACTTTAGCTCAAGAGCAAGTGAGAAACACGCCATTTATGGACAATATAGCCTCATGAGAAACAACATTACTTGAATTTTCACCAGTATAAGCAAACAAGATGGGTGCAAATTCACAGTGGAGATGCTCTTAAGTGCTCACCTGTTTTGCTGTTCCAACCTTATCGTGGTTATTAAATTTTTAGTCTTTAGAGAGGCCACGCAAGGGAAAAAGCAGAAAATTGGCGTAACATCAAATGAGGCACAATCCTAACACAGTTTTTGCATGATGTGCTAACATCCCACTCACACAGATGTCACTGAAAGTAACCAGCCACAGAGGAACTGCATTCTGCAGAGATCCGTATGACCGCTTCGAAACAAGATTGTATTCATGCAGAAAACAATTTCCAAGCCAGCTATCACATTTTGGAAAGCTGTAAATATATTCTTCATTGGTGGTGCTTTAAAATTACTCTGTTTGCTTCTCCCATTAACTCTCAGGTTTTACATTTTCAAGAGCTGTTTGCAAATAATAATAATAATTTCATTTTATACCATGATACCGTTTTATTGCTATGATCACTGGAAACTAAACTAAAGTGTATCCCTTTGTGAATGACTAAGGACTTGGTAGACACATAATATTCATTACCTTTTTGGCAGTAGTGTGGGAAAGAGTCACTCTTTGTTTACCATCAGTGCGCTCTATAGTCACTGATGCAAACACTGATGCAAACTTTTGACACAAGTCCACTTCTAGGAATTTATCCTAAAAAAAATGATTGGATGAATTATTTGTTGTAGCTAATAACGGAAAACAAATTCTCATCAATTATGTATGCATCAGTCAGTAAATCATAGAACATCCACATGATGGTATGTTCCACTCCGTGCAGTGAGGGACATCCTTATATTGTATAATGTGAAGAGACTATGATATGTTGTAAGATGTCCATAATATATTGTAAAGGGAACAAGGTAACTTGTAGAACAGTATGTGCATGGGGGGGGGAGGGGGGGTGTACACCTTTTCAGAGAGCTGGGGAGGGAAAAATAAGAACTGGAGAATTTCCATTCTCCTTTACTTGGGCACGTTTGAATTTTTTAAAGGATGTGTATCCAGTTTATTGAACATGTTGAAACTGACGTTACAATAATCAAACAGTGCCTTTTCCTCCTGTTGCTTCCTTCGAACATGACCTGTGGGATTTTCTTCTCTATCTTTCATGATAGTTAGGACAGATCCTGCCGTCTTTCTTGTCACTTTCAGGTATTTGAAAGATTTTGTTGTCAACTTAAAAAATGTTTCTAAATATTTATTTATTTTTGAGACACCCAGCGCAAGCAGGGTAGGGGCAGAGAAAGTGGAAGACAGAAGATCTGAAGCAGGCTCTGTGCTGAGAGCAGTGAGCCCTGTGTGGGGCTTGAACCCAAGAACTGTGAGATCATAACCTGAGCCAAAGTTGGACGCTTAACCAGCTGAGCCATCCAGGTGCCCCTTGTTTTCAACTTTTCAAAGGTTTTCTCCATTATAATTCCAAACTTTTATTTGCCATCCTAATAAAGTTTCCCCTCCCCTGGCACAGTTGGGATCCCCAGTCTGGGAAAAAGAAGCAACAAAGAAAGGGCCTAGCCCACCCTTGCATTCATTCCCCTTGTCCCACTTCTTTGGTGGTAAGCTGCCTCTCTATCCTCCAGAGTGAATATGAGGGGGAAAACGCTGAGACAAAAAGGCAAAGCAGCTTCCTTTAGCTGGTGCAGCGTGTGTGGCCCTCTTGGCCGCCCTGCACTCCTCCGGGACAGTACAGCAGCACGTGGCTCTCACGCTGAATGCAACCCTGCCAAGGCAAGGCCTACCGATTGCACCTTTGCCCAGAATTCCCTGGCTCACCCTTGTGAGTCACCCACAACCCATTTTCTGCTGTTTCCTCCTCACTCCTGCAGGCAGCAGCTCTCCTGAATGAGTTTTTAAAGATTGTCCAGGCCTAGAATTCATGCCAGTTTGCTTACATAGCCCCAGTTTATACCTGTTGCCCCAGCGTAGTCATCAAGAGCACCCCTTTCATTTCAAAAGTGTCCTGATTTGAAAAATACATCGTATGACCAATAGTTGGTAAAATGTGATGAAGTCTGTCAATGATAGCAGTCATTTATCAATGTTAAACCTCCTGACTTTTGTATAGTTGCTCGTAAAAATAAACGCTGAAGAAGCAATGAGGGGTAGGGGACATGATGCAACTTACTCTCGGTTGGTTTGGAAATATCCCTAGGAACATAGAAAAAGAGACAGGAGAGGGAAAGAATGGTTTAACGCCCCCCCCAAAAAAGTCTAACAAAAAGATAAAGCCAATCGGGCAAAATGTTAACCATTTGCTAATTTCAGGGAAGGGAACACAGGTGTTCCTTATGCTAGACTGCAACTTTTTGCAGAGTTTTAATTTATTTCCAAATGAAAAGCTCCAAAACTATTTTGTGACTGCCCCGCTCATGCCTGACTCTTCTACAGTACCATGTGCCCCAGAGGAAATGTATACAGGTGCACCACCCATCCCCAAAGTTGCCCTCATCTCACTGTGCCAGCAAGAGCTGCTTTTCGATCTTGCCCATCAAGAGCTGTCTGACAGGGGCGCCTGGGTGGCTCAGTCAGTTAAGCATCTGACTTTGGCTCTGGGTCACAATCTCATGGTTTGTGAGTTGGAGCCCCACATCGGGCTTTGTGCTGACAGTGAGGAGCCTGCTTTGGATTCTCTGACTGTCCCTCTCACTCTCTCAAAAATAAATAAACATTATTAAAAAAGTCATCTGAGGGTCTCCATTCCCGGTAATCTCCAGGGAACACATGTCACGCCCTCCAAAGTCCTCACTTAGCTAACAGCAGAGGTAAGTTACTGTAGCCCATCAAGCAGTCACCTGAAGAATCCAAGGTCAAGTCCTGTGTCTCCAATGGACTCAGTTGCAAGTTGCAAGTTACTGTAGCCCATCAAGCAGTCACCTGAAGAATCCAAGGTCAAGTCCTGTGTCTCCAATGGACTCAGTTAGTGCAAGACAGAGGGTATAAATGAAGGCCACGATACTCTCTACTGTTACAAATTCCCCTTAGAATGAATCTCAAATCCTCTACAGAGGTTCCTGGAGATGATGTACCCTGGAAAAATTTGGTCCAGCTCCACAGTGCCTGCATGAATGCATCTAACTCCTTTCCTGAAATGGAGCTTTGATAAAAATTCAACCAAAGTCAACAGGGAAAATCCTACTCCACACTTGGCTCCACATATAAGACTTTAGTGGTAGAAATATTTATAAAGATATTTTGTGCTTTCTTTTCATCTCTGAGGAATAATAGAATGAATGAGAGCTACTTGTCTTTTACTCCAAATTTTCTTTCTCCATGTTTCAAGAAGGTAGGTAGGTCTTTCTCTTATTTTGGTGATGTGAAGACTACCTCCTTTCCTGGCTCTCTTTTGTGTGAGCCTGAGCTCACTGGTGTGATTAAGCAAGAAACAGGGCAAGGGAAGACTAACTTTGATGGAGCAAATAAATGAACACAGAAAGAGATATAGATGATATCCCCACCCCACCCCCAAATTTGGAATAATATCTATGTCTCAGGATCCTAAAAGTAGTAGATACTTACATCTGCTTGCCTCATCAACCCCTAGGAAACTTCCAGGACTGCAGAAGGAAGGGTTGCAGGATGAATGTAGACAAATTGGCCTCAAGGGACCAAAGCTCCCAGCCTCATCTAAAAAAGCTGTACGTTTTCCTTTGGGCACCAAAACATCAGAGTCATGTGCTCATCATTAACTACATGGGCTTGGACAAAAATAACAGCAATAACCTTGAAGCATTGAAAACTAGAAATACTTTATCTGACTACTTGATCAAGTTCTTGGGTAACAGCACAGGCGTAAAAGACTGAAATAGAATTTCAGTCCCTTAAAATTTAAGACCCTTAAAAGACAGAGATTAAAGTTCCCAACCAGACCATCAGGATTAAGTTTCAAAGTTATGTTTATTTGATTTAAATAAAAGGTGCCAAATCTTGTATACCTAAGTTTGTAAGATCATTCATGCCAGTGACACTTTTAGAATTATTAGAAAAAAAAAAAGATACTTCCTTTTTGGTGATAAAGTATTTGCTGGGACTCAGTACTCAGTCACATTAAATAGACATTTTGAAATATGTCAGCACATACCATTGTGCTAGCACTACAATAAATGTCATTACCCTTCTGGGGAGTAAAATTGGAGATGCAAAAAATATGATTTCTTATATAGATATTGCCAAATGTGTTAATCTTGTAATGAATCTGTGTGCCTAGTTATAGAAGGGCCAGTCTCTTTTGGTCTTCCTAGTGCCTGTCATTCTCTATGTCATTTGGAGCCTTAAGTTTGATTAAAAGTCTATGGGCAGGTAGCTTCTATAGCAAGGTGAGTCAGCACAAGTGGCTTCAGCAACCTAAGGAGAAGCCACCCTTGGTCTTGACGTCAGCAGCCATCTTTGAGCATCACGAGTCTGCACAGACTGCACTAGCAGTGTCACCACTGGCTGGGCTGGCTCAGCTGATGTCAGAGACCTCCTTAATAGAGAGCAGTGCAAGTCAGAGCAGGAGAGGCAGAAAACATGCAAGATA
The DNA here is from genome assembly GCF_018350155.1 of Leopardus geoffroyi. Taxonomy (NCBI): domain Eukaryota; kingdom Metazoa; phylum Chordata; class Mammalia; order Carnivora; family Felidae; genus Leopardus; species Leopardus geoffroyi. The sequence goes on from NC_059326.1 coordinate 131,096,786, forward strand.
AATGACAGGCGCCACATGGAAAACAAAATAAAAACCAATGCCTTTGAGTACACAGGAACTGAATCCAGGAAGGGAGGAATTTTGAGGCAGGCCTGGAAATTCAGGGATAGGACAGAGATGGGGTGCGGTGGAAAAGGCTGTGAAACACAGGGTACAGTAGATTCCAAAACACAATTCTGGCCCTTTGGCTGTTGAACCTGGGCACATTTATTCCTTAATTGAGTAAGTGTAAAAGCATCATATATCACCTGATCCAGAAGAAGTCCAAAGAAGTCTATGGTTATGGCCAATAGAACCATCAACAGCTTCTGTGTCTTCTGTCGGAGGCACTTAGGGGCAGTGAAGCAAAAAGAGGACAGGCAGAGAAGTCCGTGGATTTGAATTCTTGTATCAACTCTGCCATTTACTAACTAACCTTGTCCAAGTCACAGAGTCACCTTAATCTTACAAAGTTTTATTTTCTAGTCTATCAAAGAGAGATAATAATAATCCTGCTAAAGTTCCAGAATTACCGTGGAACCCATGTTAATCAATGAATGTGATGTGTATGTGCTATTTTCTTGTGAATGTGATGATATGTGCCCAAATCAGATTCTTACTAGATTCCCTGAACCCAAAGCAAGAAGGAACAGACGTTTCCTCCTACAGTAAGGGTATGGTAGTACCCCAAAGCCTAGACATCCCCTAGACCATTCTTTACACAGGGTGAGGCACAGTCGGGGATGTTCTAGGCAAGACCAAATATACAGAGTTTCTCCAAGTCAACCCACACTGGAAGTGAAATCCACAAGATTCTTGAGAGCCAAGGGTCTAACAGAAGAATCTGTTTAGAAAATAACGGATAGCTATTGTCATGAGTACAAGAATTCAATTGAGACTCTGAGGGCGTGCTTCCTAATTTACTATCAACTTAAATTTATGAATAATAGCGAGGTTTGAAGCACCTGGGCGGCCCTATGGGTTGAGAGTCCCGAGTCTTGATTTCAGCTCAGGTCATGATCCCAGGGTTGTAGAATCAAGCCCCTTGTTGGGATCTATGTGGAGCATGGAGCCTGCTTGAGATTCTCTCTCCCTTTCTCTCTCTCCTTCTGCCCCTCTCCCCCACTCACATGTTCTCTCTCTCTCTCTCTCTCTCTCTCTCTCTCTCTCTCTTTCCTTCTCTCTCCTCTCTAAAAATAAAAATGAAAAAATTGCAAGGTGATTTTCAGCAGAGATGCTTCCCACATCCCCAAAACCTTCACAAACCCTCTTGTGAGCCTCCTAAGTGCTATTTCTTTTTGTCAGTATTCAGGGGGAACCCTACTGAATCTCTTCAGTCTCTAGCCCTGTCTACCTGATGGCACCAATGATGCAAAGAAACAGAATCAGAGATATGAGCTGCTCTCCTAGAGAAGCCCTGGAGGGACACTTCTGCCCTGCCTTTAATATTGCTTATCCAGGAGCTGATCTTATCACCAGAGGAAAGAGTCACAGGATACTTTCCCCAGTAGTTTGTCACTGTCAGCAGGCATTGGGTTGCCAGCAATAAGGAGCTTTACTCCTGCTTTCTCTATTTCTCTATTTCATTCTTAATATAATTCAACAGTACCCCTTCCACCCAGTGACTCTGAGGCAAACACAATAATCTTATTGGTAAATCCCAGGATTTCAATCCTCTCCTCCATTTTCTAACTGCGAGTTTCAAAAACAAATTTTACGTCATTAAGGAAGTTAGTAGCAAAATTTCGGCTGCTTAGATTCCATTCGGAAAATATATATTCACAGTTCTTAAACGGTGGAAAATAAATGTTCCTCGTGCTTCTCAGACTTTCCTTTTCTGTGGCTACTACCACAGGCAGTGTTTTTTAATTGAAGATTAGGGGCACACGCTAAACCAGGGCTCCAGGTTTTAACTATACTGTCATGTATGGGTTATGAGAATAGGTTCTCATGAGCCCTTATCAAAACAATCTGTGACCTCCATTATCCGTTTTCACCATAAGACACGAATTATCTATGACCATCAGTTCAGCTTCTAGTGAAAAGCATGGACACTAAAGTTAGGAGTGTCTAAGTCTCAATCTCATATTACACTTTCCAGCTGAAGATCTTAGACTAGTGACTGATGTCTTTCTGTGGTCATTTCCTCATATTGCACATCTGTTGGGTGGGTCTAGCAGCAGTTCCTATCTGCTAGAAAGAATGCATGTAAAGCACTGGGCACGGTGACTGTCACTTAGCAAAGTGATCACAAGCAATGGCAGAGATTATCATCATCATCATCATCATCATCAATACTAGTAACTACGAAGATAGATACAATTATAGATTATTTTATCAGAAATATCAAAAATGTATTTTAAAAGAACGTACTTTGAGTTTACAGGGTTAGCAAAACCTCTTAAAATATATTTAATGATGTTCAGAAGATGAGATTTTTGAAATGACCGCAGCTACACTTGCATGTGTAAGGGCAATTACAAACTAAGCATGAGAAACTTAAACCTCCTTGCTGAAAATGAAGGAAAAAGACCTCTCCCCTCTTTGCCTAAAACATTTACTTGTAATTATCAATTCTTTCTCTTTTTGAAATATGTGTAAATCTTTTAAAAGCTAAATAAACCTTGGGGTGCCTGGGTGGCTCAGTTGGTTAAGGATCTGACTTCGGCTCATGTCATGATCTCACGGTTCATGGGTTCGAGCCCCATGTTGGGCTCTGTGCTGACAGCTCAGAGCCTGGAGCCTGCTTCAGATTCTGTGTCTCCTTCTCTCTCTTCTCCTCACCTACTCATGCTGTGTCTCTCAAAAATAAATACACATTAAAAAAAAATTTTTTTTAAGCTAAATAAGCCTCTTGCCAGCTTCACAATCCAGGAATGTCTTTTTTAAGGGCCTGGAGACCTCCCCTTTGAAATGTAACCATCAAAAAGATAGAGCCTCTATCCTCTCTGACTTTCTTTAGGAGGGTAGGAGCTTAACTTCAGAGGGGCGCCTAACTCCATGTAGAAAAACTATCGCATGTCCTAAAGGTATGAGAAGTTTATTTTCCTTTGGATAAGGCTAATTAGCAAACATAGATGGCAACAGTTAGGATAACAATGCATGACAAATAGCGCTCTCAAGTCCTCTGAGTTGAGAACTAGCTATTGCTCATGCTGAGAACATGTATACAATGGCCATATCCACTTGGGTATATAAGAGGTTGAGATTCCTTTCTGTCTTTGTATTCTCTTAGTTGACTGCTTATGATGTGCATCACATTCTAGTTTAATGATTATTCCAGAAGTCTGTTTTCTTTTTCTTATACGTTTGTGAAGAAGTTTTCTAGGTTGCAAGAAATTTTTGTTTTTAATTATATTTTCCAAAACATAGAAGTCATTTAGTAGATGGTCCCAGATGGGGAAAAAATTTCCAATACCATCTTACTCTTAAAGTATATTTGACTTCTAATTGAGAATACTAATTCTCAAACTTTATTGTCTCACCTCCATTCCTATTTGGCCCCTGACCTTGACAAGATTAAATTTTACCTGAGCCTGTGCTCCTGTAAAAACAAAACAACCCACAAGGATTAAGAAATCCCCCCATCCTTTGTGTTCTAAGAAATGGCTTATTTCAAAGAAGCACACTTCCCCACATGACTTAGTTCAGACCTAAGGACACTCTCTTGTTTACTTAAAACAAAGCCAGACAGACCCTCCAAATTCCCATTCCTTTCCCCTCAAAATGATTAGTTGACCTGTTTTGTTTCTACTGATCAAACGGAACAAAATACTTTTTAACCAAATTTTGATTAGGATGCTCTCCTTCCCACAGGTTTCTGAACTTGGATTAACCTTCAGCCTGAGTCAAGACACATCACCTCCTGAATAACCCCGCACCGAGAGTAGGCTCACCTCAGAGTAACTCGTTCTCTGAACCACTGTCCCATCAAGGAACCTACACCTTTTCACTGCCTTCATCCCACTTCTGACAGAAGGTGGTTTCTAGCTCTGTCTACTCCTCCTTACTAAAGAAAATCTCTTCTTGCCGCACCCTTGAGAGCATGGCAGGTTTATTTCATCATCAAAGGTTCTTTTTATTGCACAAGTCCCCTGCCCTGTTGAAAAGAGTGCCTTTCTCTACCCTGCAATATCCTTTTTAGTAAAGTCTCTTCTAAATCTGGATTTGACAATTTCTTCCTCAAATAATTCATGTTCCACCTTAAAAAGAAGCAAGCAAACAAAAACTAGTGTTGGATCTTCCTGTTGGATTGTCCTCTTTATTATGATATAGTGCCCTTCTTCATCTCTTGTTATAGTCTTTGTTTTAAAGTCTAGTTTGTCTGATAGAAGTATTGCTACTCCAGCTTTCTTGTGACATCCATTTGCATGATAAATGTTTCTCCTTCCCCTTACTTTCCACCTGAAGATGTCTTTAGGTCTAAAAGGAGTCTCTTGTTGGCAGCTTATCGATGGATTTTTTTTTAATCTATTCTGACATCTTACGTCTTTCAGTTGGAGCATTTAATACAAAACCTTTGTTGACTGATCTACGTCAAAACAAAGGGATCCAATATGTATTTATTTGCAAACTAAAATTGAAATGTAATTGTCGTTCAACTTTTGAAAATTCACTTCGATTGTTATGATTTTTTGTTTTTTGTTTTTTGTTTTTTGAAACAAAAGTTTGTAATAAAAGATAAATTAGTCAAATGTCTTTTCTGGACATGTCTTATCCAAACTGAAAAAATCCTACTTGTAGCCATCTTCCCTGTAGCCGTTATTGAGGTTGTTCCTTTTTCTTCATAGATGTAATGAATTTATTGAGTTGAACACTAAGTAATGGATAAATTCAATCTTATAAAACCAAATAAAATAACTAATTTGGTTTCCAAAACACTGATTTTTTAATACATTTTCTACATGTAGGTAAATACCTCGCTACAGAAAACCCATCAACCTTATTTCATACTGAAAAGTGGAACTGTATCTTCAATACCAAAGAAAACATAGATAAGGAAGAATTTTAGACCACTGGTTCTCAAATTTTTCCACCCATCCAAATCACCTAGAGGGCTTATTAAAACACAGGTTGCTGGAACTCACCCCTAGCTTCTGAGTTAGTAAGTTTAGGGATTTGAGGGGAGGTGGTTAACAATTTGCAATTCAAATAAGCTCCCTGTGCTGCCAAGGTTGATGGCTTGACTACCACATCACTGATTAGAGCATTTCTTCTTTTATTCATTCATTCAAAAAATACTTATTGAGGACCTATGTGTCCTAGGCACTGTTCTATGTGCTGGGAACACAGCATAGAAGAAAACAAACCTATTTGCACCTTCAGAAATGTAAACTGAGGAAGACAAACAATAAACAGGATAAATAAGCAAAATGTATGGGATGTGGGTGATAAGTGCTAAGGATGAACAAATAAATATAGTTATGGAGATACATGTGTTGCAGTGGGTATAATGTTGCAATTTTAATAGTTCCAGCAGACCATTCTCCTTGATGAGTTGCTTTTGATTCAAACCTAGAAGACTTTCAACAAATGGTTCTGAAACAAGTATACATCTACATGAAATGAGTGAATTGAGACAAAAACCTTACAGTCTTCACAAAAATTACCCCAAAATGAATCACACATCTAAATATAAATGCAAAACTACCTAACACCTAAAAAATAGAAGAAAATCTAGGTAGCCTTGGCTTCGGTGGTCATTTTGTAGCTACAATACCAAAGACATGATGCATAAAAGAAAGAATTGATAAACTAAACTTCACTGAAATTAAAAACTTCTGCACTGTAAAAGATAATGTCAAAAGAATAAAAAGACAAGTCACAGACTGGGAAAAAACATTTGCAGAACACATATCTGATAAAGGATGCTTACCCAAAATATACAAAGCACTCTTAAAATTTGACAATAAGAAAACAAACAACCTGATTTAAAAATGTATCAAAGAACTTAACAGATACTTTACCAAAAAAAGACATACAGATGGAGAATAAGCATATGAAAAGGTGCTCTAAATTATATGTCATCAGGGAATTATAAATTAAAACAACAATGAGATGCCACCGCATACTAATTAGAATGGTCAAAATCTAAAATCCAGAACACAGACAACACTAAATCCTGGCAAGAACATGTAGCAACAGCAACTTTCATACAAATGCAAAATGATCCAGTCGCTTTGGAAGACAGTTCGATGGTTTCTTAGAAAAGTAAAAACATTCCGGGGCACCTGGGTGGCTTAGTCCGTTAAACATCGAACTCTTGATTTGGGCTCAGGTCATGATCTCACAGGTTCATGAGTTCAAGTCCTGTGTCAGACTCTGCACTGACAGAGCAGAGCCAGCTTAGGATTCTCTCCCTCTATCTCTGCCCCTCCTCCCCTCTCAAAATAAAGAAATAAACTTAAAAAAAAAAGTAAACATATTCATACCATGTGATCCGGCAATTGCACTCCTTAGTATTTAGCCAAAAGAGTTGAAAACTATGTCCACACAAAAACTTGCACACAAACGTGTATAGGAGACTAATTCATAATTTCCAAAATTTTCAAGCAACCAACATGTCCTTCGAGAGGTAGTGGATAAATAAACTATGGTACACCCAGACAACGGAATAGAATACTGAAAAGAGATGAGTTATTAAGCCATGAAAAAGCAAGGAGGAGCCTTAAATGCATATCACTAAATGGAAGAAGCCAATCTAAAGGGAAGGATGCATGAAAGGTGGAGCACAGAAGTTTTTACAGCAATGAAACCACGCTGTATGTTACTACAATGGTGGATATATGTCACTACACATTTGTCCAAACCCACAGAATGTACAACACCAAAAGGGAGCCCTAATGTAAACTATGGAATTTGGTTCCCACATTCTACCACACTGGGCTAGAATGCTGGTAATAGGTGAGGCTTTGCCTGAGTGGGGGCAGGGAGAATGTGAGAAATCACTGTACCTTCTGTTCAATTTTGCTATGAAACTAAAGTGGCTCTAAAAAATCAAGTTTATTAAAAAGAAAAAAAAAACAAAGGAAATACAAGTGAAACACCCGTCTATAAAATATCTGAGGGAAGAGCACACTAAAACCCTGAGGCCAGAAAGAAACTGGCGTGGTTAAAGAATTCTAGTGTGGCTTTGCCATAGGGGACAAAGGGGAAAATAGAAACAAATAGGGGCCCAGACATGGAAAGAAGCAGCAATCAAGAGATCCTCAAGAGTACTTGCTATACTGTGAGTGAGATGCAAAGCCTTGGAAGAGTTTTGAAGGCATTAAATCAAATTCATATTTTAACAGGATTACCCTGACTGCAGTGTTGAATATAAAAAATACAACACAAGGGAGGCAAGAGCGGAGGTGGACAGACGGATGAAGAGGCCACTGTAATAATCATCTGCTAAAGCTTACTTCATTCCCCTTAGACACGCAGCATGCTTCCAAATGGGTAGGCTAGTTTTGGCAGCACGTGCTTGATGGCACAGTTAACCTCCCACATAATGCTCAAAGTGAGGACTAAAATATCAGTGGCATAAGACAGGTGCTCTTGTCATTGCAAAGTGAACGAAAAAATCAAAAAGGACAAAAAGCTATGTAAGCTTCAGATTATCTGTACCCAGAATTCAGCAAATAATCACAAGGCAATCGATTCCCAAGCCTCTTTTGGTCTCCTGCAAAAGATAAAGGCTGCAGCTCACTCCCCGTGCCCCCACCCTTCTACCACTTTCCAACCCTACTAAGCCAACCTGAAGACGTAAGCCAAAATGCCAATCATATTAGAGCCAAATTTCATTTTCATGGGGTATTGCTGTGCAATATTACCTTTTTATCTTCACCTGAGGAATAAATTAAAAAAAAAAAAAAGGTTTTTTTCTAGCATAGCAGGAACACTCTCAGTGCAAATGAATCTGTATGTATAAAGTACTATCTTATGCTCCTTTAAAACAACGCCTCTAACAAATTTGAACACATCAATTGCTTGTGTAATTTTTCATAGTCACAAGAGTAAGAGTTCTTCTCTGTCCTTTACAAATTCCTAACTACAACAAAGAATTTATTAGGGGAAATATCGACTTTAAGAATTAAAGTATCTCTTGATATCTTCATCCAAAAGCTGAATCCTAAACTGGCTAAGCTCATGAGTTGTCAGAAGACCTAGATAAAGCTACCTTAGAGGACCCAGCCTTGATGGTATTTTTTCCAATTCCAGTGCACAAGATTGCACTTATATTTCTGACTATTACATGAGACTTACTTTCCTAATATGAAACTTAGGGAAAGCAGACCTGTAACAAGGCTTCACAGATGTCTGTCACATGCCCAAGATACCCAAACTTCACTCCCCAGTATGTGTATATATATTCTCTCTATGTAAATTATATATACTTATACATAAATGGGAGATATATATATATGTATGATTATATATATATATATATATATATATATTTATGTATGATATTCTCCATATCCTTTCTTATTGTTGACTATTGTAGTCAAGGCCTTTATAGTTTCTCATGCATCTTTGTGTTTACAAGAGTAAACTGGTTGGTTTACAATAGTAAAATAGTAATCAGTATAGAAATTATATATATATAATGAATTTTCTTATATAAGAAATTATATATAAATTATATATATATATACACACAATGAATTTTCTTATAGTATAAGCATGCTCCAAATATTGTCATCTGAGACATAATTTCATAGCCTTTGGTTATGAAATTGGTTCTTAGCAGAAACAACAGACAACAATGAATGTCTTTCAAGTATCCTCCCTCCTCTTCCCTTTCACTGGAGGATCCACGTCAGTGGACTTTCCTTTTTACTGTTTCTCAAAGAAGGTTCATTAAGTTCTTTGAAGAGTGAAAGGGACAGACTAGAGCTTAAAGACTTGAGGTTAAGGCCTCATGCTGCCACTAATTTATTGTGACACCTATGAAGTCACTTTGTAATTTCCTATTCACTTCCCCTTTACAATAGATGAGTTGGACTTGATTATTTCTCTGGACTCTTCCATTTCAAACATTTCATGGATAAGAAATGCATCTGTCCCATTTCAAGGGCTGCAGAAAAAGTAGAATTCCTATACTAATTACTATTTTACTATTGTAAACCAACCATTTTACTATTACAAACACAAAGATACCTGAGAAACTATAAAGGCCTTGACTACAATAGTCAACAATAAGAACGGATATGGAGAATATCATATGTATATGATATACGTCTCTCCCATTTATATATGTATATATAACTTATGTAGAGAGAATGTATATGTAGACAGAATATCATATATATGATATATATATCCCTTCCATTCATATGTATCATAAATATATATAATTTATATAGAGAGAATATATATGCAGAGAAAATATCATATATATGAGATATACAAATATACACCCATCCAATATATATTATTATATATTATATTATATATTATATATATAAATGGGAGGGAAAAAGAAAAAGAGTTTTACACTTTTCAGATAACATACATTCTTTATTTATATTGATAAAACACAAAATTTACCTTACTTTGTACTTGGTAGCAAAATAATCTATAATCTATTCTGCCAAATTTTAGCTTAAAAGGCTATTTTCCTGATCATTACCAAAGTAGTAAGTGTAGACAACAAAAAAGATGACCAAAAAGTGATATTAACCACTTAAAAATTATAACACACTCTCTTAAATAATCTCTGGATAAAAAAAAAAAAACAAAGACAAAACTATCTGGAAAGTATTTAACAAAAAAGTACAGTTTAGACAATTATAGGAACACCTATAAATATGTTTATCAATAAAGACTGAAAGCATGTAAATTGAGCATTCAAGAAATTAGAAAATAAGAACACAATAAATCAAAAGAAAGAAGGCACAAAGATAAAATCTTGATTTAATGAAAAATTTTTAACTAGAAGAGAGTAAAAATCAAATCAAAGGGGAATTCTTAACAACGAATTGTAAAATAGCCAATCCAGAGCAAACTTAATTAAGAAAAACAAGAGACAGCGAAACTCAGCCAAGAATGAAAAGCAAGGCATAACGAATGGATTAAAATATCACAGCAATGTTATATCTGCAATTCTATACCAATAGTAATCAACATTTGAGTGCCTTCTGTGTGCCAAATACTAGTCTGAGCTCTCAGCATATCATGCATTTAATTATCACCAAAATAAATACACTCTGACATTGACACTTAACCATTTTGCACTTTAAGAAATTATAATTCGGAGACATGCTTCATGGTCAGGAAAGTGGCTCCCTCTTTGGGGGATTTTTAGCTCCAGGGATGTGTTGAAAATAGGATGCCAAGCCTATGCCCAAGTCTGCAAGACCCCTGCCTTCTAACTCGCACTGCAGTCCCAGGGAGGCTGGAACCCACCAGCTGGTCACCTTCAGGCCCAGAGCCCTGTGGCTGACATCAGCTCCCAAAGTGGGGAGTTCTGTAAGGGTTCAGCTCCCTACCGGGAAAAGGCAACCAGATCTTCCTTCTGGGGCAGTGGGTTAGTGCTCAAGTTTCCTCTCTGCTGATAAAGCTGAAGGTGGGAGAGGTGGGGGTCTTAGCTGGAGAGTCCACAGGACATATAAGTGGTTGTTCTTGTTTGACCCCCAGAGCTTCTCCACTCAAGCAGCAGGACAATTATGGGTAGGAGGTCAGGAACCCCAAGGCAAAAGTGGTAAAGGACTGAACAGAGGGGGCCTCTTACCTTCCAATGCCCCATGTGCTAGGTTCTATCCATTCTCCAGTTTCTCCCTTAAAGTGTTTTCTGGCAACTAGTGACATTTCATGAACTGACTTCCTACCCAGAGGGTAGTATCAACTCCTTCCCAATATGTATCCAAAGAAATAAACTAATTAAACACTGTCTAACATTTAAAAAATAAGCCAAAATACAGCTCCACAACATATTTACATAGCAAATTTGAAAATCTAAAGCATAATTTCTTATTAAATTATAATTTTCCAATATTAGCTGATAAGAAGTAAAAATATTAATGGACCAATAATCACAGAAGAAATTGGAAAGGCAATTAAGTACCCATAAATTTTAAAAAATACTAGGCGCTAAGAGTTTCTCAAAAGTATTAATCTGATTTTGAAAGAAATGACAATCTCCTCATTGTTTATGCTATGGAAGATGGAAAGTTTCTTCATTTTATGAAGCAAGTAAGTTGCCAATATCAAAACCCATTAACCTAGCACCAAAAAAGAAAGAAAAGTAGAAGCGTTTTGAAAACAATTTTGAAAATTAAAACAAGTTAGCGAACTTACCACTTGTTGGTTTCAAAACTTACTATAAAGTCCCTTGAATAAACAGTCTGACTCCATTTTTTGATGCTTGTTGATAATCTTTTAAGCTTCACCCCTCTTTTTTTTTTTTTGCCTCACATCTGAGCAAGCTGATAAGAAAGCCTGTGCCCCCTCCCTTGGCAGGAACCAGTAGGAGATTCAAACCATCAAGTCTCTGCTAACCCCATCCCCTAACTATAACAAAACCCCCAAGACAAACTGCTTTCCTTGTTCTCAAGCCATTTTCAGATGAGCTTAGCCTACCCATCCTACTGTCCACAGAAAGTCTCCTAATGTGACAAATGAACTTTTCATTGTGTGTGTATGGCATCATCCACCTTGACATGTGAACCAAATCATGCATATAGGTCCATCCTCTTTGTGTAGTTTGGTTACAATACTTCCAATCAAGACAGAGTAGTATTTCATAAGGACTGGCATATAGATCAATGGAACAGGCATTTGTGATCAACTGAATTTTGACAAGAAAACAAAAGAAATTCAATAGTAACAGGATAGTCTTTTCAAAAAATACCACAGGAACAAGCAATAATCACATACAAAAATATGAATTTGGACCCTTACACTATACCATAAAAAATAATGAAAAACGACTCCTCAACCTAAATGTAAGAACTAAAACTATGAAGCTTTTCTTTGAAAAATAAGAGAAAAATTTCTTGATCGTGGATTAGGCAAACAAATATTAGATACAACACCAACAGCATAATACAAAGAAAAAGAAAATTAATAACTTTAATTTTATCAAAATTTAAAAATGATTGCACTTCAAAAGATACTACTAAGAAGATTAAAAAAATTGGAGTGCCTGGGTGGCTCAGTCAGTTAAGCGTCCGACTTCGGCTCAGGTCATGATCTCACAGTTTGTGAGTTTGAACCCCATGTCGGGGCTCTGTGCTGACAGCTTGAAGCCTGGAGCCTGCTTCGGATTCTGTGTCTCCTTCTCTCTCTGCCCCTCCCCAACTTGTGCTCTGTCTTTCTCTATCAAAAATAAATAAATGTAAAAAACAATTTTTTAATAAAAAAAGATTAAAAAAATTAGCACAGACTGGGGAAAAACATTCACCAGTTGTATACCTAATAAAGGGTTTACAATAAGAATATAGGAAGAACTCTTACAACTCAATACTGGGAAGTCAGAGAACTCACTAAAAAACATCCAAAACATTTTGATAGAAATTTAACCAAAGAAAATATACAAATGGTCAGTCAGCACATGAAAAAATGCTAAACATCATTGGTCATTAGAAAAATGCAACTTAAACCTATGAGATGCCATTTCATGCCCATAAAATCACTATCATAATGAAAAATACACATGATACCTAATGTTGGCAATGCTGTTGAGAAAGTGGCACCCTCAGGTGCTACCGATGGGAATGAAAAATTGTTCTGGTGTTTTGGAAAAGACTGTGGCAATTTCTTGAAGTGGTATGCATATACCTACCATATGATTAGCCACTCTACCAAGAAAAATGAAAACATAGGTCCAACAAAATTATATGAGAACATTCATAGCAGCATTATTTATAATAGTCAAAGAATAGGAACAATCCAACCTCTATCAACTGACAGATAAACAAAATGTGACGTCCATTGTTGAAAACTAAACAGATCCAAGATGGAGTTGCTCACACTAAGTCCCAGGTCCCAAACTGAGAATTGTAGTTCCCACTCCCTCAGAAATAGAATCCTAAACCAGTCGATTACGTGATGAGCATTAGTTAGGTAATCTGCCTGATAGACCCCAGGAATCCCCTAAAGGAAAGTAACCTTGCAGTAATCAACCCGCTCTTTTGCTAAGCGGGTTTTGAAACTTCCTTGCGTCTGCTCCCTTCTGCCTATAACAGTCAGCGTGTGTGTATAGCTCCTTGAGAGTGCCTGTCTTCTGGAATGAATGTTGCCCCATTCAAATGGGTTTCTTGGAAAATAAACTCCTAAAACTTTTGATATGCTTCAGTTTATCTTTTAACAGTTCGCGTGTCTGAAAAGCAAACCAAAAGAGAATCCCCTCTCTGGGGACCCCAGGAGGAGCAAGCAATTGAGTACCTGTTGAGTCCCCTGAGCTTGCTGCTTTCTTGCTACCCCAAGAAGTGATGGCTTCTTGAGTCCCTCTCCAATCCCAGTTCCACAGCTTTTGCATTATGAGCATTTCTTTTTCTGGACTGGATCCGACTAAGAACCTGGACTGGATCTTGGTTGGACTGGGCCCGTGTCAGGCTAGGTCCGACTTAAGCTGGACTGGGTCCAGTGTGAGGCCTCAGGTGAGTAGAATTTTGTTTTCAAGCTAAAAAAACAGATTCACCTTACCAAAGGTAATTTTGACTTACGGCGGCCACAGTGTAGAACGTTTCACCTAGATGAGCTTATCCATTTATGAGGTGCCCTGCAGAAAAAGAGGGCTCACCCACGCACTCACCATAAAGGGTAGAGAGAAAATTATTTGTTTTCCTCTGCAGTTTCTGGTGACCAAGATGAGACCTGCTAGAACACTCCTCTCAGTCTGTACAGCTCCTCAGAGCTCTTTTCTATCTGCTACATGGGATGTTGCCTGATTCAATCAATGTAAATTTAGTAAAATTCAACCAAGCATACAGTGAAAATGGTTGAATTTTACAATGGAAATTATATCTCAACACAGCTTTAAAAAATACTAGAGACAAATTTCACTAATGGATATATATTCAAAACTTCTAAATAAAACATGAGAAAACAGAATCCAGCAGTGATAAAATAATACCATAAATTTCTCATAAAAATAGTTTACAGAACTAGGTACAGAGAAATGTTCACACTAAAAGGTATGTAGAAACTGAATCCAACTAACAGTAACAGATCTGTCTACAGATCTGTCTTCACTCTTGTTTCAAGGCGTATAATCACTGAATACTGGAGCAAGTGGAATGACCCACAATGTTAAATTTTTTTCGCTCCCACCTTAATAGAGATCAAAGTTAACATCATCGATAACGTGAACAAAAGATATCATAGGTCTCCCAAGTTAATGCACTGAATAGGACCTAACATTACGTATGTAGTGCTCTAGCCAAAGTTGTATAACCTGAACCTAATCATGAGAAAAAAATCAGAAAAATCCAACTTGGGTGGCATTCTACACAGCGACAGATCTTTACGCTTCAAAATGCAGCGTCATAAAGGATGAATAAATGCTTAAGCGTTATTTCAGATTAAAGGAAACTAAAAGAATATGACAAAGAAACTAAAAGGTTATGACAATTGAATGTACCTTGTGCTCCTGGATTGGGTGTTAGATTTTTGAAAAACTGCTATAAACAATAGTGAGACAGTGGTGACATTTGAGGAAGTGCTGTATATTACATACTTGTTTTATATCAATATTTAATTTCCTACATTCGATCAGCACATCATGGTGACTACCACGTATTCTTAGCAGATGCAGGAGGAAATATTCAGGAGTGAAAGAGGCCCCTACCTGCTAAAGTATTTTACAGCTTTTCACTTACTTTCAGAAAAAGCTATGTAAATATACACAGTAAAAATTAGTAAATCTAGGTAAAAGCTATATCATGCATTGTGCATATTTGGCAAATATTGTGCATATTTGTAGTTTCAAACTGTTATCCAAACAAAAAGTTAGAAAAGCAAAGCAGATAGTCTGGAGTACCTCAAATTGTGCTAAGTGGGTATGTTATGGCTCTCCAAAGTAACAGAACCAATAGATATATACGTAAAGACAGAGAAAGAGAGAGAGAGAGAGAGAGAGAGAGAGAGAGATTAAGGGCTTGGCTGCTGCAATTGTGGGGGCAAGTCTGAAATTCCTTAAGCAGGCTGGTAACTCAAGACAGAGTGGACGCTGCCAATTTGAGTCTGAAATCTGCAGGTTGGAAATTCAGGCAGGGTTTCTATGTTGCAGTCTGGAGGCAGAATTCTTTCTCTTCTTTGCTCTAAGCCTCTGAACTCCTGAAGGAGGCACAGCGACATCACAGAAAGTATCTGCTTTATTCAACGTTTCCTGATTTAAATGTATAAAAATACCTGCACAGCATACCTGCATATATACCTGCATATAAAATACCTGCATATATAAAAAATACCTGCACAGCAGCAGCTGGACTAGACCAGCGTGTGACCAAACAAATGGGCACCACACCCCAGCCACATCGACACTAAAATTAGCCATCACGGAGGGCTAACAGAGCAAGGTGGAATATATTTAAGAAAATTATTTTTTAAAAAAGAAAGAAAATTGAGTTTTTAGCATAAATGTCTGATAGTTGTATTGTTAAAATCTCCTATTACACACATTCATTCTCTCTCTCTCTCTCTCTCTCTCTCTCTCTCTCTCTCACACACACACACACACACACACACACACACACACACTGAAGCAAGACAAGGTTCAAATCGACTCAGGCTGGGGTACCTGGATGCTTCAGTCAGTTAAGTGTCTCACTCTTGGTTTGGGCTCAGGTCATGATCTCACAGATCATGAGTTCAAGCCCCACATCAGGCTCTGTGCTGACAGTGCAGAGCCTGCTTGGGATTCTCTCTCTCTCCACCACCCCCTCCCAGCCTCTCTCTTACTCTCCCAGTCTCTTTCTCTCTCTTTCTCAGAATAAATAAATAAACTTAAAAAAATCTACTCAGGTGACTGTGCTAGGTGCAGTAAGTCTGCATTACCAGAGAATGGTGGCAGCAATGTTCTCAGAAGCAACCAATATCCAGTGTCATCGAGGACAATCTTCCTTGACCAGTAGCTGGATCTGTCCAGCAAAGCGACAAGGCATTCTGCCTGACAAAGTCCTAACCTCCAAGTGCATTTCTCCAGCTCTACTAGAGATTCTATGAACTACAGTCCTAAATATAATTTTTTTTTCAGTTCTTGAATCAGCCAAGAGTCATCTTCTGTTGCTTGCAGCTAAGAACACTGACTGATTCAGAATGTCATATCAGGAAGAAGGTGCTAACATTTGACTTTGCCTAAGGGATGAAGATGGGGCATAGCGGTGAGGATCCTATTATTATAAAATGGGAAGGTGGTAAATCTTGCTATTTGGTTGCAAAGTGCTT
The DNA here is from genome assembly GCF_018350155.1 of Leopardus geoffroyi. Lineage (NCBI taxonomy): Eukaryota > Metazoa > Chordata > Mammalia > Carnivora > Felidae > Leopardus > Leopardus geoffroyi. The sequence goes on from NC_059326.1 coordinate 131,113,139, forward strand.
ACAAGCCTTGTAAAATCAAGGAAAAACAGGATGACCTTGAGAATTCTGCATGAAGTGAGAGACTTCTTACTGTCTGTAGTGATGCCTGTTCTAAAGAAAGGCACCAGCTTTGGCTGAAGGCAACCCCAGGTGATAGCTGACAGGAGGATGCAGATTTAGCAGAAGATAAACCTAGGACAAGGAAAAAGCCAAAGCTCCCAAGAACTTCCTATAGGCATGTGGTGGGTTCTCTTCTTCAAATAGAGGTTGGTCGAGTCTGGTGGCAAAGGTCAGATGGTGAAAGGGTTTAAATATCTTCAATGCTAAAGCTATTAAACCGAGGGGCCTGTGGCCAGACACCCCAAGTTCCAAAAATCAAAGGGCTCTTTTCTGATCATTAACCGGTGGAAGCATTTAAAAGGAAATATATTGGGGCGCCTGGGTGGCGCAGTCGGTTAAGCGTCCGACTTCAGCCAGGTCACGATCTCGCGGTCCGTGAGTTCGAGCCCCGCGTCGGGCTCTGGGCTGATGGCTCAGAGCCTGGAGCCTGTTTCCGATTCTGTGTCTCCCTCTCTCTCAGCCCCTCCCCCGTTCATGCTTGTCTCTCTCTGTCCCAAAAATAAATAAACGTTGAAAAAAAAAAAAATAAAAGGAAATATATTAAATTTCAAGGGGTCTGTATTGCCAGGGCAACCTCAAATCTGGACTGTAACAATCTGCAACTATTCAAACCCAAAGCAATCCCCAGGTCCCTAAATTTCCACCTGTAGGAAAAGACTGGTAAAGTTATGCATCCACTCAAACGGGCATTCCTTTTTTTTTTTTTTTAAGTTTATTTACTTATTTTGAGAGAAAGAGACAGAGTGGGAATGGCAGAGAGAGAGGGAGAGGGACAGAGAGAGAATCCCAAGCAGGCTCTACACTGTCAGCACAGAGCCCAACAGGGCTCGAACTCACAAACTGTGAGATCATGACCTGAGTCGAAACCAAGAGTTGGGTCTATGGCCATACCACCCTGAACGCGCCCGATCTCGTCTGATCTCGGAAGCTAAGCAGGGTCGGGCCTGGTTAGTACTTGGATGGGAAACCAAGAGTTGGATGCTTATACAGACATATATACTATATATGTATACACATATGTACATATATGTATATTTTTAACATATACATAAAGTCTAGAGAACAATGTCGATGGGCACATATCAGGCTATAAATATTAGTTACCTCAAAAGGATAAGACCAGGGGTTAGGGTGGAGAAGTTACTTACTTTTTTTTAACACATATTTGTGTTAAAAATTTTTATAATGTGGATGTGATACATTTATGATTCTAAATAATTAAAAAGTATTAAATGTCTTTAATCAGCAACAAAAGTTACAGTTAAATGACAAATGAACTCCAAATATCCAGTCAGAACTGGGTGAGAGAAAAATAAGAAGGCATATTGGCATGCATGTTCCAAGCTCTCTATGAAATGGAAGTACATGTTTTAAATAAAAAATGGAAACATGGCCAGCGTACTGACAACTTCCGACAAACGTAGAATCTGCCTGCTAGCAATTAAAATTAAAAATCTGAACTGTCATAAGTGACTTCCAAATATGTCTCAAGACTTTCCTTCTTCTTAATTTCAAATTGTGTGCTTCCTCTCCATATTTGCTTTCTGGACCTCCCCGTTTTTGGCAGAAGCATTAAGCAGCACCAGAAAACATTACTTTGGGTGCTTAAGCCTAGCACAATAATTTCAAATAGATCTAATGTTGGCAAAAGAGGAAGAAAGCCGCTATTCTCTGCAATCTTATTATCCAGCTTCAGAAACAGAAACAGCTACTTTACCTTTCAAATGAAAGTACAATCCCAAAGATGCACATCTCAGGTGAATCAGTTCTAGAAAGCAGCAACTTTCTCCTCAACAGGAGGCCTGACAACACGGACTCTATCTTTGGCCCTCCATCTCGTTCATGCCTGTACAGTGACCTCGCTGGGGCTGCATGTTCCAGGCCCCATGGAGGTTAACATATGCCCTGACTGGAGCTCAGGAAGGCTTCTCCTGAGCTCGCTTAAAGTGCCTCACAGAAGGCTCCACTTTAGATAGCTACCCTTTGACCTCATTACAATGCCCACCCCACTGCCCCGCTTTATAAAGGCTGTGTCATAGTCTGCTGGAGAATAGGGTAGAGAATAACTACATAGTGCCTAGACCATTTGTTTGCCCCATCCTTCCTCCTGTCGGTAAGTCACCCTGAACAAAACCATGAACAACTTGCATCATGTTTATGTCTTAAAGTGTCTTCTCAATGTGGAGACAACTTTAATGACCCTCCTCTACCTTCTAACACTCCTTCTTAAAACCAGACAGGTGATATTTGCCTCCAGCTTCTGTTTGAACAGCTGAAATTTGTTTGATCTTGCATATTAGTACAGTAAGAGAGAAAAATGAGGGTCTCAGATACTCTGGTTACAGCAGTCCAGGTATAGAGGGTGCAGCCAAGAATGTGGCTGATTTTCTGTTACGAAAAGTGGATCTCAAAGTGCTTTCTTCTGCTTTTCACATACTTCCATCACAAAGCAGTTCATTTCATATTGCAAATGAGAGACAGTTCGAGGTGCCAGGAAAGTGCTTCGTCCCTGTAAAGGAAAAGCACTTTCTGCCTAAATGTGCCCTGTTGCAGCCCCTGGCAGGAAATGACCGGGTTACCAGAACAGAAAGGTCAGGGAAGAAAGAAAACGCCTTGTATGCAATCAGTCACCAATTACGGTTGACCAGCAGGAGAACAGATGTGAAATGAGTTTCTTCTGACTGGGTTTCTCTGTGTCTAAGCCAGTGAGCATGCACGCCTCCAAATGAATAAATAAACCCCTTGCTATATGAACATATACACATGAATATATATTTTTTCAGTGTTTTTTTTTAAAGTCCACACAGCTTCCCGATCTCTGTCCCTGCACTGGTTTGGTGACCCCATCCCTAATCCTGTTAATGATAGTGACAGGCCAGAAAGGAGACTGGGCCCCAGGGAGAGACAAGGCCCCAGTTTGAAGGCTGATTCCCCCCACCCACCTCCGGTCTCAGGGCCAAGGTGGCTGTGGTGAGGCAGTGGGATGGAATGTGGGCGGGTGGCCAGGAAGCACCTCTGCCCTTGTAGCACAACTATGGAGCAAGACACAGATGGGGCACAGGCCGTGGCAGGGTGTCTACATAGGGCTGAGGCCGGCTGTGTCCAACCCCAGGAGCAGTGGTCTCCATTCTGTATTGTGCACAGGATGGAAGGGAGCCCCAATCCACCTCCCAGCGTGCAAAAATATATGCATATATAGTACAGTATATGTTCCAATATATATGTATATGGCGATATAGAATATAGAGGTATACACACCTATACAGAAAACGTTTGCCACCAACCGTTAAATGGTTACACTACACCAAGACACTAAAATGCAAAGGCGCTCCCCTCCCAGAAGCCTGGGACCCTGGGGTTGGCATCGTGGGGAACAGGGGGGTAGAGGCCCAGCTAGTTTCTTCCCTCACAGGAAAGGGGGACTAGAAGGAAGGAGATTGGCCCTGGGCCTCGTCTGGCTGAGCAAACTGCAGCCACACTGCACTTCCAACCTTACAAAAGGACTGGCCTGTCCAGGCCTGTCCAGGCCTCCTTAACTCCAGGGTTAGACCAAAGCTGCTCCTTGACAGCTTGCCTCCTTGGTGAGCCTGAGCCAGGGGGTGGCATGGCCTGCTCTGGCCTACCGGGGCCGGGAAAGCAGGGCCTGTGATTGTCAGGACTCAGGACCACACAGAGGTGGGACCAGGCTGAGAGTGCCAGATCTCCCCAACTTCCAGCCCCTCCCGTCCTGGCCCTGCAGATCAAGAGCTACAAGCAGGAATCCCAGTGGAGTTGCAAGTCGTGACCATCGAGGAAGTCCGTGGAGAAGAAGCTGGGGGCCGTGGTGCTGAGCGGGGCCAGGCTGAGCACGGGGCCACCCAACGACAGCTCCAGCCACTCCATGCTATCCAGGTGGCCGTCAGCCAGGTCGAGGCCCATGCTGCCGGGCTCAGGAGCAAAGTGCAATTCTGAGGTATCCATGGGTGAGGGAGGGAATATATATATGAATATATATATTCTTCTCACAGGAAGCCCTCCAAGATTTCTCTGGTTAGTCTTGATTTCTCCTTCCTCATTCTCTCACCCTTGACCTTTTATACCTTACCTTAACTCAGACCTTAATTTCTGCACCCACAGATATTTCCTCTCCTAGTCCCAGTTGGGGAGGGCTGTGGCCTGGGAATCTTGCCTAACACCTGGATTCCAGTGATGTACTGCCTAAGATGTGCCAGTTTTAGAGTCCTGGGGGCTGGAGGAGCAATGGGCAGCAGAGACCCAGGAATGATCTAGAGCCTATGTCATAGGCCCAGCAGCAAACACTGTACATACCTTTTCACAACTAGCCACATTTTGCAGATGAGGAAACGGGGTCTTGGAGAGGTTAATGTGGCAGTAAGTGGCAGCCATGAAAGCTGAACCCAGGTCCTGTCTCACTCCAGAGCCCATACTCTTAACCTCTAGGATACGCTGGTCTTGGGCCCTCACCCCAAGAAGGTCGGCTGGGCTGGGCTTGAGGTGGGGCCATCTTGTGCCTTGCTGCCGCAGGCCCAGTGGAAATGGACTTTGGGGTGGGAAAGGTGATGCAATCTCAGCTCTTGATCTAGTAGAGGATCTGGGTGCCTTGCACCAGCCCTGCTGAGGCCTCGGGGATGTCATCATCCCCAGTGAAATAAAGCGAGATACCTCCCCATAGGGCCAGCTGGCAGTGGCGCTGTGGGGGAATCTACATGAAAGCCTCACATACTGGTCATACCCAGGGTCCCTTCAAACCTTGACACTGAACCTTTCAAGAGGCAAGCAGGCAGGTCCAGTGACCATTTGACAGAGGGGAACACTGAGGCTCCATGAAGGGAAGGCTGAGCCCCAGGAAGAAGCCCACCCCAGGGGCTAGAAGCCAGAGGGGACCTGGCCTCCCCCAACTGCTGCTTTGCTTGGATCCTTGCCTAGTCGGACAGAGCCAGTCTCCCTGAGCCCAGGGGCTGCCAGAGGTGGCCACAGCAGTCCCACCCGATCTCCAGATTGTGGGAGAGTCCAGAAGCTTTGGATCAGTGGGCACCAAGCTCAGGAGAAACCAGGTGTTCACCATGAATTGTGTGTGCCAGTCTGGGTGGCTCAAAAGGAGTGCCAGCTCAGGGAATAGAGGAGGAGTCTTTGGCCACACCATGTATATATGTGTGCATGTGTGTTTCATGTAAGTCTCTCCTTTGTTAGGTCGGGTTTATCCACAGGGACAGAGAGATGTGTGCATGAAAAGGCTGGGGTGAGGGTGGGGATAAGCATCCTTCCCGGTGTGTCCTGGAAAGTTCCCAGATAAGCCACACGCGGAACAGTTTGGGGAAACCTTTGCCGGGCCCTGCCACCGTGTGGCAAGTGACAAAGTGGCCAGCTGCTTCGTGGCTGCAACGTCTCGGACAGTTTGCCAAGTCCTTTCCATGAAGTCAGTGGGACGTTCAATTAAATGGGTTAATAGGCTTTGTCTGATTCTGATGAATAATAACACTATAAGGTGATAATAGCAATAATGGTGCTATTAGCTGTGGTTATTACACGTGCCTGCACTGTTCCAGGCACGGAGGGGAGGTGCATTCCCACACACTCAGGCCTCATTTTCCTCTCATAAAATCCCATTCTTCAAAGCCTCCCAGCCCGACTCCCCTATATCCATTTTCAGGACAAACTACCAACAGTTAAGAAAAATTGGTCCATTTTGTGTGAAAGCCAAGTCCAAATTACTGCTACTTTCCCCTTTATGTTTTGAAATTTAAAAATGGGTATGGCTGGGGAGCTGAGAGGGACATAGGGAATGGAGAGAGGAGGGAGAAGGGGAGAAAGGGGAGGAAATGTATGAACGAAGATGAAAAAAACAAGTCTTGTTTTAGTAAAAATGTATTTCTGGAATGATGTTTCAGTTTACTCAGGCAGAAAAATTAGAAATGGTGTGCATATTAAGCAGGCTAAGTAAGCATAACTATTTTTAGTAGTGTAATAAGACCTTGGGAATTTGGACCTCTGTAATAGATTCTATGACCATGCTGGCCGGCAGGCACATGTGTGTCTGTGTTTGTGTGTGTGTGTGTGTGTGTGTGTGTGTGTGTGCATGTGTGTGTGTGTGTATGCGTGGGCTAGGGAAGAGTGCAAAGAGGTTGCTGTGTTGGAGGATTGGGGGCAGGGATCAGGGTTCAGTGAGGGGACAGAAGGGACAGGGATGGACTCCGTGCCTGTAACAGCTGTTTTAAAAATGTGAGCCCTCTTCTTAGGAAAAAAAAAAAAAAAAGCGTTACAGATTACTCTCCTCTCGAACATTCCTCTTGGCACCTATTAATTTGGCATCCATTTGGGGCGCCTGGGTGGCTCAGTCAGTTTTAAGCGTCCGACTTCGGCTCAGGTCACGATCTCACAGTCCGTGGGTTCGAGCCCCGCATCGGGCTCTGGGCTGATGGCTCAGAGCCTGGAGCCTGCTTCCGATTCTGTGTCTCCCTCTCTCTCTGCCCCTCCCCCGTTCATGCTCTGTCTCTGTCTCAAAAATAAATAAAAACGTTAAAAAATTTTTTTTAATTTGGCATCCATTTAAAGAAGAATGTATTGAATACAAAAATTTCATTTTTGTAAAAATCTGACGGTAAAGGTTTCCTTGACACTTGTCACACTGGCCTGCCCTCTAAATGAGGCTGAATCCTGAGGGCTGACAAGTCCTTTCAGGTAGGTGATGACTGACACCTGTGGGGTGAGGACAGGGATCTGCGGGCCGGCCACTCCCTGTCGTCCAAATTATAGGTCTTTGTATTTTTAAAATACTATTTATTGTTTCATGTCATCATTACAAAAGTAACACATGCTCAGTGCTAAAAACTTGGAAAAGACAAATGAAAAAAAAAATCCATTTCCCACCACCACGTGGTAGCTGGTGTTAACACTTCGTGTACATCCGGATACTTCCCTGTGCATATGTAAAAGCAAAACTGGTACTGCGCTCATATATCCATATATATATTCAAAGATACATTCATATACATATATGCATATTTATACATATATATATATATATATATATATATATATATATATATATATATCCGGGGATGACCATGGCATGGGCCTGGCAGGGCAGTACCCTGGCCTGGGGGCAAGGGGTGGGTGGTGGAGTCTGGGGGAGAACAGGAGACCAACCTCCACGACTCCCCACGGGCCGACCGCCCCAACGGGAAGAAGACGGACGACCCCCCCAAAGGGTCTTTGAACCTCTGCACCAGGACGCACTAGGTACCTGGATAGGGTGATGGCGGGTGAGGTGTGGGGACGGGGCTGCATGGCCACCACCTGGACGCCAACGACCCCAGCCGGGCCGGCCGGCAGAGTGCCAGCCCCAACGCTGTTGGCCTGCGACGTAGGCCCGGGTACCGCCCACAGACCCGGCTGCCGCCTCACTACATCATCCCCCAACACCCCTACAATCCTTCCCCCACCCCCAGGACCCCGAGGGCTTCCCAGCACACCCCCGCCAAACACCAACCAACCCTCACTGTATGAACACACATATGCGCTTACATATGAACATACATATGAGCATATAGGATCCACTAGAGGATCATTTTTTTAAAGTTTGTGTTTTTTCCAGATGAGCCAAATTTCTTTCTCTGGGTGGTGGATCAAAGTTGGGTTTTTATTCCATTCTTTTGCCATCATTTCAGCACGCTTTGAGGCTTGTTTCCCTTGATGGGACATTATTTCCAACGTCTGATGAACTCATCACTGGGGAAAATCTAAATTCATCTTGAGACTGCTAAAAGGAGGAGGACTTAACAACATATTTGCCAGTATATACTGCAACTCAAGTAGATTTAGCTACCACTTTTTTTATATATAAAAACAGTCTTGATTTATTGTACTGAAAGAGAAGTTTGTCTTCTCTAAGTCTTGGATCCAGCCAAGCCAGTCCGATAACAAGAAGTAAGTTTCTATTTAATGAGACAATTTTTTGGAAAGCCTAACCCTTGATTAATAGCAAGCCTTACTGAAAGGCTATTCCAGGATTACCTGAACACAGAGGAAGCTGTTACCAGGGAGAAGAGAAATGCAGACCTCTAGCCAAACCTTTTTATAACCTTGCAATCGCAACAATGCTGAGAAAGAGCCTTCTCACCCCTTTGTCCCAATACTAGATCTATGTCTGCAATAATATTCCATTAGAGCCCTTTCACGCACCCACGTATGGACTACACAGCCACAGGATTCTGGAAAAGATTTTGGCTGAGAAACAGACTCGCTATTGTTTTGATAGTTAGACATTTATTTCAATATGTACTAAAAACACATACAATGTTAAAAATAAATAAAATTAGCATGTGCCCATATGGATATTTTTGTTTAAGACAGACATTTAATTATGCAAAATAAGTGAGTCAATGTAAAGAAAATTTGTGCCTTAAGATGTGGCACAAATACAAGGTGATAATCAAATGGTTAAGATTGAGGAAACCATGACCAGAGTTGCATTACCTTCTTCCTGAGGCCACCAAACACTTCTGACTTTACACAGCCTCTAGTAATATTGATGCATCCTCTCTGACACCTCACAAAAGTGTTTTTCCTTACCTTGCCGACCTCAGGCAGGTAGACCAGGTCCTGTGTCCGATTCTGTGACTTGCTCTGTGATCTCTAACAGTTACTTAATTCCTCTGAAGTTCAATTACTTTATTAGCAAAATAAACATAATCCCAGAACCTACAAAAGCAGTAGCCAGACCCTAGAGGGTGGGGGAAATATGGCAAGGCTGTAAAAAAGTACAAACTTAAAAAACAATAATACTAAGATATTAGGGAAAGATAGGATTCATTAAGCAGAAAGGGAGAGACTAAGATCCCTGGGTGGGAAGGAAAAAAACACTTATTTTGGAACAATGCCAGGAGCATCTGACTGTAGAAAACTCTCTCAAGCATAAGGTTCCTCTTAAGAATGTAACAGACCCCGCCTACTCCCCCTCAGGTTCCCCTAAGGAATTAGACAAAGACCTGACTAAAAGGAACTAATCTGTAGGACCCACAAGGAACAGTAGGGCCTAAGACCACCCCTCAGACAATGGAAACAAGCTAATCAGAAAGGAATGACTAGGCATTTAGCGTTCCTGGCCAATAAGGGTAGAACCTGAGAAGGAACATGGGGGAAGATAAAGGGGCCAGCCACAACTCTATAAAACTAAGTCCCTGGCCTATCGTCCGCAGGCATTCACTTTCAAATGCCTCCTCTCTGTAAAGAAAGTTTCATACTATTCTTACTTTCTGATCTTATACTCTGATAAACTTTTGCCTGCTGCTTATTTTATTTGTGTCCACCTCTCCATTCTTCGAGGCAGTGAGACAACAAAGCCCAGGTCCTGAGGTGGAAAAAAAAATCCTGCAACAATAATCCTGATACTGACCTCATGGTCAACGCAGTAAGGTGAAAATATAGCAGTATTGGCAGAGTGAGTAAAGTTTCTGTACATAACGGTGAATCAGGCAATCATTCAGTGTGCCAGTGGATGAGGGGCTTTTGCAAAAGCCTTTATTCCATCTGCTGGGGATAAATAACACGTGCTTCCAGTCTACCCCTTTCCAGTTTGTTCAGAGAATGATGACTGAGATGATCTTTTGGTCTTCTATCAGAATCAAAAACTTGCAAACGAATTAGTTCCACTTCTGGAAAGGTGGAGTAGATATACTTTTCTGTATTCCTTCCACTAGGCACACATAAAATCCCTACGTGCGTTATAAGAAGACTCTGAAAGGTGGAGGGAAAGCAGACTGACTTGGGACCTCAAGATCTGGGGAACATGGGGAACACCCTATGGTCCTACAGGTTTTCTTCTTATCTTATATATTGCAGACATACAGTTTAAGATACCGGCAAGTGGCAAACGCAAGTGGGCACAGAAAGAAGCAGCCATCCATCTAAAACCAAGAAAATTCTCTTCCGTCTAGCCAAAGAATCAGGAAAGAGACAGCCTAACAAGACACAAAACTTTCAGACAATCACCATCTACTTCGTAAGGTGGACATGATCACCGCTAGGCGATAACAAGACCTGCTCTCCATGCCGGATCACTGCAGATCATTTAGGGGACCTAGACTTTGACCCCACATCTATCAGGAATGGCATGGTGTCAGAAAAGTGGAGGTAAAGGGGCGCCTGGGTGGCGCGGTCGGTTGAGCGTCCGACTTCAGCCAGGTCACGATCTCGCGGTCCGTGAGTTCGAGCCCCGCGTCGGGCTCTGGGCTGATGGCTCGGAGCCTGGAGCCTGTTTCCGATTCTGTGTCTCCCTCTCTCTCTGCCCCTCCCCCGTTCATGCTCTGTCTCTCTCTGTCCCAAAAATAAATAAATGTTGAAAAAAAAAAATTAAAAAAAAAAAAAGTGGAGGTAAAGAATTCTAACCAACCACCCGGTGATAAAGAGGTGATCAAAATAAGAATCCCGATGGGGTTTCTGTAGAATTTAGCAGCTCGTTTTAAAATTCATATAGAAATAAAAGGACCTAAAATAGGAAAACATCTTAAAAACAGAACAACACAGAGTTGGTGCAGTAACTGACTACCTGATGTTAAGATTTATAATCGAGCTTCAGTAATCTAGACAGTGTGATACTGAGATAAAGATAGAAAACTCGATCAGTGGAGGATAATAAAGAATACAGAAATAGATATATACAGACAAATAGTTTTTCACAAAGGTTCTGAAGAAGTTCAGTGGACAAAATCTTTGTGTTTTTGGATTCAGTAGTTATTTCATTGATATAATGCCAAAAGCATGATCCCTGAATTAAACAACCTCTTCAAAGTTAAACACTTGTGCTCCTTCACAAACACATTAAGAGTCAAGTCAGATTGGATAAAATATTTGAAAGTCACATATGTGATATAAGACTTATCTGTTAAATATAAAAGAACTCTCAAATTCAATAAAAAGAAAGCAATCTAAAAAAATGTGCACGTGATTTGAACAAAAATTACTCCGCAGAAGATATACAAATGGCAGATCAGCACATGAAAAGCGGCTCAAAACTCTTAACCATTACAGAATTGCAAAATTAAAGCACAGTGAGATCCTTCCACACCTTTATTAGAATGTCTAAAGTTAAAAAAGAAAAACTGGGGCACCTGGGTGCCTCAATCAGTTGAGCGTCTGACTTTGGCCCAGGTCATGATCCCAGGCTTTGTGGGTTCGAGCCCCTTGTCGGGCTCTGTGCTGATAGCATGGAGCCTGGAGCCTGCTTTGGATTCTGTGTCTCCCTTGCTTTCTGCCCCTCCCCCGCTTATGTTCTATCTCTCTCTCAAAAATAAACATTAAGAAAAAATTTTTAAATACAAAAGATTAATCTGACAAAGTGTTGGCAAGGATGTGTAAGAATAAGAACTCTTATCCCCTGCTGGTAGGAATGCAAAATAGCCCAACCACTGTGGAAAACGGTTTGATGTTTTGTTTTGTTTTTGTTTTTTTTTTCAATGAGAAAAATGCTTTGTTTTTAATAACAAGTATTGTTATTGAGAAATATTAATATGTGTATTATACTTTAGAATTATTTTAACAGAAATCCTTAAAAATAACAAAATGTTCTTTTTTTATGAAATTTATTGTCAAATTGGTTTCTGTACAACACCCAATGCTCATCCCAACAGTGCCCTCAATACCCATCACCAACACACCCCTCCCTGCCACCCCCCATAAACCCTCAGTTTGTTCTCAGTTTTTAGGAGTCTCTTATGTTTTGGCTCCCTCCCTCTCTAACCATTGTTTTTTCTTCCCCTCCACCATGGTAAATGTACACCTAATATATGATCTAGGCACCCCATTCCTAGAGAAATGAAAATATATGTCCATACAAAGACTTGGACATGAATGTTCATAGTATTTTTTTTTTAATTTGTAATAGCCCAAAACTGGAAACATTTCAAAGACACATCCACAGATGAATGGATAAACACTTTTTGCTAATTTGTACAATGGGATACTAATTTGTAATAAAAAGAAGTGAATAATTGATACATGCAATAAACAATATTCGTAAATCTAAACAGAGTGAACAATTACTCCGAGTGAACACAGCCAGACAATAAACACAAACTATATTATAACATTCATATAAAAACCTATAAAATACAAGTAATCTACACTAACAGAAAAATCAATGGTTTCCTGGGGAGCCAGTAGAGAGGAGAGGAGTAGGAAGAAGGGGCAAAGGGCCACGAGCAAACTTTGGTGATGGTGTGAATGTTGACTCTCTTGGGCATAGTGACAACCTCATGTGTAGATACATATGTCAAGCTTATCAAAATGTACACTTAAGTATATACTGTCCATTGTATGTCAGACCTCACTAAAACTAGTTAAAAATGCTTTAAAACCCCCCATTATTAAGGTTGCACCTCAGATTAATGAATCAGGATCTCTGGGGGTGAGACCCATCCAAGAGTGAATAGTTTTTAAAGCTTCCCAGGTGACTCCAATGAGCAGCTAATGTTGAGAAGCACTGTGATGCCGAAAGGCTATAGGAAATACTCAAGGGAGAATGTGATCAGCTGTGTATGATCTATTAGAGGATACAATCAATGGGAAATTAACAGGAATCCACACTATCTGACTAAGAAGAAGTTAGCATTGACCTTTCAGAGAAGAGATACGTGTCAAAAAAATGCTCTGACTCATCACGTGGACACATTAGCTACTCTGAGTTCAACTAATCCTTCATTCCAAGAATTACACAGAAAACCTTCGGGCAAGACTCTACCAGGAGGATTCTATTGACTCTCTGACAGAGTGATAAATGACTTAGGTTCTATAACAAATTTGTGGAGCAGGGAAAACATACACATATGTACACTTGGTTTCTATTTTAAGTTTTCCCAAGGAACTCTTACAAGAAAGGAAAATCATGGTTTAAGATTAAACCAGTTCCTTCACAACATAATGTAAGTTGACATAGCTTTTATTTTTTCAATTAAAAGAAAAGTCAAGGCAAAAAGTAAACACGTTTATTTCTCTTATTTTTAGAGACACAGAAACCAATACACAAGCACAGATACCTTCTTTTGAAAAACCTTGGGGGGTGCCTGGGTGGCTCAGTCGGTTAAGCATCTGACTTCAGCTTATGATCTCACAGTTCCAGGGTTCGAGCCCCACATAGGGCTCTGTGCTGACAGCTCAGAGCCTGGAACCTGCTTTGAATTCTGTGTCTCCCTCTCTCTGCTCTTGCCCCCCTCGTGCTCTGTCTCTCTCTCCTTCAAAAATAAAAACATTAAAAAATTTTTTTGAAAAACCTTGGAATTTCAAAGGATGATGGATGTTAGTCAGACATCCAGGAAGATTACCAGAGGCTTTTTACCATGATCTCCGAGCCTCAGAAAAAGGTAGACAATTTTACATCACATGCATATGTACATTTTGGAAGAGAGAGGGGCCAGAGCTTTTATCCATAGACAAAGACAATGCTGACCTAAAAGCTGAAGAACAGTTACCTCAAAACAAGCATATTTAAGTAGATTTTTATTCAACAGACTCTATTCTTCAATTAAGAAACCATTTCCCTAGGGGCGCCTGGGTGGCTCAGTCAGTTAAGCGTCCGACTTCGACTCAGGTCATGATCTTGCAGTCCGTGAGTTCAAGCCCCGCGTTGGGCTCTGGGCTGACAGCTCAGAGCCTGGAGCCTGTTTCAGATTCTGTGTCTCCCTCTCTCTCTGACCCTCCCCCGTTCATGCTCTGTCTCTCCCTGTCTCAAAAATAAATAAACATTAAAAAAAATTAAAAAAAAAAAAAGAAACCATTTCCCTAGAGTATGGAGGTTAGGGTTTAAGTTCATAAGAATGCTTTTGTAGCCAACTCACTGCTATATTAAACCAAACCCACTGAACAGCTCTTATTACCTAGTTGTAAGAATTCCAGTTAATATATCAGCAAATCTTTCTGTCTCAACGGAGAGACATATTTCGGGGATGATGACAAATCATCAGCTATTCTTACTAAGCACTTACTAGGCATAGTTCTTTACTGGAGTAAAGCCAGGAAAGCCAGGAGTCACAAAATTGGAAATTTTCTAACCAACTGTAAGGCAGCAAATGTTTTAAAAGCCTTTGTCAGTCATTTTTCCCACAAGGCCAATTCCTCTGTCAAGAAAATGGAAAACACATGTCAATGAGGACCATAGAACCAGATTTTATTTTTAATTTATTTCTAATTTTTAAAACTTATTTTGAGAGAGAGAAAGCCGGGGACGGGGGAGGTCAGAGAGAGAGGGAGAGAGAATGCAGAGCAGGCTCCATGCTGTCAGCGCAGAGCCCAATGCAGAGCTCAAACTCACAAATGGTGGGATCATAACCTGCGCCAAAGGCAGACACTTAACCTACTGAGCCTCCCAGGTGCCCCTAGCACCAGGTTTTAAACTTTATTGCTTTGATTCCACGAAGCACAGGGGAACCAGAGGCAAGTTATCTATAGAAGGAATGTGAGTGCTGAGAGAGGCAACAGAGATGTTCAGCTAGTGAGAAAACAAAAACTCAAGAGTTTAGGAAGAGAAAAACAGATGAACAAGGGCACTTGTGTTGAGCACTGGGTGTGATATGTAAGTGGTGAATCACTAAATTCTACTCTTGAAACCACTATCACCCTATATGTTAACTAGAATTTAAATAAAAACCTCAAAGAAAAAAAGAGTTTAGGAAGAGAGTTGAAAAAATTAATTAAAAAAAAAACTAATCCAAAACCATACTTGAAGGAAATTATGAAAATGCAGTATTTTCAAAACTGCCATGCCTTTCATCCATACAATGTACAAGAAGAGAAATTTATGAAATATTTTTCATCCCCAAGCAACACAGATTCCTTCCACATAAGAAACATCCCAGGTCCCAAAGTCAAGCTCCCATTTATTGTTCTACTCACAGCAGCCTCCATAACAAATAATCTCTCCACATCAACACTATTATTCCATTTCCTTGTAAGTTTCTCCTCACTCACCCTCAAATTTCTCTGACTGGTTAAATAAACACAATAATTATCTCACCATATATGCATGTTTCTTCTACCTTACTTCCCCTCTAATGAGTATTAAGGCAATGAAAGCTTTTTGGTCATGAAGTCTGCCCCAGTGTTAACACGATCTTTACTTCCATATTTATTTTGGTTCTTCTCTCAACTCCCTGGAAGACACCACATTTAAAAAATTTATTGGAGTGTCCTACAGTGAATATTAAGAGGCAGAAAAGGAACCACATTTAAATAAGAATAGCATGTTTCTAGGCTTGTGACTTAGAATGACAGATGTAATAAAAGCAGCTGATATTAGATAAACATTATATTCTTCATGATTACAAGTATAAATGTTCCAGACATAGATTTAAGGAGTTACTTCTGGGATCTATGGCTTTAAAATGTTGCCTGATAAATTACAAGGCAAAGATTAAATGACTTTACTCCTTGAGAATCACAGAGGCAATGCCTTGGGATTAGATAGAAAGAAATTAATGACGATCTTACAACAACAGAATTAGGGTGTACAATCTAAAATAACTCATGATCTAGGATAACTTAAAACGTATTGGGGAAAAATGTATTGAGCAAAAGGGAATAAGTTCCATCCATTTATTTTTCTAACTCTCTCTGTCAGTATAAATCATGATATATCACCTCTGCCAGAAGGGATGTATTGAAAATTACTGTTTAAAACAATGATCTCAGAGAGTGGTTCTCAAAGCCTGGTCCCTGGATAAGCAGCATCAGCATCACCTTGGCATTTGTTTAAAATGCATATTCTCAGACCCCACCCTACACTCACTGAATAGCAGAAATTCTGGGATAGAGCCTAACAATTTGTATTTTAATAAACCCTCCAAGTAAGTCTGATGTTCTCCAAAGTTGAGAACCACTAGTCTACAAAGAGCCAAATTATTTTTCTGCTCTTAGTTGATTTCTTTTTTTTATTTTTCTTTCTTCTTTTCTTTCCTTCTTTTTTTTTTTTTTTTTTTTTTTTTTTTTGTCTTAGCCTGAAGCGGGAGCTAGAGACAGGTAGAAACTATATTTTGTAAAAAAAAAAAAAAAAAGACTGCTTGAGTACTGTGTGCCTCTTCCTACATTGCCCTACTCATTAGAGAAAACTAGTTATTAAAACCATATTGTCCATCTGATCCTTGTTATTTCTCTGTCAAAAAATGAGGAAAATCTATCTTTTCCATCCCTACTAACATGGACTTTGTTCACACCTTCTTACATGAATTTTTACCCCCACCATTGATCTGAGCCCCTCCCTCTTTGGTCCATCCCCCATCTCTACCTCTGCTAATCAGAACTGTCTATCTAAAACATAAATTTGATCATTGCCCTGTTCCTGCCCTTTCAATGACTTCCCTTTCCCTGTGCTCTTATCTACAGGACAACCTAAACTCCCTGTCATTTAAGGCCCTTCTTAACTACCTCAAGCCTAAATTTCAGGACTTCTCGCTCACCTCATCTTGTCAACCACCTTGTTCTTCAAGCACCATCTACATCCTTGTTATTCCTAGAGCCTCCCAAAGTCTCTCAGGTGCCAAGGTCTGTGGCCACTCTCTCTGGTCTTGACAGCTACAGTAATAACATATACCTACTGACGAACTTGTGGTTCCACAGATTCTTTCTTCCTGGCAATTCTCTTCTGAACCTGTTCCCTCCCCTTCAGGAACTAAGGTTGTATCAGCTAATGCGGTATTCTAAACTGGGTCAGAGGGAAAAGCCACAGGCAAGTTCTCTAATGCTATGCAAACTTTGAGGAAGACCTTATGAGGGGAGGGCCTCTACTCCCTCTGTTAGTCTGTCTGACCCAACAAGTGGAAATTTCAGGTTCTTTAGGTAGAAAAGGTAGCAATAGTATTTTAGACCAGTGAGGAATATTTGGGCGTCCAAGCAGAATCTTTTAGATAAGATCACTCTGGTAGAGTACAAATCGAGTACCTTTTTTAAGTCAGCAACAATTTGGGCAGATTAATTCTTATGAGTGTCTGACCAAAGCTGAATATGCTAGAAAAATGGCTTTCTAATTTGAAGCTAGAAAGAAACTGGCACTAAACTCAATAGCTAGTGTCGCTTTCCTCCATTCTGTCTCATACCAAGATGAAAGTTGGCAAGGATTTTATTTCTTGCTGCAAGTGTTTATAACTCTTCAATTTCTCAGTGATTTTATTGAAAAGATCTAATGCTGATTCCACTCTAATGTAATGACACTGGTGCCTGAAAACCACAAAATCAACCAGGACTGAACTTATGTTTTGTCTGCATGCTATGTTCCTTTCTGACCTGGACAATTATTCTTGATATCCGTCAAACCAATGATAATGGCTCTTGGAGCAATGGCCATTGTTTGTTGTTGCTTTTGAGTCTAATTGACCTTTTCCTTTAATAGAAAAGGAAGTTTTCTAACAGGGAAATTAAGAAAATGAGAAAGAGGGTGTTGATAAAAAATCATGAGAGATTCATTCACAATATTTCTAAAACAATTTGAATTCAAATTGTGATCAATATCACAGTTCTTCGGTATATATTACAGGTATTTTATTTAATCAGTGTTTAAGGCAATAGCAAATTTATAGTCTGGATTCTATGAACCAAGTATTTTCACTCAAAAAAAAAAATCATGATATCAGAAACTTAACATCAACCAATCTGAAATCCACTATACAAAGTGAAGCACTATGTCAAATATGTTTTTACAAGTTGCAGTTTTCTCACAAGTAGAAGTCTTCTTGTTGCCATCATGTCTTCCAGATTACATCAGAATTTTATGATTATGGATACAGATCAAAAAGAAACACAGCTTTAATACCTCTGTAATGTGCATAAAAGAACAATGGCTATGTCACGTGATTAATGTAGTTATCCAACATAGATGATGGGGATGATACAAGAAAAGGAGGTAGCCTTAAAGTATATGAAGGTATAATGCTTACAAAGCTTACAGACCTGTAATGCTTATGATATTCACACACACAATACCAAGACACTGAACAACATCTTGATCAAAGAAAGAAAATTCCAGCAGGAAGAAAGCAACTTTAAAATAACCCAATATTTTGGGGCACCTGGGGGGCTCAGTCAGTCAAGTGTCCGACTTTGGTTCAGGTCATGATCTCATGGTTCGTAAGTTTGAGCCCCACATTGGGTTCTATGCTGAGAGCTCAGAGGCCAGAGCCTGCTTTGGATTCTGAGTCTCCCTCTCTCTCTGCCCCTCCCCCACTTGCTCACACTCTCTCTCTCTCTCTCTCTCTCTCTCTCTCTCTCCCTCTCTGAAAAATAAACATTAAAAAATTAAAATAACCCAATATTTTACTTGTAATTTCTTTAAAAATAATTACAGATATACCTTGACCAGACCCATGCCTTTTAAAACCCCATCTTCCTTTCCTTACCCACCCATGCCTCACAAACACCTTAGCTTCTCTCTCAGTCTACTCTCTCCTGCTCTCCCCCAAACTAATCTTACAAGTTCATCCAACAAGGTTCTGCTCCCTCACTGCTTTTCTCCTGATTCTATATCAACGAAAACTCAGAACATCTCATCTGTCAAAGCAAGACTCTTTGAAGAATGTGGGAGGAGAACAGTGCTAATGATCTGCTATGGCCTGAATGTCTGTGGTCCCTACGTCACCCAAATTTCCCCAAATACGTTGAACCCAGCGTGATGGTATTGGCAGGGAGATCCTTTGGGAGATGATTAGGTCAGGGGGAAGAGCCCTCACGATGGAGACTGGTTCTATAATAAGGAGACCTTGGAGAGCTGGCCCTTTCCTTCCTCCAGGTGAGGACACAGAGGGAAGGCTCTATCTGTGAACCAGAAATCAAGCCTTCACCACACACAGAATCTGTTGGCACCTTGGTATTGGACTTCCGGCTTCAGGAACTATGAAACAAAAATTTCTGTTCTTTATAAGCCACACAGTCTACAGTATTTTGTTATAGCACCCCAAATGAGCTACAACACTAGCCAAGCCAGAATCCTCCTTCAAGGTTGGGGGATTCATCTATTACTCGTTTCCCTCATATATTGATCTAAGAAATTATCCAAAATACAGCATCAACACCTCTTTTGTCACTCTTTGGCTTACTTTCATCTGAGACAAAGGGAGTTTACAGTTAACAAAACAAAGCTAAAATTTACCCACTTTTACATTAAAACTGTAAGTTAAACCATCTTTAAGAATATGGGGGGAAAGAGAGGGGGAGCCGAGATGGCGTAACAGCATGGAAGTTTTTTGTGTCTCGCATCCATGAAATACAGCCAGACCAACACTAAACCATCTTGCACACCTAGAAAACTTATTTGAGGATTCACACAACAATCTGCACAAACTGAACCACAGAATCCCGCAGGTATGCAGCATGAAAAGGTGAGATTGGGGAGCGAGAAGCGCCAGCCAGCAGGGAGCCACTTTTGTGGGTGGAGAGAGGATGGAGACATTGGGGTGGGGGTGGGATATGGGGAAAGCACCCCTCCCCAAAAGCAGCTGGAGAGAAAGTGGAAAATTAGAAACAGCCACATGGACCAAAATAAAAAGGGAGAAAGGAAAAAGGAGAGGGTTTAAATTCCATTAAGACTGTAAACAAGGGCAGCGCAAAGGCTGCAACTCTGCAGCTCTATACCTGGCAGTGCCCTGGTGGGAAGGGCAAATCCCCAGGAGTAGAATGGGGTCCAGGAGGTTCTCAGGCCACACAGGGAAAAGCGGTTCCACTGCTGGAAGGACATTTGGTAGAAAATGTTGAGGCCACCTGGTACCAGCAGACCCCAGAAAACGGCCACATTCACTGGTGCTGTAACAAGGTCGTTAAGGATGAAGTCTGGTGACAGATGTGTGTTGTGATTTTCCATAATCCCTGAAAAGCTGCTGCTACACTATCTTGTGAACTTTTTCTGGGGTGGGCTGGCACCTGGCTACAGTCTTGGGGCCCTGGAAGCAGCAGGGTCCAGCAAGCTGGGTACAGCCGGCATTCGGCCATTGCTCACTGAGATTGTCCCACAGAGGGACGGAACAGGTAAAAGCCACAGTCCTTCAGAAGTTAGGGGCTGGGGAAAACAGCTGCATCTGTGACAAAACTCGGGAGAGAGGTACTGCCTGGGGCTTGGTCACGGACAGTGAAAATGCGGGGAGGGGACGAAAGCTGAAGATAGAGGACAGATGCGCGATTTCTGATCTGAGAGAACAGAGTTCCCATACTAGAGACTGGGTAGCTGGGTGACGCCATTTTCACCATTCCCGCACATGGAGGTACACACCTACCAGCGCCACAATACTCCACCTCAGTAGGCTAGCAGCACCATCTAGTGGAAAGTGGAGCCGTTACACTGAGCCCCGCCCAACTGGGCCAACCTAGCTCTTCAAGAACACAAGTCTCGCTGCCTGTTTAGTTTATGGACTATAAAGCGCTTCATAGTCTGACTTCTGGGGGAAAAAGAAGTAATTTCAGTCCTATTTCAATCTGATAGCAGGTCCATCTGTTCAATTTTCTTTTTTTTTCCTCTTTTTCACTTCTTTTCTTTTTCTTGAGCACAGAAAAACAAAATTCATTTTTTATTTTCAATTTTTATTAAAAATATTTTTATTTAATTTTTTTACTCTATTTTTTACTTTTGTGAAATTTTTTTCAAATTCTATTTTACTTCCATCATTTTATTTTAGTCTGCTTCAGTGTAGTCACTTTTTCAAATTTTCAAACGATTTCCTTTTTTCTTTTTCTTTTTTGTTTTCATTTCTTTTCTTTTTCTTCAATACAGAGAAAAAATTCATTTTTTTCAATTTTTATTAAAAATATTTTCTTTCATTTTTTTGTACTGTATTTTTTACTTTTGTGTAAATTTTTTCAAATTCTATTTTACTTCCATTATTTTATTTTAGTCTACTCCAGTCTATTCATTTTTTCAAATTCTCAACGATTTCCTTTTTTACTTTTTCCCCTTTTTTTCTCTAATCTATCAAAACACTTTCAACACCCAAACCAAAACACACCTAGGATTTTTGTGTGTGTGTGTGTGTTTTTAATTTTTTAATTTTAATATGTTTTAATGTTAATTTTTTAATTTTAATTTTTTAATTTTAATTGTTCTACTTCATTAATTCCTTTTCTCCCTTCAAACTGATGAAGCAAAGAAATTCACCCAAAAGAAAGAGCATAAAGAAACGATAGCCAGGAATTTTACCAACACGTACACAAGCAAGATGTCTGAACCAGAATTTAGAATCACGATAATAAAAATACTAGCTGGAGTCGAAAATAGATTAGAATCCTTTTCTGCAGAGATAAAAGAAGTAAAAGCTAGTCAAAATGAAATAAAAAATGCTATAACTGAGCTGCAATCTACATGGATGCCATGACGGCAAGGATGGATGAGGCAGATCAGAGATTCGGTGATATGGAGGACAAACTTAAAGAGAATAAGGAAGCAGAAAAAAAGAGGGAGATTAAGGCAAAAGAGCACAATTTAAGAATTAGAGAAATCAGTAACTCATTAAAAAGGAACAACATAAGAATCGTAGGGGTGCCAGAAGAGGAAGAGAGAAATAGGGGTATAAGGGTTATGTGAGCAAAGCATAGTGGAAAACTTTCCTAACCTGGGGAAAGACACAGATATCAAAATCCAGGAAGCATAGAGGACCCCCATTAGATTCAACAAAAACCGACCATCAACAAGGCATATCACAGTCAAATTCACAAAAATACTCAGGCAAGGAGAGAATCATGAAAGCAGCAAGGGAAAAAAAAGTCCCTAACCTACAAGGGAAGACAGATCAGGTTTGCAGCAGACCTATCCACAGAAACTTGGCAAGCCAGAAAGGAGTGGAAGGATATATTCAATGTGCTGAATCAGAAAAATATGCAGCCAAGAATTCTTTATCCATCTGGGCTGTCATTCAAAATAGAAGGAGACATTGAAAGTTTCCCAGACAAACAAAAATTAAAAGATTTTGTGACCACTAAACCAGCCCGGCAAGAAAGTTTAAGGGGGACTCTCTGAGGGGAGTAAAAAATTAAATAAATAAATACATACATACATACATACATACCAAAAGCAACAAAGATTAAAAATGACCAGAGAACACCACCAGAAATTCCAACTCTATAAGCAACATAATGGCAATAAATTCATATCTTTCACTACTTACTCTAAACGTCAATGGACTCAATGCTCCAACCAAAAGACATACGGTAACAGAATGGATAAGAAAACAAGATCCATCTATATGTTATTTACAAGAGACCCACTTTAGACCTAAAGACACCTACAGATTGATAAGGGGATGGAGAAGCGTCTATCATGCTAATGGTCAACAAAAGAAAGGCGGGGTAGCAATACTTGTATCAGACGATCTAGACTTTAAAATAAAAACTGTATCAAGAGATGCAGAAGGGCATTATATCATAATTAAGGGGTCTATCCACCAAAAAGACCTAATAATTGTAAACATTTATGCTCCAAATGTGGGAAAACCCCAAATGTATAAATCAATTAATCACAAATATAAAGAAACTCCTTGATAATACCATAATGGTAGGAGACTTCAACACCCCACTTACGGTAATGGACAGATCATCTAATCAGAACACCAACAAGGAAACAATGGCTTTGAATGACACACTGGACCAGATGGACTTAACAGATAGACTCAGAACATTTCATCCCAAAGCAATGGAATACACATTCTTCTCCAGTGCACATGGAACGTTCTCCAGAATAGACCATATACTGGGACACAAATCAGCCCTCAACAAGTATAAAAAGATTGAGATCATACCATGCATATTTTCAGACCACAACGCTATGAAACTCAAAATCAACCACAAGAAAAAATTTGGAAAGGTAACAAATACTTGGAGACTAAAGAACATCCTACTAAAGAATGAATGGGCTAACCAAGAAGCTAGAGAGGAAATTAAAAAGTATATGGAAGTCAATGAAAATGATAATACCACAGCCCCAAACCTCTGGGACGCAGCAAAGGTGGTCATAAGAGGAAAATATATAGCAATCCAGGCCTTCCTAAAGAAGGAAGAAAGGTCTCAGATACACAACCTAACCTTATGCCTTAAAGAGCTGGAAAAAGAACAGCACATAAAACCCAAAACCAGCAGAAGACAGGAAATAATAAAGATTAGAGCAGAAATTAATGCTATCAAAACCAAAAAAAAAAAAAAAACAAAAAAAAAAACAAAAAAAAAACAGTAGAACAGATCAATGAAACCAGAAGCTGGTTCTTTGAAAGAGTAAACAAAACTGATAAACCACTAGCCAGGTTGATCAAAAAGAAAAAGAAAAGGATCCAAATAAATAAAATCAAGAATGAAAAGGGGAGATCACAACCAACACAGAAGAAATAAAAACAATAATCAGAGAATATTATGAACAATTATATGCCAATAAAATGGGCAATCTGGAAGAAATGGACAAATTCCTAGAAACATATAAACTACCAAAACTGAAACAGGAAGAAATAGAAAATTTGAACAGACCCATAACCAGTAAGGAAATCAAATTAGTAATCAAAAATCTGCCAAAAAACAAGAGTCCAGGGCCAGATGGCTTTCCAGGGGAAGTCTACCAATCATTTAATGAAGAGTTAACAGCTATTCTCTTGAAGGTGTTCCAAAAAATAGAAATGGAAGGAAAACTTCCAAACTCTTTCTATGAAGCCAGCATTACCTTGATCCCAAAACCAGAAATCCCACTAAAAAGGAGAACTATAGACCAATTTCCCTGATGAAAATGGATGCAAAAATTCTCAACAAGATATTAGCCAACCAGCTCCAACAATACATTAAAACAATTATTCACCACGACCAAGTGGCATTTATACCTGGGATGCAGGGCTGGTTCAATATCCACAAAATAATTAATGTGATTCATCACATCAATGAGAGAAAGGACAAGAACCATATGATCCTCTCAATAGGTGCAGAGAAAGCATTTGACAAAATACAGCATCCTTTTTGATAAAAATCCTCAAGAAAGTAGGAATAGAAGGAGCATACCTTGAGATCATAAAAGCCATACATGAAAGACCCAATGCTAAAACATCCTCAATGGGGAAAATCTGAGAGCTTTCACCCTAAGGTCAGGAACAAGACAGGGATGTCCACTCTCGCCACTGTTATTCAACATAGAATTGGAAGTCTTAGCCTCAGCAATCAGACAATACAAAGAAATAAAAAGCATCCAAATCAGCCAGGAGGAGGTCAAACTTTCACTCTTCGTAGATGACATGATACTCTATACGGAAAACTCAAAAGATTCCACCAAAAAACTCCTAGAACTGATCCACGAAGTCAGCAAAGTTGCAGGATATAAAATCAACACGCAAAAATCAGTTGCATTCCTATACACCAACACTGAAGTGACAGAAAGAGAAATCAAGGAATTGATCCCATTTACAGCTGCACCAAAAACCATAAAATACCTAGGAATAAATCTAATCAAAGAGGTGAAAAAACTATACACTGAAAACTATAGAAAGCTTACGAATGAAATTGAAGAAGACACAAAAAAAATGGAAAAAGATTCCATGCTCCCAGATAGGAAGAACAAATATTGTTAAAATGTCGATACTACCCAAAGCAATCTACATATTCAATGCAATCCCTATCAAAGTAACACCAGCATTCTTCACAGAGCTAGAACAAATAATCCTAAACTTTGTATGGAACCAAATAAGACCCCGGATAGCCAAAGTGATCTTGAAACAGAAAACCAAAGCAGGAGCCATCACAATCCCAGACTTCAAGCTATACTACAAAGCTGTAATCATCAAAACAGTATGGTACTGGCACAAGAACAGACACTCGGATCAGTGGAACAGAAGAGAGAACCCAGAAATGGACCCACAAATGTATGGTCAACTAATCTTTGACAAAGCTGGAAAGAATATCCAATGGAATAAAGACAGTCTCTTCAGCAAGTTATGCTGGGAAAACTAGACAGCGACATGCAGAAGAATGAACCTGGACCACTTTCTTACACCATACACAAAAATAAACTCAAAATGGATGAAAGACCTAAATGTAAGACAAGAAGCCATCAAAATCCTCGAGGAGAAAGCAGGCAAAAACCTCTTGGATCTTGGCCACAGCAACTTCTTACTCAACACATCTCTGGAGGCAAGGGAAACAAAAGCAAAAATGAACTACTAGGACCTCATCAAAATAAAAACTTCTGCACAGCAAAGGAAACAATCAGCAAAACTAAAAGGCAACCGAGAAAATGGGAGAAGATATTTGCAAATGAC
Source organism: Leopardus geoffroyi (assembly GCF_018350155.1). NCBI lineage: Eukaryota > Metazoa > Chordata > Mammalia > Carnivora > Felidae > Leopardus > Leopardus geoffroyi. The sequence continues at coordinate 131,138,473 of NC_059326.1, forward strand.
ATATCAGATAAAGGGTTAGTATCCAAAATCTATAAAGAACTTATCAAACTCAACACCCAAAAAACAAATAATCCAGTGAAGAAATGGGCAAAAGACATGAATAGACACTTCTCTAAGGAAGACATCCAGATGGCCAACTGACACATGTAAAGATGCTCAACATCACTCATCATGAGAGAAATACAAATGGAAACCACAATGAGATACCACCTGACACCTGTCAGAATGGCTAACATTAACAACTCAGGCAACAGCAGATGTTGGTGAGGATGCGGAGAAAGAGGAACTCTTTTGCACTGCTGATGGGAATGTAAACTGGTGCAGCCACTCTGGAAAGCAGTATGGAGGTTCCTCCAAAAACTAAAAATAGAACTACTATGACCCAGCAATTGCACTACTGGGTATTTATCCAAGGGGTACAGGTGTGCTGTTTCGAAGGGACATATGCACCCCAATGTTTATAGCGGCACCATCATCAATAGCCAAAGTATGGAAATAGCCCAAATGTCCATCGATGGATGAATGGATAAAGAAGTTGTATATATACACAATGGAGTATTACTCGGCAATCAGAAAGAATGAAATCTTGTCATTTGTAACTACGTGGATGGAACTGGAGGATATTATGCTAAGTGAAACCAGTCAGAGAATAACAAATATCATATGACTTCACTCACACGAGGACTTTAAGAGACAAAACAGATGAACATAAGGGAAGGGAAACAAAAATAATATAAAAACAGGGAGGGGGACAAAACAGAAGAGACTCATAAATATGGAGAACAAACTGAGGGTTGCTGGAGGGGTTGTGGGAAGGGGGATGGGCTAGCTAAAGGGGTAAGGGGCACTAAAGAATCTACTCCTGAAATCATTGTTGCACTATATGCTAACTAATTCGGATGTAAATTAAAAAATATATATATATGAACCTAAAAATGTCATTGATGATTCAGCCATAAAATTTGGATTTGAAGCTTCTTATTTTTTTCAACGTTTATTTATTTTTTTTGGGACAGAGAGAGACAGAGCATGAATGGGGGAGGGGCAGAGAGAGAGGGAGACACAGAATCGGAAACAGGCTCCAGGCTCTGAGCCATCAGCCCAGAGCCTGATGCGGGGCTCGAACTCACGGACCGCAAGATCGTGACCTGGCTGAAGTCAGACGCTTAACGGACTGCGCCACCCTGGCGCCCCTGAAGCTTCTTATTATTATGTAGCACCATGTGATATAAACTTACATTATCTTTTGAACATATCATGATAACTATAAAATACAGGTAAAATTTATTTAAATTTCAAAACAAAATAATGTAACAAATGCCCACAAAAATACCACACATTGAAAAACCAGAATGTGAGTCTACCTGTGTGTTACTAATCTATGTCACCTTCTTATTGCCCCCTGGAAAGAAGTAAGAGCTATACTGAATTTTGTGTTCATGTCCTTCCTTTCCTTACAGAGTTTTATCACATATACAGGGAACCTAAATAATAAACTGTTTAGTTTCGCTTGATTTTGCGTTTTATCAAAATGGTATTATACTGTGTAAAGTGCTCTGTCACTTGCGGGTTTCACTTCACATTATACTTCTAAGATTTATCTATGTTGAGTAAACTCGTTTCTATAAAATGTCTTATAGTTTTCAAATGACTGTTTTGTAACTTATCTCATTTGATTCACATAAAAATCTATTGGAAATTGGTAGATTAATGTAATTTTTCTGTTTCCTTCTACAACAATAGTATCAAAGACTATGCTGGCAACCACTAACAAATCCAGACTTTTAGCCAAGTCACCACATGCACCAAGACTGGCAGGTCGATACGGGTTCTGAGTCTTAACGCAAAGAGTAACGCTACAAACTTTCCATATCAGGGAATATGTCTGAATGCTTGTAACTGTGAATTTAGTTCCCATGTGGTATGGCTGTTACCACATTATATTAAGAAGAAAAAAAGTAAAATAAAAATGAGTCAATGGACTTTTCTTAGGACTTCCTGGAAATTCATCCTATTTCCATATGTGTGGCACATAAATAACGCTTTGTGTTCATTCCAAAAAAAAAAAAAAAAAGAACTATATGGGGGGAAAGATATTTCCAACTTAGGCAATCAGAAATGTGTTGCAGTTGCAAAATGTTGGTGAATTACTGTGACAGATATTTTCCCTTTACACTCAAAGTCTTGCACTTGATAGTTTAACATATCTTGATTAAACTTTCTAGTTGTTTTCCTTTCCCAAGTTTTTCAAGTCCAGCAATTCTCTTAAACAACAACAACAACAATTCTTTAAATGCAGAAGATTTAACAAACTTGGAATTGTGTCCAACTCTCCGAGGGCCCTTCCATAGTATCTGTGTATTTAAAAAGAGATTTACATAGGGGCGCGTGGGTGGCTCCGTTAGTTAAGCATCCGACTCTTGGTTTTGGCTCAGGTCATGATCTCAAGGTTTGTGTGTTCAAGCCCCACCTTGGGCTCTGTGCTGATGGCATGAGCCTGCTTGGGATTCTGTCTCCCTCTCTCTCTCTGTCCCTCCCTTGCTCGCTCTCTGTCTCTAAATAAAAAAATAAACATTAAAAAAATTAAAAAATACATTAAAAAATACATAAAAAAGAGATTTATAGAACCTAAGACATAAACTACTGCCAACAGGGCCATGTGTTTTTAGAGCATCTTTACCATAGGATGTAGAAGACAATCCAGCAAATCCATTAGTGACACATCAGCTGAAAAATACTGAGGAACAATCAGAACATGTTATTAAACACACTCTATTGTACTCTGATTCTTCAGAGAACTCATCCATACTCTCTAACTCCTACTACTCTGTGCAGATGTGTCTACCACCCCGTCCCCACCCAGGTGCAAAATGAGTCACTGATTTTCACTTGTCCAAACTGAATATATGTCAGATAAAAGGAAAATCTCTAGGCTAAAATGGGGTCCAATAAAAAAAAATGCAATCATAAGGGAATCCACTTCAATTCTCTTCAGAAGAAAAGATTCAGCTGTTAATGACTAATGAAATTTCTTTTTTCATGTAGAAAAGAGGACATGTTGATATCCTATCTTGATGAATCTTCTAGGGCTCTTTCCCTCCTTCCTTTTTCCTGTAACCTGCTCCATGTCCCCCTCTTCATATTGGTATGTTTCTAAAATAAAATCAGGGGTACCTGGGTGGCTCAGTCAGCTAAACGTCTGACTCTTGATGTCAGCTCAGGTCATTAACTCAGAGTCATGAGTTCGAGCCACGTGTCCGGCTCTGCACTGAGGTAGGAGACTGCTTGAGATACTCTCTCTCTCTCTCTCTCTCTCTCTCTCTCTTCCCTTCCCCCTTCACAGGTGCTCACTCTCTCCCCCCCCTCAAAATAATTAAACTTTAAAAAATATTAATAAAATAAAATCACGTGAAATGTTAATGTCAATTTTGTCTGTGTAGAAGTGAGACACACTTTTTTGTTTGTTTTTACTGCATGCTATCATTTTTTTTCAGAAATAGATTTTAGTGATTCATCACTTACATATAATACCCAGTGCTCATCCCAACAAATGTCCTCTTTAATGCCCATCACCCATTTAGCCCATCCCTCTACTCAACACCTCTTTAGCAACAGTTTGTTCTCTGTATTTACGAGTCTCTTATGGTTTGCCTCCCTGTTTTTATCTTATTTTTCCTTCCCCTCCCTTATGTACGTCTCTTTTGTTTCTTAAATTCCACATGAGTGAAATCATATGATATTTCTCTTTCTCTGATTGACTTATTTCGCTTAGCATAATTGTGGAGTTATGTCTAGAGAGTATATTGTAAGTCCTGGAGGGTGAATAGGGTGATAGCTGAAACATCAGCAATGTTCTGATCTCAGGGCTGTCGAACGCGATAGCACTATGAGATACAAAGCCCCACGATCCCCAACGGACAGTTTAGGTGTTGTAACACCTGCTGTAATTCCCCGACATTCCTTGAAACCGCACGCACTCCCTTCATGCCTTCAGGTAGCCACCAGACATATGTCTGGCTGATGTCTGAAGATCCTTTGTATTCTCTTTCCTTGCTTTGATATTCTTTGATACTTCTATCTAATGAAATATGAAATAAAGGCTATGTGCAGGCTCCTGATTCTGCTGCTCTCTCTCTCACAGAGGTAGTCCCACACTGTCTGGTGTCTGAGAACTTTTTCTTCAGTGCGGCCACAATAACACACTCTAGTTTCATCCATGTTGTTGCAATGCTCCCCTTTTAAAAAGGAGAGTGAGATGCTGTACTGCCATTCATTCATTCATACAATAGAAATGTGTTAAACGTCTGTGTTGGGCACTGAGGACGCTTGATAAAGAAAGTAGTTAAGATTTCCTAAATTAATAGCACCTGCAGTGTAACGGAAGCGCTAAGCCAGGGGTTGGCAAACTACGGCCCATGAGTTAAACCTGGCCCTCCATCTCTTTTTGTAAATAAAGTTTAGTTGGAAAACAGCCATGCCGACTTGCTAGAATAACTTAGTTGAGCACTTGCAGTGGAGAAAAGATGACTCACAGTGCCAAAAATACCTATTCTCTGGCCCTTCATAAAAAAGTTTGCCAACCTTGGAGCTATACAATAAAGAAATAAACAATAAACATATCATTACAAATGGTGATAGGCATTATGAAGAAAGCAAAATGTGTGACAGAAGAAAATGGGTTGGGGGAATAGAGCTGCTTGGAAACAGGGATCTTCCTCAGATGGTGACACTTAAGCTTGGGGATTAAATGGTGAGAGGAGGCAATAGGATAAAACACAAAAGAAATGAGAAAACCAAGCAAGGAGAACAATATTTAAGGAAGTAACATTGTGCTTTGGAACAGATCAGTTGAGTTAAAATCCTGTGTCCAACAGCTACTAGTGGAATGGCTTCAGGGATCTCTTTGTGCCTTGGTTTCTTCATCCATACAATAGATCTAGGAACAGTCTGTATTTTGTTGTAAGTATAAATGTATTGATATACGTACAGTGCTAAGGACAGTACCTTGTACATAATAAGCCTTCAAAAATATTAGTTACTGCTAATGTTATTAATGTTGCCACTATTATAATTCATAATCAAAACATATTTTGTGACTAACAAGATCTTGGCATGATCAAGGAACCAATAAAAGAAAATTAATGATGGGGGAGCCTGTGTGGCTTAGTCACTTAAGCATCTGACTCTTTATTTCAGCTGAAGTCATGATCTCACCATCATGAGATCAAGCCCCGCATGGGGCTCTGCACTGGACCTGGACACTGCTTAAGGTTCTCTCTCCCTCTCTCTTTGCCCCTCCCCTGACCATGCTTGCTCACTCTCTCTCTCTCTCTCTCTCTCTCTCTCAAAAATAAAAAAAAAAGAAAGAAAAAGAAAATTATGATGGATTGAAATAGACAAAAGGGAGAGAAACAGGAGAGGAGGTAGCAGGCGTAGACATGGTTCATAGTTAATTGTTTTTTTTTTTTTTTAGCATAATGGGAAGTCACTGAAGGTTCTTAGGCATGAGAGTTGCTTATGTTTTGCAAAGAGCTCCTGATTGCTCATGGAGAATACATTGAAAGAAGACAGGAGTAGAAGAGGGAAAACCAATTAGCACAGTACTGCAGTAGCCCATATAAGAAATACCAATGTTCTACAAAAAGCCGTGGAGATTAAGAAAACTGGATCAATTGAAGATATTTTTAGGAGGTAGATTCAATAGAATTTGCCAATGGATTTAATATGGTTGGCGAAGAAGAACAAGGACTCAAAAATGCTTGTAGACTTCTACTGTGAGCCACTAGGTGGATTATACTATTATTAGCAAAGACAAGAAAAAATGAGAATAAGAAGGCATGGGGGCGAAGTTGAGTTTTCAGCTTTGGATATTTTAGCTCGGCATTGCTTGTGTGGCGTCCAAATGGCATCCAAAAACTTAGTGGGATATCTGGATCTTAGTGGCCTATCACAAGAGGTTTATTTTGCTCTTTTGATACACATCTGATGTGGGGTAGAAGGAGTTCTGCTTATTGTACTCTCTCAGAGTGTTAGTCAGCTCAGGCTGCCACAACAAAATACCATACACCAGGTGGCTTGAACAACAGAAATTTATTTTCTCACAGTTCTGGAGGCTGGAAGTCTGAGATCCCAGTGCCAGCACAGTCAGGTTCTGATGAGAGCTTTCTTTCTGGCTCACAGATGGCCACCTTCTCACTATTGTCTTTGCATGGCAGAGAGAGAGAGAGAGAGTGCTCTGGTGTCTCTTTTAAGGACGTTAATCCTGTCACATCATGGCCCACTCTTATGACCACATTTAAGTTTAATTCTTTCCTTATTCCAAATATAGTCACAGTAGGATATTAGTGCTTCAATGTATAATTTTGGGGAGAAGGGAGACACAATTTAGTCCAAAGCATTCAAAGAACACGCTGATTAAAGCTTAATTTTATGTCTGTTTCTACAATCATGGCAGCAGTGGGAAAACACTATAACAGATCACAAATTAGTTTACAAAGCTTGTGCTGAGAAGTTATACACATCGATTCTTAACCACCAAAGGAGACAATCCAAAAACCCAATTCATAAGTAGCATCAGGAGCAAAACTGAAGATCTATGGTGCTATGGTTTTACACCAGGTCCACACTTGGCTCCTCGTGATCTAGAAACAAAAGAAAATTTCTCTATCCCACCGCAATATGCAATGGTGGAAAAGGAATAGGAAAGCCTCAACAGGCATTTCCATTCAGGAAAAAAGAGAGAATGGGAAACATACAGGAAATATTTGTCTCTGAAAAACCCAAAACCTCACTGGGCAGATATTTTTGAAAACATCCTATCATGGAGTTGAGGAATACTTCTATTTTTTTTTAAGTTTATTTGTTTATTTTGAGAGAGAGAGAGAGAGAGAGAGAGAGAGCATGAGCGGGGAAGGGACAGAGAGATGGAAGAGAGAGAGAATCCCAAGCAGGCTCTGCACTGTCAGCACAGAGCCCAACCCAGGGCTCAAGCTAACGAACAATGAGATCATGACCTGAGCCAAAATGAAGAGTCAGGCACTTAGTCGACTGAGCCACCCAGTCACCCTGAGGAATACTTCCAGATGGGCCCCAATCCTGACAGGGATTATTGTTCTCTGTGGCCCATGACTCCACTGTTGGTGGGAGGTTCTTTTCCTCTGTCCTCCTTGGTTGTAGTTGAGATAAACATTGGATAGTGCGTCTCTCAGGAGACAACAGCTTTATGGGACTGTTCCTGCCTGTACATGGTTGGTGGCTTTTAGTCCAGATTAGTGACTGTTTTCACATTAAATATTTAGGCATTTCTTTTTTATACACATTCCTTATTAATTTGATTCAAGTCAGATCCAGATGCCGTCAGCCACACCTGTAGTTCAGACACACCTCTTAAATCTGCTACTTTATTTTCTCTTTCCCTTGCCCCGTTCCTTCTTTCTCTCTAATTGATTGCTAGAAACATGGGTCAGTTCAGTTTTAGAGACAGCCATACCTTTCATGTCTTTTACTTAAACAATTTTGTCTTTTGAAAGACAAAAGGTTGGGTCCCACAACCTTAACCGAACCCTTCTTCTAAAACAGCTTAATCTACTCAGGGGTTTAAACAATGGTTGTGACAGCTCTACCTTTGATTTAACACTTGCCTAAGGCCATTGCAGTACGTCTTTGTTGTTCAAAGTCCTTTTCATTTGTATGTTTTATTGGTTGGGGTTACAAAGAAATTTCAGGGTCCATACCTGAAAGTCCCTGAATTTCTTTATTCCTATTTCCCTTTTTTTCTTGCAGAAGAAACAAACAAATAAACAAAAGCCTAATCTTTTTTAAGTTCATTGGTTTCTTACAGCACCCTGTTAAATGCAGTCAACAGTAACCAAACTATGAATGTTCTATTTCCAGCCTCTTTTCCTCGAACTATAAATTCCTTGGATATATGATATGCCTTCTGAATTATCACAGCAAGAGTTTTACCAAATGTTTTACACCATAGTTTAACCCTTCCAGCCTCCAGGAACAGCTTCTCCGATACCCCGGCCCTAAGTCAATGCCAAGTAGTTAGACTTCCTTTTCTGACACCTCATGATTAATACCAATTTCAGTGTGAGGTAGTCTAGGCTATGCTATAATAATCAATCACCAGAAGAATCTTAGAGGCTTATTACAACCAAGTTTACTGGAGGATCACAGTTTATGTCCAACATGGGATGGCAGGATCGCTGTTTGTAGAAACATTGAGGGACTCTGAACTGATGGAGTATGCATTCTGATGCTTACCTCCATGATCACAGCAGTCTTGGAAAGACAGTGTCACCAATCGTGTTTAGGCTCTTAAAGCTTCCACCTGAAAGTGACACATGACATTTCTGCTCGCACTTCATTGACCAAAACAAATGACATGGCTACACCTCCCGTTAAAGGAGGTAAAGAAGGGAGATCCCACCATGTCCCCAAAAAGTTGATGATCCCAAATATCTGTAAACATCACTAGCGACCATTGTTACAACTTCCTTTATTACAGACAGACTTGCATCATTATTGACGTTCAGTGTGCAGCAGGTGCTCAACAAATGTTGAATAAATCAGTGAAATAGTATTCAGTAAAAGGCTGATAATTCAATATGTACAATAATTAAAAGAGCAAAAAAAATGTTGAGTTAGTGAACTATATTTAGTAGTTGCAAAGCTTCATACTAGTCACGGTATATCAGTTGTACTCTGACTCCAAATTGCAAACACCACACGTACATGCCCATATAGAGGATAGATGTAAATAAAATAAAAAATATTTATTTATTGCAACCACATTTTCCCAAAAGGTAAGGGGAAAGTGCTCTAGTAAATTGAACTTGTAGTAAACTAAGTTTTAAACATAAAACCCATTTACTATTTTAGAAGAACTTTCCATTTTGTTTTGGTCAAACTTCTTGCCTTTAGTAATGAGTGTTATTTAATCTTTCGGTGCAACTGAGTGTGCTTCGGTGATTCAGTCATTATTCTAACTGGAAACATTGGCTGCACCAGACAGAAAACATAGAAGATTGGGATGAATATGTTTGGATTTCCTACAACCTGAAACTCGTGCTTTAAAAAATCTGTCATTTTTACAGTGTTTAGTACATAGTAGTAAATACACATTTATTTTCCTGCAAAAGTATAAAAGCCATTTGAATTGATTAATTTGGCTATTTAGTATATTATTTGTAAATATTAGTTATTTCTAAATGATGCATGCAATATATATGCATTATAAGTATTTGTAATACACAGAATTGTTAGAGAGCTTTTGAAATGATTCAGTTGGCCAAAGCCTCACAAACTTCATGAAAGCATTCTAAACTATCCATCTCTATTTAAATGTAAGCTTTCCGAGGTCAGGAGCTATTTTCTATTCAGTTTACTCACTTTCTTTTTGCAGTTAGTGCTTATTGTGTGTTTTTAAAAGTTTGGAAATTTTAAAAAGATACAAAGTTTCATATTACATATGTATTACAGTTACTTTGATTCTCCCAGAATGGCTAACCTATAGTCTTGCATATAACGGGTATTTAACAAATGTTTGTTAGGCTTAATTCAAAAAAAGGTTTAGAAAGTGGAGGTACAGTTAGCTGGAAAGAGTAAGAAGTGAGGTATATTCTGACGACTATAAGTAGGTTTTATAAAATGACCAACAATCAGAGATGAAGGGACTGAGTTTCATTTAATCCAACCACCTATCTCTTACTTAAAACCCCCCCTACAAAATCTCCACCACTTAGTTTCCCAGAGATGGGAAACTCTTTCTCTCTGAGGAATTTCTCTTCATCTCTAGAAGCAGATGAGAAAGCAGAAAGCAAAACACTGAGATTTTCAAGCACATAGAAAAAGTAGCAGTAAGGAAGGCATTAATTGACCTAATCCAAAATTAGGAGTTAATATTTGTAAGTACAAACTTTGCGATGTATTTTGCTCATGTTTTCCTTCCTTTTATTTGGCAGAAAGAAATTAACGTGCAGTACAGCTCAAATCAATATAACCACTAGGCACACCAAAGAGCACAGAAATAAATTACACAAGCATATTCTTGTATCATTAAGGAAGAGATGATTTTAGATTTGACAAAATGCACTTCGTTGTATAGTAAGGAAGTTGTTCCATGTGTAAAAGGAATGCTTGGCTTCAAGAGGAGCCAAACTCCTATTTCCCAACAATTTGGCTCTTATTTTTGTAACTAATTAAACCACAATTCATAAGCTGAATTTTTAAATTTAATTTTCTGAAATGATACCTAACCTATGAGAATAACACTTGCAAGTGAAAAGAAAATTCCCCTACTGGAGCACGATCAAACATTTTTAAAAATACAAAATATGCCACTCTGTACTTCCCTTCTCCAGCTGCACTGACTCACTAGTGATAGTAAGGAGACTATAATTTATCTATTAATGCTGGGCCAGATTTACTGAAACCTCTCCCAGAGGCTGTTCTTCTCACCTAAATTGAGGACCTGGTTTTCGAAGAGGCAGAAACACCTCAAGGGAGCATTTCTCACTGCAAACCAAAATCCTGAAGCCAACCGCAAAATGGACCCGAGATGTTTTCTCAATGAGAAACAGAAAGACAAATTTCATAAGCTTGAAGTTTAAATGGACGTCTCAGCCCAGCCATTTGAAAAGAGCTGGGCTTCTTTTACCCTTTCATACATCAACATAATTGGCAAACTAGTGAATCAGCTAGGCCACTACCAGTGATGCGTATCCCTAAGTATTAACTTCCCAACATGAAAGGCTGAAATCCCCAACGCTTTCTCTGTGGCTTCCTTCAGCGTGCTTACCATCTCAGTTTTACCACCTGGACCCTGCAGACACAGGTCAGAACCCCTTTAGGAGCAACCAAACCCCATTTCAGCTGGTAAAGGAAAAGAGGACACAGTTGAGAAGCAGCATCTAAAGACCAGGGCTGACATGTCTGTTTGTCCGCTAAAAAAAATTGTATGTCCACCTAGTGCCATGACATACACACACACACACACACACACACACACACACACACACACACACATATATTATTGCATTCCATCTTCAAAACAATCAGGTGAGGCAGGTTTTATCAACTTTATTTTAACATGGAACTGTGGATGGTAATGAAAGATCTGGAATTAATGTCTTTTTTTTTTTTTTTTTTTTTTTTTACTGACTCCAATTCCAGGACTCCTGTTCCTTTGCCCTCAGCTTCTTAGAGGTATGGCTGACAGTCACAGGGAAATATATAGATTAACCTTCTTAACAAGGATGCAAGGTAGAAAAAAGAGGTTGCATTTATATTGACAAAAAATTGAAATTATCCATTAAAGATAATTATTAAGGCTTCATAGTACCTCATGGTAAACAAATTGACTGATGTTTCCACATCTCTAAGAATTACTGCACTTTATGAAGACATCAGTTTTTAGAGAAGGGGATAATAGCCCTTATTCCCTTACTGACGATAATCATAAATTCTTATTTTCTTGTCTCTTAATTAGTTTACCCTAAGTTGGCATTCCCACTTTGTTCCACGTTCTTAGTTACATAATGGGACAAGTGGACGCCGAGGAAATTACTGCATTTTCATAGACCACACCCACAGTCTAGGACAACGTTGAAAAATCAAGGTTTTGGTAACAGCAGTCAAACAAGACGGTGAAGGCATATTGAGTCCATACCCAGCACTTGTACTAGATTAAATATATATTTTTTACAGACAGTAGTCCATAGTTGAGAGCATACTCCTGTCTTCTGGTAAAGTACCCAAAGATGTTACTGTATAATATACAATTTTCTTTAACTGACTTTTCAAAAAAATGTTGGCCTATCCATTCACTCTATGACTTAACAAGAGTTTATTTACAGCCTTTGACCTGAACTGAGAGTGTTTCCTAAAGCGTGTACAATAGCTAATTTTAAACGCCTTGTGCATTATGTATGGCCATGGGGTGTGCCACTCGGGTCCCTCAAGAGACCCTTCCATGACGAGTATGGTTGGCTGATAGCCTCCAGCAGCCACGTCTTGGCATCCATGGTAGCATTCACACTAGCGTCCCACTCCCACTCCCCCTAGCTAATGACTAAGCACAGGAGAATACTAGAGCTAAGACCCTCTCCGACCAACCCAAGAGTCTCCTAAGAGGCAATTTTTGCTCAGGGACCCCAAAGACCACAAGTTTCTCCAAGATGCACAGTGGACTAAAGCCCTTCCTATCCAATCGTCTTCCTTCCCTCCCCTCCTTTAACTGATGTGTCAGACTTACACTGTGGTCTGATGACCTGTTGGTGCTTGCTTCTGCTACCTCTCTATTCTTCAGAGCTGTTTCCTTCCATAAATGACTTTAACCTTTCCATCTATTGCATTTAAGTTTTACAAGTTTCATTTCTGACGTGGACAGTATATCAAGATATTGAGATGATGTTAGAATTAGTGTCTTTTTGGCTATCTTTACACTTTGGGAGTATTAGTCAGCCAAGTGAGCCAAGATGAAACAAAAGGTGCCTTTTAGTTAGAGCTCTTCCTTCCACTTGGAATTGATGTGTTGTTTCTGATGTTCTCTTTTGACATTTTTGCTTGGGTGTGCAGTTCATTATGGTCTTTTTCTGAATGACTCTGTTAGCACGGAACAGTGTAATTTGTAGTAATTTAGTCCTGGCTGTTATAAATGGAAGAACTAGGTTATAGAGGAACCTGTGGAAAACCAACCCCTAGAAAACTAACGAAAAGGCTTCAGGGGCGCCTGGGTGGCTCCGTCGGTTCAGCGTCCGACTTCGGCTCAGGTCATGATCTCACAGTCTGTGAGTTTGAGCCCCGCGTCGGGCTCTATGCTGATAGCTCGGAGCCTGGAGCCTGTTTCAGATTCTGTGTGTGTGTCTCTCTCTCTCTGAACCTCCCCGTTCATGCTCTCTCTCTCTGTCTCAAAAATAAATAAAGGTTTAAAAAATTAAAAAAAAAAAGGCTTCAATGGCACGCTCATCTAGCCTTTTAAAACCAGTGTTCAGGGAAAATTCTATTTTATAGCATGAGCTCAGTATTATTCCTAACAAACAGAAGTGCAACTCTCCTCCAGAGCCCCACCAGTATGACTTTCAAAACTCTTGAACATTTTGAAAACTATTTTTATATGAATAAGAGCTATTTTCTCTGCACTTTTCATTTATTCTTCTAATCCAAGATCCATACATACAAGACATTCATTCAAGGGGGCAAACTTATTCTCTCTGTAAGTATACAGATAGAGACACACATACACACAACCCAAAATAATCACTGGTCTACTTTATATCATCATAGATTAGATTTCCCCTTTCTAAAGTGTTATATAAATGAAATCATGCAGTATACTCTATTTTACAACTGACTTCTTTGGGTTGTATAATGGTTCTGAGATTTATCCATGTTGAAGAATGTATCAGCAGTTTGCTCTTTCAATTGCTGAATGGAATTCCATTCCGTGAATACAACAAATTATTTACCCATTCACCTGTTGGTAAACATCTGACTATTATGTTTTTAGATATTATGAATAATGCTACTATGAACATTTAAGCACAAGTCCTTATGTGAATATGTTTTTTTAATTTCTCTTGCATAAATACCTAGAAGTGGAATTGCTGAGTCATAAAGTAAATGGCTTCCTTGCTTAATTAGACAAATATACCAAGTTACTTACTTTCATGTATCTCCTAGGTCCTTCTAGATGCTTGCTAGAATACTTCCTTTAAATGTTTCCAGACAAGTTATTTTGCAATGTAGATACTGTGAGGTTTTATATGCCTGTGTATATATTTATTGTGTGTCATCATATTTTAATGATATTTTTGCTGTATATAAAATTCTAGATTCAAAGTTGTTTTCTTCAACAATTTAAAATTCTTACTCTATGGTATCTTACAGTCATTGTTGAGAAGTCAGATGGAAACCTAATCTTATTTTTTACAGGTGGCCTCAACTATCTTCCTGGAAGCTTATAGTAAATTCTCTGTGTTTTGCATTATTAAATTTTAGTATATAAGTGAACAGCATATTCAGATGTGGCTATTTCTTTAGCTTTCCTATTTTAAACCTATAAGATCTCTCAATCTCTTTTTCATTCTCTTAGCATTTATTTTATATGTATTTCATCTCTGAATTCCTCCCAGATGTTTTCTCACAGAGTTCCTAGGTTATATTCATTTTAGTACTGACTGTGTCTTGGATGTTTTTATTTTTACCATTGTATTTATCACCCTTTATGTTTCCTCGTGGCTCTTCCTTACAAATGCTTATTCCTGTTTTACTTTACCAATCCTCACTTTTGTATTTTCTGGAATATTGACTATGTTTATTATATAATTTTGATATCATACAAGTCTTGATTATCAAACAACTTTGATTAGCAGCTGCATTGTTCAAGTATTCTTTTTTTGTCTCATATGTGTTCATTTCCCTGAGGGCATTAGTAGTTTTGGTTAATAATATCCAATCAAGGGGTGGGTCAAAGACCAGTCGCTTATCAAGTGCCATTCCTGGCAGTTTTTAGGGATGGAGCACACTCCAGGACTCACTGCTCATGCCTCGTTTTGCCCTTAACCAGTCAAACCTGTTTTACATGAAACATCTCTATATGTCTATCATGGCACTGTCTTTTCTAAGGACATTTCTTCCTTCATTTTGACTCACCCACCTTTTGGGATATGGAGGGAGGGATATCAGGGAGGAGGAAATTCTCATTATCTGGTCAATAGCCTGGTTATTTGCTCCTCACTCCAGACAACATCTCTAACTCTTCCCTAATGTTCATAGTCCTTGTGACACCAAGCTAGTGCTGTTTTTTTGTGCATTTGGCATCATGTAGACAAGGCAGTCTGGGGGAAAAATTATATAACTCAAAGCTTTCTCAAAAATATGTTTTATATCTCATGAACTTATTTCTTATGAATATAATAACTAATCCCTAGGAGAGAAAGCACTCAGAGAGAAAATAAGACACTGGATCCGACATGACCCAGTACAATTCAAAGGAGAACTACAGACCACTTCCCTCCGTCTGCTGCCATCCACCCCTCTCCTTCTGAAAGGCAGGGGTTAGTAGAAAGTAGCCAACTCTGGCAGCATGGAAAACCAAACCCATCACGCAATGCCCAAGATGATGGACAATTTTTTTTCCAACTTAGAAATAAGGCAGGACTTTCCTTCCCCCACCCAGATGCAGTAAGTACTGCTTTTATTGCATAAAGACTTTTGTGGAAGCCTAGAAGAAGCTAAGTAAACTTGTTCCTTCTAGTCCCAAAGGCAGTGCAAACCTTTATTTTCTGTCCCACCACAAAGGTTGGCTCCTGAATGGTGGTTCTGTTGCCCTTGCCTCTTGGAGGGTCTGTGAAAATGGTTTTGGGGAGGCTGGGTTTGGAGGATAGGACATCCCAGAGGGCAGAGGGAGTTCATTTCTGTTTAGTTTGAAAAATCTGAGAGGAGTTGGCCACCACCTCCTCAGAAGGTATCTTATCACAGGTATCAAATTTAGATAAGGTCTTTCTACTTCAGAAGCTTTATTTTGATTATCACCAGAAAAACTAAAATCCCACCTTTGCAAGGGCATCGCTTTGTTTTTATATGCCTGTATTAGAGGGACCAAAAGGGAAAAGTAGCAATCCTGAGTCAGGGCTGGGACATGGGAGAGGAGCAGGTACCTGGAATGTCAACCCCAAGGTCAGATACCAGGCAGGTATTCTTGTCCCCAGGGCCCCACCAGAGACCTTTAGAACCAAAGGGAGACATGGTGGAGGGAAAATCTGACCCAGGGTCTGGATGACCAGCTCCCAGTGCCTTGAGGTCTCTCCCTAAGGAACTACAAGTAAAAAACTGAGACTCATGAAGAGAAAAATAAATCCATTATTTCTATAAAAATCCCTGCCCACCCCAGGCTTCTTGGTCAGCTGGGAACTACCTCCACCTCCCTGATACGTCAGTTAAGCTGCTTCTTTTGGAGGCTGGCAGGCCTGAAGCTGTGGTTCTGGGCATGGCGCTCAGTTGTGGGCTCTGGCTTGGGGTTGGCAGGCACTGGGTCTGTTGAGCTGGGTCAGGGGTTTCTCCTTGGACTTGAGCCTGGGGACAGGCAGGTAGGGAGAGGCTGGCAGTTGGCAGTGCCCTCTCCAGCATGCTGGAGCTGTCTTAGGTGGGGATCTCTGGGTGGTGCTTCATTAACAGGATCATGGCCTCAGCTACAGAGCCATGGATACGCAGGACTTCATGGCAGTTGTACTTTGTGGGCAGAAGGTTGACGATGACCAGCCAGCCTCCCTGGCTCAAAGACGGCATTTAAACCTCTGGAAGGATAGATGGAGGACCCAGAGCAGGTGCATGAAGACAAACAAGATCAGAACCCAGCTTGTGTTTAGATAACCAGGAAGTGGTACAAAATAGAACTACACTCAATGAAAAAGAAGGCTGGTGATCAGGGCCATGAGCCAAAAGGGACTTGCTCAAAGGGACTGGTATACACCCTGCAGGCTAGGTAAAAGAGACCTTATCTTTTTGGTTTGGAAAATCCAGCCACCAGGGCTGTGACTGACCTTGATGTTACTCTCTTGGGAAGACCAAGATGGGAGAGTAGACAGGGTGGGGTGGATACTGTGGACTTCTTGCAGGATAGCTCATACCCTACAGATATGATTTACTTGTCAAGAAGCCATTTTCTAGAATATGGTTCTAAATCTCCTTGTTAGTAGTGAGTTCAAGGCAATCCAAAAATGGTTCTTTCCCACTCTGCCACCAGGCTTATAGATAATTTTTTTTTTTAATTTTTTTTTTCAACGTTTATTTATTTTTGGGACAGAGAGAGACAGAGCATGAACGGGGGAGGGGCAGAGAGAGAGGGAGACACAGAATCGGAAACAGGCTCCAGGCTCTGAGCCATCAGCCCAGAGCCCGACGCGGGGCTCGAACTCACAGACCGCAAGATCGTGACCTGGCTGAAGTCGGACGCTTAACCGACTGCGCCACCCAGGCGCCCCTATAGATAATTTTATTAAATTATTAAAACATAATTTTCTTTTCCACGCCAGCGAAAAAGCCTGAGTCATTCATGCCATAGTCATCTTTGACAGTAATTATCTCACAACTAAAGAAATTGATGGTCATGTCCCAGTTACTTCCTCTTCTCTTTGCCCTGGTGGCCTTAACCGTCCACCTCTGAAGAACACTTTAATTTCCTTCCACACTTCCTATTGACATTAACCACCAAATCAGCCTGGCAGGGGGGCATATCCTCTCTCCAGCAAAGCACAGCCAGCAGCCCTCCAGCAACAGAAGCCTAGTGGAACTCGATCCTGATATTTCTGTGCTGCTATTGATCCCTATGATAAGAAGTCACTACTTACACATTTTTTTAAGTTTATTTATTCATTTTGAGAGAGAGAAGGAGGAGGAGGAGGAGGAGAAGGGAAGGGCAGAGAGAGAGTGGGAGGGAGGGAGAAAATCCCAAGTAGGCTCCATGTTATCAGCACAAAGCCCGACATGGGGCTCCATCCGAAGAATGCTGAGATCATGACCTGAGCTGAAATCAAGAATAGGACACTTAAATGACTGAGCCACCCAAGCACCCCAAGTCACTACTTCTAAATTACATATCCCTAGCACTCTCTGCCTTACCATATTAATTTATGGAATACAAATATATCATTATCTCCACTGCCAAAGAAAAATTCGACAGGGAGGATCTAAAATGCTTTGAGAAATTCCTAATCTGCTGGCCACAACAGCATTCTAAATTCATCACTAACTTGTGTGATGAGAACCAGTATATTTAACCTCTTTGGGCTTCAATTTCTCCATCAATAAAGTGTGGATTTCTTCCAACTGTAGTACTACATGATTTAATCCCTCTTTAAAAAAAAATTGTTTCCAAGGCATTTTTGTACCCACACCTAAACCTCATTCCTTTTACCTTCTGCATCACTAAGCTTTGCTCTTTTTTCTCTCATCTGATTTCAGTCTTTAATTTTTACACACTGCACAACTTCACAACACGTTCCCCATTAGTATAAGCACAAAAATTAGCTTATACATACATGGTATAACTGTGAAAATTTAGATAAGGTCTTTCTACTTCAGAAGCTTTATTTTGATTATCACCAGAAAAACTAAAATCCCACCTTTGCAAGGGCATCGCTTTGTTTTTATATGCCTGTATTAGAGGGACCAAAAGGGAAAAGTAGCAAAAGGCCTTGAGGTGCAAACTTTGGAAATGAAACTACAGGGTTTTTTTTTTTTTTTTTCATTCTCTAAACCTAAAATTTCCAAAAGATAAATGACCTGTTAGAAAATGCTTTGCAAATAGCATTTTTTCCATGACTGCATACTCCTACCTTCTTGATAACAAGCTGCTAGCATTCATTTATAGTGTCTGAGGCAGGGGGAACAATAAGGAAAAAAAATGGGAAATAAAAAGGAACACAGTGTCATGGAGGAACTGAAATCATTTCAGTAAGACTGGAGCACAGAGTACAAGGTAGGAAGTGCTAAGAGATGATGTCAGAGGTAATAAGCAAGGCCAGGTCATAATGAACCTTAAAAGCCATTATAGGAGGTCAGTGGACAATGGGAAGCCACTATAGTATTTTAAGCCTGACAATAGCATGGTCGTCTTGGAGTTTCGGGGCAATCACTGTGATCTAAGTGTAGAATCTGGATCGGAGAGGGAATTGTGTGTTGGTTATAGGAGCATTAGGAAACGAGCAAGGAAGCAGAGCCAAGTGGCACCGATGGGCTGGACTAAGTATTCTTAGGGAAGATGGGTAGAAGTGAGCCCCTTGGAGAGAAGTCAGCAGGACAAGTTGATAGGACTTTGTTATTATATTTTGTGTAGGGAAAGGAAAAGAGTGAAAAATCAAGGAATTCACCTTGGCTTGGTTGAATTCACCCCGACTTAGGCGCGTGGGAGGATGATGGTGCTTTTTATTAAGTTAAGGGATACAAAAGAAAGGAATCGTATAGATGGAAGTACACAGGTGAGTTTGGGGCATTTTGAGATTTTGAGATACCCTTTAAGAACCTCTACAAGGTATCTGGCAAAATGTGCTCTCGAGTAACCAACAGGTGTTCTCTGTCGTGGTCTTTCTTTCTAAATTGCATGTAAACACAGTTGTGATCCCCACAACCTAAAGCACCATCCCCCCACCAAGTGCCACCAGAAACCTGTGCTATCCAGAAACATTGGCTGCTAACCAGACCTCTACACTACTTAATGCTGCATCATGTACGTTACAGTCTTGTGACTACAATGTACCCGTCTGCCTCGAAAATAATGTTTTCAATGGACTCTCCAATCATTGGAACTTGGAACTCTGTAGCCATACGACAGAACCCCTGCAGTGTTTTCCATCCTCTGCTGACTTCTTCTTTACATCTTTGTGGTGGAGGAAATAAGAAAAACTAGAACATCCATAACTGGGTACTGGAAGGGAAGCCAATATATTGGGTTTGTTTTTTCACAGAATTGGGGTCTGGCTGGATCCGATTTGTGAAGCACAAACACAAAACTGGTTTGGGGCAGGATTCTTTCATCCTATTAGGACAGCTGTAGCCCAGTAGGAAAAGTGACTGATTTCTTTAGGTCAGACCTCTCCAAGGCTGACGACCAGGCTCTCACCAGTAATATTTAAGATTTATGTATGGAAAGGATATGAAAAAAATCCAAGAATGTACTGTGAACAGGTGACATTTATTGCTGCATTGCAATTGAATAAGCAGTCACACTGTCACAAACGACATTATTCTCAGAAAGAATCAATTTGCCATGAGTTATTCAGTATCTGGACATAAAATCACTAGTTATTAAAGCGATAAGGGACCTTGGAGATCATCTGGCCCAATTTCCTGAGTTAGCAAATAATGAAATCGAGGCCCCAAGAGGCTAAATGCTTTGTTGAGTAGTGGTAATGCTGGGCTTAGGAACCAGAGCACCTAACTCCAGACCTATCCAATTACTGCTAACCATACAGCTTCTCTATGAAATAGCTTACGCTAATCTACACAATCTATAAAAGAACATAAAAAGCTGACAGTATATCCATCTCATTCCACACTGTATGTATTCTATCATTTTGACAAGATGAAAGCAGGAGGTTCCTACAACCATAATTTCATTGGCCAGCTGGCCCCCATCATCATTATTAGTTGTCTCAATTCCCTTAATACCAAAACAAAGAAACAAACAATCATATTGCCAATCCACAGGGATAGTCCAGATTAGTGGTTCTCAACTGGGAGCAACCTTGCCCCCAGAGGACATATCCAGAGACATTTTTACCTGTCACAACTTGAGTGTTGGCTATTGGCATCTAGTGACTAGAGGCCAAGGGTGGTTGCAAACATTCAACAATGCACAAAGGGAAATATCCAGACCAAAATGTCGGTAGGGCTACGGTTGAGAAACCCTCGTCTACATTAATTATACAAGCAGTAGCTTAAAAGTCCTCCATCACTGGCTAGAAGGAAGAGTGTTGGTGAAAAGGTATTTTAAAAATGAAAAGTGGTAGATTGCTATCTGGGGGCAGATCAAACACATTCCATCAGGCAAATTCAGCAGCCTGGTAAAGGATAGACTCTCAAGAGGAAGTGCAGGGTAGTAACTGAAGTTACAGTGCTTCAGTTCATGTTCTCCTGGCTCTCATGTATACCTGGGCAAGGTACTCTAAGTTCCTAAGACTTAGCTTCCTCAGCTTTGATATGCATGTTAAAAAAAAAATAGTCTTCTCAGCCTAGTTGCAACAATGAAGTGGGATGGTGTGTATAAAGTGCTTATCACAATGCCTATATCTAATAAATGCTTAAAAGGGGCTATAGTTGTCCCCAAATTTAGAGCTTGAGAGAATTTTTTGTCGAATCCAATGCTCCCATTTTACAGCTGACAAAACAAGTCCCAGAAAGGTGTAAATATAATATCTTGTATTTTCCCACCATTCCATAGAAGGCATAGACAGGAGACATTCCATAAATGTTGGTTTTCTTTGTCACTAAGTTCTCAACAACTCAAGAAAGGCAAAGAAAAAAAAAAAAACAACGCTGTGGATATTGTCATCCCCTTTCACAAATGGGCAACTGAGCTCAAACAATAAGTATCTTACCTAAGGCTATCTTTTGGTAATGAACCTATCTAGATGATCCTCAGTCTGTGAGCTAAGTGCTCATTTACTAATGCCACAGCGGGACAAGTCTGAAATCATCTCAGTTTCCTTTTTCAAGGCTTTGGCCTTAATTTGGTTATTTAGATCAGATTCCTTTTCTCCTCAAAGTAGATGTTTCCAAATGAAAGATGATTAATCAATTGCTGGCAGCATAAACCGTTCATAGGCACTAGCTCAGGCAGGACCCAGTCAAAAATGCATCTTCTTCACAATGAAGCAAATTAATCCACCAGCTATAATGAACCTTGTACCAATCTATGGAAATTGACCAAGAATAATAGAATATCATTTCCTTGTAGGGGTTCTAGATTAGTGATGTCTTTGAAAGGGAATCTATGAAGCAGTTCAAGACCTTCTATACATGTGATACACCCTGTGTCATTCTCCAAACTCAGTGTGGGGCAAAATTTATCTGGAACCCACAGACAGGAGCTATGGGAACCAGGTCAAATGATATCAAGTCTTTAATCTTAAGGGAAAGTAACAGGCACTCCCTACTCTATTCCATTTCAGGCAGATAAGAAGGGGCAGAGTTGGTGACTGTAAAAGGTGGGACTCGGGAGTTACATTTCTTCCCAGTTGGGAGGGAAAAGAAAACATCCTAGAGAGGCCTCGGGATAAGACTTGAAGGCTGTACGTCCCCTGGGAGCCTGTTCTTTTGCTTTGTTGACAACTTTGCTGAAGTGCCATGATCCCTCTGACATTCTTGCCTCTAAAAGAACAAAAGACTAGCCCTTCCAAAAGCTGACATGTCACATGCCTTGGGGATCCAGCCAGTCTAAAGCCACCATACAGGCAGGAAATCAAGAGAAAACATATATCTACCACACTATTCCCCCTACCTTCTGACTTTCTACCAGGGCTCCTCATTGACAGAACTAGGGCACAAGTGACTCCAAGGATGCAATTCATACCTGTCAACCTCTTGGGGGCAGACAGCAACATGGCAAAGAATGGAGATCCCAGCTGGAGACAGAGGATATCTGGTGCATTTACCTTGACCACTAAGTCTCTGGCCCTTTTCACTGTGAGTACAATGGTCAGTACTGTACTCTTTAGAGGTCTTTGGATTGTTAGAACCTAGTGTGAAACCAGCCATCTGTAGGGTCCTAGACAGATTATACTACCTCCCCAAGCCTGTTTCTACATCTGAAAAAAGAAAATTATATTCCAGGCACTGCTCTGGAGTTTTAGGTATTTATAGATATTTACTCAGTTAAGGATTACAACAAACACTGTTACTATTAATATCACTTTATAGATGAGAAAGTAGGCACAGAAAGTTTAGGACATATGCCTAACCTCACATAGCTAATGTAATAAGCAACATAGCCAGAATTTAAATTCAGGGATGTCAGCTCTAAAAGCCAGACATCTAAGCATATGCCATGATGCATGTCAGGAATGCTAATATTAACTATTTCATGGAGTTGTGTAATAAATAAAACAAGAACATGTAAAGCAGTTGGTGCTTAACATTTAGGAGGTTATCAAGATATATTTCCTAAAATGAATCCTGTAATATTTTTTAAACTTTTTTTAATCTTTATTTATTTTTGAGACAGAGGGAGAGAGAGAGAGAAAGACAGTGCATGCAGGGGAGGAACAGAGACAGAAGAAGACATAGAATTTGAACCAGGCTTCAGGCTCTGAGCTGTCAGCACAGAACCCGATGCAGGGCTTGAACTCACAAACCGTGAGATCATGACCTGAGCCGAAGTCAGATGCTTAACCAATTGAGCCACCCAGGCACCCCGGAACCTTCTAGTATTTTTTAATTTCCCAAGACTGATTTTTTATACATTGTCATAGTAGACAAAAAGTTTCCAAAAATATGATTACATTACCTTTTTTTTTTTTAGGGGGGGCGGGTGAGGAAAGCAGACAGTGATGGTGTACAAACATCCTGAGACTTAGTATTGGCCCTGGGAGCCAGTTCAAGCCTGTTTTCCCCTACTTCTCTCCCAGAATGGGTCAGAACTAAGGTCAAGAAAGTTACTGGTTCAGAAATGCTCTGAGGGTTCAGTAGAGAGAAACAATGAAATTTCTGGGGTTCTGGGAAACATTGTTCCACTTTTTGCTTCTGTAACTTAGAGTTCCCACCTTTCTAAATTCATCTTCTTTGGAATCCTTCTCCTGTGATTTCACTGATTCAGAGAGATAAACCCAGGTTTCCTCTATTCAGAAGGAAGAACCTTCCTTCCTCTCTCCCTGCTCCCTCTGTGTGACTAAGAGCAACCCAGGTAATAGCCAGGGAAAAGAGTTATGGAGTTGCCTGCTCACATTTTGCTTTCCCATATACCTCAGGAGAAAAGGAAAAGGAAATTCCTAGGTTTTCCAAAGATTCTAGCCCAGTTCCCCAGAACTTGAGACCCAAAGCTAGAAGCGAAGACCGAACTTTAATCCCTGCATTGTCTAGACTCATCATCTTACTCAGGGACTCGTGAGAAGTGACCATTGCTGATTAAGATGTTAGAATCGGGGAATCCAATCCAGTTTCCTAATCACATCTCAAAATGATGTACAAAGACACCATTGTGAACCTTACTGTAAATGCCCCAACAGGGTATTAACACTTGAAACAGAGTCAATTCAGTAAAAAAGGGAGATGTTTATAATTAACACCCTCTGGAAAAAACAGTTACGATTTTAGTAAGAAAATCACAGGCATGTTTCACAGAGCATACTGAGCCGTTCTTCTATTTCTTTCAATGTTTTTTGCCAGAGAACATGCACAACTGTCATAAGCCCTGTTCTCAAAGGTTCACTTTTTTAATAATATATTTCATTAAATTTTAAACAAAAGACAGCTTCCAGTCAAGAAAGCCCCAAATCTTGATGGCCTATTTACTTCCCATTTTTGCTCTGCTGAATTTCTACTCTTCAGAGAGTCTCCCATACCCAGAGGCATAGTCAGAAATGACTTTAAACCATGAAACATAGGCACCAACCACAGGAATGACCGGATGTTCTGGAGGCCCCAAGTGATGCCATATTTAACCTTTCCCGGGTTGGTTGTACAGAGAGGGGCTCCCAGGGTCCTGGGGGAGCGACCAGGACAGGGCAGCACAGAAGGAACTCACAGGGCTTGAGACCAACATCTATAGGGCTTATTAATTTTATAGGACAGAATACTGGCATCTGTAACCTCTTCTCTCCAGTTTAATCAACAGGATCCACCACTGTCACCTACACTATTACAGACATGGCAAATTAGAGGTTCTGGTCAAATAATATTCAAACTACTGAGATTCAGAAGGCAGGAATCTGTGGCTTCTTATTCCTGTTCTGGTGGTAAATATTACAGTTCCAAGTAGTGAAGTAAGAGCTGATGTGTTCAAGTCCCGGGCTATACGCTTAGAACATATATGTAAGGGTTAAGTCAGAAAAGTAAAAAGTCAAACCGCAGACTCAATTTTCGTGTCAATTAATACCAAGCCAAATGGCTCTAAGCCTCAGATATACATGATCATTTTTTAAAGTATTCCATAAAAATACAAACACCTAGACCCCTCTCCAAACCTACTAAACTAGGACCTTCAAGAAAATGCAAGGGTAATGCCATTAAGCCATTTAAAAAACAGTGATACTGGGGCGCCTGGGTGGCACAGTCGGTTAAGCATCCGACTTCGGCCAGGTCACGATCTCGCGGTCCGTGAGTTCGAGCCCCGCGTCAGGCTCTGGGCTGATGGCTCAGAGCCTGGAGCCTGTTTCCGATTCTGTGTCTCCCTCTCTCTCTGCCCCTCCCCCGTTCATGCTCTGTCTCTCTCTGTCCCAAAAATAAATAAACGTTGAAAAAAAAAATTAAAAAAAAAAAAAAACAAAAAACAAAAAACAGTGATACTGATAAGGGAAAAAGAGCTCCACGTCATTCTCGAGCACAACCATGGTTAAAATCCACAGATGCGGCCACAATCTCTAAGCTTACACACACCTCCCTACCTTCCCACTTCATTAGTGGTATTTTCCAGACAGTTCTAGACCTGGATTGTTTGGCGTTGGTGAGACCATAATCAGGTAGAGGACCTTTCTGCTAAACTATTGTTCATGCTGCAGACCCTGAGCCCCACACCATCCCCATCACTGGGGCGAAACAAAAAGTACCTAAGGCCATACAACAATTTGTGTAGTAGGTTTCTTTAAAGATTCCTGTTTCCTAATTCTAGACTCCACTTTCATTAACTTTTTACAAGACGTTTACAAGATGATTTCCACCAAGAAATCAAAATGTTCTCTGCAGAATAAAAAGAAAAAAAAATTAAGAAAGAAATTAAAAATAAATAAATAACCATTTTAAGAAAATGTTCTCTGTACTTTGGAAGTACAATTTAGGTAGTGAGTCATGATTAGAGCTTGTTACAATTCTAAGCAATCAATCAATCAATCAATCAGTCAGTCAATCAATCGATAATAAAGGTGCACAGCATTTTATTATATAATGCAGGCTACAACATATTCTTTGTATGACCATGCCACATAAATTTCATCTCTTTTAGGTTGATATTCTCGTCTCATTATTTTCGGGGTCCATTCAACCATTTTGGATCTAGACAGGATGAAAGCATCATTCGGTTTCATTTTCAAGTCATGTTTTAGAGCCCTGTGTAGAGCAGATGTTTCTGAGAACAAATATGAGACTGGTCCACAGAGGAAAACCCAAGTGAAAGCACTGTTGCTAACCTTTCTCTCATGCATGCAAAACGTGCAGACACTGTAAGTATGTAAGTGCTGCTTTGTTAAACTCAGGGAATTGAAGTCCAGTTTTGTTTTTTCTGCCTTGGAAGGCTCAACTGTTGCTCTTGCCTTGTGGGTGTAGCTTTTGTGACACGCCGTCAGAATTCAAAATCTGAAACCGCACATATGTTACATGAAAGTGTGGAACAAATAAATCACACAGTTAAATGAATCCGTCAGAACTTTTCATCTCTCATTGGCCTACTAAATATAACCTCCAGTTGGATGTTTAACCCCTAAATTCCACAAAACTTAGTGATAAAACCATTTAGCCATTTATCAGCTAATCATCCATGATTTGCTTCATTGTATGCTTTTGAGAATCAAACTCTAAAAACCTTTAAACTCCACCTGTTGGACATTTGAAATTCCAGTCAAGTCAGTCTAAAGTTTCCAAGTTACTTCCTGGTGATTTACAATGCTCTGTTTAAGTAATGGGGCACATTTTTGTGTAGAATGACTATTTTAAATGTGAAAGAAGTCAATTGTATATGTAAATTGGTTAATATTTTAATATCTATGTTATTATGTTAACAACAATGAATATTACAGCAAAAATTCTGATCAACCCACATTCTGTATTAGCCCCAAGAATATTCTTTCTAAAGTCACTCTTCTCCATGCAGTTAACCCAATAGCTATTAGTGATGCTTCTCAGTATAGAACAGAATGACAGACATTTAGAAGATTCTGGCTTAGATGGTCTGGATCAAATCACAGGAACCAGTCTGAATGAACTAAGCAAAGGAGAAACAATTTTATCGTGCCCAACAACCATCATTTTTTGCTATATGACTGCACAGTATAATCAATCATTTTAATAGTTATATTTTGGCTATTGTTATATTTTATATTTAGGGGTGTTTTTGAAACTGTGTAGACATAAAATTGTCACAGAAAAAATTGATAAAATCTGTCTTGCTTTTAACTGTCTTATTTAACTTGTTTATAGCTTACTATGTTCATAAATAATTTGAGGTAGCTTTAAATAAAGAAACATTAAATAATGAAACATAGAATAGAAAAGAAAGAAATCTTGAGTCCAATAATCCAGGGAAAAGAAAAATAAAATCAAGAAATAAAACCAAAGAAGTTAAGTTACAATGTAAACTCCACTGCTTAGCAATACACATGAGTCAGGCTCTGAGCTTTCTAGGAGCTAAAACAACTAATGGAAAAATTATCAGTTATGTGACCACAGTGTCTATAAGATAAAAACAAACAGGCGTGTCACATAACTGATGCCAAAGAGGTGTTCGCTAAGGCTTCCGTGTCAATCAAATTGTAATATAAATGTTTCAAATCAACATGTTGTACACCTTAAACACAATGACGTATGTCAGATATAACAACAACAAACTGGTTGCTCAAAAAACAGAAGAAAACAAAAATATCAGTATTCCTGAACCTAAATCCTGAGAGACATTCTTCCCCTGTGAAATGTAAATAAAAGGATTCTCCACAACACCCCTGTAGTAAATGTAAACATAAGATGCTCAGGGTTATTTCTAACCACATCTCTCAAAGCAGGTCAACAAAAACACAATGCAAAAACAACAAAACCAGCTTGAAAGCACTGGGGAGGAGGAGTGCTACAAGAATGCGGCACAAGCAAGCAGCTCTCTTGTCTGACAACTCATGAATATGTTTTACAGGGTCTAGAAGAGTAGCTGGAGGTATCTCCTTCAAGCAACACCCCATAAACTTTTGATGAACAGGGAGCCGTAGTGAATTGAAGATGTTATTTTCCAACAAGTAAAATATAACCAGATGATTCCGTTTCTCAGTGGATCTTTGTCTGGATTTCACGGAAAGTTCCTATTGATCTAAAGCTGTCGTAGAGGTAACAGGTACACTTGTCAAGGGTTACCAGAACTAAGGCCTCAGACGTGCCCCGGCTCCACAGCCTGCTTACCCCAGCTGTGTGAAATGATATGGTCCCTAATTCTCCACCTCTTCCCTCCCCCATCTTTTATAAGATGAGAGACAAGACTATTTGAGACATTAAGAAATAAATGACTATCACCCTGTTCAGCCTCATTTCTAAAATCTGGAATTAGTTCTGAAATTAAGAGAAAACCAATACCATAGACTAGACATAGATGACCATAGACCACCAAAGTCTACTGTCCAAAACTTTGGTTGATTCCGTTTTTATAATCCACATCCTTTCCCCTCCCTGTAAGCTCAAGACAACCAGGCTGAACAATGTAATACTTCCTCTTAGAAATAGGACCCCAGTCAATATTACAAAGTCATTATATAATTACTACTTACTGTCCAGGAAGCCATCTGAAAAGAGCCATAGACTCAAGAGTTGTTCCAAAAGTCAATATTCCTAATTCATCAGGCCAGTGTTTGTAGAAAAAGCTTAATGCTTTAGCACTCCACGTCTTGGGAGGAGTTAGACAGGCTCAGCTGGGATTTTGAAGGCAAATTAATAAAGGGACTCTTTATTTACGAGGTGAGGCAGGGGCTAAGAGAACGCACAAGGGAAAGTGAAACACTCCGAATCTCAGCAGTAAGAACTGTTGTACCTTCAGGCCCCAAAGAGGCCGGTGAAGAAAAACAATGTAACCAAAGGCATGTGGACAACTGTAGGCTCTAGTTTCAACGCCTTTTTAATCAAGAATGCACAGAGAACCTCATTTACTTAATTGGGAGGAAAAGGGAATCGAGACACAAAGAGAAGCTTGATGGAAGCATGCTAGCAAAGACTTTTCACCTACATACTACCATTTTCACATCGGAAGTGTAATTTGCACATATGCAGCAAGGAAACACGTTTCAAAAAGTAATTGAAACTTGAGCAAAACAGCTGGTCTGAAACAAAAGCTGGCTCTCGAGGTGGGGTTTTTCTTTTCATGTTGAATGTAAAGTTTGGAAGAATACTTCCTAAAACACCCCCATGACGTACATTGTTAGCGAAAATTACATGCTGCAACGGGTAGGGTGACACAGCCCAGAAGAGATTCACCTAATATTGCCCCCTACAGAGAAAAGGAAAAGTAAGGTCAACAATAATTTAAAACTTCAGAATTATCCCAGAAACCTACACATTTCCAGACTGAAAGTGGAACCGGAAGCCAGAGTGTTTCTCTTCCTAGTAGGAAGATTATTAGGGAAGAAGGCTCTATATACCTATAAAAGAACTTCCTATCTTGGGGCGCCTGGGTGGCTCAGTCAGTTTTAAGCAGCCGACTTCGGCTTAGGTCATGATTTTGTGGTCCGTGAGTTCGAGCCCCGCGTCGGGCTCTGTGCTGACAGCTCAGAGCCTGGAGCCTGTTTCAGATTCTGTGTCTCCCTCTCTCTCTGACCCTCCCCCGTTTGTGCTGTGTCTCTCTCTGTCTCAAAAATAAATAAACGTTAAAAAATTAAAAAAAAAAAAAAAAAAAGAACCTCCTATCCTTATGAGAATGTGACCAAAAAAGGAGAAAAACAAAAAACAAAAAACAATTTATATGATGAATGAATTGCTCTGGCACATGCAGGATACATGTTACAACACAATCCTTTAACTTTTTCCAATTAATTAGAAGCTCAATTCCCTACACCTTCAAATTGGCAGGAAGACATATGAGTAATTTTGGGCTCTCTGCACCCTTTCTTGGACTGCCAAAATAAATCTACAGAATGATAGATCAATAGATAAATAAAACTGACCTTCCAGCTTTTCAGGTTCTGGGCAGAGAAGAGCCTCAGTCTGTGGCTGCCACAGTTGCCATTTGGTCTTGGGGCCACAAGATGCCACTGTGAAGCAGGAGTCTGTCACCATCTGTTGGAGCTGTTGGGCCATCTGCGACCCAAGCCAACAAGCTTTATTTGTTGACAGGCAGCAACCTGGCAGCTTCACTCACTTTCAGGCCAAGCCCGGCCACGGGGAGGCTTGGCCCACCCTTAAGGCCACAGCTCTGTCCTCAGAATCCTGATCCTCAGAGTTTCAGCAGCTAAGTGAGGTCAGGACTTCCTGCCAAGAGGCGGAAATCCTTTCTTCCTCCTCCTCCTCGGGGGATAAATCTGTTACCAGACGCAGAACGGGTTCCAAACTCAGGTTCAGCTGCTCAAAATCATTACTCCTGAGACAGATGATGGTAGGAAAGGGAAGCTGCTTTATTCAGGAAGCCAGCAACCTGGGAGGATGGTAGACTAAGGTCCCAAAGACCATCTTTGCTGTCCAGATGAAGTTGGAGGGTTTTAAAGGGGAAAGCGCAAGGCACGTGGGAGGCAGGGAGTGCTACCTGCAGGAAAAGCTGGTGCGGAGGTAGTTAATACTTTACGGACTACGGACTACGGACGTGACCCTGAACTGACTTGCGGGCCTCAGAGGCAGCTGTTTTTGAATGCAATGTGGTCAGGCCTTATCTTCCGGGAAAATTCGATCCTTCAGTCCTCAAAGCCAATGGTCTGCAAATCTCAAGGAAAGTAGGTTACTTCTGCTATAGACTAAGGGCCATAGGTCAGCAAGCAAAGAGTGCATAAGCTTGAAGCTTGTTAACCCTTAAGACCACTTGGACCAGTTCAAACCCAGGTAGACTTTTTTTTTCCTCCTTTCAACACTGTAAATCTTGATTGGTTTGTTCCTCTCCTTTTTTAGGAAAATTAGACCTAATTGCTTTAATTGCCTTAAACACACACACGTGCGCTCAGACACACACACACACACACACACACACACACACACACACACATGCATGTGCGCCCCATGCAAATCTTCTCAATGACTTTTTTTTTTCAGAAGGCTCTGCACTAATCTGTCGGCATCACCAGAGTGGAAGAACCTCTGTGAGTAAGAAAAACTCAAGCGTTAAGAATCCACAGATTTCTGGGAGAGAGAAAAAAAAATCCACTTGCTCCTTTCTTGATGATATTGCAAGGGAAAATGAAGAACATAATTTTTCAGAAAGTCACCCCACTCTACTCACTTCATAATAAATCTGTTTGTTAATTTATTATTCAAAAATATTTACTGAATTCCAACTATGTTTCAGGCAGTGTAAAAGGCACTGGAGAGGGAATAGTGAGAAAAAAGTACTGTCCTGCTGTTATAGAAGTGACCGTCTCAAGTTACCATAAGGCAAGACAACAGACTCGCCTCTGGAGAAACAGAAAAAGGACAAGACACCAGCCCTCTGTTTGAAGGGTGTTTAAACATAGCTAAGATAGGACCCGCACGTAAAATTATCTATGCTAAAAAACCAAAGTACAAATGGAAGATTCCTTGCACAGTTCTAGGAGTGACTGAACAATTGCCAGATTTTAGGAACAGAAATAATTTTAGGAGGGATAGGCATTTAAGCCAGAACCTGAGGAAGGTGAAGAACCTTGAAGAATGGGAAAAGGAGGAGAGGAAATTCCAAAATTACATTAAGTTACAATTAAAAAGTGAGAAAATGCCTAAAAATCCAGTATATGGAAAGAACTTTTAAGGAAGCAAAAAGCACTTTTATTTTGTTTTTAAAGAAATGTTTAAAATACACAGACTGTCATATGAGAGTCTATCATTTCACTATTCAGGAAACTAATGTCAGTTATGTGTTCAACTTGGAAGTATCAGATGAACTCATAATCCATAACAATATCCTTCAATTTTCTTGAATCATAAAAAAAAAAAAAAATGTGTTTCTCCCTGCTTCTTCCTCATCTGCAAACATTCAGTAGAGAAATCCCCCATCAAAAAACAAACACTTTATAGGGGCACCTGGTGGTTAAGCCTCTGATTTCATTTCAGGTCATGATCCCACAGTTGGTGAGTTTGAGCCCCACATTGGGCTCTGCACTGACAGTTTAGAGCCTACTCAGATTCTCTGTCTCCCTCTCTCTCTGCCCTCTCTCCCTGCTCATGTGTTCTCACTCTCTCCCTCTCTCTCTCCCTCAAAAATAAATAAGCATTAAAAAAAACATTTTATACAATCTCAATGGAAGAATAAATCAGCATGATCCTTCTGAAAGGTAATTTGGCAATTACCATTGAAAGTCTAAAAATGATCAAACCATCTTGACTGATAAATCTACTTTTGAAAATTTATCTAGAGAAATAATCAAAAATACTCGCAAAGATTTTGGTGAAAGATATTCATTATAATGATATTTGTAAAAGTGAAATAAGTTGGAGGCAACTTAAATATCCAAAATCATGGATATGGCTAATTTATAATATAGTCATGTAAAGAAGCATCTCAAAAATATTTAAGGATATAAGAAAATGCTCACAAGGTGAAAAACTCACGTTATAAACTATGAATGGTATGATCTCAAGTATATAAAATATTATGTGTATATAATATACAGATGGAAAGAAAGATGTTAAAAATATTAAAAGGTATTATCTCTTGCTTGGAGCATTCTGAGTGAAATGTATTCCTTCTTTATGCCTTCCTATCTTATTTCAAATTTTCTATAATAGACATATTTGGAAAGAAAGATTTGCACATGCAGTCTTTTGACCCCACCCCCCTCAGCTGTGGAAGGATGGCTTCGGACTGGGAATATTTTCTTACCAAGAGTTGGAGTCCTCTCAGGTTATGCTGGACCCAGAACCTTGTGTGGGAATATCTTTCTGCATTTCAGACTGCTCACTGTGTATTTCCTTGTTCAGCTTATGCATGTGTGTCATATATTACCTGACCAATCCTATTGTTGTATCTGTCCCCTGCAGACAGGGGACGGAGTCCTTCATTCTGTGACATGAGAGGGGTGTGAGCAGACTATTATCTTTCATCAGCCATATTGATAAAAACCTAAGTATGAATGGTCTAAACACACCAATAAAAGGAGACAAATTTTCAGATCAATCAAAAAACGAGATCCAACCATATGTTTTTTTTCTAAGAAACTCACTTTACATACAAAGACATAGATAATTAACTATAAAAAGATGGAAAATGATGCATCTTACTACCACTAGCCAAAATAAAAGTTTCAGTAGCTTTATTAGTATCAGGCATATAGAATAAGGAAGATGATCGGGGATAAAAGCAAACATAAAAAAGAATAGATGGGTCAATTATCTAAGAAGACATAATAATTCTAATTGTGTAGGCACATAACAACAAAGCCTCAAAACTACATACAGTAAAAAGTGCTAGAACTGACAAATCCGTAATTAGAAGAGATAGAACAAGTAAAGAGAAAAGTCAGTTAAGATATAGAGGGCCTGAATAGCAGTAGCAATCAACTTGACGTAATGGACATTTATAGAACACTTCACTCTACAAACTGCGAAATACATATTCTTTTCAAGTGTATGTGATACATTCATCAAGATAGATGTTGTTATGCCAATAAATCAAATATCAACAGATTTAAAGGACACACATCATACAAGGCATGTTCCCAGAACATACTAGAATTTAAATATCAATAACAGATATCTGAGAAATCTGCAACTAGTAGGAAACAAAGCACTTCAGAATACTCTGAAAAGAAGGAACACTTTCCAACTGTTACTATGAGGCTGATATTACCCTGATGCCAAAACCAGACAAAAACAGTACACAAAAAATGAAAACTACAAGGCAATATCTTTAATGAACAGAGATGCAAAAAATCTTCAATAAATACTAACAAATTGAATCAAGAGATATTTAAAATGAATGGCACTCCATGATCAAGTAAGAATCATCCTAGTAATCCTAGGCTGATTAAAAAAGCAAATAGTATAGGGGCGCCTGGGTGGCGCAGTCGATTAAGCGTCCGACTTCAGCCAGGTCACGATCTCGCGGTCTGGGAGTTCTAGCCCCGCGTAGGGCTCTGGGCTGATGGCTCAGAGCCTGGAGCCTGTTTCCGATTCTGTGTCTCCCTCTCTCTCTGCCCCTCCCCTGTTCATCCTCTGTCTCTCTCTGTCCCAAAAATAAATAAACGTTGAAAAAAAAAATTTAAAAAAAATA
The DNA here is from genome assembly GCF_018350155.1 of Leopardus geoffroyi. NCBI lineage: Eukaryota > Metazoa > Chordata > Mammalia > Carnivora > Felidae > Leopardus > Leopardus geoffroyi. The sequence continues at coordinate 131,172,254 of NC_059326.1, forward strand.
AAAAATAAATTAAAAAAAAAAAAAAGCAAATAGTATAATCCACCATACCAGTAAAGAAGAAAAGCCATATGAGCATCTCAATAGATGAAGGAAAAGCATATGATAAACTTCCACATCCACTAATATGATGAAAACTATCAGCAAACTGATAAAAGCATCTACAAGAACCTACAGTTACCATAATTGTGAACTGAGTATTTTCTCTGTAAGATTAGGAATAAGATAAGATAACACCATACTGGGAGTTATAGCAGTGTAATAAAGCAAGAAAAAGAAATAAAAAGTACACAGATTAAAAAGAAATAAATAAAATTCTTTTTATTCAAAGATGACATGATTATCTATATAGAAAATCTTAAAGAGTTTCCAAAAGAACTTAGAATATAGAAGTGAAAACAGCTAGTTCTCAAGATGTATGGTCAATATAAAAGAATCAATCGTATTTCTTTATACCTGCAATGCATATTTAAAATATAAAATTAAAGGAAGGAAGCATTTACAATATCATAAAAATACATATAAATATAACAAATATGTGTAGACTGTATGCTCATAGTTGCCAGACGCTGATGACAGAAATCAAAGAACTAAATAAATCGAAAGATTAGCCGTTCTCTTAAATTGGAGGAATAAGTTTTGTTAAGATATCGATTCTCCCCCACTTTTATCTATGGTTTCAGTGTAATCCATATCAAAATCCCCGCAATCCTTTTTGTTGATAGCAACAAAATTCCAAAATTTAAATGGAAAGGCAAAAAACTAGAATCACCAAAACAATTTTGGAAAAAAAGTACAAAGTTAGAGGACACACTACAAGTTTCATGACATACTAATCAAGAGAATATGTGATACTGGCTGAAGGATGAACACAATAACTGGAAAACAATAATGTCCAGAATTAACCTTACACTAATACAGTCAACTAATATTTGGCAAAAATGAAAAAGCACTTCAAAAAAGAAAAAAAAATCATCTTTTCAACAAATGGTGCTTTTAAAACTGAAGCAGGAACCTCAGCACATACCTCATCTGTTATTCAGAATTTGACATATGGTGGTTACGGTTGTGGTGATAAACTTGTCCAATCACTATGTTGTATACCTGAAACAAATGTAACATTGTGTATCAACTATACTTGGATAAAAATTAATTAATTAACTAGTTAATTAATTAATATTTTAAAAGTTGACCATAGACCAAAATGTAAAAAGTAAAACCCTCAAAATTCTAGAAAAAAAAATAGGAGAAAATCTTTTATACTTTGAGTTAGGCAAAATTTTTTTAAAAACAGGACACCAAATGTTCAGTCCACGGGGGGGAAAAGATAAATTGGGATTTGTCAAAATCATAGACTTCTGCTTTATGAAAGAAATTGTTAAGACAATGAAATGACAAGCCACAAACTGGGAGGAAATATTCGCAAATCACATTTATAACAAAGGACTTGCATATAAAATATATAAAGAACTCTCAAGACTCAACAATAATAAAGACAACCTAATTTGTTTTAAATGAACAAAAGGTCTGAATAGACAATTTAACCAAAGAAAATGTCCAGTTAGAAAATAAGCATGTTGAAAGATGCTCAACATAACTAATAATTAGTAACATAGAAATAAAAACTACAATATTAAATGAATAGACATTTTCTTAGAATGGCAAACAAAAACTCTGACTACCTCAAGTGCTGAGAGGATAATGGAGCAACTAGAACTCCTCTACACAGCTGGTGGGAATATGAAATGTCAACCACCTTGAAAAACCAGTTTGGCAGAGGCACCGGAATGGCTGTCAGTTAAGTGTCCAGCTTAGGCTCAGGTCATGATCTCACCACTCATGAGTTGGAGCCCCACATCAGGCTCTATGCTGACAGCTCAGAGCCTGGAGCCTGCTTCAGATTCTGTCTCCATCTTTCTCTCTGCCCCTGCCTTGCTCGCCCTCTGTCTCTCTCTCTCTCTCAAAATGTAAGTAAACATTTTAAAAAATTGAAAACAACAACAACAAAAACAACGAAAAACCAGTTTGGCAGTTTCCTATAAAGTTCAGCATGTACTTATCACATGAGTCAGCAATTCCAATCCCAGGCATTTACTCAAGAGAAAGAAAACCTATGTTCACACAAAAACGTATAAGGGAATATGTATATCAGCTGTGTTCATACTTGTCAAAAGCTGAAAGCAACCCAGATGTTTTTCCAGCAGTGAATAGGTAAACAAAAGGTGGTTCATACATAATATAAAGTACTACCAAGAAATTTTAAAAAACACACAAATTACTGATTTGTGTAACAGCATGGATGAATCTTAAATAAATTTTGCTAAGTAAAAGAATCCAGAAACTAACAGTTATATAATTCCATTTGTAGGACTTCCTGGAAAAGTCAAAATGATAGGAATAGACAACAGATCCGTTGTTGCCAATGATTAGGGGTAGAGGGTGAAGTTGACTATAAAAAAACAGGAGGAGAAAATTTTTGAGGTAATAGAAATGTTCTCTGTCATGATTGTGATATGGTTCTCTGAATATGTACAAATCCATGAAAATGGACACCACAGAGAGTAAATTCTTTTTTATGTAAATTTAAAAAGAACCAGGAATAAAGAGAACACAAAATAGAAAATAAAATATAATAAATGAACTTAACTGAATTACAAATAAATAATATAACGACAGTTAAGGGGTTAGGGAAAAAAAGTAACCTAATTTAACCCTGAAAAATAGTATTTTGACTGGACAAAATACCAAAAGTACATGAAAAAAGCACTCGAACTGGTAAATTTGTTTCTTGTGAATATGTGTTAACAATTTCTCAAAAACTATGTGTAGACTATAATTGAAAAAATAAGTAAATACAGAAAATAAAGGTCATATTTCTCACTGTTGGAGAAATAAGTTGCAAGTAAGTAAAAGGGGAAGGCTAGGATGAACCCTGTGGGACGGGACTGGAATCAGAGATATCAGTATAAACTCATGGCTTCTACTGTACACAGAGAGATAAATGTAGAAATAAATTATAAATGTGTGTAATGAGATATATCAACATCATGTTCACCCTGACATGTTGCACTGAGAAGGGCACATCATTTCTCTGGTGCTCTTAACAAAAATGGATAACCTCAATGCAAGCTTTGGAAAACATTAGGCAAACTTAAATTGAAGGAGATTTGACAAAATAATAGAGTATTCTTCAAAAGTGTATGCCCTGAAAGATAAAGAAAGATCGGAGGGGCGCCTGGGTGGCTCAGTCAAAGGCTGGACTCTTGATTTTGGTTCCGGTCATGACCTCATAGTTCCAGAGATGGAGCTCTGTGTTGGGCTCTGCACTGACAGTGCACAGCCTGCTTGGGATTCTCTCTCTTCCTCTCTCTCTCTACCCCTTCCCCATTTGTTCTCCCTCCAAATAAATAAGTAAACTTAAAAAGAAAAAAAAAGAAAGAAAGAAAAGAAAGATCAGGAAACCACCACACAATGGAGCAGACAAAGGAGAAATAACACCTAAATGTAATATGGCATTCTTGATTGGATCCTGTAAAAGAAAAGGAGAGGTAGTAGAAATACTGATGAAATCAGAATAAAGTCTATAGTTTAATAAATAGCATCGTACCTATGTTATTTTCTTCATTTTGCTACTATGCTTATGTGGAATTTTACCATTAGAGAAAAATGGGTGAAAGCTATAAGGGAATTTTGTGCTATCTTTGCAACTTCTCCATAAATCTAAAATTACCGTAAATCTAAAATAGTTTTTTTTAATTCTTTTAATGTTTTTATTTATTTTTGAGACAGAGAGAGACAGAGCATGAGCAGGGGAGGGGAAGAGAGAGAGGGAGACACAGAATCCAAAGCAGGCTCCAGGCTCTGAGCTGTCAGCACAGAGCCCGACACGGGGCTCAAACTCATGGGCCGTGAGACCATGACCTGAGCTGAAGTCAGACACTTAACCGACTGAGCCACCCAGGCGCCCCTCTAAAATAGTTTTTTAAAACACTAGGAAGGAAATGACCCCAAGTGGGCTAGGCCAGGTAGCCAGAATGGAGATAAAGCATCTTTAGTCACAGCACTCACATTTATAGGTTAATGCATAACCTTGACCATAAAAACTGGAGATCAAGTTAAGGACAGATATCAAAGTTTCAATAGCCAATTCTGTGGTCCATGTTACCAAAGCAAGTCATATTGAATAAGAGGCAATTAGAGGGGAGAATGTCACAATATAGTTTAGGAACACAAAACATATGCCCAAGTGTCTTTTTCTGTGATGTCTGCAAGGTCTTCACAGGCAGCCATACTGGATTCATGGGTCACATTAACTCACAACCTGAACAATGTAGCTGCTCAGAAAAACTCCACTGTGGATTTTATTCCTTCTCACCTCCGTTAGGAAGGACCCTCCTTTCTGTGTGAGCTTCATCTTCCACTTTCTCCAGGCTAGTTTCCCATTACCTCTTTTTTTCCAGTTTGGAAACATGGGAGTCTTTCCAGTCTCTTCTCTTTGGTGTATTAAGTACTGCTCCCTCCACTTGAATGGTCTCACAGCCACCATCATGGCAAACCCTGTGTCCAGCACAGACCAGTAGCTTTGTCCCTGCTTCCAGTCACCAGTCTCTTCACTTACTCCTTCTTGCTTGAAATAAACTTACTGAAATGCCACCTGTATCTCATTTCTCTACTGTTCGAGTAGCTACAATCATTTCCTGACATCTATTCCATTGTGAATTATGGACTCATAATGGAATTTATGAATTCTTCTTACCTTATCCTAGATCTAATCTTATAACTTTATTCTTTTTAATGTGCAAAGTTTAATTACATCAACTGCTTTACTTCTCCCCTCGTAAGTCATTAATCTCTGCATCCAAGCAGATCCTTCTCTTATCTGCTGAATGCAATCCTGCAGCCTTCAAGATCAAGCTCATCTAACTTCATGTAAATGGCAGGGTGAGCCAACTCCCTGGGTCTCTTTAAATTCTCTACTAAGCTTCTGATGCAAATTGCATCACCTACCCCACTTCCAGTGGCTGATTTATTTTCCTTTCATTCCATCTAATTGTTTCCTGTGTGTACTCTTGTCTCCACAGCTAACAGATTATGGAAATAAATTTTTAATGGATTATAGCTACATATGAAATGCATCCCACATGACAAAAGATATTTGCTTCAGAGTCTTGAAAGTTATAAGAAACACAATACAAATTTTCTATAGAAATAAAGTATTTCCTATCACTGATAACAGTTTTCATTTTTATATCACAGTTTCACTTCTATATCACACAAGTTATGAAAATTCATGTCATAAAAAATGTTTTTAAAATCATCTTTAATCTTACCACAGAAAGGTGAACATTGTTAACTTTAAGGTATATATTCAAGACTCTTTATTACTCATATGTCCAAACATTTTTTTCATATACTGATATATTGTAACTTGCTTTTCTCAAAACAGTACATGTATATGCATACATCATTATATACTATTCTATTATACAGATTACCATAATGAAGTCACCCAAACCCCAATTATTGAAAATTTAACCTTTGTCCAGTTCTTCTGTATTAGTAACTGTGCTGTAAAGAACATCTCTATGAAACACACTTGATCAGTGGTCTGATGGTTTCCACGGAAGAATTTTCTAAAAGCGGAATTACTGACTTAAAAATAACAAATATGGAAAGGTTCATGTTATATAACACCAGTTTGTTGTCAGGAAAATTGTACCAATTTACATTTTATTAACTGTATGCTTGAGCGCTCATTGCCATCACACTTTCACTAATAATGAATGCTATTTTTTAAAGCACAATAGCCTTTTATGTCATGGTTCCGTCCACTGATGTATTTCTCAAACTAATTAGCAGAATTATGATTTGACTTCTACTCACTGCCCACTTCCCACCCAAGCTTTCAGTGTGGACTTGGACAGATACTTTTTAGAGATTCTATTCAGATAAGTTTTACACAGTTGTGCTTCTGTCCATCTCCACCACTACCTTGCTCTACCATCTCCCAAGGTATCTGGGCAACTCCTAACAAAACCTCCTAAGGGGCTTCTCTTAATATTCCCACCCACCTATGGTAGTCCATCTACTGGACAGCTGCCACAGAAATCCTTCTACAATGTACAGCACATACAAGGTCATAGCAGACCTTGAATCAAGCAGAACAAGGTCAAGGGAGACCTTGAAAAAATTCAAGGTCCTACTTGCTGAACTTGGGCCTCTGACTCATGGTGAATCCTAATTTTCAGGAACCTAAAATTTGTGCAACTTGGTGGGCCCAATTCAAGAAAAATAATGCAAAATTAGGTTCAGGGTCTTGCAAGAATTGATACAGATGAGGGACCCTGAAGCTAACACTTTGCTACCCTTTGTAGTGAAGTGCCCTATGCTTTGATCTCACATCTACCAACTTTCTCCTTCTTTTACTCTTCTTCAGCTACACTGGACTTCTTTGATTCTTTTTAGCCTTTGCACTCATTATTGCATTTGCCCAAAGGGCTATTTCTCCAAATCTTCCTATGGCGGATTCGTTTCTATTATTCAGATCTCAGCTCTACTGTCATCTCAAAGAGAGATCTTTCCTGACATAATAAAATAAAATACAGCTCCCTGCCACCACTGCTAAGGCCCCCCTCCCAGGAATCCTCTTCTCATAATATTCTATTTTTCTTTTTACAGTCTTTATCAGTATTTAAAAGTATCTTGTTTATTTATCCATTAATTTGTGAATTGCATCTCCCCACACTAGTTCACATTAGAGCAAAGATTGTGTCAATACTTTGATCTCTGGTGCCTAAAAAATGTGGGACAAATTATATGCATTCAGTAAATATTTCTAAACAAAGTGAGTAAAAGGATGGATGGATGGATGGATGGATGAGTGGATGGATATCTGGTTGGCTTGTTGGATGAAGTCATTATATTCTAGACATGTAGATATCTCAGATTTGGTAATATTCCTCTGACTTTTTTCAGAAACTCCTCAAAATACCTAGTCTGCCAATGGTACCTTTACCTCTTTACCCCCACTGATATAATCTATGTGGGTTTTTTTTCTCTTTTTCTCTTTTTTATTGATTTTAGAAGGAATATAGGAAAGGTGAAAAATGTGGGAACTTAGCCAATTATCGGAAACTAGAAAATTCTTGTATAGCTTTAAAGTTTTCCATTTTTAATTTAAACAAATAAGATGGGAGGGATGATGGAAACAATCAACAACAACTTTTAACATCAAATTTATTAGGAGTATAGGATGGCAAATTATACGTATAGGACAAATGATATGCACCGGTAAATATTTCTAAACAGAGTAAGTAAAACTATGGATGGATGGATGGATGGATGGAAAGATGGATGAATGCTTGTTTTGTTGAAGTATACTTCAACAAAACAAGCATTCATCCTGATACAGTACATGGTCTAATCATCTAACTTATGACTAGTTCTACATTTCCCTCAAAGAATATAATTTGGTCAAATAATAAGCATTTTTAAATACATTCCTATAACAATGATTACAGACTAAATAACTTGTTTCACCTGAGTCCACATCTCTAAATAGCTTTTAAAGACAGAGTTACCAAAATTCTAGGACAGCAGAAGATCAAAATTGTATTTGTGCAAAAAAAAAAAAAAAAAAAAAAAACCCATCAACCTATCATCCTGCTTTTTATTGATATTTCCAGTTTGTTCTTGGGTTATTTCATGGATCAATCATCTTCTTCATTCGATACCTACAAGAATGTGATTTGTTATTAACAAACTTGGAGTTGAAAACTTCTTTCTCCTTCTATAAATGTGATTTCTGCACTATGGATACACCTCTCCCTCCCGACAAGAGCAGTCGGTGTTCTGACATTGGTAGGGTCTTGTTCTGGTTTACAGGGGACAGCGCTAACCATTTCATCCCATTTTTAACTCTCACAAGATCCAAACTGATCCATTTGTATGGTGTACATATCTGAAATATTGATCACTTTGTGAGTACATTTACAGTTAGTTTCTATTTATGCTAAGTTCTAAGTTGTTCCCTCAAAAACTAACTTAGTCACGGGCATCCCCTGGAAGTCACTCAGTAAATTAGGGATAGTGCCAAAAGCTCTTTATAATTCTGTGTGACTTCTTCAGCCAATGCTGTGCTGGTTTCCAGAAGGCTCCCTGGGGTAAGCAGAGACCAAGAGTGAAGTTTTATCGGCCTTTTCTCATTATTTCCCAAAGGGTAGATAATATCCCAAATGTCATATACTCCTCTGTAAAGTCTCAGACTCATAAAGGTATCATCATGAACCACACACATCTTGACATATGATGAGGTTTCGGAGGTGCCATTACTTATTCTCTAACCTCTTTGTATTCCTGGTTTTCTGTATTTTAGAATCATCCTTTGGGTTTTCTTTGTTTGCTTTGGTAATAGAAATCTCTCAGGCCTGACTCTCGGCCTAAGTAATCAGAATCTCCAGGTGGGGGTGCAGTCATTCATATACAGGTATCCCCCACTTTGGCATTACACCGATTCACTTTTATGAAAGACCTACATTCGTACCTGTTCTCACCAACTGAAGAAATCTGAAGAGGATTTTCGCTTTTACAAAAAGAAGAAGAAGAAGAAGAAGAAGAAGAAGAAGAAGAAGAATGGAAGGAAATCACATTCAGCATTTGTTTTGAGGCGAGCCCTTACAGAGGCAGCGTGCACCTGAACAGTGACAGTGGCGCCACCAAGCTCCTTCCTGGGAAAACTACATTCAGAATCTGAGCATCCAGCTGCCATAGCTTTGAACTGTGTCCGTGAGCAGCTGTGCTTCATCTCGATTTATTTTGTACATCTGTTAGCAAGCGTGTCTGTCCCAAGAGCTGAGAGAAGCCTGAGCGGTTATTATTGGGGCGTCTGAGAATGCTTGGAAATGTTTCTATATAAATTAATGGTAATTGCTTCTTCACTTTACGCCTTCCAGTTTAGGAAAGTCATCACAGGAACTCTCCACTTTCAGATAGCAGGGGAAACCTGTATTTAAAAGCTTCCCTGGTCATTCAAATTAGCCAAGATTAAGAACAACCATTAGAATGTAAATACTCAAGGGGCACTTGGGTGGCTCAGCTGGTTAAGCATCTGACTGTGGTTCAGGTCATAAACTCAAGGGTCATAAGTTGAAGGCCCATAGCTGGCTCTTTCGGCAGAGCCCGCTTCTGATCCTCTGACCCCCTCTTTCTGCCCTCCCCTGCTTGTGCTCTCTCTCGCTCAAAAATAAATGAAATAAACATTAAAGAAAAAGAATGTAAGTGCTCAAAACAACCCCTCCATCTTCAACACACTACTTCAGTGGATGACTTTGGGAGTTTTGATCACAACTCACTTCCTAGCCATTCTGCTAAATAAATAGCACTGGAATTGCCGTTATGGAATCATTTCACCCCCTGATTTTCCTCATCCCCATACCTTTCTCTCAGCATTCTGCCCACCTCTCGCTAAGCTGGAATTTTTTCTCCTTTATATTTGGACATGGACAGCTCTTATCACTGATAGCCCTTCCTATCTGCGGCTAGGCAACCTCCATCTCCCCATGGGTACTCTAGGATTTACCCCAATCTATAGCCAAACTAACAAATGTTTAAGTGCAGAAAACTGTATGAAGACTCCGCGTCTCTCTGGTGTATCCACAGGGCTGTATACCCAGCAGAAATATCATTAGTATAAATATTAAGAACAAATTCTTACTCCCATCTGTATACCCTAAATTTCAGGAAACTTTTGATTGAGAAACGAGTGAGTTGATCATGTAGGATGCATGGCTTTGTAACTTTGCTCTATGCATCCAATTTCAAAAATGTGTACAAGTTGTTGGAATGCATTCAAATAAAATGTATTCTAAATGGTTAATATTTATATGCAGATCCTTTAGATGACAGCTCTACTTCATTTAAAATTCATTACCCCAAGTATTAAAACAGAAGATACTATTTCATAACAATAGCAGTGTCCAAGCAAAAATTGAAAGGTAGTAGTTCCCTATCAGAATAACACAAGAGGAGCAAATCTGTGACGGAAAGGACGGTGGATTTCTCCTCCAGGTTAAATATTCTGAAAGCCACAGACCCCATTATCCAAGGTTAACATCACAGTTATTAGGCAGTAATGCTTCTTCCATTTCTCATTTGAATCTCTACCCTGAGTGATGGCATTCTGTGATAAAAGCACTTATTATTCAATAGCTAAAAGAGGAGCCAACTCTGCAGAGGGAGAACACGGAATGGCTGTACTGCTCAGGAAAAGGCTCAGCTGTGTCGGTTTCAGCAAGGCTGAATTTACAGGATGACTTTGAGATTCACTTCCCTTACAACTATGACTAATGCTAAATATAAACTTAGAGATAGTACAAATGAATTCTATGTCAATAAAAATACATTTAATTAAAATGATCTGAGATGATGCAGTGTTTAATAATAACATGAATGGTGACCTTATTCCTCTTGGATTTTTCATATTACTGAGGAGACAGGAGAAGGGGAGTAAGACAGAACAGGCCTTTTTGTACATGAGCACTGAGAGCCTGGCTTCCTCCTGGAAACATAAAAATCTGCCTCTTCATTCCACCCTTACCATTAGATTGGTAGATATATTTCTGTCTTGGAGGCTTTAGGGCTCTGTGGACAGGGAACCGAATCACTAGCCAGTCATGTAAACTTAAGATGATCACTTAAATTCCCTGTGTCTGTTTTGCAACTATAAAAAGACGTATTTATTTGAATGCTCTTCCATTTCTACATCCCAGGGATGGAACAAGAATTATATGACATGCTGAGTGTAAAAGCTGCTACAAAATTAACAAGGATTACAAAAACAAGGTGGAGTTTATGGCATTTTTAATCGGGGGCTCTTCTGGAAGGCATGTGCCATGTCTTTGCTGGCCATAAAAGTTTCTCAAAATTTTTTTTCTCCAAAACATAAAAAGGTGATCATATCCCCATTCATTTAGATCAAGGGTTCCCAATCTGGGCACTAGTGATATCTGAAGCCATATTTAGTTGTGGGGGCCATCCTGTGCACTGTGGCATGTTTAGTAATATCTCTGGCCTCTACCTACTAGCTTCCAGTGGTACCCCTTCAGTAGAAATAATGAAGAATGTTTCCAGACACTGCCAAACGTGGAGGGGGTAGGCAAATAACTCCCAGTTGAGGACCACAGACTTATATCCTATTTTAAACACGTGGGCATAAAAATTATTTTGTTAGAAGTACATCATTCTTTATAAGATATTCTTAAGTGTTGCAAATAATAAATTGTATGTGTACATATAAAAATGTCCTTGAAAAAAATCAGCGATGATGCTATCAAACCCATTGTTACTACACTAAATGTTATTAAAATAAGGTTAAAAAGGTGAGAGTCATATAAAAACAAGCATCATCAAAAGTTACACAACAAAAAACTATCAAGGTAAGAGCACAATATTAGAAATACACGCCAATTAATTATTTGGATATGATCAGATACCATATCATCAGAGCTTAAAAGCAAAATAAGAAACAGATAATTAGGTCAATTTAATCTCCTTTGTAAATTGCTAAAGGAAAAATTGCAATGTCAGCAGGTGATACCAATCAAATGTGTGTCTGAGATGATCAAGGCTTAATTATTTAACAATGAAGAATGAGAACAATAGCCCATACTCAACATTTTCTGAATTTCACAGTTGGTTCTTAAAGTCCCTATTATTTGATGACACTCTGTCAGGGCTGAAATGTAACAAATGAAAAAAAAATCATTTCCTCACATTTTATGGTTTTTATTACTGTTGCTTTGGCAGCTAAAGTATACCAGCCATCTGGTTCCTCTGGAGAGGCTTAAGAGTGGTAACAGTGTGGTCCACTGTGACAAGCATCATGAACTGAGAGCAATGATAATCTCCACCACCCTGCTAGAGCCAAAGATTAGGATGCAAGGGAGACAGAGGGTGAGAGAGACAACTTCAAGGTCAGGCAAAGGCAAAGCAAAGACAGAAAGAGAAGAAGGTTGATGGCACATTTTCTAGTATTTTACTAGTTACCAAGCTCATTCTTAAGTCTTATTAAATATATTATTTCTTTAAAATAAAAGCTCTATTTTATGGGCAATAAGAGTTGATAAATGTCCTCTTATTACCCCTCAGACATTGAAAAAGTTGTTAAAAGCAACTGAATAAGTCTAACTTCTACCTGTCTTCTGTTTCATGCAATTAAAACATAAGGATATTAAATCTAATATTAGATACAATTTTTCTCCCTGTTCTACAACTTGAAAACCAATGAATGACAAGCTCTGCCTTGAGTTAAAATTCAATAACATTTGTTAATTAGGTATTCTATAACAGACCTTTTGCTAAATATCTCCAGATATCACCTTGTTTAATCTTAGCACAAGGTTAGGAGACATTGATTATGTTGTGAGACGTATACTTGAATACGGGGATATCTTTTGCCATAGAACGTTGATTTAATAGTGGTAGTCAAGACTGAATAAAAGGGGGAGAAGCGGATGAGAAGACGGAATGTAAGACAATTTAGGAAGCTAGGGGAGGACCCAAGATTGTGGAAGAGCATGGAAGTATTTTTGAATCTTGTGTCCATGAACTACAGCCAAATCAACACTAAACCATCCTGCACACCTAGAAAACTGATTTGAGTATTAACACAATGATCTGCACAACCCAAACCACAGAACTCAGCAGGTACGTGGTCAGGAGAGGTGAACTAGGGGAGCGAGAAGTCATGGAGGGCAGGGAGATGTTTTTGCTTGCAGAGAGAGGACAGAGATAGGGGAGAGTATGGGAAAATCACCCCCTCCCCCAAAGGAGCTGGAAAGGAAATGGAACTGAAAGGAGTGGAAACAGCCACAAGGACTGAACTAAAAAGGTAGAAAGGAGAAAGGAGAGGGCTTAAATTCCATTCAGACTCAATAAACACGGGGAGCACAGAGTCTGAAACTCTGTAGCTTGATACCTGGTGGTGCTCTGGTGTGAAGGGCAAATCCCCAGGAGCAGACTGGAGTCCTGGGGTCTTAGGGCCAGATGGGGAGAGGTGGTTCCCCCACTGGAAGGCCATCTGGTAGAGGCCGTGTGGCCACCCCATAGGCAAAGATCTCAGTGGACCAGGGAGAACAACCACATTCTCTGGTGGTGGAACAAGGTCATTGGGGGTGAAGCCTGGTGACAGATGTGTGTTGTGATTTTCCATAATCCCTGAAATGCTGCTGCTACATGATTGCATGAACTTTTTCTGGAATGGGCTGGCACCAAGCTGCAGTCTCTGGACATCAGCAGCAGCAAGGTCCCAAGAATGCTCCTGGGCGTGGCCAGCACCCATCCATTGCTCTGTGAGACCCTGCCACAGAGGGGAAGAATGGGTCAAAGCCACAGTCTGTCAGAAGTAAGGGATCGGGAAAAACGGCCGCATCTGAGATAAAACTCAGGAGGGAGGTGCTGCATGGGGCTTGGTCACAGACAGTGTAAAAGCAGGGAGTGGATGGATGCTGAAGACAAAGGAATGGTGCACAATTGCTGATTGGGGAGAACAGAGTTCCAATACTAGAGACTGGGTAGCAGGATGATGCCATTTTCACCGCTCTTGTGCATGCACATACACACCTACAAGTGCCACAACAATCCACCCCAGTAAGCTAAGCAGTGCCATCTAGTGGAGAACGGAACCATTACACTAAGCTCCACCCAACTGGACCAACCTCGCTCTTCAGGAATGCAAATCCCTCTACCTACTTAGTGTATGGAATATGTAGCGCTTCATGGTTTGACTTCTAGGGAAAAACGAGGTAAATTCAATCGTATTTCAGTCTGTTCACTGGTCCATCTATTCAATTTTCTTTTTTTTTTTTTCAAATTTTCATTTCCTTTCTTTTTCTTAAATACAGAAAGAGAATAAAAATTTTTATTTTCAATTTATATTAAAATATTTTTCTTTAATTTTTTCTACTCTTTTACTTTGCTGTAAATTTTTTCAAATTCTATTTTACTTCAATCATTTCATCTTAGTCTACTCCAGGGTATTCATTTTTTCAAATTTTCAAATGATTTCCTTTTTTTTTCTCCTTTTTTCTCTAATCTATCAAGCTACTTCCAACACCCAGACCAAAATACACCTAGGATTTATCATCAACTATTTGATTGTGTGTGTGTGTGTGTGTGTGTGTTGTTTTTAATTTTTTAATTTTAATTTTTTTACCTCACTAATTCCTTCTCCCATCAAAATGATGAAATGAAGGAATTCACCCCAAAAGAAAGAGTAGGAAGTAACAACAGCCAGGGACTTAACCAACACAGATACAAGCAATATGTCTGAACCAGAATTTAGAATCACGATAATAAGAATACTAGCTGGAATCTAAAATAGACTAGAATCCCTTTCTGAGGAGATAAAAGAAGTAAAAGCTAGTCAAGATGAAATAAAAAATGCTATAACTGAGCTTAAATCTACATAGATGCCATGGCGGCAAGGATGGATGAGGCTGATCAAAGATTCAGTGATAGAGAGGACAAACTTATGGAGAATAATGAAGTAGAAAAAAAGAGGGAGACTAAGGCAAAAAAGTACAATTTAAGAATTAGAGAAATCAGTGACTCATTAAAAAGGAACAACATCAGAATCATAGGGGTCCAGAAGAGGAAGAGAGAGGAAAAGGGGTAGAAGGGCTATGTCAGCAAATCATAGCAGAAAACTTTCCTAATCTGGGGAAAGACAATCATCAAAATCCAGAAGCACAGAGGACACCCATTAGATTCAACAAAAACCGACCATCAACAAGACATATCATAGTCAAATTTACAAAATACTCAGGCAAGGAAAGAATCATGAAAGCAGCAAGGGAAAAAAAAAGTCCTTAACCTACAAGGGATGACAGATCAGTACTGCAACAGACCTATCTACAGAAATTTGGCAAGCCAGAAAGGAGTGGCAGGATATATTCAATGTGCTGAAACAGAAAAATATGCAGCCAGAATTCTTATCTAGCAAGGCTGTCATTCATAAAAAAGGAGAGATTAAAAGTTTGCAGGCAAAGAAAAATTAAAGGCTTTTGTGACCACTAAACAAGCCCAGCAAGAAAGTTTAAGGGGCCTCTCTGAGGGGAGAATAAATAAATAAATAAATACCAAAAGCAACAAAAATTAGAAAGGACCAGAGAACACCACCAGAAATTCCAACTCTACAAGCAACATAATAGCAATAAATTCATATCTTTCAGTATTTACTCTAAATGTCAATGGACTCAATGTTCCAATCAAAAGACATAGAGTAAGAGAAAGGATTAGACAACAAGATCCATCTATATGCTGTTTGCAAGAGACCCACTTTAGACCTAAAGATGCCTTCAGATTGAAAATAAGGGGATGGAGAAGCATCTCTCATGTTAATGGTCAGCAAAAGAAAGCCAGAGTAGTCATACTTATATCAGACAATCTAGACATTAAAATAAAACTGTATCAAGAGATGCAGAAGGGCATTATATCATAATTAAGGGGTCTATCCACCAAAAAGACCTAATAATTGTAAACATTTATGCTCCAAATGTGGGAAAACCCCAAATGTATAAATCAATTAATCACAAATATAAAGAAACTCCTTGATAATAATACCATAATAGTAGGAGACTTCAACACCCCACTCACGGCAATGGACAGATCATCTAATCAGAACACCAACAAGGAAACAATGGCTTTGAATGACACACTGGACCAGATGGACTTAACAGATAGACTCAGAACATTTCATCCCAAAGCAATGGAATACACATTCTTCTCCAGTGCACATGGAATGTTCTCCAGAATAGACCACATACTGGGACACAAATCAGCCCTCAACAAATATAAAAAGACTGAGATCATACCATGCATATTTTCAGACCACAACGCTATGAAACTCGAAATCAACCACAAGAAAAATAGTGGAAAGGTAACAAATACTTGGAGACTAAAGAACATCCTACTAAAGAATGAATGGGCTAACCAAGAAGTTAGAGAGGAAATTAAAAAGTATATGGAAGTCAATGAAAATGATAATGCCACAGCCCCAAACCTCTGGGACGCAGCAAAGGTGGTCATAAGAGGAAAATATATAGCAATCCAGGCCTTCCTAAAGAAGGAAGAAAGGTCTCAGATACACAACCTAACCTTATGCCTTAAAGAGCTGGAAAAAGAACAGCACATAAAACCCAAAACCAGCAGAAGACAGGAAATAATAAAGATTAGAGCAGAAATTAATGCTATCGAAACCAAAAAAAACAGTAAAACAGATCAATAAAACCAGAAGCTAGTTCTCTGAAAGAATTAACAAAACTGATAAACCACTAGCCAGGTTGATCAAAAAGAAAAAGAAAAGGATCCAAATAAATAAAATCAAGAATGAAAAGGGGAGATCACAACCAACACAGAAGAAATAAAAACAATAATCAGAGAATATTATGAACAATAATATGCCAATAAAATGGGCAATCTGGAAGAAATGGACAAATTCCTAGAAACAAATACACTACCAAAACTGAAACAGGAAGAAATAGAAAATTTGAACAGACCCATAACCAGTAAGGAAATCAAATTAGTAATCAAAAATCTGCCAAAAAACAAGAGTCCAGGGCCAGATGGCTTTCCAGGGGAAGTCTACCAATCATTTAATGAAGAGTTAACAGCTATTCTCTTGAAGCTGTTCCAAAAAATAGAAATGGAAGGAAAACTCCCAAACTCTTTCTATGAAGCCAGCATTACCTTGATTCCAAAACCAGATAAAGACCCCCACCTAAAAGGAGAATTATAGACCAATTTCCCTGATGAACATGGATGCAAAAATCCTCAACAAAATTTTAGCCAACTGGATCCAAAAATTCATTAAAAAAATTATTCACCATGACCAAGTGGGATTTATACCTGGGATGCAGGGCTGTTCAATATCCACAAAACAATAAATGTGATTCATCACATTAATAAAAGGAAGGACAAGAATCATAGATGCAGAGAAAGATTTGAGAAAATACAGCATACTTTCTTGATAAAACCCTCAAGAAAGTAGGGATCGAAAGATCATACCTCAAGATCATAAAAGCCATATATGAACGACCCAACGCTAATATCATCCTCACTGGGGAAAAACTGAGAGCTTTCCCCCTAAAGTCAGGAACAAGACAGGGATGTCCACTCTCACTACTGTTATTCAACATAGTACTGGAAGTCTTAGCCTCAGCAATCAGACAGCACAAAGAAATAAAAAGCATCCAAATCACCTAGGAGGAGGTCATACTTTCACTCTTCGCAGATGACATGATACTCTATATGGAAAACCCAAAAAATTGCACATAAAAACTGGGAGAACTGATTCGTGAATTCAGCAAAGTGGCCGGAGATAAAATCAATGCACAGAAATAGGTTGCATTCCTATACACTAACAATGAAGCAACAGAAAAAGAAATCAAGGAATCGATTTACATTGCATTTACAATGCATTTACAATTGCACCAATACCCATAAAATACATGGGAATAAATCTAACCAAAGAGGTGAAAAATCTATACACTGAAAACTATAGAAAGCTTATGAAAGAAATGGAAGAAGGCCCAAAAAAATGGAAACTATTCCATGCTCCTGGATAGGAAGAACAAATATTGTTAAAATGTTGATACTACCCAAAGCAATCTACATACTCAATGCAATACCTAGCAAAATAACACAAGCATTCTTCACAGATATAGAACAAATAATTCTGAAATTTGTATGGTTCCAGAAAAGACCCCAAATAGCCAAAGCAGTCTTGAAAAAGAAAACCAGAGCAGGAGGCATCACGTTCCTGGACTTCAAGCTGTATTACAAATTTGTAATCATCAAGAGAGTATGGTACCGGCACAAAAACAGACACTCAGATCAATGAAACAGAATAGAGAACCCAAAAATGGACCCACAAACATATGGCCAGCTAATCTTTGACAAAGCAGGAAAGAATACCCAATGGAATAAAGACAGTCTCTTCAGCAAATGGTGCTGGGAAAACTGGACAGCGACATGCAGAAGAATGAACCTGGACCACTTTCTTACACCATACACAAAAATAAACTCAAAATGGATGAAAGACCTAAATGTAAGACAAGAAGCCATCAAAATCCTCGAGGAGAAAGCAGGCAAAAACCTCTTGGATCTTGGCTACAGCAACTTCTTACTCAACACATCTCTGGAGGCAAGGGAAACAAAAGCAAAAATGAACTAGTGGGACCTCACCAAAATAAAAAGCTTCTGCACAGCAAAGGAAACAATCAGCAAAACTAAAAGGCAACCGACAAAATGGGAGAAGATATTTGCAAACGACATATCAGATAAAGGGTTAGTATCCAAAATCTATAAAGAACTTATCAAACTCAACACCCAAAAAACAAATAATCCAGTGAAGAAATGGGCAAAAGACATGAATAGACACTTCTCCAAAGAAAACATCCAGATGGCCAACTGACACATGAAACAATGCTCAACATCACTCATCATCAGGTAAATACAAATCAAAACCACCATGAGATACCACCTGACACCTGTCAGGATGGCTAACAGTAACAACTCAGGCAACAACAGATGTTGGCAAGGACGCGGAGGAAGAGGATCTCTTTTGCACTGCTGATGGGAATGCAAACTGACGCAGCCAGTCTGGAAAACAGTATGGACGTTCCCCAAAAACTAAAAATAGAAGTACCCTACAACCCAGCAGTTGCACTACTAGATATTTTTCCAAGGGATACGGGTGTGCTGTTTCAAGGGGACACATGCACCCCAATGCCAAAGTATGGAAAGAGCCCAAATGTCCATCGACGGATGAATGGATAAAGAAGATAAAGAAGATGTCAAGTGTGTATACACACACATACACACACACACACACACACACAATGGAGTATTACTCGGCAACCAAAAAGAATGAAATCTTGCTATTTGCAACTACATGAATGGAACTGGAGGGTATTATACTAAGTGAAATCAGTCAGTCAGAGAATGACAAAGATCATATGAATTCACTTATATGAGGACTTTAAGAGATAATACAGATGGACATAAGTGAAGAGAAACAAAAATAATATAAAAACAAGAAGGGTGACAAATAAGAGACTCATAAATATGGAGAACAAACTGAGAGTTACTGGAGGGGTTTTGGGAGGGTAGATGGGCTAAACGGGTAAGGGGCATTAAGGAATCTACTCCTGAAATAGTTGTTGCACTATATACTAACTAACTTGGATGTAAATTTAAAAAATTAAAAAATTAAAAAATTAAAAAAAGACAATTTAGGAAGCTATGACCATCATGCAATCATGAACTAAAACCTAAAACTATAATGTGAGAAATTTTAAAAAATAGGAAAGGCATATATGAGAGACACAAAAGTAGAGCCACTGGACTTGGCAGTTAGGGATGTTGGCGAAGAATCACGTGATAAGCTAGAAAATGTCCATTCCCATAGATCTAGTTAGTACAAAGCCAGAGTGTATAATATCAGTAGATAACTCGGTAACTTGGAGTAACTTGACAGTTTAAGAATCACTCTGTTATAAAAACACTAGTGCGATGTTAGTTGTGTTAACTGTTGCAGACTTTATTTACCCCGCTGAGATCATTGCCCCCATTCCTACCACTTGTTACCCTATTTCTTTCATAAAAAAGTCATCAGGCACAAATTCTCTCCTGTTTGTCAAAGTTTCTATAATTAAAAGTGCTATGTGTTCTTAGAGGTAATGGGGAAGTGGAGGAAGTCAGAGCAACTGCCAGCCCTAGACTTCCCATTCTCTCAATTTCAAATCACACTTGAGGTGGTGAAATAGCAAGCCAGGCCAGGAGGGCCAGAAAGAGAAGTTGTATATATGCCAGTTTAAAGGTCAGCTCAAACTCTGAGTCTCTTTCCCACAGGCACTATTGCAGCCTCCAACTCCATGCAATTCCATCTGGCCTTCCATCTGGCTTCCAGGTAGCAGATTCTCCAGTACAGATGTGCTTTCATTGTGACTGTTCACCTGGAGCATCCGTCTAGACATATAACTTTTGAATGAAACCGTGGACAAGTTGACCCTCATAACATATCTTCCTTTCACCCCAAAGCTGGCTTCACCCAGCCTCCCGTCATGTCTTGTCTCACAGAATACTCCACCTCAAAGCCCAACCCTTCAACCTCTTGCCTTCTTCAAGACTTTGCTCCTTCAGTGATTCCTTCTTTCACCAGAATATTCAGTTTTTCCTGCCTTCAGCCTTTCGCCTCTGTTGCTTCCATTTTCCCCAGTCGCCAGAGATATGCTTTGGCCTCATTTTCTCTGAAAGAAAAAGAAATGTTTATGTCACCCAAACTTCCCTTTAGCTGCTTTCTTCCTCTTTTTAAGACTAAAATTGAATTCTGGAAATTTATAAAAGAGATGTTTCTTCTCTCACCAAGTAGCACCTTCTGTTCTAAATTTCCTTATTCCTAGTCTATTGCAATCATCTCCAGTCTCCAATGGTGGGTTCCTCTCAAACAGCATTTTAAACACCCAGTCCATCTTGCAGGCTTCTCGACTTCTTCCTTGCAGCCCTTTGTTATTAATCAATCCCATTTCCATCCTTCCTCCATCATACTAGTTTAGGCTATTCTACTGCAATAGTCATTTAAGTTTGCTACAGAATTCCTAAGTAATCTCGTGTGGTAATACAGGAAAGATTCTTGGCCATTTGTCATCTTATGGCCATCAACTTACATGTATAAACCCATGAGCTTGGAAAACTGTCACTGAAAAAGCGTGGTGCAGATAATTTCATTTCCCTTGAGATGCTTTATATATGCTATAACCATGGTCATACACCAGTCATAAGGCGTTCTATAGTGCTTTTGGGTTTTTTTTGTATAATGCCATAACAATTAGTGCTATCTATATTACAAAACATATAGGAAGCCCCCCTTTCAGTTGTCCAAGTGATAAAAGGAAAGCTGTCATTGCATCTTGTGATTGCTAGTCAACTTAGGCAATGTTCTGTTCCTCTTGGCCTGGCTTGCTCCTCCACCACTTTTGGCATGATCCAAACTTGAAGGAATGGGGAATAAAATTTTCAAGTCAGAGACTTCATTAGGGAGATACATAGTATAAATTTTGTGAGCCTAACGGTGAAAGCATAACGAAAGAAAAGGATTCCTCAAATAAAGGAAAAGGCATATTCCTGCTCATATGACAGTCAAAGGCTGGTTGGTGGGGAAGACTCTGGTCTACATAGAGAATTAGAGATCCAGGCTCCTTACATCCGTGACCCCAATCCTCCTTTCTGTCTCGGGAGTCGTTTCCATTCACCTACCAAGTGCGAAAAAAAGTTCATTCTGGAGGTGTTTACAGTCCAACCCTCAAAGTGGTGATATCACTCTGCACGTATTATATTAGCCTGACACCAGCCTCATGGCCACACCCTACAAGAAGAAACACTGGAAAATCTAGTCTGTTTGTCTACTCAGGAAGAAAAGTTCTTGCATACTGACGACCACAAACATGCTCTGATACATTAGTAAACCATAATAAGATGCTGTTGTAACCAATTAGAAAGCACAAACAGTAATGTTAATGTCATCAATGACTGTTAGGATTGTTTCTAGAATTGTGGTGACCCAGTCTGATTCTTTACATGAACTGAAATGCATTTGGGTGTTTCTAACGTGTCCATGCATGGTCAATCCCTCCTAAACCTTGAAATGCCTGTGCATGTTCATAAATAGGTAATGATTACACATTTGCAATGTGATATATGTACAGTATGTCTAATCATCATTAACAATGATGTATTATCCTAATATCAACATTGTACAAAGCTATAACAAAAATAGGAAACTACAGACCAATATTTCATATGAATACAGATATAAAATCCAAAAAAAAAATACTAGCAAGCCCAGTCCAGTAACATATAAAAAGAAATATACACTATGACTAAATGAGATTTATCCCAAGAACGTAAGGTTGGTTTCACATCTGAAAACAAATTAATGTAATACACCATATCAATTGAATAAAGCCAAAAAAAAAAAAAAAAACAGAAGCACATGGGCATCTTAGTTGATCCAGAAGAAGCATTTGATAAAATCCAACAGCCTTTTATGATTAAAAAAACAATTGTTAAAGTAGGAAAATAAGGAAATTTCCTCAGCCTGATAAAGTACAGCTATGAAAAATCTGTACTGAACAACATAAATAATGGTGAAAGTCTGAATATTCTCCCAACATGACCAGGAAGAAGGTGAAAGGATATCCGGTCTCATCATTTCCATGCAATCCTGTACTAGAGGTTCCAGCCAGGGAATTGGGCAAGAAAATGAAATAAGGTGTACATACTGGGGAATAAAAGAAGTAAAACTACTTCTGTTTACAGATGACACTATGTTGCATACTGAAAAATCCTAAGAAATTCACTAATGGTATATTAGAACAAACAAGTTAGCAAGACTCCAGAACAAAAGATCAATATACAAAAATCTAGAGTTGTATACGGTGAACAATTTGAAAATGATATAAAGAACGCAATAAGCTTCCAGTTATGGAACAAATCAGTCACATGAGATGAAGGGTACAGCATAGAGAATATAGTCAATGGTATTGTAATAGTGTTGTATGGTGACAGACGGTCCCTACGCTAGTGGTGAGCACAGCATAACCAAAGAGTTGCTGAATCACTATGTTGTACACCTGAAACTAATGTAACATTGTGTATCAACTATACTTCAATTAAAATTTTTTTAAGGTTTTTAAAAAGAAAGCAATATTTTAATTACAATAGCACCAGAAAAGAATATGATCTGGGAATAAATTCAACAAAATGAACGCAGACTTGCATTCTGAAAACTACAAAACACTGTTAAAGTAACTTAAAGCAGATGTAGGGGCACCTGGGTGGCTCAGTGTGTTGAGCATCGAACTTCAGCTCAGGTCATGATCTCACAGTTCATGAGTTCGAGCCCCACATTGGGTTAGCTGCTGTTAATGCAGGGATTGCTTCTTCAGATCCTCTGTTCCCCTCTTTCTCTGGCACTCTTCTGCTCACGCTTCCTTTTTCTCAAAAAATAAACATTAGAAAAAGTACCCTGAAGCAGATTTAAATAAGTGGAAAGACATTCCATGTTCATAAATCCAAAGATGTAATGTTGTTAATGTTATGATACTCCTCATATTGATCTACAACAGATTCAATGCAATCTCTATTAAAATCTCAACTACCTTTTTTTTTTCCTGAAATTGACAAGCAGATCTTAGAATTCATATGGAAATGTAAGGGACACAATAACTGAAACAGTCTTGCAAATAAAAGAATGAAGTCGAAGAACTCATATATTCTGATTTCAAAACTTACTACAAATCTATAGTAATCAAGAATATACGATACTGGCATAAGGACAGGCATATAGATCAGCGTAATAGAATTCACAGTCCAGAAATAACCCCTTACATTCATGCTCAATTGATCTTCATCAAGAGTGCTAAAATTAATTCCATGAGGAAAAATAGTTATTTCTTCAACAAATGTTACAAGAAGTACAAAAATCTGAAGTTGCGTAACTTGTTTGCAGCACACACAAAAATTAACTGAAAATGGATCAGCTACCTAAATGTAAAAGCTAAATACAACCCTTAAAAAACACATATAGGAGTAAACCTTCATGTCTTTCTCAGATACAACACAAAAAGCATAAGCAGCAAAAGAAAAAATAGATAAATTGGACTTCACCAAAATTAAAAACACCTTTGTTGCATACGGTAACCTCAAGAAACTGAAAAGACAATAGAAGGGAAGAAAATAATAGGCAAATCATCTTCTGATAAGAGTACAGTATCCAGAATATAGAAAAAACCTTTAGCAACTCAACAAAAAGACCACCAGAGTTTAAAAATGAGAAAAGAATTTGAATAGCTATGTCTCTAGATAAAATATACACATGGCCAATAGGCACATGAAAAGGTGCTCGATATCATTGGTTATTGGACAAATGCAAATAAAAACCTCAGTGAGATACCACTTCAAACAAACTAGGATGGCTGTCATCAAAACGATGCATAATAACAAGTACTGGCCAGGAGACATCAGAAGGGACCATTTTACTTAGTGGGTGGGAATGAAGAAAGGTGCAGCCACCTTGGAGTACATTTATTGAGTTCCCTAAAATTTTTAACATATGGTTAGCACATGACTCAGCAATTCTACTCCTAGTTTTATACCCAAGATTATGAAAACATGCCCACACAGAAATTTGTATGCAAATGTTCATAACAGCATTATCCATAGTAGTCAAAAAGTGGAAACAACCCAAATGTTTATTAATGGATGAATAAATACAGTGTAGTAGATCTATTAAATTAAATATTATTTGAAAATACAAAGAAATAAAGTCCTGATACCTAGTACAACATGGATAACCTTTAACTCATTACACCAAGTAAAATAAACCCTTTACAAAAGACCACATATTACATGAAATGCCTTAATGGGCAAAGTCATAGAGACAGAAAGTAGATTAGTGATTGCCTGCCGAGCGCTCAGGGTTTAGCGGGAAATAAGGAGCAATTGTTAATGAATATAGCACTATTATTATTATTTTGAGGGATAATAAAAATTCTCTAAAATGGATTACAATGATGGCTGCCCAACTCTGTGAATGTACTAAAAACTTTCAAAGTGTATACTCTAATGGGTTAATGTAAAGAATGTGAAACAGGTCTCTATAGACCCGTTTCCAAAATAAAACTATATAACATAGCAAGATGTCAGTAGTGGCACAGCAAGAAGTTAAACTCGGGTGACGTGGCCGGCCAAAGACATACCCTATGCAGAATGTATGCTAGACTTCGAGGATTATAGAACTATATGAGACACGGTGAGGCCCCGTTCAGGGCTTCCCATGACCTAGGCCCTAACAGGCTAAATACTAACACTGTCAACATAAATGAATCTGCTGTCAGCAACTGAGAAAATTCTAGAATTTGAGCACACAAATCCGAAATCTTCAATTTCCTGGTATTTCCTGTTGGAAATAGGCCCTTTAGAGTTTTCATAGTAAATCGTATAAGATTTAAGATTTATTTGTTCAAGGGCTTAGTTTCAACAAGCCTGAACCTCATGCGTCTGATAACTCTTTCAAGGTGCCCATTGAAATGTTGACTTATCAGTAAGCCCTTCCTTGAACATCCTGTAAAAAATACCAACACTCTTCCCCTACATCTCGCCACTTGCTATATATCATACTCTAGTTAATTTTTTCCCGTAATACTAATCACCATCCAATATATAACATATATTCGTGGTTTTAGTGTTGATTTTCTCTTTCCTTCTTTGGAATGTAAACTCTTTAAGGCATGAGACTGTATCAGTTAGCCTTTTCCGCCTGACAAATTCCCTTCAAAATTCAGTGCCTTAAAATAACAACCATCTATTTTGTTCACAAGCCTGTGCTTTGACAATTTGGTGATAAATGAAGGTGGAGGTTTCTCTGGTGTGAGCTGTGCTCACTCTTGCATCTGCAGTCAGCCTCGGAGTCAACTGAGATCTGGCTCATCTGTGATAATCTTAGCTAGGATGGGTCTTCTCTGCTCCAGGTGATCTCTTGGTCTCCAGCAAACGAGCACAGGCTTGTACCCATGGTGGTTGGGCAGGATTCTGAGGTACCATGTAGAAGCGTGCAAAGCCTCATGAATTGCATGGTTACATCAATTCTGCCATGTTTATTGGTCAAAGTAAATCACAAGGCCAACCCATATTCAAGCAGTGAGAAAGCCTCCATGTCTTTCTGGGTGAAGCTAAAACTCACATTGCAAAATGGTGGACACACGGAGGGCACTAACTGTGGCGTTCTTACAAAAAACTCTGCCACAGACACTTCCTCTGATTTGTTCACTGCTATATCCAAAGCACCTAGAACAGTGCGTGGGTCACAGATATTCCAGAAATATTAGTTGAAGGAATGAATGAATCACATGCCCACTCTGTCTAAACCAGAGGTTGTCCCATAGACTGCCTCTTCTCCATTACAAATCCTTGCAATGCAGTATATGCTTGCGAGAAACTACATTGATTGTGAATAGTTGCAATTGGAGTTCTGCTCTACTGTTCTTTTAAAGTTAAAATGAGCTTTCACCATTTGTTTTCTCTCTTAGTTAGTTCTTGCAAGTTAGACTACTTGCTTCCATAGATGGTGAAGCATACCATATTTCATAAAATGCTTCTCATCCAAGGACCTTAGAAAAGTTTCAAAACTTTCTCCTCCATCTCCACAGCTATATAACCTGTAAGATAGGTGAGTCCTGTTGTCTACTCCTTTCTTTCTCTGTCCCTTATTCCAACCAGCCTGTTTCTTTTTCTTTCTTCAAACCTAAATCCAGTTGAGACACAAGAGAACAACCGCTTGCTAATACAAGACATCTCCTTGAAACTTGGCTCGGGGAACTTTCTGGAAGCTGGATCATTGTGCAGTATTATAGATAAGTGTTGCAGAAATAACTGATCAGTTATGAAGTGTCTTGGGACCCAACTCATTTCCTCATCCCTGCCATTGCCACATAGCAAAGTGAGCTGGGAAATAGAAACAACCCATTGCATGCTTTAGCCTCCTGGTCCAGATTTTCCAGGAATATCTGTTTAGGGATCAAATGGGTCTGCTATAGTTCTTGATAACTGGATTTAAAGAGTAAACTGTATTGCTCTGCTGTCCATTGGTCAACTGGACAGACTCAATTTTCTGGGCTTCGTGTATTCTTTTTTTTTTTTTAATTTTTTTTAATGTTTTATTCATTTTTGAGACAGAGAGAGACAGAGCATGAACGGGGGAGGGGAAGAGAGAGAGGGAGACACAGAATTGGAAGCAGGCTCCAGGCTCTGAGCCATCAGCCCAGAGCCCGACGCGGGGCTCGAACTCACGGACCGCGAGATCGTGACCTGGCCGAAGTCGTGGGCTTCGTGTATTCTTAACACAGTGCCCAGGATGATGCGTTTGGGTTGCCCCTCTTGAAAGACTGCTGTAGCACCTTGGAATTGTGGCCTCTCCAAACAAATTCTACTGAAAGTTTAAAAAGGTGCATCAACAATCAGGGTATTCATCCAAGCATTCTCTAAGGTGGCATTACTCACATACTTTCCCAAATGACAGAGTGTTCAAATGCTGTGACATGTATCAATACCTTTCCCAGCAGGCCCCTGCCATCTGGGCTGGGAATTCTCTTAGCAGGAAACAAAGCCCTTTTATATTTACAGATAAAGCTAAAAAAAAAAAAAAAAAAAAAAAAAAACCAAAGACCCAGAGGAGAAGTAACTCTCAACTTCCCCTTTTCTGTCATTTGCCCACATTTTCTTGGCACAAAGCCTCAGTAGCATCTTCACCTCCCTCTCCCCTCACACCCAGATACCAAGTCCTGCCAGTTCTTCCTTCGATGTACTTTTCAGAGTCTAACTTGTTTCCCATCCCTTCTGCTAACATCCCCCATTAAGGTCTTTATTGTTTCACACCTGTGTCATTGAAATGAGCTCCAAACAGAACTTCGGCCTTCATTCTTAGTGGTCTACAGTGACTTAAACTATAGTTCTAGCTTTTTAATCTGGAAATATAATAATTCCACATATGATCGCTCACACTTTCCTTTTTTAAAAAAAATGTTTATTTATTTATTTATTTTGAGAGAGAGAGCATGCACGTGCACAAGCACATGTGGTGGGGGGTGCAGAGGGAGAGGGAGAGAGAGAATCCCATGCAGTGTCTGTGCTGTCAGCACAGAGCCCCCATGTGGGGCTGGATCCCACAAACTATGAGATCACGAGACCTGAGCCAAAATCAAGACTTGGAGTCTTAACCTACTGAGCTGCCCAGGCACCCCTCTAGCACTTTCTTCTATACTTACCCAGTGTGAACTCTCTGCATTGGCTAACGTGGTCTAACTGGTATTTCCAAAAGGATCTGCTACCTAAATTTAAACAGTATATTGAGTGAAAATTACTTGGCAAAAACTTACTTACACATTACAGAAGCATGAATTATTCTGTCTTGTAACTAACCCTGACCAATCTATTGTTAAGCCACGAGTCTGCATCTTTCTCTAGGCTCTCCACCTCAGTCAACCCAGGCCACCAGCATCCAGCACTCCCATCACAAATTTTATCCCAGGCCCCCACTTAACAAGAAGAAGGGATCAGGTTGTCTTTGGCATCTCCTAAAGAATGTCTGCTTTTTCATACCACCCACAGCCGTGTGCCCACAGCTCAATCTTGGAGGCTTTACACAGCCTTCCCTGCCGAATCGTTCTTACCCACACCCAGCTCACGGTGATCTCTGTCCCCTGAATTCTTAGAGCCAAACTCTTGTGACTTGTCCTGTTTAGACGATACTAATATTCTACCACTAATGTTTACTTAGCCTTAGTAGCTTGTTGTTACAGACCCAAGGAGGGTGAAACTCCTTCAAGGTGACAAAAGCATCTTACTTTAATTTGTAGGCCCATGTTTCAACATTGTTTAATGGAGCTTTACACGTGGTGGCTGCTAATTTGTTATCCGGGCTTGCTAGTCACGCTGGAAGTGAATGATAACAATTTTCTTTCTCCATTTGAGTGATGATAGAGACTCAGGGAGGCCTGTAGAAAATGGAAAGCCATAGTCTCCTTGGAGGAATAGATGCTAGAGCAGAGAACAAAGGGCCAAAAAAGGGAGATAGCCAGACTCTAAAAGACAAATGTTCCAAATGCATCAATTTCCTCAAGGTCAGGGACACATTTATGTAATAGCTTTCATATGAGAACTTCCAGACAGTTTTTCTTCTCTCAATTCCTCTGTCTTTACGTTTCATTATTGGGAGAATATTTAGATACACGTGTTGCCTGAACAAGGGTTCGTGAAGCTTCAAAGGTGCTCTCTTCTGTGGCCAAAATATCCCTGACCTGTGTTTTCCCCTTACAGTGTACCTGGGTTCACCTTGCCCTGCAGCCATCATTCTGACACTAGAAAGCGGTGGAATTGACAACCAAAACCTGGGAAATAAGAGGCATTCCTGATGATTCCAATAGGGGAAAACAGAGCATAAAAATAATTTGACATCGTAATAGATCTTATATACAGAACCCCACTATCAGCTGAGACCCAGCCAGAAAGGAAAATGCCTCTCCACTTTTAACTGCTGGACAAACCCCAGAACAATGAGTTACTTTATTTGAAACCAGGTGAAGCCATTTTCCTCTAGCAGGAAGTGGTGGGGAAGACAGAGAAGGGGTGTCAGACTGTCCACTGCTTTAAAAAGACAGGATGGGGGCGCCTGGGTGGCTCAGTCGGTTAAGCGGCCGACTTCGGCTCAGGTCATGATCTCAAGGTCTGTGAGTTCGAGCCCCGCGTCAGGCTCTGTGCTGACAGCTCAGAGCCTGGAGCCTGTTTCAGATTCTGTGTCTCCCTCTCTCTGACCCTCCCCATTCATGCTCTGTCTCTCTCTGTCTCAAAAATAAATAAACATTAAAAAAAATTTTTAAAATAAAAATAAAAAGACAGGATGGGGCTTCGTTGATTTTACAGAGACTGCATTTCTCTGCTTCATGTCCCCTGCCCTGTCCATATTACTTAGACAAATGTCTAAGTCCTAACTGTAGGTGTCAGTCAGGGAAAATTCATGGTTTTGTGGCTAAATGATGATATGTGACCTCCTCTTTTCAGAGATAGGATTTTTGTGTTTTTTTTTAAAGAAATCACTCCTTTAGACTGAGTTTCTGCACTAAAACTGAATTTATTTCCCTAAGTGTCATATCCCTGATTTGTATAGCAGAATCTTCTCCTGACAAGTGTATTTTTTAACTTCGATTTTTAAATAATACAAATAAATACAAGTAGACAGTAATTCTGATTAAAATAAAGATGCATGTATTATTGATATCAGTTTATTGTAGCATTACCATTAATAAAGTCTTTTATTGTCACAGAGAAGAGTGAAGGCCAATTTTGATGCATATATACTTTATCTTAATACAAATACTAAAAGAAATAAGAAGCCTCAGGGGCTGTTTACTGCTATGCACTTATTCCCCAAATTTCTCTATTGCCTTGGCAATTGTACTCCAGTTGGATGCTCCTCCCCCATTTTCACGTAATTCCTCCAAAGCAGGAAGAATAAATGTCCAGAAACCATTGGCATACAGTGCTGTAAAAGATGCAAGTAAATGGAGGACTCAGCCCTTCGAATGTAATACTTGCTGGCCAAGGCATAATTTGGGTAAGCAAATCTTGAGCTTGAATTATTTTATATGTATATATAATTTGTTCAAAAAATTAAGGAAGACATACAGAAAGTGCATTTTTTTTTCATACAGCTGTACTGAAATTATTGTGAGCAAAAAAAAAAATTAAATTTTCAAGTGAATAATTTTTGGACTGAAGATATCTACCTTATTTGCTCCACCTTAGCCCCTTATCAGCATTACCTATGCATCAACAAACCATCCACTGAGTGTCCAGAGTTCTTAAACTTTCTCTGTTTTAACGGGATATGATACCCACTCTCAGTTTCGGTAGGAGAAAAAGATACCAAATGGAGGCTTTGTTCAGCGGACAAACAATAAAATGGCTTCAGTGATAGAACTGTCTTTTCACCTTCTTAATATTATAAACACAAGTGAAGTTTCCATTGGCAACTTTTGCAACACTGTTCTCAAAACAGCAGACACAATCATTCAAAAGGTAGAGTTGAAGGGAGACGGCAGAAAAAACCAATAACTTTGTGTAGTTACGGTAAAACACAACCGGTATTCATCAGAAAATTAGAGGCTACATCTCACTAACAAACCTCTTGATCCCAGTCCTGTGGATGGAAATTTACATTCAAACGGAGCACCAAAATAAATTCCCTTCTGGGGGCAGTAGATTGTAACTAGTTTCTCAGCAGGAATGGCAAGGCCAAAAGAGTAACTTTTGGGGGGAGAAGGCTTGGAGTGCTCCACATAGTCAAATGGCAAGAAACCGGTTTGTCCTAGACCTGTGGCTCACATCAGGCCAAGGAGCGAATATAACCCTGTACAAGATTCTCAGGGACTCCGAAGGGAGAGCACCCCTAACTAGTTAACTAGTCTTTGGGGTCCCATTATTTAAAGTAACCGCCTGTGAGGTTCCAGGCAGTACTAAACCTATCGGGACCCATTCGATTGGAAGCCCGGAATTCCTATTTGGAAAGCAAAGTCCTAGTAGCTACGTGTCCCAGACGTCTTGCAAAACAAATCCCATGTAACGTTAGGACGCGCTAAACAGAACTATACTATCCAACAGGACAGGGGGTGAATTAGGCGGAAAGAGTCTGCATCCTGTGGATGCAACTGCCCTCTCAGGTTCCACGGGGAGCGTCATCTGCAGGACGGCCTGCGCGCCGGACACCAAAACCTCTTTGCCTCCCCTGGTCTCTCTCCTCCCGCCTGACCTAGCTCCCCGCGCTTTCTCAAACCGTGTTGTTTATTCGCGCTTCTGCGCGTTCCGCGGCGCAGGCGGAGGGATGGCTCTGGTTTGGGTTACATCTCCGCGCGCGCGCGCGCCAAGTGCAAAGCAGACAGCCGCTGGCTGGGTAGGCGCGCGAACCTTTAGGCCGCTGGGGGTCCCCAGCACGCACACCTTGGCTGGCGGGCATGGCCCGGGGTGGGTAAGTGGCGATGCCAGAACGTGCAGACTCGCCACCAGCCTATACAAACAGAAGTCCGTTTTCCCATCCCACTGGTTGTCAGTTTCTTTGGTGAGTGCTGACACGAAGGCAAGCACGGATACAATCGTTCCTCACTCCCGCCTCGCTCTCCCCCACTGGCCCAGCCTTGCTTGTACTTACAAGTCCACTCTAAGAGACAGCTTCTGGCTACTTGTTTGGAATCCAAGAAAACAGAGCATGGGGCTGTGCGCAAAAGAGTTATTCAGCGAGTCTACACAGGGAAGCGGGGATTCCCAGGGACATCACAGGCACTGGGAAAACAGAACCTCCAGCCTTTCCCTACTAGCAAACCAATGCATAGGGACTGGCGAGGGCGCAAAGGGAAGCTCGAAAGAAAGGATGAAGCTGGGGAAAAAAAAAAAAAAAGTGAGTTTCTAGGGTAGGAGTGCGGGCCAGGGTTGGGACTAGGTAATGAAGCAAACTTCTGAACCTTAAATTCAAGTTCTAGCAGTGGGGCGATTAGGTGGGAGCCGTTAGTGGGCGCGGCGGCTGGGTGTACAGTTTATTTTTCTGCGTAGATTTTTTTGCCTTGAACCGCTGAGGCTCAAACTTCCGCCGCGAAGATGTGGAGTGCCGAAGAGGGAGGAGGCAACTACAAGGATCAACACTGATTCCGAGGCCAAAGTGTGAGCCAAGGTCGCTTCTCACAGACCCAGGTAGTTTCCCAGGCCCTCCAGCCCCACCTTTGGGGGCCTCTTTGCCCAAAGCGCACACCCTCCGAGCAAGGGATTAGGGGACAGGGGATTAGGGGACGGGGGAGGAGGGAGGAGGTCTGGAAGCGGCGGACCCAGCAGTTGAGAAAGTCGGGAAAAGTAGCAGGCTATCAGAGGTGTTGATTCCAGAGGGCTGGAGGAGGCAGAGAGGATAGGGCGGGCCTACTTGCGGACGACTCGTCCATCATCTTCTGCGGCAGAACTTGCACTTGATGATCTTCTTAAACGCGTTTTGGAAGTCTTTGTTGAAGTAGGCGTAAATGACCGGGTTGAGCAGAGAATTGGAGTAGCCCAGCCAGTTGATTATGGCGCCCAGAAGCGTGGGCATGTGGCAGCTGCTCTCGCAGAAGGGCAGGACCAGGGCAACGATGAAGAAGGGCAGCCAGCAGAGGATGAATGTGCCCATGATGATGCCCAGCGTCTTCACCGTTTTCCTTTCTCTGGCCAGAGCCATCTTGCGCTTGGCTTCGGCGTTGCGCTCATTCTTCTTCTCGAAGGAGGCGGGGGCGCAAGGGATACTACTGGCCTCGCTGGGCAGCGGCAGGTGCTCTTTAGAGTTGCCCACCCGGTGCACTTCAATCACCTCCAGGGCGGCGCCGTCGTCACCCTGCCTCACCGCGCCATTGGTGCACGGAGCCCCCCCTGCCTTGTTCTCCACGCCCTGCCTCCATTCTCTGCTCCCTGGCTCGCCATTTACGCTCTTCTTGGGCTGCCGGGCTGGCGACACACCAAAGCGGGTGTCCGCTCCCTTCTTCTCCACCTTCTTGACTGTTTTGCGGATGCGGAAGCGCGCAGCTCGGAAAATGCGCCCGTAGAGAACCAACATTAGCAGCAAAGGGATGTAGAAGGCTCCAAAGGTGGAATAGATAGTGTAGCCATGGTCCTTGCTAATCGTGCACGCGTCGGGGTCGGAGCGGTCTTCGGGGGTGCGCCAGCCCAGCATGGGCGGGATGGAGATAAGGAAGCCAATGAGCCAAGTGAGGGAGATGAGCGCAGCGGCGCGCCGGGGCGTCCTCTTGTTCACGTAGTCGATGGGGTCCGTGATGGCCCAGTACCTGTCCAGCGCAATGGCACACAGGTGCAGGATGGACGAGGTGCAGCACAGCACGTCGAGGGCAATGAATAGGTCACAGGTGACCTGTCCCAGTGTCCATTTGTTGAGCACCTGGTACAACGCAGCCATGGGCAGCACCAGCACCGACACCATGAGATCGGTGACAGCCAGCGAGCCGATGAGATAGTTGGCCACATTCTGCAGGGAGCGCTCCAGGGCGATCGCGGCCACCACGCAAGCATTGCCCAGCACCGCGCAGAAAATGAGCGTGCCCAGCAGCAGAGAGGTGATCACTTGGTAGCCGAAGGTCACGTCGGAGATGACAGTAGCGTTGCCGCGTGTCCCGAAGGGACCCTCGGACAAGGTGGTGTTGTTGCCAGGTCCAGGGCTGAGCACATCCATGCCTGCGCGCCCAGCGGGGGGAGGGGGAGGGGAGAAAGAGCTGCTTTAGGATCCCCCTCGCCCCTCCCCCTGGGGTCTTCTACCCCTCTCTCCCCCCCCCCCCCCCCCGGGGAGTTCCAGGTGGACGAAACGCCGGGACTCAAGCAGGAAGTTCTTACTGCTCGGGCGAGGGCATCTCCGAGGAGCAGCTTCTAGGAGCTCCTTGGGCTCCGTTGGTCCAGCAGGCTGCGAGACTCCAGCGGGGAAAGGAGTTCGCCAGAGAACAGCTCCGGGACCTCTGAGCGGCCGAGAGGTGGCTGGAACGTCTGTTTCTCACTGTCCATTTTACTCTGCCGCTGCTCAACTGGCTGCCGGAGCTGGAGTCTCCCCACTAGCAAACAATCTTCGGTCTTAGAAGTATCTGGAATAGAGAAACCTCGTCCTCTGCGGTCACTCTGTGATCTCTTCCTCCGTCTCTCCCTTCCTCTTTGCCACTCTCTCCTCCTGTCTCCTCTCTTTCTCTTAAGTCTTCTCTCTCCGTTCTCCCTCTCCCTTCTCAGCCCTCGTTCAGTCTCCCTCTTCCTTCTCACTCCCCTTTCTTTATCCCTCTGTGTCGCTCCGACGCTACGACGGTGGCCCTCCCTCCTACGCTAACCCTCCCCTCCTAACACTTCCCCAACCCTGAGTGTCTCTTTCCTCTGGGTCCCCGCCCTCCTCTCCCTCTAGCTAAGCGTCTTTTCCTTCTAGCCCCTTTTTGTCGGCAGAGATTCAGAATCCACTTTCACCGGATCCTCCGCTGGTCACACCGATATTACAACATATAACTCCGCCTCTCACCCAGCCAAACTAGAGAAGGGGAAAAAACAATCCTAACTATCCGTTGCTTCATATTTCTGTCAAATTGTTAAGAAGAGTTAGCAGCACAGAGTGACAATAGGAAATGAGAAATGGAGCCACAGGGAACCTGAATGGGTAGGTAGACAGCCCTTGGATTAGTCTGTAAATTATTGTTAATTGATGGAAAGCAGACGAAGTGTGTTTTAGCTTATGAAAGAAGCCATCCTGTTCATTATCTGACAGTTCAGCCTGACTCCTTTGGGGAGGATGTTTCCTGTAGCTTTATTTATTTATTTGTAACCTTGGGGAATTAGCGGGGGAGAGGGATTCTAAAGGGCGCGTCACCGGACAGATAAATAGCAGCATGTCAAAGTGAAGAAAAAACTCAATTCGGTATGTATTACACACACACACACACACACACACACACACACACACACACACACAAATACGCCTATCCATCACCATTACCTTTTTAATGTCAATAAACATTACCATGTTTCATAGCTTCGTGGCGAGTAAATTTAGAGAAGGGAATCTTTCGCCACTGTTCTGTAAATAACGTTGGGCGTTTTATACAGCCTTTTGCTTCTTTTATCACAGCCTGCAAACCTCTAGGGAGAACCTGGTGGAACCCCTGGTCGCTGGCCCGCAGTTTCTCTTAAGCGCCGAAATTGTCTTCAGCACTTGGGACAGCTCTAGGCAACAAGGGCTTATGTCGCCACCTTCCGGCAAATGCTTTGGAGCGCCATCTAGAAACCTTTGACTTGCAGAAATTAAGCAAGTATTGTGGCAATCCCATAACTTCAAGAAAGAAAAATACGGTTATTAAAAAAAAAAAAAAAGTAATATTGAATTTTGTATATCTTCTATTTTCTTCAAAAATTTCTTTTATTGCCCTATTTTGCTCTTAATCTTGTATATCAAGCCTATTCTATTTTCCAGCTCTTTTTGAAAGTGCACAGCATCAGCAATTCGTAGATTCTATCCAGGAACTGGGTATTAATAGACCTATGTAAACATCTTCACCTGTGTTGGTTTTGGGCTAACAAAGGCTGCACTTTGGAGCTCATACGTTTGGACATGTTCACCAAGGGTGGGGAGGGGGAGTATCATTTTGCAAATGGGGTTGACAACATAGAAAATGAATCCACTACCATGGGTTGCTTCTAAGCTGTTTCTTTTACCAAGAAAGGCAAATTTAATCCCATTTGAACATAAGTAAAGAATGGGATTCCTAATCTAGAAAAAAACATAGCACAACAGAGTTCACTTGTACATTCTGATTGCAGGACTGGAGCGAAGGAAAAGTGCAGAATCCAATCCTACAAGCAGATATGACAGATATGACTCTAGTTAACATGCACAGATTCACCACAGATAGCAATAATATTAATATTGTGTTCAAATTTGAACTCTGAATTTTATGGCTTTGAATTCTCCAAGACCAAACAAAAGAGCAATCACCAAAGCGTCAAAGAAAATCTAATTTGGCTGATGCATACAGTCCAGGGCAATGTGTTTGGGGATGGATTGTTTTACAATGTGATGCTGGGCACAGTTCCCACTCAATCATTTCAGCATGCCACAATAATGAACCACATTTATAATGATTCATGGCATCAAAAAGAAAGAGATAAGTATACACAGCAATACTGGCTACAGACTCTGAAGATGTCTTTTTTAAGATTTGTGAAGGTGTTCATTCCCCCCTTTAAAATATCCTCACAAAAACAGAACTAAATAGCTTTATTAAAGTATATTTGTGGATCCAAAAATTATAAAAGGAAAATAATTAAAATCTGGATTCTTCAAAGATGAAATTTTGGAAATAGAGTTGATAACACAAATAAAGAGTAAAATACAAGAAATTTAAAATTTAAAAAGTAAATGTATGCATATCAAAGACATCCTTGAATAGGAATGTGTCAAATGTAGTGCATACAAATGTATGTCAATAAATATGTCAGCCAGCAATATGCATTCATCTGTTGGATCCTAAATGGTTTAATAAGGGAAGATTTTGTTTTTTCCTTTTCAGGAAAGCTAAAATGATTTCAATCTGGAACTAATAATATTCATGAGCTCTGGCATTTGTTATTCTGCTATAATATTCAATGATGCAGCATTTTTATAAGTTGAAAAAAGGCGCAAGTACTTCATGTTTTCCATAGGAAGAGTGTACATGATATCAAACATTTCATTTCTTAACATTTATAACAAGATTTTTAGGCACTCTTCTGAACACTACGAAGAAAATAAAAATGCGAAAAGGATATATAGCACTAATTATGGGATCAACCTTCATGTGGGTAATAGTTAACTATATAACCCTTTATTGAACTGATAACACTGTGATATATATTAAAAGCACAATGACTTGCATTTCTTCATGTTCATGCTTTGCCTATTCTTCTGTATTTAACCCTTAAAGACACAGAATCCCAGATATGCCAGGAGAAAATGGTGCAAACCAAAGGACTGGATAGTTAGACTCTTGTTCATCAAGGCCTCGGAATTTAGCCTAAAGAAAAGCTAGCCTTAAAATGGATGTTATTGAGGACGTCATTTGAAAAACAAAAACAAAAACAAAAACCTTGCAGTCATTCTGCTTTTATTTCTTCTTTGAATTTGCTAGACGCAACTTGTCAGTTATGGATCTGGAGTATGATACATCATCCATCATGTGAAATTTCTCTAAAATAGTTCATGAGAGATAAAGATTTTTAACATTTTCACAGGAAATTTGATACGGGCCCTGCATTTTAATGTAGTTCTTTGACCAGGGACATAAGATAAAAAGGTATTAGGCTGATAATATATTTTAAAAAGATATTTGCTATAAACTCTGAATGTCCTATCATTACTGAAGGTTTAGTAATGGTTGAGGTTTCTCAGTAATTGATGAGTTTATCAACAATCCCCAAATTATGGCTGAATTTTCCATTAATGAGGAAATATTTTACATAGTCAAGAGTTGAAAATGTACTTAGGAGATTGCAAAAGTGATTTCTAAAAGCTATTAAACAAAGTTTTTAGTTTTTTTCAAGTGGAAACTAAGATAGATTATTTCTTTAATATAAAAATACCTTTCCGAATTTAGTCATCAAATAGTAAAGCAATAGGGCAATTGTAGTTCTTCCAGAACTATGGATTTACTGGAATTCACCAGTGAAAAAAAAAAAAACTTCAAAGAGAAATGTTTGCTTAAATAATTTAGGAAATGTGGTCTTCTGAGTATCAGTAAGAATTAACTGGGCATTTATAAAAAAAAAAAATGTAACTAAAATGCAAGAGAAAAAATGCTCCTGTAAAACTGAGTATGCTTTTTCTCTGTGTCAAGCCTCACCATCCCCCCGCCACCCTCGGTGGTATCATTCCTTCACTGCTATGTCTACATGTCGGGCACTTCTTAGAGGGCCAGAACTGCACTTGATTTTCAGTACCAAAACACAAACAGTGGAGCCTCCGTCTGTGCTCCTAGAACCATTAAGATTGACTTGGTTTACTGAATACGCATGCTAAAACCACAACATATGGAGAGTGAAAATAATGTAACATATATTCACTAGTTGTGGGACCTTGGGAAAGTTGACTGACCTTCTTGTTTCCTCAGTAGTAAAATCAATGTTATCACTCACTCGTGAAGACTAAATGGTCTCAATAAATACCCAACAGCTTAAACGATCAGAGTAAGTAACAGGGATGCAAAGTAATAATATTCTCTCTCTACTGATAACTGCTGAGCAGTGTGAAGAAAGAATTACATAGGCTTCGTGAAAAAGCAAGAGCTCTGTCAGGTGAGAATTTACTGTGAAAACAATTTGCACATGGATGTGACATTCTTCCTATTGCTTAAAGTATCTGGTAAGCTTGCAATTCTTTAGAAAATTCTGAGTATAAGACAAGTGAATAAAGATAGATTTGACCTCTGCATTCCAAAACTTCTTGACTTAAATCACAAGTTA
Organism: Leopardus geoffroyi; assembly: GCF_018350155.1. NCBI lineage: Eukaryota > Metazoa > Chordata > Mammalia > Carnivora > Felidae > Leopardus > Leopardus geoffroyi. The sequence continues at coordinate 131,210,897 of NC_059326.1, forward strand.
TTGAAGAGGGAAAAAACATGTCAACAAAAGTTCAGTAATCACTAATGAACAGAAGTCTTCCCTTTTTCTGGGAGCTTAACCATTTGTTTAAAAGCATAACATAAATACTTGAAATTTATAGATCCCAATAAAATGTATAAAAGTATGATTTTTAAAAAGCCAGTACTATTGCTTATGGGTAATTAAGAAAGTTAGTGGCAGGTGTTAGTAAATGTACTTTCCTGAGCTCAATCGGTCTACACTGCTTTCTTACTGACAATATTTTCAGGACTCACTTCTGAAAGGATAAGAACATAGTTGAGGGGCACTAGGGTGGCTCAGTCAGTTAAGTGTCTGACTTCATTTCAGGTCATGATCTCAGGGTTCGTGAGTTCGAGCTCCTCATCCGGCTCTGTGCTCACAGCTCAGAGCCTGGAGCCTGCTTGGGATTCTGTGTGTCCCTCTCTCTCTGCCCGTCTCCCACTTGCTCTCTCTCTCTCTCTCTCTCTCAAAAATAAATGAACATTAAAACAATTATAAAAAAAAAAAAGAACATGGTTGAGATGAGAAACATGTTTAGAGTATTGGCTCAATATTTCCTGTTAATCTAAGGATAGTTGGAAATTAAATTCTGTCTAATGATTATTTGAAACAAAATTTAATTACTGTGTTAAGTAACAGTAGTTGGAAGGAAATGCCTACATTTTTACTAGCTTTAGCAAGTCACATTTTTGTCATAAACTAAATCCAATATTTGATGCATTATTTTAATCTTGTTTTAAAACATGTCCCTTATATAAAAGCTACAATTATGATTATAATTTTTTTAATGTCTATTTATTTTTGAGACAGGGAGAGACAGAGCATGAGCAGGGGAGGGGCAGAGAGAGAGGGAGACACAGAATCCGAAGCAGGCTCCAGGCTCCGAGCTGTCAGCGCAGACCCCGACGCGGGGCTCGAACTCAGGAACTGTGAGAGCATGACCTGAGCGGAAGGCGGACGTTCAACGGACTTCCCACGCGCCCCATATAATTCTGATTATAAGATACGAATCTATAACTGTGCCACTTGGTTTATTGAAGCAGTGATATGTTAGTTGGTAATAGTGGCTCAGGGCCACAGTTTTGGATTCAAATCACTACTCTCCCATTCATTAGACTTAAAGTTTTCCTTAAATTTTCTCACTTTATTATGCATTATTTAAGATTTACCAAAAAGTAAGAATAATGTATTGTAAAGATTAATACACTAAATACTTGTATGATTAAGCAAAACTTAAGGACAAGAATAGTAAGATAGTATGATACTATGATTCCGCTGATTCCCCTGTTTGCTCTCAAGTTAAGTGTTTGTCGTTCTTATAAATTACTTCATACTTTTATATCATCTGTGTGTGTCACTAAGCCATACAGAAATGGTATCATTCTCTATACGTTCTTTTGCAACTTTCTTTTTTGCCTTAACATTATCTTTGTGAAATTCATCTGTATTGATAGAAGCACCTCTAGCTCATTTACTTTCATTACTGTATAGACTTAAATTGTATGAATAATACCACAAATTATTTATCCATTCTCTGGCTAGTGAGACTTTAAGACGTCTCCAAATATTTGCTTTTATAAACAATAGTTCAATGAGCATTCATGTGCATGTCTTCTTTTAACTAATGTAAACTAGATCAATACTTTTCAAACAAATCACCTGGGGATCTTGCTTAAATACAGATTTTGACACTATAAGTCTGGGGTGGGGCCCAAGACTCTGCATTTCTACCAAGCTCCCAGGTGACACTCATCTTGCTAACTTACAGACCATACTTAGGGTAGCAAGGATCTAAGCAGCCAGAAGTTGAATTACTGGGATGCACCCTAACTCAATGTTCATAGATTTAGACTAATTTTAGTATACATCATACTAATGTATAAAATTGCACGATCACTGTTGTCGGTTGAATTGTGTTACCCAAAAGGATATAAAGGATTCAGTGTCTGTTACTGTGAGCTTTTTGGAAATAGCATCTTTGCAATGTAGTCAAGTTAAAATGAGGTCATATGCACTTAGGGTGGGCCCTAATCAAAAGAGTGATACTCTTAGAAACTAAAGGAAATTTGGACAAAAACACAAAGAGAGGAGAACCCCATGAAGACAGACAAACAGGGAAGAACACCATGTGAACACAAGAGACAGAAATTGGACTTAACGCTGCCACAAGCCAAGTAACGTCAAGGACTATCATCAAAAACAGACAAGTCTCCCCATCAGAGAGTTTATGCTGTGCCAACACTATCATTTCAGGCGTCTAGCATCCTGAATGGTGAGAAAATACATTTCTGTTGATTCGACCCACCCAGTTGGTGGCACTTTAATATGGCAGCCCAAGGAAACTAATACAACCACTAAAAATGTGTACATTTTCATTGCATCATCAAGGTTGAGTGTAGTTTCTTGTTTCTTTGCTGTGAATTATTGGAGCATAGTTCGTGCTTACCTTTAAACTGGGTTCTTTGCTGTTGTTTTTTACTCACTGATTAAAATTTTAAAGTCCATTATCTATTATAGGTATTCATTGTTTGTCATTTGTATTATTGAAGATATTGTCTCCCACACTTTGGCTCAGATTTTCGCTTTTTGAAAGTGTCTTTCGATGAATTTATATTTTTCAATTTAACGTCAATGAATATTTCTTGTTTTGTTCTGTGCATTTTGTGTTGTGCTTAAAAAATCTTTTTCTACCTTGAGGTCATAAAGATAAAAGTCAACAATTTTTTTCTAGCTTCATGTTTAGTTCATCTAGATTTGGCTTTTGAGTATATCATGTGAGGTAGGAATCTGCTTTAATTTTTACTATAGGACTTCAAAATTGCCCCAAACCATTTATTTAATAGTCAATCCTTTCTTTCCCGATTTTGCAGTCTCCTCCATCATACATTATGTTTTCACATACAGGTGAGTTTGCTGGGCTCTCTATTGTCTTTAATTAGTCTATCTCCATTCCAAAAATACAGTGTCTTACTTTTTAAAATAAACTTAATATCTCATAATATCTGCTCTTTATTCTTCCTTAAAAGTTTCTTGGATGCTGCTGGCCCTTTATGTTAATATACATATTAACGTTGAATCAACTTTTGGATACCATTCCCATATGTCTACACAAAACTGTTGTGGAATTTTTCTTGCAATTGTGATAATGTGGAAAGAACAGATATCTTTATGATATTAAATATTATATGTGAATCTTCTTAACCATTTATTTAGCTCTTTCTTGCTTTTCAGTAAAGTTTTTAATTTTCTCCATTAATGGCATGAACAGCTTTTGGTAGATTTTTTTCCCCCAGGTACCTCATTTTGTTGTTATTGTGATTGTATTTGTATAGGTGATAGCTAATGTGAATGTTTTTAAATTATATTTTCAATTGTTTTAGGTATATAGAATGTGGTTAACTTTTTAAGTTGATTTATCTTTGGTGTACTTAATTTTATTTTTATTTTTTTAAACATTCATTTTTGAGATACAGAGAGAGACAGAGCATGAACAGGGAAGGGACAGAGAGAGGTGATAGCTAATGTGAATGTTTTTAAATTATATTTTCAATTGTTTTAGGTATATAGAATGTGGTTAACTTTTTAAGTTGATTTATCTTTGGTGTACTTAATTTTATTTTTATTTTTTTAAACATTCATTTTTGAGATACAGAGAGAGACAGAGCATGAACAGGGAAGGGACAGAGAGAGGTGATAGCTAATGTGAATGTTTTTAAATTATATTTTCAATTGTTTTAGGTATATAGAATGTGGTTAACTTTTTAAGTTGATTTATCTTTGGTGTACTTAATTTTATTTTTATTTTTTTAAACATTCATTTTTGAGATACAGAGAGAGACAGAGCATGAACAGGGAAGGGACAGAGAGAGGGAGACACAGAATCCGAAGCAGGCTCCAGGCTCTGAGCTGTGAGCACAGAGCCTGACACGGGGCTTGAATCCGCAAACTGCTAGATCATGACCTGAGACCAAGCCGGATGCTTAACTGCCTGAGCCACCCAGGGGCTCCTGATGTAATTCACTTTAAAATGTCTGTAGATTCTGTTTGTTTTTCTATATTAACAACTTAACAATCCACAAACATTACAATCTATCTTTCTCTCTAAGCTTTTGGCACTTACCTTTTTGTTTCCTAATGAACTGTACTTAAGTTTAATATTTCAGAAATGCAGTGATATGACTGCATAATGACTCACCTCATTAATGATGCCAGAGACAGTATTTCTAATGCTACACAACACAGTGTATGTCTGAAAGGTATATAGACTTAATCAGGGTAAAGACGTTTTATTTTCAGTTTTATTCTAGATTTATGTCACTAATATTTTGTTTTACATCTTACATCTAATCCCCAGTGAGATTTGTCTACAAGTTTCCCTTCTCGTACTGTTGCTTCTTGTAATGATTCTTCATAGGACTAGTATCACTATCAAAAGTTATGCCAACCTCATAAAAATGAGGTATGGAATACTTCTTCACTTTGTTATTCTCTGAAATAGTTTTTATAAGAACTCAGTCATCTGTTTGGTAAAACTATTTAGTAAAACTTGTCTGTAAAAACATTTGGACCTGATTTTTCTTGGTGAGTATGTGTTTAACTTCTGATGCAATTACTTTAGTGGTTCCAAGATAATTCAGGTTTTCTAATATTTCTAGAGTCAATGTTCAGATATAGTTTTCTTTAAAAATGTTTTTGGGGCACCTGGGTGGCTCAGTCAGTTAAGCGTCTGACTTCAGCTCAGGTCATGATCTCGCGGTCCATGAGTTCGAGCCCCGTGTCGGGCTTTGTGCTGACCGCTCAGAGCCTGGAGCCTGTTTTGGATTCTGTGTCTCCCTCTCTCTCTGACCCTCCCCCGTTCATGCTCTGTCTCTCTCTGTCTCAAAAATAAACAAATGTTAAAAAAAAATTAAAAAAAAATAAAAATGTCTTTATTTTTACTAAGTTGTTTAAACCAATGAACTTCTCTATATCTGCAGCGAATATCTTGTTTTCATCCTTAATGTCATCCTTGTGAGACTTTTCCCTTATTCTTTTTTTTTTTTATTTTTTTTAACATTTATTCATTTTTGAGACAGAGAGAGACAGAACATGAATGGGGGAGGGTCAGAGAGAGAGGGAGACACAGAATCTGAAACAGGCTCCAGGCTCTGAGCTGTCAGCACAGAGCCCGACGCGGGGCTCGAACTCACTGACTGCGAGATCATGACCTGAGCTGAAGTCAGTCGCTCAACCAACTGAGCCACCCAGGCACCCCTCCCTTTTATTCTTGATCAGCCACAACAATTTTACTGGCTTTATAAAAGATGCAACCTTTATCTTTGCCGATCCTCTCCAGTGACTGTTTTTTATTTGCTTAATTTCTGCTTTTATCTTTTTTATGTTTTGTATTCTTCTCAGGGAATTTTGTTGTTTTTTTCTAACTCTTAAGTTTTGCAATTAGTTCATTAAGTATAAAATGATGTTTAGCATATGAATTTAGAAATATATGTTTCATTTGAAATTGCATTTTAGCTACATCTAACAAATTTTGATATATGCTATTATCATCATCCAATTCTAGCTATTTTCTGTTTTCCACTGTTATTTCTAAATTGGGCAATTTGGTAAATGCCAATTAAATGGGAAGAGCTTGGGAAGATGATAGAGTAGGAGGACCCGAAGCTCACCCCATCCCATGTTTAAAACTAAATGTCATCTGGGGCGCCTGGGTGGCTCAGTCAGTTAAGCATCTGACTTTGGCTTGGGTCATGCTCTCGCAGTTCATGAGTTGGAGCCCTGCATTGGGCCCTGTGCTAACAGCAGAAGGAAGATATAGTTGACTTTCCTAACACATGGAAATAGACAGACAGGCAGACAAAATGAGAAGACAGGGAAACTTATCCAAATGAAAGAATAGGACAAAGATAAGGCCAGTGATCTAAGCGAAATATCTAAGTAACATACCTGATAGAGAATTTAAAGAAATGATCATGAGGATACTCACTGGACTTGAGAAAAGAGTAAAAACATGAGTCAGACCCTTAATACAGAGATAAGGAATAACATAGCAGAGATATGGGGCTGAATAAACAAAATGAGAAACACACTTAATAGAACAAATAGAACAATGGGAAGAAAGAGAATAATGAACTAATGACCTAGAAGACAAAGTAATGGAAAATAGTCAAGCTGAATAAAAGAGAGAAAAAAGAATTACACAAAATAAAAATAGACTTAGGGAACTCAGAGACTCCACCAAATATAGGGGCATTCATATTATATGAGTCCCAGAAGAAGAACAAGAGAGAAAAGGGGGCAGAAAAGTTATTTGAAGAAATAGTAGCTGAAAACTTCCCTACTCTGGGGAAGGAAACAGATATCCAGATCCAGGAGGCAGAGAGAACTCCCATCAAAATCAACCAAAGCAGGCCAATACCAAGACATATTATAATTAAATTTTCAAAATATAATGGTAAAGAAAAAATCTTAAAAGCAGCAAGACAAAAGAAGTCAGTAACTTAGAAGAGAAAACCCATAAGCCTAGCAGGAGAAGATTTTTCAACAGAAACTTTCCAAATCAGAAGGCAGTGACATGATATATTCAAAGGGTTGAATGAGAAACATCTGCAGCCAAGAATATTCTATCCAGAAAGACTATCATTCAGAATAGGAGAGATAAAGAGTTTCCCAAATAAAAACTAAAGGAGTTCGTGATCACTAAACCAGCCCTGCAAGAAATATTAAAGGGGACTATGTGTGGAAAGCAGAGACCAAAAGTGACTGTATGAAGTTAGGAAACACAAAAGGACTAAAAATAATCTTTCTGCAAACAATTAGTCAGGGAATTCACCAAAAAAAAAAAAGACTATAAAATATAATAACATATACCTAAAGCATGAAGAGGAGAGGAGAATGACCATCAACTTAACATAGACCTCTATATGCATAAGATATTGTATACAATCCTAATGGTAACCATATATCAAAAACCACTGATAAACATGAAAATAATAAAAATAGAAATCAAAATATATCACTAAAGAAAATCAGCAAAACACGACAGACTGAAAGACAAGAAAGAATCAGAGAAAATCTTCAGAAACAACCACAAAACAAGTAATAAAATGGCACTAAATTCATATCTATCAATAATCACTTGGAATGTAAATAGACTAAATGCTCTAATCAAAACACTTAGGGCAACAGAATGGATAAAAAAACAAGATCCATCTATATGCTGCCTACAAGATGAGGTTCATTTTAGATCTAAAGATACCTGTGCAGATTGAAAGTGAAGGGATGGAGAAACCTCTACCATGCAAATAGACATCGAAAGAAAGCCAGAGCAGCATTTCTTACCTCAGACAAAATAGACTTTAGAACAAAGCCTCTAACAAAGACAAAGGACACTATATAATAATAAAGGGCACAATCCAATAAGATATCATAATTGTAAATATTTATGTATCAAACAGGAACACCGAAATAAATAAAAGAGATCATAACAAATGTAAAGGAATGAGTCCATAATAATACAATAATAGTAGGGGACTTTAGCACCCCACTTACATCAATGGACAGTTCATCTAAACAAAATCAACAAGGAAACAATGACTTTGAATGACACATTGGGCCAGATGGATTTATCAGATATATTCAGAACATTTTATCCTAAAACAGCAGAATACACATTCTTTTCATTCTTTTCAAGTGCTTACAGAAAATTCTCCAGAACAAATCACATATTAGCCCACAAAACAAATGCCAACAAATTGAAGAAGATTGAAGTCATACCATGCATATTTCCTGACCACAATGCTATGGAACTAGAGGTCAACCTTAAAAACAAATCTGGGGGCGCCTGGGTGGCACAGTCGGTTAAGCGTCCGACTTCAGCCAGGTCACGATCTCGCGGTCCGTGAGTTTGAGCCCCGCGTCGGGCTCTGGGCTGATGGCTCAGAGCCTGGAGCCTGTTTCCGATTCTGTGTCTCCCTCTCTCTCTGCCCCTCCCCCGTTCATGCTCTGTCTCTCTCTGTCCCAAAAATAAATAAACGTCGAAAAAAAAAAAAAAAACAAAAACAAATCTGGACAGTCCACAAATACATGGAGTTAAATAACATGCTACTAAAGAATGAATGGGTCAACCAAGAAGTAAAGAAATAAAAAAGTACATGCAAACAAATGAAAATGAAAACACAATGGTCCAAAACCTCTAGGATGCAGCAAAAGCTATTCTAAGAGGGCAATTGGTAGCAATACAAATCAACTTCAAGAAGCAAAAACGAATCTCAAATAAACAACCTAACCTTACACTTTAAAGGAACCAGAAAAACAAACAAAACCAAAAACCAGCAGAAGGAAGGAAATAATAAAGATTAGGGCAGAAATAAATGATATAGAAACTAAAAAACCAACAAAACAGATCAATGAAGCCAGGGGCTGGCTCTATGAAAAAATCAAGAAAATTGTCAAACCTCTAGCCAGATTTATCAAGATAAAAAGAGAAAAGACTCAAATAAATAAAATCACAAATAAAAGAGGAGAAATAACAATCAACAACACAGAAATACAATCATAAGAAAATATTATGAAAAACAATATGCCAACAAATTGGACAACCTAGAAGAAATAAATTCCCAGAAACATATAAACTACTAAAACTAAAACTAAAACAGGGAGAAATAAAAAATTTGAACAGACTGATAACTACCAAAGAAATTGAATCAGTAATCAAAAAACTCCCAACAAGAAAAAATCCAGGACCAGACGGCTTCACAGGTGAATTCTATCAAACATTTAAGAAGAACTAATACCTATTTTTTCAAAGTATTCCAAAGAATAGAAAAGAAAACTTCCAAATTTATTCTATGAGGGTAGCATTACCCTGATACCAAAACTGGATAAAGACGCTGCTGAAATAGAGAACCATAGGCCAAATCCTTGATGAACATGGATGCAAAAATTCTCAACAAAATACTAGTGAACCAAATATAATACATTAAAAAAAATCACTCACCACAATCGAGTGGGATTTATTCCTGGGTTGCAACGGTGGTTCAATATTTGTAAATCAATCCATGTGATACATCACATCCATAAAAGAAAGGATAAGAACCATATGATTATTTCAATAGACACAGAAAAAAACATTTGACAAAGTGCAATATCTATTCATGATGAAAACCCTCAACAAAGTGGGTTAAAAGGGAACATGCTCAACATAATAAAGGCCATGTATGAAAAACCTAAAGCTTTTCCCCTAAGGTCAGGAAAAAGACAAGGACATCCACTCTCGCCACTGTTATTCATTATAGTAATAGAAGTTGTAGCTACAGCAAATAGACAAGAAAAAGAAATAAAAGGCATCCAAATCAGTAAGTAGAAAATCCAGACTCCACCAAAAATCTACTAGAACTGATACGTGAATTCAGTAAATTCACAGGATACAAAAATCAATGTACAGAAATCTGTTGCTTTTCTATACACCAAAAAATGAAGCAGCAGAAAGAGAAATTAAGGAATCAATCCCATTTACAATCATACCAAAAATAATAGGATACTTAACCAAAAAGGTAAAAGACCTGTGCTCTGAATACTGTTGAAAGAAACTGAAGACCACACAAAGAAATGGAAAGACATTCCATTCTCATGGACTGGAAGAACAAATATTATTAAAATGTCCATACAATCCAAAGCAATCTACACATTTTATACAATCCCTATCAAAATACCAACAGCATTTTTCTCAGAGGGAACAATCGTAAAATTTGTATGCAAGCACAAAAGACTGTGAATAGCCAAACAATCCTGAAAAAAGCAAAGCAAAGCTGGAGGCATCACAGTCCCATGCTTCAAGTTAATTACAAAGCATCAGTAATCAAAACAAAATGGTACTGGCATAAAAATAGACACATAAGTCAATAAAAAAGAGTAGAAAACCCATAAATAAACCCACAATTATATGGTCAATTAGTCTTTGACAAAGCACAGGAGAATATCCAATGGGAAAAAGTTTCTTTAACAAATGGTGTTGAGAAACCTGGACAGGTCCATACAAAAGAATTTAATTGAACCACTTTCTTATGCCATACACAAAAATAAATGCAAAATGGGTTAAAGACTTAAACGTGGGACCTGAAACCTTAAAAACCTTCTAAGAGAATATAGGCAATAATTTCTTTGACATCAGCCATAGCAACTTCATAGATATGTCTCCTGAGGCAAGGAAGATAAAAGCAAAAATAAACTATTGGGACTACATCAAAATAAAGGCCTCAACACAGCAAAGGAAACAATCAACAAATCTAAAAGGCAACCTGTGGAATGGGAGAAGATATTTGCAAATGACATGTCTGATAAAAGGTTAGTGTCCAAAATATATCAAGAACTTATAAAATCAATACCCCCAGAAAACAAATAATCCAATTTAAAATGGGCAGAAGACATGAACAGACATTTCTCCAAAGACATCCAGATGGCCAAAAGACACATGAAAAGTGCTCATCATCACTGATCATCATGGAAATGCAAATCAAAATCACAATGAGACATCACCTCACACCTATCAGAATGACTAAAATCAATAACACATGAAACAACAGGTGTTGGTGAAGATGTGAAGAAAAAGGAATCCTCCCCCACTGTTGGAGGGAAAATAGTATTTGTCTTTCTCTGACTTATTTTGCCTAGCTGTAGCTACTCTGAAAAACACAATGGAGGTTCCTCAAAAAATTAAAAATAAGTACTACCTTATATTCCAGCAGTTGCACTATTGGGTATTTACCCAAAGAATACAGGAACACTAATTCAAAGGGATACATACACCCCAATGTTTACAGCAGCATTATTTACAATATCCAAACTATTGGAGAAGCCCAAGTGTCCACTAATTGATGAATGGATAAAGAAGATGTGGTATATAAATATACAATGGAATATTACTCAGCCATAACAATGAAATCTTGCCATTTGCAACAACATGGATGGAGCTAGAGAGTATAATGGTAAGCAAAATAAGTCAGCCAGAGAAAGACAAATATCATGATTTCACTCCTGTGGCATTTGAAAGACAAAACAAATGAACATAGAAGGGGGAAAAGAAAGTGAGAAGCAAACCAAGAAATAGACTCTTAACCACAAAAAATGAACTGAAGGTTACCAGAGGCAAGGAGGGGCAGGGGGATGGGTTAAACAGGTGATTAAGGAGGGCACTTGTGATGAGCACTGGGTGTTGCGTGTAAGTGATGAATCACTAAATTCTACACCCGAAACTAATATTGCACTGTATGTTAACTAGATGGAATTCAAATAGAAACTTGGAAAAAATTTTTTTAAAAATGCCAATCAAATGAAGTCATTCTTAGATACCTTCTATTATTAGTTTGTAACTTAATTTTATTGTTGTCAGAGAATCTGAAGTAAAATACACTAATTCCTTTAAAATTTGAAATTGATATTATTGCCTAGTACACGATTAATTATCATAAGTATTGCCTGTGTAATTGAGAAGACATATCATCTAATCATATTTTGTGGCTCTCTTCACATCTGTTTGATCAAACCTGTTAATTATGTTTTTCAAAGTTCCTAATCCTTATTAATTTTTGTCTGCTTGATCTATCAACCTCTGATAAATGTTGGAGTTGATAGATCAAGCAGACAAAAATTAGTAAGGAGATAGGATAGGATAGGATAGGATAGGATAAGTGAACTTCTCACAATGACAGATTTGTCAACTTCTCCTTGTAGTGCTGTTAATATTTGCTTTATATATCTTCTGGACAAATAATAGATCAGTACATACTTATTATAATTAGTATATCTTCCTGCTGACGTAAATAGCTTACACTCTTTACCCTTAATATTGTTTGTTGCTTTAAGTACTATTTTGTATATTAGTTATTTTTGGTAAGCATTTGCCTGATTTATCTCATTCCATATATTATCTTTCATCTTTGCTATATCTTCAAGTTTTACATGAGTCCCTTGTAAAAGCATTATAATTATTTTCTTTCTGAATCTGGAAATATTATTGTTTTAGCATAGGAATTTAGTCTTAATTTTACTGTGACTATGTCTGTATCAGCTATGTTATTTCAACTATGTTATTTTAATGTTTTTATTTTCATTCTGTTTCTTCTATGCTTCTCTTTTACCCATTTCTGCTGCTTCCACTCTATTGGCTGAGTTTCAAGATTAGGTTTTTTTTCCTCATTGTATTAGAAGTTCTGTATTCTAGTCATGACTAGATGTTAACATTTTAACATGTAAAAACAACTTAAACTACAAAGATTATTCATATTTGTCACCGCCTCTCAAATCACACAAGTGTACTTAAATACTTTAATTCAGATCATCCTTGTCCAGGGTATTGTCATGAAGCAGTTAGTTGCCTCATGCTTTTGATTGTTACTCTCTTAATTAGACATGACTCTTGCGCTATATGGTCAGTGTTTCCTTACGTTTGTCCATATGTTACCAATTTACTTGAACATCGTTCCTTCTTGTGTCTCACATACTTCTTCTGGGATTATTTTCTTCAGCCTTAAAAATATCCTTTAGAAATTTCTTTTATAGAGGTCTGTTAGCAGAAAGCTCTCCTAGTTTTTTATTGACAGAATTGTTTTTATTTCACCCTCATTTAGCTAAGTACACAATTATAGGTTGACAGCTTTATGCTTCTCAGAACTGGGAGATATTACTGGAATATTTTTTTGTCTTGCACTATTGCTTTTGATGAGAAACTTACTGTCATTTGTCATTAGTGTATGAGTAAACTTCCTTTTCTCTCTGGCTGGATTTGAGATCCCTGGCTTTTAGTTTTTATTGGGTTTTGCAAATTGCCTCAGTATGTGTAGCTGTGGATTTTTTTTTCTAGTTTTCCTGGGATTTATTTAGCTTCTTAAAACTGAGGATTTATAACTTCCATTAACTCTGGGAAATTATGATTCATTCATTCACCATTAATTCAACAAGTATTTCCTTTCCCTTATTCGTTTTATTCTTTTTCCCGAGATTCTAGATATAGTAAGAGGAGAAACTTCTCTTCACTGTCTCTTAATTCTCTGTCATATTTTTTTTAACGTTTTATTTATTTTTGAGACAGGGAGAGACAGAGCATGAACGGGGGAGGGGCAGAGAGAGAGGGAGACACAGAATCCAAAGCAGGCTCCAGGCTCTGAGCTGTCAGCACAGAACCCGATGCGGGGCTCAAACTCACCAACCCTGAGATCATGACCTGAGCCCAAGTCAAATGCCCAACCAACTGAGCCACCCAGATGCCCCAGAATATGGAGAAATTATATTAAAATTTATTATTTAAGCTGATAATCAATGACTTAAAAATTCTACAGAAAAGAGTTCTAAAATTAGTCAAAATTTGCTATTAATATTTTATTTTTATTTATTTTCTTTTTTTAACAGTGAGCTCCGGGCGCCTGGATGGCTCAGTCGGTTGAGCGTCTGACTTCGGCTCAGGTCATGATCTCACGGTCCGTGGGTTCGAGCCCCACGTCGGGCTCTGTGCTGACAGCTCGGAGCCTGGAGCCTATTTCGGATTCTGTGTGTCCCTCTCTCTCTGACCCTCCCCCGTTCATGCTCTGTCTCTCTCTGTCTCAAAAATAAATAAACATTAAAAAAATAAAATAAAAAAAAAAGTGAGCTTCATGCCCAACATGGAGCTTGAACTCACACCCCTGAGATCAAGAATCTCATGCTGTACAGATTAAGCCAGTCAGGCGCCTCCTGTTAATGTTTCACTAAACCAATTTCTTACTTGAAATTGTCTGAGAACTAGTATTTTGAAATTCTGTTTAGAGCTCATCATTAGCAGTGTAGCCATTTTTATAGTGAATAATATCTGTCTTCTAAAATTATTTTATTCCTAATCTCAATTACACCTTGAAAACTAAAATTAAGTAAATAGAATTGTCAAGTACGAGCTATGCCTTTCAACAATTTTTACTGAAAATTGGAATGACGATTGGAAGCCATTCATCCCAGGTGCATCAGTTAATGAATCTAAAACTGAAATTTGCTTCCAGACTGAGTATTTCTTGTTTTGGCTTCTTTTTGGATTCTGCAGATTTTCCAAATTGTTAGGGAAGCACAGCTGGGCTTATTAATACACGGAGGCATTCGATTTGAAGATGACTGTCATGTGTGGTCCTGGATCTCTTCCTCTGGACTGCGGAGCCAACTGCTCTGTCTTCAGTAGAAAGAAGTGGAATCAAATGCCAGTATTTGGGATTAAATATTCTGCCTTCCAGCTCATGACTTGCATAATGTAATAACAGTAATAGCCAGCATGATTGTTTCTTATATTCCTGACACTATGCCAGGCCCTTTCCATGTACTGTTTGATTTCGTCTTCATAAGAGTGTAGGCCGTTCAATTTTTCAGATAGATAAATGGAGGCCAAGAAAGGCTTTGTGCTTGTTTCTTAAATGCTTGAGTATAATGAGGAAACAAAATTTGCAGCCCTAGAAAACGACTTCCTACACGCAACTACCTGTGGAGCAACTGTTGTTGCTCATTCATTCAAGGTCACCACCTCATGCTCAGCATTAATCAGGCAGAGAGAGAGGACAACATAGATCCTAGGTAGAAAGTTCAGTCCTCCTCAAAACGTGTCCTCAGGGCTTCCTGGCTTATTCTTACCAATCATGTTTTTTAATGTTTTTCTAATGTTTATTCTTTTCTGAGGGACAGAGAGAGTGTGTGAGCAGGGGAGGGGCAGAGAGAGAAGGAAACACAGAATCTGAAGCAGGATCTGGGTTCCAAGCTGTCAGCACAGAGCCTGACACAGGGCTCGAACCGAAGAACCGTGAGATCATGAGGTGAGCCAAAGTCAGAGGCACAACTGACTGAGCCACCCAGGCACCCCATTACCAATCATGTTTTTAAAGAATAGCCTCTGATGCCCCTTGGAGGACCCTGAGACCCTAACTAGTATGGATTGTCTGCCTGTTAACTTCCTCAGCACCTCCTTCCTGACTTTCTGTCAGTTGGTATAAAATGGTAGAGGACTGCAAGCTCCTCCAGCCCAAACTTAGTCAATTTGCAGAAAAGGAAACTGAAGGTCCTCATCGGTAAGTGATTTGCCCTAGATCACATAATGGATGCCTTATATTGGCCTGACTGCATCAGTTAAAAGATACATACCATGACTATCCAAGTTTCAGGCTAACCTCCTGCCCAAATCCAGTTGAAAATACCCAAAGAATTTGAAACAGACCAAAGAAGCTTAAGTTTGTGTTCAATAATCTTTTCCTTCCTTCCTTCTTTCCTTTCTTCCTCCCTTCATTCATTTATACGAGCACTTATTGTATGTCTACTGTGAGCCAGGCTGTAAGACTATAAAGATAGACATGCTCTAAGGACTATGAAGAAGACAGAGCCCCTGTATTAACTCGTTTAGTGAAGCATGCTCCCCAGCCACACTAGAAAGCCTCATCAGGAGTGCAGAATATCCTGGCTCAGTCATTCTGCTGTTTTTATTGACTACTTACTTTTTTTTCCTGGGCTTTTGATTCATAGTGATAAACAAGGCACTTAAGGACCCTGTATTGAAACTAGTAGAGACAAACTATAAGCTGGTGAATAAATGCATACATACACACATACATACATACATAATTTCAGGTGCTGATAATGCTATGAGGAAGATAAAATTGAGCAATATGGTGGAGTGGCTGCGGGGGTGGGGGGGTGGTGCATACTCTTATAGAATTAGTGATGTGAGGCTTCCCTCAGAGGTGACATTTAAGTTGACATCCAAATAATGTAAAGAAGACAGCCATTCCAAGATCTAATGGATGGGATGTGACAGTAACATACTGATCATCTCTGCCTTTGGGCAGAGCCTGGGGCAGCGAAGCCCTTAAGCAGCAGCCTCTAGGACTCAGTAGTCGATAGCTTTCTCTCTTTACTCCCAAATTGTTGTGCAAATGTTCCCATTTTTCTGTGTGTCCCAAGATAGGCAAAGCATTGGGCAGCACTATCCTAGTTGAAGGGAAAATCCAAGAGGAAGGAAAGCAAATGAGATTTACCCTAGTATGTTGGGTAACAGAAAAAGCAGAGACCAGCAAAAGTGGAAAGTGAGAAGGAATGAGATCAGAGAACGGGCAGGAGCCAGATCGTGTCATCTCTCGTAATTTTGGCATATATCGGTGAAAGGTAGATGGATATAAAGGTTATATTTGTTTACTTCCGCAAAGGAATAGATACATTACTATGTTAAAGCATATATTAAATAAGTTAATTTAAAAATAGATTAACAAGAAATACTGAAAATAATACGAAAAGTGGAGAAGAAAATTTTATCTGGAGTCTGATATGAGTTTCCATAATTGAGCACTAACATTAATACTGAGTTTCCCAGTAGCCAAAATCTAAAATAAAATATCGGGGACCACATAATTTTCTTTGTCTAGTTAAAGGAAAGATGAAGTTACATTAGGAGATAAAGACTTGTCCTGGATTTGTAAGTTATACAAATAATTTAGTAAGTTATATATTCCTTGCCATTTTGCATAAGTTCAAAAGTAATGTCACTTCATGAAAGTTAAAGTTTTATCTTAGTGAAGGCCTTTCATCAGAAATGGATCTATATCTATATCTGTATCTATACTTCCATGAACATGGTTTTCTGATGATAATCTTGGGTCAATTGAATTTACTTGCCTCCTAGATATCCCCATATGTCCATTCCTCCACATAATTTCTTACAGCTCCTTCAACCTGGCATATACATCCCCATCTTTTCCACTAAAAACATGTATACCCCCAACACAAGGCCCAAGCCCAAGCCCTTAGTGACTACACAATAATTATCTAGTTTACTTAGAATCTCACCTAGGTAGCTTTTTAAAATAGATAGGTATGTGGTGGCTGGGTGGCTCAATCAGTCGGGCGTCTGACTCTTGACTTTACCTCAGGTCATGAGCTCATAGTTCATGAGTTTGAGCCCTGCATCCCCTCTTGGGATTCTGGCTCCTTGTCTCTCTGCCTCTCCACACTTGCTCTCTACTGCTCTCTCTAAATACATGAAAATAGGGGCGCCTGGGTGGCGCAGTCGGTTAAGCGTCCGACTTCAGCCAGGTCACGATCTCGCGGTCCGTGAGTTCGAGCCCCGCGTCGGGCTCTGGGCTGATGGCTCAGAGCCTGGAGCCTGCTTCCGATTCTGTGTCTCCCTCTCTCTCTGACCCTCCCCCATTCATGCTCTGTCTCTCTCTGTCTCAAAAATAAATAAAAACATTAAAAAAAAAAAATAAAAAAAAAAAATTTTAAATACATGAAAATAAAGGTAAAAGAAAAAAAAGTTTAAAATAGACAGGTCCTACCCCAAACAGATTGAATCAGAATTTCTAGACAAGAGCGCCTGGGCATTGGTATTTCTCAAGCTTTCCAGGTGATTCTAGTGAGTAAGTTGGGTTAATTGCTGAGCTGGCTTAGAGCTTTCTCCTACTTATAGTGGCCTCTAAAAAGAATGCAGACAGTCACCTTTGGGGCTTGCTTCAGATGGGTTTCCTCCTGACACAGGGGAAAAAAATAACCAACCAACTACAACAGAATGTGCCACAACAAGAAAGTCTTTTTGGTCACCTCCGATGGAAAATAAATGAGTAATTACCTCTTTGACCTTGTATCTAATGAGGAAAAACTGCATAGCAAATCTCCTTTGGTTCTGGCTTCGGTCAAAAGCTGTACAGAAATAGACATTTCAGTGAGTCCTTTTCACCTTCTCAGCGAGGAAAGAGGAGAGAACATTTGAGAAACATGATAGAAGGGAACAAATTAAAGTGTCTCTCAAACCTGAGTGTGCATAAAATCACTTGAAGAGCTTGTTAAAATGCAGATTCCCAGTCCCCAACAATCAGTGATTCTGTTTGAGTAGTAGTTCTGGGGTAGGTCCCGAGGATCTGTACGTTTAACAAGCCCTCTGCGTTTCTGCTGCCGGTGGTTTAAAGGCCAATGGGAAATAGGAGTTTACAAAAAGCTGCCTTTTTGGTAATACATATAAATGCTTCTTCCGGATTCTCAACATACCCAAGGGCTCTTCAACCACTTTGGACAGGGAATAGAAAATGGAGAAAATCTAAGTTTGGAGGCAAATTTCAAGGACCACCACAGAGTCAAAGGATAGTAGGGAGAAAGCAGCTCATGCACAAGGGGAGACAGCTGGGGCGCTAAGGGCTCCGGCATCAGAAAGGCATTCAGGTGGGGAGGCCAGATCTGGGTTGGACTAGAGACACTTCTCAACTAGAGCAGATTCTCTGTGGTGGGCAACAGAGAGAATAATGTCCCAGCTGCTCTCCTGGAAGTCACATGTAATAATCCTGCGCTTCTTAAATGCAAACGCCTCTAATCAAGCTGTGAAAAACATACCAACTTTGGTCTGCTATTGTTGGCCAAAGGCTAATTTGGTCACATCCTGGGGCTTCCATTCTCACACTCTTGTTAGAAACAAACTGCTTCAAGTTTAGGAAATGTGAGCCTCAGGAAGTCTACTTAGAAACACACACTGGCCTCTCTGTGAGGCCGAGCAAGAGAGCAGGGAGCCACCAGAAGCCTAATTTCTATAGTAGAGCCATTAAATAGATTGTAGACTTCCAGCATCCATTCTCTCCATTGGAATCAGCAATAATCAACAGAATACAAAGTGTAATAAGCCATAGCAGTGTAAACACAGCACAGTTTGTCTTCTCATTCATTACCTCATTTGTTTATTCATCATTTATTCTTTCATTCCAAAAATATGTAAACCCCAGCATGGGTGTTAGCTTACTTCCCTCATAAGCAGTATCTAAGACAAAGAATGGGTTACAAGTAGTGGTTTTGGAGGTGACCCCAAGGAACAGAAGTGAGGATATGTAATGACAGGGAAAAGGAAAGAGGAAAAGCCAGTGGATGTAAGAGCATATTGTAAAGACTATCACCGTGGTCAGTGGGACCTCTGTTCTGCTGGAGCTCTGAGAAGCATCATTCTGTTTCCCGACGTTGTCTCCTGAGGGATGTGAGGATGAAGCAATTATCTGCAAAGGTTCTAGTCCTCCCGGTGAAAAGTTTAACTGTGATTGTTAAGTCATTAAGCTACTAAACTCCACACACCTGGAGGCAAAAGAAGCCCCACCCTCCGCCCCCTTCCGGGGTCCAAGGACAAAGAGGAATCTGGGCAGAGAACAAGGTGAGAGGCTGTCCACCTGTAACCCGACTAATGTGAGTATGCTCCTTCGTGAGTTACTGACTGAGACTGCATCAGATGGAACTGTCCCCAAAAGTAATCTTTATTTGCAGCAAATAAGGAGATCACAGGATTAACTTCCAAAGCCCTGGGCCCTTAATCGGTCATGAATGGGCTCTTTTTATTTAGGGTTTAGGGTGAATATTCAGAAAGGGGAGCCTTGTCATCCCATGTAAAGGCAGAAGGAGGTTGTGCAGGAGTACTTAGAAAACAAGCCTATACACGCATTGTATGTTATGATAGTGAAGGGGTGCTCCTCTTAGAGATTGGAGACTTCAACTACCTTCCTTCCTTCCTTCCTTCCTTCCTTCCTTCCTTCCTTCCTTCCTTCCTTCCTTCCTTTTCTCTCTCAGGCTTGCTTCCTGGCAGTCACTTAGTATTAATGATTTGAAACATCTGTTCTCACCTCTACCTCTGCACAGATAAGCATCCAAAACAACCACAGGAATTATAAATTTGTTTGTTTCTAATGATGATAACAATAACATATAACTAACAGTAAATATCATGTACCAAACACTGTTCTGAGGGTTTTATACATATTAATTATTTTTCTACTTTCAACACCTTTATGATGTTATATTTTCCCATTTTAAAGAGGGGAAAAGTGAAGCACTAAGTTATGTCACTTACCAGATCACACATCTAATAAGCAGTGGAACAGGGACCAGAGATACAAAAGGTCTGGCTCCAGAGGCTGTGGTCTTGGTCACTGGGTCCTGCTCAGGATTTCTCAGCTTTCCATCTATGGTCAATCCCCCTTGTCAATGTACCTCTGACACTCTAGAAGGTACACATACCTCATTGCAACGTCTGCATTCAAAACACCCCTTCATTTTCTTTGTTTTCCTAGGGCTAAATCCTCTTCCCTTGACACTTTCTCACAGGAAGAAATTTCCATCCATCTGATTAATTTATTTTCGAGAACCAAGTCATGATTATACTTGTAGCAGTCCATGTAGCAATTTCCTGCATCTATTCACCTAATCACTACCCCTTGATCCAAGCAACTTGTTAATTTTCCGTTGTGGTCTATATTTTACCAACCTCCGATAATGCTTTTCTCCCAAGGCAGTAACCTTTCAGACTTCAGCAGTATTTTGAACACAGCATAATCACCAAGTCATGGTCTTTAATTGAACTGAAATGCCTAGACATCAGGCATCATTTCATTTCTCTTTCGCTATCATTTGGTTGTTACAGCTAGCTTGTCACAGCCAGGGACAGTGTCAAATTGCTCTCAAATTTACGGCTTTACCTTTACAGATAACCACTCTACCTCCTTGCTCTTTGCCTCAGACATTTTCATTTTGTGCATACCTAAGAGAGTTATTAAAGACTTTCCAACATTTGGAAAAGTTGAGTGCTGACTGGAATTTAATTCCGTTTGAAGAAAAATCAGTCGACAGGGATGACAAAAGTGCATTGTATTTCAGACCTCTGTCTATGGAGGTTTCAGAAAAAAAAAAGATTATTTTCCTCTTGATAATAGCAATAATCATGAACATTCACTGCTGCTTATTATATGCCAAACACTGCCAAATGCTTTTCATGCATTACTTCATTTTTTAAAGATGAGGAGGGGCGCCTATGTGGCTCAATCGGTTAAGCGGCCGATTTCAGCTCAGGTCATGATCTCGCGGTCCATGAGTTCGAGCCCCGTGTCAGGCTCTGTGCTGACCGCTCAGAGCTTGGAGCCTGTTTCGGATTCTGTGTCTCCCTCTCTCTCTGACCCTCCCCTGTTCATGCTCTGTCTCTCTCTGTCTCAAAAATAAATAAACGTTAAAAAAAAATTAAAAAAATAAATAAATAAAGATGAGGAAACTGAGGCTCAGAGATGTCAAGTACCTTGTTTACCATCACACAGCTGTAGTCATTCCAGAGTCTATGCCTTAATCAGACTTGAAGATTCTGATCTTCTTTGTCCATTACTTGGGCAATTAATACTTGGGCAGTTACATACTTCAGTATGTAATGAATATGAGAAAATACCTTGAAAAAGAAAAGATTACCATGTTCACAAGTGATCTTAGCTTTGGAATTTCACAATTGAACTGCACAGATATTCTCTTCCTTGTCAGCTAGTGGACTTACTACATCTGTTCTCTGAATGTTACCAGCAGAGGTATTGACATCTACTACCCTTTTTTTTTTATTCATTGTTGTTTAAATGTTTATTTTTGAGAGAGAAAGAGAGAGAACATAGGTGGGGGAAGGACAGAGAAAGAGAGAGGGAAACACAGAATCCGAAGTAGCCTCCAGACTCTGCACAGAGCCCGACTCAGGGCCTGAACTCATGACATGGGACTCTAAGTTATGAACTCTGAGATCATGACCTGAGCAAAAGTCAGACACCTAACCAACTGAGCCACCCAAACGCCCCAGAATTCTACTACCCTTTAGCATCCGGCTACAAGTGATAGATGACTAGTACTAATACTAGAGTTAAAGTTAATAATTTTTATCAGTTCCCCTAACAAGAAGATTATAGGTAGAATGGGCTCCATGTATAGGACCTAAAGGGTTAAGATTCACTTTGTTACTTTTTGTTCCTTTTGGATTCTCTATTAGCTTTTTCCTCAGGATTGCATCCTGTAGAAACTAGGGCAAATACTTCTTCCTCTTCCCTCCTCTTCCTCCTCCTCCTTCTTCTTCTTCTTTTCTTTTCTTTTTTTTTCTTTTTTTTGGATCCAGCAGCAAAAGAAAGAAAAACAAAGCTAAACAAAACACTTGCTCAATTATAAGTGACCGTTTTTTCCTTTAGCCCACTGGGCCAGCCTCAGTCATGTGCCCGCCCTGGGGAAGAAAAAAAAAAGCACATGATCCCAATCAGTCCATAAAAAAACCAAAACAAGCAATAAAACCTTCCTGATAAAATCTAACATTCATTTGTTATAAAACAGTATATTCAGACATTAATCATAAAAAGCCCTTCCTTTGCTTGACAAAATGAGTCTATCCATAATTTATAGCAGGAAATAATAACCATTCTACTGGTAAAACTTCAGGAGCATTCTCAATAAAGTTAAGGTTACACTAAAGGTCCCAAACCATATAATAAAAGAAGAAAAAGAAATAGGAGTCACGATAATTGAAAAGTTAAAAGCAAGTGTAACATTACCTTTAGGATATATTATGTACACAGAAAGCAAAAGAATGTCTGTAAATGATTAGTGCTAATAAGAGAATTCTAAATAAGTTATGGATTTCCACTTAACACATAAAAAATAAGAGCTTTCATATATACCTACAATAAAGAGATATAATGGAAAATATTCATAGTGGCAATAAATATATAATGCACTTAGGAATAATTTTAACAAATGAGATGAAAAAACATCCTCAGCTCATTATGGACGAACATGAAACATCTAAATGATCTAAATGAATGACGATATAGGCAAATACGTGATGCCAGATGGAAAGTCATAATGTCCAAGATATGCATGTTGTGCAAATTAAGTTATAAATTCAATGCCATATCAATTTTAAAAATCTCAACAAACCTAAACATGAACTTAACTGACCCTGAAATTTACATAAAACAAAAGTCATTATGAAAGTGAAAACTTTTTAACTTTAGGGAGAGAATATATTTGTCATAATATATATGTAATATATATTATGACAAATATATTTGACATATATATATGTATATGTATGTGATATATATGACAAAGGGTTAGTATGCTAAACATGAAAAAAAAATCCTCTAAGTCAGTCTAAGAAAAAAAAAAATTAAAACAACCTTTTTAACCACTGGAAAATAGACAAAGGATATGAACACATAACGCACAGATTAGGAGCCCTAAGTGACTGACATATGATGAGATTCCCAGCTTCCTTAATGATCAAAGAAATGCAAAATTAAAACACTAATGAGCCACCATGTCAAATCCATCAGACTGGCAAAAACGTTGACATGCCAAACATAGGCAAGTACCTAGGGAAACAGGGACTCATAAATCATAGATGGTGAATATACATTTGCATAGCTGCTTAGAAGAGCAATTATGTCTTTGAACTGTTTTGAAAAGCAACAATATGTGGCAAACATACCAAGTCTGCTTTTAGATATATTGCAGAGAAACTCTTACACGTGTACTTCCAGAGGTTAAGTATCACATTGCTAACTGCAACATTGATTGTAATTAAAAGAGATAAACGAAATGGGGTACATTATGATACTTGTATAGCAGTTAAAATGAAATGAGATTTAAATACAATCACTGAAGGTCAGATCCCAAACAAATATTTCGTGAAAAGATATAGCTAGCATGGTATAATTTGTGAAATTTTCAATACCAACATACCCCAAATACATATTATTATGGATAAACATATGTAATAAACACAGACTTGAAGAATACATACAAAATACAGGACAATCGTTGTTTTAGGAGAAGAGAGAGAAATGGGACTTCTTGTATTAAGATTATACCTAAAGCAAAAATAACAGACGTTTAATATTTATTAGTCTTGGTGATCGAATCATGGCTATGCATTAAGCCATCCTCTGTATGTTTCTGTATCTTTAAATCTGTTTCAACATGTTTTAAAAGTGCTAAATATTTTTAATGTGATGATTATAGGCTCAAGACAAAACAAAAGACCATAAAATGAAATATCTACCTTTTCTCTCATTCCTTTTCCCCCCATAGCTACATGCATGTTGTAACTCCTAATATAGCTTAAACTTTATCTCATGTTGGATCTGGAGGCTTATAAAAATAATTGCATCTATCATATAATGCCTCCATCTTTTCCAAAATCAATGAAAAAGAAAGTGAGCAAGAAAGCTAACAAAGCGAGCAAGCTGCCTAAGAACCATTGTTTTACAAACTATTACTTCCAAGGGCCATTATCTCTGCTTTTGTTTAATTTACCATTAAGGTTGAGTTCTATGATGCAATAGAAATGTACTTGGTAATTTTAAAAGCCCCAGGATGTCCCAGATTTTTGTTTTTTAGGTAGGCTCCACACCCAGCATGGAGCCTAGGCAAGGCTTGAGCTCAAGACCCTGAAATCAAGAGCTGAGCTGAGATCAAGTCAGATGGTCGACTGACTGAGCCACCCAGGCACTCCATCTCAGATTTTTTTTTAAGGCTTGTATTTTACATATGGGAATCAACACAACATCATTAGCCTCTCAGAAAACCTCCAAAGCATCTATGTCCAAAGAGCCCCTTGGGCCGCATCTTTACTCCTAATTTCACTTTATCTAAGAAAGATTCTTTTCAGGAAAGGCAAAATCACTTAGATGGAATTTGTGTGTATTCTCTCTCTAAAAATCACACTACTTTGAACTTGATGGCATTTGTATCCAGTCACAGTCCAAAAACCAGGGCAGAGCAAGTCCTTGAAACAGGATTCACCCAGAAACAATGAAATTTATGACACAGCAAAGCCTGCAGAAGATACACTTAAATCCTTCCAATGGCTGCAAATGCCTAACTTAATCAGTCTGTATCCATACCATGAAAATTGTTTTTGTAGTTTTTAAATTTTGGAATAGTTTCAGACTTATAGAAAGTTGCAAGAATACTACAAAGAATCCCTGAACATTTTACCTACACACACACACACACACACACACACACACACACACACACACACAGTACAGACTATTATAAATTTTCAGAGCCATTTGGCAGTAACTTTTGCACATATGATACCATTTTAACCCTAAATACTTCAATGTGTACTTGCTAAGATCAAGGATGTTTATTTACATAATCACAGTAAAAATATTAATATTAGGAAAGTGGCACTGATATAATATTATTTAATCTATAAGCTTTGTTAATATTTTGCCGATATTTGTTCTCTGTAGGAAAAAATAAAAAATAAAAAGAAGCCTGGTATAGAGCCCAACCCAGTACCACACATTCCATTCAATTACCAGACTGTTTAACCTCCTTTGATCTGCACAAGTTATGATTTTGTTTTCCACTACTTTAATTTTTTTTTTTTTTAACTTTGAACAGTACAGGCCAATTATTTGGTAAAAATCTTTCTTGACTTGAGTTTATCTGGTGTTTCCTTGTGATTATATCAAGGTCATGCATTTGGGGCAGGAATATCAATATCTCAGTCCCTGCTCTGTCATTGTTTCTCTTCTCCTACCTTTGCTCAGCCCTTTATTTTCAGCATCTCTGAATAGTCTGGTTCAGATGTGCCCCTTTTATAAAGTGTATAGTTGGATCGTGCTTTTTGAGATAAATTATAAATTGTTTTTCTTTTAACAAATGAATTAAGCTCATTCATATTTACTTATATTACTGACACTGTTGGTGTCACCTTGTCATTTTACCTTATGTTATAAATACCATGCTTATAGTATTTTCTTTGTATTTTCTCAGCATTTGCTCACCCTGAGTTTGAAATGATTAGCTCTTTTGTCTTGATATTTGTAAGCTATCTTGGCTGAATATCCTTAGAGCACACATTCTTTTCTTGAGTTTCTTGAATATGCTGCTTCATCATTGCTTGATCCCTGAGTCTCTTGTCCTTTTAAGTCATTAAATCCTTTTGTTGTATGACACTGGGAAATTTCTCAACTTTAAAGTCCAGAAGTTTCACTAGGATATGCCTCAGATTTGATCATCCTGTGGTAATTTTCTTAGGTACCCAGAGAGCCCTTTTAATATGTAGATGCAAGTTTCCTTTTATTTCTGGAAAATTGCCTTAGATTTTTATTTAAATATTTGTCCTGTTCCATTGTTTTCTTTTTCTCCTTTCAGAACTTCAATTATTCGAATGTTGAATTTTCTTGATCTGTTTCCCATTCTCATCCCTTTCTTTCTGACCCTTTTTCTTTCTTTATCTTGTTTTCATTCTCTTAGTTATTGTTCTGCTCCTCTTCATTGACACTTAAATTTTTATTTAATGTTTTCTTCATTGAGCAACTTGTAATTTAGTCTCTCTCTCTTTTTTTCCTTTTTTATATTTCTTCCCTGAATGAAATACTCATTTCTTTTTTCTGTTTTTTTTCTTTTCCATTTCTGTTCTTAGAAAAGTGATCAAAGCACTTCTTTATATTGTTATATATTTAATTTATTTGAGAATTAACTAATTCAGTAGAGTTATATGACAGTATTCTTTGGTTTGTGGTTGCCTTTCAGAGATAATTTTTATCAAGTAAAATCAAGTTTTTGTTCTAATTCTTTATTTTCTTCTTCATGTAGATGAAGATTGCTTGCATTTTTGCATTTAATAACCAGGGATGATGATTTGGGAGGTAAACAAGATGCCTAGTTCTGTATCACCCTCCATTGTCAGCGTAACAATGGAAATGGCTTTTTAGTGTTGAAGCAAAGTGGAAAACAGTGTGTCTTAAGATAATTTATATTTGTATTTATCTTAGAAGGTTCTAACATTTTCCTTCTTGCTTCTTTCACTGTGAAGTTTCCAAAAAGCTCTCTCCCCTTGCTTTTACTGTCATTTCCCCAGAAGTGTGGCCCCAAGGTTCTCTGTTTTCTCTATTGTCTCTTCTGCAGAGTTTTTCCACACTTTGCTCTCTGGAAATCTTGGAGCAGGAAGTTGAGAAATAGTTCCATCGCAGACTGGTATTTATTTTCCCACCCACTGGTAAATGGAACGGTGTATTTCACTATAACATGGAGTCATTCCAAAGAGTGGGATTGGTGTGGTTTTCATTTTTAGTTTTGTTGATTTGCATAGATTTTACAGCATGTGTTGAGATGTCCACCTATTGGTGGCTACCATTCCTTGACCTACCTCCTTGAATTCCTGATTCCTTCAAATCCCCACATCAATAATAAAAAAAATAATAATAATAGAGTTTAACTATACCCAAGTACTTTTCACACATAGTATTATGCATTGGGTTTTATAGTCTTTTAACCTGGAATTGTCAACCTTAACTCAGGGATGTAATATCCAATGTTACTAAAATAATAAACAATCTTTATTTGTCCCCATCGCTAAATGTTCCTCTCTCGGCTCCCAATCATACCTCCTCTGACCCTTCATTACCCAGACCTGAGATGTTTCTAAAACAAAGAAGCTATGTACAAGGTGCTCACCGAAAGTTTTCTAGGAATATTTGAAGACATCTTTATGGGAATATCCAGGGAAGTTCCCAGTCAGCTTCAGTATTACTCGGCACATTTTACAGAAAATCCACATAATCTCAAGTTGTAAAATATGTCATTTCTAGAGACTGAAAACCATTAAACCCAGACTCATATCCTGAAGAAAATACCATGAGACTAAAAAGGCGTTTGGCTGGTCTCCTTGAGTTCATATGTTTCATGCTCCATTCTTAGCACTGTTAATTTCCCTCTTTTAACGGATAATATCCATACTCCACCCACATTCCCTCAATATGCACCATTCCCACGGGCACCAATGGTTTCTTACTACAATCATCCACAATTCTCTTACTGAGTTTTTTTTTTTTTCTCTAGCCTTAGGAACTGGAGTGCAGCCCTTTCCTAGTACAGACCCAAAATGTTTAGTCACAGGAGAAACTCTCAGCCAGTGGTATATGGGAGTTGGGAGTTGGTGAACAAATATCCTTGCATGGAACAACTCTGAGGAATATTCTATAGAGCATCTCAGAGGTCCCCATCAGTGAACCCTACTTGTGTACAGTGATAAGATGTCCTTCCTTGGCTCACATCCTCATTCCTCAATTGGTACTTTCTGGGATTATTTCTCACAGAAACTTTTCTCACTCAAATCAGGATCTTCTTAGGGGGAACCCAACCTCTGACATACTTCCATGAATCTATAAAAATGTATATTTTATATTCCTTTCCTAGGGGCTACTGTCCAACAGTGAAGATCCAAAAGAGTCATTTTTGCCTTCTGTGATATCAAGTTCAGTGAAAAGAATGTCAGTCTAGACTGTCTGGATTTCTGGCTGTTTAGCTCCAGGGACTTCAATTCCTGTGGAGGTTTCCAAAATCCTTGGAAGCAGTGAGGGTAGAACTTATGTGGAACTGATTAAACTGAACTGAAGTAAACATCTCAGGGCAGCTTCAGATGGAAGCATAGTTAGAATCTCGTCCTTGGTAATATGTGCCCGCTGTGAATCTTTTACCCAGGAAACACCAGTCTGAACTCTGACACTAAGTAGTTAGGTAGTTTGGGAAAACTCATTTCTCATCTCTAAACTTCAGTTTTCTACTCAGTAGAACGAGCTGCTGAAATAGATGCTTTCCAAGCATTTCTTCACCCATAGTGCTTCTTGAGTCCATGGTTCTAAATAGGTCTCTGAAATCCATCACATATCACATATAAATTTTTTCCCAATTTTTTTTCTTGGAAGTGCAATTATCAAGAGTGTCCTTTCCAAACACTTATCTTTGAATTCCGATTTAGTTCTTATTCTTCCAGCCACACCTCATTTTTTCACTGGTTCGTTTCTGAATTATGGTGGCTTACACAATACTAAAATGCTCTCCCTATCATTAAGCTGAGATTTTATTCTCTGGTGATACTCTCTTCACCCAGCCACCCCAAAACATTTTGGTACTTTTTGATTTCTGAAAACAAAAAGAGATCAGAGAAACCCTTCATTATATCAATCTCAATGCATGGGCTAAATCTTCTCTAGTTACATAACAAGTGTCACATAGAGGAAAGGGTTTGTCAACGATAATTAAAGTTGTTTTCAGAACTGAGAAGCTGAACTTTGAAACCATTTCCTTTTGAGTGGAACATATTGATCCAAGGGAGGATCTGACATAGAACGAAGTGAAAGGAATCAAACTGAGCTGGTGGAAAGAAAATGAATTAAATTTGAAAATTCAGGAGAGGGCACACACACTAGATCTTGAGAAGGAATAGGGGCAAACAAGAATAGAAAAAGGCAGGGTAGTGGAATGGTTTGCATTCTTTTAACTCACAAGTAAAAAGAGCTAACTAGTTAGTAGAAATCAGACCAAACAATTTAAGGACTCCTATTAAAAAGCACCACACTTTCTCCACACACAGTTGCCCTGGAAGTTGAACCCTCACCTTATGGCCACAGATTAAAAAGAGGAAAATTACGTAAAATGAAGCAAAGCATTAATTCCCCACGAGATCTCCTCGATGAAGCTCTGGGGAAGGGTTTGGGGAGGAATTTATAACGCAGACAAAGAAGGACGCAATCAAGAAGACTATAAATGTAAACATGTCTATTTGAGCCTTGTATAGTCAAACAGAGAAAGGGAGCTTTTTTGCTTCATCTACTGATCACATGGGTTTTAGGTAATAAAGAACATGTTTGCTATCCACAGTGTCTGAACTTGGTCTACTCATCTACTTGCTTCTTGCTTCTTGGAAACAAACATCAGAAATCAGGAACCCGAGATCAGAGAAGCTGAATGTCATTTTCCATGTGGGGAGGAGGTTTGGGACAATCAAAGCCTGCTGCCTGGGTCAATGTCTGCACTTTTGCCTTCATCCTGGGGGTGGGCCAGGGAGTCAGTACAGTGATTCAGCAATTACCTTCATAATCTGAAAAGTATAAGCTAAGTATAAGATTTCTTTCTCTGGAATTGGACACTAAAAAGTCACGCTAAGAAAAGGAGCAAGGCTAAAAGCAAAAGGTGAACAGATTTCAGCCAGATTGGAATGGCTTTCCCGGTTCGGCATGGCAGCTCATAATTCTCAGACCTACTTGACCACAGAGAACGCTCCAGCAGTCACAGCTGACCTGAGTCGCACATACAGTCCACTGAAGGCACTTGCTGGCCAATTTGGCTGGTTACAGGCAGAGGCATTGCCAACATCTGCACAAGCAGAAAAGGAAAAATATAACAAGGAAGGGAAATCGGGACCTAGGTTAAAATCAGTTTTCCACTGTACCAGAAAATTTAATTTACTTGTGTCCATAAATCTGGGCAAGTGCAATCTTTGAGCAAGCTGATAGCTAATGAGAGTCATCTTTGTGTAGTAGCTAAAATACAGATTTTTAAAAGGTCAAGCAGACCTAGATTCAATTTTTGGTTCAGTCACCTACTAGCTAGCTGTGTGATCTTAGAAGAAGTTATTTGATCTCTCTGAAACTTGACTTCCTTTCCAAGTATGATGAGGATAATAACGCTTCCCTTGCTGGGATTGATCAGGGAATGAATTTAAGGCACCTATAGAGCACGGATTCATTAAGTGGTACCAGTGGTGCTAGCAGGAATGATATTAATGGATGTGTTAATGTTGGAAATTGTTGTTTTTATTTCTATTATTATGAGGATGTCATTTGCACACTTTCCCCAATGAACATACTAGCCCTTTCATGGATATAAAGACAGTTGTGATATTGGTGGGTTTTTTTCTCTCTCAGTGTGGAGGGAAGGAGAAGGAAGAAACTTAAAATCTGGGGTACCTGGGTGGCTCAGTCAGTTAAGCATCCAACTTTGACTCAGGTCATGATCTCGGGGTTCGAGCACCGCATCGGGCTCTGTGCTGACAGCTCAGAGCCTGGAACCTGTTTCGGATCCTGTGTCTCCCTCTCTCTCTGCCCCTCCCCCACTCACATTGTCTTTCTCTCTCTCTCAAAAATAAATAAACATTTAAAAAATTTAAAAAAAAGAAACCTAAAATCCAACGTTTTCAGGATTCTCAGAGAACAGTTGTCTAGGTACCTTACGTTGAATCTGGATTCTTAACCATCTAAGATTGAAAGTTTCCCAAGACAAATTCAATCTTCAGTGCAGGTAGAAAGAAAGACTGGGAGATGGTATTTTGGTCTTTCTGCCAGGGTCTTCCTGTAAATCCAGACCTGAAACAAAGAAACACAATGTAATTTTACATCATGCTCCAAAGAGATCATGCTCCAGATTCTAATTACTGTTGAGTATCTTAAGAAATAAGTTAACATTTCATTTAATGGTAGCGTTAGCTTCTGTAGTAAAGTAAACATAAAATACCATAGCTGGTGCCTTATAAGCAACCTAAAAAGGAAAGAGAAACCAGCCAAAACGTGGGGTGGGGGCAGGAATAGACAAAATCCTGACCTCAACAGTAGCTGAAAGATAGGGACCAATACACAAAATTCAGGTTCCATTCCAGGAGACTAGAAAACCAAATGGCTCCATCCATTGTGTGAGGAGCAGGTCATCGAGCCTCCATGGCACTGAGAATAATGGGACATCATAACAGAGTCAGGCTGTCCAAAGGAATTTGTGTGAAAGTAAGGTAGGGAAGAACAGAAACTGAGCCCAACCCAATCCCTGGGATACAAGACTGAATGTAATGAAACTGCCAAGCAGGCTTCATTCTGCAGGAAAGAATACAGTGATGAGCTGAAAAATGAGAGCCAGCAATGTGGTGTTAATCTGTACCGGCATTATTCAGGGACACCCGGGAACGGTGCCCAGAGAGTGAACACATGGAGACATGCAGTCTCAGTGCGGGAGCAGAAGAAACATGATACACAAAGGTGCCCTGTTCCTGGTTCCAAAAAACAGATGATGTAACTCACAGCTAGCTGAACCCACCACACAAACAGCGAAGGTGGAGCCGGGCCAGGGCAGAGGCTCACATTAAGCTAAACATGACTCACTTGTGCATTCAGGTGCATCTCATACTTTCTCATTTTGATAGTTCTCTAATGGCAAGGAGAAGGAAACATTTTCCTCTGTAATGATATTCCAGAATCTAGAACATTAGACTGAATAGTTTACATTGACTTATGAGTCTCTTTGGATGCTATTTGGCTATTCATGATAGAAAAGTACACTTCAAACCTGCAATGTATAATGAGGCACAACTCTCTGTCTTCCAAGTATACTAAAAAAAGAAAATGATCATAGCATAGCTGGGGCAGGCCTTTACCAGTGTTGAGCTACTGCAAAGTTATTTGGGGGTTTAAACTGGAAAGGAAATTTCTTCTTGCTATCACTCTAACTCCACTGGCATTCCAGAGAGACGTGAGGAAATGGTAAGTTGTAAAACTGAATTTTACCAAGCATGTTAGAATTTTGTTATCTAAATGAGTGTTTCTTTGTCCAAAGCAGCTACTTTGAAAAGCTCTTGGCTACTTTAGGAAAGCTACCAGGATGGAAGGTGTCAATCATTTCTTCCTATTCACAGCTCTTCCCTGAGAACCTTCATGTCCACAGTCTGGGGACGTGCAGCCTTTAGAAATGTGAGGTTTCTCTCTGCTTCCTGGCTCTAGGGACGTGAAATGCAAAACTCTGTCTAGAGTTAGAAATATGGCAAGATAAAGCCAGTCCATCTCAGAATCTGCTTACTGAGGAACCCAAACTATGACATGGGAAATTGAAAGAAGCCTTATTAGATATGGCTAAAATTTAACCATGTTAACCAAAAAATTCCTTGGCAGTTTCAAAGTAGGCTTTTAGATAGATTTGGGCCTTATAGCTCATATGACTTTATTTCATAAATTTTTTCTACATAGAACCGCAATGGCAAAGGATAGTTTTACTATAAGCAAAAAAAGTCTAGAAAAAATTTTTCTTACCTTTAAAAAGCATTTGGCTTTGAATTTATTTGCACTATATTAACATATATTTATTTATTGTCACATTACATAATATTTTTATAATGTTGCTATTTAAATTTCTTAACTTTCCCCCCAAATCTCAAGCAAAATAAACGGCACCCCCATTCCCAGGAAAATTGTCCTGTGGGTTTTGCATATATTTTCACCACTGGGTACTGCCCCAAAAAATTATCTGAGGTTTCTTGGCACTCCTGAAGAGGGAGGGGCAAAGAGAATAGAGAAAATAAAAGGAAGGTAGTGAACAATAAACATATCACACTAAGAAGTCACAATTTCATCTTGTAAGATTAGGCCATGCAGTCATTATTTTCCATTATGTTCTAGAGTCAAGGTGGCACAGTCTAAACTCAGAGCAGAAGGGTGATGGTATGTCCTTGCCTTTGTTTCTTCCCTAGTATCTGGATACCAGATGTGGAACGATGGGTAAAAAGGGTCAGTATTGTCAATTGTGGGGAGATCTCACTCTATGCATCACAAAGCTCAAAGCTTGCTGTCAGTATCAACCCAAATCAATCAGTTGTGCTTTTTTCTTCTACTCATTCTAGGGAGTCTGTCCTGGAAGTGAAAGCAACTGAGATAAAACCTATCATGAAAAAAATAATCCTAGAGGGAGGGCCATGTGAAGACAAAAAAAGCAAAAAGAAGTAAGGCTTCTGCTTTGCGTCTGATCTTAATCCTTTATATCAGAGGATACTGTAGAGAAAGTGACAGCTCCTGGAGCTGTTCTGAAAAGTGCATCACTTTAGAAAAAAATTGTCAATCAACTAATTCTTAATTGATGAAATATTTGAATAACATCTTCATGTTACTTTTCTATTGTCCAGCATTGATCTCATTTGTGATGATTTTGAATATTTATTAAACCCTAAACAAGTATTGGGCTTCTCAGAGTTGCTTTCATAGTTCTCAAGACAGGCATGAAAAAGATTTCCCTTTACAACCTACAGGGATGGGAAGATTGGACACAATAGTCACATTCTTTGAAAGACTAAGTAAGAGAAACAGAGGCACTATAGTAATTATTAATAATGAATTTTAAATAGTATATATTAGCATTTATCTTTTTATAATTACAACTTTGTTGATAATCTTAGTGAGTTGTGGTTCTTTTCATTGTTCAGACCATCATCTTGGACTGAAAATATAAATTTATCCCTTCGAGATCTTTTTGGCAATTTCATGACCTGTGGCAGGTGCTAAATCATTTGACACCCAAGGAAAATAAACAACTCTCAAGAGAGGATCAGACCCTCTGGTGTCAGAACTCTACTCACCCTCTTCCAACCCTACCCAGTTGGAATGCCTCTTTGAGTTCTCTTGATTTAGAAATATTCTCCCCAAAGGAATCTTGGGCCTTGAATTTCCCATAATTACCTCATCTCTTTGGAAGTATTCCTAGTTTTAAGAAAGCTTAGTGTGTGATATTTCTTTTTTTTAATGTTTTTTTTTTTTTAATTTTTGAGAGAAAGAGAGACAGAGTGTGAGTGGGGGAGAGTCAGAGAGAGAGGAAGACACAGGATCTGAAGCAGGATCCTGGCTCTGAGACATCAGCACAGAGCCCAATGCAGGCTCGAACCCATGGACTAAACAGCAAGATCGTGACCTGGGCTTAAATCAAGAGTCAGACACTTAACTGACTGAGCTATGCAGGTGCCCCAGTATGTGATATTTCTTATTATACAGTTATGGAATTTATAAAATAAAATTCTTGTCGGTGGGAAGAATAGGCTTCTACCTCCCTGGCTTTTAGCAGGAAGGGAAGCAAAGGGGTTATCAGAACTACCCTGTGGGTTTTTAAAAGTACTCCTGCTATGACAACCAAAGACAATGAGAGATATTTTATTGCATCCGTGTATAAAGAAAAAAAAAAAGCCTCGAAAGAATATGTTAGGGACAATTAAGAAAATTTGAGTATGGACTGTATATTAGAAAATACGATTTATCAAGGTTAAATTCCTGGAGTGTGATAATGGTATTATTGTAATGGAGGATAATATCATTTTCAGGTGACACATGTTTAATTATTTTGGTGGTCGGGTAAACTGTCAAGACATCTATATTTTACATTCCAGTGACTTTCCTTGTCATTTCATTGAAATAGAAATACTTCCAAAAGCTCAGGAATATCTGATTCTTTAAAAGAAACTGCCATCTGATGCCAAGAGCAACCTGGTACTGTCAGAAATTTGTGTGAGGGGCACCTGGGTGGCTCAGTCGTTGAGCGTCCGACTTCGGCTCAGGTCGCGATATCGCGGTCCGTTGAGTTCGAGCCCCGCGTCGGGCTCTGTGCTGACCGCTCAGAGCCTGGAGCCTGTTTCAGATTCTGTGTCTCCCTCTCTCTCTGACCCTCCCCCGTTCATGCTCTGTCTCTCTCTGTCTCAAAAATAAATTAAAAAACGTTAAAAAAAAAAAATTTGCGTGAAATGGGTAAGATATAATTTAAAGAAGAAGGTCTTTGCACTAACCTCTCGATTCATGATGGAGGGAAAAGGATAGGAGAGGCCAGTCTAGGGAAAATGGCAATGGAATCTAGTTATGGGATGCCTACAATTTATCCTTGAGCTGTGGTTCTGAAGAATCTAAATGACTCTTAGAAAGATTGAGGGAGAAGAAGAGGCAAAATAAGTGATCCTTAAACGCATGTTGGAAGGCAAAGAGAGAGTTCAAAGGGGTCTCTGAGATCCATTAGACAATGACTAAACTCACTTAACAGGCATAGAGAAAAATTACACTTTTTTTTTTCCCAACAGCAGACATGTGGAGGTCTCCCCAAAGGACCTAGTTCTCTTTTTGTTGCAGTGAAGCAGCTCCAAATACTTGCAATTCTTTGACTCATTTTATTAAAGAAGTATATACCTACCAAGCTTTGTCAACACACAGCAGCATGATAGCAAATCACCTTCATATGCATAACTGTGTGCCATGTTCCATCCTAAGTTTCGTTTTTCTGCCTGTTCCTTTTATTCATTTTGAGTAATACCAGCCACCATTTATTGTAAACCTGTCATGTCAGTCATGGTGTTTGGTATTTTTTATAACTATCTTACCAACAACTCTAGTGCTATTCTATGATGTAGGGATTGCTATTTCACATTTTATAGCTGAGGAAACAGAAGATTTGAAAGATGAAGTCGCTCTACGGAAGTCCACCTATGTGAGGAAAAGTCTACCTGTGTGGGGGAAAATGTGGGGCTAGGACTGCTGTCTGCACTCTTCCCCACTAATCTTGCTTCTTCCTGTGTGAATGCTTAGACTCCCATGTGTCCAAGCCCGTCAGCAAACACGCACATACCTTGCATGGCATCGCTTCCTTGCCCTGTGTCATGGCTGCCCACAGTCTGCGTCTGACAGCACCTTAGAGAAGCTCCCAGCTACTCAGAGATAAGTATTCAGGAAATAAAATGACTCACTTTCACATAGGTAGTTGAGATCCTGTCTTTGGAGGATACAGCAGGTTAGGAAAATCAATGCCTTAGTACAGGCGGCCCTTCTCCACATCTGCCTGCCCATAGCCAGCTCTATTAATCTTCTCTACATAATCATATCTGATATGCTTTTCTGCTCTTTCAATTAAGGAGACTCAATCGATGATAATTATAATTCTCTAATTAGTTTCTTAATGATATTTTCATAGAGGAGTACAAACCCTGGGCACACTTTTCAATAGTTAGAAATATTTTCCCAGATAAACTCGTATGCCTTACCTGCCCTTATATATTCCTGCATGATATTTTGAGTACTAATTGAGTCATCAGTTCAAGTTTATCCACATTTTCCACTCTCTTTAAATTTCTTTAATTTCTTACCTCCCTTTAGCATGTATTTCTTTGCCAACTTCTCACACCTGATTAGGTTCAGTCACTTGTCTCTGAATATTTAACACCACTTTCTGTCAGTTGCAGTGCTTAGTTTGCTTTTTTTAGTATTATTGACCCATCCATGCATGGCCACTATATTGAGCAATATTTAGTCAAATTCTTAGAGTTAATTGTATTAGACATGCTTGGGGAACATGCTCAATCCCTGCCTTTTTCTTTGGCACTTACTCATGACCTCTTCTGAGTCAATGAGCTTGGGTGGCTGTGTTTTACTACAAGACCCACTCTTTGGCTGTCTCTGATTAGATTTGGGGTGGACACTTCATCTGATGGGGTGAAAGGCCAACCTATAACAGACCAAAGTTACAAAGGGTAAATTAACATGTCTGGAGAGGAAGCCAGTCCAGGAAAAAAATAAGAACGTTGCAAGGGCACCTGGGTGGCTCAGGTGGTTGGGTATCCAACTTCGGCTCAGGTCATGATCTCACACACAGTTCATGAGTTCAAGCCCCGCGTTGGGCTCTGTGCTGACAGCTCAAAGCCTGGAGCCTGTGTCAGATTCTGTGTCTCTCTCTCTCTCTGCCCCTCCCCCACTCACACTCTGTCTCACTCTCAAAGACAAATAAATATTAAAAATTAAAAAAAAAAAAAAAACAAGAATTTCCCAGACACAAAAAGAGATGTGGAAAGATAGACAATGTAGCCACAATAAGGAAAAGGTGGTACCTAATCACTTCCCTGGTTCCCTGAAGCTTGGCTCTGCTTCTAGTATATGGATACTTTGTGAGGTTCTTTTTGTCCTTACTGTAGCCATTTCTCATTCTTTATTTAGAGATAATCAGAATTACTATCATCTGTACTAGGGATATCGTATAAAAGGCCTGCGTAGCAAGGATAAAACCAAAGTTGTTTCAAAAATCTACATGTAATCACGGCCAGGAGATAAATCACTAAATGGAAAGAAGTGTTTTCAATTTAAGAAAAGAAAGTGAAGCAGAGACTGGAGTTCAAGGAATTAGCATTTTTTTTTAATTTGGAGAGAGAAAGAGAGAGAGAGCGCATGCATGAGCCAGGGAGAGTGGCAGAGAGATAGAGATAATCTTAAGTGGGCTCCATGCTCAGTGCTCAGCATGGAGCCTGATGCGGGGCTCAATCCCAAAACCCTGGAATCATGACCTGAGCTGAAATCAAGAGTCAGACACTGAACCAACTGAGCCATCCAGACACCCCTGGATTTCAAGGAGTAAGTGTATAAAGGAGGTACAAGCATACAAACCATGCCACAGAATATTAAGAAAGATCAGGCCCCAAACCAGAAGTTCAAGGAACACAAAAACACGAGGAATTTCTAACTATATACGATACAGAGAACACAGCATGAAAGGGCTAACTAACAAAAGTCATAATGGAAGTAGATGGTCCAGGGAGCTAAAATAGTAGTCACAATGATCTTAATAAAAAGCCTGTATCTACCAAAGCCTGAAGGAGAACACAGCTAGGATAATAAAATAAGGACAGTGGCTACAGTAGGGGTGAGTATCTGTGCTTCAGTAAATTAGGTGGGACTGGAATGTCAAGACAGGAAGATCCTAAAAATTGAGGAAATAGTATGACTTTCCTGTAAATGTCACACCTTGGATGACTCAGGCTCCAGACATAACAGGTCATCTGGTCACTGACAGCAGATTTGGAGCCAGGAAAGTGCAACTCAAGACAAAATGAAATCTCAGTCCTTATTCTGGAAATGAATATTTCTTTCATGAATAGTCAGTTGGGCAGGTGAGGTACAGCAGGAAAAAACTGACAGTGGCTGTGGTCAGGAGTCGGATGTGGAGTGACAAGCTGTGTTTAAGTGGAAAATATTTGTTATTGATGGGAGATAACTAGTCAAATCAAGGCAGGATTGGACAGCACCAGCCACCAGTGTGGACTAGCGCATAGTGGAGCTCCATCCTAGAAGTTAAAAGCAGCATAATCCATCAGAGCTGATGTTGAGGGGAACAACTCAACCAGTTTCACCATCATGAGCCATACAGGGGATGGGGAAAGAGGAAATGGAGCAATGGATCTCAGAGTTGACATGGGAACCAAGTTGGTTCTCTCTGAAGGAACCCATACCTCCTACGGTTCCAAACAGCAGGAGGTATTCCAACCAAGACGGAAGTATGCTTCTGGCCTCCTTCTCCTACCAGGTCACCTCCCATTCCACACCAGACTAGAAGGCAAGGGATCGGAGTGAAGTATGGGAGGCAATAGTAGAAGCTGGAGAGACTTTTCCTCACTGATATATTGTAGGCTAGTAAGCAGAAAGTGCCACAAATTCACTGTACTCTCTCTGAGGTACAGTGGTAACAAGACCTGTTTTTTTCAATGATCTTTGTGCTTCAGGATATCCTACTTTCCAAAGTACAGATGACACTACAAGTTTCAGTACTGACATTCCCAGAGGCAGCTTTGACCACCTCTCAGAGTTTTAAATGCAAATTAGTTCAGCTGGAGAGCAGACAGGCAGTTATTCATGGTGCTTTCCCACCTACACAAATTGTCCTACTCCTCTCCTAGCTGGTAGAGGGGTTAGTCCCTCAGATTTTTAGTACTTCGTCATCTTTAATTAACATCGAGTTCCTCCATGAAATGATTCCTCTGGTCTCTGGCTCAGAATCCTCACTGATGTCACAGACTACATGGTGGTCAGCCTTTCAGACTGTGGTAGAAACCCACAGAGGTTTCTGGCAAAAAGTGAGAATGTGTCTTCCTAAACTTCCTCTCTGTCCTGGCCCCCAGTGATACACACACACACACACACACACACACACACACACACACACACACAACACCATCACTTTAAGAAAAAACATCTAGTAGGGAAAGATCTCTCCTGTGTTTTCTCACAGCGTATGTTAGTATACTATATGCTATTGGATAATAACTGGTTCTGAAACGGGAATTTTTTTGAGCAGTGACAGAATAGTGACAATACTGTCTATATTTACAGAGATATAGCTTCTTAACATGTCCATATGAAATGCACGATTGGTAAAACTTGATAACTGCTTGCATCCATAGATTCTAAGCTGCCCACTCTGAATGAGTTCCCCTTGCTAAGTGTCTTATATTTTTGGTTTCTTCTATGTTTGAGTGCAGAGGATTCTAGGTAGACCTCCCAAACGATGCTAGACACAGAGGCAAGAGTGTTATACTGTGATCTCTCTTCATCAAATTTTTTCTCCTCCCTCAACCTCTGACCTACAATATTTTCCATCCTATTTTGCAGCCACCAAGGAAGTGAGGACAAATGACCTCTCCCCTCCCAGCCCAGGTTTTAGGGGGAAAAAGAAATTATGAGTAAGCAGGAAAAACAGGCAAATATATTATAAAACAGTAATTGCCAAAGGCCAAGTGGACTGTTCTGATAATCCATGGTGCTAG
The DNA here is from genome assembly GCF_018350155.1 of Leopardus geoffroyi. Lineage (NCBI taxonomy): Eukaryota > Metazoa > Chordata > Mammalia > Carnivora > Felidae > Leopardus > Leopardus geoffroyi. The sequence continues at coordinate 131,250,870 of NC_059326.1, forward strand.
GGAACAGAAGTTCAGTTTACCTGAGAAAGGTATTATAAAATCAATCATTCTGAGCTGGGCCTTAAAAAATAATTAGTAAGAGCTTCAAATGGAGTGGTACTTGTGACAATGTGAAGAATGAAGTGAATGTGAGAAATGTCTTAGGAACATAATGGAAAGACTCACAGAATCATGCAATACAAGTGATACAATGTGGATACATCACCATCTAGCGTACTTACAGCTCTGTCCAAGTCAGGGGGAAACGTTGTCTGCAGCTCCTAGAAGTCATAGAACACTCAAGAGTAACACACTCCTGATAATGTCACCCTTTATGTATGGTTCAAAACCCTTTCCAATGAACCCCCAAGTCATTCCCCAAAATGGAATTGGTTGGCCATGAATTGTTCTGTCCCTGATTACTATTATCTTATTTGCACGTTGTTCTGCTGCATCTAATATGCTTCATATAACATGTGGTCTCATAACCAAAGCAACCAGAAATGGTGAAAGTTCAGTGGAGGGAGGTTTAATCTTGTCTTTTGGGCCTTTTGTTACTGGAGTCTCACAAACCAAATGGTACCACCCATTCACCCAAGTCCCCTATATTTTGAGAGCTCCCATTCTGGCCCTCCTTTCATCATGTTTCTCTCTACTAGTTGAGGAGAGGGCATGGGCCTTTGTCCTCTACATAAACGTTCCAGTTACCAACAATACCAGAATTCCCAGCCATGCCCTAGCTTATTTCCAGAGCCCCTACACCAATGAATGGACTGCTGTTACATACATCCTAAACACAATGATTCATTCATAACAAGGACAGAAGCTTCTTCACGTGAGACCCTTCCAGACCTCACCCTATAAATTGCTTCATCTTGCTGTTCATTTGTATCGCATATCATATCCTTTAATATATAATAAATATACGCATGTTTTTTCCTCAGTTCTATGAGCCATTCCAGCCAATTTTATTGAACCCAAGTTGGGGGTCAGGGAACCCTGATTCATAGCCAGTCCATCTGAAGTACCAGTGACAAGCAAGAACTTGCATATGACATCTGAAGTGGGGGAAAGGTTAGTCTTGTGGGCCTGAGCCCTTAACCTGTGGAATCTGATGCTATCTCCAGATAGACAATCTCAGAATTGAATTAAATTGTAGGACCCCCCATTTGTTATCAGAGAATCTCTTGTTGTATATGGAAACCCCACAGATCTGTGGTCAAAAATGAAGTGAAGTATGATACTAGTGTGAGAGTAAATGAGAAACACAGGCATATTTTTCTAGACAAGTGGGTGTCTACTCATATGCATTTGAGGTGCCATCTGGTATGGGACAAAATAGCAATAAGAAGAGAAGAATGGCAGCCTCCTTTTAAACTCATGCCACTAACTTCCCGAATGTTAAGAATGCAACCTCTTCCTTACTGTGTCTGCTTTACCAGTGTCTTACTAAAATGTACATGTTCCCCTGAGTTCACTGAATAGAATAACATTCTATTTCCACTGACAAGATCTAGTGATTTGCCCTCCTCCAGAAGAATTATCTCTTCTGATTAATGTTACCCAATGATTTAGAGTGAAAAAAAAAAAACCCATAAAACTGCCTGATGTAGAACCATACAGATCTTAAGAACTATATGCTCTTAGAACTATTGTAGTTTATAACCATATATTTTTTAAGAGGGAACTAACTCATCCTGAGCCATTTTCTTTTCCTGTCCATCATTCATTTAGATACCGAGAGCTAAGTGATATTTACTATAACTAATTGAGATTTGTGTTGTCTTTCCTTTTGCCTCTTTCCTCAACCTGTGTTAAGTGAGCTCTCCTTTGTACCAGGCTAATAGGGCTTAGAGGACGTGGAAAAGAAATGGAGAGGGTCCTCTTAATTTAAATGTGTCTGTGTTTTCTGCATTCTAGCTCTTATCCCCAGAGAGACCTACAGAAGAAACTATGACTAAAGAGGTATTAAATATCTCTGTGCAATGAATTAACATTGTGCATACCAGCAAAATTGCCCATAGTATGAAGGTACAACCTCCACATAATGCAATGAAGAAGCAGAAAGGTCACATGTGCAGAGTGTGGGGACTTGTGCACATTGTCCATCAGAAAGTGACCAAAAGAATAATCATACCATTTTGGCTTTCTGGTTATAAGGAAAATAATACCACTAACACTAGTAACCCACCTTTACTGATCAACAGGAAAGAAGTGAGGAAAAGAAGACAATCTGCGCTTCTTATTGCTTCTAGTAAAAAGAAAAAACTTCTGCAGTAATATAGAATATATGGTTAAATTATAACACATAAGTAAAATTATAAAGGAAGAGGTAAAAATGGACAAGGACAACGAAGTCAGGAGAAAGCAGTTATGTCACGTGATATTTTTCCAAAACAAAAGAATGCTCTGACCATAGAATTTTTTCCAAGACAGTCCTATCATCTCTAGCAATAATAGGGACAAAAAAAGTGACCAAAGAGAAAAAAATATCGTGAGCAATTCAAGAGACTTAGAGCGGAGCAGTGTGCTGCATAACGGCAGGGGAGTTATCCTCCTCCACAGGAGGGTACCTCCTGGTAAAAAGAGCAAACAGAAGAACTAGAGTAGGTTTCTCCAACAACAAGCTTCCTGAATGAGAATATTTTAAACAGACAACGTCAAGAATTATATTTACCAATAACAGATAATATGCACCATTAATCTTTACTTTGAGAATAAAGCTCTTTTATAATTCCATGACTACTCAAAAATTTATATTCAAAAAAAGGGAAATGTTACCCATGTTATAAAAGAAGGCACAAGTAGGGAGCCCCACCAAGTCACAGGCAGGGCTGAAATCTTCAATGCCTACCAACTCTGAGGCCACAAGTGCTCCTGAACTTTCTGTGATATTGACCAAACCAATAGGTCAAGTTAATGGAACAATCTGACTCGATTGTTCCATTTTAGCTGGGAGGTGGGAGTTTTGTGGCACCTAAACTCCCTAGGAAGTTTCAACCATGTAGATAAGACTTTCTCAAGGCTTCAGTGGCTCTCACTTTATGGGATGGAAGAATTAGGCTGTTCCATACCACAAAGCTCATGGTAACTCAATGATCAAATTAATTCAAATTAGCTCAGATGTGAGCAGGATCCTGAACACCAAAGATAGCCCGCAGCACTGGGGGAAAAAAATCTGAAATGAAAATACATTGAGTTGCAAAGAGGATTTTAATGTGTTAGCACTGCAATCTTATTTAAAAACTTCATTAGAGAACCATAAGCAAGAATAAAAATTAAGGTTACAAAATTTGTAGTGCATGAGGTAAATTTGAAGTCATTAAATTTAAAAAAATAACATAAAGAGAGAAATTCCAGAAAGAAACAGTCCAGCAACAAAAAAGTAAAATTGGATTCCAGAGGGTCTGCAAAAACATAGGATTCTGAAAAGAAGTAAACTTTCATTACAAGCCGTAAGTCTTGAAATAGAAGTCCGAACAGCCCTCAAAAGAAAACCAGAGATTAATTTCCAACATGATGCCGTGGTGCCTTCATTCAGCATTGTCTTTGTTGCTGAGGGGAAGTGGCCCCTTCTGTCCAGGTTTAGTAAAGGAGCTATTTAGTTCGTGAGAAATGTGACACTTGCATTCTGTATGTTCATACCTGTGCTCCCCTCCCTCTTTCTGTTACTGCAAGCCAGCCAGCCAACCAGCTCCAGCCTCTGTCATCCATGGCCTAGAGATCGGATCCCTTGAGACTCCCCCTCCCCAGCTTGAGAGGAGATCAGTGAAGACCGTGAAGTTGGCCTGTAGGCACACACAAGAGATGGATTCAAACCCTTGTGCTTTCCTTGAAGCTGGCCTGGTAAATATGTTTGTTTTGCTTGTTTGCTTATTTCTGCTCCATCAGGACTGAAACTAAAACAACAAAACAAAACAAAACAAAACAAAACAAAACAAAACAAAAGAATACTTGAGGTACAGTGCTTTAATTCAAAGGAAGGTGATGAAATTTCAGATGCTGTGACAGATTCATGGGAGTAACATACTTAGGCAGAGAAGACTAACTGGCGTTTGTAGAAACTTCTCAGAGACAATTGTCTTCCCTGCTTATGCAGAAATCTAACTAAGTGCTAAAACAGAGTGGTAAGCAATTGTCAATTGGAAAAGTAAAGCTTTCTTTGGTTTGTGTTTCTATGTTGGCCTGTTCAACTCTGTTAGAACAAGTCTATCATTAGTCATGACTGTCTACTTTCAATGCAACATTCAGTGCCTAAAATACTCCTCTAGCCTTACCTCCTACAAAACTGTTATTTTCCTGTCAACAAGATTAAGGAAGGGAACAAGGATGAGAAATGGAACATTTTGGAACCTCCAATCCTGCTTTCTAGAGGGACTTTACTGGAAAGCTTTATATCCCCAGGAAATATCACAAAAGCCCAGGTCTCCTGAGCTGAACACCTTGCTGGGGAGGTCGCAGCAAGGGGATAGGGCTACAGTAAAAGGAGTTGAGGAGGTAACTTTGGCAAGCACGGCCTCCCCTACAGCTCTGTGTTTGGAGGAGTCCAAAACTCTGGTGAGCTTAGGTAATTCCTGGCTTCCTAACAGCCAACCTTATCTTCCAGTTATTCTTAATTATAGAAGAAACATGTATTTCAAGAATTTAAAGACAGTTTATTCCTTGTCATGTTCTATGTATCCAGGCTACCTACCTGAGTTGGTCACCTCAGCTGAGAAACGCTTTCAGTAATCACTTCTTTATTCTTTAACTCCAAACAATTTAATAATGAGTTTTAAATTTTTTTAGTGTTTATTCATTTTTGAGAGGGAGAAGGAGAAGGAGAGGGAGAGGGAGAGGGAGAGGGAGAGGGAGAGGGAGAGGGAGAGGGAGAGGGAGAGGGGCAGAGAGCAAGGGAAGCACAGAATCCAAAGCAGTCTCAAGGCTCTGAGCTGTCAGCACAGAGCCCGACGCGGGTCTCAAACCCACGGGCTGCAAGATCATGACCTGAGCTGAAGTCAAACACTTAACCAGCTGAGACACCCAGGCACCCCCAATTTAATTATGAGTTTTAAGATAATTTTCTCAAAAGTCCACTCATTCCCTCGGGCCATAGTTTCTTTATTGTCGTTGATTCATTTCAACCGTCAAGCTTCCTCCCTTCCCCTTCAATGGGCAATAATTCTAAGACCATTCAGATGAAATGAAGGCAACCCTACAGATCTTTAATACCATTTGGGAGTCAGGGGCCAACCTATGAGGTGTCCAGAATAGAGGCACTCACAGACTCTCTGTCTTAGATCTGGAATCCATTTCATTGTCTTGTTCATTGTTCTATTTTCCCAATCATCTCTTACCTTTCTCTGAGTCTGCTGTCAATTGTCCCTCTCTCAACCTTCAATGGAGACTATATTTCTATGACTGCACACATCTGTTTCTATCTTCTTATTAAGTCCTCGAACTATCCTCCCAGTGACACAGCATTGGTGTGATATAGTCCCTGAACTCCCCCAAACTGCCATGACCTAAAGTCTCCAGTCGAGGCAAATGTGCTCCTTGGTAGTGAAATATTTGTGCTGCCCACGTGAAAGGTGAAAGTGGGCTCTGCTTGTAGGATGTAGTCCACATGTGTGTGCACATTCACATACCCATGTACACACGAAGGAGAGTCTAAACGCAGTATGGATTCTATACGAAATACATACACCATGTCCTGGCCTTGCTACTGTTTACGGTGTAATGCATAGTGTGTGTATATGTGTGTTTACGTGAACAAAGTTAACCAGGTCAAGACAAGAAAGACCTGGGGTCCCTAGCCAGCTGAGTCAGTAGAGCAAGCATCTCTGATCTCAGGGTCATGCGTTCAGGCCACACATTGGGCGAGGAGGCTACTTAGAAAGAAAGAAAGAAAGAAAGAAAGAAAGAAAGAAAGAAAGAAAGAAAGAAAGGAAGGAAGGAAGGAAGGAAGGAAGGAAGGAAGGAAGGAAGGAAGGAAGAAAGAAAGAAAGAAAGAAAGAAAGAAAGAAAGAAAGAAAGAAAGAAAGAAAGAAAAAGAAAAAAAGAAAAGGAAAATGAAAGAAACAAAGAAAAATGAGGCGACTTTTCCCTGAGTTTGTTCTTTCTAGCTACTTCCACTTTTCTTTCTGGGTGACTACTGTAATGAGGAAGTTAATTCAAGAAATATATCCAGGCTTTTCTAAGCACCTGACACTATATGGGATGGGAGATCTGGAAATGTACAAAACATGACGCCTAGCTTTCAGAAGGCTGTTTTCTATTAGAAAAACAGTAGAATCTGAAAACATCCTCGGTCTTCTCCCAAGTTAGAAAAAACTTCTTAGGCAAGCAAATTGCGGGTTCTCTTTTCAGCGAGAGGGTAAAGGTGTAAGGATAAATGTAAAGACATTGGTATCTTGCAGGCTGTTGGAAGGAAGGTCAGCAGAAGGAAGGAGGAGGACTGAAGATGTTGCCTCAAAGTATAATAAATAATGCAGTCAGACTGCAGGTGGGACCAGGCTCCCAGACTTCATTAGTATTGTCAGTTTCCACAGAAAAATCAAATATATTACTTTAGGGTTTTAGCATTTAAAATCTTTTCAAAGCGCAAACAGTGGCATATTACTAGTAAGGGAGAGAAGAGGCAGGCAATAAAACAATTACAGGGAAAACAGACTAGAGCAATTATCGTTTAAAGCAGCCAAACAACATTGTGAAGCTGTTATTTTTTGACTGGGGCATATGAACTCAAGCGTGGAAAAAGAAAAAAGTAAAATGCTCCCGGTTTTTTTCAATGATAGCATGATACTTTATTTGGCCCTGATGCACACAATTTCTTATCAAGTAATGGTTCTCTTCCCATATTGGTAGCAGAAATGGTCATTAAGTGCCTCATTTCTATCACTTCTGCCCTTTATCCCCTTTATGGCCTCGCCGTGAATAAAGTATGTGCTCACCACAGCTTTTGGCTCAGTGTAAAATGGATTAAGAGAACGATCTCAAGTTTCTGATTGAGATTTTCTAAATCGACTAACGCTGGGGCCAGCTCAGTTCCCCCTGCCAGGGAAACAACACAGATTTGATGATAGTCCTAAATGGACTGACCTCACTGAGGACAGGATCATGTCGCCCTTTAGAAGTTGGTGGCTCTGTCCATGGTGGGGTGTGAAGAACCCCAACAAGTCAAATCTGCCTCCTCAAACAACCCTCCGCGGACCTCAAATTCTCACCATTAGAGTGACTCATTACAGTTAGTTTTTCTGCACCTCCAGCATGCTACCTACGAGAGGTGACATATTACATGTCTCAGGTCAGCAGTAATGAGTTTCTAGAATGGGAGAGCCAGTCCCCAGGAGAACCCTGATGTAAGGGGGCACAGCTCTCTCAGGCTGACCTACTTTATAGTCAGTTATTTACCATATCTTTGACTCAGTTTTTTTCATCTGGAAGGAAGGGCTCCTTTTAAGATCATTTGGCAACAATTTAAAACACTTAACAACCTAATATAATTAAAAACTAATGAGCGATTGCTATTTTTCTTCTGTACTTTTTTCTTTTTAATTTCAAGAATCTTAGTTCTCAAACTTTACAATGCATCAGAATCTTAAAGCACAGATTCCCAGGACCCCACCTCAGAGTTTCTGATATAGTAGATCTGAGGTGGATCCTGAGAACGTGTATTTCTAACACGTTTCCAGGAGAAGTTGATGTTGTGGGTCCAGGGACCACATTTCGAGACCCACTGCTGTGAAATTTAAGACTAGATTTACTTGGTCATACTTCACAGTGAAGAACTGAAAAGTAAATGAACATATTCCCAATCATGCCAAATATTTGTATTGCATCCCAGTTCTTACAAAATTACTCCATAAACTTTTAAAAATCTGCACATGCACATCAGCAACACGCAGGGTAATTTATCAGCAGAAATGGTGCTCGGTCATAATTCTATCCCAGGGTGCCTGAACCACAGGTTCCCAGCTGACTACAGAGAATCATATGTGCTGATTTTATTTATTTTTATTTATTTTATTTTTTATTTAAAAAAATTTTTTTTAATGTTTTTATTTATTTTTGAGACAGAGAGAGACAGAGCATGATCAGGGGAGGGGCAGAGAGAGAGGGAAACACAGAATCCGAAATAGGCTTCAGGCTCCGAGCTGTCAGCACAGAGCCTGACACGGGGCTCGAACTCACAGACCGTGAGATCATGACCTGAGCCGAAGTCCGAAGCCCAACCGACCGAGCCACCCAGGCACCCCCATATGTGCTGATTTTAAAAGAGTCTTCTAAGAGGGGTGCCTGCCTGGCTCAGTCAGTAGAACATGCAGCCCTTGATCTCAGGGTTGTAAGTTCGAGCCCCATCATGACTATAGAGATTAGTTGAAAGAATCCTCTAAAGCAAAGATTATCCCAAAAGAGGCCCACAGTTCAATCCATAATCCTTTGAATTCTCCTGCCATTTATGCTGAAGGGTTATATAATGGACAGTTTCCAAAATGGGTTTGTCACTCCTTCATTCATTTATGCATTCCTTCCTCAAAAACTTTTGTACATCTATTACATGTCAAAGATTATGGTAGAAATCAGGGGAAAAACTCAAAATATTTGAGGGATCTTCCAGTCTAAGATGAAAGAAGGGATACATAATTCTGAAAAAAAGTAGACATAATAACTAACATTTGTTTAAATACTAAAGTATATGAAGCATTTTCATATTTTATCTCCTGTGGTCCTCAGTGGATATCTCAAAGGTAAGTCTCATTCCTGGCTTTATGCACAGTTAGGAACACAGGGCTCTGAAACAGCGGATTTTCTCATATCACCCAACTGGTCAGTGATGGAGCCCGGGTGCAGCTCAGGCCTTAAGATTTCAAAGCACATGCCCTTTGCTCAGCCCTGCAGCGCAGTTCTGACCCTGCAAAACGTGGCCCAAGGGTGTCAAAGAGCTAAAGATTGGAAGAGTTCCAAAGACTCTTGGAGCTTGTGAGAAACCAGTCAACAATTGTAGAAATTAATGGAAAGACACCTTGGCCAGAAAAAAAAAAAAAAAAAGGCTAAAACATTTCTCTCCAAAGTGTCTTGGGCCATGTTTCTTGATCAGATGTGATACGAAGATGTTTCTTACAAATTCCCTCTGTGTTTTAGCCTATGAAAGACATTCTATTGCCTTGCCAACTTTTTCTGTTTTTGCCAATTATATTATTTTCAGCATAGTGGAGAGAAATACAGTTTAAATCCCGTGTCATAGGGGGATTCTGCAAAGGAGCTGTGGTTTCCTTAACAATACAAGAAAGCATATTTAATAGTGTGCGTCCCCTCCTTCTCTGGCCTTCTAGTTCTCTTCCTATGAAAACACTTATTCTACCTGCCTTTCCCTGAGGACTGCATCCTTGAATTTCCGCAAAAAAAAAAAAAAAAAAAAAGAAAACAAATGTTGGCCTTAAGTGACCCTGTACCACACAGCCTTTCACTGGAAGGCAAGGCCTCCCTGGAGTTCCTGAAAATAATGAGCCTGATTCTCTGCTGAGCACCAAACAGAACAAAAATGAATGTCCTTCCAAATACTGAGGAGAGTGCTAGGTTAAGAAGAAACCTGAGGACATAGGCCACTCTGCTGACTTTCATGATGCTCAAGTAACTTTCTGCAATCAGCACTCAAGAGACCAGGAGTTCTCCTCCAGGCGTTACAGCTCTGGAGCCCAAGCTTTTTCAAACCTGTCTAATACTGTAGCCAGCCCCCACCAACCCCCAGTCCCCTGTTAAAAGCAAAAGCTGTAATACTTCAGGATGTTGGAATATCAGAGGATTAATGATTCAGAGACAGGCAATTATGTATTGGCCCAATAACAAACTAATTAAGCAAGTAAAACTGGCCGAGTTGTTATCCTCATTTTACAGCTGAGTAAAAAGGATTTAGAGAGATTCAATGACAGGTTCAGATGATTGATTTAGGAGTTAAACACAGACCAGAGATGTTTCAGTGAAGAAGAAAGAGAGGGGAAGAGGAGAGGGTGGTGGTAAGACAACAGAGCAAGGAAGGGCTCTTTTGGTAAGTTCACTGGTGTCATAGGACATTTTCCGAACTCATTCAACATATTATCATGCCAGGGGTGCCTGGGTGGCTCAGTCAGTTAAACGTTCAATTCTTGGTTTTGGCCCAGACCATGATCTCACGGTCCATGAGTTTGGAACATTAGGTTCCATGTTGACAGTGAAGATCCTGCTTGGGATTCATTCTCTCACTCTCTCTCTCTCCCTCTCTTTTCTTCTCCCTCTCTCTCTGCCCCTCCCCTATGCATGCCATCTCTGTCCCACTCAAAATAATAAACAAACTTTTAAAAAATTAAAAAAAAAACGTATTATCATGTCAAAGTGTGAGAAAGAGTTTGACACACCTAAGATTGCTTACTTCATGAAGGCCTCTGGTAAATTCGTCTGAATTATCTTCACATGAGTTATGCCTTAAGATGAGGTAAGATTTCTCAGATTTAGCTTTCACTGTTTCTCTAAGACACCCCCAACTCTCCACCCCCAACCCCAAATGGAGCTGGAGCTCTGGTTTCCAGGGTGTCAGAAACTGGAGCAAGTAAAAAATAAATGCCAGGGGGCTTAGCTACCTCTTCTTTTTCCTGTCAGCCTAAAGAAGGAATCTGGCCATGCCATCATTCAATAAACTGATATCTTTATCGCAGTCTTTATTACAGAACTATAAAAGATGGTTTCTCATTAAAAGAACATGTAAAAAGCATATCAGCAATGAAAACAGCACTCAAACCAAAGATAAATGTGTGCGCAATAAAGTACAAATGGCTGGATTCATCAGTTTTATGTTTTCTAAAGGATTACCTTATATTAAAACTCTGCGGGTTTCTCAGCTTTATAAAACAAGGAGAGCAACCATCTTTCCCAGTGTGCATTAGTTAACTTACAGCTCCCTAACAAATCACCCTGAAACCGACACACATAAAACAACAGCATTCATTTCTTTCATAGTTTCTGTGAGTCAGGAGTTTGGGAGCAGTTTGACTGAACCACTCCAGCTTGGGGATTCCTGTGAGGCTGCTGTCTAGTGGTGGCTGAGACCAAAGTGCTTGAAGATTTCTTCCATCACAAGTCTAGGGCCTGAGCGAGGAATGGCTGAACAGGGTCTAGAAGAAATAGAGCTTCTTAGGCATCTCTCTCTATCTCTTTGTGGCTTCTCCTCGTGGTCTTTTCAGGATGGTGGCTTCCAGGTAGCCAGGATTCTTATAAGGCAGCTTAGGGTTGCAAAGATGTGTGCCTTGTGCCATATTACCTTCTACAAGCAAACCCCTGAAGTCACACAGCAAACTTGTCTCCACATTCTCTAAGTCAAGGTGGAAAAAGGAACTTTGCAATCACTCCGTGAAGGGATGTCAACATCATATTGAAGAAGAACCTGCGGCATTTTCTATCCTTGGAAAATACAATCCATGACATGATGGATCTTGGAATTCTAAATGGACTCAGTTAAAGGTTACAAATGAAATCCCACCTGTAGATTTTAGTGGGTGAATTGGGTTTGCACTTCTAGTTACATCTGTGGGACTCCCCAGCGTCTGACATAGGGCTCTATCCAGAGTGTTTGCTTGGTAAGGATCTACGGCCTAGCCATGATGTGTTCCAGGGGGAAAAGAACTAAGCCACAGGCTGGATTCTAGCACTTCTCTGACATAAGTAACTGTGGGAACAGGTTTAACCTTTCTGTGCTTTGGCTAATATGTGAAATGAAGACCATATTAAGTCCCCTTCCTATATCACACAACTTATGAGAATAATTCCTGTATTCATGGGCCACACAAATTTGAGGCTCTGAGAGGAAAGCTAAAATGGTAGTAGAACTATATTCTCTCTATGATCCCATCTATAGAATTTCAGAAACACCACATTCAAATTACCATTAATTCGTTTGGAAAGTTCCAGGGTAATGATTGACTTACACTGTACCCTTTCCTTCTCTACCATTCCTGAATGTGATGTTTTAGGATGATGTTATGCTCGAGTGGGAACACCACTAACCATCTCTATTAGTGCTTATTTTTAAAGGAATGTTTTCTTGTGGTCCCCAAGACTCAGCCATTGAGCTGTGGCAAAGAGATACCCGCTGGGAAACGCCATCCTGGTTTCAAAATGACTCTTCTCCTTTAACAACAACACCTTGTCAAGGCTCTTGTGTCTTGACCCCTCTTACTTTTTGGAAGAACTCCTTTCCATTAAGCTTTCTGCTCTTCCATGTAAATAGAAACACAGCAGGCTTGCCTCACGAGCTCTCCCAGAATGACCAGACTTTCTCAATCAGTAGATTCGTTTCGGTTTTGCTGATATTATCATTCAGGCTGGTTCCAACTAATCAGGCATAACCTGGAGGAGGGTCTAGGGTCAGAGGAAGGAGTGCTGGCATCAGTCAATATCATCAGCCAAAGGCACAGGGAGAAGGGGATAGCAACAAATCTCATTGTTACCAGAGCTGAGCCTGAGTCAACGGGAAAAGGCACAGCAAGATCCTAGCTTCTAAGTTGAGCCAACTGAAGGTGACAAGGTGAGAGAGTTGCCAGAACAGTTTGTATGGCAGCAAAGGGCTTGGTTTGGGGATGAGAAAACCAAAATAGAAAATACAGTATGACCCATGAAAATGCTAAAAGGTTTTTCAAATAAAATATTTTTTCTGATTATGAAATTAATACATGCTTATTATTTAAAAACTAGAATGGAAATCTACAAATAAAACTTTAATTACCTTTTACCCCATTATCCATTGTCAATATTTATATTCATTTCTTTCCAGTCTTTTTCTATGTATGTCCATAGTTTAATGGATAATTTTTAATCTTTGGTTAGTGCTATAATCTTTCATTATATGAAGGTACCATAATTTCTTTAATCAATACCTTTTTGTTGCAAATTTGAGCTATTTCAGCTTTTCCGTGCCAACTATAACACTGGAATGCATCATGGTAGGCAAAATTCTAAGATGGCCTCCAAGAATTTCAGCCCCTGGAGTAGCATATAGTTTGTCCCAGTTATGCAGTGTAACATTAATCTTGATACTGCTGTTCAGGAATTTTGCAGATATCATTAAAGTTGCCATATCAGTTGACTCTTGAAGATGGGGAGATTATCCTTGTGGGCCTGGCCTAATCCCATAAACCCTTTAAATCTGGGTCTAAAGCTCAGTGATAGAGGAAGTCAGAGACTCAGAGTACAAGGGGACTTGACAAACGAGTGTTCATTGCTAGAAGGAGTCCCATGGCAAGGAATGTGAGTGGCCTCTAGGAACTGAGACAGTCAGCAAGGAAATGAGGACCTTAGTCCCAGAGCCACAAGGAACTCAATTTTGCCACCAAGCTGAATGAGGTTGGAAGTGGATTCTTCCTCTGTGTCTCCAGACCAGAACTCAGGGTGAGTGACAATTTAATTTCAGCCTCGTGATACCCTGAGCAGAGAGCCATCTGGTGCCAGACTTCTGACTTACAGAACTACGAATTAGTAAACAGGTATTGCTTTGAGCTGCAAAGTTTGGGGTAGAGCACTAGAAAGCTAATACAGCATCCCTGTGCACAAAGACGCATATTTCAGATTATTTCTTTAAGATTCACTTCTAGAAGTAGAATTACTAGGACAAAGAATTTCCATATTTATGATTATATGTGTATTATATCAAATTTTTTCCCATAGAAGTTGTGACAATTTACACTCTTAGTAAGTACATATAAAAATTCTTATTTTCTTCCCCTCTTACATGCTCTTATTGTTATTTAAAAAAAAAATCTTTCCAAGTTGACCTATATTTTCTTCTGATTTTCTTACAGTTTCATTCTTAGCATTTAACATTTTAATCCATGTAGAATTTATCTGGATGTATAATACATGGTAATAGTTTAACTTTTTAAATTTAATCTCTCATATGATTATATATTCTCTTATATTGAATATCAAATTATTATTTAATAAATCTTATTTTCTTCATGAATTTATGATGCCATCTATATTATACTCTAACCTCTTATACATATCCTAAGGTTTACTTCTAGTTCACCTATTCAGTTTTACCCATCCTATATTATTATTTAAAATTTTTTTTTCATTGTTTATTTTTGAGAGAGATACAGCACAAGCAGGAGGGGCAGGGAGAGAGAGTGACACAGAATCTGAAGCAGGCTCCAGGCTCTGAGCTCTCAGCATAGAGCCTGACGCGGGGCTCAAGCTCACCAACCATGATATCATGACCTGAGCCACAGTCAGAGGCTTAAACAACTGAGCCACCCAGGAGCCCTGGTCCCTCCAGTATTATTTATCTCAAGTAATAAATGCTTTGGATGAACACTGAAGGCGACTTCTCTCAACAAAGACTACAACACATTTGGCCCACCAACGCAAGACGGTTCACAGGAGACATTACAGAAATAGTCAAAAGCAGGAAGGTGACAGCAGTACAAACATGTCTTTAGAAACGCATTTAGAAATTGGCAGGAAGACCTACTACCAAGTCGCCTTGTGACTTTATTCCCATTGGCCATGTTACTACAAAAGACTATCTGTGGATCTAGGACAGACATGGCTCCATTATAGAGAAAGACCTCAGACAGCAGGTGTTTTAAAACTACTCTAGCTCATCTTCTAGCTTACCTTTTCCTTACTTCATTCAGCTAGATACTTTTAACTGTTGGGTACCTTAGCCCAATGCTCCCTAAAGCTACACAGTACACACGCCCTGGGGCTGGGTCTATTAACATCGATTTGCTGTTTTTACCCTTAGTAACAGGAATTATTATTTTCGTCTGAATACAGAGCCACCCAGGATAAAGAGAGCATTTCCCAAAATTCTCTGCTTGTAGATAAAGTCATGTGACTATGTTCTGGCCAATAGCATAAAGGCAAGTGTGTTGTGTGCAGTGAGTGTCCAGTAAGTATTCTTCTTTTTTTTTTTTTAGGTCTATTTATTTATTTTGAGGATTTTTTTTAGGTTTATTTAATTTATTTTGAGAGAGGGCATGGAGAGAGAGAGGGATAGAGAGAGAATCCCAAGCAGGGTTTGAAGCTGTCAGCTCAGTGCCCGTCATGGCGATCAATCCCACAAACCATGAGATCAGCATCCAACCGAAATCAAGAGTCCCAAGCTCAACTGACTATGCCACCTAGGTGCCCCTCCAGTAAGTATTCTTAAAGAGAAGAATATATTTGCTTTTTCTTTCTTCTTCCTGATGGCTGAACTGTGCATGTGGTGGTTGTAATTCAGGAAGCTCTTTTGAACCATGAGGTGGGAGCCTCATATTGGATATAGAGTAATAACAAAATATCTAATTTTCAAAATGACATTATACAAGCTCCTTAATGCTTATCTTCTGTCTTTGCTTATGCAGAAGAGAGAGAAATGAGCGTTATTATGTTTAAGTTTCTGGTATTTTGAGTGAAGCAAATTTAATCCTAAATGATCATCACTACCATGACCACCACCCATGAGACAGAATAAGGAATCCTTGGCTATCTCTGATGGTAAAATCTTACTTCCTCCAATTTCCTTACATTGGAGTATTCAGTATTCAGAACCTCCCTCCCATTCTCACTTTCAGAAAGCAAAGATTTGGGGAAGAGACAAATTGCTGTGACTTCTTCCCAGCCAGTGCCAAGTTCTCTGTAACATGGGATTACATAGGTCTCATCATTCAAAAACTTGCTTGATTAACTTTTTTTTTTTTTTTTTTTGCTTTTTGAAGAGATTTTTTTGTTGAATAAATTTTTGAAATTTATTGTCAGATTGGTTTCCATACAACACCCAGTGCTCATCCCAACAGGTGCCCTCCTCAATACCCATCACCTACTCTTCCCTCCCTTGCACCCCCCGTCAACCCTCAGTTTGTTCTCAGTTTTTAAGAGCTCTTATGTTTTGGCTGCCTCCCTTTCTAACCTTTTTTTTCCCCTCCCCTCTCCCATGGTCTTCTGTTAAGTTTCTCAGGATCCACCTAAGAGTGAAAACATATGGTATCTTTCTCTGCATGATTTATTTCACTTAGCATAACACTCTCCAGTTCCATCCATGTTGCTACAAAAGGCCATATTTCATTCTTTCTCATTGCCACGTACTATTCCATTGTGTATATAAACCACAATTTCTTTATCCATTCATCAGTTGATGGACATTTAGGCTCTTTCCATAATTTGGTGATTGTTGAAAGTGCTGCTATAAACATTGGGGTGCAAGTGCCCCCCTGCATCAGCACTCCTGCATCCCTTGGGTAAATTCCTAGCAGTGCTATTGCTGGGTCATAGGGTAGATCTATTTTTAATTTTTTGAGGAACCTTCACACTGTTTTCCAGAGCAGCTGCACCAGTTTGCATTCCCACCAACAGTGCAAGAGGGTTCCCATTTCTCCACATCCTCTCCAGCATCTATAGTCTCCTGATTTGTTCATTTTAGCCACTCTGACTGGCGTGACATGGTATCTGAGTGTGGTTTTGATTTGTATTTCCCTGATGAGGAGTGACGTTGAGCATCCTTTCATGTACCTGTTGGTCATCTGGATGTCTTCTTTAGAGAAGTGTCTATTCATGCTTTCTGCCCATTTCTTCACTGGATTATTTGTTTTTCAGGTGTGGAGTTTAGTGAGTTCTTTATAGATTTTGGATACTAGCCCTTTGTCCGATATGTCATTTGCAAATATCTTTTCCCATTCCATTGGTTGCCTTTTAGTTTTGTTGGTTGTTTCCTTTGCAGTGCAGAAGCCTTTTATCTTCATGAGGTCCCAATAGTTCATTTTGCTTTTAATTCCCTTGCCTTTGGAGATGTGTCGAGTAAGAAATTGCTGTGGCTGAGGTCAGAGAGGTTTTTTCCTGCTTTCTCCTCTAGGGTTTTGATGGTTTCCTGTCTCGCATTCAGGTCTTCTATCCATTTTGGGTTTATTTTTGTGAATGGTGTAATAAAGCGGTCTAGTTTCATTCTTCTGCATGTTGCTGTCTAACTCTCCTAGCACCATTTGTTAAAGAGACTGTCTTTTTTCCATTGGATATTCTTTCCTGCTTTGTCAACGATTAGTTGGCCATACTTTTGTGGGTCTAATTCTGGGGTTTCTATTCTATTCCATTGGTCTATGTGTTTGTTTTTGTGCCAATATCATGCTGTCTTGATGATTACAGCTTTGTAGTAGAGGCTAAAGTCTGGGATTGTGATGCCTCCCATTTTGGTCTTCTTCAAAATTACTTTGGCTATTCGGGGTCTTTTGTGGCTCCATACAAATTTTAGGATTGCTTGTTCTAGCTTCGAGAAGAATGCTGGTGCAATTTTGATTGAGATTGCATTGAACGTGTAGATAGCTTTGAGTAGTATTGACATTTTAACAATATTTATTCTTCCAATCCATGAGCATGGAATGTTTTTCCATTTCTTTGTATCTTCTTCAATTTCCTTCATAAGCTTTATATAGTTTTCAGCATACAGATCTTTTAAATCTTTGGTTAGGTTTATTCTAGGTATTTTATGATTCTTGATGCAATTGGGAATGGGATCAGTTTATTTGTCTTTCTGTTGCTTCATTATTAGTGTATAAGAATGCAACTGATTTCCGTACATTAATTTTGTATCCTGCGACTTTGCTGAATTCATGTCTCAGTTCTAGCAGATTTTGGTGGAGTCTATCGGGTTTTCCATGTATAATATCATGTCATCTGCAAAAAGTGAGAGCTTGACTTCATCTTTGCCAACCTCTAGCCAGCCTTCTCAAAAAGAAAAGAGAGATGACCCAAATAGTTAAAATCATGAATGAAAATGGAATTATTACAACCAATCTCTTGGAAATACAAGCAATTATCAGGGAATACTATGAAAAATTATATGCCAACAAACTGCACAACCTGGAAGAAATTGATTAACTATTTTGATATAATATACCAAGTGATCAATGCAGTCGATTCACAAGTAACACAACAATATTTAGAACTTTAAGTTAGAGAGCAGTGACGAGCCAATAAATAAAAGGCATCTCTGTGATAAAATAGGATATTAGAATCAGCATATATGAAGGCAATAAAATGTTATTGCCATCAAAGATATATACTGTGTTTAGTTTGAGCTGGACAACAGAGCTTGGTGCATGATTAGGGTAAAGAAAGAAAGAGTTAGAGGTATTCCAAGCCCAGACATTATCTGTGGCTGTTATCTGAACACATCTCGTAGGGGTGTCTGGTGGAGCCATATACAGTTTAATGACAGAGGAAAGGTGATTTAGCAAGGTGGCAGGTAGTATGGTCACCATAGATAAGTCCCTTCCCATTAATCTCCTCCCCTGGGCAGAGGTAATCTTGTATTCACCTGCAGCTCATGAAAATACAGTATCTAAACATTCAAGTGCCCAAGGTTATCAGAGATCATTAATTTATGCCTTTTTGTGTAAGCTTATTCTGTTATATTGTCCTCAGGAAACAAAAACCAAATATGAATCCCTAAAAGAGAGTCCATGTTAAGATTTCAAAGTATTTGTTTATTGCAACACAGCTTTCTGTCGGGATGATAATGACCTTAAACAGACTAAGTCTTCTGAAGTACCAATACAGACAACTTAAATTCCAATCCAAGGCAACTGCTCAGAAACTCACTGATAACATTGTTTCTGATACCCATCAGCACCCTGGCCTTTTAATTATAATTTTGTTTTGTAGGTGCCCTCTATGTGAAGATCTTGTACCTGAAACAAATTGTAATTATAAAAAATGTTTCCTTATTTAAATCATTAAAAAATGTATATAATTGCCAAAAACAGTTTCTAATATGTAGAGGCTAATTAGTGTCACCATACTAGAATAACACAAAAATGAAAAAACAGAAAAGTGATTTCAGTGAATCCTTCGAGGTACTAATTTCATTAAATTTTTTAAATGACAAGATGCAGGGCTCCTGGGTGGCTTAGTTGGTTGAGCCTCCGATTCGGCTCAGGTCATGATCTCACGGTTCCTGAGCTCTAGCCCCATGTTGGGCTCTATGCTTACAGCTCAGAGCCAGGAGTCTGCTTCATATTCTGTGTCTCCCTCTCTCTCTGACCCTCCCCTGTTCATGCTCTGTCTGTCTCTGTCTCAAAAGTAAATAAACATTATTATTTTTTTTAAATAAAATGACAAGATGCATGGAGCTCCTGGGTAGTTCAGTTGGTTAAGCATCCGACTTTGGCTGAAGCCTGACTTTGGCTCGGGTCATGATCTCATGGTTCATGGGTTTGAGCCCTGTGTCAGGCTCTGCACTGACAGTGTGGCCTGCTTGGAATTCTCTGTCTCTGACCCTCTTCAATTGGTACTTTCTCTCTCTCTCTCTCAAAATAAATAAGCTTAATTTTTTTTAATTTTTATTTTAATGTTTATTCTTGAGAGAGAGAGAGAACGAGTGGGGGAGGGCAGACAGAGAGGGAGACACAGAATCGGAAGCAGGCTTCAGGCTCTGAGCTGTCAGCACAGAGCCCGATGAGGGACTCGAACCCACGAACCACGTCTTTCCAGGCTGAGGCTTTCCAGGCTGAAGCTATGCCAGCGCCTTCAAACAGCAATATCTGAATCTTCACCATAAGGTTCGTATGTTATTACAAGGAACCTATGAAGTAAATGTTCACTAGAGAAATCAGTGCTATTAAAGATATGTGTTTGGCTAGGAAAACTGTACAGTTCCCTCTGCCTTTCCATGAATGAAATCCAAAACTCTGTTGAGCCCAGCAGGCTACTACCTTGAAAGAATACCCCTGGTCTCAAGCTCTTTTCATCCTGTGTCCATCTATTTAAGGCTGGAATCTCTTTCCTGCTCCAACTGGGTTAGCTGATGCCACTGACAGAATATTGTGTTCTCCACAATGAAAGATTCATGTAAGGTCCTAAGGTCCTAAAAGAGCAAAAAATAGGGGCTTCAGTGGGTTTATAGGAAAAAGTTGTTTTCGATGTTTATTGCCAGCTAGCAAACAAAAAAATTGTTTGGAGACACTGATTTTCATTTTAATAATTCAAGTGGTAGCAGCGTTGTGGAGGAGGAAATGTACTTCCCAGCTCTCTCTAATTGTCAAAGACTTCCATTTTACCAAAGTAACCTGATAATTGTGAGCAGCCAATTAGACAAACCAATTTTCGGGTCAAATATGGCACAAAATTTGAATAAAACACAATACAGAATTATATCTGTTTCGCAATAAAGCTGCTTATCAAGTGACATGTTTGGCTCTATAGGAATCCCATTCACAATATTTGGAGATAAATACCTGATTTGCTATGATGACTACCAAAGCAATGACATGTATTCAGGAGATTTACAATTCTCAAGGATCAGTACTTCAGATTTTAATCATTATAATTAAAAACGCTCACCAACCCAAGAAATGTCATCTCCCCCCCCCCACCAACTTCCTTTTTGTGACGTTGTGTGATATCAGGAAAAACTAGGTATCCTCCTTAGACTCACTTTTCTCATGGCTAAAATAAAGAATGAACCTAAATGATTTGTAAGTTCCAATCCAGTTCTAGCCATTTATAAATTTCTTCATTCAGGGGCCATTTGTTCAAGACTTCCCCCATTTAAGGCTACTAGGGTAAGCAGCAGGTGAGGTAGGGTGGCTGGAATATAAGACTAATGGCAAGACAGATGAAAGGACCCACAAATAGGTATATGTACATGCACTATTTTAAGCATTTTAAATGTATCGATTTATTTAATCCCCCCTGCAACTCTACAAGGTAGTGATTACTGTCGCCCCATTGTATTGATGAGGCAATGGAAGCAAGGTTAAGATTAAATAATTTGCCCAAAGCTACTACTACTAAATGGCAGATCCGTGTTTCAAATTCATGGCTATCTGCTTCTAGAATATGCTCTCAATCCCCTTAATCATGCCTGCATCTATATATTTTCCTAGCTAAAAGAAACAGATGCAGAGGTCTGCATTTATTCTGCCACATAGCTCAAAACGGCATCAAGTAAACCAAATAACGATATGGCCTCATAATAGTTCTTCCCCTGAGATCTGGTGCCCCCGGTGCAAAAAATCAAAAACTATATTTAACATGCCATGAGACCTCAGTAAAGAGCTGGGTGGCAAGCTGCAGACATAAATCAGTGAAAACTTGAAGTTTACAGGAGCCACTTCAGTCTAAACCTGAAGATGTGAATGCTAGCAAAGGGATTGAGACAGATACGATGGAAATTTCTAGAATCCCCTAAGGAGCTTAAATTAAGAAAAATGAAAGCTGGCATCGAGGAAAATATATATGTAGTGAAAATTTTATTTTAAAAGTCTGAGACTATTAAACACAGTTTTTAAAAGTTAAATTTTTACTGAAAAAAAGAAAGAAAGAATATGATTGTGGCAGTCAGAAAGTAATAAAATAACAGAAGTGCCTGAAAAGTGGTACTGGCTGTGAAATCTTCCAAGAATTCAGTGGTTTCAGTAAAACTGATAAAAATGGCTGACATATTGGAAACTGTCAGAATTAATAAAACCCTAACTAGTGTTATAAAATCAGAATAGTTGATGAGGATGTTTACTGATTCTTTCAAATAATCCACAAGAAAAAAAACCCTGAAAGGATAGCAATCCTGATACTCATTACTTAGAGAAAAAGATTGAAGTTTAGTGGAATATTAGATAATAAAACTATAATTGCAACTTAATGATTTTCTGATTTTATGTGAAAATTATTTCTTGTGATGAGTACAAATCAATGCTAATATGAGTAACATTCTCGAGGTAAATTATTTCTATTTCCACTAGAAGCATCCTTGTAATAGGTGAGAAAAGATGATTTTCACAGCAGTAATTATGTATATAGGGGCGCCTGCTGGCTCAGTCAGAAAAGCATGTGACTCTCGATCTTGAGATCGTGCATTTGAGCCCCATATTGGGTATAGAGATTGCTTAAATAAATAAAACTTTTAAAAAATAAAATGTTTTAAACAATAATAAGTATGTAATTATAAGCACCGTGTCCCCCCTCAAAAAAAGAAATTGTATCAAGACTTTAGGACAACTGATGGATTATGATATCATTATATAATCATCATTTAATCTGAAATTATAAATTATAGTAGCAATGAAGCCTAGCATTGAAAAAACATATTAAGGTAGAAAAAAAATCACCTATATTACTTACTAAAAAGAGAAGATAGTGAGATCCTTAAGTAAGGTGGACCCTGGGCACACTTTTATAGTGAGGCTGATGCTTAAGTTATCTGATGACTGATGAACATAGAGTTCTATGAGCCTAAAGCAAATCTCTACATTCTCTGCTACCATTCATGTTCTTTTCAACTAATTACTTAAAACTCTAAGTCTCATTTTAGTTATCTATGAAAAAGGTTATAATACAGCAGAGACCGTGGAGAAATAAATTAAAGTAAGACACCACGGGCTTCCTTCTTGTGGCATTTAGTACATAATACTACATAAATATCAGTTTTCTTCCTGCCATTTTCTCTTAAGTTCTCTCCACTGGAAAAATTTCAAAGTAATAAAAGTTACAGACTTCAAGACACTTGTAATCCTGTTAGAATGACGAGACATATATTCAGAGACAGTTAAGGAATATATAAGCAATTTTTGTGCAAACGTCAGGAACGTAGTGCTAAGTGTTCAAAAATGACACGTATCAAGGAGAGCATAAATTCTGGTTACCTCTAAGGTTTCAAGGAAAAGACAGGACCTGAGGAGGGTCCTGATGCACAGGTTGGGTTACATAAGCAGATGGGCAGGAGGATCCTTTTCCAAACCAACTGGAGCTGTGTGATCTGGGAATTGGCTCTATGTTTTCATGGGGCAGAATATGACCAGTCCAGCCAACCCAAAGTTCAGCTTGGGAAGCTTCTGTAACAGACCCCATCTCATTGTCAGTTACTTTCCCTCAGAGGCTTTTGCCTCATCTCAATCAGCTTTCAAATTCCATTCCCAGCGTGCATGCCAGCTGGTGTCCTCCTACTCTCAAGACTGCTTCCTTCCCTGATAAAATGTCTGAACGGAAGCATCAAAGTCAAGTGTTCTGAGCCAGGATGTTGAGATGTATCAGAGTCCCTAGGGGAAAGGAGAGCATGTAGGGAGAATCTGGTACAGGTGATTCTGATAGCCTGCCCCTATCTGAGACTATCTGGCATAAATTAATACTAAAGAGAGGTGAGACCAATGAGACAAACACTAGCATGACATCAATAGAAATCAGACATACATATGGATCCAAACAATAGAAGAATATAGAAGGGCTGCCTCCAATGGCGTGTGGTCCTCGCGAAGAGCTGAAGAAAATCTCAGCCCCAAGGCATCTCTGTATGATATTAAATAATTGAGAGACGAGCCCAGAATACTGAAAATTTATTCATAACTTTTCTGCAGAATGTGACCTCTGCGTCCGAAATGACCAGGTTTTTCCTTCCAAGTGAAAAAGGAATGCATTCAGTCTGTCTACATTTTAACACACAATTATAAGTGGCAACAGAACCTCTCCAAATTGTGGCTTCCGTTACACAAAGATTAGTCCTATGTACAATGTGGAAGTGTCTGTTGGTTCTGTATCTGTGATTTAGCCACAGCAACACACAGTTACCAGACAAGGTTGGTGTTTATGAAATGAGTTTCCCTCCCCTTGCGGGCAACCGTGCAGTAGTGTGCAAGGGTAAAGAGCAATGTTGTATACCCCTCCGGTTCACAGATGTGCGTACTAAGTGTAATGTTTTAATCCTAAAATGAATTCAAATTGCCCTAAGTGGCTTTTAAACTAAAAATAAATATTAAAAAATGTGGTAATGGATGGGCTTCCCTTCATCTCTGAACATATTGCTGCTGACCCAGCATTGGTAGGGCACACATTTGAGGCCAGTTCGCCCAATAGCAGTGATGGATCCTCAGGTTATCTGTGGCCAAGAGCACACATTTTAAATTTGACTGGCCAAGGAACAGGGCCAAACAAATCACCCGAAGCAGAAATGGAGCGCAGGCCCTGATTGGTACTTAGGGGTCACAGTGAGACTCCGCCAACTCCTTCACCCCTGACCTGACCCCCCATCCCGTCGCCACCTCCAGCATTTAGAAATAGAAGAAATAACATCGTCCTTTGAGATTTCTGCCCTAATGTTAACACATAGTCGCAATGATCAGGGAGATGTCGAATTACTTTTGAGAGAGAATGGCCTCTGGGTCTGTAGGATCTGACTATGTGCTGGAATAAAAATTGATTGACTTCTTAACCTTCCAAACCCAAGAATTATTTCCGTTTTATGGTTCAGCTTCTCCACAGTGTCCCCCACACACTCATCCCGTAAGGAAATCCTTAGGCAAACTGGCCCTAGGCTAAGAATATCACAGAAAAGGGAGGCTGGGAAAAGAGAGACAGATCTGGAAGGTCCAGGTCCAGAGTGAGGAGGGAAAAATGTTTGCTTGCTGAGTTTATGCCTAGGCTCCCAGGCTCCCTTTCTTGTGCAGAATCTGACTAATGAATTAAAATATTGAGAAATATTTTTTTAAATTTCTTTTAAAGATTTTTTTTTTAATTTTTTTTTCAACCTTTATTTATTTTTGGGACAGAGAGAGACAGAGCATGAACGGGGGAGGGGCAGAGAGAGAGGGAGACACAGAATCGGAAACAGGCTCCAGGCTCTGAGCTGTCAGCACA
The DNA here is from genome assembly GCF_018350155.1 of Leopardus geoffroyi. Classification (NCBI taxonomy): domain Eukaryota; kingdom Metazoa; phylum Chordata; class Mammalia; order Carnivora; family Felidae; genus Leopardus; species Leopardus geoffroyi. The sequence continues at coordinate 131,275,455 of NC_059326.1, forward strand.
GAACCCAATGTGGGACTTGAACTCATGAACCGAGAGATCATGACCTGAGCAGAAGTTGGACACTTAACCAACTGAGCCACTCAGGCACCCTGGAAACTCTTTTTTTTTTTTTTTTAAGAAATTAAGTAAATATCTGGGGATGGGGCAAAAGGTCAGATAGTAGAAAGAGGGTTTCATAGGAGTCTCTGGATGTGCTCCAGGATACTAGAGAACTGGGAAGGAAAGAGAAGGGTTTGAAAAGTGTTCTCTGAGTTTCGGTTTGTATCCCACTTAGTGTTCTGAGAGGTGCATGAAAAGAAGGGAATTCATTTTTCAATTACTTCTGGTTACTGGGCAGTGCTTCTTGAAAGGTGAGTCTATAAGTAGAATGAGCCAAGGGGATCTTTTATAACTGTACTCTGATTAAATACATAAACATGTGTAAAGAAAGATATGCATCTAAAGTAGAACCGGTCAGTCACAGAAACACATGGGACCAGAAGGAAACCAATGACTTGTGCTCACAGAACCTTAAAAGGACTGTCCGGGAGAGAAAAGCCCAGGCCCAATAACTGCCCCCTCCAGCTCCTGGGAGAGAAAACCCCTTTGGATAACCTGGTAGTTAAGGCTCTCAGGGTATAATGTCATTCATGTTTAATCCCACAAGTAATCCCCCTTGTTGTGATTTCACACTCACCAAGCAATATGTTCTATCCAGGCCTTCAACACGTTGGGTGAGACTCATCCACACTGGGGAGAACAATCTCCTCTATTCGGTCTGCAGATTTAACTATTATTTTCATCGGAAAACACCCCCCCACACACACACATACACACACCCAGGGTAATGCTAACCAAGTATCTGGGCACCTTGCAACCCAGTCAAGTTAATACCAAAAATTAGCCATCACAGTTGCTGTGTTAGTAATTAAAATTGTTCACTAGTTATGAGCAATTATATTTATGGTGGAAAATTAATACATTGGCCTCCTGCTTTATATACGTATTTATGTTAACTTGATTAATAGGAAATAATATCTGAAAAATAAATTTGTTTTCAGTATGCTAATGATTTCAGAAAGAGGGCCTCCGAGACTGATGTTTATTTAGCTACTAGTACATTCATGAAGATAACAAATACTACCTAAGTAGCTAGGTGACCTTTCTCTGGGGAGTCTAACCTTGCTATTGTACATTCTCTTCATGCATACACATGCTAGCTTAAAAAACTCTATTCAAAATGAAGCAAAGCATTAAGCAGCCACCCAATAAATTTCAAACAAAGGAGCGAATCACTCAGAATATTTGAAGGGCCATAACCAAAAAGCTGTCAAATTTTTGTGTAGAAAAATAATGGAATTCAATGTAATAAAAAGAAGGCAATGATACTTTGGATCTTGTAAACCAAACTGCTCACTAATATTATTCCAAAAGAAAAATTCATCCTCTTAAAATTATATCATATTATTCACAGATGGAAGAAAGGTAGATGAATTATGAATTTTTTGGAGCCATGAATACATTTTTAATATTTTTGGATGTTGAGCTTTGACATACTTTTTCATCTTTAAGACAGGATATCTCAAATTTGATGGCCAGATATAAATTATTACATGTTGGGTTCAGAATAATCAGAAAACGTAATGAACTTTGGTTCTCTCGGGTTGAAAATACATGGACATTGTAATTATCTCTTAGTTGCAATCTTTGGGCTCCCTTAGTTCCAACCCTAGGAGTTAGAAGGCTTCCCTTTTTTCCCAAAATTATTCTGGTCAAGAGTACAACGAACTGGTTCAAGAGACACTAGTGTAAGAGGTTATGCAGTGCATCACCAAGGGCAAATTGAGTGGGGTTACTGTAAGAGTTCAAGTGAATACATTGCTTATAGCAGGGAAGTATACAATAGGGTTAGTTTTCAGAATCTCTGAGGAATCCATGTTTGGACCCAATTAAAGATCTAGACTTTGGATGCTAGATGACTATAGCATCTGTGACATAATACTGTTACTCTTATCCCTATGATACCCATTCCCCCTGCCCAGCCCTGAAGAAGCTAGAAGCAGTGGGAAAGGGTAGGCAGAAGGATCTTTTAATGCCTGAAAAGGACCTCTAATTATGGAGATCACATTCATAACAGAAAAGCTAAGGCATCTTTCCAAAATATCATAGGGGCAGGGAAAGAGATTCAACAGAATGTGTTTGAAGGCAAAAATAAGCCATTTTCTTATTGAAAATTACCTTATTGACATTTAGGTATTTTGCCTAAGTTTGCTTTTGTAACCAATGCTATAATAAATTAATAAATAACTTTACCTATAAAGCTTTGTCCATAACCGTGATGAGTTCTTTGGGACACATCTGTAGAAGTAAAATTACTAAATCAGTAATTATATACATGTTTGAAGTTTTGGATATATATTGCCAAATTTCAAAGTGGATAATTTATTAGTGAATACATCTTCAATTAAAGTGGTATCAGTAACTCCTCAGAATCTTCTAAAGTTCATATGAATTTTATTTGCCAAATGTAAAAAATGAAAACAATGTTCTAAATGCTGCAAATTATGTTAATTTAGTTAACAGAATATATTCAACATGAAATTGAAATTTAGACTTTTGAGGTGCCTGGGTGGCTCAGTTGGTTAAGCGTCCGACTTCGGCTCAGGTCATGATCTCACAGCTTGTGAGGGTCAAGCCTCGTGCTCTGACAGCTCCTGGAGCCTGCTTTGATTCTGTGTCTCCCTCTGTCTCTCTCTGCCCCTCTCCTGCTTGTGCTCTCTCTCTCTCTCTTCTCTCTCTCTCTCTCAAAAATAAATAAACATTAAAAAAATTAAACTTTTAATAAATGGTGAAACATTTCAGATCCAACTACAATCTACCATCACCTTCACAATAAAAAGCCACCATATATTTATTTAATTTGTGGGCTTTCAAGTAAAATTGTTTTTAATAATACCCACACTAGGAATCTATTTAAAATTTTTTCACCAAGAAACCTATGGAGAAAGGTCTCTCTTCTGGGAGCAGGAGCTCTTTAGGTAACAGTTGGACTTCATGGGTACTTGGGTTAAAAATCAGAGATACATCAAAATAATCAAAATTATAAGACTTCAGTACAGTTCTGTGTTTTCTGGGGAAAGGAAAAAAAAACTGACACACGGCATGGTTAAACCGGCTATTTGCCAAATGTGTTAAGTGTTGTCCCATCTCCTGAACTTAAAACAGAGTAGTTCAATAATCATAATTATCAGTGTGTGGGTGATAATAAGAAATCCTTTGGGGCGCCTGGGTGGCGCAGTCGGTTAAGCGTCCGACTTCAGCCAGGTCACGATCTCGCGGTCCGTGAGCTCGAGCCCCGCGTCGGGCTCTGGGCTGATGGCTCAGAGCCTGGAGCCTGTTTCCGATTCTGTGTCTCCCTCTCTCTCTGCCCCTCCCCCGTTCATGCTCTGTCTCTCTCTGTCCCAAAAATAAATAAACGTTGAAAAAAAAAATTAAAAAAAAAAAAAAGAAATCCTTTAATATTGTTTATAAGGAGTGTATAGAGCATTTTTACATATGCCATCTCATTTGAATGTCATAAAACTCTTACAAGATAGCTTTTGTTCTTCTTATTTCATACCAGAGGACACTAATGATCAAAAAATTAGTTGACATAAAACTGTGATATAAACATAGCTAGCAGTCAAAGCTGAACCTTGATTTCAAGTCCAGTATCTTTCTACCATGCCGTTCTGCCTCTTGGTTTGTTTGTTCATTCATTCGTTATTCAAGACATACAACAATATGTGCCAGTAACTGTTTTCTACATACGAGTATAGAACCAGTCTAGTTAGACAAAATCCTTATTCTGTCATATCTTATAAGCATTGGGGTGGGGCTGAAGGCAAGGGCAGGAGCAGGAAAGCAACGCTTCAAAATTAATTTGTAACATGTCGGGAAAGGGTAAGTGCCATGAAAACGAATCAGGGTTAGAAGAGAGAGAATGATGAGAGATGCTATTTAATATTATGTTCTCAAGGAAGTTCTCTCGGGCGAGGTTAACTTTTGTGCAGAGACCTGAACGGAATGGGGGATCAAGCTACACAGACATCAGGGCCAAGAGATTCCATAAGGAATATAGAAATCCACCTGCTTTCTTACATTAGTAGCTATCCTTAAAGAACTAAGGCAAGGCTTGCCTTCTGTGAGCTTGATAATTAATTCTAGATGTAGCGAGAATGAATTTGCTTAAATAAATAAAGGCTTGGAGAGGGCAAAGACCGAATACATATCCACCACACAGAAGTAAAAACATGAAAGCTTCTGGGGTTTTAACTCTATGTGACATGGTTTTTCAATATTAATAGCTTTTTTTTCCTCAGGACAGTGTTGGGGAACATAGTTTATTAGTTCATTCTTTTCAAATAAGATCTTGCAAATTAAACGTAGATTCAGAACAGATAAACTTCATTCACAATCTTGTAAGTAACTTTCAAAGAGATCAACTAATAAATAAAGCGGTTTTTAAAAATCGTATATGTTTTATTAATTTTTAGCACCGTGTTAAAAAGGGATTTTAACCATTTTCCTTTACCCAGGGCCTGAAGTATTCAACTTCAAGTAATGAGGTGTAATATGAGTCGCTTGCATTTTTGGTATGAGATATTGGAGATCTTGATCATCTAACTCTTTGGGGAAATCAAATAAACTAAGGAAAAATTCTAGTAACTTAGCCCTATAGAAATAACTTGCAAATATTAAGCGAAAGAATTGTCAAGACATGCCGAAGACTTAATTTTATTATGTGTCTGGCTTTATGATATAGAGCCTGTGTAACTGCTGAAATCCACCTCTGTAATTATTGCTATCATTTATTGAGCTCTGTGTGTAACAGGCCACATGCTAAGCACTTCTCGTGCGTTGTGGTAAAACCCTCTTAAGACTTTATGATGTGAAGTACAATTTTCATTGTATTGATGAAGAGAGGTTAAAGTACCCACAGTCATGTAACTAGGAAATGGGAAAGTCAGGGTTTGAACTCACTGCAAGAACCAAGGCCCTCACAGAATCTGCTAAACTGACTCTGCCAGATTTCAGAGTTGAACTCCCAGCTACTCTGGTGGAGTTCTAACAACCTTGGTGCTGATGAAAAGCAGCACGAGATTTAACAGCCGGCTACACATGGTCTCATTCCACCTCAGCTCAAGAACCTCAGAATTCAAGGATATTTTGAACAGTTCAATGCATGGAAATTGGAAACAGAGACACAAGATCGGCTGACTTCGGTAATGGAGGAGTTTTGCTGAGCTCTTCTAAGGTATGAGTAGAATTATGAAAGGCACAGCCTTACCCTCCTACTTGACGGTAAGCTTTGTGACAACAGACTCTATGTCCTTCACCATGCCCAGTGTGATGCCTGGGACACTCACAGTAGGCCCTTCTCTGCTGACAGAAAAGGGAGGAAGGACTGAAGCTCCTATAGAAAAGACAAAGCCTACACAGAGGATGAGACTTCACAGCACTTGTGGAGTGAGCCATCACCCACTGCAGAACAGGTATAAGGTCTTTCAGCTGTCCTGAGGAGCTTGACCCAAACTCAGAGGCAGGAAACAGCAACAGCAAATGATGTTGAGAACCAACCCAGAACAGGCCTTGCACAGCTTTGGCAACTTCCCCCTTCCCTATGCGTACACGGCCTGACAGTGTCTCCTCTGGGCCTTGGGGAAGTGTTCTGACAAGTTTTTATCATCCATTAATTATTGTCTTTCCCCTGAAGGGAAATATTTTTCTGACAAGTTAAAAACCTCCCTCTGCAATAAAAATGCCTTTGGCCTTTCTGAACCATCTCTGTTTTTCAAGACTATCTTCTGGAAAGATGGTACAGTGGAATCTTCCAGTCATTTGCCAGGCCAGTATCTGTCCATCAACTAGTAGCTGCACTTATTACTTAACGCTCAAAGTGGGATAGAAATGTAACCCTCAGCCACCCCGGAGGATTCTTAGTTTCTCCCTTCCTGGGTTCCTGGTCTGATAACACACAATTCTAAGAGGGAAATGCCAGGGAAGAGAGGGGTCTCATGTGTATATTGATGTGTTTGTGTCTGTGTAGCTGTGTGTCTATACACCAAACTTTTTCCTCTACTCCATGTTTTCTTTGGAGAATGACAGATTATCATATACTTGCTACAGCCATATTGCCAAGTGTTAGAACAGGTCCAGAAGAGTGTGAGTGATGAAAGATGATGAAGGCTCTGGAGGAGCACCAGAGATTGGAGAAAATAAAGGGGCAGGAGTGTTTTCTGGAGATAGTGAACTTCATAGAGGGTCAGTAGAAAATGAAAGTCTTGAGCAACGAACAAATGTGGTGAAAAGAACCCAAAGGCACGTAATAACTAAATACAATGAATAAAATTTAAGAAGATCCTAGAATTTTTTTAATGTCTTTGAATATATTTTGGGAACAAGTGGTGATATTTGAATTTCTGACAGCATTCCCTAATAATGCTAATCTAAAGAAAATTCTAGACTTAAAATGTAATGTAATTGATTATATAGAAAACAAGTGAAAATACTTTAGAGATTCTGCTTAGCTTTAGTGTCTGTTTTGCTCCTAGAAACAAATTCTTGGAGCAACCTTTGATCTGTAATGCCCACTCCACCCTAGCCTCACCGGAATCATGGTTCATCAGAGCTCAGTGTGGGGTCAGTCAGGAGCTCGCGCTTGTTGAGATGGGAAAGGGATGGGAGGGACAGGGATCAGTCAAATTGAGAATGGGGTGTACTGGCTAGAATCAAGAAGATCTAAATGACTAGGTGTACAAAAAAAAAAAAAAAATCAAGACAGGCCCTGAAGAAGCAAAACAGTGATTCAGTTCCTATCAGTGCAATACAAAGAATCACGGTCCCCTGAACAAGCCATGGAGTACATTGTTTAGAGCTAGTTGACTCTGTAAGCAGTGCTTACACCACATCAGATAAAAAAAAAAATTCATGTTTCATAGTGATAACAGAGCAAAGGAAAGGGTGATTTTTTAAAGGAAATAAATAAGTATTGATCTAGAGATACTTCTCCTCACCCCACACAGCCCTGACTCTGGCCAGGCTGGTGCTGCTTGGGGGCTGCTTCTGCAGATGAGAAAGAAAACGAGAGCACGGTTGTGGGGAGAGGACCAAAGTGGGGGCAAAAAACCTGGTAAGACTGGAAATGATAGAGTCCCTCTTCCCTGTCCCTCTTCCTTTGGTGCCTTAATTCCAAAAGTTACTTAATGTTCTAGATGATTTGTGGGCAGAGGTGGCAAGTGGGGGAAGGAGGGGTTTTGCTTTCTTTTCATTCCCAACTATGTGCCCACAAGGCCATATGAGAGACAGTACCCCCAGAAACAAAACGTTGAATGTAAATACATAAAAACTCTACATTAAAGCTTATGGGGGAAGATCTTGTTCCTGGGAAGTGGAAAACAAAACATTTCCTACAGGGTTCCGTGTATAACACTAAATATCACTGTGTTAACGTTGCACACATAAACATCTGTAAAATCAGAAAGAGGGAGGTTCCCTCATGAGCCAGGGGGGAGAAAGTAGCAGCAAATATTTCAATTTCCACTGAGACTGGTATTACAGGCAGACTTGGTCTATGCCAGAAGATTTCTCCCAAAAGTAGAAAAGCAACCTCTGAGGTGTACACAAGAACCAGGTTAAGACCTTTACCAGCCAGCAAAAGACCCAGATGTTTATGTGGTATTGAAAAGTACTATCTTGGGGTGTCTAGGTGGCTCATTCGGTTAAGCATCCAACTTGGGCTCAGGTCATGATCTCATGGTTTGTGAGTTCAAGCTCCGCGTCAGGCTCTGTGTTGACAGCTCAGAGCCTGGATCCTGCTTCGGATTCTGTGTCTCCCACTCTCTATGCCCCTTCCCTGCTCACACTCTATCTCTCTCTCTCTCAAAAATAAATAAATATTTTTTAAAAAAATTTTTTTAAGAAGGAAAGTACTGTCTTATGGTTTCTACTCTATGGCTTTTAATTGGGCACTCTAGCATTTGCCAAGCCTGTGCTTGATGGAGATGCATTCCCACATATACACACATGTGCACGCACACACTTTTTTTTTTTAACCAAAGGAGCTCTTTTTTTTTTTTTTCAAATAAAATATATGTATAACCCAGAAGCAAGCTCTTCCAGTCTCTTTTCAAGAGATGTAAACTCTAAACCTTTCCACCCTAAAACTCCAACAGGCACACAAGGCCACAAGGGAATGCAGGAAAGAAGGAGCAAAGGCAGATAACAACCTTTCAGCCATAATTTGAAGGGAGAGGGAAGCAAAGTTTCAAAGGGCATCTATGTACCAAAATCTTACTTTACTTAATCTTAACAAGCCTATGAGTTAGGGAGTCTTGATTTAAATTTTTATAGGTATAAACTGTGGTTTAGTTTGGGAATCAGGAATTCATATCCCGTTCCACTCATCGCCAATCCATGCTATTTCAGCCATATCTGTACTAAGAGGTGAAGAAAGGATGAGAAAATGGGATATCTGGTATTAGAACGATGGTTGGAAAGAGATTTCGGCTAAAAAGTATATGAATAGTGTAAGTCACAAAGTCCTTACTTGTTTTATTGTTCCTGTTGATTTCTGTAACCCTCCGGGATTGCTGAGGGTTACAGCAATCCATGGGGATTTAGTTTCTCCCTTCCTGGGATCCTGGTTTTTTTTCACAAGCTACATGGTAGGAGATTAGTCTGGGTCAAGTGTCAATCAAACATGGTCTGCTTTGCTTGGATCTTCCTGTGCTATAACCACTGCTCCAGTTCTGTGCTATGTTGATGTGAAAACATCTTCGTCAAAATTTTCAACACTCATCACATTCACACAAATCATTTGGCGATAAATTATTTTCTAACAAAAACAAACTTTCATATTTTAAAATTCTTCCTTCTAGAAAGTTCTTTTTGCTGCTCCTCCACAAGGGAATGTCCTACTGACTCTTTATCCCAACAGAGTTTCCAATCTCATACATCTTTCTGACATTTTTTTTGCCCCCTCTCTGTTTTCTCCCCCTTACCTCCGTAACCACATATCTCCCCCTCCACATTTCATTCATATATATTTGAGTATCATGCCCTGAGCCAAACTCAAGAATCAGTCTCTTACAGGACTGAGCCATCAAAGTGCCCCTCCCCTACATACCTCTTAAAATAATAAAAATAAATAACGAATGATTACACTTTCTCATGCAAAGCAGTTTAGCTATCTGTTTTTGTTATCTGGACTCCTGCTATCCCTAACCTTCTGTCTCCGTGGAGTCTCTTAAAGTGTCTTCCCAACATAGGCAGCTCCTTTACTTTGATTTCCCTTACCTAAGAGGAATTCTACGGTCAGTTGTGGAGAATGTAGTTTTCACTGCAGTACGTATAGAAAGATGAACAGTGGAGTCTCCTCCTCGAGGGAGATACAGAGGGTCCAGAGCATGCCTGCTACCTCTAGCACCAGTCCTAACCCAAACCCCCTCCTTTCTAGCTGCTGAAACAACTCAGCAAGGCCAGAAGTTCTGGGAAGGCCATCAAATTAGACCTCTCTCACCCAGCAGGGAGCAGTCCCTAAGGGATGGAGACACAGAAGTAAAGACTAGACACAGCTCTAAAGGAAAACATGTTGTTCTAAAGAAAGACAACGGTAAGCTGCCGGGGGAAACTGGGGAAGGAGAAAACTTCAGGACCTAGGTGGGGAGTAAGACCGGAAAAGGGACTCCAGTATTTGCCTGGTACTGGTTCCATGCCATGTAGTCTACAGCAAAAGGTAACTAGTCTTGGGACTCCTGGGTGGCTCAGTCGGTTAAGCATCTGACTCTTGATTTTGACTCAGGTCATGATCTTGTGGTTTGTGAGTTAGAGCTTTGTATTGGGCTCTGTGCTGACAGTGTAGAGCCTGCTTGGGATTTTCTTTGTCTCTCCCTCTCTCTCTACCCTTCCCCTGCTCATGTGTTCTCTTTTTCTCAAAAAAAAATTTTTTTTTAACTTTTAAAAAAGTTAAATAAAGTCTTGATCCTTAGCCTAAAGCCATTCCCATTTTATAACCAAGCAGAGATGTCAGTAGTGGACACATACAGCAAAGCAATTCAGACTATAGTGTGAGACGTATCTGTACGTGATAGAAAAAAACAGTTGGTGAAATATATACAAGATATTTCTGTGATATTTACATTTTGTGTATTCTGTTTTATGATTAAAAAAACAATGATGATATATGTGCAAGAAAAGAATATATTGAAAGAAGCCAGATGGTCTTAATGTCACTGGGAGAGTTTTGGGAGTTTTGTTTATTTCTGTCTTTGTGTTGCCATTTTTCATCTAGCATGTATCGTAATCTAAGATACCATAAACCTCCTTAGTGGTCTACTCTTTCTGAGAGTCTCATTTGTATCTGATCTGCAGACTACATTATCATACTCACATACACTATTAAAATCTTAGTTTATTCCACAAACATCTAGAGACAGCCTAAAATGGCGGAGACAACATCGTGTCTTGCCTAGGAGCATGAACTCTGGAACCAGACAGCCTGGGTGTTGTCCCCAGCTCTACCACTTACAAAATGTGTGACCTGAGACAATTTACTTAACGCATCTGTGCCTTAATTCTCTCATCTGTAAAATGAGGAAATTCCTACCTTAAAAGATTATGTTGATAATTAAATGGACTCATGTTTATAAAGTGCTGAAATCAGTGTTTGGCTCACAGTAAATGCTATATTAGTGTTTCTGTGCAGGGCATTATGTCAGCTGGTGAAAACATGACTTGTTTTCAGGGAGCTGACATTTTAATACTTCCCAAGATCCGCAAATAACTAACTACATAGGAGTCCCTTTTCCTAGAATAATTGGTACCAGGAAAATCTTCTTAATATGGGGAAAAAAAGTTCAGAGTAAGTAAATTGGCATGGAGTTAATCTTAAAAAAAAAAATGAAACTCAAAACATGAAAGAAATGTTTATTTTATCTTATGTTTAACAAAATAAATTATAATTGCGACAAGGAGTAAATCATGTGTTGAGTTTTGTATGGAATTTTTTCTATCAAAGGCACAGTATGGTAACTTCATTTCCTATTTAAATTTTTATAACACTATGATAAAGGGGACCTCCTTTGTAAAAATGTGATCCAGCTTCATATATTTTCCTAATGCCTGGCTACGCACACTATTCCCCTTTAATGCTCTTGCCATCGTCCTTGTCAGTTTTCTCTCAGTTTTTTATCTTGTTAATCTTTTTTGAGTGATTTTAGCGTTTGTCTGGACTTGGTGATTTCCCATATTTTTGTAGTTCTTGAAAACTCACAACCTTCCATTCACTTTGTATCTGAATTGTATTAGATGTTTAAGCATCCCCCAACTAGAAGGAAAATATAAAGATATTGTAGTGAGAGGTAGATATCATTCATGATAAATGGGGACAAGCATTAGAGTTAATATTGTAAGTTTTCAGCTAATTAGTGACTATTCCCATTGTTTACTATTTCTGTTTTCTCATACAGACTCATAACATCAGAGATTAAAATGGTCAATCCTGCTTTCTATAATGATATAAGTCAGAAAAAAAATAAATATAACAGCCACACCATACACCACGTTCTATAGGAGGAAGCCTAGAGGAAGTGAGTCTGCACCCTAAGGAAGTTTATATCTTGAGCTAAGACTAAAAGATTGAGTAGGGGGGGCGCCTGGGTGGCTCAGTCAGTTGAGTGGCCGACTTCGGCTCAGGTCATGATCTCACGGTCTGTGAGTTCGAGCCCCGCGTCGGGCTTTGTGCTGACAGCTCAGAGCCTGGAGCCTGCTTCGGATTCTGTGTTTCCCTCTCTCTCTGTCCCTCCTCTGCTCATGCTCTGTCTCTCATTCTCTGTCAAAAATAAATAAACACTAAGAAAAAAAAAAAAAGATTGAGTAGGATTTAGACAAGGCAAGGACATGCTTAGATAAATATAGGCAGAAAAATTCATGGTATTTTTAGGGAATAGTGGGCAAATCCGGTAAAGTTAGAGAGCATATGGATTGTGACTGGGATTTAAGTGTGGATTTGTAATGGGGTAAGTGGTTAGGAAGTGGCATGAACCAATGGAGAAAATAACTGTAATTGAAGTGTAGAGACTGAACTATAAAGGTAAAACATTGGAGGCAAGAAGTCATATTAGGAAGTTATTTAAATCATTCTATCATATCTGAACCATAACTTACCGAATATTCTGACCTTTCTTTGTTCTTGACTCTTTGCTCTCCCTCCATTTCTGTTCCTTTATTTCTTCCCCATCCTCATATCCCACCTATTTCTATGTATAAACTCTAAGCCTTTCCACCCTAAAACTCCAACAGGCACACAAGGCCACAAGGGAATGCAGGAAAGAAGGAGCAAAGGCAGATAACAACCTTTCAGCCATAATTTGAAGGGAGAGGGAAGCAAAGTTTCAAAGGGCATCTATGTACCAAAATCTTACTTTACTTAATCTTAACAAGCCTATGAGTTAGGGAGTCTTGATTTAAATTTTTATAGGTATAAACTGTGGTTTAGTTTGGGAATCAGGAATTCATATCCCGTTCCACTCATCGCCAATCCATGCTATTTCAGCCATATCTGTACTAAGAGGTGAAGAAAGGATGAGAAAATGGGATATCTGGTATTAGAACGATGGTTGGAAAGAGATTTAGGCTAAAAATTATATGAATAGTGTAAGTCACAAAGTCCTTACTTGTTTTATTGTTCCTGTTGATTTCTGTGTTTTTTTTTTCACAAGCTACATGGTAGGAGATTAGTCTGGGTCAGGTGTCTGAACCAATCCCCCTCCATGAGATTTCTCAAGAAACCATACCCAAAGTCCACATGTTGAAGGCATAACCACTTGCTAATTCCTTACCTATCCCAGGCTTACACTCCTGTAAGAAGTGTAATTTCTCAAGAAGCATAACATCCTAAATTGGGTTCCCAGTGTGAACATTTTGGAGGCAAGTCAGAAGAATACATTATATTTAAATTCATGAATTTATTTATTCAGTAAATCTTCTGAGTGCCTAAAACGGACATGGCATGACATTAAACAATGGGGATAGAATGATTATAAAACATTCATGATTTCTTTATTTGTGGTGCTTAAGTTTTAGTAGAAAAACCACATCCCTCAGAAATATAGTAATTAAATGACAGTGGAAAGAAGTCAGGAAGAGCAGTTGACCATCCTGACAAGACACAACTTGAGTGGGTAGAATACATTTTCCCTGCCTTCAGCTTTCCATTTCAGAAATATCCTCCCTAAACATTCATACATTATAGGAACTGCTTGAGAAGTCCCCATTTATTTGGTCTTCAAGTTAAATGAAGATTAGATCAAGGAGAATAGAGTCATCTACACTCAGGAATGAGTTAATTCCATTTAATGTCATGTAATTTTTTGAATGCTTACTGTGTGAAGGATCTCAAATACTTCTCAAATACTGAGGTTAATTACTTAAAGCCATAAACCTTGAATCTCAAGCAGGTATTTGATATTTAAATAGTATGTCAAAATAGATAACATAATATGGGAAAAGTAATAATAACTTCTTGTGTATTATTTCCAAGAACACAGAGGGAGAGACTTTCTGCTTGTGGCCATAAAGAAGTAGCAGAGAAGCAAGTAAATGATAACTCCTCAAGAATTTATCTCTATTAAGAAAGGTAGACATAACACCACGCAAACATGTCTTTGTTTTCATTAAGAAAAGCAGAGCAATGTGTCCTATGGTGCTAATGCGAAGATATACCTCTTAGCTCCTGACACCCAGGAAACGTTCCCAGCATCAGTAATATCTTTTGAAAGTAGAAATTGAATTCCTTATTTGTCCTAGATAGTGTTTTTTTTTTTTTGGCACTGAAAAAAAGAAGCTGAAGTATTGTCTACAATACTGTACCCCCTGCACTCATTACCTCACCTTCTACTCTTGTTCTCTTCTTTACTTAGTATCAGCACCCCGATCTCATTTTCACTATTCCTCAAATATACCAACTTATGTTCCTGCCTCTGGTCTTTTTTACTTGCTATTCCTCCTGCCAGGAGTTATCCTCTCCTAACTATGCCCCTGGCTGATATTTCAATTTGTCAAATCTTTGCACAAAAGTCACCTTCTCGGGGAGGGCTTCCTGGTCCCATTATATAAGTTGCAATCCCTTTCCCAAGCCTCCCCAGCTTTTTTTTTCTCCTTAGTACTTGATCAGTATCTAACATGCTATTTACCTTGTTTATAATCAATCTCCTTGCTAAAAACAGGCTCAAAAAAAGCAGAGATTTTGTCTGTTTTGCTTACTGCTGTATCCTCAGGAGCCAGAACAGAGTTTGGCACATAGCGTATACTCATTAAGTATTTTTTGAGCAAATGAATAAATACCAGAGTCAGCTACAGCTGGGGAAAGGCCACAGTGAAAGCACTTCCAGCATAGAGTGAAACCATCTGAAAATAATGGTTTCAATAACTCTGAACACTGCTTGATAAAGAACCGGTGGCCTCCTCACCATTCTTCCAATATACCAGCAGATAAAACTTTCTTGAAATCAGACTGGGGCATTAATATGGTTATGTCCAATTTATACCAATAAGAAAAGCCATTCTTAGAAAGAATATTTGTGTGACAACCTGAATATTTGTCCAACAAGTCCAAAATAAAACTGCACTATACAGCCCTTGAATTATGACTGGCATAAAATACAAACCACCCACTGGAACAACTCTTAAAAGATCCCAGTGAGCTCCAGACACCAGGGTTGGTATTCTTGATTAGCAATGCCAGGAAGAAAAAGCATGTTTACAGCAAAGCATTACCTTGGCCATAAAGCACAACCACAAGTAAAGGTAGTTATGGCAGCTCCCAGTGAAATAAGACAATGCAATCATTGTGAGCACAGCCTTTCATCAAGAATGGCAGCCATTCTTACAAACATTTGATTTACACTGTTAAGAACAAACACATAAATGGAAAACATAAATATACATGACTTTAGAATTGGCTCATATATCTAATAAAAAGGTGATATCATTCAATATTCAATGTCCATTCAGGGCTTGGCTTCCCTCATAGCTAGTTTAAGAATCATTGTATGAGTTTACAAGGACCGTACCCTTGAAAAGTACAAATGCAATGATATTTCTAGCCATCAACTACCTTCCCTTTGGGTTGGTGTAAGTAGGGTAGAATATAATCAATCCACAAGACGTTTCCAAAAATAACTACTCCACTTATTGGCTTCCAAAGCCACTTATTGGGTATAAATTCCATTATTAGAGACAAAATCTTTCTTGCAGAATTAAGCATAAAGTTTCTGAGCAAATATCCTGAAAAGGATAGCATGTTAAATTCACAAAAGTTATGTCTGGTATCAAATCTCTTCCCCAGAAAATACTCTGGTAGTACAGAGTCTAAAGAGTTCTTCATTCTCTTTTCCTACTCTTACTCTGTTTTAATGCCTTGTTGGTGGTGGTGTTAGAAAAATAAAAATAGAGAGGGTTGATGGGGGGTGGCAGGGAGGGTAGGGTGGGTGATGGGCATTGAGGAGGGCACCTTTTGGGATGAGCACTGGATGTTGTATGGAAACCAATTTGACAATAAATTTCATATATTGAAAAAAAAGAAAAAGAAAAAGAAAAATACAGGTTGTTCTGTTGCCAAAAGAAGTTGAAGAATAAAATCAGCCGCTGTGAACCTTCCAAATATGTGATCCTAACTATTGATGGAAGTGAATGGATAAAAGAGAAGAGACAGGGGAAAATAAAACAAGATAATAAATGTAAGAATACCTTATAAAGTATAAATACAAATTTAAAAGAATGTTATTTTAAATGTTAAAGAGGAGGCTTCAGGGGCACTTGGGTGGTTCAGCCAATTAAGCATCTGGCTCTTGAATTTGGCTCAGGTCATGATCTCACGGTCATGAGATTGAGCCCCGCATCAGGCTCTGCACAGGGCCTGGAGCCTGCTTAGGATTCTCTCTCTCCCTCTCCTTCTGCTCCTACCCTGCTTTCTCGCTAAAAAAAAAAAAAATTACAAAAAGAAGAGACTTGGCAAACTAAAGGTAAACTTCATTAATTTTACTTCTTCTTAATGTATAAGATTGTTCCTTTCCCTAACTGTCTTAAAACTCTTTAGTTCTTGTATCACTAGTAGATTGTATCTGAAGTGATAAATTGGCCTTTCCGGACATAATTTCGGCTATGCTAGCTCTTAAGATTCCGTTTCCTGAAAAGATGTCCAAACAAGATGGTCACATGTGTCAGACATGCTCTTCTTGCTGTCCTGCTGCCACTCCCTTGTTTTGTGTTCAATAAACTACCTCTGTAAAAAAACAAACAAAAAAAAAAAGATGGCCACATATAAGAAGCACCATATTCTTTGAAACCCCCATCACCAGCATCAAAGACTGAATTGGCTAAGCTGCTAACATGAGAAGTACCTCACATTTTCTCTTACCTGTCTTTCTGTCCCTTCCTCTGGTTATCTGAGACCATCAACTGTGTCTGTCTGTAAATCATTGCATTGCTCTAGTGTGGCTGTGTGGAAAGAACACCATGAAAGTCTGGGTCCCAGCCCCAACTGTGTGTAATGAAACAACCAAACAAGTTATTTGTCCTGCCCTCAGCTCAGTATCTTATCCATAAAGTAAAAATCTTGCTTCCACAGCCTAACAGAGAGAAAAAAATCACCCAGTATTCTAAAGTCACTGTTTGTTTGGAATAGGAAACTTGTCAGATTTACAGGAATGGGTCTGGGATCTTAGAAAATCATTTTCTTAAACTTGTCTCATTTTAAATTTTGAGGCACTCTATGAAGTATGTGAAAGAAATATGTGAAACAATGCAAGAAATATGTGAAAATAAATATGAGCACATCCCTATTTGTATGCTTTACGTGATGTAGTCAGAGAATTGGAGAGTAAACTTCTAAGGGTTGATACCCTATTTCTTCTTAATAGGACACTATGACAGAATCAAGAAAGTCCCCGAGATGAGATCATTTTTGGCAAATGAAACAAACCAAAGTTGTTAACTTTAAATCAGTGCCAACCAAGTTGACAAGCCATTTAGTGGTTTTCAACTGGGCGGTGAAGAACAAGAACGTAAGTATGGGGCCTTTGGGAACAGGGAGACTTCTGAACATTCTCCTGACTTTCTTCGTCCCAACCTTCTCTGTGGTATAACACAAAAACCAGAATAGTAAAGCTGGCGGGGGTCTGCAGAGGTCACTGGGTGCCCAGGGTAGTTGGCCATAACCTCTAGGGAGAGCAGGCATCAGAACTGGTGAGACAGAGCCAGAGGAGCCGAAGAGGAACATGGTTCCTTGGGGCCTTTCTCGAAGTGGGAGTCCGTGAGGCTCAACAGATAGAAGCTGCACTTCCACCTGCAACTGGTGGTTGATTGCGCTGAGAAGCTAAGCCCAGGGGACCTGAGCAACACCTGCATTGATTAGTGGAACTGCCCTCAGGTTCAGGTTTGTGGAAGAGGCTGACGCTTGCCTTCCCTCTACATAGACTCCGCATGTGGATGTCATTTTCCTGGCTCTACCAGCCTAAGCTACTTTCAGAAAACCTTGGACAGGTAAGTAAAAATTAAAACTCACTGAAAAGAACACAATTTGATAGGGGAAGCCTGCTATTGTTTGAATGTTTGTGTCCCCCCCCCACCCCCCGCCATTCGTATGTTGAATACTAACCCCCTGCAGGTTATTGGGAGTTGGGCCCTTTGGAAAGTGCTTAGGTCATGAATGGGATTAGGTGTCTCATAAAAGAGACACCCCAGAGATCCCTTGTGAGGACACAGAAGGCTCAGGCTAAGAACCCGGAAGAGGCTCTTCAACAGAATGTGACCACACTGGCACCTTGATCACAAACTTCCAGCCTCCAGAACTGTGCGAAATAAGTTTGTGTTGCTTACATCTGTTTATACCCAGTCTGTGATATTTTGTATAGCAGCCTGAACAGGCTAAGACAAAGACCAAGGTAAACATCTAGAAGAGGTGAATCATACTGAAGAATTGATGGAAAAAACAAATGAGAGCTTTCATTAAAAAACAAACAAAAAAACATTCAAAAGGATTGTTTACAACACACACACACACACACACACACACACACAACTATTTTCTAAAAAATAAAATTACAACTTTTTAACTTTAAAAGTAAATAGATGGGGCACGTAGGTGGCTCAGTCAGTTAAGCATCAGCTCAGGTCATGATCCCGTGGTTCGTGGGTTCAAGCCCCGCGTGAGGCTCTGTGCTGACAGCTCAGAGCCTGGAGCCTGCTTCGGATTCTGTGTGTGTGTCTCTCTCTCCGTCCATCCTCTGCTCACTCTCTCTGTTTCTCAAAACTGAATAAACATTAAACATTTTTTTAAATAAAAGTAAACAGATAAATTAAACAAGAGGACATTTGTGATGGGAACCAAATTTGCATGCTAGAAAACAAAGTAGAAAAAAAATCTCCAGTAGAGATAATAAATACAAATGTATGAAAATTATGAAAGAAAATACAAGACATGGGAATGGCAGATAAAATACTAGTGAAATATCCAGAAGGAGAAAAGAGAATAGATGGGAATTAATAATTAAATTTAAAAAATAAACATTCTGTAGCCTGAGGGGGACTCAGTGAATGAGGCTGTGCTGTCCCCTCTCCATTATGAGGAGACATTTCAACTCCCAGGCTCCCAGCTAGGATGAAGTAAGCAACCTCCACCCTTTTCCTTCCACTGATTACAATGAAAAATCTTGAACAGGATGCATAGGACAACTATCTGAGAAGTCTGAAAACTAAATAAGAAACAAACCGATTAGGGAGAAAAATCAAAATACCAAGAAAACCAATATGGCGGATATTTTTCTGGACATTTTCCCCCCTCCTATGCCTCTAGTCATAGACTCTTGAGCAGCCGGAATTCTGGAATAGAAGGTGGGATTTAAACACACACACACACACACACACACACACACACACAAACTAACTAGGAAAGAAATTATTTTTCTGGTCTGAGGAGTATGAAGTAGGTCGAGAGGGGTCCTGCAGGACAGAGGCTCTGGGAGAAATCCCTGGGTTGCCCCTAGATTTTTATTTTCCAATCTCTGCCTCAGGCAAGTCTCAGTCATGAAGCTACATGCAGCGACTGGTGCCACACAAATACCTAAATACCTGAGAGAACAATCTGAGAGCTGAGATAAGGAGTCCCTGTTGTTCACAGAGTGTACAGGAGGAAATCATTATTGTTCTTAACCCTCTTCTCTCAGTTTGACCTCAAGGTAGAGCCAGTCACAGGAAGTGCATGACAGCTGCTGCGAAGCTAAAACCCTAGCTTTTTGTCCAGAGGACCAGGAAAGGGGGCTATGGAGAGTGAAGGTGTCAGGAGTAATCATGATGAGAAGAGATTCCAAGAAGGAAAACCCCCAAATATGTTTTGAAGCCCTGGGCACATCCCAGAGCTAACATTTGTGGAACTGACCCATTTCACCACTAACAATGATAACGACCAGACAGTGTTACAGTTGAATTCTAATTTTAAAGGAAGTTGGTAAGTAAAAGAAAAGGGAAATAAATGAATCACAATTGAAAAGAAAAAAGATATGAGTATCTTAATAGAGAATCAAGACATTTGACAAATT
The DNA here is from genome assembly GCF_018350155.1 of Leopardus geoffroyi. Lineage (NCBI taxonomy): Eukaryota > Metazoa > Chordata > Mammalia > Carnivora > Felidae > Leopardus > Leopardus geoffroyi. The sequence goes on from NC_059326.1 coordinate 131,295,068, forward strand.
ATTGGAATTGATAAGAGAGTTCTTCAAAGATTCTGGGTATAAAATCAATTTTAAAATACCAATTAAAAGGGGCACGTGGGTGGCTCATTCGGTTAAACGTCCACCTCTGGATCTCAGCTCAGGTCTTGATCTCAGGGTCCTAAGTTCAAGCCCTGCGGCGGGCTTCACACGGGGTGTGGAGCCTACTTAAAATACCAACTGCAGTCCTATACACTAACAAAGGCTTAGAAAATGTAATTTCTAAAAAATGTAGCATTTGTAACAAATAGCAACATGAGTTATTTACTTATTGACGCACCATTCAAAAAACGGAATTAACAAAAGATCTGTAAGACATTTACAAAGAATTTTTTTTAACTTTATTGGAAGATAAAATAAAAGACCTTTTTAAGTTGAAGGGCATACAATGTTCCTGTACAGGAAAATTCATTATCATCACTTCCTCCCCAATTCATCTATACATTCAATTCAGATGAATTCTAATCAAACTCCTGCTGGGTTTTTTCATGGAACTCAGCAAGCTGACTCTAAAATATTCATGACACGGGGACACCTGGGTGGCTCTTGATTTCAGCTCAGGTCATAATCTCACTGTTTTTGAGATAGAGTCCCACATTGGACTCTATACTGACAATGTGGAGCCTGCTTGGGATCCTCTCTATCTCTCTCTCTCTGTCCCTCCCTCATTTGTGCTGTCTCCCTCTCAAATTAAATAAACAAACATTAAAAAGTAAAAATAAAAATATTCACAGGCCGGGGAACCTGGGTGGCTCAGTCTATTAAGCTTTTGACTTCAGCTTAGGTCATGATCTCATGGTTTGTGAGTTCAAGCTTCACTTCAGATCCTCATTCTCTCTCTCTCTCTCTCTCTCTCTCTCTCTCTCTCCCTCCCTGTACCTCTACTGTACTCTCGATCTCTCTCTCTCAAAAATAAATATTTAAAAAATATTTAAAAAATAACAATATTCACAGACCAGCAAAGAGCCAAGAATAGATCATACGGATTTGAAGAATGGTGAGCTAGACTATTGCCTCACAGCAATCAAAATTTATTATAAAGAGTGGCACCTGGGTGGCTCAGTGGGTTAAGCGTCCAACTTCGGCTCAGGTCATGATCTCACAGTTTGTGGGTTCAAGCCCCGCGTCGGGCTCTGTGCTGACAGCTCGGAACCTAGAGCCTGCTTCAGATTCTGTGTCTCCCTCTCTCTCTGCCCCTCTCCCACTCACACTGCATCTCTCTCTCAAAAATAAATAAACATTAACAATTTTTTAAATTATTATAAAGAAATAGTGATTTTAGAAGAATGGTATCAGTACAGAAATAAAGAAGTTAATAAAACTAACAAATAATTAATAAAACATTATATGGAGGGGAACCTGGGTCACTCAGTTGGTTAAGAGGTGACTTGATTTCAGCTCAGGTCATGATCTCAGGGTTGGTGAGTTTGAACCCCAAATTGGGTGCTATGCTGGCAGTGCAGAGCCTTCTTGGGATTCTCTCTACCCTTCCACCACTCATGTACTGTCTCTCTCTCAAAATGAATAAATCAACTTAAAAAAAATTACATGGAAACGAGGTGTTTAAGTTTTTTTGTAATATTTATTTATTTTTGAGAGAGAAAGACACAGAGCATGAGCAGGGGAGGGGCAGAGAGAGGGAGATACAAAATCTGAAGCAGGCTCCAGGCTCTAAGCTGTCAGCACAGAGCCCAACACAGAGCTCGAAATCAGGGACCGCGAGATCGTGACCTGAGCCGAAGTCGAACGTTTAACCGACTGAGCCACCCAGGCTAAATGATGTATTTAAATATTTCAAAGAATTACAAATCAATGGCAGAAGAATGTCAATAACAGTGCCGAAACAAAAGGTGACCCAAACATCACCAACTATCATCATCACCATTACCTCACCCGCACACTAAATGGATTCATAATTGGTGAAAAGCAAAACTTTGAAAATGTTTAAAGAGCATAAATATTATCTTTTTATTTCAGAATTTGAAACAAGACAGAAAAATCATAAGCACCAAAGAAAAGGAATACTACATTGATCACATTAAAGCTAAAACTTCTACAAATCAAGTCGCTAGAAACAAAACGAAAAGATAAGTGACTACATAGAAGTAGAAGTTACTAACAAATAGAAGATATTTGCACTGCACACAATCAAAAAACAACAGAAAACAAATATTATCCAGAAAAACATACAATTTTCAAATTAACAAGAAAAAGGAAACAACACAATGGAGAAAGTAGATATGAATGGGGAACTCAGAGAAGGGAAAATCTAAACGCAACCTCCCCAGGAGTCAGGGAAATGCAACTTAAAGCCAAGATGAGTAAAAAAGAAAAAGGCTGAATATATCAGATGTGGAACAGCAGGGACCTTCACATACTGTTAAACTACTGATGGGAATGTATATATATATATGTGTGTGTGTGTGTGTGTGTATATATATATATATATATACACACACACATACATACATATATACATATATATATATATATATTTTAATGTTTATTTATTTTTGAGAGAGAGACACACAGAGCACAAGCTAGGAGGGGCAGAGAGAGAGGGAGACACAGAATCCGAAGCAGGCTCCAGGCTCTGAGCTGTCAGCACAGAGTCCCACGCAGGGCTTGAACGCACAAATTGCAAGATAGTGACCTGAGCTGAAATCAGACGCTTAATCGACTGAGCCACCCAGGCGCCCTGGGAATGTGTATTTTTAATATCAATTTTGACAGTAATTTGGCCATTTGTGGTAGACTAGAAGAGATACATCCACAGCTCCTAGAGGTTCAACTCCTAGTAATATATCCTAAAGAAATGCTCACACTTATGTGAAAACAAACAAATAACCCATGAGCAATCATGCACTTTGCAGCATTATTTCTAATGGTACAAAATTGGACACCACATAAATATCCATCAAGAATACACTAGAGGGGGGGCGCCTGGGTGGCGCAGTCGGTTACGCGTCCGACTTCAGCCAGGTCACGATCTCGCGGTCCGTGAGTTCGAGCCCCGTGTCGGGCTCTGGGCTGATGGCTCAGAGCCTGGAGCCTGTTTCCGATTCTGTGTCTCCCTCTCTCTCTGACCCTCCCCCGTTCATGCTCTGTCTCTCTCTATCCCAAAAATAAATAAACGTTGAAAAAAAAAAATTTTTTTTTTTAAACTTAAAAAAAAAAAAAAAAAGAATACACTAGAGGGGCACCCGAGTGCCTCAGTGGGAAGTGTCTGACTCCAGTTCAGGTCATGATCTCACAGTTCATGAGTTCAGGCCGTGCGTCAGGCTCTGTGCTGACAGCTCAGATTCCGTGTTTCCCTCTGTCTCTGCCCCTCCTCACTCATGCTCTCTCTCTCTCTCAAAAACAAATTTAAAAACATTTAAAAATTAAAAAAAAAAGAATACCTTTTTGGGAATGATGGGAATAATGTCATCAACATGGCAAAATAAGAGTTTCCTACCATCTTTTCCCCAACGAACACCAGTTTTTACAGAGGGTTTTGCACAAGTCCGGGAGTCCAGTGGAAGAAGTCACAGCATATTATTGGAGCCAGAAATTTTTTTTTTCAAACCGGAGATTGGATGCATTGAAGAGGGTAAGAGAAAGAGTTTCACTTTACCCATGTCACTGCTCCCTGCAATGTTCACTGAGCATAGCTCAGTTGGACAGAAGAGGCCTAGACTTCTCAGGCCATGACTCTACCCATGAGGGAAAGGGAGAACGTGTGAGTGAACACCCATCCTCCCCAGCTATGTGGGATGCTGCCAAAGAGGCCCTTTTCTCCCTTGCCCATCAGAATGCTAAGTCGTGAACTGCATGACGGGGGGCAGTAAGTGGCTGGTAGAAAAGCAGTCAGGAGGTGCCTGGGTAGCTCAGTCCATTAAGTGTCCCACTCTTGATTTCAGCTCAGGTCGTATCTTGTGGGTTTGTGGGATTGAGCCCCATGTGGAGCTCTGCACGGCCTATGTGGAGACTACTTGGGATTCTCTCTCGCTGTCTCTCTGCCCCTCCTCTGCTCATATGTGTGCACATATGTGCTCTCGCTCTCTCTCTCTCTCTCTCTCTCTCTCAATAAATAAATAAACATTAAAAAAAAGATGAAAAACTGTCAGGACTTGGAACAATAGTAACAAAGGGACACAGATGCTATCAACCACTTTTCAGACTCCATCGTGAAGCCTACCCACGAGCCCCTGGGGAAACCAGGCTACCGATCCCTGCAGGACTGGCCCACGGCCTTTCCCATTACTTTTTGTGCCTCACCTACACAAACCCCGGTCCTGTGGTTGGTTCCCTATGCGAGTCCCCAGAGGCATCGAGAGTGGACCTTTGCAGATAGCTAGCTAGCAAGCAGCAGCAGAAAGCCAGACCAACTCAGCAGAATAGAGAGGGAGCACACAAATCTCTATATATGACACAGCCCTAGGGAAAGCAAATTGGGAAGCTGTCAGCACCCAGGATGGCCTAGCAGGAATACAATCTTAAGGATTTCCTTCAAGAGGGAATAAGAAGTATGGAATAGGCATATCCATAAGAAAAGACCAGAGGAAGCTTCAGAATCCCTAACAAGGCTGAAAATGGACATTTTATTTCTTTTTCAGATAGATGCGGCCAAGTGATTAAGCGTTGGTTCGTAAAATGCTATTGGAAATTGCTGGGTGGGACTTTTATAGATTTAAGTGGGGACAGATAGCTGAGGACCATCCCTTTCGTCCCATCATCTTTTCTTTTTGGCATGGGACATCGGGATGTCTTGGATATGAGCAAGGCCACAAATCATACTATTTACAGCAACGACTCCAAAGTTGTCTGGATAGAGACGGGACAGAAGGTAGGAAGAAGATGGGAAACAGATTTTCCTTCTCAGAGCTCTCAGAAGGACCTAACACCGCTGACGCCTTGATGTCCAACTTCCAGCCTCCTGACCTGTGAGAGAAGAAATGTCTGTTGTTTTAAGTCGCCTGGTTTGTGGCACTTTGTTATTGGCAATCCTGGGAAACTAGGGCCATAGTTAAACCTTTATTCCCAATTAATGCGATCGCCAGCATTATGGATTACAGATTTTCTTGTTTGTATTCAAGAAAAATAAGTTTTTTCTAGAAACAAAGATCCTTGGTGACTTGCTTTGAAAGTTCTTGTCTGTAACTCTGCATGGGACATGCCTCTGTAAACCTTCATTTTAAGGTTTATATAAGAAAAAGAAAATCATTACCTAATGCTGATTCTATTGGGGTGCCTGGGTGGCTCAGTCGGTTAAGCATCTGACTTCAGCTCAAGGCATGATCTCACAGTTCGTGGGTTCGAGTCCCACAGGGCTCTGTGCTGACATCTCAGACCCTGGAGCCTGCTATGGATTTCGTGTCTCCCTCTCTCCCTGACCCTTCCCTGTCCTCTCTCTCTCCTCTCAAAAATAAATAAACATTAAAAAATTTAAAATTATCTTAAAGATTATTTTACCGGTAGCTCAACTGGATGCAATTATTTAATACGTGGCCCACTATGCCAGGCACTGTGCAAGGGATGAACGTAAGGTTTCTGGCTTCAGCCTCAGGATGGAGAGTGAGACCAGTCACTGAGGTGAAAAAGAGAAAAGGCAGTTTGGAAAAGAGATAATGTATTCCATTTTCAGTGTTCTGAATTTCATTTGCCTGTGAGACAAGTAAGTGAAAATGTCTACAGGAAAATTGGGCTAGAGATTCTGATTTGGAAGTCATACGTTGATAATAAATGATATTTCCCAGGAAACATGCAAGAAGCACCGGGATTGGTGGGTGGGGTCAGAAAGGGCAGGAAATAACCCTAAGGAACCACTGGCAGGGAAGGAGACATATAAGACATACTCTCTTCTAAGGAAGAGAGGGCCAGGGAGGACAGAGGAGAACCAGGAATGTACTGCACCATGGAAACCTGACACAGAGTGTTCCTTAGTACACTAAGAAACTAAGTCCATAGTACAGAATGTTTCCAAAAAGTCACATTCAATAATGATTGAACTGTGCTTTCTGGATTTTGCAAAAAGATATTGGCTGACCGCCCTGGCAAGAGCAGGTGTAATGGAGCAACTGGGGATATAAATCAGGGGGCCCTGGGTGCCTCAGTCAGTTAGGTATCCGACTCTTGATTTTGGCTCAGGTCACAGTCTCACAGCTCATGAGACTGAGACCCATGTGGGGCCTGTGCTGACAGCTCAGAGTTGGCTTGGGATCTCTCTCTTCCCCTGCCCCGTTTGCTCTCTCTCTCTCTCTTTCAAAATAAATAATAAATAAATTAAAAAAGAAAAGAAAAGAAGTCAGCGTGCTGTGGCATGAGGAGTGAGGGGGAGGGAGGATCTAAAATGTAGAGAAAGAATGGCTAGGTGCTGATTGCAAGAGGCTAGGTAAGTTTGTAGTTTTTCAGGTAGATCTGATGAGCTGATGGTTACATTATTGTATATAGGAAACCAAGTCACCAAGAGGCAATAGGAAATATTCAGCTCTAAAGAGGCACATCCATTATTATATTGCATTGAAATATTAGTGTTCCTTTCTGATGTTGAAAGTATTATTTGGACCGGTGAGTCAGTCAAGATTATTTATTAAGTACAACAAAGACTTTTCTTTCAAGGAGTTTCAATTCTAAGAAAGGAGGGGCACCTGGGTGGCTCATCTGGTTAAGCGTCCAACTTCAGCTCAGGTCATGATCTCACAGCTGGTGGGGTCAAGCCCCACATTGGGCTCTGTGCTGACAGCTCAGAGCCTGGAGCCTGCTTCGGATTCTGTGTCTCCCTCTCTCTCTGCCCCTTCCCCACTCACGCTCTGTCTCTCTCTGTCTCTCAAAAATGAATAAATGTTAAAAAAAAATCTAAGTAAGGAGACAAGGCAAAAATGACCAACATTCAAAAGTGGTAACAACAGGTCCACAAACTTTGTGCAGGGAAGATTACAAGATTCTAGACAGCGCAGAAAATAAAAAGAATAAAGATTATCAGGTTTCCAGAATGTCTCGTGTGGGTGTCCTACCTGGAATCAAGTAGAAACCGTCTATAATAATGTAATGGTTGTGAAAAAATGTTTCCTGCCTTCAGAGACTTTTGGGGGCAGTATCCCAAAGTGCCAGCAGGTGGGGATAATATTTCAAACAAAGATGATCAGGCTACAGGTGCATCCTCATCACCAACATATGGGAGTGGCACAGTAATAGATTAGCTGGGCAGAGCAGGTGTGCTCCAGAGAAAAGGGGATCTTCCTCCCTTTCCCAGCAGAATAGGTTTCCTTTCCTTTTTTTAAATTTTTTTTAACGTTTATTTATTTTTGAGACAGAGAGAGACAGAGCATGAACGGGGGAGGGTCAGAGAGAGAGGGAGACACAGAATCTGAAACAGGCTCCAGGCTCTGAGCAGTCAGCACAGAGCCAGATGCAGGGCTCGAACTCACGGACAGCGAGATCATGACCTGAGCCGAAGTCGGACGCTTAACCGACTGAGCCACCCAGGCGCCCCTCCTTTCCTTTTTTAAAATGATATGAAATACAATGATTGTGTTGAACAGAACAAGTATGAATGTATTTTGGCTTTTTCTCCTCATCCCCAATTTTTGAAAGAGGATTATACTGTTTTTGTAATTAATAATAAATTAATTAAAAAGAAGCAGAATTGCAATGAGGCAATCCCCCCAACCCAATATATATCTCTAGAGATGAATTAAAAAATTAAAAAGCACTTTAAGGTAAATTCTGGCCATACTGGCATTTCTAATCATGGCATTAAGATGTGTTTACAGACGTATGGCATTTGTGAGATGAATTCGTGAGATGCTTGACTCCTATTTGGCAAACAAAAAGTTTCTCTGTTACAATTACTGGAACACTGAAGACATATTTGCACACTCAAAGAAGTTTTGTGTTGTGATTTTGCATCAAATTTGGCTGTAGTTTTAAAAAAACTTTTTATTGAATTTGATTTTTGAAAAAAAAAAAAAAACAATGAGAACTTCTTTGGGTGCAGGTCTCCTCCTGGTCTCAGCCCATTGATAGTTGCTGTCAGCTAGGAATGCCTGGGGCACTCACCTGGGCCTACTTAAGGCGGCCTTCTGCAGCCATTTTCCTCACTGGAGCCAATGTGGTTCCCTTGAACCAGCCCTTGCCATTGCTATTATGACTGCAAGATGCACCTCAGGAACAGCCACCAAGGAACTTTGAAAAAAGACTTAATCCTCACAGGTACTGAAAGATACACAGCATGCCCAAGGACCACAGAGTGTGATAGAGGGTAGAGGCGCTTTGTTTTTCCTGGGCTATAAGGGTGGGATACCCAGGGTTTTTCAAATTCACTTTTCATTGGTGAATTGAAAACCTAAGAGCTGGGATTCAGATGTGGGAAGGGAAAAGCAGGGTCACTAATGTGGTCAGTTCCCTAGGTTCCCCAGAGTTTTTTAAAGGGAAACTTTATTGGTTGGGGCTGCCTGGTTTCTTATTGGTTTTACAAGTAGCTGTCCCATACAGTTGACAATATATTTATTCCAGATGGACGTTTTTGAAATGGATGGATGCCTTGACAATCAAAATCTTAATGTCTGGCATTCATGTTATAGGGTATTTGTTTAAGAGGGATTTGTGTGTGTGTGTGTGTGGTTTTGCTATTTGTTGCCTTGTCTAAATGGTTCTTAACACCATTTAATGTTAGGCATAGCTACAGTTGGCCTCATAAAAATTTGAAAAGCTGAGGATTATTAGTATCATTTTTATCGGTTTGTTGTTTGGTTGGATTGGTGGGCGTTTGGGGGCTAGTGGGTTGATTTTTTTTTTCTGAAATCAGTCTCTGAGTTTACAAGGATACTTTGCGCCAATTTTGTGGAGCATTTTCAGAGAAGAATTTCCATAGCTACTCTAATTGAATCATAAAAAGGGTCTGGTAAATGATTGCCTAAAATTATGTTATGTGTGAGAAAGCAACTTACCAGCAGAAGCATCCCAAATACAAACAAGCACAACACGAAGGCTTTTTGTTTAGTGAATATAAAAATGTGCACGTAGAATATTACAGATAAAATTACTTCTACGGATGAAATTTCCACTGTGGAGTGTCCATGTTACAAGAAATAAAGGAGGGGGGGACAAGAATATGTGCGCTGCAAACTTCTTTAAAACGGAAGCACAGACTAATATCTGGGCCAGCTCTTCGTCAGCTTTGCTTGATCAAACACAGCAATTATGTGGAATTGGGGCAATGAGACTACTATCAGCCTGCCGGTGGACATTTTATTACATCTAGTTCTTAAAGAAAGCAAAATTATTTTACCAAAGCAAACTGGAGTTACAGTGTGGTTTGATTGTTGCTAATCTAATAAATGATTTTGATCTGTTAGTCTCCCAGGATCTGGGTTCTGAGCTACTGCCCACTTCATAAGTAGCATCCCAGAAATGGAACCCATGCCACACAGGGAATAGGATGTTTTCCATTTGAAATCTCTGTGAAAACAGATAGGACCCAAGAAATGCTTTGCAGTTGAATCCTATCAATGACAAGCTGAAAACTGTCACCTTCAACTCTGTGATTGTACCGTTTATGTTTCCCTCATCAGCATCTGTCAGTGAATGATTTCTTCCTGAGACTGAGGGGTGAAAAACACATTTCCTGTTAAAAACTCAATTACCCCTGGTATGTGCTATCACCACCACTATGTGTGGTTTCTATTTGTCACTTGAAAAAGGTAATAATTCTCTGGCGTTTGCACCCCACCATTGAGCTGACGTGTTAGCAGTGCCGCACTGTGTAGATGAAGCGATTTACCAAAGAATTCAGGGGAAAGACCTTTTTTGTTTGATTCCGTTGGATGAATGCTCCTATGGACGTTGAGGTTCTTTCCACAAAACCCATTTTCTAAACCACCTATGTGCTGTATAAATGTGCTTTAAATGTTACATTCTGGGGAAGCTTAAGATCTCTTGAGGGGAGGGAACAATCAAAGCAGTCTAATTCTATACCATTTGATCGAGGGATTAATTACTTGTATTTAAATTTCCAGATAATTGAATGGAAAGGAAAACTTACAGGCATCTAGAAAGAAGTCAGCTGGCAGGGAAATCACAGATGGGAAATTTGCACAGTGTTGAGAGGTTTCAGGAGTAGAAACAGCTGCACAGCCTTTTTAACAGCAGAGCTTAATAATACCAGAAATGTCTTCTTCTGTACAATGTGAGGTGTTATGTCTAACATTTTGAAATGCATTCCTTGATTTGAATATTTGTGCAGAGCCACTGGTAGTTCATTAAATAAATAGGACATTTGAAATACCAACCCGAATTTATAAGAGTAATTTCTTTTTTTATGTTTATTCATTTTGAGCACAAGCAGGCGGGGAGCAGAGAGGGAGAGAGAGAGAAAACCCAAGCAGGCTCCCCACAGTCAGCGCAGAGCCCATTACGGGGTTCAAACCCACAGACCATGAGACCATGACCTGAGTCGAAATCAAAAGTCTGGACACTCAACCAACTGATCCACCCAGGCATCGTTGTAATAGTAATTTCTAATGCTTCTAAATTACTTCTAATTTATCACACTATTATAAGCATTATATATTTATATTAGCTTATTTGCATAATACTCATAAGGTAGTGACTATTGTTACCTCAATTTTTTTTTTGAACTTGAAGCATAATGTACACACAGAAAAATTCTTTTGGACATACAAGGTAGAGAACTATCCTTCATCCCACAAAGTTTCCTCATACCCCTTTGAAGTAAAGTCCCCTTTCCTGAACCATCCCAGAGACAACCATTCTTTTGATTTTTATCACCACACTTGAGTGTTCTAGAATTACACATAAATGAAATCATAAAGTATATGTTCTTTTGTGCCTGGTTTCTCTGGCTCAGATTCATCTTTTCGGATTCATCCATCTTTGTAACATAAATCAGTAATAAGCCATCGTGTGAGTATTATACAAGAAGCTCAGACCTGGAGCCTGCTTCCTTTGGATTCTGTGTCTCCCTCTCTCTCTCTGCCCCTGTCCCACTCAAGCTCTGTCTCTCTGTCTCAAAAATAAATAAACATGATTAAAAAATAAGTGTTAGGCCATAGGTTAGGTGCTTGGTTTCATTTTACAGGAAACTACCAGACATTTTCCCAAAGTGGTTGTATCATTTAACATTCCCACCAACAGTGTGTGAGAATTCCAGTTGTTTCGCTTCTTCACCAACATTTTGTGTTATCACACTTTTTAAACTTGTACATGCTTAAGGGCATGTAGCGGTAGCTCGTTTTATTTTTAATTAGTATGTCCCTGATGAATAGTGTTGCCAAGCATATTTTAATTTGCTTACTGACCATTTGCATTATTCCATTGTGAAGTGTTGTGGTTAAAGTCCTTGGCCTATTTTCAACTAAAGCTGTTTGTATTATTATTGCTGAATGGTAAGAGTTATTGGAATATTGTGGATAGAAATCCATTATCAGAAATGTGTAATGTGTATATTTTCTTTCTGGGTGTGTCTTCACTATTCGTTATTTACTGGAGTATTTTAAGGAGTAGCAGTTTTAAATTTTGATGAGGCCCAATTTGTCATTTTATTTTCTTTCAAGGTGGATGTTGGCAGTGTTCTAGATAAGAAAACTTTCTCTGCATCAAGATAATGAAGATAGTCTCCGATGTTTTATTTTAGAAATCTTACAGATTTGGCTGTTAGGTTTTGGCTTATGATTCATCTTAACTTATTTTTCTTTTTTTAAGTATAGTATCAAGTAGGTGTTAAAATTTATTTTTTTCCATATAGAAATTCAGTTCTAGCATCATTTAGAGGGGGGAAAAAACCTTTACCCTGTTGCAAGTGATTGCTGTAATGCCTTTGTCAAAAGTTAACTGACATTGTAACAGTGGCATGCGTCTGTTTCAAGATTTTCTCTTCTGTTCTATTGATCTCCATCTATTTTTATTCTACACTGACACTTTCCTTTCAGAACTTGAACAATATAGTTCCATTGTCTTCTGGCTTACATTGTTTCTGATGAGAAGTAGAGCTCATTCATACTGTTGCTCTCTTATAAGTAACCTGTCTTTGTCTCTAGCTTCTAAAAATTTCCCCTTTATCTTTGATTTTTAGCAGTTTGGCTACGATGTGCCTACATGCGGTTTTTGTTATGTTTAATCGGCTTGGGGTTTCTTAAGTGTCTTGGGTCTCTGGGTTCATAACTGTCAGATTTGGAGAACTGTGATGATTATTTATTCAAATATTTCTTTGTCTTTCTCCTCTCTTTCTGGTACTCAAAATTAATGAAGGTAAGACCATCTGATAGTGTCCCTCAGGTCCCAAGTCTCTTCATCTGTTGTCCTTATTGTTTTGTTCTGTGCTTCAGCTTGAGTGGTTTCTATTAGTCTGTTGGAAAGTTTCCTGCTCCTTAGCTTCTCTCGTGTCTCACATACCATTGAAAATAGATTAAGGACAATTTATTTTGTAGTCTCAATTTATCAGAGCTTGTCTGTATTATTTAAAATTCTCAGACATTTTAGTAGCAGTTGTGAAGTCCTGGAATACTAATTTCCACATATGTGACACCTCTGTGTTTATGTCTGTTGATTACTTCTCATCACAGATGACATACTCTTGTTTTGTAATCTGTGCCAAACATTTTGACTGGTAAGATTTTTAGAGTTTGAATTTATCTTACTTCAGAGAGTACTGAGATGTATGTTGTCATTCAGTCAGTATCTATAGATGGGTCAACTTTTCCTGTGGAAACTTGGTTGTAGGCTTTGTTAGAGCATGTAGAGCATCCCTCATTTGAAGACTAGGTTAGCCCTAGTCATAAAGTGTGGCTTTTCTGGGATAGCAATGAAATACCCAGGGTTTTCAGTGAAGTTTCTACACTAACTTCAATCCTATTGTCTCCCAGAACAACGTATTATCTAGAATCTATGTTCAGCTCACCATTCCCTAATAGCTGCTTGTTTTCCAAGTCTCACGGAGTCTTGTTCTGACCTTACTGACAGCTGAGTATTCAGCCAAATATTCAGGGGGATCCTTTAGTGACTTTATGTATGCTCTTGTCTACGTAGCTCCTTTTACTTTAAATTTCTGCCCTACGGATCTCCCTCACCTCAGCTGTTCCAGATCCTGTCTCCCTATTTTGCACAGCTAGAGTGTTGATCTCTTTGTTTCCCACTTAAAAATACCAGTTTGGAGAGTGTCTTCAAGCAGAAAGCTGGGATTAACTATCTAACGTGTTTTTCCATTACCCATAGACCATAGCTTTCCAGGATCCAAATTCATTCTGTCTGGCTTTAGAGTGTGTGTTCTAATGGAGAGCCTGGCAATAGTGTTTGGAGATTGCTTTTTTCAGGGCCTCAATTTCCTGAAATGAAAATGAAAAAAAAAAATAGGTTTATGTCGGAAGCCATGGGCAGGTGTATTACATGCCTAGTGACAAAGAAACGGAACATGATGTTATATAACCATGGTGCTAGCAAGCAATAACTTATTTTGGTTTCATCTCCAGCCAAACAGTACAATACACAGGTTTTTTTTTTTTTTGTTTTTCTGACCTCGTGGCTTGTTCAATCATGCAGCCTTACCTATAAGCACTCAACATCAGAGTCCCCTCCATGACAAAGTGGAGATACTGTGAGGAGCAGCAGCAACTCAGTAATTTGTGTCCTTGATGTCACTTATCCTGTTTCTTGGGCCAGAAATAAACCACAGTGAAAGTAACTTCAGGCAAGCCCATGTCATGTTTGTCAGTCTTTTATCCTAGTCCTTTACGGTCTTAGCTAATACAATTAAGTAGGCTCCGCACTGTCAGCACAGAGCCCAGCTGTACAGGGCTCAGTGTCATGAACACTGAGATAATGACCTGAGTTGAAATCAAGAGTCAGGACCCTTAACCAACTAAGCCATCCAGGCACCCCACAGTATCTAATTCTCTCACCACCTACATGATCAATCCTATCCTCTACATTTAATTTAAACTAAGAGGTGTTATCAGGGAAAAAATAATACGTGCAACTGAATGCAATGGATGTGGAGGTTAGCCTGAGATAGTGTTTTTAGTTCTATGTGTGCCTGCACCTGAGAAAGGAGATCTGCATTAAGGTGGAACAAGAATTTACAGACAAGCAGAAGGAAAACACCAAAAGCTTTATAAAAGCTGGATGTATAAGCCATGTTTTCTGGTTTCCCAGTTCCTAGTTTTACAAGTGTACCTGTATTTCAGTTTTTATACCCTTGAAGTTGCCTATGGAATCCTTGAAATTAATATTGCTTCATAGGGACTAGTTTGAATAGCCAACTTCCTGGTAATTAATATTCCCTAAGATGCTTAACCACCATGGTCTGATTGCCCTTAAAAAAATTAAAATGGGGCACTTTGTGGCTCAGTCGGTTAAATGTTTGATTTCAGCTCAGGTATGATCTCATGGTTCATGAAGTTGAACCCTGCGTCAGGCTCTGTGCTGACAGCTAGAGCCTGGAGCCTGCTTCAGATTCTTTGTCTCCCTGTCTCTCTCTCTGTCCCTCCCCTGCTTGCACTCTGTCTCTCTCTCAAAGATAATTTTGTAAAAATTAGCATGAACTGGCCTAAATTTTAAAAGTTTCTTTAGAAATGATTATCTCTAAAAGCAAAGAGTAGGCCCTCCACCTACCTAAGTAAGATCTGTGGTCCCTTTGAAAATAAATGAGCCAAGCTAACTAACCATGTTCAAGAAATAAGCAGCTGTTTCGTATTGCCTGACTAAGAAACCAGGACCTAGAGACTGTTAATACTAAGTAGCTCTTGGTGCTTGAGACTCAGCATAATCAAATGAAACTGCATAAACTAAAGTGGAAATGGAATCTGCTATTTGGTTTCTGGTGGCACATGTTAATTACCTTTTCATGAGTTATTAAAATAGCAATAGTTCTGTTTTTTCTGTCCTTTATTCCTATTGTGACACGTATATAATCTTCACCAACAGAGCTTTTTTTTTTTTTTTTTTTCAACGTTTATTTATTTTTGGGACAGAGAGAGACAGAGCATGAACGGGGGAGGGGCAGAGAGAGAGGGAGACACAGAATCGGAAACAGGCTCCAGGCTCTGAGCCATCAGCCCAGAGCCTGACGCGGGGCTCGAACTCACGGACCGCGAGATCGTGACCTGGCTGAAGTCGGACGCTTAACCGACTGCGCCACCCAGGCGCCCCCACCAACAGAGCTTTTTATGTTTATCCCCATGACCTCCTTAAGCTTAGATTTTTGTCAAGTGTTAATGTACCAAAAGAGAATTAGAAACCCTTTATCTCCTTTACCTTACTGCACTTGCAAGTGTTAGAAACAATCAGTGTAACTGGCTGTTCGCACCAAGACCTCCTCTGAGACCACCACATCAACTGGCTCTAAATCTAACAGTATCTTTGGTTTGCACAGCCTTCAATTCCTTTTAAGGCTGCGATCTCCATGTTCTAGCTGGCTGCCAGTTGAGGGCCTTTCCTGACTTACAGAGGCCAACCACTTTTCTTGACTCATGGTTTCTTCCTACAGCATCAATGCCAGTCACCGTACTGTCTTACTTGTAATCCCTCCCCTTGTCTACTGTCTCTATAACCACATCCTATTAGATTGGGCCTACCTGGGTAATTCCAGTTGCTCTTCTATGTCAAGATTTTTTTAATTTTTTTAAATGTTTTATTTATATTTTGAGAGCGAATGACAGTGTGTGAGTGGGGGAGGGGCAGAGAGAGAGAGGGAGACACAGAATCCAAAGCAGGCTCCAGGCTCTGAGCTGTCAGCACAGAGCCTGATGCGGGGCTCGAACCAATGAACTATGAGATCATGACATGAGCCAAAGTCTGACGCTTCACCCACGAGCCACCCAGGTGCCCCATCTATGTCAAGATTTTTAAATTTAGTCACATCTTCTAAGTCCCCTTTGCCATGTAAAGCAAAAGTTCTGGGATTAAAGTATGCACATTTACACAGGTTCTGGGATTAGGATATGGACGTTTTTGGAAAGACCATTATTCTGCCTACTACACTCAGTGAAGTCTAACTCAAGTCTCTGGGGTTTCCTCCCAGGCTCAAAACTTAGAATGGTTGGAAAGGATTATGAACAAAGATTTTGAAACCTCCTTTCCAACATGATTCAAGTAATAAAAATAATATTGTAAGAATACTGTAATATGTGGGCGCCTGGGTGGCGCAGTCGGTTAAGCGTCCGACTTCAGCCAGGTCACGATCTCGCGGTCCGTGAGTTTGAGCCCCGCGTCGGGCTCTGGGCTGATGGCTCAGAGCCTGGAGCCTGTTTCCGATTCTGTGTCTCCCTCTCTCTCTCTGCCCCTCCCCCGTTCATGCTCTGTCTCTCTCTGTCCCAAAAATAAATAAACGTTGAAAAAAAATTTTTTTAAAAAAAAAAGAATACTGTAATATGTTTAAGGACCCTAAGACCTTGGAAACCAGTAAATTCGTCCATCATAAACCCCTCTTTTGGTCTCCCAGATTAAAGTTAGAAGATAGATGAGAAATTTTTTAGGCTTACCCCAACCTGGTACCTAAATAATAAAATTCACTCTGCTTAATTTCATTGTAATGAGGAGTCTGGGATTGTTTCCTAGCCTTTAACCCGAGTCACTGTGCTAAGTATTTTATTTTTCCCTCCTACACTCCCTAAAACTGTCAAAATAGTCAGGCATTGCCATTTATAGTCTCTTTTGTTCTCAAAAAGAATATTCTCTTGTCTCACCTCTGCTGTCTACAGGTATTTTCCATGCCTTCTTCTAGAATGGATACTCCCCAGTGTGCATATAAAAATTTTCCCATACTGTGTCCACTCCCATAGGTTTAGATATATGGTTCTTTATTTCCTTGACCTTAATCTTTTTTTTCTGGCTCATTCCAGATCCCTGATAAACCTTCTGAGCCATTTATCCCTGCATGTTTATCCTACCCTGGGCCCCTTTTCTCTATACAGTAACTGAAGCTTTGCCCCTTTGGGGGGTATTCCCCTCTCCCCATACTGTTTCTGGTGTCCCCTGGGTGCAGCTGTTGTTAAATATCAGTCCATTTTGTGCTTGTACCCCCACAGCGAGTCAACTGATTCATGAACAGAACTTGGTTTGTCACCCCTCCTCTTGGAAGCTAACAGCTGGCCATGGGCAGTATCTGCCATGAGTCCATAGGTGTGAGCTAAGAAATAAGCACCTGGGTAACAGTGGTAGGTGACAGGGTGTCTGCCACCTGTTCATGCCTGTTACTTATGCCTCTCGACTTGATCAAGTCTCTCGAAAGTACTATTTCCGCCTTATAATGGATCTTACAATCTTACTTGAACTACATGGCTGGTTAGGCCCTCCTAACATTTTGAATGGAGGGACTTGACCATTTCCCAGCTCATGATAGGCATCCCCGTCTATATGGTCGCTTAATGTCCCATACTCAGATGCCCAATCTCTCCTATGTCCCAGGAGCATTCTAAGACTTGTTTTGTGACTAGTGTACCCTTTTTTTTTTTTTTTAAAGAAATTGAAGAGCCTTTTTTTTCCCTTCTAGAATTCTAAGATGCTGCTCTGTAACCCTTTTAGTGGAACTTGCCTAGTGACATCTTTTTCTACCACAGATATTTCTGTCTTTTTTTAATTAATTAACTAATTAATTTTTGACAGCTTTTTTTTTTTTTTTTGGTTGGACTTTTTTTATTTTTTTTATTTTATTCTCAGGTTAGTTGACGTACAATGTAGTCTCGGCTTCAGGAGTAGATACTGCTAATAACAGAGTTTATTTGACTCAAGTGGAAGAGCTGCTTATACTGAAGCCTCAGCCTGTTAGAGCCTTGTATTGTGGAGCTCCCTCCAAAGTGACAGACTTCCATCTTTCCCAGTCAGCAGTCCCAACAACAGTCACAAGCGCAATCTCAAAAAGCCCAAAAGGATTACACCAAGCATTTTGCTTCTCTCTTAACGGTAGAAGAGCATTTTGCTTCTCTCTTAATGCTAGCTCCCTGGATGCCTAACATCTTCACCAATGTAGCAGACCCTTGACATTTGTTAGAATTTATCACCAACGCCTGGTCTACCTGTGTTTTACCAAGACAGTCTGAAGACTTACAGCTTCTTTCTCATCAGATTTGTTTCAAGTATGCTGTAAATACTTAGACTGAAAGTAGTGTCCTACAGAATGTCTAGCCTGCCAAGTTTCCTGTCAATTATATTGAATAACAGGTGGAAGAGTTAATACCAACCTGGATACAGACTGTGAGGTATGCTGTTGGCTCTTCAGCACAAAGACAAATCACTTCTTACTCTTCCTGATCAGTATGGAAAAAATACATTTGCAAATGCATAGCTACAAACCATGCCTTAGGAGCTTCAGCTGGAGCTACCGCTTGGTGATGTGCATGATAATACATTGACATATGTCTGGATCCATCCAATTTCTGCAAGTGACTGACCAGTAAATTCAATGGAGATCTGACTGAGATCTCCTTGCATTATTTAAGCCTTTCAGTGTGATGCTAATCTCTGTAATTTTCTCTGGGATGAATTATTATTTGACTTACTGAATTGGCAGGCATGTGCCATAGTAAATGGTTGCATGTGCTTTTTAGGGAAGCACTGAAAGAATCAAGTGTATACAGTACTACACACTTTTTTCATGGAGACCCAGTCCCTCCTTTAGTTGATGGATTCTAGAAATCAAACGGTTCGGAGACAGAAACTGTCTAAGGGATCATGACTCTTCACTGGGCAGCTGACATCAGGCTTCTATTCATGCAATCCTAATTTATTCTAGAGATGGGTATATATAGTGTCAAGTATAGTCTAGCTTTGGCCTGACCCATGCACCTGTGGGTGGACCAGTATAACCCAATAGAAGTATAGTGTGTAAAAAGAAACAGGTGACATTATTTTTAATCCACTTTATTCAATTTCACATATATATAATGTTATTTCAACATGTAATCAATACTTGAAAAATGGAGTTGTGTGGGTGTCTTGGTCAGTTCAGCACCCAATTTTTGATTTCAGCTCAGGTCATGATCTCGTGGTTCTTGAGTTTGAGCCCTGTGCTGTGCCTCTTTGCTTCTTTCTCTGCTCCTCACCCACTTGAGTGCATGTGCTCTTTCTCTCTCAAAATAAATAAACTTTGGGGCGCCTGGGTGGCTCAGTCGGTTGAGCGTCCAACTTTCAGCTCAGATCACCATCTCACAGTTCGTGAGTTCAAGCCCCGCATCAGGCTCTGTGCTGACCTCTTGCTCAGAGCCTGGAGCCTGCTTCAGATTCTGCGTCTCCCTCTCTCTCTGCCCCTCCCCTGCTCATGCTTTGTCTCACTCTGTTTCTCAAAAATAAATAAATGTTGGGGCGCCTGGGTGGCGCAGTCGGTTAAGCATCCGACTTCAGCCAGGTCACGATCTCGCGGTCCGTGAGTTCGAGCCCCGCGTCAGGCTCTGGGCTGATGGCTCAGAGCCTGGAGCCTGTTTCCGATTCTGTGTCTCCCTCTCTCTCTGCCCCTCCCCCGTTCATGCTCTGTCTCCCTCTGTCCCAAAAATAAATAAAAACGTTGAAAAAAAATTTTTTTTAAATAAATAAATAAATAAAAAATAAATAAATAAATGTAAAAACAAATTTAAATAAATAAATAAACTTTAAAAAAACTACTTAAAAAATCATCAATGGCACATTTTACATTCCTTCTTTCTTAGTAAGTTTTTGAAATCTGTATTTTATACTTCAGGCACATCTCCATTACATCTAGTCATGTTCAAGGACTCAGTAGACACATGCGGCTAGAACTGTATTAGAACAACTTTAGACCATAAAATGTAACACAGAGTTGTCCCACCTTGAGTCAAAGGGACTCAGGTACCTCCATATCAGTCAGTTAGGAGGAAGTAGGGGGAAATGAGTATAAAACTTCCCTAGACATTGCAGGCTAAAGCAGCTCTCAGTAGTCAAAACCAATTCTCTGAAAAAGGGAATAGCTATATGCCATTTTCCATGGCACTGGAGGCTATTAGGGAATAGGTGCATTGTCTGGAAAAGGGGACCTACCTTGGAGCTCCATGGTGTCTACTACACTAAGTTAGTTAAGATAGTTTCTGTTACTTGGACCTGAAAATGCTAAGATGCAACAGGGTATCTGAAATGTGTCTCACTATCCCATGACCTTATTTTTAAGAAACCTTCCTAATGTGAACTACTCCCCAGAGCTTCAATGTTTGTGCAGTTCTTAGTAGAGAAAAAGGAAACAGGCAGACCTAATGCATCTATCTGGGTAACTCTGCCAAATAAAAAAAAAAGCCTTAAGTTAAAGCAGTGGCTCTTAAAACCTGCTCCCAGAATCACCTGGAAACTTGTCAGAATGAAAATCGAGAAATTCAGGGGGTGGGGGTCAGCAGTCCCTGTGAGAGCCATCCCTCCCAGTGATTCCAACATATGCTCAAGACAGAACCATTGAGTTAAATGCATGCTCCCTTGGGGAAGGCAAAACCTCAGCCCTAGAACAGCAAAGGGAGACTCTTGAAATACCTATGTTCCTTGATGGCTTTACGGAAGCTAGGCTTAGCTGCGTAGATTAACAATCCTAATGCTATATGCACTTTCATGAGAGACCTGAGAAAAGATGGCCTTCATATTTGATGCATTCATAATTAAGACAGTGTAACTTACTGGTTCTGTATTATAGAATACTTGAGGCTAGTGTTCTATTTTCAGAGTTTAAACAATGATTTCAAGTTTGTACCTGATGTATTGCTGTGGGAAAGAGCAGCCCACTATGACACCTGCTGTTGCAATAGACCTAAGGCAAAGTGTCAGAGATACAGAAACGACAGACAAAGAGCCATGGCTAAATCTTCTGTCAAGATGCCCTAGATTGGCTAAAATTCATGGCCAGATACATCTGGGGTGTTCACAAAGTGCTGATTAGTTTGCTCTTGGGATGCAAGGCTTCCGGTCAAGTTGCAAAGAACAAGCAAGTGAACAGGAAAGAAAGTAAGTTCCATTAGAAGCTAGACACATAAAAGTCATCAAAACAGAGGCAAGGGACCCACAATGCTTAGATGGACCTTAACTTCAAATAAAGGGGTCTTTATTTAGTTAGTGCTTTTTAGTCACTTAGAGTTGAATCACTAGAGGGTTTAGAGGACCCAGTTTGAAAAACATCATATGAAAAGCTTAGCGTGGTTGGTCTTCACTTGTTGCCACAGGGATCAGAGGTACAAGAACACGTGCTGTGATCATATGCAAACTTGTTAGGTAGTGTGGTCTTCTAGGTAATCCTGGAGAAGCTTGGTACTCATTTGTTTGGATTATTAATGAAAGTAAAACAATTTAAAACACTGTCACAGAAAACTTGCAACCCTATCCCCCAAGAATGTCTGGAAAAGTAGCTGAATTTGAGAAACAACATTCTGAATGATTTTTTTTCTTGGCTTTTCTCCCCCACTCTATGAAAATATAAGAGTCCCTTATTGTGAAGTCTCTTCTAGAATTGCGAGATTAATTTCTTTCTGCAGTCTCTAGTGTGAATGGTTCATTTCTTTTCTAATAAAGAAATACCCATGGATGAAAATGTGCCAACTTGATTATAACAACTAGGACATAATGATGACGAAGTGTTTACATACTGAATTTAATTAGTATAACGCCAATTCCTGTTCTCAGGATTGCTATCCATCACTGTTATACTCCAATCCCAATCCCTTGTGAAACTGCAAAAGTCGTTGCAAACATTTGCAGATGTTTCTACTCTGAATGTTTACTAAAATATTAAATAGGCAATACAATACATAAATAGGCTTTTCTCTATTATAATAGCTCTGTTATCCATGATGGCCCAGTTCAGTACAGTGGTTCACTAAACCCTGATAAACCTAGTCTCCTGCACCATGACTTGCTGAACCATTTTCAAAGAACTCACACATACTAAAACGTGCAACATCTAAAGGCTGTAATGAATGAGACACGCAAGTGTATATGTGTGTGTGAGAGCATTTTAGGTACCAGCTGTATGACTGACTTAAAATCATGACCATTTCCTGTTATTATACTGTTTATGTGTGGGGTGCCTGTTGAAGAGATTACATTTATATCAGAATCACATTACCTTCATTTACCAATTGCATGGCTCTGAGCAAGCCTTTCAGCTTCTTGGTGCTCAGTTTTTTCCTCTGTAAGATTGGAATAATA
The DNA here is from genome assembly GCF_018350155.1 of Leopardus geoffroyi. Classification (NCBI taxonomy): domain Eukaryota; kingdom Metazoa; phylum Chordata; class Mammalia; order Carnivora; family Felidae; genus Leopardus; species Leopardus geoffroyi. The sequence goes on from NC_059326.1 coordinate 131,317,208, forward strand.
ATACTTCTTGCCTGTGTAAAATAGTTTGAATAGTATCTCACACATGGTAAGCACTATATAAAAGTGATGGATGTTATTAATAAAATACCAGAACATAAAATATATTCCATATTTTTTTCTAGAGAGATTTACAAGCAAATTTGTAGCCAATTTTATAATCTCTCAAGACATGCTTTTGGATAAGATGGGAAAATAAGGCTAAATGACATTTTAATGAAGTGAAATCACTAAAGAATCAAATCATAAGCATTTAGATTAGTGGATTGATGTCACTGATCAGGGAAATCTCTACCGTACTTTTTAGTATTCTCTATCTGCTCCTAACCTGTTTAATATATTGTCAATGACCTGAATAAAGATGAAAGGCATACTTAAATTTTCAAGTAAAATTGAGTTTATGATTACAATGTTTATGTATTATAGAATCAGTGAAAACAATAATAGGAGTTTCATCTACTGAACACACTGTGATGGGCAATTTATATGCATTGTCTGTAATCCATAGGATGGTCCTTTGAGTTTGGTATAATTATCTCCCATTGCAGGACATTTGTGATTGCCTACTTTGCTTCTTTTGATGAGAAAGACTTGAGGGAAACCACCTGCCCCGTAATGGCCCCAACCTTAGCTGCAATCCTAGGGATGCATCATGTTTGATAAAAGCAACAGTTATCTGACTGTGGCCTTAATCAACAATATCAGTATGGTCTGCAGCCTTACCAGAAAAAAAAAAAATGGCTGGGCCATACCTCAGTTTGACTAAATCAAAAACTCTAGGAGTGGAAACCAAGAAATCTGTGTTTTTACAAGACTCCAGATGACTGTGATACTTAACTAGTTTGAGACTGGTCTAAGCCAATCTTATCACCCTACATATTTAAACATAGTTATATGATAAAATTCTGGTCATGACCTGTGAAGAGAAACCTGAGAGACTTCTAGAAAAGATTTTCTTTGTTTCTTAAAAAGAACATTTGGGGAAGAGGAGTCCCTCTTTTGCTGGTGGACATATTTCTACCTTCATAAAAACAATTACTTTGAGACAGAGCACATGAATGGGGGAAAGGGGCACAAAGAGAAGAGAGAGAGAATCCCGAGAAGGCTCTCCACTGTCAGTACAAAGCTTGATGAGGGACTCAATCCCATGAACCATGAGATCATGACCTGAGCCAAAATCAAGTGTCAGATGCTCAATCAAGTGTGTCACTCAGGGTCCCCATGTTCCTATCTTCGGTGCATGGAACTGTGGCAGCCATTTGGAGTCATAAAGGGAATTTGCCTGAGGAGAACACATGGAATGTCACAAAATGGGAAGATGGAAATAGCCTGAATCTTGATCCTATCACTTAACCACCAAATTTACCAAAACTAAAACTGTCTTAGCTCCTGACTTCATTGTTTTTACAGAAGTATAATTGACATACAATGTTATGTTCTACATTTGAAATGAATATATTGGTTTGATAATTCTATATATTACACATTGCTCACCACACTAAGTATAGTCACAATCTGTCACCACACATCTTTATTACAGTATTATTGATAATATTCCCTATACTGTACTGTACTTTTCATCACGATGACTTGTAACTAGTAGTAACTTGTTTTATAACTACCTCTTAATCCCATTCATCCTCTTAATCCCCTTCATCTATATTGCTTATGCCCCATTCACCTTCCCTCAGACAACTACGACTTTGTTCTCTCTCTTTGAGTCTGTTGGTTTTGGAGTGCCTGGGTGGCTCTGTCCATTGAGCACCAGTTGGCTCAGGTCATGATCCCATGGTTTGTGGGTTCAAGCCCTGCAGTAGGCTCTCTGCTGTCAGCACAGAGCCTGCTTGGGATCCTCTTTCCCTCTATCTCTCTGTCCCTAGCCCACTCAAGCACTTTCTCTCTCAAAAATAAATAAACATTTTTTAAAAACCAGAGTCTCTTGGGTTTTTTGTTTTGTTTTTGTTTTGTTCTGTTTTATATTCCATATATAAGTGAAATTATGTGATGATGTTCTTTGTCTGACTCACTTAGCATAATACCTTCTAGGTCCAACCATGCTGTCACAAATGATAAGATTTCATTTTTTCTGATGACTGACACTACAATAAACATAGGGGTGCATGTATCTTTTCCAATTAGTGTTTCTGTATTCTGGATCAAATGATAGGTCTGTTTTTTTTTAATTTTTTGAGAGAACTCCATACTATTTTCCACAGTTTGCTTTCTCACCAACAGAACACAAGGGTTCCTTTTCCTCCACATCCTCACCAACACTCATAATTTCTTGGCCTTTTTGCTATCAGGCAGTCTCTCTGGTTTAAGGTGATATCTTGGGGCACCTGGAGGCTCAGTCAGTTAAGCATTCGACTTCAGCTCAGGTCATCATCTCATGGCTCATGAGTTCGAGCCATACTTGGGCTCAGTGCATCAAGCTCTGTGCTTATAACTTGGAGCCTGGACCCTGCTTCAGATTCTGCTCCCCGCCCCCTGCCCTTCCCTCACTTATGCTCACTATCTCTCTCTCTTTCTCAAAAATAAATACACATTAAAAAAATTATCAAGGTGATATCTTGTTGTTTTGATTTGTATTTTCCTGGTAATTAGTGATGTTGAGCATCTTTTCATGTGTCTGTTGGCTCTCTGTATATTTTCTTTGGAAAAATGTCTCCTCAGGTCTGTTGCCCATTTTTTAATTTGAGTGGGGCATTTTGTTGTTGTTGTTTTTGTTTTTGTTTTTGGTGTCTTGTAAGTTCTTTATATATTTCGGATATTGACCCCTTATCAAATATATCATTTACAAATATCTTTTCCCATTCAGTAAGTTGCCTTTTTGTTTTATTCATGGATTCCTTTGGTATGAAAAAGCTTTTGTTTTGCTGTAGTTCCAGTAGTTTATTTTTGCTTTTGTTTATCTTGCCTGAGGAAACCTATCTATTAAAAAATGTTGCTAACACTGATGTTCAGGAGATTACTACCTATATTTCCTAGTAGAAATTTTATGGGTTTTGGTCTTACATTTAGGCCTTTAATCCATTTTGAGTTTATTTTTGTGTATGATGTAAGAAAATGGCCCGGTTTAATTCTTTTGCATATAGATATCCAGTTTTCTCTGCCTCATTTATTGAAGAAACTGTCCTTTACCAATTATATATTCTTGCCTCCCCATAGTAATAGATTAATTTGACCATATAGGCATGGGTTTATTTCCTGTTCTATTAATCAATGTGTCTATTTTTGTGCCAGCATGGTACTGTTTTGATTGGTTTAGCTTTGTAATGTGGATTAAATCTGGGATTATGATGTCTCCAGCATTGTTCTTTTTAAGATTCCTTTCACCATTGAGGTTTGTTTGTTTGTTTGTTTGTTTGTGGTTCCATGCAAATTTTAGGATTATTTGTTCCAGTTCTGTGACAAAAGCTATTGGTTTTTGATAGGGATTACGCTGAATCTGTAGACTGCTTTGGGTAGTATGGACATTTTAACAATACTGGTGTTCTGAATTTTTGAGCATGGTATATCTTTGCATTGTGTAGTTTTCAATTTCTTTCATAAATACCTGATAGTTTTCAGAGTGTAAGTCTTTTACCTCCTTGGTTAAATGTATTCCTAGGTATATTATTATTTTTGGTGTAACCATAAATGAGATTGTCTTCTTAATTTCTTTTTCTGCTAGTTCATTATTAATGCACAGAAAAGCAATCGATTTCTGAATTTTAATTTGGTATCCTCAAATTTTACTGAATTCATTGATCAATTCTGATAGTTTTTTGGTTGAGTTTTCAGGGTTTTCTACATATAGTGACATGTTGTTTGCAAAGAGTGACAGCTTTACTTGTGAGTTATCTATTTGGAGAACTTTTAATTTTTAGGTGATTGCTACAGCTAGAACTTCCAGTACTATGTTAAATAAATGTGGTGAGAGTAGACATCCTTATCTTGCTCGTGATCTTAGAGGAAAATCTCTCAGTGTTCCACTATTGAGTATGATAATAGTTTTGGGTTTTTCATATATTGTCTTTATTATGTTGAGGTATATGCCTCTAAACCCACTTTGTTGAGAGTTCTTATCATGTGCAGCTGTTGGATTTTTGTCCAATGAATTCTTTTTGCATCTATTGAGATGATACAGTTTTTGATTGATTGTGATGTGTTGTATCATATTGATTGACTCTTGAATATTGAACCAAGCTTACATCCCTGGAATGAATAACACGTGATAATGGTGAATGATCCTTTTAATGTATTGTTGAATTAAGTTTGCTAATATTTTGTGGAGGATCTTTTTGTCTATGTTCATCAGATATATTGACATGTAGTTTTTTTTTTTTGTTTGTCATTGCCTTTATCTGGTTTTGCTACACAGCATAATGCTGGCCTTGTGGAATGAATTGGGAAGTTTTCCTTCCTCTTCTATTTTTCATAATAGTTTGAGAAGAATAGGTATTAATTCTTTCATAAGTGTCGGGTAGAATTCACCTGTGAAGCCATTTAGTCCTAGACATTGGTTTGTTGGGGTGTTTTGATTACTAATTCAAACTGATTACCAGTAAGTGGTCTGTTCAGTTTCAAAAGATTGTATGTTTCTAAGAATTTACCCATTTCCTCCAGGTTGTCCAATTTATTGGCATATAATTTTTCATAATCTTATAATCCTCTGTATTTCTGTGGTGTCCATTATGTCTCATTCATTTCTGACTTTACTTATTTGAGGGTGTTTTGTTGTTAGTGTTGAGTACAGCTAAAAGTTCATCAGTTGTGTCTGTCTTTTCAAAGAACCAGCTCTGGTTTCATTGATGTTGTCATAGTCTTCTCGTCCTCCTCCTCCTCCTTTTAGTTTCTATTGCATCTATTTCTACTCTAATATTTACTATTTCCTTCTTTTTGCTAGCTTTGGGCCTTGTTCCTTCTTATTTTTCTAGCTCCTTTGGTTGTAAGCTTAAGTTATTTGAGACTTTTCTCCTTTCTTGAGATAGACCTGTGTCACTATAAACTTCTCTCTTAGAACTGCTTTTGCTGCATCCCAAAGATTTGGGACTCTTGCTTGCATTTTCATTTGTCTCCAGGTATTTTTAGATTTCCTCTTTGATATCTTCAATTACCCATTGGTTATTTATTAATATGTTGTTCAGCTTCCATGTGTATGTGTTTTTTTTCCCAGTCTTTTCTTGCAATTGATTTCTAGTTTCCATTGTGGTCAGAAAAGATGCTTGAAGTGATCTCAATTTTCTAAAATTGATTGAGACTTGTTTTGTGGCCTAATATGTGATCTATCCTGAAGAATGTACCTCATGTACTTAAAAAAAAATGTGCATTCTACTGTTTTTCTATGGAATGTTCCATATATATTTGTTAGGGCCATATGGTCTAATGTATCCTTAAAAGGCACTGTTTTCTTATTGATTTTCTGTCTGGCTGATGTGTCCATTGATGTAAGTGGGGTGTTAAAGTTTCCCAGTATTATTGCATTACTGTCAATTTGTCACTTCATGTGTGTGAATATTTGCCTTATGTATTTAGGTTCTCGTATGTTGTGTGCATAGATATTCACAATTGTTCAATCCTCTCATTGGATTGATATCTTTACCATTATGTAATGGTCTTCTTTTCTCTGCTTACAGTATTTGTTTTAAAATCTCTTTTGTTTGATAAAAGTACTGCTACCCCAGCTTTCTTTTGCTTCCATTTGCATGGTTTATCTTTTTTCATTGCTTCACTCACAGTTTATATGTGTCTTTAGGTTTGAAATCTCTTGTAGGCATCATAAAGATGGGTCTTTTTTGTTTTATCCTCTCACTAACTTTTTGTCTTTTAATTGGAGTATTTAGTCCATTTACATTTAAAAGAATTGGTAGCTATGTCAATTAATGCAGTCTTGTTTATTGTTTTCTAGTTGTTGTGTAGTTCTTCTCTTTTTTTTACTTTTCTTCCTTTGCTCTCTTCCCTGTGGTTAATGGCCTTTTTTAGTGTTAGGCTTGGATTCCTTTCTCTTTTTTTATTTTTATTTTATTATTTTATTTTATTTATTATATTATTTTGTTTTATTTTTGTATCTATTACAAGGTTTTGATTTCTGGTTGCAGTTCAGGCAATATGTAACATCTTATGCACATAATGGTCTGTATTAAATTGATGGTTGGTTACATCCAACCATTTTAGAACACATTCTAAAAGCATTAAATTTCCCACACATACATTTTAAGGATATGATACCCTATTTTACATCTTTTTATTTTATGTATCCCTTGACTCACTTTTGTACATATAATCGATTTTACTACTTTGTTCTAACCTCCATACTGGCTTTATAAATGATTAACTTACCTTTATGTTGGCTTTTACTTGTGAAATTTTTTTCTTGCATAATTTTCTTCTAGCTTTGGCCTTTTCTTTCCACTTAAAGAATTTCCTTTAACATATCTCATAAGGCTTGCTTAGAGGTGATAAAGTCCTTTAACTTTTGCTTGTCTGAGAAACTCGTTTTCCCTCCTGTTCTAAATTATATAACCTTGCTGGGTAGAATATTACTGGTTGTAGGGTTTTTCATTTCATTGCTTATATATCATACCACTACCTTCTGGCCTGCAGAGTTTTTGCTGAAAAATCAGTCAATAGCCTTAGGGGGTTTCCTATGTATGTAACTGTTTCCTTTTCTCTTGCTGCTTTTAAAATTCTTTATTTTTTACTACTTTTTACAGTTTTTACAACTGTCTGTTCCCTTCTCTCTCTTCTCTCCTTCTGGGATCGCTATACTGTGAATGTTACTAAGCTTGATAATGTTATAGATTTCTCTTAACCTACTCTCGTTTTTTTTATTCTTTTTTTTCTTTTGGCTGTTAAATTTGGTTGCTTTCTATTACCCTGTCTTCCAAATCACTTATCCATTCTTCTCCATCCTCTAATCTGTTTTCTATTTCCTCTACTGTGTTTTTTTTCATTTCAAATACTGAATTCTTCATCTCTTCATCATTGGTGGTTCTTTGTATTTTCTGTCTTTGTGGAAATTTTCACTGAATTCATTAACTCTTTTCTCAAGTCCAATGAGTATCTTTATGGCCATTACTTTGAACTCTTTATAAGGCAGATTTTATCTTTATTTTATTTAGTTGTATTACTTTAATTTTTTTTCTTTTTTCATTTAGGACCTACTCCTCTGTCTATTCATTTGAATAACTCTCTGTTAGGTATTAAGTAGTCAGCTATGTCTCTTGGTCTTGAAACTGGTGGCATTAGGACACCTGGGTGGCTCAGTCAGTTGAGTGACTGACTCTTGACCTTGCTCAGCTCATAATCCCAGGGTTTTGGGATCAAGCCCCATGTTAGGCTCCATGCTGAATGTGGAGCCTGCTTAAGATTTTCTCTCTCACTCTCTCTCTCTCTCTCTGTCCACCTGCCCATCCCTCTGCATTCCCTCTCTCTCCAAAAAAGGTAAAATAAATAAATAAAATTTTTAAAAAGAGAAAAAAAGTAGTGGTCTTGTGTAAAAGAGGTCCTATGCTGCTCTATAGCCCAGTCCTTCCCAGTCACCAGGACCAGGTGCTCCAGGGGTGTCCTTGTGTGAGCTACCTGTGCCCTCCTGCTGTAGCTGCACCATGATTGCCATCAGCCCAGCCAGCTGCAATTATCTCCTTTGCCTGCTGTAAGTGTATTGGGCAGGGTTTTCTCCCTATGCTATTGAGAAGCCAGGCTGTGGTGCTATTGGTTCATTTTTGGACAGGACCAATCAGCCTATCTAACTGCAATTAGCCTCACTGCCACACAGCAAGTTCATTGAAGGGAAGGGCTTGTTCCTTATATAACTTACTAGGAGGCTGGCCACAGGAAGTGCTTTTAGCTTGGTATGTGCAGTTATCTCTCTCCACCTCCTTGGGAACGAGTCACTTGGAATGGTGTTGTCCTAGCTGGGATTGCCTGCTAAATGGGGCAGTAGTCACTTTGGAAGGAAACCTGCTAAGGTGGGAAGGTTGGGTTGGGTGGTCATCAGGGGATCATGGGGTAGGAGCACATGGTCCTAGCAAGGTAGACAAAGAGTATCAGAACTGGTTCCTAGAGGCACCTGAAAACCTAAACTGGAGGAGGGGAAGAAAAATACTGTCCACCAGCACTTTTGTTCCTGAAGAATTCTCCTGCCAATCCCTGCTCCTCTGGCACATACTCTGAGTTTTGTCAGTAAATCTCTTGCACATACACTCTAGAAGCTTTTCAAACTGTTGTTTCTGTGCTGTGTCTCAGGCTGAGTTAGTCAGTATATGGGCCCTTAAAGGGTGGGGTCTCCATTTTCTCTCATGCTTTGGTCTTCTGAATTTAAGCTCTGCTTGTCTTTAAAGCCAGATGTTACAGGCACTCATCTTCTGAGTACAGGTCCCAGTAATGGAGGTGCCCAGTGTGGGATATGATCCTCTCAATTCTCATTACTACTAACGCCTCTCCTATTTGTGGTTAGTTGCACTGCAGGTTTGGTTCCCTCCTACCCTTTTCAATGTGGCTTTCTCTCTACAATTTGCTGTGGGAGATCACCAATATTCAGGTTGTTGACGAGTTAGTTGCATAGACTTAGAGGTTACTTCCACAATGGGGAGGGTACAAAATGATCTCAGGATCCTCCTACTCTGCCATCTTCCTGAAAGCTTCAGACCTCTTGTTAGCGATAATATATCCTCTTGTTAATTGGCCATTTTAATTTGGAGTTTCTAATATCTGTCCTCAAAGGAATCCTAAACAACACTGTACAATTCAACAGTAAAGCATACTGAAGCTCTGAAACATTGAGGTAAAAGGACTGGAAGTAAAGATGAAGAACTGAGAAATAGCTTAATATAACTTTGTGTGAAGAGGCCCAAGACATTCAGATGTTGTATAAGCCAACATGATGGCAAGCAACAAGAAGAGGGAGGATAAAACTTTAAAGCAATCTAGTCCTCTGTTAGTGAATATTGACTACAGGGGGCATAAACGAGGAAGGAAAATGTTGAACTGTTTTCCACTCTTGTACATTCTATTCTCATTTGGTCCACTTTGGTCCTCTTGTAGGTATCCCACTTTTCATGGAGACATTGGAAATTGAGAGCATGTATAACAAATTATGACTCAGAGATGATAAGTTCTGATGATCCTGCCATAAAATTTTAGTTAAGAATAAATGACTCAAAAAATAAAATTGCATTACTCAATACTCTTTAGGGACAATTAATAGAAACACAAACTAGCTTCCACATAATTTTTTGGTTCACTATCTAAAAGGTCAAGAAGTAACACAGCTTAATGGGCTGGCTCCATGTATTCTAACAATGTGGTCAAAGCTGTTTCTTTCAAGCCTCTTCTTTCTTTGTGTCACTATCATTTCATCAGGCAGGCTCTCTCCACATGTTCCAAGCTCACATTCAGGCATCTTAGCAACTCCAAAAGATGGGAATTTACGTAAAAGTGCTGGTGTAGATTCCACTGGAGCAATCTGGATCTTTAGCCTGGGACCAAAATAATCAATGTGGCCAAGGGAAAGTAATATGCTGAATGAGACAGGCTCTATTATGTGAACATCCTAGAAGGGTAGGAGAGGGAAACAATTTACCCCATGGTAAACCATATCAGTGGAGAATAGGATGAAGATGATTTCCCACTGGAAAATATTATTATGAGAAGGAAGGGAAATGGACGCTAGGTAGGCAAAAATAGAGATAACGACTTAAATAATATTTGATCATCCAACAAATTAAAAATATACCTAGTTTATTTTATGAAGTCTCACTTGACATAACAAGAATTAATGGGTAGAAGTTGCTGGGAAGTATATTTCTAATCATCACAAGAAAGAACCGTATAATTATTAAAGCTGCCCATAATGAATAAGTTGCACCAGAAAGGGAAGATGTACTATCACAGGAAATTTGCAAGCCAAGGTTAAATGACCACCTGCAAATAATAGAATACAGGGGAGTACCTGAATTAGTAGGGAGGAGGAACAGAAAAACTCGAAGGCCCTTTCCAATTGTAAGCCTATATATTTTATGATTTGGAATATGTGTATAATTCTATATTGTATCCATAATATATAAAATAATATGTATGACATTCTCTGTAAACATTCTAGCTAAAAATCATCTGCTGTTGTTCTTGTCATTCCTTTAAATAACTCCTTTAAAGTGATATTTCTGGAAGGTCTTTGGCTTATCAGAAGACTGGGTAATGAATTTTGACCAGCTCTTCTGTTGTTATGGTAACTAGAGAAAGGCTAGGAAAAAGGATTAGCTTGTGATTAGAAAGTTTTTAAATAGCAATTGCCCCAAACAAGGAGAGTTGGTACATGTGATAAACAATACCAAAAGAGCAGTGTGGTTTACCCATCACGTGGAGAGAAAAAAATCAAGATATACAACCAGATAGCATGATAGAAATTTCTAATAGAAATACCTGAAAAAAAAGGAAGGAATCTATCAAGAACAGTGAAGAGGTACTGGTGTTAGAATTTATAAAAGTGCACTGAGTCAGTAAGCATGATGTTTTTTAACATACTGATTCAGAAATAGAATTGATTTCCATTGAAATAAGTATTTCGATTTGTTGTAAATTCAAGAACCATTTGGAAATACAAACATGATGGAGCTGCATGAACAGAAATTGACCCCCTCCTATGTGTACAATGTCCTCATCCAACTGGGGGGGAAAGAAAAGGGGAAAGGGTGATCATTCTGCCTCAGTCAAACACACATACTGACCAAGAAAAAAATGCAGCTAAGTCTACTCAATTGTTTATAAATGTCAAAAGTTATCTGCATGAAAAATAATAATTTTTATTTCATGGAATTGAAAGAAATTAAGTTTATCTCAACAAAATAGTGAATAAATTCTACTTTGAATCAATTTTTTTCCCATATGTTTATTTTCTAAACACCTAGTAAGGATTGGACCAGATTGGGAACTATTCCATGGCTAGGCAAAGGTAGCTCCAAAATTTGTAAATTTGTACACAGGATTGACGTCTGTTAGCTTTTGCTAAGGAAAGATGCTCCATAATCCCACCACATTTTCAAAAGGAGCTATGACCAACCAAGTACACTAATGGATCTTTATAACACCAGTTCACTTCAGAAATGTGTACACTGAATCCTGTGATAACTCTAATATTGCCTTAAAACATATAAAAGGAAAAAGATAATTGAGGCTACATGATACAATGAAGTGCATCATTAAGGCATCAATTATCATAGGGCTTTTTCACATACTTTGAGCTGGCATAGAAAAATTAGAACAGCCTTCCATCTTGGACTCAAACGACAGAGGAGGCTTTCTATTAATAATATTTATTAATAACTCAGAAATATATTTGACATTATTCTTATTTTATTTTTTCTATAGATTTATTCAGCCCACAGGATTTCAGAAGATTAAGTAGATAAGCTACAATTAAAGACAGGATTATCTACAATACTGGAAATCAGAAACCGTAAAAATTTCATAGATTGAGAAAATTTTTAGACATCTTGCTAAGTTCTTTGAAGCTGATGTTTTAAAAATTTACATTAATGGAGTGTCTGGGGGGCTGAGTTGGTTAAGCATCTGACTCTCAATTTCAGCTCAGGTCATGGCATCATTGTTCGTTAGATCGAGCCCCTCATGAAGCTCTGTGCTGACAGCGTAAAGCCTGCTTGGGATTCTCACTCCCTCTCTCTCTACCTGTCCCCTGCTTGTGCTCTCTGTTTCAAAATAAATAAACAATTTTTTTTAATTACACTAATACTTCTCATTAGGAAAATAGCTATGAATTAAAATAAATCTTGTGTCATTAAGCAAAATAATAAAAATATTATAAGAAAAAATGTTTTTAAGGGATGTGGATACTGAACACATGTGCTTCTGACAATAAAGTATCCATTTCTGTCTGTCTCAGCAATGCAGCCATTTTATTCTTAAAATTTATTTATTTTGAGAGAGAGAGTGTGCGAGCAATGGAGGAGCAGATAGAGAGGGAGTGAGACTCCCAACCAGGCCCCAGGCACTGTCAGTGCAGAGCCAACACAGGGCACAATCCCAGGAACCATGAGAAACAGATGCTATTTTAAAAGAGTACCCTATGGAGCACCTGGGTGGCTCAGTCAGTTAAGCATCTAGCTCTTGACCTCAGCTTGGGTCATAATCTTGTGGTTTGTGGGTTTAAGCCCTGAGTCAGTCTCAGTGCTGACAACGCAGATCCTGCTTGGGATTCTCTCTTTCCCTCTCTGTCCCTCTCCCACTTGCTCTTTCTCTCTCTCTCAAAATGAATAAACAAACTTAAAAAAATTTTTTTAAGTGTATTCTATGAACACACATGTTTTCTGTATGTCATAAGATTGCCTTCACACAAATATTTTCCAGTGCATCATAGACTAAGCATTGTCCTCATGGCTTCAGCCATGACTGAACTCAATCCCATTCTAGATGTATATTTATTACTGAAATTCCAAACTCTATTCCCCCACTAACAAGACCTTTTCTTTTTTTTCTGCTGCCTCTTTTGTTCTGCACGTTCCCCAAACCCTAAATTTCTGGCATGCTGCGGCTGCCCAAAGCCTCTGTGATTCCCCACAATGCATCAGCCAATGATTGCCATTGACACATGTGGGCCTTCAACCCCAAGACAGGTGAAGCTGTGTTTTCTTATTCATTTAACTCTGAGGCCCCCATACTTCTTCCCGGGCCTGATCACCAGGTATAATGGAAATCTGTCTATCTCCATTCCAGAACCCCTCTGTGGTTACTCAACTAATATGTAACATCACATTCTCTGGACTAAATATTTCCAACTACTTTCATCCTTTTTTACTCGGTTTGCTATTTTTTTTCCAAAGTATTGTCCTAAAATGTTAAAAAAAATTCTTTCAGCTGAGACTGATCAATAAAAACATGGCAGCGTGTGTTTTCATATCCTTATAGCTATACCATTACTGACATACTTGGTTTAGTAGCAAAACATGAAAATACTTAGAATTATCCAAGCTTAGTAGTCTTTTGGCACCATTTGTCCCAGCAGTTATTTTTCATCTTGCAGCTTAGTATTTGTTCTTCTGATTTCTTAAGAAAAACTAATGTTTTAAATTCAAGGAAATTACACTTAATGTCTTTATTTAACCTAGAAATTTCGGTGGGGAAAAACAAAAAAATGTTTTCTTGCCATATTTTTATCTATCTCTCTATGTGTCTCTCTTTCCTTTTTCTATGTCCATGTTATGATACCTGTATACTTTTGCATTCTGATGGGAATATTGTACAGTTTCTTGAAATGTCTCTCATACTTTGTCATAGATCATTTTTACTGATGATCCTTAAAACAAGACAAGTTCTATTTAACAGTAATGTTTGTCCATAGAATTTTGATGTGGCCTCTTCTCGATATACTCAGGTGATGTTTTATTTCTCTTCTCAGATTTACAGCTGGAGGGCAGAATGATGAACACCATTTCAAGCTGAATGATAAGCTTCTTGGAGGCTTTTTTTAGTTCACCTCTGCTCTCTGGAAGCAGCCTCATTACCTGTCTTTACTGCCTAAAACTGTGTTATTAATGAACCTTAACTCTAAATCAAGCTCCTCCTGTCTGAATTATCACCAAACGTACTTTACTCTTTAGTATTGTACTTCCCAAAGGCTATGTAGTGTCACAGTTGTGAACCTCTTCCCCTCCCCATTTCTTTCCCAGTTATTTTCTGGTAGAAATACCTTTTTTAAGGTTTATTGATCTTTGAGAAAGAGAGAACAAGTAGGGGAGGGGCAGAGAGAGAGGAGGACAGAGGATCTGAAGCAGGCTCTGTGCTGAGAGTGGCTAGCCTGATGCAGGGCTAAAACCCATGAACTGCAAGATCATGACCTAGGCTGAAGTTAGACCCTTAAATGACTGAGTCATCCAGGCACTCCTAGAAATATCTTTGTTAGGAGTAGTAACTTGGTAGGAAGAAATAATATATGAAGGTTGACAGTGGGACAGAAAAACAGGCATTTGAGCATCTTTGGAATAGAGCAACAGCTGCCTAATTTTCTAAGTGATTTAAATCCTGCATCTGGATCTAGGATAGACTCAGGAATGGGAATGATAGGAAAGGTCTTTATGCAGATTTTTTAGGTGTACTCTATTTCATGAATCAGAGTTATGTTCTATTCATGATAAGCCATGGAAAGGACTCTTGGTATGATATTTATCATTGCTCTAAGTTTTTGGAAGTGATACACATTTATCCTTTTTCTTTTACTGGAAAGTGGGAGAAATAGAGGCTATAAGTGAGGCTGCTAGACAAAATCCTGTATTAAACAAGGTGTTTCCTATGGAAGCTTATCTTTTCAAAGTGCCTTTGAATTTTAATCCTTTTTACTCAAGCACAAATATTTTTTTCTAAATTTGGGGTTATTCTTGAGCCTGATTACTATGCATAGCAGATTATATTTTGCACAGATGGCCACAAAAGTATTTGGCATTTTACATGCTTGTCTGCAATGTGACCTTGATATTCCCTCATCAAGAAATGGAGTGGATTTCTCCATGTCCCTGAGGCTGAGTAAGACTTCTACTTCTCAAGCAACAACATATAGCAGAATGAGCCTGACACTTTCCCATCTTGTTTTTTGGAAAACTTTGTTTTTGGAAGCTCATTTTGGGAAGGTAGCTGCTGTCTTAGGAGAAGCCCAAACTACCAAGAGAGGATACATGTAAGGTGCTCCAAGGCAATGACCCTACATGACCTCCCAGGGGACAACTAGAATCAATTGTCACTGTGAGAGTGGGTTATTTGAAATATCCAGCCCGGTAGAACTTTGAAATCATGCATGCCCCAGGAGCTATGTGATTTCAGTTAATATGAGTGCCCCAAAGTAAAAACCACCTAGTTGAACTCAGTCCACAGCACTGAGAGAAAATGATAGTTTTGTTTTAAGCCACTAAGTTTTGAGATGATATGTTAAGCAGTAAGAGATAATTAGACTACTATTTTAAATGGAGCCAGATGCCATGAATCATTGTCTGTTTTACTCCCCTGAAGCTAATCTGGAACTTTCAGTAGTAATTTTTTGGAAAACATAGAGTGGATCTGAATAACTGGAAGATTAAGGCTAAATTGAACTAGTCCCAGTAATATTGGTCCAAATAGTGTATAAGAGTGTGTGTATAAGTATGTGTATTGGTTAACATACTAGCTCATTAGGGCTGCCATGAAAAGTCACCACAAAACTAGTGGCTTAAAACAGAAATTTATTTCACAGCTCTGGAGGCCTAAGTCTGAAATCAAGGTCTGTCTTGACAGGCACATGCTTCCTCTAACCCTTCTAGGGGAGAATCCTCCCTTGCCTTTTCCAGGTTCTGGTGTCACTTGGCATTCCTTGGCTTCCTTGGTTTCCTTGGCTTGTGGCTACACTACTGCAGTCTCTGTCTTCATGTCACTTTGTCCTCTATGTGTGTGTGTCTTCTCTACATGCCTGTAGATAAGGCAGGATTATCTCCTCACTCAAGAACCTGAATTGAAATGTATCTGTAAAGACCCTCTTCTCAAGTAGGATGCCATTCTCAGGTTCAGAGGATTTGATAGGGTTATCTTCTTCTGTGGGCCATATTTAGGCCAACCACAATTGGTGTGGGAAGGAAGCGGTGGAAGGAAGTCCCTATAACCCTAAGGTTTCAAGGAAAGTAAATACAGCTTAGAATCACCAAACAAGCAAATGAGTTCATTGCATGCAGTTTCAAAAATATAAATGCTGCAGTGTGAGTTCTTTTCCTAAGGTTGATGACCAAATGGGGGATACTCTGTGTATTTGCCTTCTGTTCAGTTGTTTAGATCACTGACACTACATATATTAGCATGAGAAAATGTAAGATGAATATTTGTAAATGTTTTTAAATGAAGCTCATTTTAGGGTTACATAGATACTAACAAGGTTAACTTCACCAAACCATAAAGAATAACTTCTGTCATAACACATTAGGATTACCCTGCCAAACTGCTTACGCTGATCACATCTTAGTTGGTTGTCACTCTTGGACTTAGCCTCATTATCCTCCCCCTCTTATAATTACCATAAATACATTGCTTATTTCCTTTACTTAAATTCTGATTATTTTCCTCTGCACTGTTCCAGCAATAATCCTGGTACTTAAAACAATCTAAGCTTCTTATTCACCTTAAATTCTCTAAAGAAGGAAATCTCCTAGGAAAAACTCATAGCTCATATTTCACTAGTTAAGTGAAATGCCAAATAAATATGCCAGTAGTGTTGGCAGGTATACGTCTGGTGGCAAATGCACTGAAACACCCAAGTCAGTTAATGTTGGCAATTGTGTTATCAGATGTTTATGACTTGTAAATTCAGTCACTATTGATGGAAATTGTGAAATATCTCAGCCAAGATTAAACAGGTAGTTAAATTCCTCTGCTGAGCCATCCATATAATCCATTAAATACTTCTACTGGTAAACACTGATTTTGAAACAGAAGAAATAGCATATTTAAACATTCTTTCTGTCTCTTTTGAACACACACACGCGCACACACATACAGTCTGAGAGACAGAAGTAATGGCCATGATTTGATCTGCCAAAAAAAAAAAAAAAAAAAAGAGAGAGACACAGAAAGTAAAAAATGTCAGAATTTTGAAATTCCTGCTCTTCTCTAGTCTTAGAGAATAAAGGCAAAATGGAAATACAAAGAGTGTTTCTTGTATTACATACTTTACTTACCCTAGTCCCCAATATTCAGATTTGTATATTCTGAGTCAAAAACTAAGCCGTAGTTTAAAAATACTAATGCCATAAAAGGAAATCAGCACTTGTTTTGGAGCATAGTTACTGATACTAGTGGTACATGTAAATATTTGTAACACAGAGGGTCCCAATATTGCATGTGTAACAAGTTTATTGAATAATCTGAATAAGACAGAGTTTTACTTTCCCTCACTACTCCTTTCTGACATAATCTATGAAATCTACCTTCCATTCTCCCTAATGACCTCTCATTCCCATTTTAGTGAGTATAGTTCAACTTTAGGTATGAAAAATACCATCAATCAAAACCAAAACCAACTTCACATTGTCTCTAATTTTGCAATTTTATTTTTATTTTTTTATTTAAATTTAAGTTAACATAAAGTGTAGTCTTGGCTTCAGGAGTAGAACCCAGTGATTCGTCTCACCTGTGACACCCAGTGTTTATCCCAAAAAGTGTCCTCCCAATGCCCATCACCCAATTAACCCATCCACCGACTCACCCCACTCCAGCAACCCTCAGTTCTCTGTATTTGAGAGTCTCTGATGTTTTGTCCCCCTCGCTGTTTTATATTATTTTTGCGCCCCTTTCCTTATGTTCATCTGTTTTGTATCTTAAATTCCATATGAGTGAAGTCATATGATACTCATCTTTCTCTAATTTCACTTAGCATAATACACTCTAGTTCCATCCACGTTGTTGCAAACAGCAAGATTTCATTCTTTTTCATCCCTGAGTAGTATTCTATTTGTATATATACCATGTCTTCTTTATCCATTCATCAGTCAATAGACATTTAGGATCTTTCTGTAATTTGGCTTTTGTTGATAGTGCTGCTATAAACATTGGGGTGCATGTGCCCCTTCAAATCAGCATTTTTGTATCCTTTGGATAAATACCTAGTAGTGCAATTGCTAGGTCACAGGGCAGTTCTGTTTTTAAGTTTTTTGAGGAACCTCCATACTGTTCTCCTGAGTGGCTGCACCAGTTTGCATTCCCACCAGCAATGCAAAAGTTTTCCTCTTTGTTCACATCCTAGCAAGGGAACAATAAGGGACAATGAAACAGAGACATGGGTGCTGTTGGAGCCAAAAGTTAAAGGAACAGTTGAAAGGAAAAGTTGCAGACATAGAGGGGATCAATTTACATAGGGCTTAAAGGGTTAAACTATGTTCCTACCCTGTGGGTGAAGTCTTAAAGGGTTTAATAAAAGGAAAAAGTATAAGTGGCTTTAAGTTTGGTGAGCTACCAACAGTCACTAGTTAGTTACAGAAGCTCAACTTAAGACCTCAGTTTACTAACACTCTGACCAAATGTCATTCCATAAGCCTGGTACATCAATACAGCCTGAAGGCTTATTAACACACAGATTGCCAGACCCTACCACCAGAGTTTGATTCAGCAGATTTGGGATGGGCTCAAGAATTTTTATTTCTGTTAAGTTTCCAGGTGCTATTGATACTGCTGGTCCAGGATACACTTTGAGAATCAGTGCACTGAACCATATCACTCAACAAATTAAATATAGGACCATTCAGAGGTTTGGGTGGAAAAAGAAAGAAAACCCCAGGCATAGAAACAGCAAAAAAAATGGATAACCTAAGAATCATTTATATTTAGTCGGGGAGCATTTTTTTTTCTCAGCAGCAAACACAACCTCATTCCCATGCGTCTCATTCTGTTACCTGTAAAACAAGGTCATTGAACCAAATGAGTTCTAACATCTCCTCCAGGTATAAACTTCTACAATTTTACAATTAAGCTTCTTAATTGTATTTTGCAAAGGTGTTTGTTACATTACTTTTTACTCTTCAAATACACATTTGGGTAAAAATAAGAGCATGGTCTAAGATTTCTGGGAAGTGGATCAGAGTTAAAACTGGGCTGTTATTCATGACTGATAAAAAGGCTGGACCATCAAATTAAACACACATGATATGGAGCATGGTCATCAATAAAATATCAGGATAAAATCAGGTGATTTGCTAAAATTCTTGAATTTTGAAATATTTAAAAACTCAATTTTTTGAGGCATCCTTCTAAACGATTGTTTACCTGAAACATAATCCAAATAGTATTTTCCCTTTAACAAACATATCAATATCCTTCTTCACCATCTTATTAGCTAAGGGTACCCATGGTGAGACAAATTTTAAAGTACCACACAAATAGTAAAATGTCCAGAGTCTATGGTAATGCAAGCTGGTGCAGCCACTCTGGAAAATAGTATGGAGTTTCCTCAAAACACTAAAAATAGAACTACCCTACGACCCAGCAATTGTACTACTAGGCATTTACCCAAGGGATACAGGTGTGCTGTTTTGAAGGGACACATGCACCCCCATGTTTATAGAAGCACTATCAACAATAGCCAAAGAATGGAAAGAGCCCAAATGTCCATCAATGGATGAATGGATAAAGAAGATGTGGTATACATATACAATGGAGTATTACTCGGCAATCAACAAGAATGAAATCTTGCCATTTGCAACTATGTGGATGGAACTGGAGGGTATTATGCTAAGTGAAATCAGTCAGAGAAAGACAAAAATCATACGAGTTCGCTCATATGAAGACTCTAAGAGTCAAAACAGATGAACATAAGGGAAGGGAAACAAAAATAATATAAAAACAGGGAGGGGGACAAAACAGAAGAGACTCATAAATATGGAGAACAAACTGAGGGTTACTGGAGGAGTTGTGGGAGGGCAGATGGGCTAAATGGGTAAGGGGCACTAAGGAATCTACTTCTGAAATCATTGTTGCACTATATGCTAACTAATTTGGATTTAAATTCTTAAAAACAAAAAATAAAAAATAAATTGAAAAAAAAAGTCCAGGGTCTACATAATATTGCTGTCATTTTTTTACAAAAACATCAAAAATATTTTAATACTTTACATATAGCACTTTGCTTATTTTTGTTTTGCTCACTATGACTCCTCTTAAATCAATTCTTTAAGAACATCGTATTTCCTTGTTAAATATTTCTTACTGACTTTGTATTAGGAATTAAACAGCATCCAATGTTTTCACTGCAGGTTTTGATTTTTCTGTCCAGCTAATGTCCTCTACATAATTTTGTGTGTTAATCACATTAAAATATCTCATAACTTCAGGAGGAATCTACTTTTCCATCTGTGAAATAAACTTGTTAGTTTGTCTTCTCTCTGTCATGTGTACCTGTCTTTAATTTGACTCCTTTATTTAATAAGAATTAAATCTTTGGTATTCTTCAGTGCTTTACCTCAGTGCACCATGTCATTTTTCTTTTGTCATATTTCCTAAAAATAGCAGCCTTTTTCAAAATCATACACTCTTGAATGTCTCTGATGCTAAGGGTGAAATTCAAACTATTTGTGGAAGTTCTTACAGACTTCTCAGACTGAGTAACAGAAAATAATTTACTGGAAAGAGGTCAAGATAACTCTCAGAAATACAGGAAAAGCTGCAGAACCAGGGGAAACTCAGATAATATTGAGAACAGAACCAGAGGCCTAAGCAAAATCAGTTGTCTCTCCTACTCTTCTCCTCTCTGTGCTCTTCTTTGTGTGACTTCATTCACTCCTGCTGCAGGAAAGCTTTCTCCAAACCATGGGAACATGGCCACAGGCTACTTGCTAACCTAATAGGAAAAAAGAGTTTTCTCCCAGCTCTCATTAAATGTGTAGGAATGGACCCAGACTGTCCTTGATCAGGTGATACTATCTCATGGTCCACTCACTTTAGCTAAGGTAACATAGGATTATGATTGGCCCAATCTATGCCACATCCCACCCTTACAGTGTCCAAAAGAGAAATGCCTTTCTTGGTAGCTTCCTGATTGTATTAGAGGAAAAGTCAAAGAAGGAGGATATTTTCCCAAAGAGGCAAAATGGCGTGTCCACTACTATTCCGCTTATTATTGGAGTGAAAAAAACACCCCAAGGATGCATAGCCAAACAGAGCAGGTATTGGCATGAACTCTCTTTATTGAGTCAGTATTGAGAGAATAATAATCCTTAACCTCAGCAGAGCTTCCTGTGGAGACCTGGTGATAAACCCTTGGCAGCTCCTACGGGTACTGACTCCATAATGGTAACTTGGAGGTGCAGCTTCTATCAGCAGCAACAATTTTGATCCTCTCCTCCCCCAGAACAGCTTCCACTTCCCTCCACACATGCATAGCTCAGTGAAATTCTCCCAAAAGGAACTCCAGAGGGAGCGCACCATAGAACTGTTGCGTGCAGGCAGCAACGATGCTAGAGAACTCTTCATTGAACTTGCTCAAAGTGCCCAAGGACCGCATTAGGAAAACCAGCCCATGGAATATACCTGTTGCCACACCTTAGCTGCCTCCTCAGCAGCCTCTTACTGTGTCTTGAAAAGAGGTTCAGGTTCAGCTTCCTGTGCTCAGCGCCTTCATAATCCTTAAATGCACCCAAAGGCTGGAGTGTTGGAAGTAATGTTCCACAAAGAGAATGCTATCTGCATCCATGTTTCCAAAAGACTCTCCAGAAGCCAAATTTAGGCTTCATTTGTCTCCACACTTGCAAGCAGATTGTACTTTCCCAGCGCAAGATTAGCAGTGTGTAATGTATTCCTGGAAGGGTGTATTAGAAACTAATGCCAGTCTAGAAATTCCAGAATATTTTTAAACACTGTATATCCTTTAATATGCAGATATATTTAATAAAGACCAAGGGTAGCAATGTATGAGAATTTGCGATGCTTCAACTTATAACCAAGGTCTTTAAATCAGAAATACAAAGGTATCTTGCTGCTATTAATAAAAATGAGAATAAAACAATGAGGGAAACACTGAGAAAAATTGATGACTACCTTAGGAGATGTTGCTAGACTGTGTTAAACCCAAGGACAGTGAAGGCCAACTGTCCATTCATTTCTCTGACATGTTCGGCAATGAGATCAGATAAGTCAATTACTAATGGTCGTGTTGAGATGAAAGGCCTTAAGATCCTTTTATGGTTTTAAGTTTTGTTTGGTATCTTGGTATCTCAAATTGATTTTGTCTTGATTGCTTATGGTCTCCTATTACTATTCTTAGTATGCTGAATATTCACGAATTTCTAAAGAACTTCTTGATCAACATAATGGAGAAAAATTTCTCCAATGTCTCTTTCAGTTTTATTCTAGTTTATAAAATTGGTAATAATGGATAGATTATCCTATGAAAAGACCAATGTTTCCAATCCATCTTTTGATGATGCAATATCAGGTATGCCTGTTGGCCTGCTAAAGGCTTGTTTCCATTTTACTGAATTTTATTTTTTTAAATTTTATTTATTTTATTTTGTTTTTAGTTTCAAGTTCTTTTTTTTATTTTTATTTTTTTTAATATATGAAATTTATTGTCAAATTGGTTTCCATACAACACCCAGTGCTCATCCCAAAAAGTGTCCTCCTCAATACCCATCACCCACCCTCCCCTCCCTCCCACCCCCCATCAACCCTCAGTTTGTTCTGTTTTTAAGAGTCTCTTATGCTTTGGCTCTCTCCCACTCTAACCTCTTTTTTTTTCCCCCCCTTCCCCTCCCCCATGGGTTTCTGTTAAATTTCTCAGGATCCACATAAGAGTGAAACCATATGGTATCTGTCTTTCTCTGTATGGCTTATTTCACTTAGCATCACACTCTCCAGTTCCATCCACATTGCTACAAAAGGCCATATTTCATTTTTTCTCATTGCCACGTAGTACTCCATTGTGTATATAAACTACAATTTCTTTATCCATTCATCAGTTGATGGACATTTAGGCTCTTTCCATAATTTGGCTATTGTTGAGAGTGCTGCTATAAACATTGGGGTACAAGTGCCCCTATGCATCAGTACTCCTGTATCCCTTGGATAAATTCCTAGCAGCGCTATTGCTGGGTCATAGGGTAGGTCTATTTTTAATTTTCTGAGGAACCTCCACACTGTTTTCCAGAGCGGCTGCACCAATTTGCATTCCCACCAACAGTGTAAGAGGGTTCCCGTTTCTCCACATCCTCTCCAGCATCTAGAGTCTCCTGATTTGTTCATTTTGGCCACTCTGACTGGTGTGAGGTGATACCTGAGTGTGGTTTTGATTTGTATTTCCCTGATAAGGAGCGACGTTGAACATCTTTTCATGTGCCTGTTGGCCATCCGGATGTCTTCTTTAGAGAAGTGTCTATTCATGTTTTCTGCCCATTTCTTCACTGGGTTATTTGTTTTTCAGGTGTGGAGTTTGGTGAGCTCTTTATAGATTTTGGATACCAGCCCTTTGTCTGATATGTCATTTGCAAATATCTTTTCCCATTCCGTTGGTTGCCTTTTAGTTTTGTTGGTTGTTTCCTTTGCTGTGCAGAAGCTTTTTATCTTCATAAGGTCCCAGTAATTCACTTTTGCTTTTAATTCCCTTGCCTTTGGGGATGTGTCAAATAAGAGATTGCTACGGCTGAGGTCAGAGAGGTCTTTTCCTGCTTTCTCCTCTAAGGTTTTGATGGTTTCCTGTCTCACATTCAGGTCCTTTATCCATTTTGAGTTTATTTTTGTGAATGGTGTGAGAAAGTGGTCTAGTTTCAACCTCCTGCATGTTGCTGTCCAGTTCTCCCAGCACCATTTGTTAAAGAGACTGTCTTTTTTCCATTGGATGTTCTTTCCTGCTTTGTCAAAGATGAGTTGGCCATACGTTTGTGGGTCTAGTTCTGGGTTTCTATTCTATTCCATTGGTCTATGTGTCTGTTTTTGTGCCAATACCATGCTGTCTTGATGATGACAGCTTTGTAGTAGAGGCTAAAGTCTGGGATTGTGATGCCTCCTGCTTTGGTCTTCTTCTTCAAAATTCCTTTGGCTATTCGGGACCTTTTGTGGTTCCATATGAATTTTAGGATTGCTTGTTCTAGTTTCGAGAAGAATGCTGGTGCAATTTTGATTGGGATTGCATTGAATGTGTAGATAGCTTTGAGTAGTATTGACATTTTGACAATATTTATTCTTTCAATCCATGAGCAGGGAATGTCTTTCCATTTCTTTAAATCTTCTTCAATTACCTTCATAAGCTTTCTATAGTTTTCAGCATACAGATCTTTTACATCTTTGGTTAGATTTATTCCTAGGTATTTTATGCTTCTTGGTGCAATTGCGAATGGGATCAGTTTCTTTATTTGTCTTTCTGTTGCTTCACTGTTAGTGTATCAGAATGCAACTGATTTTTGTACATTGATTTTGTATCCTGCAACTTTGCTGAATTCACGTATCAGTTCTAGCAGACTTTTGGTGGAGTCTATCGGATTTTCCATGTATAGTATCATGTCATCTGCAAAAAGCGAAAGCTTAACTTCATCTTTGCCAATCTGGATGCCTTTGATTTCCTTTTGTTGTCTGATTGCTGATGCTAGAACTTCCAGCACTATGTTAAACAACAGCGGTGAGAGTGGGCATCCCTGTCGTGTTCCTGATCTCAGGGAAAAAGCTCTCAGTTTTTCCCCGTTGAGGATGATGTTAGCTGTGGGCTTTTCATAAATGGTTTTTATGATCTTTAAGTATGTTCCTTCTATCCCAACTTTCTCAAGGGTTTTTATTAAGAAAGGGTGCTGGATTTTGTCAAAGGCCTTTTCTGCATCGATTGACAGGATCATATGGTTCTTCTCTTTTTTTGTTGTTAATGTGATGTATCACGTTGATTGATTTGCGAATGTTGAACCAGCCCTGCATCCCAGGAATGAATCCCACTTGATCATGGTGAATAATTCTTTTTATGTGCCGTTGAATTCGATTTGCTAGTATCTTATTGAGAATTTTTGCATCCATATTCATCAGGGATATTGGCCTGTAGTTCCCTTTTTTACTGGGTCTCTGTCTGGTTTAGGAACCAAAGTAATACTGGCTTCATAGAATGAGTCTGGAAGTTTTCCTTCCCTTTCTATTTCTTGGAATAGCTTGAGAAGGATAGGTATTATCTCTGCTTTAAACGTCTGGTAGAACTCCCCTGGGAAGCCATCTGGTCCTGGACTCTTATTTGTTGGGAGATTTTTGATAACCGATTCAATTTCTTCGCTGGTTATGGGTCTGTTCAAGCTTTCTATTTCCTCCTGATTGAGTTTTGGAAGAGTGTGGGTAGTTGGTTAGGAATTTGTCCATTTCTTCCAGGTTGTCCAATTTGTTGGCATATAATTTTTCATAGTATTCCCTGATAATTGTTTGTATCTCTGAGGGATTGGTTGTAATAATTCCATTTTCATTCATGATTTTATCTATTTGGGTCCTCTCCCTTTTCTTTTTGAGAAGCCTGGCTAGAGGTTTGTCAATTTTGTTTATTTTTTCAAAAAACCAACTCTTGGTTTCGTTGATCTGCTCTACAGTTTTTTTAGACTCTATATTGTTTATTTCTGCTCTGATCTTTATTATTTCTCTTCTTCTGCTGGGTTTGGGGTGTCTTTGCTGTTCTGCTTCTATTTCCTTTAGGTGTGCTGTTAGATTTTGTATTTGGGATTTTTCTTGTTTCTTGAGATAGGCCTGGATTGCAATGTATTTTCCTCTCAGGACTGCCTTCGCTGCGTCCCAAAGCGTTTGGATTGTTGTATTTTCATTTTCGTTTGTTTCCATATATTTTTTAATTTCTTCTCTAATTGCCTGGTTGACCCACTCATTCGTTAATAGGGTGTTCTTTAACCTCCATGCTTTTGGAGGTTTTCCAGACTTTTTCCTGTGGTTGATTTCAAGCTTCATAGCATTGTGGTCTGAAAGTATGCATGGTATAATTTCAATTCTGGTAAACTTATGGAGGGCTGTTTTGTCACCCAGTATATGATCTATCTTGGAGAATGTTCCATGTGCACTCGAGAAGAAAGTATATTCTGTTGCTTTGGGATGCAGAGTTCTAAATATATCTGTCAAGTCCATCTGATCCAATGTCTCATTCAGGGCCCTTGTTTCTTTATTGACCGTGTGTCTAGATGATCTATCCATTTCTGTAAGTGGGGTGTTAAAGTCCCCTGCAATTACCACATTCTTATCAATAAGGTTGCTTATGTTCATGAGTAGTTGTTTTATATATTTGGGGGCTCCGGTATTCGGCGCATAGACATTTATAATTGTTAGCTCTTCCTGATGGATAGACCCTGTAACTATTATATAATGCCCTTCTTCATCTCTTGTTACAGCCTTTAATTTAAAGTCTAGTTTGTCTGATAGAAGTATGGCTACTCCAGCTTTCTTTTGTCTTCCAGTAGCATGATAAATAGTTCTCCATCCCCTCACTCTCAATCTAAAGGTGTCCTCAGGTCTAAAATGAGTCTCTTGTAGACAGCAAATAGATGGGTCTTGTTTTTTTATCCATTCTGATACCCTATGTCTTTTTGTTGGCGCATTTAGTCCATTTACATTCCGTGTTATTATAGAAAGATACGGGTTTAGAGTCATTGTGATGTCTGTATGATTTATGCTTGTAGTGATGTCTCTGGTACTTTGTCTCACAGGGTCCCCCTTAGGATCTCTTGTAGGGCTGGTTTAGTGGTGACAAATTCCTTCAGTTTTTGTTTGTTTGGGAAGACCTTTATCTCTCCTTCTATTCTAAATGACAGACTTGCTGGATAAAGGATTCTCGGCTGCATATTTTTTCTGTTTAGCACACTGAAGATACCATGCCAATTCTTTCTGGCCTGCCAAGTTTCAAAAGAGAGATCAGTCACGAGTCTTATAGGTCTCCCTTTATATGTGAGGGCACGTGTATCCCTCGCTGCTTTCAGAATTTTCTCTTTATCCTTGTATTTTGCCAGTTTCACTATGATAAGTGGTGCAGAAGATCGATTCAAGTTACGTCTGAAGGGAGTTCTCTGTGCCTCTTGGATTTCAATGCCTTTTTCCTTCCCCAGTTCAGGGAAGTTCTCAGCTATAATTTCTTCAAGTACCCCTTCAGCACTTTTCCCTCTCTCTTCCTCCTCTGGGATACCAATTATGCGTATATTGTTTCTTTTTAGTGTATCACTTAGTTCTCTAATTTTCCCCTCATACTCCTGGATTTTTTTATCTCTCTTTCTCTCAGCTTCCTCTTTTTCCATAACTTTATCTTCTAGTTCACCTATTCTCTCCTCTGCCTCTTCAATCCAAGCTGTCGTCGTTTCCATTTTGTTTTGCATGTCGTTTAAAGCGCTTTTCAGCTCCTCGTGACTGTTCCTTAGTCCCTTGATCTCTGTAGCAAGAGATTCTCTGCTGTCCTCTATACTGTTTTCAAGCCCAGCGATTAATTTTATGACTATTATTCTGAATTCACTTTCTGTTATATTATTTAAATCCTTTTTGATCAGTTCATTAGCTGTTGTTATTTCCTGGAGATTCTTCTGAGGGGAATTCTTCTGCTTGGTCATTTTGGATAGTCCCTGGAGTGGTGAGGACCTGCAGGACACTTCCCCTGTGCTGTGGTGTATAACTGGAGTTGGTGGGCGGAGTCGCAGTCAGACCTGATGTCTGCCCCCGGCCCACCGCTGGGGCCACAGTCAGACTGGTGTGTTCCTTCTCTTCCCCTCTCCTAGGGGTGGGATTCACTGTGGGGTGGCGTGGCCCGTCTGGGCTGCTTGCACACTGCCAGGCTTGTGACGCTGGGGATCTGGCGTATTAGCTGGGGTGGGTAGGCAAGGTGCACGGGGGCTGGAGGGGCAGGTTTATCTCACTTCTCCTTAGGTGATCCACTTCAGGAGGGGCCCTGTGGCAGTGGGAGGGAGTCAAATCACCTGCCAGAGGTTTGGCTCCGCAGAAGCACAGAGTTGGGTGTTTGCGCGGAGGGAGCAAGTTCCCTGGCAGGAACTGGTTCCCTTTGGGATTTTGGCTGGGGGATGGGCGGGGGAGATGGCGCTGGCGAGCGCCTTTGTTCCCCACTAAACTGAGCTCTGTTGTCTGGGGGCTCAGCAGCTCTCCCTCCCTTTGTCCTCCAGCCTTCCCGCTTTCCGAGCAGAGCTGTTAACTTATGACCTCCCAGACGCTAACTCGCGCTTGCTGTGGGAACACAGTCCGTCAGGCCCCTCCGCTTTTGCCAGCCACACTCGGGGGGCTCTGCTTGGCCGGCGAGCCGCCCCTCCGCCCCGGCTCCCTCCCGCCAGTCCGTGGAGCGCGCACCGCCTCGCCGTCCTTCCTACCCTCTTCCGTGGGCCTCTCGTCTGCGCTTGGCTCCGGCGACTCCGTTCTGCTAATCCTCTGGTGGTTTTCTGGGTTATTTAGGCAGGTGTAGGTGGAATCTAACTGATCAGCAGGACGCGGGGTGAGCCCAGCGTCCTCCTACGCCGCCATCTTCCCTCTCCTTTAGTTTCAAGTTCTTATTTAAATTCCAGTTGGTTAGAATACAGTGTAATACTAGTTTCAAGAGGAGAATTTAGTGATTCATCACTTACATAAAACACCCAGTGCTCATCCCAACAAGTGCCCTTCTTAATACCCATCATCCGTCTAGCCCATCCCCCATCAATCGCCCCTTCAGCAAACCTCAATTTGTTTTCTATAGTAAAGAGTCTTCCAAGGCTTCCCTTCCTTTTTCTTCTCCTTATGTTTATCTTTTTCATTTTTTTTTTTAATTTTCTTTAACGTTTATTTATTTTTGAGACAGAGCATGGATGGGGAAGAGTCAGAGAGAGAAGGAGACACAGAATCCAAATTAGGCTCTTTTTCATTTCTTAAATTCCACATATGAGTGAAATCATATGGTATTTGTCTTTGTCTGACTTACTTTACTTAGCATAATACTCTCTAGTTCCATCCACACCATTGCAAATGGCAAGATTTCATTCTTTATGATGGCTGAGTAATATTCCATTATATATGTTTCTATGTTATATTTATAATATTTATATTTTAAAATATATAAAATTATATATATGTATGTATGTGTGTGTATATATATATATATATATATATATATATATATATATATACTGCATATATACTGTGTGTGTATACACACACACACACACACACACACACACATATATATATGTATGTATGTATGTATATATATACATATACTGCATCTTCTTTATCCATTCATCAGTCGGTGGACATCTGGGCTCTTTCCATAATTTGTCTATTGTTAATAATGCTGCTGTAAAATCAGGGTGCATGTGTCCCTTTGAATCAGTAATTTTGTATCCTTTGGGTAAATACCTAGTATTTACCTATGATTGCTGGATCATAGGGTAGTTCTATTTTTAACGTTTCGAGAAACCTCCATACAATTTTCCAGAGTGGCTGCACCGGTTTGCATTCTCATCAACAGTGCAGAAGTGTTCTCCTTTCTCCACATCCTCACCAATACCTGTTGTTAATTTTAGCTCTTTTAACCGGTGTGAGGTCATAACTCATTTTAGTTTTGATTTGCATTTTCCCATTGGGAAATGAGGAGCATCTTTTCATGTGTCTGTTACCCATCTGGATGTCTTCTTTGAAGAAATATCTGTTCATGTCTTCTGTCCATTTTTTAAATCTGATTATTTGTTTTTTAGGTGTTAAGTTTTACCAGTTTTTTATATATTTTGGATACTAACCTTTTGTCCGATATGTTACTTGCAAATGTCTTGTCCCATTCCCTAGGTTGTCTTCTAGTTTTGTTGATTGTTTTCTTTGCTGCACAGAAGTTTTTTAATTTAATGTAGTCCCAATAGTTTATTTTTGCTTTTGTTTCCCTTGCCTTAGGAGACCTATCTAGAAAAAAGTTGCTATAGTTGATGTCGAAGAGGTTACTGTCTGTGTTCTCTTATAGGATTTTTAGGGTTTCTAATCTCACATTTAAGTCTTTAATCCAGTTTGAATTTGGTTTTGTGTATGATGTAAGAAAGTGTTCCAGTTTGTTTCTTGTACATGTTGCTGTTCAGTTTTCCCACCATTTGTTGAAGAGATTGTCTTTTTTCCAATGGATATTCTTTCTTGCTTTGTCAAAGATTAGTTGACCATATAGTTTAGGGTCCATTTCTGAGTTTTCTTTTCTATTCCATTGATCTGTGTGTTTCTTTTTGTGCCGTTACCATACTGTCTTGATCACTACAGGTTTGTAGTATAACTTGAAGCCTGAAATTTTGATGCCTCAGCTTTGCTTTTCTTTTCCAAGTTTGCTTTGGCTGTTTGGGGTCTTTGGTTTCATACAGATTTTAGGATTGTTTGTTCTAGCTCTGTGAGATCTGCTGCCGGTGTTTTGATAGGAAGTGCATTAATGTATAGATTGCTCTCAGTAGTATAGACATTTTAACAGTATTTGTTTTTCCAGTCCATGAGCATGGAATGTTTTTCCATTTCTTTCTTTTTCTTTTTGGATTTTTAAGTCTCTTTTATTTGTTTATTTTTTTAAATATGATTTATTGTCGAGTTAGCTAATGTACAGTGTATACAGTGTGCTCTTGGCTTTGGGTATGGATTCCTATGATTCATCACTTACATAGAGCACCCAGTGTTCATCCCAACAAGTGCCCTTCTGAATGCCCATCACCCATCACCCATTTTCCCCTCTCCCCTGTACCCCCATCAACCCTCAGTTTGTTGTCTGTATTTAAGAGTCGCTTATGGTTTGCCTCCCTCTATGGTTGAAACTATTTTTCCCCTGGTAGTCCCCATGGTCTTCCATTAAGTTTCTCAAATTCCACATATGAGTGAAAACATATGATATCTGTCTGTCTCTGCCTGACTTATTTCACTTAGCATAATACCCTCCTGTTCCATCCATGTTGTTGCAAATGGAAAGATTTCATTTTTTATCATTGCCAAGTAGTATTCCATTGTAAATATAAACCACATCTTCTTTATCTTTTCATCAGTTGATGGACATTTGGGCTTTTTTTTTTCATAATTTGGCTATTGTTGATAGTGCTGCTATAAACATTGGGGGTACATGTGCCCTATGAATCAGCACTCCTGTATCCTTTGGATACATTCCTAGTTGTGATATTCCTGGGTTGTAGGGTAATTCTATTTTTAATTTTTTGAGAAACCTCCACACTGGTTTCCAGAGAGGCTGCACCAGTTTGCATTCCCACAAATAGTGCAAGAGGATTTGCATTTCTTCACATCCTTGCCAACATGTGTTGTTTCCTGAGTTGTTCATTTTAGCCACGCTGACCAGTGTGAGGTGGTATCTCAATGTGGTTTTGATTTGTATTTCCCTGATGATGAGCTATGTTGAGCATCTTTTCATGTGTCTGTTTGCCATCTGGATGTCTTCTTTAGAAAAGTATCTTTTCATGTCTTTTTCTCATTTCTTCACTGGATCATTTGGTTTTTGGGTGTTGAGTTTGGTAAGTTCTTTATAGATTCAAATACTAACCCTTTATCTGATATGTCATTTGCAAAATTTTTCTCCCATTCCATTGACTGCCTTTTAGTTTATTTTTTTTTTATTTTTTTTTTTCATTGTTTATTTATTTTTGGGACAGAGAGAGACAGAGCATGAACGGGGGAGGGGCAGAGAGAGAGGGAGACACAGAATCGGAAACAGGCTCCAGGCTCTGAGCCATCAGCCCAGAGCCCGACGCGGGGCTCGAACTCACGGACCGCAAGATCGTGACCTGGCTGAAGTCGGACGCTTAACCGACTGCGCCACCCAGGCGCCCCATACTGCCTTTTAGTTTAGTTGATTGTTTCCTTTGCAGTGCAGAAGCTTTTTATCTTGATGAGGTCCCAATACTTCATTTTTGCTTTTATTTCCCTTACCTTTGAAGACATGTCGAGTAAGAAGTTGCTGTGGCTGAGGTGAAAGCAGTTGTTGCCTGTTTTCTCCTTTGGGGTTTTGATGGTTTCCTATCTCACATTTAGTTCTTTGATCCATTTTCAGTTTATTTTGTGTGTATGGTGTAAGAAAGTGGTCTAGTTTCATTCTTCTACATGTTGCTGTCCAGTTCTCCCAGCTTCATTTGCTAAAGAGACTGTCTTTTTTCCATTGGATATTCTTTCCTGCTTTGTAAAAGATAAGTTAGCCATACATTTGTGGGTCCAATTCTGGGTTCTCTATTCTATCCCATTTGTCTATGTGTCTGTTTTTGTGCCGCTATGACACAATATGATGATTGGTGCCAATATTGATGATTACAGCTTTGTAGTAGAGGCGGCGGTCTGGACTTGTGATGCCTCCCACTTTGGTTTTCTTTTTCAACATTTCCTTGGCTATTCAGGGTCTTTGTGGTTCCATACGAATTTTAGGATTGTTTGTTCTAGCTCTGAGAAGGATGCCGGTAAATTTTTGGTTGGGATTTCATTGAATGTGTAGATTGCTTTGGTTAGTATAGACATTTTAACAATATTTGTTTTTTCTGATCAAAGAACATGGAATGTTTTTCCATTTCTTTGTGGTTTTTTTTTTTTTCAACGTTTATTTATTTTTGGGACAGAGAGAGACAGAGCATGAACGGGGGAGGGGCAGAGAGAGAGGGAGACACAGAATCGGAAACAGGCTCCAGGCTCTGAGCCACCAGCCCAGAGCCTGACGCGGGGCTCGAACTCACGGACCGCGAGATCGTGACCAGGCTGAAGTCGGACGCTTAACCGACTGCGCCACCCAGGCGCCCCTCTTTGTGTTTTTTTTTTCAATTTCTTTCATAAGTTTTCTATAGTTTTCAGCACACAGATGTTTTACATCTTTGGTTAGGTTTATTCCTAGATATGTTATGGTACTTGGTGCAGTTGTAAATGGTATCAATTTCTTGACTTCTCTTTCTGTTGCTTCATTATTGGTGTATAGAAATGCAACCAATTTCTGTACTTTGATTTTGTGTCCTGTGATTTTGCTAAATGCATGTAGCAGTCTTTCGGGTTTTCCATGTAGAGTATTATATCATCTGCAAAAAGTGACAGTTGACTTTTTCTTTGCCAATTTGGATGCCTTTTATTTCATTTTGTTGTTTGCTGAGGCTAGGACTTCCAACACTGTGTTAAACAAGAGTGGTGACAGTGGATATCCTTGTCATGTTCCTGATCTCAGAGGGAAAACTCAGTTTTTCCGCATCGAGGATGATATTAGCTGTGGGCTTTTCATATATGGCTTTTATGATGGTAAGGTATATTCCTTCTATCCTAACTTTCTTGAGGATTTTCATTAAAAAAGGATGCTATATTTTGTCAAATGCTTTTTCTGCATCTATTGACAGGATCATATGGTTCTTATCTCTTCTTCTATTAATGTGATGTGATGTATCACATTGTTTTGTGAATATTGACCTAGCCCTGCAGCCCAGGAATGAATCCCATTTAATCATATTGAATTCAGTTTGCTAGTATCTCGTTGAGAATTTCTGCATCCAGTTTCATCAGGGATATTGGCCTATAATTCTCCTTTTTAGTGGGGTCTCTGTCTGGTTTGGGAATTGAGATACTGTTGGCTTCACAGAATGAGTCCAGAAGCTCTCCTTCTGTTTCTGTTTTTTTGGAACAGCTTGAGAAGGATAGGTATTAACTCTGCTTTAAATGTCTGGTAGAATTCCCCTGGGAAGCCATCTGGCCCAGGACTCTTACTTGTTGAGAGATTTTTGTTAACTAATTTAATCTCTTTGCTGGTTATGTGTCTCTTCAAATTTTCCGTTTCTTCCCCTTTGAGTTTTGGTAGTGTGTGGTGTCTAAGAATTTTTCCATTTCTTCCAGGTTGTCCAGTCTGTTGGCATATAATTTTTCATAGAATTCTATAATAATTGTTTGTATGTCTGTGATGTTGGTTGTGATTTCTCCTCTTTCATTTGTGATTTTATCTATTTGGGTTCTCTCTTCTTTTTGAGAGGTCTGGCTAGGGGGTTACCAATTTTGTTTATTTTCTCAAAAAAACAGCTCTTAGATTCATTGATCTGTTCTAATTTTTTTTTATTCTATATTGTGCATTTCTGCTCTAATCTTTATTATTTCTCTTCTGCTGGCTTTGGGGTTTCTTTGCTGTTCTGCTTCTAGTTCCTTTAGGTGTTAGGTTATGTTTTCTATTTGGGATTTTTTCTTGTTTCTTGAGATAGCCCTGGATTGCAATGTATTTTCCTTCCATGACTGCTTTTGCTGCATCCCAAAGGGATGGACTATAGTGTTTTCACTTTCATTTGCTTCCATATATTTTTAAATTTCTTCTTTAATTGCCTGGTTGACCCATTCATTCTTTAGTAGGATGTTCTTTAATCTACATGTATTTTGAGGCTTTCCAAATATTTTCTTATGGTTGATTTCAAGTTTCATAGTGTTGTGATCTGAAAGTGTGCATGGTATGATCTCAATTCTTTTATATTTGTTGAGGGCTGTTTTGTGACCCAGTATGTGATCTATTTTGGAGAATGTTGCATGTGCACTCAAGAAAAATGTGCATTCTGCTTTTGGATGAAAAGTTCTGAATATGTATATTAAGTCCACCTGGTCCAGTGTTTCATTAAAGGCCATTGCTTCCTTATTGATTTTCTGCCTAGATGATTTGTCCATTGTTGTAAGTGGCATATTAAAGTTCCCTCAATTACCATATTCTTATCAATAAGATTGCTTATGTTTGTGATTGACATACATTTCATTGTCACCAAGTTGGGAGCATGAACATTTACAATTGTTACTTCTTGATGGATAGACCCTGTGATTACAATATAATGCCATTCTTCACCTCTTGATACAGCCTTTAGTTTAAAATCTCATTTATCTGATGTAAGTATGGCTACTCTAGCTTTCTTTTGACTTCCAGTAGCATGATAGATGG
The DNA here is from genome assembly GCF_018350155.1 of Leopardus geoffroyi. Classification (NCBI taxonomy): domain Eukaryota; kingdom Metazoa; phylum Chordata; class Mammalia; order Carnivora; family Felidae; genus Leopardus; species Leopardus geoffroyi. The sequence goes on from NC_059326.1 coordinate 131,351,550, forward strand.
TTCTCCATCCCCTCACTTGCAATCTGAAGGTGACTTCAGGTCTAAAATGAGTCTCTTGTAGACAGCATATAGATGGATCTTGTTTTTTTATCCATTCTGATACCCTATGTCTTCTGATTAGGGCATTTAGTCCATTTACATTCTGAGTTATTACTGAAAGATATGGATTTAGTGTCATTGTATTACCTGTAGGTTTCATGCATATGGTGATATCTCTGGTCCTTTGTAGTCTTTGCAGCATGTCACTCACAGAGTCATCCTTGGGATCCCTTGAAGGGCTGGTTTAGTGGTCATGAAATCCTTTGTTTGTCTGGGAAAGCCTTTGTCTCTCCTTCTATTCCGAATACAGCCTTATTGGATAAAGGATCCTTAGTTGCATATTTTCCCTATTCAACACGTTGAATATATCCTGCCACTCCCTTCTGGCCTGCCAAGTTTCACTGGACAGGTCTATGTGCCTCCTCTTGTAGGTTAATGTCCATTTGTCCCTAGCTGCTTTCAGAATTCTCTCTTTAACTTTATATTTTTCCAGTTTCACTATAATATGCTGTAGCAAAGACCTATTCTTGTTGAATCTGAAGGGAGTTCTTCTTGCTTCCTGGATTTGGATGTCTGCTTCCTACCCCAGATTAGGGAAGTTCTCAGCTATAATTAGTTCAAGTAAACCTTCTGCCCCTTTTTATCTCTCTGCCCCAGGAAAGCCTGTTATATTTGTACTCCTGAGAGTAATGGCTTTGCAATTACTTATTGAAAATATATTGTCCAGGGCCTTGCACTTCAGGAAGTGTTTCTCGTGTATGCTCTGTGCACTCTGATGCTGTGATTTGGCTGCTCTTTCCCTCAGGTCTGTCCTCTGCAGAGTGTCTCCTTGCCTGCAGTGGAGAGTGTTGGGACCTTGACCAGAGTGTGGCAAGTTTTAACTAGGTGTGTTCTGGTCTGCTTATGAAAAGAGACTTGATGTTATTGGCACTAGAGCTGAAGCTTTGCAGAACTCTATGTCAGTAGACCTGGTGCATGCAGGGAGCTTGTGCTAGTCATCTGGAGGAGGGGCCTGCTGCACTGGTTATCAGGCACACTTACCTAAGAAAAGCACCACCTGCAGAGCACAGGGCAAGTGGGTCTTGGTATGAGTAGTTTAGGCTCCCATTGTTGGTTCTGTGCTGCTTACTGAACTTAGTTTATACTGAGGGGTGAGGGAGAGAAATGGCACCCAGAGAGGGGAGTTCGCACCTGCTGTTATCCAGGAAGCTGTCCCAAAAGAATTGAACAATTTCACCTTATGTTTCCCGGGCATCCCTCAGATCCCTGTCATCACCCTGTTTGTGCCTTGGCCATCTGCCTGCCCAGCAGTGCACCTATGTTCTATCCCAGGCAGGCTGACTGAGTTTTAAAACTCCAAGCTTTAGGGACCTGGTATGGTGGGGACCTGTGCTGGTCCTCTGGGGCAGGGGGATCTTGACATACTGGGAATTATGTAGGTTTGTCCCAGAAGGACAGTTGAACCAAAGTGCACAGGCATGGATTTTGGAGTAAGCACAGAAAAGAGCCAGTGTCCAGGTTATCCACCCATGGCAGATATCTCTGTGCCTATGTTGAGGGGCCGAGGAGGGAAGTGGCAACTGTCAGCTCTTTTGTTCCTGGGTGGGCAATGCCACACTTCCCAGATATGCTCCATGAATGAGGAACTGTCTCTCCCAGTGTGTCCCAGGGCATCTTGAGATAGTGCTGTCCACTACCAGGCTATCTGCCTTCCTTCTCCACAGGAGTGCTGCAGTGCACATCAAGTACCAAACAGCCACATGAAAGACCTCTAAAACTCCAGTCTTTGAGCTCCCCTTGTTGTTAAAACTCAGGAAATCAGTCTTCTCATTTTCTTGTCAATGGCTCTGGGAAAGTGTTTTCTTTCTGTAATCCCCTGTGTGCTTCTCTCTCTCTCTCTCTCTCTCTCTCTCTCTCTCTCTCCCCCCCCCCCCCACTTTTCTGACCAAGGCTCCCTCTCCTCACAGCACCTGCAGTCCTTTTCTCTCCTAAATCACGTCTCTGCACCTCCTACTTTTCATAATGTGGTCTCTTCTCTCCCTCTAGTTATGTAGTTTGTTCTGTCAGTCCTCAGATTGATTTCTTGGGTATTTAGAATGATTTGATATTTTCTAGCTTTGTTCTAGGGACAAGGCAAACCTAGGATCCTCCTACTGCTCCCATCAGCATTTTGTTGATGGCAATCAGATAATGTCATTAATATTCTCTATTATTAAAATAGCTCACCATTACTAAACTTTTTATTTTGGAATGGTCCATCTTAATCTTTATTCTTTGGTACTCATTTGATATTTTTCATACCTTAATAAAGTGTCAAACAGTGCTCTGATATTTACACTTGTCATTTGGTGCTATTTCATTAAGGAATACAGGACTAGAGTAAATGGAAAGCACATTGTCGCAAGTTGCAACTGACCCTCTCCAGGTCTTGGCTTAGCCATGTACTAGTTATATGCTCTGAGAATAGGAAGGGATTAGCACTAAATTAGTGGTTCCCAAACTTTGCTGTACATTACAGTCACCTGGAGAGCTCTTTAATCAAATCACATGTATATCAATTAAATCTGAATATCTGAGGGTGGGAGTTAGTGTATACCAAAGTTTGGGAAACTTAGTACCATGTTACTAAATGATCAATAAAAAGAGAATATATTTAATAAAAAGAAATTAGGGCATTAGTGGGAAAAACTGAGCTTTTTGAGGGACTGTGAGATAGAAACCTTCACATGAAGCCTGCCAACAGGATGGAGTCTTTTGAGAAATAACCTGCTAGAATAAATTTTACTTGTGTACAACCCTGAAGATAAGAAGTAAGAACAGAAACTTTAAGAACAAATATACATTGTACATAGCATCTGTCCAATAGAGATAATGTCACAACAACAATAAGGGTAATGATCATATTATGTGAAATGTGCACTAATATCTAAGAAGAAAACAAGACTCTATTATTTTATTCTCTTGTCAACATAAACCACTCTAATTCTCTCCCCACGCTCTCACTTCTTTTCTCTTTTTGGGCGGCAAGGAGGATGCTGTATCCAGGGTCCTGGCCTCTTGTAAATATTGTGGTCAGAGCTGTGTCTCTTCCGTTGACCGAAGGAGTGTGGTAATGTTAGTCTTACTTAAGGTAATTAGTGACTCACTGGAGGAATCTGTACGGTAGGAAGAGCTATAACAATGGTTTTGAGAGGGTTTAATTAAAGAAAAAAACAAGGCCTTTCAACTTAGGTTGGTAGAACATACAGTATTGTTTGAAGCAGTCCTTATGTAACTTTATCCACACTAGCAAGCACATTATTAGTCAACCAATTTAATAAAAGAAATATTGTGTTTCATTAGCAAAAGGAGAAATAAATGCTAGTCAAAACATTGTGGGTGTTTATTACCACCCAGCTGTTAAGGAAAGAAATGGTATCTTTTGAAAGTAGCTTGTAAAAAAGATATAAAGATAAGATACTATAATAAACTCTTGTATTTACCTCATTTATCTGGAAATGCCCTCAAAGTTTCATTTGTATGAAGCCTTACATTGCCTTAGTATATTTATAATAACACATGCTTTTAAGTATATTTATAATAACACTCACAATGAGTAAAGTGAGTGATTTTCGTTGTTTTGTTTTGTTTCTTTTTGAAGATCTTTAACCATTCTGAATCTTCCTTTGCTAACTTGTATTTCTCTAAAGTTAGGAGTCTCAAAGCCTTGGAAATCGATCTGTACCTTTCCTTTAGTTACACATATATTTTTAACAGCTTTATTGAGTTATAATTGGCATAACAAGAAATTGCACATCTATAAAGCATACAACTTGGTAAGCTTGACATAGATAAACACCTGACAAGCCATCACTACAAATTCGATAATGAATATGTCTCACATCCCCAAAAGATTTCTCATGTATCTTTGTGATTCTTCCCTCATAATTTTCCTGGAATCTCCCCCCTTCCATTTCCTGACAAATCCTAACATGTTTTCTGTCATAAAAGATTAATGTGAATATTCCAGAATTTTATTTAAGTGCAATCACATACTCTTATTCTGTCTTCCCATCAAATTATCTTGGGATTCACCCATGTTGGGATATGTATAAATGAGTCCTTTCTTTTTATTGCAGAATAGTAGTCCAATATATGGATATACCAGTTTGTTTGCCCATGCACCTGTGGATAGACATTTAGGTTGTTTTTAGTTTAGGGCTATTAAAATAAAGGTGCTAGGTACATCTGATCAAGTCTTTGTATGGATATACGTTTGCATTTCTCTTGATCTGGAAGTGGAACGGCTGGCTTGTATATAGCTCATATGTGTTTAACGTTTAAGGAAACTGCAAAATTGTTTTACAAAGTGTTCATATTATTTTAGATTCCAGTTAGCAGCATGTGAGAGTTACTATACCTACTCACCAACACTTGATAGGGTCAGTATTTATAATTTGAGCCATTCAAATAGGTGTGTAGTGCTATATAATTGGGCTTATAATTGCATTTCTCCCATGACTAGAAATGTTGAATACCTTTTCATGTGTTTGACCTTTGTATATCTTCTTTGCTGAAGCATTTCTTGAACTATTTTGTCCATTTTTTCATGTTTGTTTTCTTATAATGAGTTTTGAGAATTCATTTCATATCATGGATACAAGTCTTTGATCAGATATGAAGCTTACAAATATTTTCTCCCAGTCTGTGGCTTGTATTTTCACTTTCTCAACACTGCCTTTGAAGAGCAGAAGTTTTTAACTTTGATAAAATTCTATCTATATTTTCATATTCATCATACTTTTGGTGTTGTATATATAAGAGCCTTGCCTAACCCAAGGTCACAACGTTTTTTTAGCTGTTTGATTTTAAAAGTTTCAGACTATACCTTTATATGATGCAAGGTAAGAATCAAGGCTCATTTCTTACATATGGCCATCCAATTCTTCAAGCAACATTTGTTGAAAAGATAATCTTTGCTCCACCGAATTACTTTTGCACCACTGAAAATTGTTCATTCTTGGCGGTCCTATTGTGTACTCCCTATTCTGCTTTATTGACCTATTTTTCTTTGCGGCAATATCACACTGGCTTGATGATTGTAACTTTATAAGTCTTGAAGTCAGGAGTATTAACCTTGAAACTTGTTCATCTTTTTCAAAGTTGTTTTGGCTATTTTAGTACATTTGCATTTCATATAGATTTTATTTTACTTTATTTTTAATGTTTATTTTTGAGAGAGGCAGGCAGAGAAAGGCGGACAGAGGATCTGAAGCAGGTTCCACACTGACAGCAGAGAGCCCGATGTGGGGCTTGAACTCAGGAACTGTGAGATTGTGAACAAAGCTGAAGTCAAATTTTAGAGTCTGATTGTAAACCTGTGAAACAATTTTTGACTGAGATTGCCCAAAACGATAGAGTAATTTGGGGGAAAATGGTATAATAAAAATTTTGAGTCTTCTGTCTCATGAACACAGTATAACTCTCCATTTGTTCAAGACAATGGCAATGATGTGTGAACTTCACTGTACATGACACAGGCTGTAAGAGAAGAAAATAGAAGCATGATAAAAGTGCAAAAAAGTGTTGGGGAGGGGGGGGACACTAGGAACTGGCCAGCAACATCAAGGACTTCCAGAGGCCCTGATGCGGGAAATAGCAAAGCGTGGTAGGCATTGCATAACAGTGCTTGTGTTTGCCCTGGTGTTCACAGTCCTATTACTGCTACCCAGTACTTTAATGGCAATGAACAAATAAGAAAAAGTCAGAGATAGAATTAATTCATAAAGAATGTAGTCATGCCATGTGAAGACCAGATGACTACAAAGTGAGTTATATGAACTCTGGTTTCATAAAAGTTCAAATAGAGAAAAATAATAGGAGAAGAATAGAGTCATATACCCCAAAGCAAAATGGACATTTAAATCTGAAATGAAGGTGAACCACTCAAGTCAGAACCATGTTCACGTTGCAACTGATAATACAGTTTTAGAAACAACTTAAGCCACATCGAATTAATGTTCTTCATTTGTTCTCAGAGAGCTCTAACTACCATCTATAGACCATATTTCCCAAATTTTTATCACCACCTTACATTTCTATTCTCATCTCCAATTCGGTGGATGTCCAATAAGCATCTCCAATAGAACACTCCCAAATAACAACTTTTGTTCTCTACTCTAGTTTCATCCCTCCAACACGCCCTTCCCTAGATTTCTCCACCTCAATAAATGGCACCTGTAACCATTTGTTTGCTCAGCCAGCCGGTCACCTATGAGCCTTCTCATTCACACCTGTAATTTAATCCATCAGGAAATTCTCTACTTTCAGAACATACCCAGAATTTGACCCCATCTCACTACCTTCATTCTACCATGCTGGTTCAAGTCCATATTACTCCTTACCTCCTATCAAGTCTCCTTGTCCTTTGCCACCCCTGCTGTCTTTTCACCATATAATCCCTAGAGTGATCTATTTAAATTTATCGTGTCTTATCTCACTTCTATCCAAAACTCTCCATTAGCTTCTAGTCTGGTTCAGAGTAGTGTATGTATTTTACATATATAAATTAAATGGATGGATACATAGATAGATAGAGTTGACTGCAAGGCCCTATATAATCCGCTCCCTCCTGCGCAACCATAGCTCTCTGATTATGCCCTCCTACTCCTCATTATTCACTCTGCTCTAATGCTTCGGCCACACAGTCTTCCTTAATGTTTCTCAGACATACCAAACAGACTTCCGCCTCTCTGTTTTTTGTTCTCTTGGCTACTTCCCTCATGTCCTATGGGGCTCAAGGAGAACCTTCTTGGCCTTATCTAAAATTCAAATGCCCCGCTCACTCCTATCTCCCTTCTCATCCTTATTTATTTTTGTAAAATTCCTGCAATAGCATTGGGAAAAGCATACAATTACAATACAATTCCAGAATTCGTACCGTCTTCTGTGGGCCTCTCATCTATGCTTGGCTCCGGAGAGTCCTTCTGCTAGTCTTCTGGCGGTTTTCTGGGTTATTTAGGCAGATGTGGGTGGAATCTAAGCGATCAGCAGGACAAGGTGAGCCCAGGGTCCTCCTACACCGCCATTCCTCAACAAATACTTATCAAGGCTTGAAACCAGAAGGGGGCAGCAAAGCTGCACCAGCTCAGTAGGTAGCTACCATGTTGGGTCAGCAATTCAGAGGGCACAGCAGAAAATTAGACCCAGCTCACACTGAGAGTCTAAGCTGAAGAGGGTGAAACCAGAGAGCTGGTTCAGATGGTGTCCCCACCAAGAAGTAGGGAGAGTGGCAGGAAGAGAAGAAGACAAGGCTTTTCCAGGAGAATGAGACCCACAATGGGGGTCTGTGGAATGGATGGCTGGGTTGATATGGAACCAAATCAGGTGCCAGAGAATTAAGCAAATTATCCCTATAAGTCAGTCAAGCCTTTCGGTGGTGACCACAGGAGGCACAAGTCTCAAATACAAGCCAATTTATCCTCACAGCCAGAATCTAGAGTCACTGACAGTGGACCTACCTCTGAAAAGACAGATGGGGAAATGTGCAGTTACCAACATATGTGATACCTCTTCCTTGAGGGCCATGTTTCTTTTAATCATTTAAATGTTTGACATTTAATATTTTGTTTAGTAAAAACAATGGCAAGTGCTTCGGTCCAGGTTACTGCAAAAGAAAAACAGATACTGCTGCATTTGCACTAACAAAACAGTTAAAATAGCTATGGCCAAAAGTGGTCAGAAAAACACAGGCACTTTTCCCATTATTCCCTCAGACTCTTGTCATTTATTCCCTAATAGATAGTCATTCCTTGAAGTAGGAAAAAAAAAAAAAAAAAGTACACCATAGTCCTGTCAATTCTCTGTTGGCTAGTGTGACTGAGGAACTGAATTTTAAATTTTATCCCATTTTAATTAAACTGCATTTAAAAGCTCATGCTTGATTCATTTAAGGGGAAATTTTTAAGTATGTTTGGAATAACTTGAGTTACATGAATCTACTTTTGACCATAAATGGTATGAAATACAAATACATATTTCCAATGAAAATTTAGCATCTGAACTAAGATGTTGAATTTTGATGACTTTGTACAAAAATATATATTTTAGTAATAATTTTTATATTGATTGGTGAAATGATAGTATTTTAAATATTTGGGTCATTTGAAATATATTATTAAATTAATTTCATCAACAATTTCTTCTTAATGTGGTTGCTAGAAAAAATTTAAATTGTACATGTGTCTTATATTTTCATTTCACCATTCTAATCTGTGGTCTTACTGCTGAAACTGTGGTCTGTGTATTAAGCAATAAAGGTGTCACCTGGAACTTCTAAGAAACGCAGAATAAAAATCTGCCTTTAAAAAAATCCCCAAGTGATTTATCCATTAAAGCTTAAGATGCCTGGATCTACACTGCAACTATCAATCCTCACCCACCCACTTTACCTCTATATCTCTGGCATATGGAAGCCCCTCAATCATTAGTATTTAATTTCCCTCAAATTCCCTTTAAATGGCCAGGGTATGAGACCATGATCAAGCTATTTACTAAACAGCACTGGTCTCAAGAAATTGTTGCCCCTATCTTTCCCTGGCCTCCCCTGCCTTTCAGCTACCATAACCTAATCCAAACTCTATGTTTACTCCACATATTATAATAATGGATTCATATAGTGCTAGAACTAGATGATGACTATTACAGGGATGATGACTATTACAGGTTCATTGCCCTGAAAGCAGAGCCTGAGACAGGGATTTGTTTCCAAGTGATTTATTCACAGTGATCTCAGATAAAAGATGAGTAAGAGAAGCAGAATAGGGCAGGGGGAAAAAAACACTAAGCAAGGATTTTGTCTCCCCTGGCGACTAGCTTTGTCCTGATGTACAGAGATGGTCTGAAACCCAGATTTTACTACAGTACTGTTTGCACCTTCAGGCAATCGTAATCCTTTTGTACTTTTAGGCTAGTCACTCATTGACTGAAGTTGGGGGTCAAGAGTTAGCCTCCATGTTAGGTGGCTCCTTATAGCTGAAATTTTCTTTGTAAGGGGGCAGCTATGGGCTGTTACCAGCTAACTCACAGTGGTTTGGTAAAGGATACACCAGCTTTTAAAGGAAATTGAGTTGAGCAGTGACAGCACTGATTGCAGTCAAACCCCACTGCATAACAGATTTACTTGGTTTTCAAATTAAGTTCACTCCATCCAAGCATAGCTTCTCTAGGGTTCTGGCTTAACACGATTTCTGGAAAATCTTACAAAAAGAGGATTCTTAATGAAATACATTCCCAGCTGTTGTTTGGTCTTGAGGATAATACTCATACCATCTGCCTCCACCACCACCATTCCAAAATCCCTTCCATTCAGCTAGTCCTTCTGCTGGTCTTATTGGCTTGCCTGGAAAGTTGGCCCAAACCTTCGTCCTTGAGGGGACTGAGGTCCTGGTTTCCATGCAGCTGTCAGGCCATGATTGCTGTATTGTTCATTTACAGTTATAACTGGGTATATACCAAAAGAAACCTCAGTAGATCACCTGAACACAACTATACTCCATCATGCTTTCATTTTGTAGCAGGATTTTTCCCTCCTCATGATGGTTAGGATCAATGACATTTACTAGTGTATCACGTTCTTTCTTCATTTATTGCCAACTGTCATGGAGATCCTATTGCGACGTAAGCCATAAATTTAAGTTTGGTGGAACTCATACTGTGTACCCCAATAAATAGGACTGCTAAAAACCCACAGAAGCTAAAGTCAACACCCCAGGTGAGTCACTGGGAGTGACTTTCACTTTAATACGTTGGTTTCTGGACCCATGCATTCTACATAGTGGTGACACCATTGATTCATGATAGAAACTGAATTCTGAGGACAGTGTATTCCTGACATGGTGTGATTCACAAGCTCTTACTCAGCTGCACATTTAAGAAGCCATTCCTTTGCTTTCTCCTGAGTTACAAGGTGAAAGATCCCTAAAAATTTTTCAAAAATGGAGGTTCCTGAATCTTTGTGTAGTTCATCTCTTCACCCTCTGGAGCATATGAATGTTAACAAGCTATCCAGAGTTCTTGCCTCATGTTTTTCAGATCTAATTAATCATCAATATATTATCAATAATTTCAATATAGTGGACTAATGTTAAATTTAGCAGAATAATCAGATGGTGAAGGTCTTTTCAAACTATATTAGGACAGAGAGCAAGAGGATTAACATAGCCCTGAGATAAGACCCTGTATATATTCTTGTTTTCTATCTCATGTGAATGTAAACTGCTTCTGATACTGCTTCCGATGTGGGACTGCCCAAAGGATATGTTCACTTGATGGCTTCTCCATTTTTAAAAATATCAGAACTGTTCAAGAATCTCCATTACTATAAGGGATTTTTGATCCCTTCCTCTACAGTTTGCCACAGCAGGTCTGGCATCTCTACGTTATTTCATATAGACAACCATTCTTTCCAAATGTCCAAAGGTCATTACAGAAATGTATTAGAATCAATGACTTAGCACTATTGCCAAGGGTTTTAATCCTTGTTACAGGAAAAAAAATTCTTATTACAGCAGAGTGCTTATTACAGGAGAGTGCTCCCATATCCTCAAACTGTCTCTTATCCAGCTTTATAGTCCTTCCCTCTTGATTTAATATTGGCATTCATTGTCAGGCATAATCTACTGGTTTGGATTGCTATGCATTGGCTAGGAATTGTAGCAAATTGGCCACATAATTTCTCTGCTCTCTTGGCCATACTTAGCGCTTGTTCAGGATATGCTGAGGTTTTATTTTCTGGTGGCCAGTATACAATATAGGGCAGATTCTCAGAAGAGTGGGGGTTCTAAAAGGCACCTACCTCCTTTGAAGTCTCTGTATAGTCTTCAAGCAAAGGGGCCTTTATCTTCTAACAGAGAATAGGCCAGTCTTGCAGATTCAGAGCATTTAAGGGAATCCAGGAGGTCAAGGATCTCAAAGGTTCTCTTGTACATCTATGCAAATACCCCCTTCCCAACCCTAGCATCACTCCTGTCAGGGCACTCACTTTAATGAAAAACACTCGACAGCATTGCGATTTCAATCTTCTCAGAATGTGTACTGCTTTTCCAATTAAGTAATGAGTAGTGTCTTGAACATGACATGACTTGTGGCTGTGGAAGATAAGAGACTTTCCCTGGTGCCAAGGAGGCCCTCTGATTCTCACCCTTTGCTTTGTATTGTTGATTAATACATACGTTTTGTCATCTCTCAAACATTCATGAGCCACCCAATGTCAGTCCTTATAGTTATTTCTCCACTTTGTTCAACCCACTGAACATTGCGCCAGTAACAGATCTCTCCAGCTATATCCCATCCCAGTTCAGTAAATAAAGTCTCAGTAATTATTCTGCTGCATTATGCTTGGGGGCTGTCAAATTCCACCTACTGGATAGTGATAGTGTCACTTGTTGTTATCTAGCTGCAAAATAATCCAGAGTGAATGACAGAACTATAGAAACCCATCATTAGAGGCTGCATCCTAAAACCACTTCCTAGACTCATAAAATTGAAGCACTCAAAGATACCTGTTATATTCTATTTCTCTGGAAGCAGACATGGATTCTTGTTCAAGTGATTCTTGATGAGGACTTTGAGAAAAAGAGGGAAAGAAGATAAAGCTTACTCAAAGGTAGGAGAATTGATCCTACCTTGAGGTGTGCCTATCTACCACATGCCAACTGGTCATTGGTTTAAGGGCTGCCCTGCCCTGGGTTAGACATTTGGGGTGGTGGTTTAGATAGCCTCCCAGGTGAGGTGGCTCCAATTTCCCTGAGGATTCTCCTTTAGAAGAGAAGGCATCTTGAGTTTTATTAGCAGACACTGACAACAGCTGACAGGCAAGTACACAAGCCAGTAAAGAGGATCCGGGCAGGCACCCATTTATCTACCTATCTATCTATCTATCTATCTATTTATTTATTAAATAAAAAAATAGCTAACTCAGTGATCTTTAAAGTTGTTCCGCCTTTTGCACCACATACTCCTTTAAGAAGCCATTGAATGATGTGAATCCTCCCCACAGAAAAATCTGCATGCGTTCAGATATTTGCATATATTGAAAGGAGGTTGACAGACAAGTTATTAAGACTCAAAGAATTTATATGACTCAGCCAAAATTCATGCTACAAGTTGGAGCAGAATGAGATGACCAGACCACCAAAGTTGTAAGCACCAAAACTTTTTGATGCAAAAAAAAATTGATAATGTATTATACATACTTGAGGTATTAAAGCAATAAGATATCTGAACATTTCCCTGTTGCCTAAATTCACAGATAGGTTAGAGTCATGCTTGAGATCCTCAATTTTTTGTATTTATATATTGCTTCCTGTAACTTTTAAAACAATCATAAAGATGTACTCAGAAGTGGGTGTTGTGTTGGGGCACCCTGGTGGTTCAGTTGGTTAAGCGACCGACTTCAGCTCAAGTCATGATCTCATGGTCCGTGGGTTCCAGCTCCACGTCGGACTCTGTGCTGACAGCTCAGAGCCTAGAGCCTGCTTCTGATTCTGTGTCTCCCTCTCTTTGTCCCTCCTTGCTCACATGCTGTCTCTCAAAACTAAAAAAAACATTAAAAAAAATTAAAAAAGAAGTGGGTGTTGTGTTAATGGGACTAGGGGAAAGGATGAACATTAAAGTACAACTAGGGCTCAAAAGTGCCTTGTTTTTACCAAAAGCACATATCTTAATGGTGTTTTTTTGTTTGTTTTTCTGCTTTCATCTTCATTTAGAATACTTAAAGTAAGAATTAAAGTTCACAAGTTCAGATGTGTTAAGAATGCCTGTTATACAATGCAAGTTTTTATAGTCCCTGTTTTCTCATTAGTGGTGTTATAGATTGTTAAAATGTAAGTACTTTTATAAGACAAGGAAACTTTGGATTTAAAAAATTTTTTTAAATAAGTTTTAGTCTGTGTTAAGAGTATTGTATGTAATGAAAGGCTATTGACTAGTCCTTTGAAAATGGCTTTTGGATGCCAACTTGCTACTTGGGGAGTTCATAGGGGACAAATTGAGCCCTTTGGGAGTTTAACATCTCTGGTTTGATATTTGACCTCAAAGTAAATAATTACCTGTTATTAATAGATGATATGGTTTTAGAAGATGATGGTTGTGGTTTCAGAATGGTGATTTAAGACCCAGGAAAAATGGCTCTAGTTCTGGCATTTAACATGATAGGCTTTGGCTGCCTAAAATAACATGCATACCTATTGACATAGTATATTTACATACATATTATATATACACACTCAGATATTCCTGTATTCTGCAGCCTTCCATTACCTCAGTCATGCCCTGAGGTCTTAAAACTTTACCTTTGAGGATACCCAAGTGTGTAATATGGTGAAGGCTGTATTTTCTTGAATGCGTTATAGAAATGACCTCAAACACAGGCCTGTCTTGCTGAAGGATGCTTTTAGGAGACTGACCATCACATCATTTTGTTTTGCAACAAATACTTAGGAATGGTCTTGCATTGTTTTCCCCTAGTTACCTCTACCCGGAGGGCAGGAAGGCCCAGAACACTAGTTTTTATGCTAGAGGAATCCCTCCTCTGTACCAGCAGCATCACACATAGCTAAAATCTCTCTGGGGAACTCTGGTATAGAGGAAGCTGTTGGTCCACCTGGAGGGGCTCTATGTTATCTCCTAATTTTTCTAGATCCTTTGCATTGTAAGTAAATGTACATCCTTTAAATGTACCCATTTTATCTTTCCACCTGTCATACCCCTTTCCCATTATGAAGCTCAAATGCATAATAAGCAAGTCATACTTGCTTAGTATTGAGCTGAATAGTAAGGAGTTAAAAAATAACAGTACTGTTTTTTGAAAGGGCCTAGAACACAGTAATGTTTAATGAATACGCTCAATATGTCATTTTGTCTTCCAGCCAAGTATTCATTTTTTTTCCAATACTAAAAAATAATTAAAATGATTTAATTTATATTTCAAAATTACAATTTTTAACACCTGGACCCGAGGTGGAGACTTTGCAGCGGGCACTAATTTATTTCATCAGTGTGAACTTGATCATTTCTTTTGTCTTCAGTTCCTATCATGTTTGCTTCCTTTGGGCAACATTTTCTGTTTGATTTCTTTTAATTCCCTCTCTTTGTTCTCCTTGACTTCTCCTTGGGCTCTTTCTCAATTGCAATAATAACGGAGATATGAAAGACTTCTGTTCTAAGAACAGGCACAACATTTGTAAAGGGATTTCTCCTTTGTGTCCCCTGCCTTAAGCAATGAGAACACCTGCAAAAAATTAACTTGAAACTAAATATCTCTGCCAGTCATATTTCTAAAGACTGAATCCAAACTCTGACTCCATTTAGAAAATCAAAATTCAAATTCTAAAAAAAAATATTTAGAATTATTTTATTTGTAAATAGCTTTCAAATAAATGAATACAAATAATCAGATAATAAGAATTTAATGCTGGAAACTTACCTACTTTACTGTAACACAACTATTCCTTAAATATGGCTATATTTTTTTCTAAGAATTCGTTTATAATCTTGAGATTTAATAAATAAGGACTTAAGATTCTACACTAAATACTGATAACTGGCCTAAGCCAATTTGATCATTCCTAATTATTAGATATTTTTGGTAAATAGCAATAGTCTGGTTCAAAAGAGATAAGTAAGTATTATAAGTCTCTTCCCCTAATGTCTTGTTACCAGATGAAATAATACGATGAAAACAAGTCTCAGACCAAAATTTGCCCAGCTATAAATCCTAGAGAAAAAGTAGGCCCCCCCCCCAAAAAAGGTGAGAAATGGAATAATATTCAGCCTTATAAAGGAAGGAAATTATGACATATACAAAGTAATATAGCAGTCAAAATTATAGAGAGAGAAATTTGAATGGTGATTGCAAGGGGCTGGGTGGAGGAATGTATAATAGGGAGTTTATTTAATGTGTACGGAGTTTCAGAATGGAAAAATGTGAAAGTTCTGAAGATGGATGGTGATGATGGTGGCACAGCATTAATGTTTTTAATAACATTGAACTGTACACTTAAAAATCATTCAGGTGGTAAGTTTCGTTATGCATGTTTTACCACAATACAAAAAAATGGGGAAGAGGAAAAGGTCATTAGCCTATCATGTAAGCTCAGCGACATCCTATCCTTCGTACTTTAAAGCTTCACCCAAAGCAGAGGCAGTAACATTCTAGTTGTAGGGTTCTGTCCACCTTCTGGTAATATCAAATAACAGACACATCCCAAAGTGTCTATCCACATCACCCAGTGGAGTTCGTATGCTTAGCGTTAGGCTATTCTAAATGCAAGGGCACAATCTCCTGGGATTAGTGAATTTGGATTACCTTTTCATGCAAGCATGGAGGTAACTGTGAAGTTTGTGGTTTTTTTGTTTGTTTGTTTGTTTTGTTTTGGCCAGTCTGTATACTTTGAAAACCACTGACAACATGAATAATCATTTCTAAGAGCTATGTACTAATGATCAAAACTTTGGGTGTGCCTCACTTGATAAAGCTAGTCATTCTGACTAGTCTTTCAAACATCTCAGTGATATGAATGCATTTAAAAGCCATTAACTAATTGTCCTACAGTATAGATTAAAAGTAGTATGCATATTTATCACATTATTTTTCTAATTAGAGATTAATGGCCCTTAGTAGGTACTGGCTTGCCCTATTAACTCTTTTCAAATCTTTTGTTATTAATGAAGCATTTTCTAGGCAGAAAATTTCTACCTTCCTGACAACCTCTCCAAATAGTTCATCTACTCCACCCCTTTTAATTTCCCAGCTTTCTTTTTTTTTAATTTCATATTTTATTTTTTAAAATTTACGTCCAAATTAGTTAGCATATAGTGCAACAATGATTTCAGGAGTAGATTCCTTACTGTCCCTTACCCATTTAACCCATCCCCCTTCCCACAACCCCTCCAGTAACCCTCAGTTTGTTTTCCATATTTATGAGTCTCTTCTGTTTTGTCCCTCTCCCTGTTTTTATATTATTTTTGTTTCCCTTCCCTTATGTCCATCTGTTTTGTCTCTTAAAGTCCTCATATGAGTGAAGTCACATGATATTTGTTATTCTCAGACTGATTTCACTTAGCATAATACCCTCCAGTTCCATCCACGTAGTTACACATGGCAAGATTTCATTCTTTCTGATTGCCGAGTAATACTCCATTGTGTATATATACACCGTATTTTCTTTATCCATTCATCCATCAGTGGACATCTGGGCTCTTAACATACTTTGGCTATTGTTGACAGTGCTGCTATAAACATGGGGGTGCGTGTGTCCCTTCAAAACAGCACACCTGTATCCCGTGGATAAATGCCTGGTAGTGCAATTGCTGGGTCGTGGGGTAGTTCTGTTTTTAATTTTTTGAGGACCCTCCATACTTTTTTCCAGAGTGGCTGCACCAGCTTGCATTCCCACCAACAATGCAAAAGAGATCCTCTTTCTCCACATCCTCGCCAACATCTGTTGTTGCCTGAGTGGTTAATGTTAGCCATTCTGACAGGTGTGAGGTGGTATCTCATTGTGGTTTTGATTTGTATTTCCCTGATGATGAGTGATGTTGAGCATTTTTTCACGTGTCGGTTGGCCATCTGGATGTCTTCCTTGGAGAGTGTCTATTCATGTCTTTTGCCCATTTCTTTACTGGATTATTTGTTTTTTGGGTGTTGAGTTTGATAAGTTCTTTATAGATTTTGGATACTAACCCTTAATCTGATATGTCATTTGCAAATATCTTCTCCCATTCTGTTGGTTGCCTTTTAGTTTTGCTGATTGTTTCCTTCACTGTGCAGAATGTTTTATTTTGATGAGGTCCCAGTAGTTCATTTTTGCTTTTGTTTCATTTCTTCTTTTGTTGAGTAAGAAATTGCTGCAGCCAAAGCCAAAGAGGTTTTTGCCTGCTTTCTCCTCGAGGATTTTGATGGCTTCCTGTCTTATGTTTAGGCATTTCATCCATTTTGAGTTTATTTTTCTGTATGGTGTAAAAAAGTGGTCCAGGTTCATTCTTCTGCATGTTTTCCCAGCACCACTTGCTGAAGAGACTGTCTTTATTCCATTGGATATTCTTTCCTGCTTTGTTAAACATTAGTTGGCCATACGTTTGTGGGTCCATTTCTGGATTCTCTATTCTGTTCCACTGATCTGAGTGTCTGTTCTGGTGCTAGTACCATACTGTCTTAATGATTACAGCCTTGTAGTATAGCTTGAAGTCCGGGATTGTGATGCCTCCTGCTTTGGTTTTCTGTTTCAAGATCACTTTGGCTATTTGGGGTCTTTTCTGGTTCCATACAAATTTCAGGATTGTTTGTTGTAACTCTGTAAAGAATGCTGGTGTTACTTTCATAGGGATTGCATTGAATATGTAGATTGCTTTGGGTAGTATTGACATTTTAACAACATTTGTTCTTCCTATCCAGGAGCACGGAATCTTTTTCCATTTTTTTGTGTCTTCCATCTCTTTCATAAGCTTTCTATAGTTTTCAGTGTATAGATTTTTCACCTCTTTGGTTAGATTTATTCCTAGGTATTTTATGGTTTTTTGTGCAATTGTAAATGGGATCGATTCCTTGATTTCTCTTTCTGTCACTTCATTGTTGGTGTATAGGAATGCAACCAATTTCTGTGCATTGATTTTATCTCCGGCCACTTTGCTGAATTCACGAATCAGTTCTCCCAGTTTTTTGGTGCAATCTTTTGGGTTTTTCTTATAGAGTATCATGTCATTTGCGAAGAGTGAAAGTTTGACCTCCTCCTGGCCAATTTGGATGCTTTTTATTTCTTTGTGCTGTCTGATTGATGAGGCTAAGACTTCCAGTACTATGTTGAATAACAGTAGTGAGAGTGGACATCCCTGTCTTGTTCCTGACCTTAGGGGGAAAGCTCTCAGTTTTTCCCCAGTGAGGATGATATTAGCATTGGGTCATTCATATATGGCTTTTATGATCTCGAGGTATGATCCTTCGATCCCTACTATCTTGAGGGTTTTTATCAAGAAAGTATGCTGTATTTTGTCAAATCTTTCTCTGCATATGTGGTTCTTGTCCTTTCTTTTATTAATGTGATGAATCACATTTATTGTTTTGTGGATATTGAACAGCCCTGCATCCCAGGTATAAATCCCACTTGGTCATGGTGAATAATTTTTTTAATAAATTTTTGGATCCAGTTGGCTAAAATCTTGTTGAGGATTTTTGCATCCATGTGAATCAGGGAAACTGGTCTATAATTCTCCTTTTAGGTGGGGTCTTTGTCTGGTTTTCAATCAAGGTAATGCTGGCTTCATAGAAAGAGTTTGGAGGTTTTCCTTCCATTTCTATCTTTTGGAACAGCTTCAAGAGAGTAAGTGTTACCTCTTCCTTACATGTTTGGTAGACTTCCTCTGGAAAGCCATCTGGCCCTGGACTCTTGTTTTTTGGCAGATTTTTGATTACTAATTTGATTTCCTTACTGGTTATGGGTCTGTTCAAATTTTCTATTTCTTCCTGTTTCAGTTTTGGTAGTGTATTTGTTTCTAGGAATTTGTCCATTTCTTCCAGATTGCCCATTTTATTGGCATATAATTGTTCATAATATTCTCTGATTATTGTTTTTATTTCTTCTGTGTTGGTTGTGATCTCCCCTTTTCATTCTTGATTTTATTTATTTGGATCCTTTTCTTTTTCTTTTTGATCAACCTGGCTAGTGGTTTATCAATTTTGTTAATTCTTTCAGAGAACCAGCTTCTGGTTTCATTGATCTGTTCTACTGTTTTTTTGGTTTCGATAGCATTAATTTCTGCTCTGATCTTTATTATTTCCTGTCTTCTGCTGGTTTGGGGTTTTACTTGCTCTTCTTTTTCCAGCTGCTTAAGGCGTAAGGTTAGGTTGTATATTTGAGACTTTCTTCCTTCTTTAGGAAGCCCTAGATTGCTATATACTTTCCTCTTATGACTGCCTTTGCTGTGTCCCAGAGGTTTTGGGTTGTGGTGTTATCATTTTCATTGATGTCCATGTACTTTTTAATTTTCTCTTTAACTGCTTGGTTAGCCCGTTCATTCTTTAGCAGGATGTTCTTTAGTCTCCAAGTATTTGTTCCCTTTCCCAATTTTTTCTTGTGGTTGATTTCAAGTTTCATAGCATTGTGGTCTGAAAATATTCACGGTATGATCTCAATCTTTTTGTACTTGTTGAGGGCTGATTTGTGCCCCAGTATGTGGTCTATTCTGGAGAACCTTCCATGTGCACTGGACAAGAATGCATATTCTGCTGCTTTAGGATGAACTGTTCTGAATATATCTGTTTTTCCATCTGTTCCAGTGTGTCCTTCAAAGCCATTGTTTTCTTGTTGATTTTTTGATTAGATGATATGTTCATTGCTGTGAGTGGGGGGTTGAAGTTTCCTACTATTAACGTATTACTATGGATGAGTTTCTTTATGTTTGTGATTAATTGATTTATATATTTGGTTTCTTCCACATTTGGTGCATAAATGTTTACAATTGTTAGGTCTTCTTGGTCTATAGACCCCTTGATTATGATATAATGCCCTTCTGCATCTCTTGATAGAGTCTTTATTTTAAAGTCTAAATTGTTTGACATAAGTATGGCTACTCTGGCTTTCTTTTGTTGACCATTAGCATGATAGATGGTTCTTCATCCCCTTATTTTCAATCTGAAGGTGTCTTTCAGTCTAAAGTGGGTCTCTTGTAAACAGCATATAGATGGATCTTGTTTTATTATCCATTCTGTTAGCCTATGTCTTTTGATTGGAGCATTGAGTCCATTGATATTTAGAGTGAGTACTGAAAGATATGAAATTATTGCCATTATGATGCTTGTAGAGTTGGAGTTTCTGGTGGTGTTCTCTGGTCCTTTCTAATCTTTTGTTGCTTTTAGTATATATATATATGTATATATTTATTTATTTCATCTTTTTTCCCCTCAGGAAGTTCCCCCTTAAAGTTTCTTGCAGGGCTGGTTTAGTGTTCACAAACTCCTTTACTTTTTGTTTGGCTGGGAAACTTTATCTCTCCTTCTATTTTGAACAACAGCCTTGCTGGATAAAGAATTCTTGGCTGCATATTTTTCCAATTCAGCACACTGAATATACCCCACCGCTCCTTTCTGGCCTGCCTAGTTTCTGTGGATAGGTCTGCTGCAAACCTGATCTGTCTTCCCTTGTAGGTTAGGGACTTTCTTCCTTGCTGCTTTCATGATTCTCTCCTTGCCTGAGTATTTTGTGAATTTGACTATGATATGCCTTGTTGATGGTCGGTTTTTGTTGAATCTAATGGGGGTCCTCTGTGCTTCCTGGATTTTGATATCTGTGTCTTTCCTCAGGTTAGGAAATTTTTCCGCTATGATTTGCTCACATAACCCTTATACTCCTATTTCTCTCTCTTCCTCTTCTGGGACCCCTATGATTCTGATGTTGTTCCTTTTTAATGAGTCACTGATTTATCTAATTCTTAAATCGTGCTCTTTTGTCTTAATTTCCCTCTTTTTTCTGCTTCATTACTCTCTATAAGTTTGTCCTCTATATCGCTGATGCTCTGTTCTGCCTCATCCATCCTTGCTGCTGCTGCATCCGTCTGTGATTGCAGCTGAGTTATAGCATTTTTAATTTCATTCTGGCTATTTTTAACTACTTTTATCTCTGCAAGAAGGGATTCTAATCTGTTTTTGACTCCAGCTAGTATTCTTATTACCGTGATTCTAAATTCTGGTTCAGACATCTTGCTTGTATCTGTCTTGGCTAAATCCCTGGCTGTCGCTTCTTCATGCTCTTTCTTTTGGGATGAATTCCTTCATTTTGTCATTTTGAAGGGAGAAAGGGAATTAATGAGGTAGAAAAATTAAAATAAAAACAAATTAAAATTTTAAAAATATTAAAATTAAAAATTAAAAACAGACACACACATAAAAATCGAATAGATGATACTAGATCCTAGGTGTGTTTTGGTCTGGGTGTTGAAAGTTTTTTGACAGATGAGAGGAAAAAAAAAAGGAGGGGAGAGAAAAGAAAAGGAAATTGTTTGAGAATTTGAAAAAATGTATACACTGAAGTAGACTAAAATGAGATGATGGGGGTAAAATAGAATTTGAAATAATATACGCAAAAGTAAAGAATATAGTAGAAAAAAATTAAAGAAAAATATTTTTAATAAAATTTAAAAATAAATATGAATTTTTTAGTTTTCTGTATTTACAAAAAAAGAAAACAAATGAAAAAGAGAAAAAAGGTTAAAAAAAAGAAAAAAAAAAAGAAATAATTTGAAAATTTGAAAGAGTGAAAATACTGAAGTAGACTAAAATAAAATGATAGGAGTAAGATAGAATTTGAAAAAATTTACACAAAACTAAAAAATATAGTAATAAAAATTAAAGACAGATATTTTTCATAAAAATTGAAAATAAAAATGAATTTTTTCTCTTACTTTTGCGGCTTCTCGTTCCCCACGTTCAGCTCGTCATGCTACATACCTGCTGAATTCTGTGGTTCAGGTTGTGCACATTGTTTTGTTAATCCTCCAATCAGTTTTCTAGGTGTGTAGGATGGTTAGTGTTGGTCTGACTGTATTTCATGGACGCGAGACACACAAAAAGCTTCCATGCTGTTCCATCATCTTGGCTCCTCCCTAATTTCCCAGCTTTCTTATTTTCCCCTGCAGGCTGATCTTTAAGTGTTTTAGTGAAGAGCCTCTACATTAAACCCAGTCTTATGTTCCTCCTCATACTATTCTCTCCCCTGCAGTGGCACTGAGACACTGAGAAAAGAGCCTGATTTCCCTTCTTTGTGGGAGAAATAAGAAAACGTTGTAAATAGCTCATGTAAAAATATTCATTATAATTTACAATATCCCAATGTCCTAGGAGAATGTGCCCTAGTACTTGGAGGGTCCTTTGCTGTCGAGTTCTGTAAGATGTGAAAGGTTAGAGCTAGAACTAAATTGCTCTGTAGAAGAAAAATCGAGAAGCAGAGACAAATTCCTGAGGAAGACAGGGCTAGCAGGGGCACCTGGGTGGCTCAGTTGGTTAATTCTCTGACTTCCACTCAGGTAATGATCTCACACTTCGTGAGTTCGAGCCCCACAGCTCTGTGCTGACAGCTCAGAGCCAGGAGCCTGCTTGGATTCTGTGTCTCCCTCTCTCTGCCCCTCCCCTGCTCACACTCTGTCTCTCTCAATTAAAAATTTAAAAAAAGGGGGGGAGGGGCTAGAAGCACAGAAACCAGGGTTTCTAACCTAAGCCCAGTGAGATGTGAGGGCAGTAAGAGGAGTCCAGTGACAGTGTGGCCAGAAGCAGAGAATTGGGAACGGACAGCAAAGTGAGATTTTGAAAGAGACGTGGGGGTTGGGGGGGGGGCCGTGTGATCCCGTTGGGATCCACAAAACTACAAGGATTGCAATATGCTTGGTGAGGTTGGATTTCTTGTGGAAAAAGAGAAAAGAGCTGACTAAGAAGAAGATGGACAGCTGACCCCTGGGTTATGTAAAGATGCATAAAATGCCTTAGAATTCAGCTCTTTGTCTGAAGGATTGGGATTTGTAACATCATGTAGGACTATGGAAAAGATAGAGCCATGTTTGCATATACCAGGGATAATGCAATCCCTGATACCTTCATACTAACTACAGAAGCAGACACACAATGAATCAATAACAGGAGGAGTCTAGATTTACCAAAAAGCAGTAAACACACATGGTTGCTACATAACATTCTTCCCTTAGTCATTTTTTCAAGTAAACATTTAAAAGCATTTGGTACCTTAAAAATTTATTCCGTTTTTTGTATTTTTCTTTTGCTCCCCAATTCTGTCTTTTCAGTCTATCATACCAAAAGTACACAGCAGAAATAGGGAAGAAACATACCAAGAAGAAAGAAAATAAGAAGACACAAGGGCGGCCAAAAAATGTAAAATACGTGCTAATAGCCAGGAGAACAGTCACAGCTTGGAGAGTGTTGTTTCAAATCACAGTCAGTACCCACTTATGATTCAAGATTTCCAAACTGAGCTCTTGATTAGTATTTAGCACTGCCTGATTTAATAGTCACCAAATTGGAGGGATACATGGAAAGCACATTACCAAATTTCACAGGGCTCAGAAATAAAAACATATAATAGAATCAAGATTTTTGAGATTTTGGTGCAGGTGCATCACAAAACAAAAGCAGTATGATGATCACAAGCTCCAGTGATGTGGAGACCTGTCTTGTGAGCTTGAGAACCACATTTCCATCTGCCTGCTTGCCCGTACTTCTTGGACATCTTTAGGGGCAATCTTAGGTTTCATGTATCCAAAGTGATCCTCTTTCTTTGTAAAACATGTTTCTCTTACAGTATTCTACATTTATTTTGAATACAACTACCGTCTAGCCATTTATGCAAAAAGAACTCTAGTGCAGTCATCATAGGCACCAACTTGGCCTTTTGTGACAATTTCACCTCAAGATCACTCAGATAGGAAGGTTACTCTATTTCTTCCATAATGCCAACACTTTCCTTAGGCGAATGTAAGCTCCACAGGAGAAGGACTTCGTTTTGTTCACTGCTGTATCTTCCCACTATAAATGGACACATGAAAGATTATCAGAGAAAATCTCCTGAATGAATGAATGCACTAAGTCCTGGGTTCTATATTTTTAAGAGGGGCCTCAAATATTAGAGGAGAGCTCCAGAATGATGAAGTATCTGGCCTGCGTGTACCATAAATAGCTGAAGAGCTTGATCACGCTTAACCTAAAAGTGAAATGGCAATGGATTGCCTTCAGATCTGTAAAGGGCTAACCTTTAAAGGTTAAAACAGACATTCTATTAATATGTTCCATCAGAGGACAGAATTAAGGGCAGTGGACAAAATGTTTTTAAGCAAGAAGCTTGCAGGATAATACAATAAAGAATATTTGATTAGTTAGATCTGCCCACTAATAAGACAAGGAAAATTTTGCTTTGTTCAAAAGTAAATTGCTCATCATTGGAAAAGCCCTAACAGAACGAAATGGCTATCTTCCAGAATATTATGGAAGAAATTGCTGAACTGAATGGAAAGTTTAACTAAATTTCCCATTGCAATGCACCAAATACACATTTTGGTTGAACAACGAAAGTTTGTCAATATTTGGCCAAAGTCAAGGCCAAAACTGAAAATTACCATCATAGATTGAGTTCTTGAGGGCCTGAATAAAGCTGAAATTTTATTTCAAAATATTACTGTGGGGAGCCTGGATGGCTCATTCAGTTGGGTGTCCAACTTTGGCTCAGGTCTTGGTCGCATGGTACTTGAGTTCAAGCCGTGCATCGAGCTCTGAGCCTCGCGCCTGCTTTGGGATCTGTGTCTCCCTCCCTCTCTGCCCCTCTCCTGTTGGTGCTCTGTCTCTGTCTCTCTCTCAAAAATAAATAAACATTAAAAAAAATAAAATTGAACTGCAATGTTGTAATTAAATTTTTCATTTAAAAAGCCTCATATTTTTTTTTAATATATGAAATTTATTGTCAAATTGGTTTCCATTCAACACCCAGTGCTCATCCCAAAAGGTGCCCTCCTCAATACCCATCACCCACCTTCCCCTCCCTCCCACCCCCCATCAACCCTCAGTTTGTTCTCAGTTTTTAACAGTCTCTTATGCTTTGGCTCTCTCCCACTCTAACCTCTTTTTTTTTTTTTTCCTTCCCCTCCCCCATGGGTTTCTGTTAAGTTTCTCAGGATCCACATAAGAGTGAAACCATATGGTATCTGTCTTTCTCTGTATGGCTTATTTCACTTAGCATCACACTCTCCAGTTCCATCTACGTTGCTACAAAAGGCCATATTTCATTTTTTCTCATTGCCACGTAGCACTCCATTGTGTATATAAACCACAATTTCTTTATCCATTCATCAGTTGATGGACATTTAGGCTCTTTCAATAATTTGGCTATTGTTGAGAGTGCTGCTATAAATATTGGGGTACAAGTGCCCCTATGCATCAGTACTCCTGTATCCCTTGGATAAATTCCTAGCAGTGCTATTGCTGGGTCATAGGGTAGGTCTATTTTTAATTTTCTGAGGAACCTCCACACTGCTTTCCAGAGCGGCTGCACCAATTTGCATTCCCACCAACAGTGCAAGAGGGTTCCCGTTTCTCCACATCCTCTCCAGCATCTAGAGTCTCCTGATTTGTTCATTTTGGCCACTCTGACTGGCGTGAGGTGATACCTGAGTGTGGTTTTGATTTGTATTTCCCTGATTAGGAGTGACGCTGAAAATCTTTTCATGTGTCTGTTGGCCATCCGGATGTCTTCTTTAGAGAAGTGTCTATTCATGTTTTCTGCCCATTTCTTCACTGGGTTATTTGTTTTTCGGGTGTGGAGTTTGGTGAGCTCTTTATAGATTTTGGATACAAGCCCTTTGTCCGATATGTCATTTGCAAATATCTTTTCCCATTCCGTTGGTTGCCTTTTAGTTTTGTTGGTTGTTTCCTTTGCTGTGCAGAAGCTTTTTATCTTCATAAGGTCCCAGTAATTCACTTCTGCTTTTAATTCCCTTGCCTTAAAAAGCCTCATATTATAGTCATGAATCTTCACTTAGCAACACAGCTGCTAGGTGCTCATTACACTTGTGATTCTGAATGCTCGTCTTCAGATGAGCTTGGTGGCAATGCAAGATAGATATCAGCTAGCTCTGTCAGTGCAAGATACTGACCTTTTGTTATTAATCTTTCCTTCCTCTCTGACAGGAACCAACAAAGGTTATCCATTCTTAAGTCTCCTAACCTATGCCTTGTTAATGCTCTGGACCCAGAGATTCTTGGATGCACTTTCACAGACAACCCCAACAATGAAGTCTCATTCCCTGACTGAATAAAATGTTTCCTGAGGGCAATTGTGTTAACCTTTTGTTTTCTTTCTTTCATGTACTTATTGCTTTACAGGATCACTTAGGAGAATTTTTTTTTTTATTTCATTAAACTTTAGATATAGTAACATATCAAAATAGAAGGTAATTGGTTTTCAAAATAAAGAAGATGTCTATGTCACCAGAAATGACCCTGGAGTCAGCGTTTGGCTTTGTGGCCCTCCAAAGACCAAGGCTGAAGCTAAGGCCAGGGAGGAGTTTGTGCCATAGCTAACAACTCTCGCTGTAGGTAGATAGACACATCAGAAGTAGAATCTGCCTTATGACTCTGATAGGATAAGGCAGGGCTAAATGAGCATCGGTATTCAGGGGGTCTTCTGGTCCTAAAATTCTACGATTTTGTTACTTTATAGATCAGGAAACTGAGGTTCATGCAGATTAAGTGGTTTGGCCTGAAGCAACACAGATAGTGAATGAACCAGGCTTGGGTCTTGCATCACAGTGGCATTCATTCTGTTCCATGGTGCATATTCCAAAAGATAAAACTGTTAAATATCTAATTAAATTGCCCAATTTCATGTAGGCACTGTGTGTAGAATGTTGCTTTCTAGATAATACTCTAAGAGTAAGTCTCTAACCATAACCTTTTAAAAAAATATAATTTTTAACGTGTATTTGTCTTTGAGAGAGAGACAGAGCGTGAGCAGGGGAGTGGCAGAGAGAGAAGGAGACACAGAGTCTGAAGCAGGCTCCAGGGTCTGAGCTGTCAGTTCAGAGCTCACCATGGGGCTCAAATCCACAAACCGTGAGATCATGACCTGAGCCGGAGTCAGATAGTCAGACAGTTGGACACTTAACTCAGAGGAGTTGGATACTTAACCAACTGAGCTACCCACGCACCCCATCTCCTTTTTTTTTTTTTTTTTTTTTTTTTATTTTAAGAATTACTGACTTGGGCATCTTTCCTTCAAATGAAACTTGTGAAAAGAGTACAAACTTGTCCGTCCTTCATTAAAGGATAGAAGTGACAGCCACTCTGAATACTAACAGTTTATGAGACCGTTAGGTATATGACATGATATGCACCAGTGTAAATGATGCTCTTCTGGTAAATTTGTGAATTTCATGTCCTCACTGTCTAAGACCATAAACTTAAATATCAGGATAGACTCAGGGTTGGGCCTTTTTCAGGGAAAGCAATAGTAGACTATCTGGTCCATTCAGACCCACTGCTGCCAGAGTGAGCTAGAATAAAGACTGTCATAATATTTAAATGGTTATATTTACTTGAGTTACTTTGGCAAGGCAGCACGTATGAATCACAATTCTTTTTTTTTCTTTTTCTCTCCTCTCCCTTTTTCTTACTCCCTGATAAATAACCATTGTTTTTGCAAACCAGTTTCATTTAAATTCTGAAACCAAACGACTAACATTTGAAGTGGGTCCCCTAACAACATTTGAAGATGGAAGGGATGTGTAACCTTTTTGAAACTAGTAATATTCTCAATTTTGATCAATGAATTGGTTTCAATAAATGTACTGATGGAAAGACTACTTTGAGATATTCACTTAGAAAAGACAATGCAGGTGAAGGGCAGACTGATTAGGAAGTTATCTCAATAACCTGGAAGGAGCCACCACCTAAGAGTTAGTGTTTAAAACGTGTACCCTGGACAGGTAGGCTAGCAATTACTGCTCAGTCCACCTAATGATTATTGTAGTAGCCCTCTAAAGAATAAATTGTTCCTACTGAAAAATTACCTATTTAAGTGCTTTTGTTGTTTACAAGACACTGTCACATTTGATAATGACAACTGGATTAAGACATAGCATTTAAGAGAAATCAGTTTAATAGTTAAGTAATCTTGGAAATAAAGTTATGTGATTTGCACAAGATCATGTAGCTCATAAATCAAGAACCCAAGTTTTTTTTGGTATTTTCACAACATCATACTTTCCTTTCAAAGAAAGTTTTTCCCATTAGGTGTTTAAAAAATTCGGGACTGAACATAATTTATTCATTCTATATTTATGGTAAATATATATCACATATTTTAATTGGTATATACAACCATGTTATATATAATTATAACTTATTATAATAATGTTAATAAGCTCCTGATTTAGTGTCCCTGGAGTGTTTTCAATAGAATCACATTTCATTCCAATAGTAATAAAATCCATTTTTTAAAAGTATCTACTCTTGAGAGAGAGAATGCAGGTGGTATAGGGGTAGAGAGAGAGGGGTCCGAGGATCCGAAGCAAGATCCAGGCACCGTGCTGACAGCAGGGAGCCCCCAGTGCTGGGCTTAGACTCCCAAACTGTGAGTTCATGACCTGAACTGAAGTCGGACACTCAACCAACGGAGCCACCCACGCACTCCATAGTAAAATACAAATTAGTGTGTATTTAGTAATGGCAAATAAAAATCAGATTTATTCAGCTTTTTCAGATTTCATTTGGCCTCAGTTCCATTTTCAATGGGTCCATTTAGTCTTATATGTCCTGAAGAGAGAGAGTTAAAAGTAAAAATGCATAACCACTTTTCCTGAGGGTTTTTCCTTCTCCAAGTGTGTTATCTACAAATCTCTAGGAGCTTTGCCCTCTTTAATAATTTTGGTCTTAGTTGCTTAACTTTTCTTCTGCAGGTACAATGCAGATACTTAGGGATTACTTTGCCATTGTCTTTCTGGCCTCGTTGTATCCTTGCCCAATCTGGGACCCATGTATTCACCAGCAGTTCTTTTATGAAACATTAATTCCTTTGACCTTTGTCTTTGGGCCCTGCTCACTTTCCCAAGTCTAGGCCTCCTATGAATCATATCATTGTACTGTCTTTGTTTTTCTTCCTGAGATGCTGAACATTTTGAAGGGAGTCTAAAAACCTGCATATAGACTTTTACCAACATTCCAGCTTCAGCCTGTGTCTTTTTCTGATGTCCAGTAATCTTTTATTCTGTGCTCCATTAATGACACAGTCACCACTTAAAACAGACACTTTTTTTTTTTTGAGAATTTGCCCACCTAAATATCCGTTTCTGTATTCTGATAACAGTACCCAATATTCCTTTGGTGGATTATGCCTCTTCCACTTTCAACTTTTGTGATCTGAGTAAGGAGGCTAATTCCTCTCAAAACTCCTATCCCAACACATCCACACATGAGTTTTATGGGTGAGAAAATAACATCCAATTGGTGAAGTTGTTGCTTACGTCCTTCTAGTGACGGTGATTGATGGGAATGCGCATGCTGTCCAAGTCTGTATACTGAGTATCAGTCCTAGAACTTTGCTGCAACTATTGAGAAAGAGGCATTCTTCTGCTGCACTTGCTAAACTGCTTAGATTTCAGCCTGGAACTCCTGGTGGCCAATTGTGCCACCACATAGACTGATCCTGCCTAAAATAAAGTCAACACAGAGAAAAATAAGGTCGAAAGATTGAGATATCCTGCTGATGGCATCATTTGAGCACTTAGATCCAAATATGCATAAAACTATCGTAGACTTATTCCTATGAAGTAATGACTGTTTTCCTTGAGTCAACTTGAATTTGCTTTCACGTCATTTCACTGAAATGAGTCCTAACTACAGTATTGTTCCACAGAAACTGTTTTCTTGAAAATTGTCGATAACAGCTGGTATTTGTTGAATCCTTACTATGTTAGGTGTCATTTTAAGCTCTTGACATAGACAAAATCATTAACACTTCATAATAACTCCAAATTATTTCCTACTTACAGACTAAGAAATTAAGGCAAAGAATGATGAAGAAAATTGCCCTAAGGTTTTATAAATGTAAGTGGGATTCAAACCCAGGCATTATGGTCTTACAGTCCAACACCTAAACTCTATTGCCTTGTGCATCATCAAACCCAGTTACCTTTTCTTATCCCCCTTAACCTCTTTGCTGTGTTCAGCACTATCCACTTGTTCTTCATACTCTCATGGAAAGCTTTGCTTTCCACAACATGGTTTTCTTATGGTTTTTTCCAGTCCTTCTAACAGGAACTTCTTTAATTCTTTTTCTGCCATGCCTCCTAAATGTAGAATTTTCCTAAGGCTTCTCTATTCTTCCCTTGGAGGTCTTACAACTTTGAGTATCATTTCCATGAAAATGATGCCATTAACTCAAGCTTTTATTTTTAACTGCCTACTGTCTCCACATCACCTAAATGTCTGCTCAGATCTCAAGTGGCATGAGTTGCAGCATGCATTATTGGGTTTCTAGGAATAATTTATAATAATTTAATCTTGGTTGGAAATTATAACTGAAGCCAGATGTTAGAAAACTCAACTCTCAGATAATGCAAAGCCTATTGACAGAGATACTTTGAGATGGCTTCCTACTCAGCTAGCCATTCTATCTGGTCGGATGACAGGAACTGTTAGTAAATCTTGAGATACCAATTATCTAATAGTTAAAATAAATTAGCACTTATCTGGGTCTTACATCATGACATTGTTATCTGTCATTTTATAAAAAAAAATGAAAGATCTTCTATGAAGTATTGACAACCATACTCTTCGTTTGTAACTTGGAGATGATGAATACTTGTTAAGATGTTTATTGTAGAAAGTTTCACCTCAGGTTGTAAACTGGTAGAGAGGTTGTTTTTAGTTCACCAAGTTTGTACACATTAACTCCTCTCTAGGGTTCTGGTTTTCAACCTTGGTCATACATTGGAGTCACTGGAGGTCTCTTCCCAGGAAATTCTGATTGAATTGTACCAGGGTGACAACTGACATGGGTAGTTTGACCAGTTCTTCAAGAGATTCCAAGGTGCTGTCACGGTTGAGAACCATTGTTTTGAGGGTTCACTTTTTAGGTTGCTATGGATCACCAGTCGAATTTTAACTTCTAACATAATAGGTTTTAGTGCTAAAATTTTAACTGGGCATCCTGGTTTTATCTGCCAAATTTGTCAACCCTGTCATTTCTCTGACTATATTCTGTGGCTTCATCGGAAATAAGAGGTTAAATTACATGCTTTATTCAGTGTTAAGACTTTGTGTCTTGTCTTTCTTTTTTCAGTACTGTTGGCAATAAACTTAATCCTTCTAAAAAAATTATTTCTATTAAAAAAAAAAAAAAGAACACTGGCTTCTGCTTCTATGAGCTGCCCACATTTTTCTTTGTGGTTTCCATATTGTTTTCTCTAGCCCCACCAGACTCTGACTACAGCTGGAGAAGGTTTTCTGCTTCAAAAGGATCATGTGATTAGCTTGGGCCTACCTGGAAAATCTAGGATAATCTCTTTATTGGAATTCGTAACTCTAATTACATCTGCAAAGCCCACTTTGCTATGCAATGTAGCATATTCAGAGGTTCCAGGGATTAGGATGTGGACATCTTTTGGGGGCCACTGTGCCTACCACGGTTGTCTTGGGTGTAATTTTCACTTTTCTAGCACACCCCCTCCTAACTCCTTTTTTGTAATAGAGCACACTCTCCAGCTGTTTTCTGAGAAAGAATGTCTGAAAAGAATATTTAAAATTTCACATAACTGAAATCTCTTTTTCATCCTGTTATTTATCTCTAGGTTAGAAATAATTTTCCCTCAGAATTTATCGTTTATGTTTCTGTCAAAAAGTCCAATGTCATTTAATTTCTGAATCATAATAAATGATTGATTTTTTTTTCCTCCCTGGAACCCATTAAATTCTTCTCTCTGACACATGTGCTTTGAAATTTCACAAGAACACACCTTTATATAGATTATTTTTATCCACTGAGCTGAAAGCTTGTGTCCTATTGCCCTACAGTTATGAGGACTTTTGTCTTGGTTTTCCTCAACAATTCTTTTTCTTCTATTTATTGTATTCACTCTTAGGTATTTGACTTTGCCTAGTCTAATTGGCCTGGATAAAACGTGCAGTACAAAGTTGAAAAGAAGTAGCAAGAGAGGACCTATTTGTCTTATTCCTGATCTTAGGTATAAGTATCAATTCTCTTACCATTAAGTATGATCTTAACTTTGGTTTTTTTATAGATGTCTTTTATCAGGTTGAAGAACTTCAGTTAGTTGAATGTTTTTTTATCATGAAAAAGCATTAGATTTTATCATGTGCTTTTTCTTCATCTATTGAGATGATCCTGTGGTCTTTACCCTCTATTCTATCTAAGAGTACAACTTCAGGAAACCAACTTTGCATTCCTTAGATAAATCCCTGTTGATCATGTCATAAAATGTTTTTCTTTCTTTTTTTTTTTTGTATGAAAAAAAAAGTTTATGGTCCCAATGAATAAATTATTTTGACTATATAAAACAGACAAATCAACATACAGAAAATGCCCTCTGAGGTACCTTTTGAAATTTGTACCTTTGTGTATAATACCTATTCAAAATATAAATTAAGAAAACTCTAAATCTAATGTAAGTTTTCTGTTTTTAATTATTTAATTTATTTTTTAAATTTACATCCAAGTTAGTTAGCATACAGTGCAAAGATTTCAGGAGTAGATGCCTTAATGCCCCTTACCCATTTAGCCTATCCCCCCCACACTCCTTCCAGTAACCCTGTTTGTTCTCCATATTTAAAAGTCTCTTATGTTTTTGTCCCCCTCCTTGTTTTTATATTCTTCTTGCTTCCCTTCCCTCATGTTCATCTGTTTTGTATCTTAAAGTCCTCATAAGAGTGAAATCATATGATACTTGTCTTTCTCTAATTTTGCTTAGCATAATACCCTCTGGTTCCATCCGTGTAGTTGCAAATGGCAAGATTTCATTCTTTTTGATTGCCGAGTAATACCCCATTGTGTGTGTGTGTGTGTGTGTGTGTGTGTGTGTGTGTGTATCACTTCTTTATCTATGAATCCATCAATGGACATTTGGGTTCTTGCCATACTTTGACTATTGTTGATAGTGCTGCTATAAACATTGGTGCATGTGTCCCTTTGAAACAACACACCTGTATCCCTGGGATATCTCTGTATCTCCTGCCACTTTGCTGAATTCACAGATCAGTTCTAGCAGTTTTTTGGTGGAATCTTTTGGGTTTTCCATATAGAGTATCATGTCATTTGCGAAGAGTGAATGTGTGACCTCCTCCTGGATGATTTGGATGCCTTTTATTTCTTTATGTTGTCTGATTGCAGAGGCTAAGACTTCCAATTCTATGTTGAATAACAGTGGTGAGAGTGGACATCTCTGTCTTGTTCCTGACCTTAAGGGGAAAGCTCTTAGTTTTTGCCCAGTGAGGATGATATTAGCGTTTGGTCTTTCACGTATGGCTTTTACGATTTCGAGATTTTTATCAAGAAAGGATGCCGTATTTTGTCCAATGCTTTCTCTGCATCTCTTGAGAGGATCATGTGGTTCTTGTCCTTTCTTTCACTGATGTGATGTAAAATGTTTCTTCTGTATTGCATTTGGTTTGCCCGTTTTTGGTTGTGGATTTTCTATTAATATTCATAAGGTATATTGGTCTGTAGTTTTCTGTACTCCTTGATGTCTTTGGTTTTTGTTAATGGTTTCATTGGATTCTCAGGTGGGAAATCATTACAATGCAACCGTAGTCTTGGACAAGAATCCATCTCAGCCGCTTCAAGCAAATGGAAATTTCTGCATCTAGCAGAGAAAGCTATATAGTTTTTAGACGTTCCTCTCCTTAAAACTTCCTTTCCCTTCCTCAAACCAACTAATAAAACTTGGCCTTTTATGTTCCGAAACTTAGGTATCATCTTCTGATGATCTGTTCTCATTGTTCTGATGTACTGCTGAAAAGTCAACATTTACTGCAAAAGACCCCCTCTCTGAATAAGCACTTTTGATTTACCTCTGGTTAGCCACTCACTTATACCAACTGTGATTGGTCAAGAGCGAAGTCAAGAACACTTCAGTGATTAATCTCAACTGAACAAAAGTGGAACCGAAGGCACAAGAAGTAATAGGCCCTGCAGGTGGGATCAGAAGTCAGACCTCCAGGAGGGACAGGGTGAGGCCAAGATTGAACAAGGCACGGAAAACTTCAGTTGCTCTGGGAGGGGGTGGCGAGAGAGAGTAAGTTCGCCCCGGTCTCCCCTAGCGGGGCATTGCTGGCGCGGCTCCGGTCTGCACGTGGTCAGGTCAGGGTGGGGCGCAGCCCACGCCCGGCCTGCGGGGGCGGGACCCACGGAGGTAAGGGAGCAGGGCGATCCGCGGTGCGGAGCGCCCGGCGCCGAGACCGAGGCGAGCTCGAGCGCTTTCCGCGGGGTTTGGCTCCTGTCGCTTCCCGTCTCCCAGACCCGGCTTCGCGGCCGCCGGAGAAGCCGGGCGGCGAGTGCTCAGAGCCGGGCTGCGAGTGGCCTGGCGCGCCGGGAGGGGGCGCGGAGCGGGCGGCTCCCGGAAGCGGACGCAGGTAAGGGCCGGCGGCTCCGGGCCCCGCAGGGCGCGCCTCGCCGAGAGGGTCCGGCCTTCACCGGCCCTGAGCGGCCGCGGCTGCTCGGGCCGCTGCTCCTCCCCGAGCTAGGACTGCTGGAGGGCTGGCCTGGCCTGGCTGCGCCGCCCCCCGCCCCGGGCCTCAGGTGATGTGGCCACGGTGGTTTAACTTTCGCACTTGAGGCTCTCCTTGGAGTCCTCGGGGCGCGACCGGAGGCGGGGTGGAATTACACCGGGTCTGGAAACGTGAGCCAGGGCGGTGAGCATCGGGCCGGGGTAGTGGGGGGGGGGGGGGGGAGGGGGCAGGGATCCGGCGGAGGGCGGGGAGTGGGGGTGGGCGACTGGGTGGACTGTTGGCTGCCCTCCAGGTCAGAGTTGAGGAACTGAGTCCTCCTGGGGAGAGTCGGCACACACCCCCTTCCGTGGCCCGTTGCCTCTGCACAGAGCCACTTTCTTTTGTCTGGTCCTTTTTGGTATTGGCCTTTCAGCTGCTTTTGTTGCAGCCTTGGATCCAGAGTGTACAGAATTTGCTCGGCAGAGGTTAGAAGGAAGCTTTGTGCAGCAGCGGGGCGAGGTGGGCAGAGGGTTGTTGGGGGGATGTTGTTATTAGTGCCATAATTAGCGTGCATTAACACGTATTTATCACCGTGACCTTTTCCAGATAGTACTCAATACTTTTGTAGCATCTAATAGTTTGGCTGGACCCAAGACAATATTCATTAGCTAACTTCAAAGAAACGTTGTGTGGACAGGTTACTATTAAATTGCCCCATTTTATAGGCCAGGCACCTCAGGCACCCACGCCCAAACCTGATGATAAAACTAAGCAGTCAGCCCTTGAGGAAGAACTTGTCTGGCTGAGAGTTATCCTCGGTCCAGTCAGTCACTCAACCTCGCACAAAATGTAGGGCCCACAGTGCTCATCTGACACATTGTATTTTTGTTAAGTCATTAATTACTGAAACCTTTTGCTAAAAATAGAACTGAGCCCTTTTCTGACTCTGGGAATAGCACCCATAAAAATCATTTTAGTACATCAGAATCATTTTGTTACCAGAGCCCATGTTCAGGGCCACCTGGGTGCCTTCTGACTTCAGCTCAGGTCGTGATCTCCTGTCTGTGAGTTCAAGCCCCCGCATCAGGCTCTGTGCTGACATCTTGCACTCTGTCTCTCAAAATAAATAAACATTAAATAAAATAAAATAAAAACCCACCCAAGTTCAGCTTCCTGTTGCTGGAAAGGCTTAAGAGATGAGTTTTCAGTGGAAAAGAATATGAGCTTTATTCATGAGTCTGGCCACCTGGGGAGAAGGCGGACTCTTGTCCAAAGGCCAACTTTGAGATTTGTCTTGCCCTGATATTTTTAAAGTATGTTGATCAGTTAAGGGAATACAGTAGTCTGTGATGTTTCTTGATTAGGTCCAGACTCCACAATGCCAGATACAGAGTTAGCTTTGTACTCAGAGGTTGTGCAGAGAAGTTCCTTGGTGCCCTGGGTTGATTGTGCAAAAAGACCTGATTCCTTTGTACCCAGGGGTGGTTGTACAGGAATACTCTGTTGTTTCTAAAAAGGAGGGCAAGGTCTATAGATGCACAAAGGGAGGTCAGTAAAGTCATTCGTGTGACCTTAAAAAGAAAAAAAAAAAAAACATTTCACTAAAAGAGGGCTGGTCTAATCAGCAAGCTGAGGGGTCTTCAGGTGGACTTCCTGGCCTCTGTGGCTTGGGAAAGTTCTGGTCCCATATTCCCCAGGGCCAGTGGTCTGCAAATCTTGAAGAAAGCCAGTTAGTTCTGTTACAGATCAAGGGCCTTAAGTCAGCAGGCAAGGAATGTGTTAACTTGAAGCAAGTTAACCCTTAAGACCAGCTGGAGTGCTGTTACATGTTCAGTTGGATCGGGAGAGTAGTAGTAAGGACTAAGGTTTTGTTTGTTTGTTTTTTTGTTTGTTTGTTTTGTTTTTTGTTTTGTCTTTGGTCTGTCAAATCTTTAATCTCCTATATAAATACTGTGCCACTGGGAGCCCTAAATATTTAATGAATAAGTGGAATAGAAGAAGTGAGCTCCTAGGTATCCTAGAACAATGTGCAGAAAGTTTTCCCAAACAGAAGAATTAAGCATTTAGGAGAATAGCCATTTTAATAATTTCAATGAGATTTAACTTGTAATTGGGCACATTTATGTTGTTATACTTTTTTAACTCTCAGAACCATCGACAGTTCACCAGTTTTCCTAGGGTTTTCTCTTATGTGAATTTGCCAATAGATCTTTTACTGTCCATTTTTCTTTCTCCCTTTCATTTATATATTTGGTTTTTCACAGTGAAGGTATTTTTTCTTCTAAAATCAAGTATTTAAAAAACAAGCATTCTTTCTTGGTAAAATAGACTCAAGTAGGACTTTTATGAGTGTATTTTAGGTTAGACACTAGCCTCTCTAATAAGTAGCTGTCAAACATCAAGCAAGAATTCTTTCAGACAAGTATGCAGTGGATCTTTAATCATTTTTATGGAGCTCTGTAATATTTTATGACACATCTATTTCATATAATGCCTTTTTATCAAGCAGCATAAAGCTAAACATTTCATTAAAATTTTGCCAACGACAAGATCCTTAGACTTAATTATTGACTCATGAAATAAACACATTTCTTTGCCTTACACCACCTTCATTCATCCACTTGGGGGAAAAAAAAAAAAAGAATGATAATCCGGCCTTTCTATCATTAGTGATATTTGGAGAGTTAATGAAGTAAATATTTTTAACCACATGGAAGAAAGATGCTCTGTGACTTCAAAGTGTGACTATAGAGTCATGAAACCCTGCCCTTATCCAAACATGCTGTTATTTATTTTTTAAGGGAGAGTGTTCATTCCAAGTGGTCACTTTAGGACACTACATGCCTCCAAAAGTTGCTATTCACAATTATTTTGAATCTTTTGGAATGTCTAGTCAATTTACAAGTAACAGAAACGCTTTCAGGATCGCTTTTAAGTACTTGTTTTTGTTTGTATTTTTTAATCAAAAAATTATTAACTCCATTAGAACACCATTTTCATTTGCTAAATTTGAAAAATGATTTCTGCATGACTGTGAAACTCTTCCAGATTTTGCCACTATTAAGGATATTAAAAGATTATTTGAAAGGCTATTAAAGCAATTTCAAACCAGTGGTTTAAAAATAGTTTCAAACAATGGCAACGTTGTTAGAATAACTTTGCATCCTTCCCAGAGTGACTACTCTAAAGGGGACAATACTTACTTGAAGGCTAAAGTTCTAGGGGCGCCTGGGTGGCGCAGTCGGTTAAGCGTCCGACTTCAGCCAGGTCACGATCTCGCGGTCCGTGAGTTCGAGCCCCGCGTCAGGCTCTGGGCTGATGGCTCAGAGCCTGGAGCGTGTTTCCGATTCTGTGTCTCCCTCTCTCTCTACCCCTCCCCCGTTCATGCTCTGTCTCTCTCTGTCCCAAAAATAAATAAACGTTGAAAAAAAAAAAAAAAAAAAAAAAAAAAAAATTAAAGTTCTATGTCTATATGTGTATAGGCATAGATATACTTATTTTTATATGTACATTTGCATGTTTGTTAAATAATTTGAAATTCATAATTTGAATTGTAACCTAACAATTTATAGTAGTCCACAATAAAATGGGGACATAAAATGCCCACATTAAAATATCTTGTTTTGGCTCTAGTATTCGATAAAGTGCGTAAAAAAGGAATCATATTGATGAAAACTAAGTATTCTTGTTTCTTTAAACATCATCCACTTAATTAACAAGGTGTTTTTTTGCTTTCTTAGATTTTGAAAATATTGGAGGAAATGACTTGAATGGCAAATCTCTTAGAAAAGCTAGCTAAGGAAATTAGATCTGTTGCATTTTTTTATCTTGATAATTTTCTCTGTAGCAAGCAGAAATATTATAGATGGTTGTATTAATAATAGAACTGACCTCATTCTATAATCTCTTTACTTGATTATTTCGCTGGTTTGATGGCTGGAAAAATTTAGAAACAATCAGTAGATCATTAGCACACATATTTAAAGCAGTTTCAAAACATCCTTCATAAAATTGCTGAGATAAGCATGAGAGTTATTCTGAATTAGATTTGCCTGACCTATTTAGAAGCCTGTTGAAAAAATTATCCAAGGCACCAGAATTGAAGTGTGGACACCAATTCAGACTGCTTTTAACAAATAGTATAGGCAGGTTGGCCAATGATGTGGTGAGTAAATTGAGGATTATTTACTTAATTAATTAATGGAGCTAGAAATTAAAACTGAAGTGTATTTTTCTGACCATATTCTACCCAAAATTTTGGGTTTAAGGTAGAGACTGTTCTTTCTCAGACAACTTGTCTCCTGGAGAATATATAAATTGTGTAATAAATATTTATATGGCTGCACTTGGCTGATTTAAAACCAACTAAGGCTTTATGGTCCTAAATAAAGCCTTCTCTCTTCTAGTCAGGCATTATTCTTTTTGATCACCAACCATATCCTTTCCCAACTTAGTGTTTTGCCTTATATTATTTTCCTTGCTCAAGATACCTATTTCTCTGCACTCTCCTTAACTAATGCTGTCTACATCGTTTCTATCCTTAAGACCCAGCTGTAATACCACTGTTTTTCACAAAGCTTTCCCTGACTCCCTAGTTCTTGTTTTCAGTTTACCAGGCAGTTGTAGTTGTTGGTTACTATCTATGTTTTTTATTATTTAATTAACTTTGTCCTTGAACTTGTTCTCCACCTAGATTTTTTTTTCCTTGAAGGCACAAGTCATACCTTAAATATATATATATATTTTTCTGAATCCTATACAGCAGCTAGAACACTGGATAATAGCAGGACATATCAGCTTATAAGGTTAGATCTATAAGGTGAATTTATTAATCAGGTACTGAGGTAAAATTTCTTAATGCTTCATAATTGTATCAGTCATTGTTCTAGCAGAAAACAGATTGCAGGCTCAGATGGGGTAATGGAGAAGAGTTTAACTTAAAAGGTGTGCCTGGATTAAAATACACCAACAATGGATGGTGAAGTATCTCACGACTATCTGTAGTGGGAGCCATTATCATCCCTAGGCCTGAAGGGTAAGAGAAGAGAACCATTACTGAAACCCAAAGACAGTAGCTATGTGGAGGGAAAGGCTATGTGACTATAGCTCTGGTCTTTCTGTGATCAGGCAGAGGAGCAGCTGCAGGAATGAATACCCCAGCTTCACTTTCGTCCAGTCCTCTGATGTCCTGTTTCGTTCTAGTTTAATTCAGTTACTAACATGCAAGAACACTTTATTTATGAATGATGTATTTCATTTGAACCACCATCCTTTTTCCCCCCTTGTGATGTTAGTTGGTATGGTATTGGTATACATGCCATCTCAGTGATTTGTTTGTTTCGTCATGTGTTGTCTTTTGCTTATACAGTGCACAGGTGGAGACCTAGAACTATGTGCATGGTCATTGGTAAATCTCCCTTCACCATTCCAACCATTTGATTTGGCTGAATCAATCAAGGGTGCTCATTTTTGTCTTTGTGCCATTTTCATAGATCATTGATTTTCAGTCTTGGTGTATGTGGTTCTGAGTGTCGTCATTCCGATTCAGGCAGGTTTAGGATAAGGCTTGAGCATCTGTTCTTTTACAAAGCATTCACGTATTTCAGATACACATTACATGAGAACCAGCAGCAAAAATAGTCACTTTGACCCAAAGGTTATGGCTGTTGCCCCCTTTCTCTTCATTGTATACGTAGCATCATCAAGGCTCAAATGCAAATTTGATTGTGCTTTATCTACTCTTGAAAGCAAAATAACTGTCTTAGATTTTTCATTTTGAGAAATGCTTATGTTATAGGATGCAAAATATGTGGCTTCCATGTTAACAAATTTCAAGTTTAGAAAAATCATAAAACATTTCAAATAAACAATATAGAAAATAATATAATGAACACTCATGTTCTCATCCTTTAGTCTTATAAAAAATAACATATTACTATTATTAATGATTTTTTTAAAAGCCCCTTTAAATCCCTTCTTAGAAGTTACTATTATCTTAAGCTTGGTGTCTGTTACTCCCTTTAGTATTTTTAAACTGATGCTACAGAAACATCAGTAAACAAAACATAACATTGTTGCACATGCCTTAAATTTTTTTTGTGACTGTTACTAAGCTCTGTGTGTCGTTCTTTAATGAGTATATTTCTGCAGCATTTTTTCCTTGTTTGACATAATGTAGAGTTTTTTCCAGATACATGTAGCTTTAGTTTACTTTTATTACACAGTATTACATTGTATTCATGAACAGAAATTTATTTGTCACATCTGTTGATGACCATTTGGTATGTTTCTAGTGTTTTGCTACTGCAAAGTGTTGCTAAAATGAACATTCCTATATGATATATTTTTTAGGCTTTTTGTGTACATAAACACTTAGATGTATAACTGTAAATCAGTAGATGCACGTTCTCTCTTACCACAGTTTGCCAGATTGCTTTCCAATATGTTCGTGCCTCTTTGTGCTTTATGAGTCTCTTGATG
Organism: Leopardus geoffroyi; assembly: GCF_018350155.1. NCBI lineage: Eukaryota > Metazoa > Chordata > Mammalia > Carnivora > Felidae > Leopardus > Leopardus geoffroyi. The sequence continues at coordinate 131,392,312 of NC_059326.1, forward strand.
CTGCTTCCTACCATTTTAATGTGATATTATCAGACATTTATATTTTCCCCAATGTAATGGTTATGAAATGGTGTCTTATTTTAATTTTAACTTTCCCAATTTCTGGTAGAATTGAGCACTTTTCATATGACTGCTAGCCATTTGGTTTTGCTCTTCTAAAAATGGTGTTTCTCAAAGTTTTGCAGCTTTTTACCTTACTGACCTAAATTGTTCCAAGATAAGATGAGTTATAAATAATATGAAGAAATAAATGTGGCATGCAGTTTGTCATTGGAATGTCCATAAAATTATTAATCTTTTAACCAATTGTGTAAAAGAATTTCCCAGTTCAAAAGTGATACCTGAATAGCAGCATCCAGTGTAGTTTTTTCGCATTTTTCTTTAAGTTCCTCTGAAGATGCAGAGTAACATGAAAACTCAACATAAAACCAGAAAAAAAAAACAAAGAAAACACACACACACACACACAGACACACACACACACACACCACGTAAAACACAAAAACCAGAGAAGTGACCTCAAGAAGCAGATTGTCCTCTGGTGAGAACTTCCCCACATCAGCACCTTCCTTCCCTGTGCTACTCTTGCCTGTTGATGCAGACTGCCTGGTGAATATAAACTCGGAGGCTTCTTTCTCCTCCCTCAGTCACTTCCCTCAAGTATGCAGGTCTTCTGCCAACTAGCAAACTGGGAAGACATCCCTCCCACCCTCTAAGACACTGCTCAGTGAGGCAGGGACTCGTGGATATTCCTTTACTTTGTGTGTTCCATGCAAATTGCAGGACGTGTATAGGCGGAATGTAGGGGGTTTGTGGTGGGTGCCACAGAGCATTCAGAGACCTGCAGCCCAAAGAACCCTGTTGACAGTGTATGGAAGCAGTTGTACTCGGACCTGTCTTCATGGGTCCTGTCAATTCTCTCCCGGGAAACGGATAGGCCATAAAAGCTGGTGCATGACATCCCCTCTGAAGAACGCAATAGAGAACAGAGAAACAGGTGGCTGACACCCTGCTAGAGATAGGGAAACCATGTGGAGCACTTTGTGTTTATTAGCAAGCTCTGCCACCATAGATCCGAGCAGGTGGCCAGAAGAGTGACCGTGGTAATTTTTTCACCTTGTCTGTATAACACCAAGCCTAGGCAGATCTCCCTGGGATTAAAGGGTATAGGGAGAAAAAGAAATAAAACAAACTTAAATGGCACCCCTGAAATACTGTGGAACAAAGGAAGGTTTATTATTAAAGGGGGTTGTGATGTAACAATAATTTCAAGGTCTTGATGGGTAGTAGCACCATGTTTTCCCAGATTTTTATATTTTATGCCCATATATTTTGTAGCCTTAGCCCTTGATTTGTGCCTCAAGGATTCTACAAATAGTGAAGGATCTAGCCCCTTTATTTTGTCAAGTTGAAATTTTGGAAATCCTTATAAGATTTCGTAGGAGGGGAAAAGGGCAACTGCTGGTATTCTCAAAATACTGAACTTAAAAGAAATTTCGCAAGTTGAATCAGTTTCATTGGGCTGTCTTACTAATCACCATTAAAATTGTTGTGTGTGAAATTATTGATGTTGGATTTAATCATGAGTAACTGTTCAGAATGTAGGATAAGTTAGTGCATCACATGTGCAGAAACATTTGAAGAAGGCAAGGGGAACCATACATCCAGTAGGCGCTGGGGGCCTCACTGAAGGGGAAGACAGAAGAAACAACCAGTACACCATGGCTGTTTCAAGATTATTCTTTTTTTTTTTTTTTTTAATTTTTTTTTTTCAACGTTTATTTATTTTTGGGACAGAGAGAGACAGAGCATGAACGGGGGAGGGGCAGAGAGAGAGGGAGACACAGAATCGGAAACAGGCTCCAGGCTCTGGGCCATCAGCCCAGAGCCTGACGTGGGGCTCGAACTCACGGAATGCGAGATCGTGACCTGGCTGAAGTCGGACGCTTAACCGACTGCGCCACCCAGGCGCCCCTCAGGATTATTCTTAAGTTGCATCTTCTTAGTACACCATATAAGAGCATCACTGAGTTTCAGAGAGACCCATGCTGAAGGCCTGTCTATGCAGAACACCTGTCTGTAGAAGCATCTGTTGCCACATAGTGAGAAACTGGAGAATGATAACCCATTGCCTGTGTCCTGATGTGGATTCCATAATTCTGAAGAAGGGCGGGGGATGGGGGGGGAGGAGTACACAAAGGCAGCGCAAACTTTAAAAGTGAAAAAGTACCACTCCCCATATGGTAAGCCAGGAGTGTGTGTAGTTTTTGTGGACTCTGTTAACTCATTGGAGCCTGTTTTATTTTTAGAAGAGTTAAAGGGGAGTGCTTCTGGAGTACTTCTGATGTCACCCAAAAGCTGCTCAGGACTGAAAGTAGATCTTGAAGCTTGGAACTAGTTACTACTTCCCTGTCTTACCTCTGCTTTTCTTACTGTAGTCCTCCTGGATGCCAGCAAAAGGGGCGGGGGGTGGGGGTGATGTTTTTGCCTCCTTTGTTCCAATAAATGGCTTAAGAGACAGCACTTTCCCCCAACTTTGAACTGTCTGTAAGGACTTCGATCCACTTCACTCCTCCTATCCTTACAAATCTTAAGGCTCTAGAAAATAAGAACCTTTTCCTCACAAAGTAGTGAGAACAGTTTAGGAAGTTGCTTGACTTCTCTAGGCCTCAGTTTCTTTATCCATAAAATGATCTTAACAATCCTTACCTCATGGGAATGTTCTGATGATTAAAGGAGCTAATGCCACTTTATAAGTACTGTGCTCAAAATAGTATCTAGTATTTAAAATAATACTAACCTTTGACTTCATGTTTTATGATTAGAGATTTTAGTTTAAAAATAACAAAGTATATGTCTTTATGGCCCTTTGCTAAACAGAAAGATGGGGCGCCTGGGTGGCTCGGATGGTTGGACATCCGACTTTGACTCAGGTCATGATCTCATGGTTTGTGAGTTTGAGCCCCGCACTGGGCTCTGCACTGGTGATGTGGAGCCTGCTTGGTATTCTCTGTCTCTTCCTCTCTCTCTGTCCCTTCCTCACTTGCGCTCTTTCTCTCAAAATAAATAAATAAAACTTAAATAAAAAAAAAAACTTAAAAGAAAAAGAGTAAGGTTTTCTGATGGATTCCTTCATAGATGTTTATAAATAATTTGAATACATCCAGTAATCTATAGTTGCCAAACTACATCTGATGTCCTGAATCTCAGACTGTGTTCTAAGACGGAGTCTCTAAAAAGTGAATCTTTGTAAGCTTTATGAGGCGGGGACCAGCTTCCTTCGGTGGTGTTTGCTAAACTACCCTGGTGATGCCAGTAAATTGTGCCTTGACTTTAAGCAGAGTGAGGAAGTAATTTTTTTTTTTTTTTTTTGTCTTACCTCTGCTTACTTGCTTATTCACTCAACTGATTGGTGCCCAACACTGTGTCAGCACCACAATAAATTACACTGTCAAGGAGCTTGCAACTCAGCAGCGAAGACAGACATGGAACAAGTAATGAAAAGTGTGATGAATGTTCTGAAGGAGAACTAGAAAGGTATTTAGTAGAAAATAATCGTTTAAGGATGATCCCCACCTGCACCCGCTTCGGAAAGGGGTATTTATGCTGACTTGAGGGATAAGGAAGTACTCTCTAGAGGGTGGAGGTAAACTTTCTAGTGATCCAGCAGTAGGAGGCAGAGGAGGGAGCCAGTGGAGTGGAGGATATGAAAAAAGGGCGGACTGCTGGACTGTAGAGCCACGTGGGGCGGAGTGTAGACAGCAGTCTGGTCAGCAGAGCACAAGGAAGCCTCTGAAAGAAGCAGCAGAATAATGATTTGTTTTGCATTAACATCTTCAGTATGGAGAATAAAATGTTTCAGGTTTTCATGGAGTAAAATTTTGGTGACTAGAACCATCATTTCTGGCCTGGAGTTTTTGAAGGCACACACACATTCGCTTATTGTTTAGAGAGTACATGGGATGAAATATCTTTCTTTCCCCACATTTCTTCCTTGGTCTATTAGATTCTGTTCCACTCTCCCTTTTCGAAGGAACTGGCGAGGAGGCTTCTTCAGTCCACCTTAATCCTCTTCCCTCCCATTGCCCCTCCCTTTTGGACTGCGAAGTTCTCCAAACATATTCTAAAATCATGACTTGAACTCTCAGTGACCTTATCAAATGACAGGAATAAGTTTTTCTTGCAGTAGTTAACAGAATGGGAAGCTTTCAGTTATAACCTGAAAACCTCTGCTACAAATAGCTTGAACTTGTCTAGAAACGTTTGATTATGTATCATGTACATTCATGAATGACATTGTAACAAAGTAGAAGAAAGCTCTGGAGCCAGAAAGAACAAAGGTGGGCAGAGCTTGGAAAGTAGACCCACAGAAACTATCCTTGCTGTTAGAGTGAGGTCACCTAGGTTCACTAACAGAGGGGCTTCTTGTTTTGTTTTGGTTTTGGTTTTTTCCCCCAGGGGCTTGGGTTTTAATACTCAGACTCATCCAGGAGGCCAGAATCCTCAGGTATACATGAGGGCAGGCAGTTGGCAACTGAAACTTCCCACAAAGCCAGGATTTTGAAAGGCCAACATTCTCAGTGTAATAAGAGATTAGAAACAAAAACAAAAAAAAAAAAAAGCAAAAAAAAAACAACGTCCACAGACACAGAGAGATTATACAGAAGTCTGTATTGGTCTAGTTTAAGCAGATTATGGAGAAAAGTCTCATCTGAAAATTTGCTTTATGAAATTTTTTAAATGTGAAAAATTTGAAACATACTCAGAAATAGAATTGTATAATGAATCCTCATGTATCCATCAGCTTCAATAGTTATTATTCTTTCATTCTTTTTTCTACATTATGAAATTTGTTTCTATATTATATAGTTGGACCTGTGAATGACCAAAGCTACAATATTGATCTCTAGCTCAGGACCTTTAAAAAAGATAACAGCATTATATAGCACATCCACATTGAACTTAGTTCATGTATAATTTTGCTCATTTGTCTCAAAAATCTGTATTTTTAAAGTTGATTTCTTGGATTTAAGATTTAGTCACTGTCTACACATTGCTTTTCATTGATATCTGATATCTCTTAAGTTTTTCCTTCCTCTTAAAAATTCATTTATTTGTTGAAAAACCCCAAGTCATTTGTTCTGTAGAATTTTTCATTTTTTGTATTTGGCCAGTCATATCCTTATGGTGTTACTTAACATGTTCCTTTATTCTTCATTTAGTAATTAAAATGGCTCTTAGATTTAGATGCTTGCTTGATTCAGTTTAGGTTGTTTTTTTTAAAGAATACTTTATAGATGGTGTTGACTACTTTTATTTAAAAAAAATTTTCTTTAACATTTTTATTTATTTTTGAGAGACAGAGCACGAGGAGAGGAGGGACAGAGAGAGAGGGAGACACAGAATCCACAGCAGGCTCCAGGCTCTGAGCTGTCAGCACAGATCCCAACATGGGGCTTGAACCCACAAACTGAGATCATGACCTGAGTGAAGTCGGACACTCAAGTGACTGAGCCACCCAGGCGCCCTGGTGCTATTTTTAATTGCACTGCATCAGGAGGCACTTGATGTTTGGTTGTTGTTATGGGCTGAATAGTGTCCTTGCAAATTCATTTTTTTTTAACACTTATTTATTTAATTCAAGAAGGGAGGGAGGGGCACAGAGAGAGAGGAAGAGAGAGAATCCCGAGTAGGCTCTGTGCTGTCCGTCCTGCTATGGGGCTCAGTCCCACGAATGGTGAGATCATGACCTGAGCTGAAATCAGGATTTGGACCCTCAACCAATTGAGCTACGCAGGTGCCCCACAAATTTGCATATTGAAGAGTTAATTCTCAGTATCTCAGGATGTGACTGTTTTTGGAGATAAAGCCTTTATTTTTTTTATTTTTTTATTTTTTTATTTTTAAATTTTTTTTTTTCAACGTTTATTTATTTTTGGGACAGAGAGAGACAGAGCATGAATGGGGGAGGGGCAGAGAGAGAGGGAGACACAGAATTGGAAACAGGCTCCAGGCTCTGAGCCATCAGCCCAGAGCCTGACGCGGGGCTCGAACTCACGGACCGCGAGATCGTGACCTGGCTGAAGTCGGACGCTTAACCGACTGCGCCACCCAGGCGCCCCGGAGATAAAGCCTTTAAAGTTACAATGAGGCTGTTTGGGTGAGCCCTAATCCAATCTGACTGGTGTCCTTATAAGCAGAGAAATTTTGGATTCACACAGGGACATCCAGGATGGGTGCCTACAGAGGAAAGACCATGTGAGGACACATGAGAAGGCAGCCATCTAAAACCCAAGCAGAGAGACATCAGAAGAAACAGTCGTGATGGTCCCTTGATCTTAGACTTCTACCTTCCAGAACTATGAGAAAAAACTTCTTTTGTTAAAGCCCCCCAGTGCCACAGGGCGCTTTGTTATGGTAGCCCTAGCAAACTAATACAGTTGTTCTCTATTTAGTTATGATTTGCTTAGTTAAGATATTAGGCTTGATCTTTGAGTTCATGTGGTACAGCCTTGTACCTACATTATAAAATGCTCCATCATCCTTTTTTGTCCCCTAATGTTTTTAGTATCTACTGATGGTGTTTTTTCCCTAAATCTCTCATTTTATTAAGGGGTGAAAAATGGTGATTATATTGATAATCCTACATTTATGTAGGATCATTTGAGCATGATGCCTCAAAATATCATGATGTCTCATGAGATTTTCCCCATCAACTATTTAGTTACTGTAAAAATAGTATGTATAGCAAAGGTAGACTTGATTCTTTTTATAATTCATCTGTTTTCAGATTAAGACATCCTTTAAATAACCTGAGAATCCTTAACTTCAGATTTTAGGGCTTGAATTTATACTACCAGGGTGACCCAAGGATCCCCAAACTGAGAAACTTAACTACAAAGCATTCTTTCGTTGGTGATACCCCGTTAGCACCTGGCAGATAGAAGGTGAAACTTTTCCCTGGAGGAACAGGTCCTCTAACAAGGCCCCACACTTGTCTCATGGTAAAGATGAGTTTATATTCTGAGATTATGAAACCAAAGAGGAAGTGAGTGAGAATTAATAGACATAACTGAAAAAAATTTAGATCCCCAGAAAATTTAAGTGGGCCCAGGGCTTATTATTTTGTTCTTTTCTGTTTCCATACTCACAGCCTTGTAGATCTCCTCTGTTTTGTGGCTTTAGGGAACGATCCTCATTTAAATCTCCTCCTCAGATACTGTAATTTACAAGTCCAGATTCTGGAATCCAGCCGTGTCCTTAATAGTGATACTTGAAAGTCAAATAGACACCTCAGATTTCATACATCCAAAACTGAGCTCCTGACCTGCCCCTCCTTTGTGTCTGCATCCTTGCCCATATCAGTTGATAGCAATTCCATCTTTAAAGTCGCTCATTCTAAAAAATTTCGAGCTCTCTTTGATTCTTCTCTCAGACCCCGCATGCAGTCTCTCTGGAGACCTTGTTTCCTCTATTTACACTGTATGTCCAGAAGTTGACCATTACTTATCACCACCACTGCTACCACCGTGATCTGAGTCCTGTCTTTTGGCTAGATTACTGAAGCAGTGTTTTCCCATTCAAACAGAGTTTATCTGGTAATTGATAGTTTTAGTAACTGTATTTCTACTTTATACTTAGAATTTTTATTTACAACTAAATCTTGGGGCACCTGGATGGCTCAGTCTGTTGAGCATCTGACTCTTGATTTTGGCTCAGGTCATGATCTCAGGGTCATGGGATTGAGCAACCCCCCCTCCCCCCACCCCACCCCCACCCCCCGCCATCAGGCTCCACACTGTGGAGCCTGCTTGGGATTCTCTCTCCATCTACCCCTCTCCCCTCCTTTCTCTCTCTCTCTCTCTCTCTCTCTCTCTCTCTCTCTCAAATAAAAAAACAACAAGAAAACACACACAAAATATAAAATGTTTCGAAACAAAATCTTATGCCCTGTCTCTGGGAGCTTACAATTTATAGGAAGAAACAGATGTACCCGTTAGTGTAATACCTGGTGGTACAGTGACATGAGTACTGATCAGAGGCTTATGTAACACATGAACTACTCAAAGGTAAAGGCTGCTCAGGAAAGATAAAGCAAACAGTAATAGCACCAGGAGCTTTAAACCGTTTTGGAGGGAAAATGATAGGATAATTAACTAAATAAACAGGCTCAGGTATTTTGACTCTTCTAGGTCAGTGCTTTCTCCACTGGCACATACCCTTTTTCTTTTCTTTTCTTTTTTTTTTTTTTTTTTTTTTTTTTTTTTTGGTCTCTGCTATCAGTCTTTTTCAGTAAGCTAGTATGGCTGCCTCCATAGTCAACAAAAAGCCTTTCTGTGTAACTGTTCTTTTGGCCCAAAAGAAAAATGGATTTTGAAGCCAAATCAGTGTGCTTTTCTGTGGTGCCACTTTCTCCTCTGAATCCTTTCTTGATAGTTGATACTTGACCCATCAAGAAGAATATAGCTGTCCAGTAAAAGCATGGCAAGTTAGCTACTTATTATCACCTTTCAGTTAAGTGTGTTGTAATACCATGTGTTGTATCATGTTAATGTATTTCACATAAAGTAAAGATGTTTCAGCCCATTTTTACCTCTCTGAGAAATCAGCATGAGAAGCATCTGGGGAAGTAAGACTCTGTTTAATCTCAGGACCAATTGGTTATTGGGATGTTTCCCTCCAACAAATCATGTCAATTTTGTGTCTTCTCTCTCACCCAATTGGCTTAGAATCCCTGTCACCCTCCCATATGTTTTCACAGTCCATGTATTTGTTATTCATTGTGTTCTCTCACAAAATAGTAGTAGGGCCTTGGCAAATACTTACTGAATGAACATCTGTAGCTTCAAAGCACAATTTAAAATTCATTTTAAAGTGTCACCTGATTTTATTTTCTTCTTGCTACTGTCTCTTCTTGGTCCAATCGGGAATATTGGTGGTACTTTTATTTAAAATATGTTAGGCCTGGGGCGCCTGGGTGGTGCAGTCGGTTAAGCGTCCGACTTCAGCCAGGTCACGATCTCGTGGTCCGTGAGTTCGAGCCCCGCGTCGGCTCTGGGCTGATGGCTCAGAGCCTGGAGCCTGTTTCCGATTCTGTGTCTCCCTCTCTCTCTGCCCCTCCCCCGTTCATGCTCTGTCTCTCTCTGTCCCAAAAATAAATAAACGTTGAAAAAAAAAAAATGTTAGGCCTACTTTAGATTGCTCAAAAATCTCCAAAATGACTAAACCTATTCCTTGGAACAAAAAATTGCAGACATCATCTGGTGGTTTCTGGTATTTACATATGAATACAAATATACACACAGCATTTTTGTAAAGTGTATTTTGCTTTCCTCACCATTCTGTTAATTCTGTATGTAATTTCTACCCTTTCTTAAATTTTCCCCCTAAGAAAGTAGTGTCTGAGGAATAAGTATATGTATGGGTACTCCACACTCTTACTTTGATTCATCTTTAGAATTTATTCCTTCTTTTACCAAAGAATGGTAGCCGTTAAAATGGGTGACATTAATCAAATACAGAAGTTAGAAAATGTGCCTCTTCAGTACCTTTTTTTTTTTTTTTTTTTTTTTTTACAATTCTTAGAAGTGTCACTTGTATTGAAAAGCTGCAGTGAGCGTTCAAGACTGAACATCTGACGTAGGTTTGGGAGAGAAAGAAAAGGAAAAAGGAAAAATTTAAAAGAATAAAGAGGTGGTGTTGCTTTATAGTATGTAGCTTAAGAAGTTCCTGGAGAAGGTAGGAAATAACTGGTAGATCCTACAACATCAAACGCATATTATCTTTTCTCCTTAAAGTTGAATATGCACTGCATCCTGCCTGAGAGTTCAGCAGTTCCAGGGCAAGTAGAAGAGAAGGGAGAAGAGGGGTGAAAGGTAACTAGATGGGGATTATGTAGTTGGAATTATTCAGTACTTGGTTATCATCAGAAGTTGGGTGCTTTTCAAGAAAATGGTTTCTGGATATGAATACCAAAGTGTATGCAGAACCATTTAAGCAGTTCAAGTTGTTGAAGTTGACTTCATCATGTTTGAATCCTGAAGTGTATAACATAAGCAGTTATTGAAGAAGATTGAGCTCTCTCTCTGTAATTTATGACAGTTTTAGAAATAATAATTTGCTGACTTTAATTACCATTTTAAACACCCTAGCCACCAAGTCTAGATTGGCAGAATTGACAGTTTAGAAATCACCCGATTCAGTCTCTTACTTGTTTTCATAAAGCATCTCATACATACCCTTGAGAAATTCTGAAAACTAATGGAAAAGGAATCTTTTTTTTTTTTATTTTTTAACATTTATTTATTTTTGAGACAGAGAGAGACAGAGAATGAACAGAGGAGGGTCAGAGAGAGGGAGACACAGAATCTGAAACAGGCTCCAGGCTCTGAGCTGTCAGCACAGAGCCCAACGCGGGGCTTGAACTCACGGACTGCGAAATCATGACCTGAGCCGAAGTCGGCCGCCTAACCGACTGAACCACCCAGGCGCCCCTGGAAAAGGAATCTTGAATCGTAAGCCAGCTTTCACTAAATTACATGTGTTCTAGAGATATCTATTGAACCACAGAAGGCATGTACATTCCACTGGAATCTGGTCATATCTGTAAGACCCCTTTTTAATTTCTGCTTAACTTAAGATTACTTTTTGGGTCCTGTTGTGTTCTTACGTAGGTCACAAACAATTGTAATGACTGTTAGTTTAAAAACTCATTTATATTTTTGCAACTTTTCATTGACAATTGATTGCAGTATTTATTAGTACTTCTTTTCTTTGGCCTACTTGGGTTTGGTACATTTTATTCTTCTGTGTTCACAACACATCAAGATTCACTATCAGCAAGGGGAAGTGGCATGGACTCAGTTTACGAAATAATATCTGTGCCGCTGACTCTCCTTAGAGTTATTACATATAATGTTGTACTCATGTGAACAGTCATGGTTCCAAAGGCCACTTTGGAACATTGGTGGATTACTTCCAGGGTAACTGTGTCCTATGTAAAAATGAGATTTCTCTTTCATTAAGAGCATTCTATTTTTTTTAATATTATAAAATACATATATTCTCATTTCGTGAAATATATATCAAAATAAACTATATATATATGTATATACACACGCGTATATATACGTATACATTATATAGTTATATAAAACTATATAAAATGTTCTCATTTCATGGAGACAGAATTACAGTATACAATTCCTGCATACAACTTTTAGATGATGAGTTATGCCTTAGTCTACTATCTAAAAATAGACCATGATGCTTTTAAGCCAGAAAATCATATACACATTTGTAATTTAAGCCCCCATAGGGTATGGCGAGTGTATTTCTCAAACAGTAATGGAATATTTTCTTTCTGATTTTTGTAGTCATTATCTAAAAAACCAATATCCTATCTCATCAGCATCAAATATGCTCCCATGAGCATTTTTATCTGTAGACCTACTGCTTCTGAGCCAATCTTCAGCAGATATAGGAGGTATAGATGCTTCCTGATTTAGGTAACATGATAGCAACATGATACTGAGTTAACATCGTATTGAGTATTGAGGTTAATATCACCTCTTACTCTAGTGTGGTTTGATTAGATTTTTCTTAATATTTCTAACTTTTTTTTATTTGCTCTGAGATGGTCTAAATTGGCTAAAACAGTGTAGTGTTTTATTTTCTAATTTGGTATGCATTACTCGTTCCACATTTTTATCAATTTCACCTCCTTTGGTTCTAATTTTTAAGAAATTCATAGATAATTGATAAGGGACCTCTAAATTCTTTGTCCATTTTACTCTTTGGTATTTCTTCCTTATTCACTAACAGATGACTTTTAGACCAAGGAAATTATTATTGAGTCTTAATATCTAATGAAATTTGACTTGCTAGGTTTGGACTTGCTTGGGACCTCTCTCTCCTTTTCTGTAAGATTTCTCTTTATATTGATTTTTTTTTAAGTTTAACACATCAGACAATAAAAAAGACATTTTGTATTTCATGCATAGAACCGTGTCTGTCCTCAGCCTTTCCCACCATTTTATTTTAGAAGCACATAATTTCTCCGATTTCACAGGTTCACAGCTATAGAGAAATTTTGCCTCAGGAATAATTAAAGGGTCACCCATAGTTGATTTAGATGCTAGTTGGGAATTATAGCTGATTCGTGAATGGGTTAAGATTTGGGGGCTATTAGGATAGGGTGGATGTATTCTGCATCTGAAAGGACATGTAATTTGGGGGGCCAGAGGAAGAAATGTTAAGGACTGAACTCTGTCTCCCATCCGCCCCCACCAATTCTGTGTGTTGAAGTCCTAACCCCAGTATGATGGTATTTGGAGATATGGCCTTTAAAGATGTCATTATGCTTAAATGAGGTCATAAGGGTAAGTCCCTAACCCAATAGGACTGTTATCCTTATAAGAATGGGAAGAGGCACCAGAAGAGTACATGCACGGAAGAAAGGTCATGTGAGGATAAAGCAGCTGTCTGGAAGCTAGAAAGAGACACCCAAATTCCTGGCACCCTGATACTGGATTTCTGGTCTCCAGAAATGCGAGAAAAGAAATTTGTATTGTTTAAGCCACCTAGTCTATGGTCTTCTGTTATGGCATCCCAAGTAACAGGTAACATATTGACAAGGTAGAAATTTTTCCTATATTTAGAAAACCAATGTTGATATCAAGTTTCAGAGGAAAAGCTATTTTGAATTGCATAACTACCAAGGAAGTAAATGAACCCTACTTTGTTAATGAATAATAACTCTGAGTAAATAGTGCTATGTTACATCAAAATGATTATATACTTTTTTTTAAGAGAGTAAGCACTAGCAGGAGAGAGGGGCAGAGAGGATGGGGGACGGGTCAGAGAGATAAAATCTCAAGTAGGCTGCACACTGTGCTTGATCCCATGACCTTGGGATCATGACCTGAGCTGAAATCAAGTTAGATGCTCAACTGACTGAGCCACCCAGGTGCCCCTTGATGTATTATTTTTAGCTAAAGTCTGTTGTTTACATTGGGGTTCACTCTTTGTGTTGTATATATTTCTATAGGTTTTAGACAAAAATAATACCTTGTATCCTCTGTTATAGCATCCTACACCATGGTTTCACTGCCCTCAAATCCTCCTGTGTACCACCTACTTATCCCTCCCTCTCTCTGCCCAAATATTAGATGATAATATAAAAAGATGATGAAATTGCTTGAAATCACTAATTTACAATTGTCTTTCTTTACTGTTCTGATAGGAAAGTCAGAATTCTTTTCTAATGAAATGCAAAAATGCTTTTATTGATGTTGTTGTCTGACTGATGTGTTGAACTTGAAAGTTGTCCCTGTGTGAGAGTTCTTTGCATTAGTTTTTTCTGTCTTGACCCATTCCCAATTGTTCAGGATTTGGATTACAAAAGGCTTCTTTAGCATTTAAACTATTCTTTGGTGGTGAAAGGGATCAGAACTCTTTATCCGCTCCCTTATAAACTGATTTTTGACACATCAGTATTCTAATGAGCAAGCCCCAGGGACACATTGCTCCATATTCCCCTGTTTTCTCCTATTTTTCCTTGGTGATAGGTAAGTAACCGCTCTCTAGGCAGAGGTAGGAATATGCATCTCTGACTCCTTGTCCCATTGGAATTCCCTGACTTCCACCTGTCATAAAAACTGGCCTTGTATCCAGGACTGGATGATAAAAGTTGCCACTGTAGACATGGCACCGTACTGAGCATTATTTATCTACTGTTTTCAATCAGAGGCAAGCATGGGGTCATATGGTGGTGGGAACAGAAGCAAGGACTGACTTTGAAGTCACTGGAAGTTTTTAAAGTAGTTCCTATATTGAAATATGATACAGTATGAATATGAAAAGTAAATGGATCACAAGTGTATAGCAATGAATCTCCACACTGAGAAACTAATACTGCATTAGAATTACTATATTACTAGTCCTGCATCACCTTAGTTTTTAATTTCCATTGTGTCCCAGCAAATTTCTTTGAGCAGCACACTCTTTGAATAAGGAAAACAATGTGGGAAAATATTTTCCAGGATCTTATTCTGACCATGTAAACTGGTGAGAAATGTTCTTATGGGGTGGGGGAGGTGTCTTTCTGCTCATTAGTGTAATACTGGAAGTATTGAATATAAATCTAAAAGTTGGATTTAAACATTTAGACTACATATATATACGAATACATGAAAAATTTAAATATGGTACCAAGTAAATGAAAGTGGTGCAGTTGAGATGAAAATCAAGAGAATGAACAATGTGGTAATGGAACAAAGAAACGTGCATGTGTGTTCACGACAGAAGTATTGTTTATACGTGTTTTCTCCTCAGTTATCAAGGAACAAACCTGCTAACCAGTGTGATTTATATAGTTCTAAGAAGGTGGAAACATCTTCAGCCCCAAAGAAGAAAAATGATGCCATGTGTTATAACAGGAACTTAGTTTCCTTTTATCTTATTCCTTTCAATCCTTGAACCTTTAATTTACTTTCCTTTTATTGTGTTTGCTAGTAGTTCTGCTACAAAGTTGAATAGTGTGGCGAATATGAGTATCATTGTCTTTTTTCCCTGATTTTCAGGAAGTGCTTTTAAAGTTTCATGATCAAGTATTAAACTGCTAAAGATTTCAGTAAACTCTTCGTTTTGCCAGGTTGAGGAAATTTTCTTCTATGATGCAGAGGATTTTCATGTTTTAATTATGACTAAGTATTGAATTTCACCAGAAGTTTTTATTTTGCATCTTTTAAAATGGTAATGTTTTTTTTTTCTTAAAATCCTTTAGTTTGTTGAATATATTGGATAGATTTTTTTTTCCCCATTTGGTACCTTCTTTGAATTTCTGAAAATAATCCTGTATGGTCAAAATGTTTTTTTTTCTTTTAATTGATCGATTCTTTTGGCTAATGTTTTGTTTAGGATTTTAGCATTTATGTTCATAAATAAATTGGTATATATTTTTCTATACTCTCCTTGTCTGGTTTATGTGTCCTTACAGATGTAAGGACATCCTTATGTATCCTTGGTGTGTCAAGGTTATATTATTTTTTTGAAGCTAGTCTTCCTTTTATATAAGTTACATAGTTACAAAGTTATGTAAGTTACAAAGATTACCCATTTCTGAAAGTTTTGTATAATTTTCCAACTAGATCATTTTTGTCTGGACCTCCCTCCCTTTTTTATATTGGTTTCGGAGGAGATATTTTGAGTTCTATTTTAATTTTTAAAGTTGTGGTTTATTCATGTTTTCTAATTTTAGGTTAATTTTCAAGCTTGATACATGTCCAGTTTAAATTCATGAGTAACAAAGAAGGTGACCAAACCTTAGAGACCCAGGAGTGTGGAATTAGTCCTGTGCAAAATGCTGATATTTAACCATGAAAAAGTTGCAAAGGTAGATGAGGGAATGAAACTTCTTTATGGAGGTTATAATTCAGTTGTTAGCTTTAGAGAAAATTTCAACTTAATTAATTATAAATATGTTTCTGCATAGGGACTCATAAATACTTCTTAAATATTTTAAAGGTTATGGTGAAAAATAAGACTTTCATAGGCAACGTTTTGGGGATCACTGTTTTGCATAAAGTAGCAATTCTCAGAACGTGGTCCACAGTCCCTTATGTCTCTAAGACCTTTGAGAAAATCAGGTCAAACTGTTTTCTTGGTAATATTAAGATATCATTTGACTTTTTAATTTACAATTTTTTAGACTGTGAGAGTTGGGGAGAGGGCCAGAGGGAGAGAGAGAATTTTAAGCAGGCTCCATGCTCCTCAGCACAGAGCCCAATGCAAGGCTGGATCCCACAACCCTAGCCGAAATCAAGAGTCAGATGTTTAACTGACTGAGCCACCCACGTGCCCCTTATTTACCTTTTTTAAATGTGTTAACATGTTCATTAATAATGCAAAAGCAGTAGTGAGTATAATTGCTGATCCCTTAGTAGAATCAAGGCATTGGCGACAAACTGTGCTAGTACTCATTTTATTCTTCACTGCCCTCACATGCAGTTAAAAAACTGTTGATTGAAGCAGTACATATTATTGATTTTATTAAATCTTTCCTCTGAAATCCATACTCTTTAAATATTCTGCGTGAATAAAAAAATAAAGAATGCATAAAGCATTTCTGCAGTACACTGAAAGCTGATGGCAGTCCAGAGGAGAAGCCCTTTCACATGTTTTAGTTGAGAGCTGCTCTGTACACCTTTCCCTACTACACCGTGTTTCCTTGAATGATTGACAGAATGTAGTTGTTCCCACTCAGGTATCTTGTAGTATTTGTTGCAAGTGATCGAATTTTAACTTTAAACAAAAATTAGTGCTTTGGAAAAGTTGTATCCAACACTGTGAGCTTGACTATGGTGCCATAATTAAATAACTTTTTTGCTGATGTTGATGGTGATATTAACACACATGGCCTTTTTGAAATTCTGTAATGAAATGTGTTGATATTTGAGAGATATGCATAACTCAGGAAACCTTTATTTCCCAAATCCCCAGTGCATTGAGGAAATGCCACAAAGTGTCAAGAGTATCAGGATGGATAATGAAGTACGGCAAAGGGAAATCTATGAACAGGCAATGTGGAGATTAAGTAGATATTACGAGCTAGCTTGGTCCAAGAGATAAGTGTGGGACAGGAGATAAGGTCAACATGACCAAGACTGAGACAGGTAGGAAGAACTAGGGTCCAAGGAGAGCACTCCATGTTAGAAAAATGTATATATCTGATCAGAACCGGAATAAGAGATGAGGAATAGGATTTGTGAGAAAAGCAGCCAAAGACTACTCTACCTGAATTCCTTAGGCCTTACCCACTTGTAAGTTGCATGGCAATTCTATGAACAGTTAATATCAGGATTCTACACATTGTTATCCACATCTGTTGACTCAGAACCCAGCCCCTCTGCACAGTCACCGCATGTATTTCTGAGCATTATGAGATGGCCCCTATGTACTCAGGAATGAGTTCATTTTTGTGTTGGACCATTTCCCAAGATCACCTGTCTCTGTTGCTTTTCTCTTTGTTTCGATAGTACTCTCTAGTTGTTACCTCCAAGTCCTCACAGTGTTAAAGCCATGTGGTGTTAGGTGTGTGCTGCCCCAAATTTAGACTCGAGTGTATCACAGAGTTCAGAAAACAGTTTCCAGTAGTTTACTTCTACATTCCTCTCTTCCTATTACCATTACTAGTATCCAGGGTGCTGAGGTGAGGATGAGTTTGAGTTAGCAGCCAACAACTATGCTGTGTTCAGATTTATTCAGAGATGACCATTTTGGTAGTAAGTTCATTTACCGTATTTGGCTGTTTCCTTGAGCATAGATTCTTTGACCGAAGCCACCTCAGCTCTCTTAGAAATACATCACTGTTGGGTAGCTTCCGCTTCTCCTTTTAAGCTTAGGTACGTGTAAACATAGCTTTATTTCTTTTTTTTTTTTTTTTTTTTTTTTTTTAATTTTTTTTTCAACGTTTATTTATTTTTGGGACAGAGAGAGACAGAGCATGAACGGGGGAGGGGCAGAGAGAGAGGGAGACACAGAATCGGAAACAGGCTCCAGGCTCCGAGCCATCAGCCCGGAGCCCGACGCGGGGCTCGAACTCACGGACCGCGAGATCGTGACCTGGCTGAAGTCGGACGCTTAACCGACTGCGCCACCCAGGCGCCCCAACATAGCTTTATTTCTTGGGCTCCTCACATCACTGGAAAAAGGATTTCTGTCCACTCTACCCCACTAATAGCTGTCTAGACATATTTAACACTTGGTATTGGAAAAAGACAATTTGTAAGCTGAGCTGTCTCCCAGATCTTGTTCATCTGATTTCAGCAAATGTTTGTTGGGTGTCTTTTTTGGTACCAGGTACCATGTTTGATTGTAAGAATATGGAGTTGAAAAGAATACTGTGCTCTTTAGGAGTAAGTTGATAGGACACACGTACACAGAGATAAGTGTAATGCAGCGTGACTAGTGCTGCTGTAGAGGTGTGTGCAAAGTACATTGGGAACATGGAAGAGGGAATGGTTGTATTTTCCTGGGGGTGCTTCTGTAAAAGAATGCTTGGAGCTCAGCCTTCAAGGGTGAAAAGCATTTCTTAATGTAAAGTCAGCGGTAAGAGAAATGACATTACAGAAGAGAGAACAGCAAATTTCAAAGTATGAAAGCAGAATAAGTAATTTTGGGGAACTGCACAAAGATAAGCATTAGTGTTGATGTGGAGTATTCATGGAGGGGGTACCAAGCTTGACAAACATCTTTGAGTCCAATTTTAAAGGGTGTAAAAAGGCTTTGTTTTTTGTTTTGAAAAGGAAAAACTAAATGATATTCCTATTCTCCTTGAAGAAAATAGTCTTAGTCATATGCAGAGGCAATCAAAAAGTATGCAAAAATATAGAGAAAAGGCATTATAGAGGATTATACAAATATGTTAGGACATTGAATTGGTAAAAATACTACGAAGTTTTAAAATTTGGACTTTTTACTGTATGTGGTAAACATTGTTTTAACTTTTTAGTCTGTGATAGTTGTAGATTCAAGTGTGAATTGTTAATTATAGATTCACGGAGAGATCCTGAATATCCTTCACACCATTTACTTAATTGAGATCTCACCAGTTACATGCACTCTGTTGTGTGTATTTAGTTCTGTGCACTTTTATTGCGTGTATAGATTCATGTGAGCACCATTGCAGTCAGATTGAGAGCACTTCCCCCACAGAGATCCCTTGTGCTACCTAAAGGGCCTTTTTTGACACAATAGGGAGCTTTCACTGCATTCTGTGGGTTGGTGTCTCTCAAACTGTGGCCTTTGGGTCACTCTAACAATAACCTAGTGTTCTTTTTAAATATACCAATTCCTACCATAGAAACAGTTTTCTACCCACATTCTCTGGGAATGTGGCCCTGTGACCTACATTTAAATAATACCCCCAGGTGCTCCTTGTGATGAGAACATGATGCAAACACCTGCAAGGAGGAGGTCTGGACGAGTGTCATCTAACTGGAGCATGACACAAGGCATACATGCAATTTAAAAATTCTGGTAGCCAAGGGGCGCCTGGGTGGCGCAATCGGTTAGGCGTCCGACTTCAGCCAGGTCACGATCTTGCGGTCCATGAGTTCGAGCCCCGCGTCGGGCTCTGGGCTGATGGCTCGGAGCCTGGAGCCTGTTTCCGATTCTGTGTCTCCCTCTCTCTCTGCCCCTCCCCCGTTCATGCTCTGTCTCTCTCTGTCCCAAAAATAAATAAACGTTGAAAAAAAAAAATTTAAAAAAATAAATAAATAAATAAAAATTCTGGTAGCCAAATCAAAGTAAAAAGAAACAAGTGAAATGAATTGTTACAAACATGAAATTAATCTAAAACGATTGGTATTTAATGATTGGTATTAGCTTTTTTTTCCTTCGAAGTATTCCAAATCCAGTGTGTAGTTTGTACTTCACATCTCAGTTGAAATTAGCCATATTTGAAGTGCTCAGTAATACACCTGATTAGTGGCTACCGTATAGGGTAGCGCAGACCTAGACAACAAACAGTCACTACAAAGGCCGTGAGAGAGATTCATACAGAGATGTGCAGTTGACATCTGGAAATTGAAGTTACTGCTCTAGAGCTTTGGAATAAGATAAAAATTAGATATATAGATTTATAAATCATTGATGGAAGAGTTGTCACACTGTAATTTTCAGTAATTCTCAACAAAGACTTATTAGACTCACCTACAGGGTTTTTCCTAACTGCATACTTGCACCCCAAGAAAGCATGGAAAATCTTGACACTTGGAGAAAAGGATGGAAAAATAGGGAGGCATGTGGATCTCAAGGAGAGGAGGAACATAGATAGGGAGTTTCTCCATCGTTGATTCTGATTCTGATAGGACCCCTCCCTGCTGTCTCCACTCCTGGCTGAGAACCACTGGTGTTTAAAAAGGGAGATGAGGATTTAAGACACTTAGAAGGATCTAGAGCAAAGAAAGGAGTGCCAAAGAAGTAAAGGAGAGGGTTTCAACAACGAAAAAGGCAGGAGGAGATGAGACATTTGCAAATACCGTATTATTAAGATTGTTGAGGACCTAGAGTAGTCAAGTGGACTAAGATGGTCTGTGCGGTTGTTGGTGGAGACAGAACGGGATCTAGCTACCTGAAGGTTGGAGGAGCTAGATTGGCTGTAAGAGGGTCATGCTGTGCCCTCCCAGGCAGTTCCTTAAATCCTTTCAGTTTGGTGAAAGTGTATCAGAATTCTCTCTTTTATAGTCCTTAAGTCTTGCAGTTTAGTTAATTGTTTGTATAATACGTGTCTGTCTTCACCCTGACCGTAGGATCTGACCATAGGATCACCCTGACCATAGGACCACCCTGACTGTAGGGTCCCTTGGGAAACTTTACCCACTCCTAACTCCCTCCCCATGTCCTAATAAGTCAAAATTTCTATGACTGGGGCGTAGGCATCATTTTTTAAAGTTTCCCAAGTGATTATAATGAGCTATAGTAGAAAACTATTCATTACTTTGATCAGTTTTCTACCCAGTGAGTACATTTGTGACACAAAATAAGTTTTACTCAACTTCTTGTCCCCAGAGTTTGTGTGGCATTTGGTTAGCTGTCAGGAAATGTTGAGGAATGAATGAAAAATGAAAGAGCTAACAAATGAGGAAATGTGGCCAGGGAACTAGTCAGTCCCTTGTGGATACCTTAATAAATTACATTTCCTTTCTTTCTAATGAATAGTTACCAGGCCCGTTATTAAATATACTGCACATATTTTGGAATTATTAGTGTGAAATTTTTCTGCCAAATTGCTCTAATTTACAGTATTTACATAAAATCTCAGGTATAAAAATAAGACTACAAAGTTGGTAGGGTGATTCTCCAAGTTTTTTTGTTTGACTACATACACCACAAGATGTAGTATAATAACTGTTCCACTGAGTACAATATTTTAAAGAAATTACTGCATTTAGCATAAAGAATTTTTGCCATCAATTTAAAGAAAGTACTTACTCTTATCATATAATTAACTACAACTCAAATTCTATTATGTTTAAAATTTAATGCTGTGGTTATTTAAACTTCCTATTTAGAAGAATATTTGTAGTTCTTTTTTATGGCTCTTCTAAGGCCACCGCAGTAACTTATTTAATTGACCCTTTAGAAGTTGCTTTTTATGACTTTTAGTGAGAGAAAGATGGAAAGAAAAAGACATAAAATGTTCTGCAAAAATAAAATAAGCTGGTAGTCACTAACAAAATTCATCATCATCATAATTGAATTTTCTATCCAGGACATAGTTTATAGAGTGTCCCTAGCCCGAGACCTGGTAGTAGGTACCTCAGCAAATAAGAATTATTTTTCTTCTGCTCCACATGTAGCTGATGTGGTGGTAAGGGTTTAGAAACTCAAGTTTATTCTGACACAGTTCAGCATTGAAAAAATGCATTCATTTTCCCACAGATGAAAAGAAATGAAGAATTGATAACTAAAAATCACAATCAAGAAGACATAAGTATTCTTCGTTGTTGGAAATGTAGAAAATGTATAGCAAGTTCTGGTTGTTTAACGAGATATCTTGAGAATCAAGTGATTACGGTGAGTACTCCAAACTTCGAACTATTTCCTAGTATACAAATGCCGCGAGCACGCCCACAGGTGCACACCTATCCCTTAACACCTGGCTTCACTTCTTTTATGTTCTTTTCCCTCACCACTGAAAACATTTTCAAAGTGCTATTCAGAAGGCTTCCCATCTTCCACAGTTAAAATTAATTTTATTTTTAGCTGCTGACATTAACATGCCCTTAAAATTTTAAGTGCAGTATCATAGATGTAAGTTGAAGATAATAGTGTTTTTCTTATTCCCACTATGAATGAACCTTAGTCATCATCACAAAATTAAATTCAAGATCCTAGTGAGAAATGGAAAACTTATTTTATTGTGTGTGTATATATATAGTGTGTATATAAAATAAAATAAGTTTTATATATATATAACTGTGTATATAGTGTATATATATATATGTACACACATACACACACGCATACACACACATACACACACACGTGTGTGTGTATGCGTGTATGTGTTTAATATTCAGTATGGGCCTAGGAAGTTCATGTGTAATTCAGAGTCAGTAGGAAAACCTGAATAATATTTAAAAGCATTTAACTGGTCATCCTGGCAAAAATAAAGGCTTTTTAAGCAACAAAACTAAAAGCCCTAAACTTCTCTAAGAGCATTATGAAAGAGGCAGTATGAAAGAGGTGCAAACTAGATCATAATCCATAGTCTTTATAGGAAGTTCTCCTTTCAACAAAGAGAGTGGCTGTAATCACCTGTCATTATTCACTTCTCCTTCTTCAAGAGATACTCAGGTTTGGGTTTTTGTTAGTTTTCTTTTTTCTTTCTTTCTTTCTTTTTCTTTCTTTTTTTTTTTGCCTCAGCCATGTGTAATTATGATTATTTCCTCATAAGTCTAACAAATTAGCCAACTGGAACTGATAAGAGTAGATCATTTTGGTTTACATACTTAACTACATAACAGATACTTTTTAAAAACTGACAAAGCATTTTAATTGGGAAAGAAAAACTGGTCATGCTAAGAGTATTTTGTTGGGTATAATTTACCTAGAGTAAAAAAAAAAATTAAGTATGCAACTTCATAAATTTTTCAGTCCTGCCATGAATCAGATCAAGGTCTACATTTCCATCATTCCAGAAAGTTCTCTTGCCCTTTTCCAGCCAATTCTCTCCTCTCCTTCTCACAGTACAATTACTATTTTGATGTTTATCACCATAGATAGTTTTGCTTGTTCTTAACCTTGATTCATTCACATAGAATCAGACAGTATGTATTCGTTTGTACCTGACTTATTTTGTTCGGCATTATGTTTTAGACATTCATTCGTGTTTTGTGTTTGTAGTTTGTTGTTATTGTTTTTTACTGAGTATATGCTATTGATGAATATACCACAATTTATTATTTTTTTCTGTGAATGGGCATTTGAATTTTTAGTTTTGGGTTATGAATAAAACTGTCAGTATTTTTGTAAAAAACTTTCTGTGCTTGTGTTTGATATGTATTTTCTGGTGTATGTGTAGGAATGAATTCTGGGGGGCACAGATTAGGTTTTTTTTTTTAAATCTATTTAACAAACACTAGTATAACATGCTATGTCAGGCATTGTTTCCAAATGCTTTACAAATATTAATTCACTTTACAGGCTTACAGATCTCAACTGTAATCCTAAAAGGCAGTAACTAGGCCTTCTCATGCCTGCTTTTTTTCATCATTCAGAATCTAAATTAGGGAGCTTTCCAGGGTTCTGCTAGAAAGTTAGTCACAGCTCCCTTCACTCATGTTCCAGGCTGCATCTTCCCAAACTTCATTGGTCAGTATTCCTTCCTGAATCATTAGAGTGGGTATGTTTTAATATTTTTTTTTAAGAAACTGCTACTAGTTTTCTAGGGTGAATATTAATTTTCAACAACAAGGATGACGATTCCAGTTCTACATCTTTGTCAACACTTGGTATTTTCAGATTGTAATTTTAGCCATTCTGCTAGATGTATATTGGTATATCATTATAATTTTAATTTGCATTTTTGCATTTCCTTACTGAATACTGATGTCAAGTACCTTTTTTGTGTTTATTGGTCAGGCATTGTTATAAATGTTTTGTATTATTTATTGTTGATAGTTTATAAGAATAGATTGTCTTGAGGAAGATAATTTCCATTTCATAGATAAGGAAACTGAGGCACAGACAATTAAATAATTTGCTCCAGTTTGTACTTTTTCTAAGCAGTGCAGCTACACTTGGACCTGACATTGAGGGTCCAAAGGGAGTACTCTAAACTCCACACTCACTTTGCTGCTTTGGCTCCTCCCTCAGGGTATCATGCAGTTTTACACTTTGTCAATAGAGTGGCTGCTACTTCCATTTACCTGCAGAACTCCCAGTCATTAATTCCTTTAACAGTTATTTAATGAGCGAGAAAATTCTGGGTGCTACTTTAGGATGTATTGGGATGGGTTGTGGAAGAAACTGGTACGGAATACAAAACATATTCTTGTCTTCTAGGAGCTTTGTTTCATTTTATTATTATTTTTTAGGAGCTTTAGACTCTAGTTCAAAACAGGTCAAGTGGTGTAGATTGATTTGATAAGTACAGTAACAGAGATGTGAACAAACTGCTGCCTGGGCTAGTCATGGAAGGCTTCCCAGAAGGAGAAAAAAAACTACACCCACACATGCTTGTAAACCATAAAGTTCACCCATTGTAAGAATATGATTAAATGATTTTCAGTAAATATTTGTGTTGGGCAACCACCAACTACAGTACAGTTTTAAAACCTTGCCGTTACCCCGGAAAGTTTCCTCAGGCCTATTTGCCTGCACCCATGCCCAGCCCCAGGCAACTACCGATCCGTTGTTCGTCTCTGTAGCTTTATATTTAAAATAAAATATATATATATATACATACACACACACATGTGTATATATAAGCATATATACACACACATAAAACTATTGAAACTGTTATATTTATATAAAATAATTTATATTCAATACATATTTATAAAAATATATATTCATTGTTTATGTAAAATAAAATATATTAAAATATCTAATATGCATGTAAAATACCACCTACATATGTAACATCTATTAAAAGCTAGGCTTAGGAATAAGTCAGTATCATTGTTAAGTCTGGAGAAAGGAGGAATATGTAATCAGGGGTCCTGATGGGGCTTCTAAAGTGGTAATCGTGTTTGTCTTTACTAAACTGGGTAGTGGGTATATTGGTTTTAGCTTCTTTTTCAGTCTTTCTTTAAATTATAGAAACACTTTACATTTTTAAATGGAAACATTTCATAAAAATATTGAAGGTGAATAAAAGATCTGTTTTAATTAAAGTAAATTATAAAATAAAATACTGGAATCTGAACATAATTTTATCAGATGCTATGCTGAAAGAATGCTAAATTTGTTACCTATTATCTTTATTGCCTATTAAACTACAATTAAAAACATGGGTATAAAATAAACTGTGTTTATTTCTGGAAGTGTTGTGTTGTCTTAATTTCTGTAAATGAAATCACACTGTAAGTAGGTGTTCTTCCAGAAATTGTTGATTTTACTTAAATTATCACGTTCAGTATAACTACCACTTATGTTCACTTTTGCGTAATGCAGTATTCTGGTGTAATTCATTCCACCTTTGATAATTTGAGTTTTATCTTGTTTTGTTTTTAAAAACAGTGCTGTTATGAGCTTTCTTCTACACGTCTTGACACAGATATTTTCTGTTGTAAATATCTTTTGCCAGTTTGCAGGAGTGTATTTCTAAGAATAAAGTCACAGCATCCTACGGTATGTGCATATTCCAACCTCACTGGGAGGCGCTAAACTTTTTTCAGATGACAGTGCCATGAGCAATGGTTTAGCATTGCTGTCACTCCACATCCTTGCCAGCATTTAACATGTCATCTCCGAGGCCATTTGTCTTTTCTGTAAAATGTCTTCTTTTCTGCCTGTTTTTAGGTGCTTTTGCTTCAGTTTTTGAAAGTTCTATGTGTATTCTAAATACGAATACTCTGTTTTTTTATTCTAAATATCTTTTGCCAGTTTGTAGAAGTTGTATTTCACTCTTCGTGGTATCTTTTCATGAACAGAAATTCACAATATACTGTAGTTGAACTTACTAATCATCTCCTTTATGTTTTGTACTTTTTGTTTAAGAAATACTTCTCTGCCCTCAGGGGAAGATTTTTTTTTTTCCCTTTCCTTTCACGTTGACATTAGCAAGTTTTCTTCTGTGTTCCTCTGAGCAACAGATTTATTGCTTGTTCACTCTTAAACCGAGGTTATAGCCCAACTTTATGTAGGCGTTCCCCTTTAGAATCTCCTCACCCTGAGCAAACCTCAGATTCTGTCTCCTGTCTTCATTACCCCACACAGATGTGAAATGGCCTTCAGAACAACCTAGAAGATTAAGAACCTAGGGAGACAGAACCTAAAGTCCATAGCTTTTGGCTTGAGAACCACACTTCTTTAGCCCTGTCCAATGCCAGGAAATGGAGGTTACGCTCTGCCTCTCAGCCCCCACAAAACTAAAAACTGGATACTGGGATCACAGTAACTTGTGCTGCAGAATAGTCAAATACCTTCAAAACAAAGCATAAATGCAGTCATCACGTATCTTTCCTAATAGTGATTGGGTATATCAGCTTGGTGGAAGCTAGGTATATGTGGAACTTGAGCTGTAAGGGAATCCGGGCCATTTGAACGTTAGTTTTCCAGCCACCAGCACGTAGGAAGGCATGCACCAGGGAATTTAGAGTGGAATTTGGAGGCAGTCTGCAATGCCCACGTGGAGAAAAGGGGCTCCTACCCTACCCTTTAGGGCTGCAGCACATGAAATATGAGTAAGAACCAAAAGCAAAATAACAAAAACCCTAAAAACATAAAAATAAAATGACAGAAATGCCCTCCATTTGTGAAGTCTTTGCCAGTGGCTAGGGATGGTGTCCTCAGTTTTAGTTTTTTAGTCAGCTTTGATGATACAGTTTGGACATGTTGAGTTTATATGGTCTATAGAACATTCCAATAGAGATTTCTAGGATTTTCTGAGGTTGTGGGATTGAGAACATCTGCATAAAAATGTGGATTTGGGAGTCATTAGCATACAAGTGGAGAGTGCAGCTATGACAGTAGGTGAGCTCCCCATGCTGAGTGTGAATGGAGTAAGAGAGAAGAGGGTCTAAGGGTATTTAAAGGATGGATGGAAAAAATGAAGCTCACAGAGTAGAAAAAAAGAGTAGCAAGAAAGGTAGGACTGAAAATCAGGATATAGTGTTAACAGAATTCAAAGGATGGATGTTTTCTAGGAAGAGAGATTGGCTAATAGCACTGGGTATTGTGGGGAGATAGCGAAGAACAGAC
This sequence comes from Leopardus geoffroyi, assembly GCF_018350155.1. Classification (NCBI taxonomy): domain Eukaryota; kingdom Metazoa; phylum Chordata; class Mammalia; order Carnivora; family Felidae; genus Leopardus; species Leopardus geoffroyi. The sequence continues at coordinate 131,419,249 of NC_059326.1, forward strand.
ACTGGCTTCAAAGTACAGGTTGTGCACTGCACAATTCCAGAGGGTGCTGGTCTGTAAAAGGTGCCCCCAAGGTTTGTGTAGAGGTGGCAGACAAACTGGTCATGTGTAGAGACCCTGCATGACAATTAACAGTGTACATTGGCTTTAGCAAAGAGGAGATCATTGGTCAGTGTCCATTATAGTTGAGAGAGTTGTGGCGACAAGTACCAGCTTCTAGTGAGTTGAGGAAAATGGGGACTGAGGAATAATCCAACACTTAAAAGCATTATAACTGAAAAAGTCTGACTCTTTTTGAGCTACATTCTGTGAAGTGTTTCAGCTTTAAAACACCATTGCCAGCACCAAGGTGGCAATAACGTAATCACTGAGTGTTGATTATTGGATTACACAACTCTTCCACCTTTTTGTGGCTACATATTTTGCTCATTTTCCCTCTGACTTTATTAATCTTAGGATATCTTTCCTTCAATGGCTATCATATTGAAATAAATCATATTTATATTGTTTATTACATTTTAAATCTTTTTATGTTCCCTTAGTGTCAGCAGATACTTCATACTCAGTTTCCACATGCTACAGACTTCATGGAGTCCTCTGTACAAGTTCATTTTGAAGTCTTATTACCCAGTATGACTATCTGGAGATACGTCTTCAGGAGATAATTAGGATTTAAATGAGATCTTTTTTTTTTTTTTTTTTCAACGTTTATTTATTTTTGGGACAGAGAGAGACAGAGCATGAACGGGGGAGGGGCAGAGAGAGAGGGAGACACAGAATCGGAAACAGGCTCCAGGCTCTGAGCCATCAGCCCAGAGCCCGACGCGGGGCTCGAACTCACGGACCGCGAGATCGTGACCTGGCTGAAGTCGGACGCTTAACTGACTGCGCCACCCAGGCGCCCCTAAATGAGATCTTAAGGATGGGGCCCTAGCCTGAAAAGACTGTGGCCCTATAAGAAGAGGAGAGAGATGTCTCTTTATGTCCACCATGTGAGGCCACAGTTAGAAGGCAGTCATCTACAAGCTGAGAAGAGAGTTCTTACTCCTATCTGAGCATGCTGCCTGCCAGTTTGATCTCAGATTTCTAGCCGCCAGAAGTGTGAGGAATAAATGTCTTCTGTTTAGGCCACATGAGCTGTGTGGTATTTTGTTGTGGCAACTCAAACCGAGTAAGACATAACAAATAGTTCATGTAATAGACACTGGAAATTCAAACAAGAAGAAAGAGATGCCTTGTCCTTGTGAAGGTTTCAGGATAGTGGTCAATCGTAAATATTTATTGGCCATGTAAGTGGCGAGAAGAAAAAGTATTGGGAACGATAAGAACAGTATGTAGACAGAATTGAAACTGCTTGTAACAGGAAGGTAGAACATTCTAAACTTTAAGACCAGCATGTTCAAAGACCTATGTTGGAGAGAATGTGGTGTATCCATGAAACTAGAAGATTTCCATGATTGGAGTTGAGAGAGCAAGAGGAAGTTTTGGCAAGATTTGAGGCAAGAAAAACAAGTTACCAGTTAGATCATTTATGGTCTTGTAAGCCAAATTAAGGACTTTGATTTTTATTGTAAGAGCTGGAAAGTTACTGAAAAGAAGTGATATGACCACTGAATTTTAAAAAGATCATTTTGGCTATTGTGTGAAGAGTGAATTTTTAGAAAGTTAGGCAACAACAGATGTGGGGAGACTGCCCTTAAGTGAGTCTTTTAATATTTTTTTTCATTCATTCCGACCTTTTGAGTTAAAAGAAAAATGTTTTTTTCACCCTGAAGTATCTTCTCAGAGTCCAAATAAGAAACAAAGGGCAGTGTAATAGAATTTGGTTCTTTTACTTTTGTAACACTTTAAATATTCAGTTAATAATGTTAATGTAAGTGACATGTTTGTTACTCTGTCTTTTCCTTGTGTTTATAGCAGTAATAGTTAAGTGTATAGTTGGCTCACTTTTAATAAATTAGCTGAGGGAATATTACTGCTAACATTGGAAATGCCAAATGTTGAACATTTTTCAAAACATCTTGGAATATTAAATTGTCTATGTCAACTTTTTACATTTAACCTGTTCTGCTTGATTAGCATCGTAAAGATCATTAAATGATAAAAAGATAACACATAAAATTTATAATTTTAAAATTAAATGAAGTTCTCTGTATATACAGCAACAAGAAACATTCCCTACCCTTAAAGCACAAATTAACAATGCCTTAGCTCCCCCTGCTGCTTGAAACTAATTATTTCATTTATGAAATATTTTGTCAACATTTTTCTGACAGCATTAAGTGAAATTAGCTGTTAACTTTTCATTCTTTCCTCATGTATAAATTTGAGACATGAGAAAACTGTCTAGTAAGGTTTTATTAAGTCCTAGTAATACAGTTTTTCTAATATTCAGTTTGATTTTTTTCTAGGAGATAACATCTCATGCCATTACTTGAAAGGCATTAAATTCCTGAAATTGGAATCCTTCCATTTTGTCATTTGTCTTAAAATACGTTCATTAGAACTTGTCTTATCATATAAACTTGTATGCTTTTTAAAAAATTAGATGATTGTAGATTTATAAACTAAACATAATATTTTATGATATGTCCTACTTTACCGATAAGTCTATATTGGAAGTAAATATCATGAATAATATATATATTTTCTAGGACTGTGTGTATAAGTACAGGTGAAGTAGTTGGCAGTCTCATTATTTATAATTGAGGCTTCTTTGTTTACACTGGCTTTCTTGGTCCTTTCTAAGTTTTCTGAAGAGGAAACAGAACACTATATAGTCTTTATCCAGCCTTTACATTCCTCTCACCTGTATCAGTTGCTGTAACCAATTTTCCTTTTGTTTCTCTTGGCATGAAACTGTGGTTTAACTCAACTATTTAGAGAAAAACGTGTGCTTGGTTTATACTAACAGTTCTCAAATAAAGGTCAGGTTGGGGGGTCCCATATCAGAAGAAACTGTAGAATTTTTTCTAAATCTACCTTTCCTCTTATATAAGTTAGTGTAATGGTTTTGGTTAACTTAAAAATAAATTATGCCTCAGGTTTTTTTTGTTTTGTTTTGTTTTTTTCTAAGGCTCAGGAAAAGTAGTATCACCTTAAAACATACTTATGCTAAAGACAACGGAAAGTTGATTGCCCTGAAAACAATAGTATTTATTACATGCAGGAAGTAACAATGGAAACTTAGTGACTCAGGACAGGAGTATTGAAGCCTGACTGCCTGATGGAAATCCTTGCTTTACTACTTAATATGTGACTTTGGACAAGTTACATAAAAGTCACTTAATTTCTCTTGTCTCAATTTCCTTATCTGTAAAGTAGTAAAAATCCTTAAAACAATGCCTGGGCATAGTAAACACAGTATAAATGTTAGTGAGCCAGTAAACATAAGTACCTTTTAAAATATCTTTTACCTACCTAGAATTATGACTCCCAATTTATTCTCACACAAATATTCATAAAGCATCTCTACAGTTTGTAGTCGATGGTGGTTTCTTAGTTATCGTGGTCAATCTTAGGGGATTAAATATCATAATCACTTTATGATTAAATTAATGGAATACTCACAATGAAATAAACAAACAAGACAATAAATTTAAAGTACCTAGCATAGTCTCTGGCATGCATTCATATATATATAAATATTTATATATGTATATATATGCATTTATATATTACATATAAATTTTTACTCCCTTTTTATGGTCAACACTGGGTCTAGTAATCATGAAATAAATATTGATAGGTCGATAGCCATTTCTTACTTTGACATTAATATCCTACTGTTTATTGTACCAATGTAGAATTATTTACTTAGTTCATATATAGACAGAATCTTGAAAAGTCAGAAGGGTAGTTCTGGATCTAATAACAAAGTAAAGATGACTTTGTCTATTCGAATTTGTATTCTTGATAACAGCTTTTTAAAGAATTCATTGCATTTAGACTACTCTGAAGAACTCTCAGCTCCTAATGTAAGGGGCTAATGTGTTTGAGTATGGATGTTTGTGAGATTAATTATTTTCTACAAAAATGTCATCCTTAATTTCATTTTGTTTCTAAGGCAAAAATATTTAGGTAAAGCTAGACTACTTATTTTTATGGAGTCACTTCCAAATAGTTTCCCAAAGTTCTTTAATAAACAGATTTGTATAGTCCACTTAAATTTGTTATGATGAGCCTTGGCTCATATATGATCAAATTGTTAAGAATTCACGTTCTTAAATGTATTTTCTTTAAGAATACAGAAAGGGAAAACGGGCACACTATCTTTGCACATTTGTGTCAGTCTTCAGTAGTTTGAAGGAACTACTTTAAAAACTATAGGGCTCGGAAAAGTAAAGGTAATAACTGCAGTGAAAATTCTAAAAAATTGAGCACAGAATAGGCTTTCTTTCATTCATCAAGCATTTAGTAAGTGCCTGTTGTATTTGAGGGGCTGTCTTTTTATCTGAAGATACAGAGAGGACTAGGGTAGTATATGTCCTATGAAGCTTACCAACAAAATTGTATGATTCACAAGTGTTTCTTAATAACTTTTCTTAAGGATACTTTCACATTTTTTTTTTTAATAGAGGGTTACAACAGTTTTCAACGTTTTATTTATTTTTGGGACAGAGAGAGACAGAGCATGAACGGGGGAGGGGCAGAGAGAGAGGGAGACACAGAATCGGAAACAGGCTCCAGGCTCCGAGCCATCAGCCCAGAGCCTGACGCGGGGCTCGAACTCACGGACCGCGAGATGGTGACCTGGCTGAAGTCGGACGCTTAACCGACTGCACCACCCAGGCGCCCCACTTTCACATTTTTTAAAATCAGTTTTATTTGGGTGTAACTTACATGTAATGAAATGCACACTTGAATAAGTTTTGACAAATGTATACGTATTCATGTACCTGCAGCCAACGTGTACAGTATTCAGTCTTTTCCAGAGTTTCTATATATAGAAATTATGTGTAGAGAGAAACTATATAATATATATATATATATATTATACACAAACACACACGGAAGCTATATGTGTAGAAAGTACACATATATACACATACACAAATATATATGCGTATATATTTAGAGAGAGAATATGAGTATATTCTTTCATATATAGTTTTTTTATGCTCAGGATAAGTTTTTGAGGTTGATTTATGTTACCACATCTATCAGTAGTTGATTTCTTTTTATTACTGAATATTCTCTGTTATATGGATCCTATAGTTGTTTACTGTAGGGATGCCATAGTTGTTTTGGGACGTTTAGGAGGTTTGCAGTTTTGAGCTATAATAAAGTTGCTATGAACATCTATATGCAAATCTTTACGTAGACATATATTTTCATATTTCTTGATTATTGCTAGGAATTACTAGGTCTTGTGGTAAGTGTAGGCATAGCTTTTTAAGAAACTGACAAATGGTTTTCTAAAATGACTTTGCCATTTGCCATTCCCACTGGCAATGTATAAGATTTTCATTTGCTCTTTGTCAGTACTGAGATTGCTGGTTCCTTTTTTCCTTCTCCTCTTCTTCATCCTCCTCCTCTTTTTCTTCTTTTTTAGCTTTTTTAATAAATGTGCAGTGGTATCATTGTGCTTTGAATTTGCATTTCTCCAGGGGCTAATGATGTTCTGCCTTTTTCATGTGGTTTTGAGCACTAGTATATCTCCCTCTGTGAAGTGTCTGTTAAAATCTGCACTCATTTAGTATGGAAACCAATTTGACAATAAATTTCATATATTGAAAAAAAAATCTGCACTCATTTATTTTTTAATTACGTTTTCTTCTTACTTGGTTGTAAGAGGTTTTTTTTTACATACATATTCTGGCTAAAAAGTTCTTGTCAGGTATAGGTTTATGTTTTCATTTTCTTAGTGACACCTTCAAACAGTAGATTGTTTTCATTTTGATGAAGTCCAGTTTATCATATCCTCTTCTCTATGGTTTGTGTTTTTGTGTTCTCAGAATCCTTTTCCTATCACAGGGTTTCAAAGGTTTTCTCCTCTGTTTTCTTCTAGACACTTTACAGTTACAGCTTTACTTTTTAGAACTCTGATCCATTTTGAGTTATTTTTGTGTGTGGTGTATGGTAAGCATCAAGGTTTTTTGTTTTGGTTTTTTGGTTTTCTTTTAACCTCAGTTGTTCCATCACCAATTATTGAAAAATAGATCTTTTCTCATTACTTTGAAATATTCATCAAAAATAAATTGACTCTATATACAGGTCTATTTTTGGATTCCATTCCATTGATCTAATAACTGGTGAGATTAGATAGTGTATGGCCTTTACCTTTCTTCTTCTGTTGCAGAATTTGTTAGGGTGTTTTAGGTCAATTTTCATTTTCACATAAATTTTATAATCCATCAATTTTAATAAATAGATCTTCTGGGATTTTGAGTACGATTGTGGTGAATCTGTGGATTAATCTGGGAAGAATTGAGATCTTGAAAACATTGAGCCTTCATGGTATATTCCTTAGTTTAATTAGGTCTTCTTTAATTTCTTTGTATAGTATTTTGTAGTTTTCAGTGGACAGGTCTTAATTATGTTGTGTCAAATTTATACTTACGTAGTTCATGTTTTTTTATGCTATTGTAAGTGACACTTTAAACATTTTCACTTTTTATTTGTTGTTAATATACAGAAATGTGATATACAGAAATTTGTATGTTGATGTTGTATACTGAAATTATGCAGATTTTTAGGCAGCTTTTTTGGTGAATTCCTTAGTATTTTTCATAGTATACTGACTGTGAATAAAAAAGTTACTATGTTCTTTTTTAGAAATTGTACTAAAATATACATAGCATAAAATTTACCACTAGGGATATTTAGTACATTTGCAGTGTTGTGCATCCATCATCACTGTCTAATTCTAGAACATTTTCATCCTCCCAAGAGGAAAGCCCATAGTCATTAAGCTGTCACTCTCCATTTCTCCTTCCCCCAAAGCCCAGGCAACTACTAATCTGATTTATGTCTGTAGATATGAATATTACATGCAAATGGAATCAGACACTATGTAGCTTTTTGTGTCTGGCTTCTTTTACCAGCATTATGTTATCAAGATTTATCCACGTAATAGCATGTATAACTATTTTATTTCTGTTGAAGCTGAACAATATTTCATTTTATGGATATACCTCATTTTGCTTATACATTAATCAGTTGATGGATACATGGGTTGCGTCCACCTTTTGATTATTGTTATTAGTTCTGGTAAGAACATATGTGTACAAGTTTTTGTTTAAACACCTATTTTCAATTATTGTAGGTATACACCCAGGAGTAGACTCGATAAGTAAATTGGGAATTCTGTTTAACTTACTGAGAAACAACAAAGTTTGTTTACACAGTGGCTGCACCATTTTACATTCCCACTGCAAATGTTTGAGGGTTCCATTTTTCCATGTCCTCACCTACGCTTATGTACTTTTTATTTTAATATTTTTTTTATTAGCCATCCTAGTGGGTGTGAAGTTGTATTTTGTTATTTTGTTTATTTTTAATCTGTGTGTCTCTTTTCTTTTTCTTGCCATACTCTGCTAACTTGGAACATCAATACAATGTGGCATAGAAAAGAGTGAATTGTTTATATACACCACAGCTTTATCCAGTCATCTATCATTCAACACTTAGATGGCTTCCATATCTTGGCTATTGTAAATAAGGCTGCAATAAACATAAATGTACATCTGTCTGCTCAGATTAGTGTTTTCATTGTTTTTGGAGGGAGGGAAGGGGAAAATATCCGTTAGTGGAATTATTGGATATATGGTATTTCTATTTTTAATTTTTTGAAGAACCTCCATACTGTTTTTCATAGTGGCTGTGCTAATTTAGTGCACAGTGCACTAACAGTGCACCAGAGTTCTTTTTTCTGCAACATCTTTGTCGACACCTGTTATTTCTTGAGTTTCTGATTTTAGCCATTCTGACAGGTGTAAGGTGATATCTCATTGTGGTTTTGATTTGCATTATTGATAGATGTCAAGCATCTTTTTATGTGTCTGTTGGCCATCTGGGTGTCTTCTTTGGAAAAATGTCCATTTGTCCTCTGCCCATTTTTTAATTGGATCATTTTGGAGGTTTTTGGTGTTGAGTTATATAAGTTTTTTATATATTTTGGATATTAGCTCCTTATTGGATATACCATTTGAAAATCTCGTCTCCCATTCAGTAGGTTGCCTTTGGGTTTCATTGATGGTTTCCTTCACTGTGCAAAATATTTTTATTTTGATGCAGTCTCATAGGTTTTTTGGGTTTTTTGTTTGTTTGTTTGTTTGTTTGTTTTGCTTTGTTTCCCTTACCTTGGTAGACACATCTGGAAAAAAGTTGCTGTGGCCAATGTCAAATTATTATCTGTGTTCTTTTCTAGGATTTTTAGGGGTTTAGGTGTCATATTTAGGTCTTCCATCCATTTTGAGCTTATTTTTGTGTATGGTGTTACAATGTGGTCAAGTTTCATTCTTTTGCATGTAGTGTCCAGTTTTTCCAGCACCATTTATTGAAGTGACTGATGAGATCTTGCCATTTGCCAAAGCATGAATGGACCTGAAGGGTATTATGCTAAGTAAAATAAGTCAGACTGATAAAGGCTAATACCATATGATTTCTCTCATATGTGCAATTAAAAAAATGAATAAATAAAAGGCAGAATCAGACCCATAAATACACAGAACAAACTAATGGTTGCCAGAGGGAAGGGTTAGTGGGACAGCAAAATGGGTGAAGGGGAGTGGAAGATACAGGCTTCCAATTATGAAATGAATAAGTCACAGGGATAAAAAGGTACAACATAAGGAATATAATCAATGATAGTATAATAGTGTACCAGTGACACATGGTAGCTACACTTTTGGTAGCATAGCATAATGCATTTTGAATCTCTGTGTTGTACACCTGAAATTAGCATTATATGTTGTCTATACTGAAATGAAAACATAAAAAATGCTAGGCCCAGAACTGTAACTAGAAGGAACAGGAGCACTGAGATAGCTAAACCCGTAAGACACCGGGACATAGTGTGTGCTAAGACTGACAGAGCTAGGAAAGGAAGATAAATTTGAAGTAGGGTATTGCAAGGAAAAGCTGGCAACCTAGAATATGAATAGAAACCTAAGCCCCTTTCATTATCTCTGTTCTTGATATTGTGAATATGTGTCAGAAACTATACCCCTTCATCAAAGAGTTAGATACATGTCTGTCTGGTCGAGGAGGTGGAGAAGCTGAACTGGGATTCAGGGGAAGATGGGGAAGTTTTAGGTTTGTTGGACTGACTATCCCACTTGAACAGGGTGAGCCAGCATGATAAAATCATGGGAATGGAGAACAGATTGGGAAGTGGGGAGGAAAGTACTGACTATGAAGGGCCAGCATGAAAGAATTTGAGGAAGATAGTGGAACTGTTTTTGTATCTTGATCATAGTTATGTATAATCTACCCTATGCTTTTCACAAAATCCAGGGGACTGTATACTACAGAGTAATTTTACAGTACATAAAATGTTTCAAATGAAGGTGAAATGAGAACTTTTTCATAGAAACATGTCCTCAAAGTACTCATCACCAGTAAATTTGAACTATCAGAGGAAGTTCTTCAGGTATTAGGAAAATGTCATCAAATGGGATTTGTATCAGTACAACTGAATAGGGTGATCTTGAAATGGTAAATGTGTTGGTAAATGTACATATCCTTTTAATTTTCCTTAAAGGACAATTGTTAAAGCAGAATGTTAACAGTTTATCGTGTAATTGATAAATGCAAAAATTAAATGTGTGAAAACAATAATACAAAAAATAGGAAACAAAAAATCAAAGTATACTGCATAAGTTTCCAATCTGCACATACTGTCATATATTATAATTTAAAGGAAGACTATGATAAATTAAAGATGCATATTGTAAACAAAAGAACAACCACTGAGGAGGAGAGGAGAAATAATTAGCTCTAAAGAGCCAACAGTAAAAGTAAAAGAAGAAAAACAGAAGAGAGATCATGAGACAAATAGGAAATAAGATACTGAATTTAAACTTGAACATATTGGTATTAACATTAAATGCAAGTGATATACGTGCTTCAATTACAAATTTCAAACTATATGTTTTTATAAGAAATTCACTGAAATATAAAATGAAATAATAACACATTTTTATCATCCCAACATAAATCAAAGGAGAACTGGAATTGCTATATTAATATCAGGCAAAGTAGATTTCAAAACTACAAATACTATTAAAAATAAAGAGATAATTTTCATAATTGTGAAGTAAGTAATACGCCAGAAATGCATAACAATTTGAAGTATGTATGTAACTAATATCAGAACTTTAAAATACTTGAAGCAAAAGCTGAGAGAATTTAAAGAGTAAATGTATAAACCCATAATTATAATTGGAAATTTCAGGGTTTGTTTCATAAACAAATATTCTTCATATTTTGTAGAGTAAGAATATTCTACATATTCTGTAGAATAAGAAGACAGAAATTCAGTAAGAAAACATTACATTTAGACAACACAACTGACATTTATGAAACATATCCAACAACAGCAGAACAGGTATTTGTTTAAAGTGCAAATGTAGTATTTTTCAAGATATACCATTTGTTGGACCATTATTTAGATTTTAAAGAAAGTAAGTAATACCACATATGTTCTCTGAGGTACAATGAAATTAAATCAGAAAACAATAGCAGAAAGTTATCTGAAACATCCTCAAATATTTGCACATTAAAAAACATACTTTAAAACTTAAAGTCAAAGAAGAAATCACAACAAAAATTAGAAAATACTTGAAATTGAGTGAAAAGGAAAATGCATAAGCCATATATTGTAGGATGCAGATAAGGCAGCGGTCACAAGAAACTTTAGAGTGTAAGTACTTCTATTTGAAGAAAGGTCTAAAATCAATAATGTAAGCTTCCAGCTTGGTAAGAAAGCAAGAAGAGCAAATTAAATCTTACGTAAGCAACAGGAGGGGTGTCTGGGTGGCTCAGTCAGTTAAGTGTCTGACTTCAGCTCAGGTTGTGATCTGGTGGTTCACGAGTTCAAGTCCCGCTTCGGGCTGCGTGCTCAGAGCTTGGAGCCTGGAGCCTGCTTTGGATTCTGTGTCTCCCCCTCTCTTTGCTTCTCCCCTGCTTGTACTCTGTCTCTCTCTCAAAAATAAATAAACATTAAAAGAAAAAAACCTGAAAAAAATTTTTTAAAAAAGTAAGCAACAGGAAGGAACTAACACCTGTCAGAAGTTAATAAAAAGGAAAATAGAATGAAATCAAAAGATATATTTTTAGACAATGAAATTAATATGTCACTAACTAGAGTGAACAAGAAAATACAGATAAAACACAAATGACTAATATTAGGGAAGAGAGAGACATCATTATAGAGGCACTGACCTTAAAAGAATAATAACAATGTAGTGAAAAATTTTATGAAAAAATTTGATAACCTAGATGGAATAAAACTTGAAAGAGATACAAATTATTTAAATGAATCAAGAGAAAATAGACTTTATGCACAGACCTACATCAATTAAAGGAGATGAATTTGAGATGAAAACCTGTACCCTCCAAAAACAAACAAGTATTCTTTTTTTCCCCATTCTTATTTATTTTTGAGAAAGAGAGAAGCAGGGAAGGGGCAGAGAGAGAGGGGGACAGAGGAAAAAAATAGATACTATTAGAAAAGATATCCACACATCAACACCTCTTATGAAGATAGTCTCAAAAATATTTGATAAAACATTAGTACAATTTAGTAATATATTATCATATATTTAGTAAATGTTAAGGAATTTACAAAAAACCAGCAAGGAGTGAGTTTAGTACGTTTGTAGACTATAAGGTCAGTATGGTAATTCAACTCTATTTAAACTAGCCATAGAAGACTGCAGTAAGCAACTGGTAAAACACCAGTTATGGCAGCATCAAAAAACATGAACAATTTAGGAATAAATTTACACATTATGTAATAAAAATTAGTTTAGCATTCATAAATCAATATTATTCAGTGTATCAATAGAATAGAGAAGAAAAAAATGAACATTTTGATACATGTGGCAAAATTATTTGATAAAACTCAATACCCATTCATGATAGAAACTCTGAGAAAATGAAGAAGGAAAATTTCTCAACTTGATAAAAGGCATCTGTGAAAAACCTACAGCTAAACTCAGTCATTGGTCAAAGAAACTTACTTTACTCTCTGAGAACTACAGGGCTTCATTCTCACTGTTTTTTTTTTATTTTAAAAATTATTAAAATTTGTAAATTTACTTGTCAGTTTTTATTTGAGTATAGTTGACACACAGTGTTACATTTTTAATTTGGATAGAATTTTTATCTCTAGATATACCATTTGTTTGTTGTTACTTTAAGACTTTTCTGTTTTTGTTTTATTCATGTTTTACTTTTAATGCTTGAACATATTTATAATAGCTGGTTTAATGTCTTTATCTGCTTATGCAGTCATTTCCACCTTTTTCTGGGTTTATTTCTGTTGCTTGATTTTTTCTGTTGGTTATGGGTCATTTTTGCTTTGCACGTATCTAGTAATTTTTTTTTGTAAGTTGGACATTTAGTTTTAATATTATTGAGTGTCTGAATATTATTATCTTCCTGTAAAGAGGTTTTTAGCAGGTATATAAATTACTAGTGATTGACTTGAATTCTTTGCAGGCCTATTTTTAAATGTTTGTAGGTTGATTTCTAATAGGCTTTATTCTAGGGCTAATTTAGCTCTGCTCTTATGGCAGGACTCTTTAGAATCTACTAAATACCCAAGCTGTTCATTGAGATCTTGCTACTCTGGCTAATTGGAGCATGAATATCTTCCCAGCTTGCTGTGATCCCTGTGTGAATAGTTAAATTTACAGTTCACTAGCAGATGTCTTTTCCTTGGTAAATTTTCTTTATCTGGTTCTCTGGTATTTCACCCAACATGTGTTCATATTGGTATTCAACCAAAGATTTAAAGGAATCTCTGCAGTTCTCTGGAATTTTTTTCTATTTGTAGGCTTCTCCTTGCCAGTACATTGTCTATAAACTCTAGCTATTTAGCCTCTGTACACTTAGATCTTCATTTTATCAGCAAGGCTTCTTCTATGTTCTTGGCTTCCTCCTCCCTACATCAAGATTCTAGAATTTCCCCAGGGCAGAGATCAAGGGTGATTTTTAGGCTCCCCTCATTTATGTTTCTCTTCTCAGTGTACACAGTCCTGCCATTTATTTTGTCCAAGGTCTTATACAATTTTTTAAAAAATATATTTCCCTAGTATTATCTATTATAATGCTGAGAGCATATCTAATTCCACTTACTTTAGGATTGCCAGAATCAGAAATAATCAATTTATTTCCTTTTCACTTGAACCAATTTTTAAATAAAATTGTAATCGTGTAAGTGTAATTTAATATATTCTCCCATTAAAACAATTACGAGAAAGTTAAAGTTTCCTTTTAGTAACTCCTACCCTTGGTCTTTCTTCCTTAAAATCTAACCAATGTTGGGGCACCTGGGTGGCTCAGTCGGTTAAGCAGCCGACTTCAGCTCAGATCATGATCTCGCAGTCTGTGAGTTCGAGCCCCGCGTCAGGCTCTGTGCTGACAGCTCAGAGCCTGGAGCCTGTTTCAGATTCTGTGTCTCCCTCTCTCTGACCCTCCCCCGTTCATGCTTTGTCTCTTTCTGTCTGAAAAATAAATAAATGTTTAAAAAAAAAAAATCTAACCAATGTTAGCAACTTACTACATGGCCTTTTAGGGACTTTTTCTATCCATTTTTGTTTGTTTCCATAGAAAAGCCATAATACTGCTCATCTAATTTTAGGTTATATATGCTTTTAATATCATAGTTCAGAATGCATTTATTTCTTTCACCTGACTTTTTTTTAAAAGAACAAAGAGTATGTAGCAGCGATGCATGTTATAAGTACAAACAAATCTAGTTCACATTCTTCATATGCTGTAGTACTATTTTTAGCAAGAATAGACATTGGTCCTCAGTAGCTCATCTTCTAAACTTGCTGCAAATGCTTTCCATCTTTTTTAGGCATCTCTAGCTACCCTGGAATGTTGCCCCATTTTTCTCTTGTCCAAGTACTCCTCTTGCGTGGAGACAGACTTACTCACCGCCCGTGATAGTTATCCAGGACCTTTTCTGTTTCTGGTTTTCACCTGTTTGACATGGACCATTCTTTGTGTTGTTCTCATCTATTATGTACTTGGAACTTAGATACCTTGTGCTTTTATTTCTTCACTAATCTTTCACAGTTTCCTCATAATTTCTGATTCATTGAAATCTCCCCATCTGTATTTCCTGATTCAGCGGTTGGGTTCTTTTTGTAAATGTCTTGTATTGGTTTTTTGTTTTGAGGGAGAGGATCAACTGGAATATGCACTCACTTTACCACCTTGAAACCAGTAATTTCTTTGCTCTGCCTGAATTTTTCCATCTTCTGTTTTATGAGAATCTAGAATAAAATAAACCTTTGTGTGTCATAGTATCTCCTCCTCTCTTCCTCACTTTGTTTCCATTCAGTAATACGTTCTTCATTTTGGCCTGGGCCTGCCTGGCTATTTCTCATTATTTTCACTGTTGACATGGTAAGTTGCATTTTGTTAGCCAGAATTAAAGTTCAGGCATCACTGGGGCGCCTGGGTGGCTTAGTCGGTTAAGCGTCCGACTTCGGCTCATGTCATGATCTCACGGTCTGTGAGTTCGAGCCCCGCGTCGGGCTCTCTGCTGACAGCTCAGAGCCTGGAGCCTGTTTCTGATTCTGTGTCTCCCTCTCTCTCTGACTCTCCCCTGCTCGTGCTCTGTCTCTGTCTCAAAAATAAATAAACATTAAAAAAAAAAAAAAAAGTTTGGGCATCATTAATAGAACTGTAAAGTAACTCTTTGGCCCACTATAAATCCTTTTCAACAGACTTTGTATTGGTCAGTGAAGTATTTTCTACTTGTGTTGTAGATTTTTAAAACATTAGAATTAGAAAATTTTGAGGGGCGCCTGGGTGGCGCAGTCGGTTAAGCGTCCGACTTCAGCCAGGTCACGATCTCACGGTTCCGGGAGTTCGAGCCCCGCGTCAGGCTCTGGGCTGATGGCTCGGAGCCTGGAGCCTGTTTCCGATTCTGTGTCTCCCTCTCTCTCTGCCCCTACCCCGTTCATGCTCTGTCTCTCTCTGTCCCAAAAATAAATAAACATTGAAAAAAAAAATTAAAAAAAAAAAAAAAGAAAATTTTGAAACCTTTTAAGAAGAGTATTTTTTCTCCATTATAAATAAATAAATATATATAAAATACAATTGTGTACAGTGTACAAAATAGTGAAATGTGGTCTAACATACAACAATATCTCCTGTCCTTTCCTCTTTTAATTTACTTCATGATTTTTTAAGAGCCTGACAGAAATTAGATTAAGATGGCTTCTTTATAGATCTTTCTGATATATAAATACATCATACTGAAATTTTTCTTGTATATGGGTCCACCATTTAGTATCTTAATATGTATGAATGGAAGAGAAAAGTGATATAGGGCCCAGAGGAACCAGCTTGGGAGATTAAACCTAGAAATTCAGGGTGATCTTGGTTCCAAGTCACAATGTAAATTATTCATTGAAAGGTTCTTAAAGACATTCAGTCTTCTTTCATTCGTGTCACTATGAATACAAACTTAGAAAGGATGTTTAGTAATTTCCTTGTTTATTTTGTTAATCCAGTTATAGTATCTAGTTGTGTAACTGCTTGGGAAATTTAAAAAGAATTGTGCAACTTGGAAACACTATATCTATGTAAAAATCTCACCTTGGAAATGGGTCCGTGGGCAGAAGCCTTATTTTTCCCTGTTATTCTCAAGCAACTCTTTTTTGTCATCATAGAATATCATTCTGTATACTCAGAAGGGACCTTAGCAACTATCTAGAAGTATTTTACAGGTGAAGAAACTGAAACCCAGAGAGGTAAAATAATTGGCCTAAGGTTCACTAAGGTCATAAACAGTCATACATCTCCATGCTGCTCTGTCCTGCATTTTTTTGATACGTGTATCGCTTCACCTATATATCGTAGTTATTTTTACATATCTATTTCAGAAAGCCAAAAGTATCTCTCTTTGAAATATTTTTTGTTCTAACACAGCTGAAATTTAGTTGGGGCTTTTCCAGCTGCCTACACAATTCTTCTTCTCCCTCATCCTCTTGTACTTTTCTTGAGCATCTTGATAGATTATATAGCAACTCCTTTATTCTGTCATTAGTAGAGTACAGATGGAATAAGAGATGAAAGGCCCAGGAAAGTTGTCATGAATGGCGCTCTTTTTTCTTACACCCAGGAAAAAAGAATAGGGTGCCAGATTTTTCTATTGAGTGACTTATTGCTAAATTTTAAATTTAATTTGATGCTTTTTTTTTTTTAATTCCCAAGTGGTTATTCCCTGAAAAAAATTTTTTTTTTGTCTCTGTGGGTTTAAGGAGGGAGTGAGGAGAGGAGAGCAGTGTATATTTTATTCCTAGCTAAAACTAGATGTATATTTTTGTGTTTTACTCAAACATGAAATTCGTTAAATAAATCCAGAACCTGGTAATGACTAATATCATGCATTTTTATACAACAGGATAGACATGATTCAGCTGATGATCAAAATATTTGTCATGTGTGGCACATGGATATAGAAGCTCTTCCAGAATGGATAAACTGTCTAATACAAAAAGTAAGTTCCTTAGTTTCTGAGTACAATTAGGAATGTAATCCTTTCAAGTTTTTTTATCCTCATTCTAGAACTATTTTTTATTGAATACATGTTTTCAAGAGATAAGAAAGGGTGTGTAACACTTGATTGCATTTACTGGCTTCATTATTACTGGAGTGTTATAGGTACTTTTCACCCTCAGACTTCGAACTTGGTATTTCCCCTTCCTTGATTGGTCTTCCCACAATTAATCCCCTCTTCCTTCATTTCCATATGTCTTAATCACAATGAGGCATTGCCTGTGCAAACTATCAATTGCCCTTCCCCACTATTACCACTCTTCACACTTCCTTTCTCCCTTTTCTGTTTTATATACCTATTTATATTTTACATATGCACACACACACACAATAAGTAATATATAGTACTGGTAAATATGCATACGTGTATATGACATGTATAAATATAAACATTACTGCGTGTGCACGCGCGCGCACACACACACACACACACACACACACACTTTCCCACATACATATATGGCTTACTGACCCTGTTAATTGCCTAGCTCCCCTATTAGAATATAAGTTCCATGAAGTCAGAAGTTTTTCTCTGTGGTTTATTAGTGTATCTTTTAGATACACCTAGAATAGTGCCCAATGACTGAATGAAATATCCTGCATCATTCGTGTATGTACACACATATAAAATAAACTAAATAAGTAATGACCATCAGTGGTACAATCAAAATCAAATTACCACATTTTTAAGTCTCCTTGATGAAATATTATAAGAGCAGGAACTCATTTTGTTGACATTATAGTATCATTATTTCTTTCAATTCAAAACACCTATGTATTAGAAAACTATAAGTAATATGATTTTGGAAAAGTATAGCTGCCATTCTCCAATGACTTTCTTTGTTGTTGTTAAAAAATAACATCTGATAGGTATCCCTTGCATTCATTCTCACATTGTAATGATTTCCTGGGAACATGCCAATACGTTGGTTTTAAGTGTCCTGAACTTTACAAAACGTATCAGGATGCTACAGATGTTCCACTACCTCTGTTGAAAAAATAATTTTTAGCTAGTTTATTATTAATTTCCCATTTGAATATAGAAACTGTACTCTGATGTACGCAACCAATATCTTTTGGTTGTATGTAAAAAGGCAGGAAGAGCTTTATTCTGTTGGTTGGGTAAAGTTCCCTCCCACAGTGTTTGGTATGCAAGAAGTGTATCAAAACAGACACTTTTCTGTGAGATTTTACTTGCAAATTAAGCTCTGTAGACTGATTTGCTTCCTGGTTCCATAGTGTATTTTTCTTTTCATTAATTCACACTGCATCCATATTCAACCTATTGTTTGAGAGAGTCTTTTAGAATTCTTAGGAGTATTGTTGAGATGGGCATAACGTATAATATGTTATCATTCTAGAACTTTGGAGTTGCTTATCTCTGTTTATTAAAAGGCTTATTTCCATTTATTGGTCTGTCTACTAATCAGAAAACAGAAAGCTAGCCTTTTCTGTGGCATAGAAAACTTTCATGTGGTTGGCTTAAAAAAAAAAAAAAACAACAAAACACAAAACAAAACAACTCACATTCTCTTTGGTTACTTTACAATGAAAGCATTGTCTTATTTTCCTTTATTACCTGTAGGCCCAGTGGACAGTTGGAAAACTGAATTGCCCTTTCTGTGGGGCCCGTTTAGGGGGCTTTAATTTTGTCAGCACTCCAAAATGTTCCTGTGGCCAGCTTGCAGCTGTACATCTCTCTAAGAGCCGGACCGATTATCAGCCAACACAGGCAGGCCGACTAATGAGACCATCGCTGAAATACTTGTCACATCCTAGAGTTCAGTCAGGTTGTGACAAGGAAACTCTGCTGACAGGTGGCACCTCCAAAAACAGAAATCACAGGCTTTTAAATATGGCCCAAAATAATAATGGCCCTGGAAGATTAACAGAAGCACTCTGCCTGGAGGTACGGTCAACATATTTTCAGATGAAGAATGAAAAACTGCTCTTCAAAGCATCAGATCCAAAATACCAGCTTTTTGTTCCTCAGCTTGTGACGGGCAGATGCACTACAAGAGCTTTTCATAGGAAGTCACATAGTTTGGATCTGAACATCAGTGAGAAACTGACATTATTACCCACTTTATATAAAATACGTAGTAAGACTGCTGCCTGTCCCAGGCTAAATGAAACACAGCCTATTCACCTTTCAGGCTTGCCTTTAGAATCTAGTAAAAATAACTGTTCCTTTCAGATTTCATCCAATTTTGATCCTAATATGCTGCTGCAAAGATTTTCAGTGACTGCCCGTGAGACCCAGACACAAAGAGGAGGAGAATTTCAGTGTGGTCTAGAAGCTTCCGCAGTGTACACTGACCATGCTAGTTCTAACAACCTGACTTTCCTGATGGACCTGCCCTCAGCTGGTCGGAACATGATAGAGGCCTCGGACCAGGAAGAACACCTCTCTCCACTGGACTTCCTGCGCTCGGGCACTTTCTCATTGGGTGCCATTAATCAGAGGCTCAATAAAAGAGAAAGGGGCAAGTTGAAAAATCTGAGAAGGAAACAACGAAGGCATGAAAGATGGCTACAGAAGCAGGTAATTCTTTTAAGAGTTTACTAAAAATTCTGTATTACTAATACTGTGCTCTGGAGAAAGGAGCTAACTTTGGATACCTATATTATAAAAACATGGTTTTAATGAGTATTGAAAGGACATTTCTGTCTAGGTAAACTTAATAATCATGTACCTCTCTTATGATTGACAGATATAAGCCTGTCTCTGTGCTCACCTATGTTTAGAAAATGTCCTTTTGTGAGGTTTTCCCAATTCTAATATTTTACTCAAATATTAATCATGATATTGAGATGAGATTGTCATATTATTTTAAATTTATTCATGTTAGGATTGTTTATGGCAATTTTATTTCAGGTTAAGTTGAAACAAAACAGTTTTTCTAATTAAATCCAATCTAGTGCCAAATTCATTGACTTTCATCACTTTTAGCTTAAATGGATATTTTCAAGGAGCCTTATGTAATTATGTGCTCACATGATCCAGATATAGTTTACTGTGCTAAGTTATGAAATTCATCTTGATAATAATTGACCCTTACTGTAATTTTATAGGAAAGTGTGCTTCTCTATGGTTTAAACTTCTGTCCCTATAATGATTTGTTCAAAAGCCGTTATGTGAAGGCACTGAACAATAAATTGCAGGTGCTGAGGAGACCAGTGGAAGCCAATGGATGAGGTGCTCATGAAAATTTGAAAGTTTAAGAACCAGTATTTTCTATGTAAACTTTTTTCAAAAATTGCCTTTGTTATTTACTTGTTCATAATAAATAGCAATCCTTATTAATCAGTATGTTGAATATCAACAATGTCCTTAGAGCTTAAATATAGAAAGCTGCAACTGTGCATAATAATTCATTATTTTAAACAAGCGAACTTGTTGTTTGTGATTCTAGTCATAGATTGAATACAATAAAATTACTGTGAGTGCTTCAATCAGGTTAATTATTTTTCATTGTCTGGTTGGATAGTATAATTATAGGTCATTACTACATTTTTGACTGGATGCTGACAAGAGGATTGCAGTTTGATTTATTTGCAAGTGATGGCGTAATGTGGCATCAAGGCATATATTGTAGATTGTAAAAAAATGAATATATTTTAGCACCATTATAATATACTTCACAGCTTAATTTATCGAATCTGTAAAATACAATATTTTTAATTGAAAATTTGACTTAAACCCATAGATACATTGGAGATGATCATATATTATGTTAATATTCAGAAATAATACCTGAAAAATAAGGTAGAGAGCTCTAAAATAATAATTTAACAGATAGAAATTTAAAAGAAGTATAATTATACTTGCTCTGTACTGTAAATATATGCAGACAACATCCTTGCAATTTAAAAAATGTGTTTAGTTTTTAGGCTGGGTACTTCTGAAAAGTTCATCTATATTACCGATTCCTTTCAGCATAGGAACACTCTACTTCATACATTTTAGAGCAAAGCAAGACCAACATCAGTGGGTTTTTGTTTGTTCGTTCGTTTGTTTTTATGAAGTTACTTTTATTCATTCACATACGTGTATTTTAGCCAGCCTGCCTGGCTAATGGATCAGAATGAATGAATTCTAGTCAGATCTGTGACACTTCAGGATAGGGGGTAATATGGCAGGACCCTAAGAGGTTTGGTTGGTTGCACAGGAGCTATAGGCAAACAAATGCCGATAGATCGTCCGCTTAGCTGTAGCAGCGTGGAAATGACAGTTAGTGATGCGAGCACACACCATGGTTAGAGCCGGAAAAAAGAAAAATTTTCAACTGTTTTGCTAAGTGAAACAAAAAGATAAATCCTAGAAAGATTTAGTATTTGAGATAAATTAATGGTTTAGCTATTCAATTCATTCCATGTTTAGTAAAGAGTAGTTAATTCTGTAAACATTTATCAAATATGTGTTTCATATACCATGCCTTTGAGTAATGACTTCATCATAGATCCTGCCCTTTTTTAAATAAGGAAGATAAGCATACAAGATATAAAGGCAAAGTTATCCGTTAATGATGAATTTTTTTAAGTTTAAAATAATTCGTTGGGAAATCTAGATTTCTGACTTTTATTTGATATTTTTAATGATTTTTTTCACAAGCTAGACATGTTTATGTGGCATTTACCTAGTGTTAATGACACTAGAAAAAGTTATTTAAATTTTTGAAGCTTTGGGGTATAAATGAGACTAACATTGAAACAGAAACTATAGCCAACTTTCAGTGTTTTATTCAACAGATGTTAATTAAGCATCTACTTTGGGGGAAGATAGTGCTGAGCAAACTTGGTTTTTTTATTCATCATAGTCTTATTGAGTGTTTTGTTTTAGTTTTTGTAATTATTATGCAATAAAATTGATTTATTCTTGGCATATAGCTCTATGATCTAAATAGACAGGTTCATATAACAGCCACCATGATGGGGATACAGGATAGTTCCATCAACCTCAGAATCTCTCTTCTGCCTCTGTAATTGTGCCTTGGTTATATCTTTATAATCATATCTTTGCCCTACCTCTAATCTCTGAAAAACACTGATTTGTTCTCTATTGCTTTAGCTTGTCTCTTTGATGATGTTATAAAATAATAATGTAGTGTTATAAAAAATTAGAATCATATATAACCTCTAGAGACTGGCTTCTTTTACTCAGTACAGTTGCCTGTGAGAGCCGTCTAAGTTATTTCATATATCTACTGTTTGTTC
The DNA here is from genome assembly GCF_018350155.1 of Leopardus geoffroyi. NCBI lineage: Eukaryota > Metazoa > Chordata > Mammalia > Carnivora > Felidae > Leopardus > Leopardus geoffroyi. The sequence continues at coordinate 131,441,215 of NC_059326.1, forward strand.
TTTTTTATTGTTCAGTAATATTCCATCATTTTTAATAAACCAGTTTGTTCACCTGTGATGGCAGGTGAGTTGTTCCAGTTGTTTTGGCAATTATGAGTAGAGCTGTTAGAAGCATTTCTGTTCTTTTTGTGTGTGTGAACCTAAGTTTTTTCATTTCTCTAGGGTAAATACTCAGTAAGATTACTGGATCGTATGGTAAGCATATATTTAACTTTATTGGAAACTGTCAAATTGTTTTCCAGTTTGGAAATGGCTATACTCTTTTGTATTCCAAGACGGGATGTATGGGAATTTGCTTTGCTGTCACTCCTCACTAACACCTGGTAGTGTCAGTATTTTTTATATTGTCATAAGTAGATAGGTAGTTGTATCACATTGTGGTTTCAGCTTGGAATTCCCTAATGGCATTTTCCTAATGATGTTGAACATTTTTCATGTGCTTATTTGTCCATTTGTATATATTGTTTAAATTTTTTTTTTTCAACGTTTATTTATTTTTGGGACAGAGAGAGACAGAGCATGAACGGGGGAGGGGCAGAGAGAGAGGGAGACACAGAATCGGAAACAGGCTCCAGGCTCTGAGCCATCAGCCCAGAGCCTGACGCGGGGCTCGAACTCACGGACCGCGAGATCGTGACCTGGCTGAAGTCGGACGCTTAACCGACTGCGCCACCCAGGCGCCCCGATTTGTATATATTGTTTAGTGAAGTGTCTGTTTAAATCTTTTAGTTATTTTTAATTGGGTCGTGTTCTTTGTGTTGAGTTGTAAAAGTTCTTTGTATAGTTTGGATGTGAGTTTTTCATTGCTTGTGTGATGTGTAAAGATTTTCTCTGAGTTTGTAGCTTCTCTTTTCATTCTCAACATTTTTTTCCTGTAAAAACATATTTAATTTTGATGAAATCTAATTTCTCATTTTTAAAAATCAGTTATGCCATTGGTGTCATATCTAAGATCTCTTTTGCTTAACTCTAGGTTATAAAGATTTTCTCCTGTGGTTTTGTCTAAAAGATCTATAATTTTAAGTTCCCCATTAAGAACTAGGATTCATTTTGAGTGTATTTTCTTAATACGGTGTAAGGTTAGGTCAAGATTTATTGTTTTGCATAGAGATGCTCGATTGCTCCAGCACCATTTGTTGAAGGCACTGTCCTTTGTCCATTGAAATGTTTCTGCAGCTTTATCGAAGATCATTCGGCTGTGTATGCGTGGGTCTATTTCTGGATTCTCTTACCTTCAGTTCATTTTGGGGTCTCTCTCATTGCCATTAGTTCTTTGTCTTAGTTATCATAGCTTTATAATAAGGCATAAAATAGGATTCTAGAATTCCTCTAACTTGTTATTTTTCAAACTTGTTTTACTTATTATAGTTCCTTTGACTTCACATATAAAATTTAGAATTAGCCTGTTTATGTTTACAAAAAAACCTTGTTGGTATTTTAATTGTATTATATGAAATCTACAGATCAACTTCGGAAAACTGAAATCATTACTATGTTGATTTTCTTAACCCTTGAACGTGGTATGTCTCTCCTTTTATTTAGGTCTTTGATTTCTCTCATCCACATTTTTGTACTCTTTATCATTCAGAACTTGTGTGTGTTTTGTCAGATTTATACTCACTTTTTGGTGTTATTCATTTTTAAAAATTGTTTAAAATTGTGTATTACTAGTGTACACAAACACAATTGTTTTGACTTTGTGTCTTCTTATGTTGAAGGTACAGATCTCTGACATCTTTTATCAGATTTCTCTCTCAGTATTCATATTTTTTATACTGTTGTTAAATGATATTGTTTTCTTAAATTTCAATTTCCAGTTGTTCATTGATAATATGTAGAAATAAAATTGAGTTTATATGTTGATCTTGTGTCTTAGAACTTTTCTAATCTTACCTAGTAGGAATAGTAGTCATTTTATGGATCCCATTGTATTTTCTACTTAAATGATCATATCTGCAAAGAAAGACAGCATTACTTCTTCCTTTCCAATCTGGAATTTGTTTCTGTTTTTTGTGTTACTAAAGTAGCTAGAACATCCAGCACAATACTGAGTAAAGATGAGGAGAGCAGACATCCTTGTCTTTCTCCTTGTATTAGGATGAAAGCATTCAGTCTCTCGTCATTAAGTAACATGTCAGTTTTAGGTGTTGTGTAGATGCGCTTTAGAAGGTGGAGGAAGTTTCCTTATATTCCAAGTTTGCTAAAAGTTTTAAATGGATGTTGAATTTTGTCAGGTGTTTTTTCTGCATCGATTGATATGATTATGCATTTTCAGTATTAGTACCGATTAATCAGTCCCACAGCAAGTACCACTTTATTATGTTGTATTCTATTCCTGTATATAGCTGGATACTACTTGCAATATTTATTTGCGAGATTTTTTTTTTTAACCTCTGTACAGGAAGGATATTGACCTGAAGTTTTCTCTCTTTTTGTACTGTCTTTGTGTGTTTTGGTATCATGACAGTACTAGCCATGTAAAAAGAGTTAGGAGATAATCTTTCCTCTTCTATTTCCTAGAAAATATTATGAAGAATTGATGTCATTTTTTCTTAAATATTTGGCAAGGAAACTTTGTGGGCCTGAAGATTTCTTTTTTGGAAGGTTTTTGACTAGGAATTCAATTTCTTCAGTAGTTATAGGACAATTTATGTTACCTGTTTCATTTTGAGTACATTTCAGTAGTTGTTTTCAATTAATTATCTAAGTTTGTATTGTTGAAATTATGTGTTTAGTATTCATAATATTCCTTTATAATTATTTTAATGTCTCTTGGGTCTGTAATGACATCTTCTTTTTAATCCTTACCATGCCAGTTTGTTTCTTTTTCTTTTTCCTTTTTTTAAATTTTATTTAAGTTTTGCTAGAGGTTTATCGATTTTATTGATCTTTTCAAAGAACCAGCCTTGGGTTTCAATTATTTTTTCTATTGTTTGCTATTTTTAAGTTCTTGATTTCTACTCTTACCTTTAATATTGTCTTCATTTTCCTTGCTTTGACTTCATTTTCTTTTCTCTTAGAAAAAAATACTTTGTGATAGAAACTTATCAAGTGGAAAATTTTTTTTTCTCATCTAAGCATTTAATTCTATAAACTTCCTTTTAGTAACTGCATTACCTACATCCTATGACTTTTATATTGTATTTTTATTATAATTCAGTTCAAACCATTTTCTAATTTCCTTTGAGACTTCTTTTTTGGCCCACCTTGTTGGTCTAAGTGGTTAGTATGATCATGAAAAGACTGAAATACTAGCATTTTGAGGAAATTAATAAAAAATTTCTTCCTGGGGAAAATAGTTCTTCCTGTCAGTTAAGGGAAGGTAAAGCTGTCTCTAGTATAGTTGCATAATATTTTTTAATTTAAGTCTATGTAATATGAATAAAAGAAAATATCTCTTAAAGAGATATCTTTAAGACCCCAGGAAGCTATTGTGAAAAGAGAATTTACCTTACCTTTCTGTGGAGTGTTGTGCATGAGAATATAAAATAATTGACCAAATATCATGGTTTGTAATAAATATTTGAACTTCTACAACGACTATGATATATTGTAGTCATACAACATAATTATTTTAAATGAGTTCAGACTCATTTAATAGAATTAAAATAAATGAGTTAAGACTACTTGTATTATTACAAAGGTATGATTTAGGCACTTGGGAGAATAGAAGCCAATAAATTATATTAAGGACCCGCTTATAGTTTATCTAGAAAAGATATTTTCCACAAGGTACTAAATTTCATTTTCATGGATTTGTCACAGTGATCATTTTGAACTTTGCATAAATTTCAAAGGAGTTCATTTAATCATTTACACTTGATTTGTCATCTTCAAATTATTCACAAATCATATTCCAAATACATATTTGGTTGTCTCTTTAAAAGAGGAATTTTTGCATATCTGAATTATAATAGTAATCCACCTATTGAATAATTATTCCCAATTTTTTCTCTTTGTCCAGCAGAAAATTAATGGTTTATTGACAGAAAAAGCCTTAGTAATGAAAATCTGACATTTAGAATTACATGCCACAGATCTTACTGGTTTCATTAAACATAGAAACATAGTCATGAAATGGTCTTTTAGGAAAGAACATCATGACTTTTAGTTATAGGAAGACAAAGTAATATTTATTTCTCTGTCTACTTTGTGTAAATTTATTTTTTCAGTTTAAGTTTGTCACTCTTCTTTTTCTTTTTTTATTGAGTTATAATTAACATACAGTGTTACTTTAATTTCAGGTGTACAATATATGATGCAACAATTCTATACATTACTCAGTGCTCATCAAGATTAGTCTACTCTTAATCCCATTCACCTATTTCACCCATTCCCCACCTACCTCCCCTCTGGCAAACATCAGTTTGTTGTTTGCATTTAAGAGTTAGTTTTTGTTTGTCTCTTTTTTCCTTTGTTTATTCATTTGTTTTGTGTCTTAAATTTCACATATGAGTGAAATCATACAGCATTTGTCTTTCTCTCTCTGACTCATTTCACTTAGTATTATACCTTGTCCATCCATGTTGTTGCAAATGGCAAGATCTCATTCTTTTTTATGGCTGAGTAATATTCCACCATGTCTGTCTGTATGTCTGGATACATATACATACACACCACATTTTACTTATTTATCCATTTATGGATGGATGTATACTTGGGTTGTTTCTCTGTCTTGGTTCTCATAAATAGTGCTGTAGTAAACATAAGGGTACGTATATCTTTTTAAATTAACGTTTTCATTTTCCTTGGGTAAATACCCAGTAGTGGAATTACTGAATCATATGCTAATTCTATTTTTGATTTGCTGGGGAGCATCCATAATGTTCTCCATAGCGGCGGTACCAATTTGCATTCCCAGCAACAGTACATGAGGATGCCTTTTCCTACATATTTTCGTCAGCACTTGTTATTTCTTGTCTTTTTTACTTTAGCTGTTCTGACAGATAGGAAGTGATAACTCATTGCAAATTTTATTTGCATTTCCTTAATGATTAATAATATTAGACATCTTTTTTTTTCTTTTTTTTTTACATTTATTTTTATTTTTGAGAAACAGAGTGAGACAAAGCATGAGTGGGGAAGGGGCAGAGAGAGAAGGAGACACAGAATCTGAAGCAGACTCCAGGCTCTGAGCAAGCAGTCAGCACGAATCCATGAACCGTAAGATAATGACCTGAGCCGAAGTCGGACGCTTAACCAACTGAGCCACCCAGGCGCCCCATATTAAACATCTTTTTATGTTGCCTGTTGACCAACTCTCTTCATTTTATTAGTGTAACAACATTTAGGGCTTGCTCAATAAGTTGATACTTCTATATTTGTTCTACCTTCCAGGAAGTCACCCTCAACTGAGAAAATAAGATACAAATAAGTTGTCAAATAGGCATAAGCAAATACCTTAACTTTGTTTTCCTGCCATTTCAATTGATTTCAAAAACAGGTAAATGAATAACTGTAGATAGAGCAAAAGTATGTAGAATTGATAATTCCCTTAAGATCTAAATTTTCTAATGCTTAGCACAATACTCTATGCACAGTAGGTAATCAGGGATTTTTTTAATAAAAGCTTTTTTTTATTTTAGCATAGTTTTTGGATTTTTTATAAAAGTTGTGAAACTAGTACAGAGAGTTCCCCTATGCCAACACCTAGTTAACCCTATTATTAGTAACTTACATTAGTATGGTACATTTACAATTAATCAGTATTGATATATTATTATTAACTAAATTTTATATTTTATTCACAATTCTGTAGTTTTTATCTAAAGTTCTTTTTTCTGTTCTAGGATGCTATCCAGGGTACCACATTTTATTACATTTAGATACCATGTCTCATTAGGCTCCTCTTGCCTTTGCCAGTTTCTCAGACTTTCCCTGTTTTTGATGACCTTGACAGTTTTGAGGAATGTTGATTAGCTATTTTGTAGAATGTCCCTCAAATAAGATTGCCTCATGGTTTTTTCATGATTAGACTGGAATTATTTTTAAACAATTTTTTTAAGTTTATTTTTTTTGAGAGAGACAGAGCATGAGTAGGGGAGGGGCAGGGAGAAAGGGAGAGAGGGAGAATCCCATACAGGCTCCATGTGGTCAATGTGCAGAGCTCGACATGGAACTGGGACTTATGAAACCATGAGATCATGACCTGAGCTGAAATGAAGAGTCGGATGGTCAACCAACTGAACCATCCAGGTGCTCCTAGACTGGAATTATGGATTTTGTCATGGGTCCCCAACACTACCTCCACATTGAATGATTCACTAAAAGGACTCACAGCACTCACCCTGTAGTCACACCCACATCTGTGTATTATTATAGTATAAGGATACAAACCAACATCAGCAAAGGGAAAGGTGCATGGGGCAAATTCTGGAACAAACCAGATAGAGCTTCCAAGAGTCCACTGAGTTATGTAAAATGAACTTAGTTCTTCCATCAACAAGTTGTGACAACATGTTCAATGTTGTATGCCAGGAAATCTTATTATAGAGTCAATGCCCAGGGTTTTTATTGGAGGCTGGCCATGTGGACACCTTCTGCCTGGAACATACCAAAATTCTGGATTTCAGAAAGAAAGCAGGTAATCAGCATAAACCATATGTTTTTGTTTAGACATGAAGCACAGTGAGCCAGTCTTATCAGTTAGGGTGATGAGCCCTCCAGAAATTGAAATACTCAGATGTCAATGAAGGGCCAACCTTTTAAGTGTAGATAGATATGCTCCATTAGCACTTTTCTGTACATGGGTTTTGGGGAAGAAGACCACAGAGATAAAATGCTGTTTTCATGACATAACACATCATATCAAGGATATATACTACTGACATGACATCAGTACTGATGCTAGCCCAGGAATGGGGGAGGGGGAATAATAATAATTATCACACTTACATATCCCTTATGTATTGCTGCTGTAACAAATAACCAAAAACATAGTAGCTGTAAACAATATAGTTTTATCATCTTATAGTTCTGGAGGCCACATTCTGAAAATGGATGTTGTGGGGCTAAAATCAGTATGTTGAAAGAGTTGCCTTCCCCCTAGAGGCCCTGGGGTGGAATCTGTTACTTGGCCTGTCTCTGTTTCTTGGTTTGTGTCTTCCTTCCAGCAGCAGCATCATTCCAACCTCTGTTTCTTCTGTCACTTCTTCTCTTTGACCTATTTAGGGGCCCTCGTAATTATACTGGCCCACCTGGAATATGCAAAGTAATCTCCCCATTTTAAGGCATAAGTTGATCACAACTGCAAAAGTCCCTTTTGCCATGTAAGATAACATATTCAGAAGTTCAGGGATTAGGACATGGACATCTTTCGGGAGCCATTATTTTGCCTACCTCATGAAGCTTACTGTAGGCTGGGTATTTTTCTGAGCTCTTGATTTCATCTAATTTTACACCATTTTATGAGATAAGTTCTATTGTCAACATTTTATGGATGGAGTAACTAAGTATTGGAGAGGTTAAATAACTTCCCTAGGCCCACAAACCTAGTATGTGGCAGATGTAGATCCCAAACTCCATGCTGAAAAGTGACCTCTCAAGAAAGATTTCCCACATGTTTTATCATTCTTAGATGATTAAGGAAACATTTTATCATATACCTTAATTTTTCTTTCATCCTTTTGTTCATTTAACTGGTATCTGTTGGGTAGATGACTCTTGGCCAGAAGCTATACTAAATATTGAGCTTACAACAATGAATGAAATATGATTCTTCGACTCAGGGACCTTTGAGTGAAGGGGGAAGGCACATATGAGTATCAGTGATCTTTTTCTTACGCACTTGCAGAAATGTCATATCATCGTGATGTTTGGACAACAGCTTTTTAAATCCAGGATTGTTTTGGATTTAACAAATGTTGGATTTAACAAACAGACCTTGAGATACACTGAGAATCCCAGAGCAGTCCCAAAGAAAGTAAGCTTGGTTGGGGAAGGGTAGGAAGATTATGCAGAAGTGAGAAGATTGATGGCATAGAAGAAAAGAGAAATGATTAACTGAGAAACAGTTATGAGGGAGTGGTAAGAAACATATGTTTGATTCTGAAGATGCCATGTGGTTGCTGAGTAATTTTAGGCTAGGTCCACAGTAAGAGCTGAGTAAGTAATTGCTGAGTACATGAGTTGAACAAATAAATAATGTAGCCAACACTTTACGCATGGAAAATAATTTAAGGGTCCTGGCTAACATTGGTTCCATAACGCTGATGCAAGTTGGAATCCTCTGAGGAGCTTTGAAAAACTGCCAGTGCCTGGGCTCTATCAGGTTATACTTCAGTTGGTCTAAACTGGACATCACTATGTGTGTTTTTGTATGTTAAAATGTATATACATACAGTATATTTTAATTTTCAAGTGATCGTAATGTATAGCCAGAGTTGAGAAATATTGGAAAGAAGGGAGATCAATAAAGAATTTATTAACAAGAGCAACGAGAATTTATTCTGATGGATATTGCAGAGGAGAGGCAGCTGGCTAGAACCAGACTGAGGAGGAATTAGATGAAGAAGCATATTGGAAAGGACAAGATACTTTGATCTTATACCTTCTAACACCTAATATAGCTCCTTGCATATAGTAAAAGACAGTACAAATACTTATGTCCAAGTGACATTTAATATCTTCACATAGCTTTTGTTAGCCTAGTATTATGAGAATGAGAGTTCTGACTAAGAGCAACCTGAAGGGAGGGAGTGGAATGAAGAGTTTCTGGCTGTGAGAGTGATGGTAGCAGCAGTTAGAAGTTACTGAGCCTGAGTGTATGCTAGGTACATTACAAGGTGTTTTACTTGTATCCCCTCTTTCTCATGAGCTGGTAGCTTGCCGGAGCAGGAGGAAGCTCTGAGGAAGGCAGGCTTTGGACACTAGAGAGGAGCATGAAGGCACTGACTTCCCCAGGCACTGATGGGAAAAGGCAGTGGGGTGCAAGAGAATGGCAAGGAGGCATGCTATCCTTTCCCAAATTTTGTGTAAGACCATTTGGAAAAAGGAGAAAACAGAATCATCAGTAACCTAGTCCCAGAGTGACACTTAAGGAAAATTGGAGCTTATCACGTAGGACTGAGTTTAGTCTAGGTGTGTCGGGTGAATAGATCTAGACTGTGTCTTCAGTTCTTCTGGCCTCTTGTGCTCTGGGAAGATTGTGCCTGGTTTTCATTCTAAAGCTCCACATTTGGCTTCATTTACCACATTAACCAAGGTGGTTTATACACAGTCCACCTGTTGTCCCTTATTCCATTTCTGTACTAACCTATTTTTTTTTTTTTGAGATGACAATTTAAGAATTTAAGTACCAGTGTATTCATAGATATATACTGATTTTTCTTTTAATATGCCAGGACCTGGATGAGACACATGAAATAAAGAGTGTGTGTGTGTGTGTGTGTGTGTACGCACGCGCGCGTGCGGTCTAGGCCTTGGGTGTAAAGACTAGAACTTTTCAACTCATTATAAAGATAACTGATGGTCATTTTACAATAGAGCTCTCCATGGAGTTTGCTGGGGCTGTCGTCGGGCATTCTACCTCAAGTTTGACTTCTACCAAATCTTGCTTTCTTTCCCTCCACAAGGATATTCCCTAATAAATATCCTGCAAATTCCATCTCAGGATCTGATTCTCAGAAAACTCACTCTAGAGCAACTAGTCACACAGGTCTATGAAGCTTACTTCTCTAAGGGGGGAAATAGGTCTTACAGTACCTTTGATTTTACACAAAGAGAAACTTGGGCTGAGACATGAGAGGAGGCTCCCCTCCATTAACAAAGCCTAAAGTAGTCAATCCATGTACTAACCTATTTTTTAAAACCATAGGGCCTTCTTGTCCTGCTCAAACTTCCTTGAAACTGCACAGTGCTAAGACATGTGTCACCCAATCTTCTCATATTTAAGAACGTCACAATGTCAGCTTCTCCTTGTCCCCAAACTGGGGATGTAGCTGGAATCCTCTCCCTGGCTCTGCATGACCAGTTTGAACTGCTGTCACCTGGGCTTTCTTTTACAAAGTAATATTTTAAAGGTAATATTCAGTTTCAGAAGCAGCATAACAGTGTTACAGAAAATGCAGAAAACTAAAAATTACATTTACATATCATTTAAATATCAAATTGAATAGAGTGGTTGCCTAAGAAGGGAAGGGAGAATATGATCCAGGGTGCTATATAGGGGGCTCCAGCTCTATTAATTATGTTCCTAAGATGGATAGTATTTTTCACAGGTGTTATCATTTGTTTTATTTTTTTTTAATGTCTCTAACATTGTGTAATACAATGGAAGCATCAATTATAAATCATAGCATCCTAATAATGTCATGCCCTTTTTATTCTTTTTTTTTTTTTTTTTTTTTGCCTCAAAATCTTAAACCATTCACCTTTGTTCTTGTTTTAAGGCTAAAGGCTACAACAGATAATATAGGCAAGTAGTCTTACCTAATAGGCTTAATTTTTTATAGTGCTTGTCTAATATTCTATCAATAAACATTGATTAACCAAAAGCAAAACTTTCTGCAAAAAAATAACTCTATATCTGTATTGAATTAAAATAAGCTTTTCCACTCTAATAATTGTGCTTTTATGACCCTCTCTGGAATGCTAGTTTGTAAAGGCTATATGGATCATCTAGTTTTCCAACACCAGAGGGCACCAAATTTCCTCTTGGAGCGAAACAATTAGCCATTTCTTTCCATCAAAGAATTTCATCTACTGGGGTAGAGTATGGAATGGCATAAATTTTAGCTTCTTGTCAAATCAAAACAGTAGAGAATTTGTGCTTTGTGAGAAGGAGTTTACAAAATAATAGGAATGCTTTCTCTTTTTGCCATCAGCTAAGAACCTGTCACTGTTTGTAGTAAGCTGCTTCTCAGTGGTATTTATTATGTTTATTAGAGGGAGTAACACAGGCACTCTGCAATAATATTTAGGATAAAGTATTTTGAAGGAGCTATGGATACTCCATATATTTTGGTTTAAGTTTCAGGTGGCATGTCTAGTTTTCTGGAAATGTACATGGCCCTAAATGCAGGATAAAATCAGTGGCAAATGTTGTGCTTCAGTGTGGAAGGGGATGCTGGTTGAGGGAAGTGAAATGATATAAGCTAGTAGATGACAGGGAACTGTTTACACCTTAATGTTTGGCAGGGTTTTGTTTACTTGAATCTGATAAATCATCTTTCCCCTATTCTTGAATAAAAGAAAATTCAGAACAGGGCCATACTAGCCAGTGAGTTCTTTTGAATAAATTTTTTGGCCAGTTGAACATTTAAATCTATTTTGCAGTGTAAGTTAAATTACTTAAAATTACTGGATCTTTCTTTTTCCCTTGTATCTTCAGGCACAGCAATTAATCATCTATGTTGTCTAATCACTAACAATTACAAATGAGGCAATTTCCGCTATCAAGCAGCAACAGAATCCAGTAGGAAAAATACCAAGCATGTATTTTAAGGAAATCAGGGTTTGAGCTCCTTCTGTGTACTTTGATGGCGTATTAGTTTCCTAATGTTACTATAACAAATTTCCACACATTTAGTAACTTCCAACAACACTAATTTATTGTAGCTCTGGAGATTAAAAGTCTGAAATGGATCTCACTGGGCTAAAATCAAGGTGTTGGTGGGTTTTATTACCTTCTGGAGGCTCTAGAAGAGAAACTATTTTGTTTGTTTGCCTTTTCTAGCTTCTAGAGTCCACATTTCTTGGTTCATGCCTACCTTCCATCTTCAAAGCCAACAGTGGCTGGTTAAGTCTCTCTTAAGATGCCATCTCTTTCCTTTTGACTCTTCTGTTGCCCTTTTCCCATTTAATGACTCTTTTAATTTACATTGGGCCCACCCAGTTAATTCAGGCTAAACTCCTTATTTTAAGGCCATCTGATGAGGAACTTTAATTCCATCTGAAGTCTGCCTTTTGCCATTTAACATAACCACAGGATCCAGGGATTAGGCTATTGCCATCTTTGGTTGGAGGAGGAGATTATTCTGCCTACCACAGATGGTTTTAGTAGAGTTTATGAGTTAAGCCAATCTTGAGAGAAAAGTGGTAGCTGCTCATAGGTCTTGAAAGCTTGGGGGGAAAATTAGTGTTTTCTCTGACCTTCCCTGGAGTTTTCCACATTACTTTCTTCTGTAGTTTTCTTGTGCTTCTGAAGATTAATGTGTTTTCGTGGCATAATTAATTAATACAGTATTAGACATTACTACCATAATTTGGCTAAAGTGATTATTAGTCCTTCAGGTCTTCCCTAAGTTGGGTGAAGGGTCATCAAGTTTAGATGGAGAAGCAGGATCAGAAAAAGTAAGAGGCGCAAGGCATTTTTAAAAAAGGTAGAGTGGCCCTGAACATGGAAAGCAGCTTGAGAGCAAGGGCTAGTTAGGTAAAAGGTATGGTACTGAAGACAGCATTGATCTACCTTACAGCATTGTCTGGAGCCAGGAACATCCAACAATAAACCAGATCTTCTTGGCACATAAATAACACCCAAGTAGTAAGAGACTATAGCAATATCTCAGGCTACTAGAGTCCATTTCAGTCCATAGAAACATACCACAGGTGTATTGATGATAGAGACAACAGCTTTCCTGTAGGATGTCCATTTTAGTTTCTTGTACTTAGTAGCCTCCTAAGTACCCTAAAAGACCAGTTTTCCTAATGTTTTTTATACTACTTTGAAACAATTAAGTGCCATGTGAAAAGAAAGACAGTCATGATTTCTTCTCAGATAGTGTAAATCAGAAGGAGACTCCACAAACGTGCTTAGTTTGATAAGGAAGAGTGAGTTCTCTTTCAGTTAACTCATTATTATCTAGGTCTCTAATCATTATGCTAAATGTAGAAGCTAGAACTTTGAGTTAGCCTTTAATTAGTAATAGTTTGGGGGAATAGTGCATGTTGTGATATGATCAAGAGTTTCGGCTTACTCAGAAGTGAATTGCTGAATTCTCCTCTTCTAGGAGGTTCTGAAGCATTCTCTGCAGTCCCTAACTTTCATGCAGTGCCATCATCTAACCTAGAGTAAATGAATGTGTTTACTATTGGGGTTAAACTGAAAGAGGAAAGAAAGAAAACAATGTGCCAGCTCATCCAAGAGAGCAAAAAGCCTTTGTAGCCACTATAGGTATGTGAGAGCCAAAGAGTAGTGCTAAGTGACTACTTTCAGTTTTAGAATATTTTTCTATTTCGCAATGTTTAGATTTTATCAAAGTTCAGGGCTGCATACTTTAGAAGGAAAAAGTCTTCGTACACATTTTGTACGGCACCTGGTAGGTGATTGTTGTCATACTGAATGCCAAAACTTTCCTTTCCACTAAGGAATAATAAATATGGAGAATATAATGGTTTCCTTTTCACAAGGATCCCAAAGCATAAATGTTTATACTTTTAGCTTTATTTAATGTTTTTATTTTTGAGAGACAGAGAGAGAGAGAGAGAGAGAGAGAGAGAGAGAGAGAATGAGCAGGGGAGGGGCAGAGAGAGGGAGACACAGAATCCAAAGCAGGCTCCAGGCTCTGAGCTGTTGGCACAGAGTCTGACGCAGGGCTCGAGCTCACAAATGGCAAGATCGTGACCTGAACTGAAGTCAGACGTTTAAACGACTGAGCCACCCAGGTGCCTCTATATTTTTAGCTTTTGATACAACTTGATCTCAGTAACATGTTTAGGGAAGAGAGAGAGATTTTAATCTCTCTAAATAGGTTTTCTTTATGCCTGAAAGAATTACAGTATTGTGGTTGTCAGATGCTCTGGACCAGCTGCATCAAAATCACTAGGGGAGCTTTTTATAATTCCCTCGACACTCTAGTGTCCTAAGTCTGGGACAGGTCCTAGACAGTTTTCTAAAAGCACCCTAGTTAATTCCAGTACACCGACTTGCTAACTCTTAGACACTTGTTCTAAAGTTGACTGAAGTTGAAGTTCACACATCTCCCCTGATGTCAGTAGACTACATCTATAAAAAGTCATAAAATCGATATTGGTGGGAAAAAAGCTAACAAACCTTCTTAAGTGGCATGTCACATTTAAAGGATTGATTTCAAAGGTAATATTTTTACTTTGGAGTCAAACAATGGTAATGATAATGATAAAGCAGCAACAGTGAACGCTTACATAGCACTGTCTCTGTGCCAGGTACTGCTTCATTCCCTTTAGTTATATTATTCACTTAATCTTCATGGCAGCCCTCTGAGGTAGTTACTTCATTATTGCCATTTTACCAGGAAAGGTTAGATATCTTGTGCAATGTCAGCCAGCTAGTAAGTGGTAGAGCTGGGATTCACACCCAGGCCTCGAGGCTTAGGAATCTGTGCTCTTAATCACTGTGTTCCATCCACTGCTCTCCATTTTATCTCATGATTCCTTTAGGCCTTGGAGCGCCATGTGCGCAAGGCAAAGTAGTGTAGTAGGGTGGTTTAAAACCATGGGTCTGTGGGCACCCTCTACAGCACTGGCTAGGTAATCACTTAGGTGAATGCCTTACCCTTTCTGAGCCTGGATTTTCTCATGCAAAAAATAAACTTTAAAACATGTTCTTTGTAATATATTGGTGAGACTAAATTTGGAAATATTTACCAAATATTGAACACGTGCATTTTACTTAAGGAACACCCAATAATTGGTAGCGGTCATTATCATTATCATTATTGTATTTAGTTTTGAGGTATCAAACAGTCAGGAAGCCTAAAAAGTAAAATATTTTGGCTAACGTGACTGGAATTTATTGACCGGTTAGATTTTAGCAGTTTTAGAGCTCTATAGATAATCTAGGAAAGAGACCCAAAAAGTCTGTAGTCTGTTGTGCAGAGATAATCTAGATGGGCCAATATAAAGCATCACTATTTTTAAAGACTTGTGTTTTCTATATTCAGCAAAGATGGTGTGTTGTAAAAGGTAAAAACAGAGATGTAAGCACCAGGACACAGGTGATTTATCCTTAGGCACTGTCTACTTCAGGGGATCACCGAAAAACCCTGGGGGGATTCAGTGGGCGTTCCACTATTATGTCTCCTGAGAAGATTTTGGTAACCAATGCTAAGGACTCCCAAGGAGCAGAGGATGTAACTGAGAAATATAGCCTTTGGGCATTTCTTGGTATCCTTGGTGATAAGCTGCATGATTTCCTTTATGTGAAGTCATCTTGCTCGGAGCAGTAGGGAGGGAAAAAAAAAAAACTGCCAGGACTTAACATCTTACTTAAAAGTTATTTTTCTGAATGCTGGTGCATCTGAGGAGTTAACACAGCATTGTCACACCACTACCTGTAGAAAGACCTAATGTCCTTAGGATTTCCCTTTGCTTTTATCCACCTTCTATACCTTTTATACCTTCTATATCTACTTTCTCTTGTAACTCCCAGGACTACTGTTTATTACAGCAAAAAATAAGTTTCTTCTTATTTGGACTATTTCACTGGCCTCCCAGCTATTCTCTCTTCTTTTTCAATGTATATTAATTTGTTTGTAGCTCCATATTTGTTGCTTTTACTGTCATATTCCCAAACCTCTTTGACTCAGACTGCCTACAGCATAAATGAATATCGGGGGTGCCATTCCCTGCCTTTGCAGATCTACCGTCAGTTGTATCTGACTTTCTGTCCATGTACCCTGTGTTCTAGCCAAGCTAGACTGCTTACTGTACTCTGAAATTTTCTCACCTCTTAGCTTTATTTTGTCGATTTGCCTATTTAGACTGTCCTCCTGGAACCAGAGCATCCTTTGAAATGCTAACCATCTCTTAAGGCACAATTAAAAGAACACTTTTTTTCCCCTCCTCAGTCTTTCTTAGTTATTTAGGCAGAAATGATTTTTCCTTTAGCTGGAACTCCCCAAATTTGTCTCATTCCCTCTCTTATGTCCCAGGTTCCTGAAAGTCACTGAAAAAAATGACTAAACTAAACTTCTTTGGGTCTCCCTTGTATAACATCTAAGACTGTGCTTTGCATACAGACACTCAATAAATAATTATTGAATGAATGGATTAATCTAAGAGCCATTTAGCGAATTCTTGTGAAAAGGAAATATACCAAAAACTTGACATCATTTTGAGTAATTTCATCAATGCGCCCAAATACTGTATATTTTGTGTTAGGTGACCTTCAAAAAGTTTTGAGACTTAAGAGCTTTCTTATATCCACACACTTTTTAATCCTGAACGTACATGAAATGATATAAAATTATTGTTACAGTAGTTTGTTGTATGTTATAAAAAGCCTTTTCTTATATTTTGATCTTGTATTTCAAGTTCCAACCTAAATATATGTTACTGAATTATTAACAGAGAAAACAGAAAGACTGTGTTTGCTAAATTCTGGGTTTTTTCCTTGTCTTTTTAAAATACATGAGCAAGTATTTAGAGCACATAAATACTACTTTTGGAGAAGTAGGAAATAATGTATTGCTTTGTCTTTAACGTTTATTATGTTCATTAAGACTACTTTACTAGTTCTCTCTTGCTATAATGCTGCCTTAAAACTCACTGACTTAAAATCACATCTTTTTATTTGTCCCCAACTCTGTTGGCTCGCAGTTGAGGCTAGGATCAGCTGGTCTCTACTGACACCAGTTTTGCCCATAGCATTTGGCACTTAACTTGGCCTAAAAGGACCAAATGGCCTAATATGTATCAGGAGGTTGAAGGTTTTTGAGGTTTTCCTCTTTGTCCGTGTCATCTTTTATCCTTAAGGATTTTCATATGGCAGCATCGCCTTCCACGATGGCTAAAGTGAAAGCTGTAGACCACTTGAAATCTAGGCTTGGAAGTCACAGAATATCCCTTCTATATACTATCGGTCAAAGCAGATCATGAGGGTAGATCACATTCATAGGAGGACAAACAGATTCTTCCTCTTGATAAGAGGAGCAAAAAAGTAATATTGAGAAGGAACATACAGCCATGAAAGCAGTTATTAGGGCCACCTTTGCAGACAATCTGTATTACATGTATTGCGCACTTCAGAATGTTGAAAGTTAATCCACAATTGTCTTTTGTTTCCTCCAGAAGACTCCACTGAAAACTGGTTGCATCCTAAGTATGTACACTCTGATGACTTTTGCCTTTTGGCTTACACGGATTTTTCTAGGGAGATTTTGAAATAGTACTTATATTCAACTCCCCTTCCCCAGAGTCCTATTAAATTCATCAGGAGTTGTCCTAGTCATTAGAATTTTTAAAGAGCTTTCTATGTCTATGTTATTTTAAAAATGTGCAGCCAGGATTTTGAGCCACTATCTTAGTGTTCACTGTATACTACTCATTATCTCATTTTTCTTTTAAAGTGGGCAGTGTCTGTGCTGGTAGGTCAGAAATTAGGTGAAACAATTGACAAAGAGCAGTTTGTTGACTTATTGATTTTCAAATTATGCTTCTAGTTTCAAGCGATGTGAAGTACTAAAATAGGAAATAAGACAGCCAACACAGATAATCTGTTTAAAGAAACTGGAAATGAAAGACATTTAAAAAATTGAGGAGCATTATAGTTGTAAATAGCACAGTGGGCCACGTTTCGCTTATGGGCTCTTGTACGCACTGTCCATGAACTCATAGACGAATTGCACACAAGCCTCTCAGAGGAGACTTTAGATCTTCTCTCTCACCCAATATACATTGGGTGAAAGCACCAAAATTTCTGAAAGAAAACTAATAGCATTGGGAACTGAAAGAAAAAATGGTTCAGGAGCCCTAGTGAAGAGTGCAGAGTCACAGATGTTATCGCTGAAAAGGCCCACTGGAATTATGTAGTCTACCACTCCACCTGCCTGGTTCTTCTTTGCCACAACTAGAATTGAGACTGACTGTCCTAAATAATCTCCTTACATTCTAAATGAATATCCTAGGCCCTTTCAGAAACCTTGTCATTCATTGTGGTTTGTATTGAGGGGAGGCAGCATAGCATACTGGAAAGAGAACCAAAAGTCCTAACAGACTGAGATTTGAATCCTGGCTCCACTGACAATTTAGCAGCGTGGTCGTACAAGTTCAAACACTTGTACGCGTGACCCTGGGTTTCTTTTACGTGTTTAGAGTCTCATCCACAAAAAGTAAAAAATTAGATGGGTAGATGCTGCTAACATGTCTCTGTCTCCCCATTTGTTAATCAGCTAGTAAGGAGGTTTTTTTTTCCCCGTTTAATTAGAGATTAATAGCATGGTCATTGGCAGTACTATGATCTTAAGCTTTCTAACTTTATGGTCTTATATGCCTTTCTATTTTTTTTTTTTCAACGTTTATTTATTTTTGGGACAGAGAGAGACAGAGCATGAACGGGGGAGGGGCAGAGAGAGAGGGAGACACAGAATCGGAAACAGGCTCCAGGCTCTGAGCCATCAGCCCAGAGCCTGACACGGGGCTCGAACTCACAGACGGCGAGATCGTGACCTGGCTGAAGTCGGACGCTTAACCGACTGCGCCACCCAGGCGCCCCATATATGCCTTTCTAAATAGCAGTAACCCTTTGTCATTTTACTATAACTCTACAAGTATTTTTGTTTAAGTTATTCCTTTCAAATGTTATGTCATAATGATAAATGGGGAAAAAGCAGGGTATAAAAGTATGTTTGTAGAGAATTTGATCATAATTATGAAAATTGTTGGAAGAAAACATACCAAAATGTTACCAAGTCTTTACAAAGATCTTTCTCTTTTTTTCTTCCAAATATTTAAAATACACATAGATTCGGGGCGCCTGGGTGGCTCAGTTGGTTAAGCGTCCAACTTCGACTCAGGTCGTGATCTCACAGTTCGTGGGTTCAAGCCCCACATCGGGCTCTGTGCTGATGGCTCAGAGCCTGGAGCCTGCTTTGGATTCTGTGTCTTCCTCTCTCTCTGCCCCTCCCCGATTTGTGCTCCCTTGCTCTCTCTCTCTCAAAAATAAATAAACATCTAAAAAAATTTTAAAAAGTAAATTAATAAAATAAACATGGATTGCTTCTTTAACAAGAAATAAACAGTACACACACACCCTCCTTAATGTTCATATATATTTTGCCAAAAGTAGCCACACTTTGAAACAGGTTTATGCGCTTATTTTGTGAAAGAGGTATTTTTTAAAAAAAATTTTTTTTTTAACACTTATTTATTTTTGAGAGAGAGAGCATGAACATGGAAGGGGCAGAGAGAGAGAGGGAGACACAGAATCGGAAGCAGGCTCCAGGCTCTGAGCTGTCAGCCCAGAGTCCGATGCGCTGCTCGAACTCACGGACCCTGAGATCGTGACCTGAGCTGAAGTCGGACGCTTAACCGATTGAGCCACCCAGGCGCCCCTGAAAGAGCTATTTTTTAAAAAAAAATTTAGCATTTATTTATTATTGAGAGACAGAGAGGCACAAAGTGTGAGCAGGGGAGGGGGCAGAGAGAGGGGGAGATGCAGAATCCAAAGCAGGCCCCAGGCTCTGAGCTGTCAATGCAGAGCCTGACACAGGGCTCGAACTCACAAACTGCCAGATCATGACCTGAGTCCAAGTTGGTCACCTAACCAAGTGAGCCACCCAGGTGCCCCGAGAAAGAGCTATTTTTATAGTGACTGAAGCCACGTACAATTCTGAAGTTTTCTAAGATAGACAACCCCAGAGTGGAAGTTCTTACCACTTTTCATGGATTTTCTATCTAAATTTATAGCTTCATTTAACCATTTGCCAAAACTAGAAACATGGGAATTTTTCATGATTCCATTTCCTTCATTACACATGTATTATTGGTTATCACACTCATAATTGGTTATTTAAGTTTATTCCTTCTTCCTTTAAACTTTTTCTTCTACTCCCACTGTGTGAGGCTCTGTTTCAAGCCCTTATTACCTTCTTCATGAATGATAGCTAAAACATACCTGGTCACGACATTCTCTTACCTAAAAATCTGTGAATCCTTGTTTATGAAGATAATGTCCAAACTCACTCACAGTTTGCTCCCACTCTACGGTTCTTTTTTCATCCTACTCATGCTTCAAAGCTCCTTTCAAATATGAACCTTTCATCAGTTTGCCCCAGCAAACTTAGCTGCTTCTCTACCTCCTAGGCTTTTTAAAAGCACCTCACTTATAACATGTAGCATGCTGTAAGATTTGCATACATGCTCAGACTAGACTGTGAGCCTTTAATAGGCAAGGCCTTGGTGCCTTTCATCTTGATGCTTTTTAGTAGGTTCAACCATTGGACAGTCAGATACTAATTGTTTGGTGAATGTGATATAAAGTGGATATAAAAGTAGATATAAAATTTCCTCCTTCTCCTCTTCTTTCATGACTGAATCAGAATAGTTGCTTAAAGATCAGTCACAAATCTTAAATGTTCAAATAATGAAAAATAACAACTGAGAACAAGGGTAGTTGAGAGTATGCATATTGAAGTGGAGGGGAGAGCTTTCTTTTTTTTTTTTTTTTTTTAATTTTTTTTTTTTCAACGTTTATTTATTTTTGGGACAGAGAGAGACAGAGCATGAACGGGGGAGGGGCAGAGAGAGAGGGAGACACAGAATCGGAAACAGGCTCCAGGCTCCGAGCCATCAGCCCAGAGCCTGACGCGGGGCTCGAACTCCCAGACCGCGAGATCGTGACCTGGCTGAGCTTTCTTAAATGGAATATATTCTCTTAGTTCTATCACATAAGAAATTCCACCTTGTAGGGGCGCCTGGGTGGCGCAGTCGGTTAAGCGTCCGACTTCAGCCAGGTCACGATCTCGCGGTCTGGGAGTTCGAGCCCCGTGTCAGGCTCTGGGCTGATGGCTCGGAGCCTGGAGCCTGTTTCCGATTCTGTGTCTCCCTCTCTCTCTGCCCCTCCCCCGTTCATGCTCTGTCTCTCTCTGTCCCAAAAATAAATAAACGTTGAAAAAAAAAAAATTAAAAAAAAAAAAAATTCCACCTTGTAAAGTTCTGTATTTCAAAACCAGTATTAAGACTTAGAACAGTACTGTACTTGTACCAATGGTAATAATTTTGCTTTTGACTACATTCAAACCCCTAAATTCTGAAATTAGTGATTATAAGCTATGTGATTAAAAAGAGAAGAGTGTGAGGCAAGTCATGTAACAAGTATTTGGTAGTGCTGAGATACAAAAGAACTGTTAATATTTTAAAATAATCACAAAAAAGTAATGTTTAATTTAACAGTATGATGCAGTTGAATAATGCTTTAACTATGACATATTAAAACTATTATTATTGACATAATCTACAAATGAGCAGTCAACATTTTTCCCAAACACTAGTCTATAAAAGTAGATTCTTATCTATAAGTTCATTATCAATTTTTTTAATCCAGCCACCATTCCCCCCCACCCTCTGCCCCTCCACACATGCACACAGATTGACCCTTACCAATGCACTTAGTGCCAGTAGGCTGACACTTAGCAGGGGTCCGTCTTTCATCTACTAACTGCTAGTATGTGTCCTCCTTTGCGTTGCTTATATTTGGACTCAAAGAAGATGCTTATATATTACATGTTTTTAAAGATACTTTCTTGTATCTGCATATCTTTATTTATGGATCAGCAATGTATATGTAAGAGTTTCTGACCGTTCCCATTTTTCTGATGTTCTGATTTTATAAAGTATTTTCTTTTTAGGTCACTGTGTGTCATGTAAATAATAATTTACTTTGTTCACATCTCATCAAATATATTTATTTTTACTGCTAAAGAAGCAAAAAACATACTGAAGAACAAGTACTCTTCCAAATTCTACTTTCACGTGATTCTTTTTTCATAGTTCCAGAATTTATTAAGATAAGTGCCATTATTAGGCTTGTTTCCATATTTTGTCATTTCCTTGGGAACGAGGGAACGAGTTTGTTCTTTCTTAAAAGCAGCTAAGACTGTGTTGAAAGTAGCAAGGTGACTTTGATTGTGAAAGGTAACATTTGGATGACTGAATAACGTGAGCTTTTTGTTATTGCTGTTAAAATGGCAATCAGTGCTTCTACTCATTAAAATAAAAATATTCAGTGATGTATAAAATTAAGACTGTCTCAGGAAGGTGAAGTTTGCATAAAAATTAATTGTTCAGAAAGGAAAGCTTGAAAGCACTATTAAGGGGCAGCTAAAGGTTACAAAATTAAAGGCATCAAATATATATGTGTATTGTATGCATGTCTATGTAAACATACTTTTTATGCAAGTAGCAAATAGGGGCATTTTCTATGAAGTGTTTACCAGGTACTGTCCGTACAGCATAAAATTCTAACTACTATCAACTACTCACTTTTATAAAGAAAATCAGGTTCATCATAGGTTTTAGAGTATAGCTTTATTCTGTTTTGCCACTAAATTAATTGTAATATTTGGAACAGTTGCAGATCTTTTGTTAGTTCCTAGAGGACCAAAATTAATAAATACTCATCCTTTATACTGGTGGAATTTAATAGAAAAAGGTTAGAAAGTACTTGAAGAAAAGTGCATCCAATGAGTAGACTGGCATAGCTGGGGCTTATACCCCGTGCCCCAAACCAGGGCATGGCAGAATCCATGTGAAGTGCCTGGCTGTCTAGACAGTCTCTTCAACAGGCGAGACTGGGTTGAAGGCCAGAAGTAACCCAACCTGGCATGTGATCCACTAATGACAAAGGTCCAGAAAAAATAGTTACAAGGGGGTAGGGATGGAACTTGGGGGAAAAAGCTGGGTTGCAGAGGAGTGAGTGAGGTTAAGGTCAGGGAAGGAACCAGAGTCCAACAGGAAGGACTCAGGTTTTAGTCCTAGGACTCCCTTTCCCAAGAAGATTGTGAAGAACAAGGCAACATCTAATATGTCCAACAAGTTCAGTAAGGATGCTGACAGATAGCAGTGGGAGGAAAATGGATCATGGCCCCACTTACAACTGGAGTACATGTAAGAGCCCAGCCTGTTAATTTAAGTGATTTTTTTTATTGTAGTCATAAATTAGTATGGCTCTTAGCTCAGGGCTTGAAGGTATTCTTGTATCCCACATGCATAAAAATGTCTAAAATAAAAAGAACAGTTTTTTTAATGCCTTGAGGATACATGATCACTGTCAGCATTGTTTTTCAGAACACTCCAAACTGTTTTGACCCACTAAATTGAGTTCTTGACTCCCTAGTGAGTCAAAACCCACAGTTTGAAAAACACTGCTTTTGAAGGTGATGGATAGTAACTTTGCCTCTTCATCTTGTAGCCTGTACCCCCTGTTCAAAATGAGACAGTTTGTGAGTGTTGAGAGCCCTCTGATTTGTCTACTGCTACTGCTGCTTTTCCTCAGCCTTGCACAGCAACCTTTCTCAGTAGAATCGTCGCAAAGAACAAAGAAGAGAAAAATAAACATAGTTGAAGCGAGGGATTCAGTTCAACACAGGTTTGTTGAGCGATCTCCTGCCATTTGTCAGGCACTATACTAGGCAGAGAGGATATGGGAACAAGTTACGCATGACCTTTTTCTTGGAGAACCTAAGTTAATGAAGGGAGAAGAATGGAAATAAAATAATGATGGGCGTTTTATCAGCTGTATTGTGCGTACAGAGGAGAAAGTAATCTGTTCTACCTGAAAAAATCTGAAAATATTTCACAGGAGATAAGGCGCTTGAGCTGTCTAGTAAGATGAGTAGATATTAAGTTATCTTGGAAGATGAAAGGTTTTTGCTGGTTATTGAAGGTGGTAAAGAACAGTCTAGGCAGTAAGAGTAATTTAAAGAAAAGTACAGAGAAATGAATTAGCCTAGCTCTTTCTCTGAACCTCCATAGTTCAGTGTGACTAGAAAAAGACTGATAAGGTTGATGGTGGGAGGTTGGAGGGGGGGGTGGGGATTCAATGACAGAGTTCCAGGTGACACTGAGGAGACCTTTCTGCAATAGGAGGCAGTGACAACAGTTTACATTTTAGTGAGATTACTCTTCAGGGTACGTTGTGGAGACTGACACAAGTTGTCTGGAAACCAGGAGCTCAGAAAGAGGAATAGTCAAATAATCTGGTGAGGGCTTTAAATAAGACAGTATCAGTAGGGATGAGGAGAAATGTAAAAGAAATGGCAGAGAAAAAAAAAAAAAAGGTAGAATTTAAGAAATGTCCTACTGAAGACACATATTGCAAACTTGAATTATCCAAATGCATACTAATTGAGTATACTAGGAACTGAAAATTGATCATCCTTAGCAATCCATTCAAGCACCATATTACCAGGGTAATTGTCTCAGCCACACATTATTATAATTTTCTCTGAGTTTGATATTACTAATATGTTTGTATCTTCTGATTTGTTCCTAGAAAGATTTAAGGCATACAAAATATATTTTTAAGTAAGGAAAGATAGAGAACGACAAGCACAAATAACTAAAATAACATGAAGCTGTGGATGAAGTTAGTACATAAAATTGACCCAGCTGGTACAAAGAGGGAAATGACTAGGTACACAATACATAGTGCCCATGAAGTAAAAACTGCTTGGAAAACTAATATTTTTCGCACTGGTGCAAAATCATCTCCCTTAAGCTCCTCACAAAGAGAATATTTGAAGTGGTAAACCGTATTCTCAGTAGCTCTCCTTGTAGTAAGTAGAAAAATAAATTTGGGAGAGATGTTTTATAATGAGCCTTAATGAAAGTCCATAGCCTCATGCCAGATCAACAAGGAACCAAAGTGTTATCAACATGTATAGCTCCCATCCACTCATTCACATAGTGTTTGAGTCCCTGCATTACGTCCGGTTATGTAGTAAACACTGGGAATACAACAGAGCACAGATCAGACATGCTCCCTGCCCTTGATGGAGCTCGCAGTCGATTAGTAAAGGTAGTAAACAGGCATGTATTATATGGCGTGAAGAATGCTATAATGAGGGAGGCATGGGGTGCCTGTTTACATATAGCAATGGAGTTTAGGGGTCCCAGCAGATCCCTGAGGAAGCGTTGTTGTCCTGAAGGATGCGGTGTTAACCAGTAGAGAAGAAAAAATGTTGTGAGCAGAAAGTGCCAGGGAGTTCAAGATTACACACTCTTGCTGATATTCTAGTTACCAATTAAACAAAAGTCTATGGGCTTTAATGTTTAATAGTCAGCCAAGCTGGAGGTAGGACCCCAGTACGATAATTAATTTTGATTAGTTTAAAATGTGATAAATAGTAATGGCGATGTGTGATCAAGTAATCTCATCTTTTAAGGTACCTTTCAATGTTTTCATCTATTCTCAGAATATATTCTCTACCAGTCCTTATTTTATAGAAGGGAAATTTAAGGCTCTCCTAGTATCAGAACAGTGTGCCTTGTTTCCATTTGTTCTAAAGACCATAACTATTTATAGGGCAGATCTAGCGAGGCAGGCATATCTAAATGGCAGTTAACCAGGAACAGGCAACATGAAGCAGCACAGATGGTACTAGTTATATGGTGTTTACCTCATCATACTTTTCTGCCTTGGTTTACTGTTCACTGCTTTTCTCCTCTTTCCTTCTCCCATTCTTTTCTTAACACCAGTTTGCGCTTAAACTTCCTACGTGGGTGCCTTTCGAGTATATGCATACCTTTTCTCTCTTAGGCTCTTTCTCCCTAATATCTATCAATTCATTTATATATTTCTCTGTAACTAGCTTTATATAGATAAACTTAACTATTTGGTTTTTATTACAATACAGCAAAAACGTGGGCTTATTGTTAAAAAGATAGCAAAAAAAAAATAGAAATCAACTGTGTTCACACTGGTAATAGCTGCTATTAACATATTTTAAGTTTTTGTTTTAATTCCAATTAGTTAACATACACTGTACCATTAGATCCTGATGTACAATGTAGTGATTTAGCGTTTCCATACAACAGCCAGTACTCATCACAGCAAGTGCACTCCTTAATCCTCATCACCTTTTCACCCCCCCCCCTCCACCTCCTTCTGGTGACCATCAGTTTGTTCTCTATAGGTAAGAGTCTGTTGCTTGGTTTGCCTCTCTGTTTCTTTTTTTCTTTCCATTTGCTTGTTTTTTTGTTTTGTTTTTAAATTCCACACAGGAGTGAAATCAAATGGTGTTTGTCTTTCTCTGACTGGCTTATTTCACTTAGAATCACACTCTCTAGCTCCATCCATGTCTTTGCAAATGGCAAGATTTTGATCTATATTTTTTATGGCTGAATAATATTCATATACTGAAATATTATGTATGTATAGCAAATCTTTTTTCCATCAGATCTAGGATTAGGGTTTGGTTTAGGGCTAGGATAAAGGTTAATTTTAGGATTAGGGCCAGGGTGAGGCTATATGCCTATTGTCCTGAAGTTCAGAGATCTCTCCAGAGGGTAAGTTTAGGGTTAGGCTTACAGTTAGGGTTAGAGAGTAGTCGTTAACAGTTAGGAGTTTGGGTAGGATTAGGTTTAAAGCTAGGGTTAGAGTTATGGTGAGGATATATGCCTCATATCCTGCAGTTCAGAGACGTCTCCAGAAGTTAGGTTTCAGTTTAGAGTTAGAATTAGGGGTAGAGCTTAATTGAGGGTTTCTGGTTAGGGGTAGTGTTAGGTTTAGGCTCAGAGTTAAGATTAGGGTTAGGGTTAAGTGTTTATGCTTGGCATCCTGTACTTCAGAGACCTGCCCAGCGAATAAAACCTCAGACTTCTGTCGGGGTGAGAATAAACATAGTAAGTAGACAGTATCCTGTAGTGAAGAGGGGTTTTGGTGTCTAAATGCTCTTTAAATGGATACTCCATCAGTCTGTTTTGATCTCTGTTTTCACATCCATTTTCAGAAATACAATAAATACTTTAAGTATTTATTTTAATTCCAGTTAGTTAATATACATTGTAATATTGGATTCTGATATACAGCCTAGTGATATAACACTTCCATACAACACCCGGTGCTCATCATAGCAAGTGCATTCCTTAATCCCCATCACCTATTTACTATTTAACTCATTCTTCCCCCCCCCACCCCCCCATCCTGGTGACCATCAGTTTGTTTTCTATATTTAAGAGTCTATTTCTTGGTTTGCCTCTCTGTTGTTTTTTTCTTTCCATTTGCTCATTTCTTTTGTTTTTTAAATTCCACATAGGAGTGAAATCTTATGGTACTTATCTTTTTCTGACTTACTTTACTTTGAATGATACTCTCTAGCTCCATCCATGTAGTTGCAAATGGCAAGATTTCAATCTGTTTTTTGTGGCTGAGTAACATTCTGCTGTATGTGTGTGTGTACATATATATACATACATACACACACACACACACTAGGATTAGGGTTTGGTTTATGGCTAGAAGAAGGTTTAGGGTTAGGACCAGGGTAAGGGTATGTGCCTATTATCCTTCAATCAGAGACCTCTCCAGAGGGATAAGCTGAGGATTATGGTTAGGTAAGGAGTTTGTGGTTAGTGGTTAGGGTTAGGGTTTGTGTTAGGATTAGGGTTAGAGCCAGGGTTATGGTGAGTGTATATCCCTCATATCCTACTACTGTTAACATCTTTATACATTTCCTATCACTTCACATTTTTGTACATTTTCTGTCACACCTTTGTACAAAATGAAGTTAAATTGCACGTTATTTTTAAAACTGTTTTTCTTTTGGTAATTATAACATATCTTTTCATGTTGGTACATATACTCTATAATGTTTTTTAAATAACTGAATAGTATTAAAATGTCAAAGCATATCAAAATATATTTAATTGTTGGGCAATATTTGAGCGTGTTTAAATGACATAGTTCTACCTCAAGTTACTCTGTGTGTCAAGGATTGTTTCCTTAGATTACATTGTAGAAGTAAAATGATGCCTCAGAAATCTGCAGAATTTTGTGGTGCCTGGGTGGCTCAGTCAGTTAATCATCTGACTCTTGATTTCAACTCAGGTCATTATCTCACAGTTTGTGAGGTCAAGCCCCACTTGGGACTCTCTCTATAGATAATCTCCCTCTTCCTCTCCCCCTCTACCTCTCCCCACTCCCCTGTCGTGAGCATATTTTCTGTTTCTCAAAATTGTAAGGGTGTTGATACTTATCACTGAATTGCCTTGTGGAAAGATTGTCATATGCTGTCTAACTACATGAAGTATATTATAGACTATGAACTATTAAAACATTTTAACTCTTCCCATTTGGTGAAGCAATGCCATTTTAAGATAATACTAGAAAGTAAAGCTAACTAGGCTAGGGTTCAGTGATCAAAAATCATTAAAATGACATTCACAGAAATCAGAATTCTTGGAAGTATAAAAACTGTGTGGCATAAGCTTATTTATACAATGCCTATCCTATAAATGGTATTTCTAATTTTGTAGTATTCTGCATTTATTCCTCATTTACATATGAAACAACTGGAATACAAAGAGATTTAAAATGTGCTCAATGTCCTACTATTGCTATATGGTAAAGCTATGATTCCAAACCAAATCTGTCCAATTTCAGGGTCTGTGTCTTTTCAATAGATAAGTGCAGAGTAACTGCCTCACAGCATTGTTCAAGTGATTAAATGATGCATGCCCTGTCCAGTCAAGGCCTTCAGTAGTTACTGTTGAAAAAGTGAAAATAACAAATTTTTAGTAAGCCCCAGACAGTTGAGAGGGGTATAGAATACTAGGGATTGAGTTTGAAAGGCAAGTGTTGGGGCTCCTGGGTGGCTCATTTGGTTTATCATCTAACTCTGGATTTCAGCTCACGTTGTGACTTCACAGGTTCATGAGTTTGAGCCCGATGTAAGGCTCTGTTCTTGGGATTTTCTCTCTCTCACTCTTTCTGCCCCTCCCCTGCTCGTACTCTCTCTCTTTCTCTCTCTCTTTCTCTCTCTCAAAATAAATAAACTTTTTTTTAAAACATCTTAAAAAAATTTAAAAGAAAGGCAAATGTTACCAGTTTTCTTTGGTTTTGCACCCCCCCTCCTTTTTTTTCCATCTCCCAAGTAACACCAAACAGTGTAAATTGCTGTTACAACCTTTGCATCCAGACATATTGATTTCAAGACTTTGGAAACACACTAAATCTAATTCACTAGACCCAAAAAATGGGAAAATTCACGGATCTCTTTCACTTGTTTTGCACAAAAATACCACTAAGAGTATAGATAGAATCCCTAGAGAAGCAAAAGTGGTCCTTGTGCAATTGGTGTTAAATGCTTTATGTATACCATAACATTAGTAGTATATGTAAATGGCAATAATGATGATGATAATTGTTAGATCTCCTGTGCCCTTCTGTGCTGGGTCCTGCTCTGATTTTTTATAGGTACTGTCATTTCATTCCATCTGCCTTTGGGTCAGGCTAGTTGGTGTAGTATTGGTAATAGACATTGTGGGAACTACAGTGGGTGGGAGCTGCTTGTTCAGTAAAGGTCAGTATTTGGCCCCAGGAAAAGGAATTGATGTCTCTCTTTAGTTCATTCTCAATAGATTGAGGCCGTACTTTGTTCAGTACATCCTAGTTTTCCTAACAGTTCGTTTTTGAACAAACATCTATTTACCTAAATATTTTAAGCTTACATTTTTGGCTCCTGATGGTTCCATATGCTTGTTATACTTTAAGTATGTTAATTTATTCATACTTCAATTTATGTCTTTCAAATTTTAAAGAATGACCTCTAGTTCTAGTTTTTGGAGGTCAGAATAAGGTAATGGTGATAAGCATGGGATCTGGACCTGACTTTGGCTTTTAATCTTACCTTATGATCTATTGTTTAACCAGCTTCTCTGTGTGACTCCCTTTCTTTGCTAAAATGGGGTTATTAATACTACCCCTCTTATACAGTGGCTGTGAGGATTTCATGAGCTAATAAATGTGAAGCAGTTGGATCAAACACTTAAAGAAAAAAAGAAACAACAATAGGGACATCTTGGTGACTCAGCTGGTTAAGCATCTGACTTCAGCTCAGGTCATGATTTCACAGTTGGTGAGTTCAAGCCCCGGGTCGGGCTCCACACTGAGAATGTGGAGCTTGCTTGGGATTCTCTCTTTCTCTCTCTCTCTCTCTCTCTGCTCCTCCCCCACTGTGTACATGCTTTCTCCCTCTCTCAAAATAAATAAACTTAAAAAAAAAACACACACAGATAAAGTTAGCTATAATAGCAATAGGTAACCAATACAATATAATCAATATAATATAATAATGGAGAACCAATAATAATCCTTAATGATAAGTAGCTCCCAATATTCTTGCTTTAAGACTTTTTACTTTTTAAGTAAATGTTTGTTTTGATTGTCTGAGAGAAAGCATTTATAGGGAATTTGCCCTTAACTATCTTGAGCAACGTGATAATACTTCAGAAGGAGTCTAACCAAGAGAGGGACTCTTGAGGGAGGAAATGCCTAAATATAGTCCTTCTCCCTAATATGAAAAAAACAAGTGAAGTGATTAGAGTAATTAATTTGAGATCATGAAGTCTACTATTCACATTTAAATTATTTAATATATATGTGCTCTAAATTATGTTTTGAAATTTACATGTAGATGGTAAACTTAAGGGGCGCCTGGTGGCTCAGTCAGTTAAGTGTCTAACTCTTGATTTTGGCTCAGATCATGACCTCACAGTTAGTGGGGTCAAACCCCATGTCAAGCTTCTGCACTGACTGTATGTATGTGGAGCCTGCTTGGGATTCTGTCTCTCCTTCTCTCTGCCCCTCTCCTGGTGATGCTCTCTCGCTCGCGCTCTCTCAAAATAAAAAAAAACAAAAAACAAAAAAAAACAGAAAGTAAACTTAATTTATATCATTGTAGAGTGTACATAACAAAAATTTGGTTTCATTTTATAAAAACAAACAGAAGAATTACTTGGCGTCTTCTCCGTTTCCTGTATATAAATGCCTGGTCTGAGCCACCATGGAGTGGCATCATTTATTATGATATGCACGACAGCTCCTTGCAGCCAGTGACTATTTTTTCATTCATGTTTTTACCTGGCCTCTATTAGGACCTAAATAAATATTAATCACATCTGGTAAAGGAGAAGAATACTTAAAAGGCAGTGGAATGTCACTTTTGAGAAAAGTAAAATGCATTATTGCTTTCAAGTATAGAAAATAGTACAGCATGTGTCACTGTAAGGAAATCTAACAGCTTGATTTTTAGATGTTTTCTTACAGTTGCTGTATATATATCCTGAATGAGCCTGAGTAGAGACCCAGATAAATACAGCTTCGTTTATACCTTTATTTGAGGGTATAAACTGTTTCCTAGATACTCAGATACAGGGAATATAACTGACAGGAAATTTTCTTTTTAAATATTAAATCTTTATTTTTCTTTAAAATATCAAGTTCCTCCAGACTGGTCTATGCATATTATATTCAAAACCTTTAAAATAACATTGAGTTTCTAGTCTGTCTTGAGTTCTTATTCAGATACATTAAATGTTTTTTCAGCCATGTCCCATTGTTGAAAACTTAGATTGTTTACACATTTTCTTGGGGCGCCTGGGTGGCTGAGTTGGTTAAGCATCCAACTTCAGCTGAGGTCGTGGTCTTACGGTTTGTGAGTTCAAGACCTGCGTTGGGCTCTGTGCTGACAGCTCAGAGCCTGGAGCCTGCTTCGGATTCTGTGTCTCCCTCTTTCTCTGCCTCTCCCCAGCTTGCACTAATGTCTGTCTGTCTGTCTCTCTCAAAAATAAACAAATATTTTTTAAAAATTAAAAAAAAAAGAATTTACTATTGCTTCTCCTGACAGTTAAATGTAACAGTATGTTTAAAAAAAATTTTTTTTAGTGTATTTCTTTTGAGAGAGAGTGAGCGAACATGAGTGGTGGAGGGGCAGAGAAAGAGGGAGAGGCAGAATCCTAAGCAGGCTTCATGCTGTCAGTGCAGAGCCCCAATGCGTGGCTCCATCTCACGAACTGTGACATCATGACCTGTGCTGAAACCAAGAGTCGGACACTCAACCGACTGAGCCATCCAGGTGCCCCAACAGTATGTTTTAAAGAAAATATTTGAGTACTCTTCTGACCCTTGTGGTATAGTTCTCATAACAGCATTGTAGGGTAGGGAATTTATAAAACGATTTGTGTTAGGGTTTGCCATAGAAGTGGGATCTACGAACAAGTAGCATCAGCCTCACCTGAGAACTTGTTAAAAGTATACTATCCTAGACCCCACTCTTCCTACTCAGTCAGAATCTGCATTTTAATTAGTTCCCCCAGGTGATTCTTGTGTTCAAGCCACATAGGTTTGAGATTCTTTGCTTTAGGCTGTTTTGTACCCAGCTCTCACTTGTCACTTATAGAGAACTCACTTTGCTCCTCATACTAATTGCTTTTGCTGTATGTTGCATTTTCCTGTCTGCTAGAAAATACTGCCCTTTCTTTTTTATGTGTCTGGCTCACGACAAGAATAGAATCTATTTTATAAGGCAATTGTCTTTTAAAGTATTGTTCCTCACTTGAGTTAGAAGCTATTGTATTGATTGTGGCATTTTAGAGCAAACTGAATTATTAATTTGGCTTCATTTGGCTAACAGAAACATTTTAAAATCTGAGATCTTATGAAACATGGTGCCCTCTGTCATAGAACTGTTATCTTTCTCTTAAAGATATGCTAGTGCTAATGAATATTTTATAATGTATCTGCCTGGATATAAATAAATAACAGTCATCTTAAAAACAAGCATTATATTTATCTGGGCTTACTTTGCAAATTCATTGTTTCAAGGACAACAAATGTACATTTAAAATAAGAAACATGATAAAAGTTTTACTTGAGATTACAATTTTCTGCTGAGTATAATAAAATGTTTTTAGATGTTATCTTTTCAAACCTTAGATGAAACTCCTAAAGTAGTATTCATCCATGAGAACATACAGGTATTCCTCACTGTTTAACCTCAGGAAACAAATAGCTTTGAACACATTTTTTGGAGATCTATATTTTCTTTGTGTATTTTCTTTCATTCCTCACTATCTGAACTCAGTAGCCACATAGGTTTGAATAGCAAGTGATTCTTGTATCCTTCTTACACATTAAATGCACATAGGATTATAATATTTAGAAGTCTTTGACAGTTAGCTTTCCACAAAATGTTAACCTCTGTTTCTATAGTATATTAAATATAGAAATACTGTAAATTGTGCCCTCTTTTTAGACGCTCAAAATATAGATCAGTCTGGATGTATCCTCTATGAAATAAGCGTGTGTTAAATCTTGCTTAAGCCAATATTGCTAACATGCTAAATGACAAGGACCAACAGGCCATATGCCAAAATGATGAGGCCATATTGTGTTTAGATTAGAGACTGTGAGAGCCTTAACCAGTAGGAGCCTCAGATCCCTCATTTGTAAACTCAGTTTTGAGTTAAAAATACTGACGTGTATTGGAGTGCCTGATATACTGTCACTGGTTTTATATTTCCAGTGGAAACTTGGTGACAGGGCTACCTCAGCCAGTGATTATTCACTAAAAGTGAGATCTACTCTAACACCCCACCCTGATACTCTGCCTTCTCTCTGATGGCATCACTGATCATTTGTGCCCTCGTTCACTCAGCTATAGCCACACTGTTCGCTTTATTGTCTCTTGCGCACACCAGGTGCTTGTTCCTTCTGCCTGGAAGAGTCTGCCCTCAGGTAACCACATGAGTCTGTGATCTCTTTCATAACTCTACTCAAATGTCACTTCCTGAGAGAGACCTATTTGATTACCCTAAGCGACCTGCCTACACCACATATACATAACTCTCTTTTCTTAAAGTTGATTTTTCTTTGTGGTACTTACCGTCACCTGATATATATTTATTTTATTGTTTCAGTTACCCCACTAGATTATAAGCTCCACAAGAAAAAGGTCTTTTTAGGTTGCGTTTATTGTTGTACACATAGGAATTCAATAAGAATGAACAAATGCATGATATTTTACCATGTATGTAAAAATAGATTTCTATTTGGGCCTCTCCCAGTTTATTTTTAACATCAGACATATAATTTTGGAACTATGTCAAATGCAATTGTGGCAGACATTGTTAGTTCGCTAATTTAGCACCTGTTTCCAGCCACCTTCTTCCTTGCCTGCCTTTCCTATGGAGGACCCCCAAAATAAAACAAACCCTAGAAACAAACTCTGCCATTCTCCCCTGTAACTAGGACTGTGTGGCATAATTCAGATCAATGGAAAGTAAGCAGATTCTTCCAAGACCTCTAGGAAAAGCTTTTTTTGTGTGTCCACAAGGGACCAATGTGTCTGCTGTAGACACTTCTCCTTCCTGTCTTAAGAACACAGTGCCTAGAACTGTGGAAACCATCTTGGAACCCACACTTTCAGACTTCTTAGTGTTTGTTAAACAGTTATTCTATTTATTACATATGATAAGGTTGCTTAACTCATACAAAATCTGCATGAAGAAGGTAAGGAAGTTCATTGCCTGACACACATACATGATTCTGAAGCAACTTTTATTACATTAATTTATGCCTTTGAATATTAAGGCTGAGGAACAGTCACACTCTAAATATTTTTAACCACCTAATGAATTCGATATTCTTATTTTCAGTGTTATACTACATTGTAAATTAAGGTTGTAAAAAAAAATTAGTTTTTCTTTCCTAGAGCCGTAGTTATCAGTTACATAATTTAAGAAGTACAAAAGTCTCACTGCAACAGGTAATCTTATGAACTGTTTACTGAGCCTCTCCTCCTCTGTGCCCCTCCTTATTTTTCCAACACTGTTTAGCTGGCTGCTTTCTGTCGATGCATTGTCCACAACTAGAGGGCAAACAATTCAGAAAAAAAAAATCAATGAAGTAGATTTTCTGGGTTTTTTGCTTGTTTATTTGTTTTATTGTTTATAGTGATACATTGCTTTTAATTCTTTGAAAAAACCATAGTTTTGAAAGCAAATGTTCTTGAATTGTAAGAACTAGGCTTCTTGACAGAAAAAGAGTTTTGAGAGAATCCAAAGAATAGTCTTAAAGGAGTTAAACATCAACTTTATGCCATAAACAATTGATTGAAAAGGAAACTGATATAGAAGCTTTTCTTATACTTAGCAGATAAAAATCTTCCTTATATTAGGGGAAGGAGACCTGCCCTCCCCACCCGGAGCCAGTATTGGCTCCCCTCCCACTAAGATTCCCTGATTTACGTGAGCTCTGAGACTCCCTAAGTCCTCTGAGGGATCAAGACTGAAAGAAGAGAAAGACATGATATAAGGACAGAATCCTGACTCTTGGCCACAAGACACTGAGCCTTAAACTGGAGATGAATGATTTGCCCTGATCATTGTCCTAGTCTACACAGAGGAAATGAGAGCTAAATAGACAGGTTAGATTCACTTGCTTCGAAAGCATTGTGTTTTTTGTCCATATGAATTCGGTGACCTTGAAATTTATACTTGCTAGACTATAAACATGAAGCTCTACACTTCTATTCTAGAAGTTTTTCTTTCTTAATGCCAAGAGTTTAAGGTATGTCAGTGGATTTTAAGTGTCCTGTAGAATTTTTTATGATAAATTTGCATTTGAACTTTCACTTCGTATAAATTTTTCACATCATTTATATCCGCCTTGTCATTTAGCTATCATAACTGAAGTAATATTCTCTGTTAAATTACTGGAATACTAATATTTCTTTTTCTTCAAGAAAAAAGTTAAAAACTTGACATTTTCGCAGGTAACTCTTGTACTTTTGAGGAAATAAGGTAAAATTTGATCCCCTAGGGTTTAACATTTTTGTTACTAAGATATTACTCAGGGTGCAGTTTTTCAATCAGAAAAAATAGTCTCTGACTAAGGACTCTAATGTGTTTTATTTCTTCCATGAACCTGGCAAATGCAGTTGAGTCCTAGAAGTTATATAGACAGGGTAAAATGAAAATCTGTAAGATCGTAGAGTAAAAGTTGTAGTTAGTACTGGCGGATCTTTCACTTTTCTCTCCTCTCTGTATCTTCAAAGTGCTTTTATTAAGAGAAGCTTTCCTCATAACCCCTGTGTGCACTTATAAAAGGAGAGAAAAACCCCAAGTTACAATAATACAGACATATTTGACTTTTAAACAAATTTGATATATCAGAATCTGAATTTATATTATGGCTGAAATAAGGGCAATTTTTTTTCTTTTGCTTAAGTATTTCCTATAGGTTTCCTTGAAATAGCAAACTTCTGTAACCTAACAAAAATAGACATTTTCTGTCAACCAAGTATAGTTGTCTTCATCTTACCAAGTATAGTTGTCTTTATATGTCCTGAATCCATTCTTTTTCATCTTCCAGCAGTAATGAAACATCATTGTCACTTGCCTCGTCCACCGCGCCAACTCACTTTATCTTCCTGCTACTGTTCTTGCTGTCCTTCCCTGCTATCCACTCCCTGCCCAACATCATAGTAGCCAGATGACTCAGATCATGTTTCTCCCCTGTATCAAAATGTCCTATGGCTTCCCATTGCCATATAATGGCAATGCCATAGAAGAAAATAAGAATTCCTTATCACAGTGTGAGGACTCTAGTGATTTGCCCCTACTCTAGCTTGTGTTCTTGACTCCCCCAAAGCTTGCTCACTTCATTTTGACTACCCTAGCCTTCTCGATGTTTCCTAGTTATGTTCAAACATAGGGGCGCCTGGGTGGCGCAGTCAGTTAAGCGTCCGACTTCAGCCAGGTGACGA
The DNA here is from genome assembly GCF_018350155.1 of Leopardus geoffroyi. Taxonomy (NCBI): domain Eukaryota; kingdom Metazoa; phylum Chordata; class Mammalia; order Carnivora; family Felidae; genus Leopardus; species Leopardus geoffroyi. The sequence continues at coordinate 131,477,676 of NC_059326.1, forward strand.
TCTCGCGGTCCGTGAGTTCGAGCCCCACGTCGGGCTCTGGGCTGATGGCTCGGAGCCTGGAGCCTGTTTCCGATTCTGTGTCTCCCTCTCTCTCTGCCCCTCCCCCGTTCATGCTCTGTCTCTCTCTGTCCCAAAAATAAATAAACGTTGAAAAAAAAAAAAAAAAACATAGCCCCACCTTCAGACTTTTCCTCTGCCCTTTATCATTCTCTACCTGGCTGGCTCTGCTTGTTTTTGTCAACTGCTGCATTCTCAGAGAGGCCTTTTCTAACCCCTCATAGCTCTCAACTCTCGGTTTTCTTTTCTTGATAGTACCTATCTTTACTTGCAAGTATCTTACTTTTTCATTTGTTTACTTGTATATTACCTCTCCTTTCCATTAGAAGATAAGCTTTGTGGCAGAGAATTATTATATTTTTTGCTCCTGTAACCCTAGTGCATAGAACTTTGCCTGACTCATTATAGTGCCCGGCCTAATAAATATTAATTGAATGAGGAAGTTCTGGGTATGTAGCTGAAAAGAGAAAAAATATGTAAAGTACTGATTATAAATCAAACCATTGAAAAAGCAGTAAGCATAAAGTCTATTGGTTATTTAATGGGGTGCCTGGGTGGCTCAGTCGGTTAACCATCCGACTTCAGCTCAGTTCATGATCTCACTGTTTGTAGGTTCAGGCCCTGCATCAGAGCCTGGAGACTGCTTCGGATTCTGTGTCTCCCTTTCTGCCTGCCCCCTCCCACTCATGCTCTGTCTCTCTCTCTCTCAAAAATAAATAAACATTAAAAAAAAATTTAGTGCTATTTACTTTATAAATATCTTTTTCTTTTTTTCACATTGAGTAATACATTAGTGAGCATAGCATGCTTACCTGGGAAACGTCTTGGCCTGCCAGTCTCCATGCTGCCAGGCTCCATGCTGCAGCCAGGGTGATCTTTACAAAACAGAGAAACCTACTCCCTTAGAAACCTTCCATAGATTTATTTCTCTTAGGATGAATATCTAACATGGCTAGAGAAGCACAGCCTGGGAAACATCCATGTGCCTCTCTAGCATCACCCTGTTGCACTCTCCACTAGATCCCTCTTCCTTCCCCTGGGCCTTTTTAACCTCTGCCTGGACCCCTTACCACCTCCTTCCCCATTTTGCCTTTTGAATCCTGCTCATCCTTCATAAGTCAGCTAAAGGATCCCTTCCTTGGAAATCTTTCCGCATCCACCAAATTAGATCAGGTTCCTTTGTAATTTGCCTCGGGGATCATATTTCTTTCAGAGCATTTATCTCAATATTCATCACTATGTATAGTTAAAACTTACTTTTTTGTGATGAGAACTTTCAAGATACATTCTCTCAGCAACTTTCAAACATACAATCAATGTTATTAACTATAGCCAATGCTGTACATTATGTCCCCAGCACTTATTTATTTTGTAACTGGAAGTTTGTGCTGTTTTACTACCTTCACCCATTTTTTTTTAAATTATGTATCACATGGTTAGGAATCTAAGAGGTTAATCAGCTTAGCATAGTGCCAGCCCAGAACCTGGGCTCTGGAATCAGAACAGTTTTGCTAAGTCCTGGTCCTTCCTGTTAATAGCTGTCAAGTAACTCAACAGTCTCTGGGCTTCAGTGCCCTTGTCTATAAATTAGAGATAATAGTACCCACCTCCTCAGGTTATTGTGGGGATTAAATGAGATAATACATTTGAATGTGCTATATGTAAATGTGTTTTGCATATAGTAAGCATTTGATAAATGTCAGGTATTATTATTTAAAGTTAAGTTATTTTTTATAGTAAATTTGCCCTTACCATTAGGGGTGGATCTTCTCTTCTTGGACTTTATCATATTCTTAATACTTACACCAATGTTATTCTAAAAAGTCAAATTAACATTTGGTCATTCTGAGCTTGAAAACAGCCCAAATTTTATCGCTTCACTTTGATAAATGGAAACATTTAAAAATTCTGTTCAGTTAAATGAAATATATAAATAAAGACAGATTATGTATATTTATAGATCTATAAAGAGATATGTTTTATATATATATCGATTTTCTAGAAAATAGATATGTTTTATATATATATCGATTTTCTATAAAAATCAAGATTATGAAGGTAGTCACTTCGAAGCTTAAGGAGAGGTAATACCTTAAGCAGCTAAAACCTTTGGAGAACCAAACCCTTTTGAAGTCCATCTTTAGCTATTTTCTAGGAAGTTGCTATTTAAGAGGCAGGATCAGAATGGCGATAAATAGGGCCTGATGACGAGATGAAGATGGAAATTGTAGAGACGGTGTTTCATCTAATGATTCCTTTTCCTCAGGGACTGACAGACCCCTATTGCTGTCTTGTTTCTGGTAATGTACAGCTCTTCGAACTGGAATTGTTTACTTTATTTCTTCTTTTTTTAAAAAAGCAATAAGGAATTTTATACCTTGGGGACATCAGAAAATCTCTGGCATTTTGCATTGTGCTTTTATAACGTGTCATGTTACAGAAAGCATTTAGGAGAGTTTGAGCTGGAGGAAAATGAATTTATAAATAAACTTATTAAATAAAACTGGGTTTTGGAATGATGCAGTCATGAAGAAAGCCATAAGTAAAAATATAGGACAGTCTCTTGTGATCATCCATCCTTCTTATATAATCTCTTTGTTTGGATATTGAACACTGTAATGGACTTAGCTAACTATAGAATATGGCAAGCTTCAAGCATATTGCATACAACAAAATGCCTAAGAAAATGTAGAGAACATTAGTGAAGAAAATTTAATTCCTATGTTTTCCCCAGACATTAATTCATTTTCTACCCTGGATTCATATAAGGAACCTTTGAAAGTCATTCAGTAAGTATATCTGAACCATCTGAAATGATATCTGATATCTTGATATTTAGGGGAAAAGAACCCACACTATCAGAAGTCAGCTGCTACTGTTCTTTACTACATTTTTCCCATAAATAAATCATGCTTTCCATATTTCTAAAGAAAGATCACAATTGTTTGAACTAAATTAAAAACAGAAAAAAAAACATTTCTCAAAAAAATTAAGCAGCCACTAGATGAGTTATGGATCTTTATTGGAAAAAAAAAATCTTAAACCATTCATCTAAAAAGTAAAACAGGTTGACAAGTCCCAAATTTTTTGATACATTTATTTACTAATATTGAACCCTTTCTGTGTGCAGAATACTCTCTTAGGGCTAGGAAAATAGTTAAGGAAAAGACATAGTGCTTGCCCTCTAGGAACTCACAGTCTAATAGCTGAGATGGATATAAGGCAGTGATGACATTATAACGTTGTCAAGTGCCATAAAAGAAATATAAACAATGTTGGAAAAACACGCAACTCTGCACAGGAAAGATAAAGAGTTAGAAGATAGTTTCATCTAGGGGGGCATCTGGGTGGCTCAGTTACTTAAGTGTCTGACTCTTGATCTTAGGGTCATGAGTTCAAGTCCCGAGTTGGGCTCCATGCTGGGCATGGAACCTTCCTAAAAAAAAAAAAAAAAAAAAAAAAGATATTTTCACCTGGGAATCCTTGCATGAAGTTTTGTAGGACAGTCATTTAGGAGTTGAGTAGGAGGTGAAGCAGAGAAGAGCGAAAGGAGAGCACATGGCCTATTCAGAAACTAAGACAAGAAAACGGCAATGTTGGAAGAAGGGTGTAAATGGGAACATTTCTGAATAGGGCCAACATGGAAAAGTGTGTAGAGGCCAGCATAAAAAGACAGTTTTATGCCTTGGTAGGAACTTGAAAACAAGATTAAAAATGACCTCATAAGGTTATGTTTTAGACATTAGTATAACAGAAGTGTAGAGAGTGATTGGGAGACTAAAGGTAGATAAGATTTAGAAAGGGTAATAATCAGAGGAAATAGTTAGGAGGTTATTACAGAAATCCTGGTAAGGGAGTTTAAATGACATTGGATATCAACAAATTTTAGAGAGACTGAGTGCCAATAGGACTTGAGAACTAACTTGAGAACTTGGTGAAAGAGGAAGAATAAAGGTTTGGTGGTGGATGAATTGAAGATGCAATTTCCTTGAACCATAAATGAAGGTTAAGGGGCAAGTTTAGAAAGGGGAGTGAGGTAGAATAGGTAGACACGTGGAGACTGACATGTGTGTGGCATATATATAGGCGGATGAATTCAGTAGTTGATTTTATATATATATGGTGATACATGTTTGAGTTTAAAAAATATCTTTGGGCTGAGATAGTTTCAAAAACATCATTTTAGGTAATTGATTATATCTGGGAGACTAGTTTCACTAAAAGTGGGTAAAATATCAGGGAAAAGCATACGTGCAACTAGAAAAACATCTTCATTAAGGGATGTGGTGCTTGTCAGAATGGGCTTTTTGAATGTGAAAGAACAGAGGTAGGTATTCGTAAGTGAGGGAGCAAAGAGGACAGCAGTGAGTAGAAGAAGCTTCTGTAGCCACATGTGAGTGTTATTAGCAGGAGTTTTGTTTGCTTGTTTGTTTTTCTCAGAAGTAGAAGAGCAATAATCTAAAAGAGGAATTCTTCTTCCTGGGAGGAATGTGCTATAGGAAGAGCAGGCTATCATGAGAAAGCTGTAGAAGTGATGTGCTGGGGAAGAAGAGTTCAGGCAAGGAAGGAGGTATCTGTAAATTTGTGAAGAGGCTGAGAAGGCCTTAGTCCCTGTGTGATGGGGAGGACATATTAGGAGCATTCTATGGGAGAACCACAGTAAAGGAATGTACTGGAGACAGAGCACACAGGATGAGGGTGTTTGCAAGAGATCGATATCTAGAGGAGCAGAATACTTTTCTTGAAGCCTACTTTGATTTAGAGAGATTTTCTTGGTCCTAAGAAAACTTAAATTAGTCCACTCAGGTATCCATCTTGTGATGTTTAACATCGCAGATACTCACCTTGGCTCATGCACTCACCAAAGCTTCTTAGAGATCTAGTCCTATTGTTTGACTTTTGAACATAGCTATAATTTGTTTCTTTAAAGTTAAATGTCTGCGGCTCCTGGGTAGGTCAGTCGTTTGAGCGTCCAACTTCTGCTCAGGTCATGATCTCATGGTTTGTAAGTTTAAGCCTCGCATCAGGCTCGCTGCTGTCAGCAAGGAGCCCACTTCAGATCCTCTGTCCCCCTCTCTCTCTGCCCCTCACCCTATCATTCCCTGTCTCTCCCTCTCTCTTCTTCTCTTTCAAAAAATAATTAAAAAGATTAAATAAATTTTTAATTAAATTTCTATTTTGCTTCATTTATGATTATAAGGGTTCTCTGTGCTCATTGTAAAAATTCAGGCACTGGGAAAAGAATAAAAATCTCTTATAATCCTATCTCTACAACCAAAAAACAATTACTCGTAACATTTTAAGATTATCCTTACCTCTTATAGAGTTTACACATGTACAGTTTAATAAACAAAATAAATAAATATATGAATATAGTATTGTGTCTATATGCACATATTATGAAATATGTATATTTACACATGTAGACTTTATGTATATAGACATTTTGCCAAAAAGACTAACTCTGCATAGAGTCTTTTAAACTGCTTTTTCCCTCACTTAACTTCATGACAGTTTTCTGGGTCTGAGACCTACAATCTCATTTTTAGTGGCTACAAAATATTCCATTGAACAGTCATGCCATAATTTCTTTAGTCATTCCCCTGTCCATGAAGTTTTATTGCTTTCTGGTGTTTTATTGTAACTGATTTCAGAGGTGGTTTTTTGGGGGGGGAGTGGTATAGTTGACATACAATATTACATTAATTTTATGTATACAACATAGTGATTCAACTTGTCTGTATTATGCTGTGCTCACCACAAGTGTAACTACCACCTGTCACCACACAACACTATTATTATGATTGACTATAGTCCCTATGCTGTCCCTTTTATTCCTATGACTTATTTTTTCTGTAACTGGAAGCCTGTATCTCCCATACCCCTTCACCACTTTGGGCCATTTCCCCCCTCCCCCCGCCCCAACACCCTTTTCTCTGGCAACCGTCAGCTTATTCTCTGATCCTGCTTTTTGTTTGCTCATTTGTTTTATTAGATTCTATATATGGGTGAAATCATATGGTATTTATCGTTCTCAGTATGACTTAATTGATTTTGAAGAGTTATTTATGAAAGAATACTCTTTCTTTTGAAGTGAATTACTTTGTATTTAAGTAAGAAAAAAATTAATTTCTGCAGTGTTTGGTAAGAGCCTTGGGTTCTACTAACGTTATCTGAGTAGGTCATAACACTTCTCTGGCTTCACTTATCTCATTTGTAAAATTATCTATTAATTTAATTATCTATTAATTTAATTCTTCAGTGTCTTCCTTTGGAATCATATCATTTTAAGATTGAGCCCTGGTTCCACAAGCGAGTAGCTGTAGGACTAAGTCACGTTTGTTTATCATCTCATCTCTGAGTCTTAGTTTCCTCATACATTAAAAAAAAAAAAATATATATATATATATATATATATATATATATATACATACATATATATATATATATACATACATATATATATATACATACATATATATATATATATCATTGTTTCATAATGGTTTTATTTAGGTACATTCAGAAATAGCAGATTTAACAGTTTTGGCTTTCTAGTGGTTCTGTTGTAAGCCCAGAAATCATTTCATCACTTAGCATACCATGCTTCTGCCCACAAGAGCAACTTTGGATAGAAGGGACTTTGTTTTTTAATTGTGTTCTTATACATACTTCTAATACCAATATTCTTTATTCATTGGTTCTCAAAATATAGTACTTACATGAGATTATAGGGTTTTTCCCTTTTTTCTGAAAAACAAAACAAAACAAAACAAAACACCTTTCTACACACAGTAACCTCATTGAGTGTCCTTCCCTGCCCCCCTCTCCTGTTTGGTTTCTTTCTTAAAGTGCCATTATCTGATTATATATTCTAAACTTATGCTTTAAATAGCAATTTCTTTTGGGTTTCTTGTTAATGAATACCACATGGAAATAACCAAAGATTATCTAAATGTGAATAAGTAAAGGCTATTTATTCTAAACTTGCTACAGTCCAGGGGTTGGCCATCATTACTTGTATGTGGCAGACTCAAAGGCAGACAGGTGAATGGGAAATCTTTATAGTGGAAAAAATTGAAGACTTCAGCTGTATCCTGATTGGAATTTGTTGGCATGGAGAAGCTGTAGGTGGGCTGACTAAAAGCAGTGTATCTCAAATCTATTGGTTAGAAGTGAATATTTGGCTTTCTTCAGTTTGTCCTAAATTAGAAGTGGAGGCAAAAATTAGGGAAGCTGTTATTAATCAAGCTCTGGCCATTTGGGGCCAATTGTTTCAAGGGTTCTTGCTTGGCTTTCTGGACTGGTTCATATAGATAATTGTCTGATTTCAAGGACTGATACTGTAGATGGTGGGTTGCTACTTCATACTGTAAGTAGTACTTTTAGATATATTTTGATATCACTTAATATATTGAAAATATAAATTAGCAAGATATGTATTCCATTATTATCAATGTTAAATATTAAAATAAATTCTTCATATTTTTCAGAGAGATTGGTAGCTGGGTACATATAGTGAACAACAAAAAGTAAAGGACATTGTGATTTAAGCACATAATGATTCACATTCGTATTCTTGCCAAGTTTAAGGCATTATCCATAAATATGAATATTGCAATATCATGAAGTAAAAATAACAGCACATGCAGCCTTTTCTGACTTCTGGGCAGTCATCTAAACACCATATGAATATTAGCTAATTTAACCTCGAAACCTTCCTATAGGGAAGGTCCTTTTATGTTTCTTCTTTTGCAGGTACAAAACATAGGCATAAAGAAGTTAAGTCATTGTTCAGAGTTACTCATTTGGTAGTGGTGGAACCAAAACTTGAACTCTGGAAGCTTGGCTCTTTTTTGCTTGATGTATTTATACTGCTTGACAATACGTTTACACTACTTAATTGATGCAATTTGAGAGTCTTACTGCAAAACCATATTGTTATTGACCTCACAGCCAGTTTTATTGGTATTCTCAAGAACATCTTTTGAATTGTCATTTTATTATTATTCTTAAAAATGTACTGCACTTAGGTTACATTAGCAGCTATTAGATCCCCCTGCAATTTTCCTTTACTTGCAGTAGTGTCACCAAGGTGACACAAACTATTTGAATCTAATAAATAGAAAGATAAAGGGAAAACTGATACATTTATTTCAAAGCTAAATATAAGGTTGTTGAATAATGTATTCTTTAAGATTACCTTTTCCCCTTTGTTTTATACATAAATAAGTAAAATCAGTCTGGGGGGAATGAAAACAGGACCATCATTTCCTGAGTGCCACCTGTGTGCTGGGCGCTGTGCTGTATGCCCAAATAAACCAACTTACTTATATATTGCTGTTTTCAGGTTTCAAAATTGAATGGCCGAACTAGCACCCCCACTCTGAGGTAGTAGTAGAAATTGATGACCCATTCCTATTACCATGCCAGAAAGCCCAAACAAGCAATGAATGTGAATTTTAATTTTTTTAATGTTTATTTTTTTATTTTTTGAGAGAGAGACACACACATTGCAAGCGGAGCAGAGAGAGAGGGAGGTACAGAATCTGAAGTAGGCTCCAGGCTCTGCACTGTCAGCACAGACCCCGATATGGGGTTCACACCCAGGAACCGTGAGATTATGTCCTGAGCTGAAGTCAGATGCTTAAACGACTGAGCCATGCAGGCACCCCCAGTGAATGTGAATTTTAAATACATAGTTTACCAGTAACAAAGTCTCAGTTAATTGCGTCATATTTCTTAAATAGGGAAATGCTTAAATAGCATTGATTTTTAGAACTCTTTTCGGAGGCCTTTTCATGAGTAGCAAAGGATTTTTGTTTATTTCTTACTTGTCATATAGAAAGTTCATTTTAGCCTTGAGTGATTTATTTTTAGCATCAAAGCCCTTAAAAATGGTCCTGTAACATTTTTGTGAACAGCAGTTATTTTTTTAACCTCTAACCTTTTTTAGGTTCTCCAAAGGAGTATTTGTGATCCACTTACAATGATGTCTCTGCCCAACCAAAACTCCCACTGCAAAATAAGTGCTTCTGTATCAGCTGCTGCTTCAAATATCCTATGCTATGGGAGTCCTAACAAGATGTAGAACTGGGAAATAGATATGAAGGCAATGACAATGGCATTGTATAAGAGCACTATAGTTAAGTCCTGGCTTTGAAACTTCGTCTCTCTGTGACTTTGGATAAGTTACCTGCTTGAGAATCAATTTTCTGGGAGGAAGCATGAGAGGTATTTCAGGGTGTTAGTAATGTTCTTTTTCTTCACCTCGACAGTGGTTTATACGGGTGTTTTCAGTTTGTTAGAATTCATGGTGCTTTTATGAATTTTCTCTATGCGAGTTAAGTTAAAGTAAAATTTTAATACTGTGCTGTTAAATACGTTTCTGGGCCGTGAGTGGGGGATGGAGGAGCCCTGACTTGTAGCATTTGTCAATTTCCATGGTATAAATACTCTTACCATGGCTGATTTCAAGCAACCTATGTGAAATCAGTGAATGAAGAATTGGAAAGAGATATGAACATTTGGCCCTTTGAGCTGATTCTAGTACATGATGTATTTGGACTAGGTAAAGAACCTTTTAACCACTGACCTTTCCTAATTTATCCTGTATATTTTTATTTTTGTCATATTTTTAACAGCTTTGAAGTGAAAAATCAGTTGATAGAGTAGCTTCATGAAGACCTGTTAACTTTTTTTTGATGTAAAACATTTCTTCTCAGTTGCTCAAAATTGGATTTTTTTTTTATAGAATATGACAAACCATCATCGATTTATGCACAACATTTAGTTGCTTTATTTTACTTCTTTGGGGTTTTTCTAGGTATTAATGATTTGATGAATTTTCATGAACCCACTGCCCAACCCACAACTAGAATGTCCTCTGTTACATGTAAAACATAGGTTTGTTTTAGTTTTATCACACACACGTGCACGCACGTGTATACACACAGATGTGCAATCAGTATCTTATTTAGTTTTATTTATTTTTGAGTTTTATATAAAGATCTTAATGTTCTGAAATTAATGTTTTGATTTAACCTTGCATTACTAAGATTCACCTTTATTTTTTTCTAATATAGTTTATTCATTTTTATGGTATAAATCTACATACCTTTTACTCAGAGTTTGCCATACATAGTTAACATCATTATTAGTATAGTAGTTTAATTTCCCAGCAGAGCAAGCACATCATGCTTTGTTTATTTTACATGCCTCTTTTCACAAATTGATGAGTTGTGAAATGTCTTCTCTTTTCTATTCTCACTTCTTCTTTCCAATATCTGTATTCTTTGGTAAGTGAATGTGTTTTCCCCAAAATGGGTCACACATCACTAGAGCAACTTAATGTGTTAGTGCCACACGGAAGAAAAATGTTCTGAAGATTCTATCATGGTTCCAAAAAAAGTTCTATTAATAGCTATACTTAGAGTTCAGATTTCAGCCTCAAGTTGGTTAAGAATTATTATAACTAGAATAGTTATAACAGACTAGCTCCTCCTCCTTTATAAAGTTATGATTATGATTATAATGTGTATGTATGATATGTAACTGAATGAATACTTTGTTGCTGAGGGAACGTGCCCAGAATATTAGAGGTGACCAGCAGCCAGAAAAACCACAGTCCTCACTAAAGAGGGTGTTGCTCTCTCAGAGCAATTATCTGTTGTCAAAATTTCACCACCTGATTTCTCTGAATTGTAGAGAAAGATCTAAAAGATCTTTCTAAAAGGTCTTTCTTTCTAAAAGATCTTTAGATCTTTCTAAAAGATCTAAAGATCTAAACATTTACAAGTTGAAATGTTATAACCAAATCTCTAAGACAACACTAACAATCAAAACTTAAGAGTAAAAGAAAAAAGTTATTAATTCAAAATCACGGAGTGGAGGAATAGATGTACATACGGAGAAAGACAGAGCAGATAAATATTTACCGATACAAAAATAGGACCACAGTTCCTGATCACAATTCCAGATTCAAAAAACTCTGGAAACCAAAGTTTTTTATTTTGTTTTCATAATTCATTTGGTCACAAAACCTGTCCTGATTAGAATGCATTTGACAGTAGAACCTGGCTTGAAGTAGTGGAGAACCATTTATTGCTTTTATTTGTTCCACTTGGTGTAAATTTTCATCTGTTTTGCTGGAGAAATATTAGTATTTTGATTCCAAGATGACCTGGACCGTGCTGGCACATTACATGCGGTTTCTCCACCTTTTTAGAAGTCTGAGTTCTTAATCATTTCTTTCCCAAAGGATTCTATTAATGGATTGTGAGCTGTGGTAAAATGAATTGCTTTACTTTATATTTAGACCATGGGTAAGATCTTAACCTTTCTTGTGCCATGGACCTGTTTGGTAAACTGGTAAGGCCTGTAGACACTTTCTGTAAAAGAATGTTCCAGATTCAGGGGCGCCTGGGTGGCGCAGTCGGTTAAGCGTCCGACTTCAGCCAGGTCACGATCTCGCGGTCCGTGAGTTCGAGCCCCGCGTCGGGCCCTGGGCTGATGGCTCAGAGCCTGGAGCCTGTTTCCGATTCTGTGTCTCCCTCTCTCTCTGCCCCTCCCCTGTTCATGCTCTGTCTCTCTCTGTCCCAAAAATAAATAAACGTTGAAAAAAAAAAAATAATAATTAAGAATGTTCCAGATTCATAAAGCACATGGACAACAAAGTAGATATATTGAAAAAGTTATCAAAATGATACAAATTTGTGATATAGTAATATATATGCTTCTTTATTAAGGCATTAAATAACAGAATCTAACAGTGTGCCTAAATGTTAATGTAAAGTCATCACAGTAATAAGTATAAGTGATATTTGGGGATATTTGTAATAACTGTAATGTCATGTCAAAATATCTTTGATTTCTCTTGGTGACAATGACACAGGTACTACTAATACTGCTGATATTTGTCTTCTACGTTCATTGAAGGAAATGACAAATTTAAAATACAGGTTAGAGAAAATAGGTATTTAATTCATGCCCCATCCTACTTCATGTTGTCAACCCCCATCATTCTATCCATGGATCACAGTTTGAGAAACCTTGATTACAACTACTATTCACCATTAATTTTACTGTCTTCCTTATTTGTTTTCCATGTCAATTCATTTAGGTTCACGAGATGATGAAGCTGGAATTTACATCGTGCCTTTACCTTCAGCTGGCATTATTTATTTTTTTACTGTCTATAATTTGTTTATTTTTTATAATTTACATCCAAGTTAGCGCATGGTGCAACAATGATTTCAGGAGTAGATTCCTTAAGCCCCTTACCCATTTAACCCATCCTCCCTCCCACAACCCCTCCAGCAACCCTGTTTGTTCACTATATTTAAGAGTCTCTTATGTTTTGCCCCCCACCCCCCATCGTGTTTGTATTATTTTTGCTTCTTCTCCCTTAGGTTCATCTGTTTTGTATCTTAAATTTCTCATATGAGTGAAGTCATATGATATTTGTCTCTCTCTGGCTGACTAATTTCAGTTAGCATAATACCCTCTAGTTCCATCCATGTAGTTGCAAATGGCAAGATTTCATTCTTTTTGATTGCTGAGTAATACTCCATTGTATATATATATCACTTCTTCTTTATCTATGAATGCATCGATGGACATTTGGGCTCTTTCCATACTTTGGCTATTGTTGATATTGCTGCTATAAACATAGGGGTGCATGTGTCCCTTCGAAACAGCATACCTGTATCCCTGGGATGAATTCCTAGTAGTGTCATTGGTGGGTCATAGGATAGCTCTATTTTTAATTTTTTGAGGAACCTCCATACTGTTTTCCAGAGTGGCTACACCAGTTTGCATTCCCACCAGCTGTGCCAAAGAGATCCTCTCTCTCCTCATCCTCAGCTGGCATTATTTTTTAAAGTTCATACTTTATTTTGAGGAGTTTTTTTTTTTACACAAAAGACAAAACATCTGAGTGTTTGTTATTTAGAGGTTTAATTCTAACTATAGTACTAGTTCTTAGAGTTTTTCCTCCTCCAGGCATGTTGTAAATTAGGAAGCAATGCAATATTTGTATTAAAGACTGTCCTTTTTTTCTTAGTGTACAGGACATTGCGCTGTTTTTCCTTTTCTGTTATAAACTTCCAAATGTCTTAGATAGAGAGAATCTTCATGGGTGGGAAAAAAAACAATCTGTATATCCTGTGCTGACATTTCAACTTTGACATTTCTAGTACTACCATCTAAGTGACTTTTTAGCCTTTAAAATGAAAGAGCATCTTATACATGACGGAGAAGAGCATACCAAAGTAAGATTTTGTAATTTTCAACCTCAGAGAAGCATCTGATTAATTCCAAAAGAACTAATGTATTCTGATTTACTGGCTAAGAAAAATTTATCATCTGCTGTTGCCCATTTGTCTATAACGCTACAGCCAAAAACTTGGTCCAGCCTGTTGTCATCTTATATTTGGACTGCAGCAACAGCCTTGGGGAAAGTGCCCTGCCTTTAGTCCCTCTTAGCTTCTGTCACTTACATGCAGAGCTGCTCCCTCTTCCTTAAGCACTCCTCTCTGTCACAAAAACCATTCCTCCAAACCTGTTCTGATTCACAGCACAGCCTCAAAATCCTCTATCAGGAAACCGCCAACCCACAGCCATCTCGTGTTGCTTCCTCTAATATCTTTACCTGTTGCTGCATGCCTGCATCCAGATTACTCATTCCCAGGCCCATAGTCTGCTCATGGCCATTCTTTATGTCTCATGTGCCCTTTCTCACCTTTCTTCAGTAGGTGATACCTTTCAGATCCTTTGAGGGATGATTTCAAACAACCCATCCAGTGAAACACTGTTAAATTAACTCCATCCTACTCTAGTCATTTTCTGGACATGCTTTATTTACTCTTCTCATGCTGTCTTTATTTGTGTATTACTACTTCTTATTGAAAATATCATACCCCTCTGTCACAATTTTTAAGAGGAAATGTATGGTGGTTTTATTTTTCCCAACATTTTCCCTGTGATAGTCTGTCATAGCTGGCAGCAGCCCACACTTAACAAATCGGAGTTACCTTTTCTGTGTTTTTTGTGCCTCAGAGCACGCTACAGTCTGTCTTTAGTATTCTTATGTGCCCAGGTAAGGGCCTGAAAATTTTTGTGTGTTCCTTTCTAAGTAAAATTGAAAATGATTTTGAAAAATTCTTACTGAAGGCCCTGATGTGTTTGTCTGAGATAAATTGCTCTTCTAATAAGCTACTGTCCAGCTAAGCCATGGGGTATCAGAGTACATCACATGTGCCTTTGGGAATTGGGATTAGTGTCACAGTTGTTCACCTCTGACTTATTTTCTAACTTCTAAATCTATTTTTGAAATTAAGCTGATTTTCCAATGGAGCATGAATGGTTTTTGTCATATATGTGAAGTAATGACCTACTTTTAAAACTTGACTTTGGAACTTAGAGGCACCTATCACTCTTCACTTCTTACATGCATTCACATGGGCCATAAGCCCTGCCCGCCACAGTGACGTGCTGACGTGAGTTTCTTCCTCTCTCCTCTCCCGTTTAGAATACAGGCACAAAAACAAAAGACTTCTCTAGTGTTGTTTTTTGTGTTTTGTTTTAAGGAAGCAATGTATTTCACAGAGTTTTAAAAAGATGTCTGAAATAAATGGGTAAACTACTACATTTGTCTTACCTGAATTTATCACATTTTAGAGGGGAGTGTTAGTATTGGTAACCAGCCCTGCCCAACTGAGGAGAAAATAAACCAGTGTTACAGCACCAAATCAGCATATGCTTCTCTCTTCAACTCGACAGTAAATAGCTGGGCAAGGAAAAGGGAACTTGACCAAGTAAATGCACTCTTCATTTCCGTGTACACCCATCTAACTAGTAAGCAAATTATAGCAAAATCTTCTTTTCTTTCTTGCCTAAGAATTCGAGGTCAGATTCTGACTTATATTTGCTGAGTGTGCCAATGGCTGTAAAGGGGTCATTTATTTAATGTGCTCATGTATTAGGGTCTTTATTGGGTACTTTATGTGTAAGAGCTCACTTAATGTTTACAACAAATCTGTGAGGTAAGTGTCATTATTTTCACTGTGCAAATGAATAAACTGAGCCTCGGAGAACTTAAGTAATTGATCTGTGATCACAAAATACATCAAGTGGCAAAATTGGGAATTAAACTTATGCTTTTCTGAAGCATAGCTTTTTCAATTTAAAAAATGCTATATATTAGCTGTAATCAGTTTCCTTTTCAGCTCTTTGTCTTTTTTGCTTCCCCAAATTCAATTTTGAGCTACTGGGGAAAGGATATAATTTAGAAGTCTTGTTCGTGCAAAAAGATCATGTGAAGGTAAATTCAGATGATTTTGATTAATATAAGGAAGAGCTTAAGATGTGACCACAAAATAACTGATGTATTTTTTGGTTGATCTTGTCCCATTGAGATCGCAACTAATAGTCTTGTGGATACTTTCAATTGACTTCTTTAAATTTAATTTCTGATCTTTGATCCCTACTGGAGTTGAAAGAGACAGAGCCAAATTAGGCAATAAAATGCTTAATTTGAAGAACTATGATATTTCATGTGCTTGGCTTTCTACACTTATGTAATAATCTGAAATAAAAGGCAAATAATTTTAAGAAGCGGGGGGGAGTGTTGCCTGGGTGACTCAGTTGAACACCCAACTCTTGATTTTGACTCAGGCCATGATCTCAAGATCATGGGATTGAGTCCTATGTTGGGCTCTGTCCTGAGCATGGAGCCTGCTTAGGATATTTTCTCTCTCTCTCTCTCTCTCTCTCTCTCTCTCTCTCAGCCCCTCCCGCCCTCCCCCCCTCCCTCTCTCTCTCTCTCCCTCCCTCCCTCCTCCTTCCCTCTCTGTCCTTTTCCCCCACTAACATGCTCTCTCTCTCTTTAAAAAAAAAAAGAGGGCCGCCTGGGTGGCTCAGTCAGTTAAGCATCCGACTTCGACTCAGGTCATGATCTCTCAGTCCATGAGTTCAAGCCTCGCATCGGGCTCTGTGCTGACAGCTCGGAGCGTGGAGCCTGCTTCAGATTCTGTGTTTCCCTCTCTCTCTAGCCCTTCCCCTCTCACGCTCTGTCTCTGTCTCTCTCTCTCTCTCTCTCAAAAATAAATAAACATTAAAAAATATTTAAAAATTTAAAAAAAGAGTAAATAGTTGGATTAGTGAAAGGAGAAATTAAACTATTACTGGGTATGAACTAGATTATTGTGTGGTATCTTTCATAAAAAAAAATCACAAAGTATAAGGTGTATGAATACATGCTATTGGTGTTTTCTGCCATTTTAACTATGTATAACCCTGCTTTTAATATTGAACATCTGATATAAAGAATGTGTATGCTGCTTTTGAATATTAATTGCAATTGATACACATGGCTTTCATTTTAGTTATATTTATAGTTTCTTTTTGTAACCAAGTATAAAAAGTAATTACTTCACTGGTAACTACTGCTATTCATTCATTAAATCAACATTTAAGTTTACTATGTGCAAGGCCTTGTGCTAGGTAATATAACATAATGATAAGACAGACAGGGTCCTTGACTTTGTGGAAGTTATAATTTAGTGGAGGAGATACATAAATTGATGTAAAACTACATTGTAATAAATTCTAAGAAGAAGAGATTCAGAGTGCTGTGAGAACTGTAATTGCTGAGTTAAGAATTTATATTTCTGTGACTGAATGTTTAAGCATTGTGTGAAACATTTTTCTTTGCTTTTCAAAAGCTACCCAATGGGAATACATCACAAAGAACTTTAGGAATATTAAAAGAGACCTTATGTATCCCACAGACAAAATACAATGGAGATTTGGTAATATTTCTTCAGAAATTAATGACAATGTAATGTAAGATTTGATTTCACTTTCCATTGATGGCAGCATTTAAAATGCACTGTGCCCTAAAATAGGGTTTCTCAGCCTTCTCGCTTGACATTTTGGGCTGGATGATTTTGTTAAGGTGGCAGCCTGTACATTCTTGGATATTTAACAGCGTTCCTACACTCTCCACACCAGATTCACAGGCACTAGTAGCACTCACATGTCCCCAGTCATCCAGTTATGACAATAAAAACTATTTGCAGACATTGCCCAGTGTCCCAAAAAATCATGCCAGTTAATAACTACTGCCCTGGAGTGTTTTGCATCCATTATGAAGGTTAGAAAAGAATCCAAGTTTGCAAAATGTCCACCATGGGAAAATATGTATATCATGATCTTATTTTTGTGAAAAACCATACATACCCACGCCAAAGCCAAAATTCAAATAATAAAATATTACCCATATTTATCCTGGTTATCAAGAAAAAAGTATTATTTGAGGTTGTATTTCCTTTGTGTTTTTCTTTCATTTATTAACCTTATTTTTGTGTTCATTTGTTTTTGTTTTTGTTGTTTTGAGGGAGAGAGAGAATACACACAAGGTGGAGAGAGAGAATCTTTGACAGGCTCCACACTGGGTCCACCAAAGTGGGACTCGATCTCACAAGTGTGAGATCATGACCTGAGCCGAAATCAAGAGTCAGACACTTAACCAACTGAGCCACCCAGGCACCCCTCATTTATCGCCCTTTTAATTAGAACAATAATTTACTTTATATAATATTCAGCCTTTAAACGGATGATATGATGTCTTAGTCTGCTTGCACTGCTACAACAAAAATACCGTAGACAGATGGATGAGACAAGCATTTATTTCTCACAGTTCTGGAGGCTGGGAGGTCCAAGACCAAGGCACAAGCAGATGCTGTGTCTGTTGAGAGCCCACTTCCTGTTGATAGAAGGCCATCTTCTCATTGTGTTCTCATGTGTGGGAAAGGGCAAGGGAGCTCTCTGGGTTCTTTTTATAGAGACAGTAATCCCATTCATGAGGGCTCCACCCTCATGGGTTAAACACCTCCCACTGGTCTCCCCTCCAAATACCATCACGTTGATTAGGATTAGGATTCAACATATGAATTTGAGGAGTACACAAACATTCTATAGTATATAGTAGTTTCCATAGATAGGCCAACATTTGAAAATTTAACTTAGAATATTATACACAGCATCATGCTTGAAGAGCTGAAGTAAATATTATATGTGACCTGGATTTTTATTGATGTCCGTGCAACTGGAATAACACAAGTGACTGATAATTTCTTCTTTTGTGTAACCGTCGGGATAAGGAACATAATATCCTGTAAACTTGAAGCACTGTTTTGGAGAACTGGATTGTTCTACTTTCTGCCTCTTATAGTTACTTATCAGAAAAACTTGCTTATTCCCAGAGGGGAGGTTAAAAGTAGGACACCACACAGTGGACACAACAGAGTAAATAAAATGTGACTTTCCTTAGTCACATGTTGCTGACTAGCCTAGAGGCATGCCCTAAGATGTCTTAAGATTATTTCTATTCTTTATAGACCTTTAAGTTTTATTTTGAAAAGCAAACAGTTTATTAAATGGGAGTCTAGAACAGCAGTTCTAAGGTGTATGTGTGTGTGTATGTGTGTGTGTGTGTGTGTATGTGTGTGTGTGTGTGTGTGCGCGCGCACGCACGCGTGTGTGTTCCCCCTTACTGGGACACAAATGAAGGAGAATTTCACACGTATTCTAAAGAACATTTCCAGGTTTATACATAGCTCTCAACTCCCCACCTATAATCATTCCTCTTCTTCCCCAGTCAAGAAAGAAAACCAGAATGCACATAGATTTAGAGTGCAGGGATAATGAAATGCAATAGATGAGAAATAAGGAATTTAAAAACTAAACTATTTAAAAACACTGATAATTTATTACAGATGTAATATTCAACAGATATTGATTGATTGGTTAGTACATAACAGGCAATATATCAGGCACAGAGGTGAAAGTCTAGTGGCAGTGGCACACCTTAATCAAACTCTCATACACAAATATGTGTGATATGAGAGTATGTAATTGGGGAACCTGTTTTAGATTAAGGAGCCAGAAAAAGCTTTCCTGAAAAAAAAGTATCTTTTTAGCCAAGATCTAATAAGTGAATAGGAATTAACTAGGTAAAAAGATAAGAGGGCACAACATTCCAAATAAACAAACCAACTTGTGCCAAGATTTGTTTCTCAAAGGAGGAGGTCCATTTAAGGAAGTAAAAGGACAGACTAGATAGAGCTCAGAGAGCAATAACTTGAATGGTGAGGGTTGAAGTTGGTGAGGTGGGATGGAGTAGGAGGGACCATGGTATAGATGTTGGTTCTTTAGCCTGAAAGTAAAAGGAAAGCATTGGAAGTTTTCAAACCATAGTGTTGTGTGATAAGAATGGCAATCTGAAAAATCATTTTGGCAAAGTATGCAAAACTTGTTAAGATGCAAAAAAAAAAAAAAAAAAAAAAAAAAAAGGATGTAAGGACCAGTTAGTAGTTTATTGAAGTAGTCCAGCTGAAGAGTTGTAAAGAATTCTATCTTTATCTTTCTGAAATAGAAATGGATTCAAGAGAAATTCAAGGACTA
This sequence comes from Leopardus geoffroyi, assembly GCF_018350155.1. Taxonomy (NCBI): domain Eukaryota; kingdom Metazoa; phylum Chordata; class Mammalia; order Carnivora; family Felidae; genus Leopardus; species Leopardus geoffroyi. The sequence goes on from NC_059326.1 coordinate 131,497,200, forward strand.
GAATCAATAGGATTTACTGATAAATCAGGAAGAAATATCAAGGAAAACAGCTACAGTACTAATGAAGCTGGATGGATTCAGCAGGTTAAAGAAAATTAGAATTGGCTTGATTACAGAGAAAAGTGTGTGAATTTGAGGCATATTGAATTGAGGTGCTTTAAGACATCACAACAAAAATACCGGATGGACACTAGGTATATAGATTAGAACTCAAAAGAGAGGCTAGGATAGAGCTATGAATCTGAAAATCATCTATATACAGATATTAGCAGAGACTTTAGGTCCATTGCCTAGGGAAATTATATAGATTGAAAAGAAAAACAGAAGGCAGTTTAGGACTAAACATTCAGGAACTCCCAACTTTGTGGGAGTAAAGAGGAAGATGCTCTTGAAGAACAAACAGATAAGAAAAAGAATGTTGTATTATATTTTTTATTTTTTTGTTTTTATTTTACTTCATTCCAGTTAACATACAGTGTTCTATTAGTTTCAGGTGTAAGAATGTTGTTTTGTAAAAATCAAGAGAAGTGGTAGATATTTCAAGGCATTTAAAAATGTTTAAGAACAGGGGTGCCTGGGTGGCTTAGTTGGTTAAGCCTCCAACTCGTGATTTCAGCTCAGGTCATGATCTCATGTCTCTTTGTGGGATCAAACCCTGCATCAGGCTCTGCACTGTCATCACAGAGCCTGCCTGGAATTCTTTCTCTCCCTCTCTCTGCCACTCTCCTGCTCTTGCGTGCATGCTCTCTCTCTGTCTCTGAAAATAAATGAACAAACTCTGTTTTAAAAAACGCTTAAGAAGAGAATAATCAATACCGTCAAATGTAGCTGAGAGATCAAGAAAGATGAAAAGTGAAAAATACTTATTGGATCTAGTAACAGTAACCCAACAGAAATGGGTTGAAGAGTATTGCAGAAAATTTAGAAAACAAACAGGCAGCTTTTTAAGGTTGTGCTGTGACCAGAAGAAGAGGGGGAGGGTGGTAGCTAGAAAAAAATGGAGGACTAAGGGAAATCTGTAGTGTGTGTGTGTGTCAGTGTATGTGTGTGTTTAATGTGAGAAGCCGTTAGAGAAAGAGAAATGGTAGATCCAGGAAGAGTTGAAAGGAATGGTGAAGGTTTTAGAAGAGTCACATGAGAGAGCCTATCTGTGACTTAGTCTAAGTTAGCTAGGAAAAAATAATACATATATTAGACTGTTCCCACAGATTTGAGAGTGGCATTGGACACTGCCAAACTGAAGAGTATAATGCAATTTAATTACTTGAAAAATGTATGGAGGATTATTTAAAAGAAATTTCTAGAAGAGCCTTGATTCTAGTATTGAATTAGGTTATTTTCTAAAATTCCTTATAGCCCTCTCTTCTGCTTGGAGGAGTTCAAGGAAGTCTCTGTCTTCTCCAAAATAAGCTGAGAGTCTTAAATATTAATTGTTCTCTAGGCTTCTTTTAGCAATGTTTTATCACTTTACTAATTTTATCTTTTTTTAAATGTTTATTTATTTTGAGAGTGAGAGAGAGAGAGCATATGAGTGGGAGAGGGGCGGGGGGGGGGGTGGGCGGGGGCGGGAGAGAATCCTAAGCAGGCTCCACGCTCAATGTGGAGCCTGATATGGGGCTCAGTCTCACGACTGTGAGATCGTGACCTGAGCCAGAATCAAGAGTGGGACGGGACGCTCAACTAACTGAGCCACCGAGGTGCCCCCTAATTTTATCTTTTTTAACCTTACCTTTTCATATATACTATCTCCATTTAGGTTTAATTTCAGATTTGCTTTTCCTGTTCTTGGCCTTTTTGATTATATTCTACTTTTGAAATCTCTTTTGAATGCACTTATTTTCTTATATATTTCTCGGTGATATGTAGTTGATCCAGTTAATTCTTCCATTAATACATCTACTTATACTTTTAGTTAGCAGTTTGTTTTATGGCATACTTAGTAATTTTTGACTGTAAACGGCCCTCAGTAGGGGTGGGTTCTTTGTGAATCTCAGGTGCTCTGAATTGTGGAAGAAACCCCTTGAGGCTAGTTTTGTGTTTGGCTTTGTTGTGATCTTACAGTTTTCACTAGTATAGGACTTAATATTATTTGATCTATTCACGATTTCCAAGCTTCTTGGGAAGTGCTGATTGAGACCTCAGAACAACCAGTAATGCAGGCTTGAATATCCTCTGGTCTCCTTCTGTTGACTCTTTGTCCAGAGTAGCTGGCTCTGTACCACATTCCACAGACCAGACAGCCATTCTAGCTTGCTTGCTATATATAGAGCCTAGGGTTTTGACTCCTAACCTATATCCTCAACATATAGATTAGGTTTTTGAACATTTTATCTAGCTTTTTAAATTTAATTAGCACTAGAGGGAGGCTTACTGCCTTGGCTTGGTTCCCCATGTTGACCAGAAATCTTTTTTGGCAATATAAAAATCTTTTCCAGTTGTTTCTTAAAATATATTTTTGATGACTGATATGGAAGCTAGCATATGTTAGAAATTCAAAGCTGTCAAATTTGGAATATGTATTTATGCAAATTTGAAGTCATATTTTGAGACTAGACATACAGATTCCTATGACACAACAGTGACATTTATAAAAGTTTGTATTTCCTTAAGAATCAGAAAAAGGGTCTGTAATATATGTGTCTGTATATTTAAAGTAACTTCCATGTTTCATTTCTTAATCACTACTTTCTGGATAACCTTAATAACTAAAATTTTTCAGTAATATAGCATGGACTTTGTGTCAGGCATAAGAAAAATGCAAGAGAATAAGATTTAGAGAAAGTTAGGCATACTTCAATTTTGAGAAGAGATTAAATGATATAATGAAAAGAAGAGAGAGGGAAGAATTTATTCTAGGATTGAATCATAATCTACAAAGCCAAATATTCAGGAAATTTAATTTGCCTTATTTTTAAATAAAAGTTGTTCATATATGATAAGTACAGTGGGTATTTATTGAATAGATGAATGTATGAATGAATTTAATTTCTATTTTGAGCCTTTTTCTCTTGGAAGCTACAAACTCTTTTTTTTAATTTTTATTTAATTTAGTTTTTTCATTTACATCCAACTTAGCATATAGTTCAACAATGATTTCAGGAGTAGACCTTAATGCCCCTTACCCATTTAGCCCATCCCCCCTCCCACAACCCCTCCAGTAACCCTCAGTTCTCCATATTTATGAGTCTCTTCTGTTCTATCCCCCTCCCTGTTTTTATATTAGTTTTGCTTCTCTTCCCTGATGTTAATTTGTTCTGTGTTTTAAAGTCCTCATATGAGTGAAGTCATATGATATTTGTCTTTCTCTGACTAATTTTGCTTAGCATAATACACTCTAGTTCTATCCACGTAGTTGCGAATGGCAAGATTTCATTCTTTTTGATTGCTGAGTAACTAAATCCTAATCAATACAGGATTGTCTCCCCTCCTATCCCCCTAGGTCTGCATCCTAAATTTCTAGTCTTCCAAGTATCAGCATGCTGGCAGATGGGATGGATATTTGGCCTGGTTGGTACCTATTGAGCTGTCTACCTGCTCACTTCGTATTGACTGAAAAATCTTCACTACCCACTCTGCCAAATAAATGCCAACCATTTCTGCTCCCTTACCATGCTAACCAGGAAAGAATTCTGAGACCTTACATCCTCCTCAGACTCTTTTCTGGAGATTGGGGATTGTAGGCTTCCCTGTAATCACAACCCTAAACCTGATGGGATTTTCTTTCCTGTCCATCATCCTCCCACCAGTTTTAAGCCTGGGCAAATACGTTGCAAAGTACCTTCTCAGAGACCCACCACATTCTTGGCCCAGTCTCTTAGAATCTTTGTCTAGTATATCTTGAGCACAAGGGAAAAGGGATAGGAGGAGCAGAAAAAAAAAATCTTCCAAATCTATCATTTACACTTAGAATACTAGTCTTTTATAGATCAAATGCCAAAAATTTAATAATTAAATTTATTTGTTGTGTACATCCTGCTGTGTAATCCATTCCTTGAAGCAGGGAAGAAACAGTTTCTGCCTGAATGGAGAAGAAGGGTCATGGATAAAGAGAACTGAGAACAAAAAATATGGTTAATACATAAATTTTTTTTCTGCTACAAAGAAACAAAATAAGGGAGAACAAATTAAGACAGAAAAAGAAGCCCAAGTGGCTTAGTAGAGAGAAGACTGAAAGACCTCTTTACTCTCTAAAGTAAAATGTGAGATGCTGTGATTTAGGATTAGCTGGATTCAGTGGATCTGGACCTGACTGGCAGGTGTAAGAATTGTTGCTGGAGGCTGAAAAATGGCTTTTGTAACAGAGCTGTGTTCTCTCTCAGTGGTAGCTTAATGGGACTTCTCACATGCCTGAAAGTCAGAAAATAATATCCTGGACCTCTTTTTAAAAATGTTCAAAGGAAATAGGAAATGCAAATCAAAATAAGAATGTGAACTCAAAAGATAGGATTATTTTAAGGTTTTCAAGGAAAAAAAAATCAGACTTGTTCATTATCAAACCAATGTATATTCCTCCACTCAAATGAAAATTAGGTTTAAATTTTAAAAAAATGTCTTAAATTTCCAGTGCACCTACTCTAGTTCAGGTCCTTGATACCTCATTCCTTAACTATTCCCTCTTTCTGCCACTTAGCACTCATGTTCTTGAAAATACCTCCTCTTGACACTTCTTTTTTAAAGAATTACTTTCTAGGTCTTGCTTGGTAATTTCACAGCAGCATCTGTAGTGTCTTGTGTACCCCTACTGTGGGCTAAATTTTGCCCCTCCCCCATCCATATGTTGAAACCCTAACCCCCAATGTGACTATATTTGGAGATTGGTTTTTTGGATGTATGTAAGGCTAAATGGTTATAAAGGTGGAATTCTGATCCAATAGGATTGGTGGCCTTATATGTAAAGGAAGAGAGAGATTTTGTTCCACACACACATAAAGGAAAGGTCTTATGAGCACAAGGCAAGAAGGCAACCATCTGCAAGGCAGGGAGAGAGCCGTCACCTGAACCTAACTATGCTGGTACCCCGACCTTGGATTCCCAGCCTCCAGAACTGTGATAAATAAATAGCTGTATTTAAGCCATCCAGTTAATGCTATTTTATCATAGCCCAAGCTGACTAAGAAAATCTCCAGAGCTCAGCTGACTCAACAAATATTTTTTGGTTTTTGTGGAAATTAGTATATTACATTCAGAAACATGATGAGACTTCTTAGCCTGTCAGGTAATGGCCTGGACTGTAGACTTTGCTGAGCAAACAGTCTCTGTCACAACTACTTAGCAGCCCTACACAGTACCTAGACAAATGACCATGGTTGTGTTCCAGAGAAATTTTATTTATAAAAACAGGCAGCACAGGCCATATTTGGCCCGTAGGTTGCAGTTGGCCCATTCCTGTCCAGTAGCAGTGGTCCATGTCAACAAGGGTCTTAGAAATGTCATAGAGGGAGACATGTAGACAGTCAATATAGGTATTATGGAAGGTATAAACAGAATAGTAAGGACACAAAGGAATGGGAACATTTTACAAAGGGTAGAGTAGTAAAATGACAATGATCAGGCCTCACAGAGAAAATGATGAGGTACAAGATGGAATGCTGCAGGAAATGAGATGGGCAGATGGGACAGAGGATCAAGACTACAGAGGGCAGGGAGTGGGAAGGCAAGCAAAAAAGGAACAGAGCAAGTCTGAAATATAAAAAGCAGTCAGGGGATCATAGTATTTATGTAAAATATGTATGTATTTAGGTTAAAAAATAAGAGGAAAATAAAAATCATGATGTACTAACATGATATGTTGGTAAGTGAAAAAAAGTGCCAGCAGAGTATTTATATGTACGTGTGCTTTTATATTTTGTGTGAACCAACAGAAGTCCTGAAAGGATTCACCAGTGTTGCCTTGGGGGTGGTTGCATCTGGAAGACAGGGAGTGGGCAGGCAGAATAGAGATGGTTATTGAGATTATGTCTGTAAATAAAATAAACTTGACAGCAGCTTGACAGGTCACTGTTTGTTTTCTCATATAAAAAATCTAAAGATAGTTTCTGCAATCAAGGATATAGATTGTAATTTTGCTCCACTTCTGTTTCCATGCATGTTGCTTCATGTTGTAAGAGAGGTGACAAAATCCATATCCTAGGATCATCATGTTCAAGGAAAGGAAACAGATAGTATCAGCTATTTCTGCCCTTTTCATCCAGAAATGCAAAGCTTTACTGGGAATTTTCAGCATACTTTCCTTATGTCTCATTGGCCAAAGCTGGGCCAACTCGAGTTATAAGGAAGCCTAGATAAACAACTATTTAAGCTTTCTGGCTCCTATAATGGAGAACAGCACTTAAAAAGGAGAAGAGGTTTGAGAAAAGTATTGGGTTATCCAACCAGTAGTATCTTCCCTAATTTGCTTTGCCTGCATGAGTTATTATATTGTCTTGTTTCATTTGTTAACCATAAGCATGTATTCATTTTATAATTAGAAAATAAAGCTCCAAATTCATACTTGCCACCAGCCACCAAGCTGGCCTCTCAACCTAAAAGTGTCATGTTTGTGAGCATTGTAGTATCCTCTGAAAATGGAAAAGATGGTGGCAGGGTTTGTATTCTTAACATAGTAACCTTATCCACCAGTTCTCATCATGGTTTGATCAGTTATCTCTAAAGTGATTTACCTGATTTGTTGTATTATTTACCTGAAGCTAGATGTAGGTTCCTCTGAACTGAAAAGGATGGTGAAAATTTCTCTTCCCTGTAAGGAACACAGATAGCAATGTATTCTAGATTCCATTTAGAAAGATCTGTCTGGCAGCAGTATAGCGCATGGAACTGTAGCGGTCATAAAAGAGGGGTAGACTCTAAGTCCAGGCAAAAGATTATGAGATCTGAACTGAGACATTAACAATGGGAAATGAAAAGGGGAATAAAATATAAAGTTTTGAAGCAACCTATATAAATTGATTGATATTATTTGATTGAAAGATGTAGAAAATGAAGATAAAGGAAGAATCTAAAATGCTAAATTTCTTTCTTGGATAAATAACAATTGGATTATGGTAACAGTCACTAAGATTTTGAGTGAGGTACAGGTTTAAGGAAAGAGTTAAATTGCCTTTGAACATAACATGTTTTCCTATGCCTAGGTGGCAAATCCACAGAGAGACGGATGTCTGATAGACTAGTGGATATCCATAGACTAACAGATTTGGCATCCAGGAGAGTGATCTAGGCTAAAGCTAGAGATGATTAAGTCAATATACCAGTAGCTAAAACTGTAAAAATGAAAGATGAGATTGCTTAAGAGGAAAAGGTACTGTTAGAAAAGAAAATATCCGAGCCTGGAAACTACTGAATACCAATATTTAGTGGGTGGGCCAATGGAAGAAAAACCAGAAAAGGAACTAAGGTGAGAAATTTGAACCTCCATTCAAGTGGCATTCTTGAAAATGACAATTTTTAAGGGAAGGAATTGGCTGAGAATGTGAAATGCTGTGGAATTATCGTGGATAATGAGAACTAAAAATAATCTATTGGATATCATAATTGGGTCTTAGATGACCTTTGGTTACAGCAGTTCTAGTCTAATAGTGGGTTAGTGAGAGAGAATAGACAGAACCGATATTCTTTTCTTTCCAGGAACTTGACTCTGAAGGGAAAGAGAGAAGTGATTGTAGCCAGATGGAAATGTAGCATCAAGGAAGAGGTTTTTCTGTTGTTTTTAATGGAAGAGATTTCTGTATGTGTATCTCCTTTAGGAAAGAACATGTGGAGAGAGGATAATCTTACTTTTTTAAATAAAATTTATTTATTTTGTGAGAAAGAAAATGGGGGGACGGGGAGGGAGAGAGGGTGAGAGAGAGAATTCCAACAAGGCTCCACACCATCAGTGCAGAGCCCAATGCAGGGTCTGAACTCATGAACTCTGAGATCATTACCTCGGCTGAAATGGAGTCAGATGCTTAAATGACTGAGTCACCGAAGTGCCCTAATCTTATTTTTTTTAGAAAAATTTAAAGGTATGTTTATACCTAGGAAAAAATACTAGTTATATCTATAGTATTAGTGATTATTATGGCTAATAGTTGGTTTTCATTTTTACTGTGTGTTTTTCTTTATTTTCCACAACATTTTTCTTAATTTTCCACAATAAATATTGAGACTTCAGACATATTTGAGAACATTTAGAATTATCTAAACTCCTAAACTGTCACTTCTACATTCTGTTGGTAAATTAATGAGGAGTTGACTGAGTCTATTGTTAGTATATCATCTAAAATATAGTCTGTCCCCTAGTGATGAGTAATCTTTCACAGTTCGTTCATTCAACCAATATTTATTGTGTCCTGCTACATGTGAAGCACCGTTTTGGGTACGTGGGTTATATTAGTGAGTAAAACAGACAAAGGTTGTTGCTCTCTCAGATCTTACATTCTAGCATAGAGGTCAAACAATAAACATAGTAGATAAAATTGTGTTTATATTTGAAGTTGATAAATGTCATGGAAAAAGTAGAGCAAAATAGGGATGTCAGAAGATGGGGGTCATGCTGTGGTATTAAAAAGTGTTAGTTAAGGTAGATCGTATTGAGAACACGAGAATTGATCAGAGACTTGAAGGAGGTGAGAAAACTATCTGAAAAAAGCATTCTGGACATAACAGTAAATGTAGAAATCATAACGCAAGAGTGTTCTAAGAGTGATCCAAGATAATAATAGGACCAACAAGCAGGTCACTGTGGATGGAGCGTGGTGAGAGGAAGATACTGGTAGAAGATGAGATCAGAGAAGTAAGGGTTATTGGGAAGGTTCATGCAGGACCTATAGGCCATTGTAAAGACTGTAGTTTTTATTCCAAGTGGTTTTATAACGTTGTCAATTTGAGCAGTCTTGTAACATGGTGTGACATTTTAAAATGACCCCCTAGTTACTGTGTTAAGAATAAACTATAGGAAATAAAGAGGGAGGAAAGAGAAAATGTGTGTACCAAGCAGAAGGAGGGAGAGCTAGTAGGAGGCTGTTACAGCAATCCAGGCAAAAGATGATTGTGCCTCAGACCAGGATGAAGAACGTGTATTGTATGAAGAATATAGGAAAAACCTACAGAGAAAAAAAATTGTGATTCAAAGCACAGTATTCAACTTCGTGCATTGCAGTATAAAGAAGTGGTTCGGAGTTGGAGTTTGTAGGCTAAACAGAGCTGTGGCTGACATAAGTCTTCTTAACCTTAGCCTTAGTCAGTCACTCTGAGCCTCAGTTTCCTAATCTCTGCAGTGGGGATCATCTCAGTCTTCCTGGGCTGCAGTAACAAAATACCATACATAGACTTGGTAGTTTGAACAGCAGACATTGCCTTCTCACAGTTTGGGTGGCTAGGAAGTCCTAGACCAAAGTGCCAGCAGATTTGATTCCTGGTGAATTCCCCCTTCCTTGGTTGTAGACAGTCACCTTTTTGCTGTGTGTCGACATGGTGTTTCATCGGTGCTTCTGCATAGACAGATAAATTCTGTCTCAGTCTTCCTCTCTTATAGGGATACTAAGCCCATCATGAGAAGTTCCCACCCTCATGATGTCACCTAAACTTCTCAAAGGCCCCATCTCCAAATGTTATCATATTGAGGGTTAAAGCTTCAACATATGAATACTGGGGGGACACTACCATTCAGACCATAACATGGAAGATAATCATTGTTTTGAGCATTAAGTACAGTATTATATGTACATAAAAGCACTAATCACTATGCCTAGCACATAGTAAATACAAAATGAATGTTATTATTCCATAACAGCTGATTAGTTAGTTGTTTATTATTATTATTATTATTATTATTATTATTATTATTATTATTTTACTTAGAGGTAAATTTGACTTTTTTCTTGAATTTTTAAGACACCATGGATTGACAGTCAGTTTAATTAATAAACCTTTGGATAGAGGTGGGAAGATTTTCAAATTAAAGACCTGTGTGTATCTGGATAAAATTACATATGAATTTCAGAAATGTTAAAATGCCAAGAGAAACCAAATCACAATAAAAGATATACAGAGTCACACATAGATCCTGTAAATCATTGCCTGCCCCAGCTTTGCCAAACTCATTCTCACATGTCATCTGAACCAATCTTACCTACTTGTTAATTTAGGAGGTACCACAGGATAGGTCAGAAATTGTCCTGCTACCAAGTATGGCCTGTGGCCTTCCTTGTTTCTAGTCCTGTTTCAGCTTGGACTGGAGCTCTGATTCACTTAGCTAGTGCTGAAATAACTTCGTAGCTATCTTTTCTCCCTTCCTTCTGGCTGTCAGATGCTTTCACCTTGTCCCTACCTTGTCTAGAGGCTTACCTCAAATATGTGAAATCTCTGAAATGCCACAACTGCCTTTTTTTTTTTTTTATCAGAAATGCCTTTTATTTAGAAAGTAGAAATTTGAAAAGTTGAGATATAAGGGACTTATTATAATCCTGAATGGTGGAAAATTTCATAAGATAATAATCTATTAATATATTTTCTAGTTCCCAGAAAGCAGGATACATGTCCTCTATTTTTTTTTATTTTTTTTTAACGTTACTTATTTTTGAGAGAGACAGAGTGCGAGCAGGGGAGGGGCAGAGAGAGAAGACGACACAGAATCCAAAGCAGGCTCCGAGCTGATAGGTCAGAGCCTGATGTGGGCTTGAACTCGCAAACCACGAGATCATGACCTTAGCCAAAGTCGGATGCTTAACTGTCTGAGCCACCCAGGCGCCACCTGTCTACTATTTTTTGAAGGGTCCATCTGATTTAAAAATAATTATAACATTTTATTTACATTTCACTGATTCATGTAATGTCTTTCTAATGCTACTTTCTATTAAAACAAGATAACTTCTTTTCACCTGGATAGTAAAGATGTAAATAGTGAGAGTAGTAAGTGCATTATTCATTCTGTACACAGTCAACAATTACAGAAATGTTTCATATCCATATAAAATAGAATGATAGATATTTCCAGATGAGAAGTCTGATTGCAAACATCACAAAACAAGTGCACAAGCAGAAACCAAGATGGAAACACCCAAAAAAAGAAACCGCTCATGTTCATAAAAATGTTTAAATATTAAAATATATTTGAAAATCATCTTGGCTAACCATGGCTTTAAAATGTTGAACTGGCTTCAGAAACATAATTTTATATGAAATAAGATTCGGAGACACTAATAGATGATTAAATCTTACAATACCAGAATGCAAATACTGCTTAAATGTTACTTAGTTCTTATCCCACATTTTGCAAATGAAGACATTTGTGAAGTAGGTATAAATTTTATAGTACTTTCTAGAAACTATAGGAAAATTTAATTTTGAATGTATTTAAATTATAATTATTGCTCCATGATATTTACACTAAAAAGCTAAATTACCAGCCAAACTATTGAGTACATGAATATGATTTTTAAATCATAATACAAAAAGTTCTTTGTTGGTAGAGATTGTTTTTTGAAGTAGACATACAGTGTTTCATTGGTTTTAGGTGTACAACACAGTAATTCCACAACTCTGTACATTATGCTGTGTTTACCACAGATGTAACAGGGTAACTTCTGTCCCCCTACAATGCTATCACAGTACCATTGACTGCATTTCCTGTGCTGTGCTTTTCATCCCTGTGACTTACTCATTCCATAACTGGAAGCCTATACCTCCCACTTGACTTCACCCATTTTACCCACCCCCAAATCCACTTCCCCTCTGGCAACTCTCAGGTTGTATTCTGTAGATATGGGTCTGTTTCTGCCTTTTTTGTGTGTTTGCTTATTTTTTAGATTCCACATGTTAAGTGAAATTATTTGGAATTTGTCTTTTAAGTCTGACTTATTTCACTTAGCATAATATCCGCTACATCCATCCCTATTGTCTCAAATGGCAAGATCCCTTTCTTGTTTCTTGCTGAGTTATACTGTGTTGTATACAATGTATATATTATATGCTATGTCTTCTTTATCCGTCCACCTATCGATGGACATTTAGATTGCTTCCATATCTTGGCTCTTGTAAATAATGCAGTAGTAAACATCGGTTGCATCTATCTTTTTATTTTCTTGGGTAAATACCTAATAGTGGAATTACTATCATGCATTATTTCTGTTTTTAATTTTTTAAGGAACATCCATCCTTTTCCACAGTGGCTGTATCAGTTTACGTTCCTGCCAAAGTGCACAGGGTTCCTTTTTCTCCACATCCTCACCTACACTTACTTCCTTTTGCTTCTAGATTCTAGTCATTCCAAGTGCTGTGAGTATCTCATTGTGGTTGTGATTTGCATTTCCTTGATGATTACTGATGTTGAGCTTCTTTTCATATGTCTGTTGGCAATGTGTATATCCTCTTTGGAAGAATGTCTGTTCAGGCCCTCTTGTCCATTTGTAATCTGATTATTTTGTTTTTTATTGTTGAATTATGTAAGTTCTTTATATATTTTAGCTACTGACCCCTTATCAGATACATCATTTATAAATATCTTCTCCCATTTAGTAAGTTGCCTTTTCATTATGTGGGTGGTTTCCTTCACTGCACAAATGTTTTTTTTTTTTAATATTGTTATAGTCCCAATAGTTTATTTTTTATTTATTTCCCTTGCCTCAGGAGGCATATGTAGAAAACTGTTGATAAAGTCAATGTATAAGAGATTACTACATATGTTTTCTTCTAAGGGTTTTACATTACATATCTTACATTTAGGTATTTAATGAATTTTGAGGGCTTTTTTAAGTTTATTTATTTATTTTGAGAGAGAGAGAGAGAAAGAGATCACAAGCAGGGGAGGGGCAGAGAGAGAGAATCCAAAGTAGGCTCTGTGTTGTCATCTCAGAGCCTGATGCAGGGTTTCAACTCAGGAACCAGGAGACCATGACCTGAGCTGAAATCAAGAGTCAGATGCTTAACTGACTGAGCCACCCAGGCACTCCAGATTTTGAGTTTATTTTTGTGTATGGTGTAAGAAACTGGCCCAGTTTCATTCCTTTGTGTCTAGCTGTCCAGTTTTCCCATTACCACTTATTGAAGAGATTATCTTTTCCCACTCTTGCCTCCTTTATCATAAATTAATTGACCATATAAGCATGAGCTTATTTCTGGGCTCTCTATTTTGTTCCAGTGATCTACCTGTCTGTTTTTTGTGCCAGTACCATTCTGATTTGACTGTTATAGCTTTGTAGTACATCTTGAAATCTGAGATTGTGATACCTCCAGCTTTGTTCTTGTTCAATATTAGTTTAGCTATTTGGGGTCTTTTGTGGTTTCATACTAACATTAGGATTATTCTATCTGTGAAAAATGCTGTTGATCTTTTTTTTTTCATTTTCAAATTTTTATTTAAATTCTAGTTAGTTAACATACAGTGCAATATTGCTTCCATGAGTAGAAATCAGTGATTCATGTTGATATTCTTCTCATCTATGATCATGGTAGGTCTTTCCATCATCTTCAGTTTCTTTTGTTACTGTTTTACAGTTGTCAGAGTACTAGTGTTTCACCTCCTTGGTTACATTTATTGCTAAGTATTTTCTTCTCTTTGGCACAATTTTAACTGATATTGTTGAGGGTGCCTGGGTGGCTCAGTCAGTTAGGCATCCAACTTCGGCTCAGGTCATGATCTCATGGTTCGTGAGTTTGAGTCCCACGTTGGGCTCTGTGCTGACAGCTCAGAGAATGGAGCTGCTTCAGATTCTGTGTCTCCCTCTCTCTCTGCCCCTTCCCTGCTTGCACTTTGTCTCTCTCTCAAAAATAAATAAACTTTTAAAGTATTAAATTAAAAAGTAAGTTAAATTGTTTTTTTTTAGTTTCTTTTTCTGTTGCTTTTTTGTTAGTGTTAGAACTGCAACCAATTTCTATATATTGATTTTGTATCCTACAACTTAATTCAATTCAGTAGTACTTCTCTAGCTTTTTGGTGGGAATCTTGAGGACTTTATACATGGTCTCGTGACCTGCAAATACTGAGCGTGTTACTTCTTTATGACCAATTTATAGGCCTTCTATTTATTTTTCTTATCTGCTTCTTATGGCTAGGACTTCCAATACCATGTTGAATAAAAGTGGTGAATGTAGACAATTTTGTTTTGCTCTGGATCTCAGAGGAAAAGTTCTCAGTTTTTATCAATGAATATGTTAGCTGTGGGTTTGTCATCTATGGACTTTATTATGTTGAGGTATGTTCCTCTAAACCCACTTTGTTGATACTTATTTTTTTTCACAAAGGGAATGTTGAATTGTGTTGAATGCTTTTTATGCGTCTACTGAAATGATCATATGATTTTTACTTCTTGTTTTTTTGATGTGGTGTATCATGCTGATTGATTTGCACGTATTGAGCCATCCTTGTATCCCTGGAATAAATCCAATTTGATTATGGTGAATGATCCTTTCAGTGTATTGTTGAATGTAGTTTGTTAATATTTTTTGAAGATTTATGCATCTGTATTTATTATGGATATTGGCCTGTAGGTTTTTGTTTGTTTGTTTTTGTTTTTTCTTGTAGTGTCTTTGTCTGGTTTTGGTACAAGAGTAATGCTAGTATTGTAGAATGCATTTGGAAGCTTCCCTTCCTCATCTAGTTTTTGGAATACATTGAGAAGAATAGGTATTCTTCTTTAAGTGTTTGGTAGAATTCACCATTGTGGGTCTGGACTTGGTTTGTTGCAAGTGTTCTGATTACTAATTCAGTATTGTTATTAGTAATTGGTCTATTCAGATTTTCTTTGTCTTCCTAATTCAGTTTCAAAAGATTGTATGTCTCTAGGAAATTATCGATTTCTTCTAGGTTGTCCAGTTTGTCAGTATATAATTGTTCCTAGTTGTCTCATAATCCTAGTTGTCTCATAATATTTCTGTGTTAGTTGCTACTTCTCTTTCACTTCTGTTTTACTTATTTGGGTCCTCTCTTTTTCCTGATGACTCAGGCTCAAGGTTTATCAATTTTCTTTATCTTTTCGAAGAACCAGGTCCTGGTTTTCTTGGTCTGTTCTATTGTTTTTTATCTCTAATATATTTATTTCTGCTCTAATCTGTATTATTTTCTTCCTTCTACTAGCTTTGGGCTTTGTTCTTGTTTTTCTAGCTCCTTTAGGTATAAGTTTAAGTTGTTTATTTGATATTTTTCTTGTTGCTTGGGATAAGCCTGTATTGCTATAATCTTCCTTCTTAATACAGCTTTTGCTGCATCCAGAGATTTTGGGCTGTTGTGTTCTCATTTTCATTTGTCTCCATGTTTTTGTTTTTGTTTTTTTAATTTCCTCTTTGATTCCTTGGTTGACCTGTTTGTTATTTAGTAGCATGATTTTAGCCTCCATGTATTGATGTTCTATCCTGTTTTTTTTTTTTTTTCTTATAATTGATGTCTAGTTTTATACCGTCATGGTCAGAAAAGATACATGATATGATTTTAGTCTTTCTGAATTTATTGATACTTGTTTTGTGATCTAACATGGGTTCTATTCTAGAGAACGTTCCATGTGCAGTTGAAAAGAATGTATATTCTACTTTTTTGGATGGAATGCTCTAAATATATATTTTAAGCTTATCTGTTGCCTTAAAGCCACTGTGACTGATTTTCTGTCTGGATGATCTATCCATTGATGTAAGTGGGGTGTTAAAGTTTCCTACCATTATTAACTACCTTTGTTAATAGTTACTTTATGTATTTAGGTGCACTTATGTTGGGTGCATAGATATGTACAATTGTTATATCATTGTGTTGCATCCATCCCTTTATCATTATGTAATGCCCTTTATTACTCTTCTTACAGTCTTTGTTGTAGTCTATTTTGTCTAATAGAATTATTGCTCTCCCAGCTATTGGTTTTGGATTTTTGGTTTTTTGTTGTTTTTTGTTTGTTTGTTTGCTTGTGTGTTTGGCTTTGGCTTTGGTTTGCGTGATGAACGTTTTTCCATCCCTTCACTTTCAGTCTATTTGCAGCTTTAGGTCTGAAGTGAGTCTGTTGTGGGCAGCATATAAATATTTTTTTTTTTATTCATTTCATCTGCTGGTACAACTTTTCACGGAGATAAAGGCTGGACCAAGCTGTTGACCTCATATCTTTTAATGATGAATCTCAGACTGTTCTGATTGCCAGGAGCAGGAATTTACTTAGAAGCTAAAGTATAAAGAACAAGCAAAGCTGGGTTAGAGATGTTTTTGTCCTCAACCCTGCTGGACAGAAACGGTGTGTGTGTGTGTGTGTGTGTGTGTGTGTGTGTGTGTGTGTGTGTGTTACCTTCCATAAAAACATTATAATAACATGCTATACTAATACAAATATTTTTAGATCACCAAACCTTTTTAGGTATTATATATAATGTTACAATAGCTATGAGCACATTGAGAAGCCAATTAGGGGAAAAAAAACTATTACTTATTTATACAAATGGAAGATGAAACTTAAGTGGTTAGCCTATTATTTTCTTTTTTTTTTTTAATTTTTTTTTAACGTTTATTTATTTTGGAGACAGAGAGAGACAGAGCATGAACAGGGGAGGGGCAGAAAGAGAGGGAGACACAGAATCTGAAACAGGCTCCAGGCTCTGAGCTGTCAGCACAGAGCCCGACGCGGGGCTCGAACTCACGGACTGTGAGATCATGACCTGAGCCGAAGTCGGACGCTTAACTGACCAAGCCACCCAGGCGCCCAGCCTATTACTTTCTAAAGTCATTGATAAAGTGTTACATTTGGTGTGTGCATTGGGAGATGCTTTCATTTAGATAGCATCTTCTGGGAAGGACTCTGGGAAGTAATATGTGAGCTGAGACATAAAGAAATAAGAGAAGAACACCAGCCATTCACAGAGACAAGAGAAGAGAGCACTTGAGGAAGAGCAAATAGCAAGCATGAGATTACGTGAAACAGTTAAAAAGAGAAAGGCAACTGCTCTAAATAGCTAATAACTGGAGCTTATGTAAGCAAAACATAGAGTTGCATTACTTACAGCCTTTCAATATATTGTTTATTGTGAGATTTAGTATTATGGGAATTTTTAATCTATCATAGCACATGAGAATGTACAATCATAATTTTAATACCATATAATTAGAAATATTATTTTAAATTAAAAATATAAAAGAAAGCATATGTAATATCAGAATTTTATTTGAGAAGTGGAGTCATCGGTGATTTATTGCTGATCTACTTGCCATTATTTCACACATTTTCTGCATGTTATTTCCCAACTTCGTTTCAAAGAAAGTTCTCAAACATCTTTCATCGAAAACAGCATTATCCTGAATATTGAAATTCAGTTAAATATTGGTGTGTCATGAATATAATTTCTGAAAAGTGACTATATTAGAAAGGTTAAGTATCATATTGCTACCAAAGAATCATCCCTTGCATATTTTGTAAAAACTTCTAATATTAAACATACTCATACTTGTTTTATAAATACATTTAGGAGGCACCTGGATGGCTCGGTTGGTTAAGCATCCAACTCTTGATTTCGGCTGAGGTCATGATCTCACAGGTTCATGAGATCAAGCCCCACTTGGGATTCTCTCTCTCCATCTCTTTCTGCTCCACTCATGCTCTCTGTCCCTCTGTCTCTCAAAAATAAAGAAATAAACATTTAAAAAATAAATACATTTAAGAAAATAAGATGGTAGCTATATGTGCATCATGTATGCATGTCCATATTTCACACCACCTGGAGGTGTTAAGTGGAGAGAGTTCCAAAATTTGTAGACCTCTCATAACCACCTGCCAACAGTTTCAAAATTGTTTTGTTTGTTTATTCCTAACCAGTGACATTTTTTAAAATTTTGTGTTTCAGACAAAAAAGTAAAAGTAGTTTGGGACATACATTGCCACATTGAATTTGGATCTTTTTACGATTTAATCTCATTTTTATATTTTCTATAGGAAGCATATATTGCTTTTATGTTTATGTTTTTGAACGATTAATGTAAATACTGCCCTAGTTCATTTTTTAACTTAAAAAAATTAAAACATTTTATAAAAACCATAAAAAGCTAAAGACCTTTTAGCCAGTACTCCCAGTCTAAATCATTTTCCATTGCCCACAGAAGGGATCATCCTTAGGAGTTTCTTTTATAAACTTGACCTTGGCCTTTTAAAGAAAAAATATATATATTTATATGTGTGTGTGTGTGTATACACACACAGATATGCACATCATACTTATACATGTGTATATGTACATATATAGAGTAATAACATATATAGACATATATATCTAGAAAGATAAATGTCTAGAAATATATATAGAAAGATACATATCTAGAAATATATATCCATATAAAATATGTGGCATTGTTCTTCCTGTGTTATTTCTGTAAAAGTGGTATTATGCTGTATTAAATTGTGCCACATTAGTTTGTTCCTATTGAATCATATTCCATTTCCACATTTTTGTTTGTAATTTTTCTTCTGATATGAATTTTATATACAGTAAAATATACAAATCTTAGATGTTCATTTACTATTTTAACAGATGCATGCACCTGTGTTTACAATCTGCACTAAGATGTAGGATATTACACCATTCTGAAACGCTTCCTTGTTCCCCTTCCCCACTAATTTCCTTCTTATGTGCCAGAGGCAAGTAGTATTCTGATTTTTTTCAATCATAGTGTAATTACACTTATTCTATTATTGTACAAAAATAGAATTATGTGCTGTGCACTCTTTGATGTAAGGCTTTTTTTTATTAGACAGTATTCTAATAAACATGAACAGTTTTATTCATGATGTTCTATATATAGGTAATTTATTTCTTTTTATTGCTGAATGGTATTCCATTTTAGTATATGAATATACTAACGTACATTTACTTGTGCCACCAACGACTCCAGCAAGAAGATTAATAGCATTTTCTCATGGGGCTTTTCTATTGTCACTGAAGCATCAGATGCAGTGAAGCCCACTTGGTTCTCATGTGTGAACCTGGAAGTGAGAGGGTGTTAATGCCCAGTGGGGCACATTTTGGATCAATAGGAGATGGGCACCAGCAGATAGATTTTTCTCCCTTCATCCTTCAGCAGACCAAATAGATCACACTATATGTAGTTGGGACACTGTATGTAGTTCAGAGCCCTCTCCTAAGACCGTACTCAATACTAGCTCAAGGTCTACTCAGAAATCTGTCCTCTGATATTTTTTCTTCCTCTTTATCTTATTTTCTCTCTTTTTCTCTCACAACTGCAGTCTCTAATAAAGTAATAGAAAATAAACTTCTGCCATAGTTTGGATTCTGGATAATCCCAGTTAATGCATCCTGTATGTAGAGGTTGATGTTATTTTTAATCTTTTTCCTTGTGTTCACCTGGAGTGTTTCTCTGGTGTCTTTCTAGTATGGCAAGTACATTTTCTCTTTTACCAATCTTCCTATTCTCTCACTTAAGTCATATTTACTGACCATCTTCTACATGCCCAGCCTTCTTCTAAGTAATGGAATACAGTGGTTAAACATAATGTTCTTGATTCCTTTTTGATGGCCAGAAGTTACATAGAAATGGTTTGAAGGCTATTGATTAGCCATTTCTAGTCACCTCTGTTACCTTGCTTCCATTGTTTTGCTTTGACAATAGCAGAAATAATAGTATTTTTAGAAACATGAATATTGGTATATTTGTAATAATTTTAGATTCAAAGACCTTTATACCTAATGTGACCACAGGCTATTTTAGATTCCTACGACAAGGACTTGGAAGTGGATAACAGATGTTCTGTAGAGAGAATCTGGAGGACACTTTGGTTCACAGGAAGTGCAGTGTCTCAGGTTGGCCGAGTGACATATCAGGATTAGCCCCCTGGTACTCATCCCATACTGTTTCCCTTGAATCACTTAAACCCCATTGGAATACATAGTTATGTCTACAAGTGGACGATGGGTGAATTTCCCAATTAAAAATCAGTAAGTTGTTGGCAGAAGATAGGAGTGGATGCTGGAGAGGTTTCCCCAAAAGTGTCCACTAAACCAGACCATATCAGATCTGAATGGTGTGTAGGTATTAGGGGAAGAACAGAGGTAAAGGGATATGTTAGGCAGAAGGAACAGGTTATGCAAAAGTTCCAAAACCGGTGAGGAATTTGGTATAATTGAGAAAGAGAAAGGATAGGTTTTAGAGGTGTCGTTTAGGGTACTGAGTCAGTTCTTCCCTCAAGCTAGATGTTCTTCTAGATTTTTCAACTACTGATAACCAGCAGATTTCATTTTAATTTTTGAGACACTTTGAATTGGGTTTTCTTTCACTTGTAACAAAAAGATTTCTTACAAGATCTTGACTTAAATGCCGCTGCCTCAAAGAAGCCTTTCTGTACCCCAGACTAATTTGAGTTCCTCTGTTTTATGCTTTCTTAGCAACCTTTTATTCTCTTCCACAAGACCAAAAGCTCCATACTATATCCTCAGAGCCAGGGAAAGCGACTGGTACATAGTAGGTGCTCAATAAATATTTGTTGATTGAACACAGAAGTAAAAACCTGAATGAGGAAGTAGCAACAAAAATAAAAGGAATCATGGCTAAGGAAGTACAGGGGAACATTGGAACAGTTGAAGAGCTAAACTTGGCAAGGATTAGATGTGGGAGGTGAGGAGAAGGAATCAGATCTGGGGGAGAAGTGAATTCAAGTTAGAATATGTTAAGATTGGAGTCCTAGTATGGTGATTTACAAAAGGCAGTTATAAATTTGTATTTGGAGATTAGAAGAAGGATAATAAGATTAAACCAAGATTTTGGTGGCATCAGCATGAAGGGAATAGATACCGAGGACAGTAAGAAAGGGTAAGTACACCTAGGGAAGTAGAAAGTGCAGAAGACAATCTCTGTAAACACCATTACTGAAAGGACATTAGACAGAGAAATGCATATATAAGAAGTAAGTAGCAATAAACAAAATGTGATATATCCATACAATCAACTGTTATTCAGTTATAAAAAGGAATGAAGTGCTGATACATACTATAACAGAGATAATCTTTGAAAACAGTAAGAGAAAGAAGCCAGATACAACAGGCCATGTATGATTTTGTTTATATGAAATGTTCAGAACAGGCAAATCTGTAGAGACAGAAAGTAGATTTGTTGTTGCCAAGGGTGGGGTGTGGAAGGAGGGAAGAGGGAAATGGGAAGTGACTGACAATGGGAATGAAATTTCTTTTTGGAGTGATGGAATTTTTTTAATATTAGATGGTGGTAATAGCTGTACCACCTTATGAATATCCCAAAACCACTGAATTGTATACTTTAAAATGGTGAATTTTAGGGTATGTAAATTATATGTCAAAAAAAGTCAGTAATAGGTGGAAAATATACACAAGACATACTTAGAGAAAAAGGTAGATAAATCAGATGGACAGTTACAGTGAAGCCAGAAAAGACAAAGGGAAGTTCATCCTCCCCCCCCACCTTTCTGTCTTTCCAACAAAGCAAAATGTCTTCCATAGAATAATTGCATTTTGTAGACTTTAAGAACATGGTGACTAGTGCCTTTTAACAATGTGGTCGTGTATAAGCAACATAAGCATAAATAAAGATATTATGTCTTAATATTTTCCTTTTGGAGCTAACCATTGAATTGGAATTCCCATTTTTCTTCCCTTAAGTAAACATGGCAGAAGCTTTTACAAATAAAGTGAAAATTTCCCAGAATTACTAATGTGTTAGAAGTATTACAAAGCAAGACAGTCTTCCTTTCAGACAGAATAGTAATATTTTTAGTGTATGTGATTATTAAATTTAAATGTTTGTACAAAAATATGCTGCATCATTTATCATTTTATAAAGATCTAATAACTTGTGTAGAACATGTAAAATTTTTAAAATAAGTGCTAACACATCCTTGGTTTTCAAACCAAAACCAGAAGATATTCTCAAAAAATGACCATCACTACAAAATATTGCAAACATTTTATTTCAAATGCCAAAAATGGGGGTGGTGAGCAATACAACTTATGTAAAGCAAAAGTCATAAGATTTTCTATAAAAAACGGTAAATTTTAGAGCTCATATGTACTCTAAAGATAGCCAGAAATGGCAGAAATATACTCTTTAAATTTTGCTGAGGAAAGGTTTTCATTCTAATTAATTGCTTTTAGCCAAAACCAAACTTATTTGCAAAAATTTATAAATTCTAGCCTGAGCATTTGGAATTATTCACTGTGAATGTGGATCATTTTCAGTTCTTTCAGGGTAAGGACTGTTTCCTTAATTTTTTACTTTATTTAACTTGATTTTTGTATTTTAGAAGTAAACTGATATCATTTTGGTTTAATATTCGTATTGATTAGGAAAGCAAATAAGTTGTGGAAAGTTGCATTCCCCAGAGCTTTTAATGGGATAAATAGAATTCTTCCAATGGTCAGTATAGAGAAAATGATATTATGTACTTTTTGAGAATTTTTCATTTCATACATTCATCAGTAAATACAGTGGAGCCCTGAAGGGATTTTATTTATCAAGCAACATAGTGAATCAGTGGTTTCTGAATAACTCTGTATCTGATGGCCTGGGCAATACTGAGTATTATATTAACCTGCAAACATACAGAGAAGGATGATGATGAGTGGAAAAAAATATTCTCAGCAGTTTTGGTTACCTCCTAGAGGCATGTAAAATCTTCCTTTAGTCTCTTCCTTTCTCTGAGTATGTTAGTAAATTATAGGAATAAATATTGGGAAGTTTCTCCTCAAATTTTTGAATTTCACGACCCCAGTCTTCGTTTGAGACCCCATGAATTATGTTTTTTCCTTTACCATGGGTTGTAGGTATTAGTGTGTTTCTTCTTTTATTTTTTTTTTTAATGTCTTGTAATCTTTATTTTTGAGAGAGAGAGAGAGACAGAGTGCGAGCGGGGGAGGGGCAGAGAGAGAGGGAGACAGAGAATACAAAACAGGCTACAGGCTCTGAGCTGTCAGCACAGGGCTCGAAATCAGACTGTGAGATCTTGACCTTAAGCTGAAGTCAGATGCTTAACCGACTGAGCCACCCAGGTGCCCTGTAGTGTGTTTCTCCTTTGATAGCTATTAACTACTGACACATGTACTCAAGACCTTGGGGTGTTATTTTAGATTTTTTTTTTAAGTAAAACAAACACTCGGGCCAGGACAGCTAGATAATTTTGGCATAGATCCTAGAGCTAACTCTAATCTAAAGCTGTATTTCTGTCTTGAAAAGTGATTGATGTAAAAAACAATTCAGATATAGTAATTATCAGTCTATCTAGAATAGCTTATTAATGAGATGTTTTAATTAGTTGAATATTTGTATTAAAGAACCCCATATGAATCACCAACTATCAAATAATTTTAATGTAGAAAATACACCTGTAGCTCTATTGAAGATCTTTAATCTTTAATCTTTCCTTGATGCTTTAGAGGTCACCTCAGAGTATTATAGTAGCTCTTGCTTTCATTTTAAATTTTTTTTTTTAATGTTTATTTATTTTTTTGGAGAGAAAGAGCATGAGTAGGGGAGGGGCAAAGAGAGAGGGAGACACAGAATCCGAAGCAGTTTCCAGGCTCTGAGCTGTCAGTGGGGCTCGAACTCATGAGCCATGAGATCACGACCTGAGCCAAAGTCAGACACTCAACCAACTGAGTCACCCAGGCGCCCCTCTTGCTTTTCATTTGAAATAAAGTTAGTTATTATCTAATAGAACTTTAAATATTAAGCTGATTGATTTTTATATTGATACTATGATGTATCTAGATGTGGCTTTTTGAAGGAAATGTTAATCTCCCTCTCTCCTTTACAGTGTGCCTTTTTTTTTTTTTTTTTTTTTTTTTTTAGTAGTCCTTAGAGCTTTTATTTCTTTGGATCCCAAATAGATGAGAACTTGCCATAATTTAGACCCTTCTCATTATTTTTTCCCGTAAATTGTCTTGCTTAGTATAATCACTGATGAGATTATTGTCAATACTGCCAATTTACTAAATACTTGCATACTTCAATATAGTATCTACTATAGGCCTACGGCCCAAATCACCTTTGCCTTCTATCTCCTACTATGTTAATTCTCATACTTCTGGTCTCAAAATCCCTGTAAAGTATTAAAAGTTATTGAGAACCCTAAAGAGCTTTTGTGTATGTGGATTATAAATACTTACCATATTATAAATTAAACAGAAAAAATTTAAATATTAATTCATACAAAGATAATAATAAACCATTATATGTAATCATGACATATATTATGAAAATAATTTAATCAAAACAAAAATTGAGATGAATGGCATTTGTTTCATTCTTTCAAATATCTTTAAAATTTGCCTAACAATCAAAAGATGTATTCTCACGTCTGCTTCTGCATACAATTTGTTGCCATATGCTGTTTTGACTGAAGTATGTGAAGAAAATCCAGCCAGACACATAGTCAGAAAAGGGAATAGTATTATAATAGCTTTTCAATATGATTTTGGATAGTTGTCTTTGATACTATACCAAAACTTGACAAGTGCTAGATTATTAAAGTCTATTACAATATGAAATCTGACACTTGATGTGAATGTTAAATACTCTGTTACATTAAAATCCGTTAGTCTGTTTTTACACTTTGAGTGGTTCATTTACTCATGCATAATTTTGTAATATCATGTATGCATCATTTTATAATATCCTGCATTAGACATTTGGAAACTACTGGTTCACTGAATTACCTAGCTCTCCTAACTGTTGTCATATTTCATTAAGCACTAGCAAAAAAACTGCTAATACCATCTTTTCAGAAAAGTCTGTAAATACTGGGAAGCTATAAGTATATAGAAGTTTTACAAAATTTTGATTTTGTTGCTTGAAAGCTAAAATTTTATCATTTTATTTGGTGACAGACTCTATTTGTTTGCCTTGAAGTGACAGATTTGCTTTGTTCATTTTTGTGAAAATGTCTGCCAAATAACCAATTCTGAATACTCAGTTTTCCTGGCCATTTTTCATTACATAAAGATGATATTTTTCCATGGAAAAACCAGCTAGTTCAGCTCACAACTAAAACATTAACAAAGGTTCTTTTTCTTAAAATAACCATTATGCTTTGGAATGCAACAGAAATGCATTCTGTGTACTTCCTGTTTCTCTCACATGGAGTATTATAAGATAAATATTCAATTAGTCAAAGTTAATCTTTTTCCTGCTTCATCAAGGGCATTCTGGTTTTTTTTTAATTTTTAATTTTTAATTTTTTTTATTTTTGAGAGAGAGAAAGAGAGCATAAGCAGGGGAGGGGCAGAGAGGAAAACAGAATCAGAAGCAGGCTCCAGGCTCTAAGCTGTCAGCATAGGGCCCGATACGGGGCTCGAACCCATGGACTGCCAGACCATGACCTGAGCTGAAGTCAAATGCTTAACCGAGTAAGCCACCCAGGCACCCCAAAGGCATTCTTAGCAGAAACTGACTTTTGTTTTTTTTTTTCTGTCTCTGCATGTGGTGGAATACACATAGACACACACACACACACACACACACACACACACTAAAATTAGGTATAAATTTTAACTTACTGTAATTATATTCATTGCTTCCTTTGGAGACAGTTTTAAGTAAAATAAAATTATAATATTAACGTCAACTTATACTTTTAAATAAAGTAGAATTATAAAAAAATACATCTTTAAAAAGAATAAGTATGTAGCACTGCTGGAAAATAAGACTGCATAACTTGAATGGGCCACAACATTTCAGGAATATCTAAGGGTAGAAGGCAATTTGAATTTATTTAGAAGTGAAGCAAATTAATTGTTTTTTTAAAGGCCAGGGAATAAACTGATATAGAATTAAGAGCAGTTCTCATTAGAGACCTGGACTAACTTCAAGATCAATTAGAAGGAACCTCGAATGCGTATCGGTAGGTGAAAGAAGCTAGTCTGAAAAGACTACATACTGTGTAACTCCTATTACATGACTTTCTGGAAAAGGAAAACTATATACAGACAGATCAGTAGTTGACAGGGGTTGGGGAAGAGGTAAAATGGATGAATAAGTGGAGCACAGGGGATTTCATTCAATAGTGCAATGAAACTATTCTATATGATACTGCAATTGTGGATACCTGTCATTATCTGTTTGTTAAAATCCATAGAATGTACAAAACCAAGAATAAACCCTAATGCAAACTATGGGACTCAGTTAATAGTAATGTATCAATATTGGTTATTAACTTTAAAAATGTACCATAATAATGGTAACAAAAGGTTAAACTGTGTGTGTGTGTGTGTGTGTGTGTGTGTAAGGAGGTATGGGGGGATTGTCTATTTTCTGTATAATTTTTCTGTAAACATAAAACCACTCTCAAAAAAGCCAATATTTAATAATAAATATGATTGAATACAATGACAGCAGCAAACATTTACATTCCAGGTATTGTTCGGAATGTTTTATATACATATTAACTCTTTCTTCAACAACTGTGAGCTCGGTACTGTTAGTTTCTCCACCTTAGAAATGAGAAAAGTGATACTCCAGGGAGTTAAGTAATTTGCATAAGGTCACACAGGCAATAGTGTCAGAGCCCAAACAGGCTCTGGAGTCTTGCTCCTATTCACTGCCCTACTAGCACCTATTAAAAAATAGTAAGTTAGAGGAATAAGGCCAAATATAGCAGTAATCACAATATTGTAAATGAGCTAAATGGCACTGCTGCTTTGTTATTACTAATAAAAACTCTTGGTCTGTTAATTTTTATGCTAGTTTTTTCCTGAATTTTTTTGAAGCTTATTGCTTTATATTATTTAGCAGTTTATTTTCTCTTCTTCTGAGACTGGAAGCCCCTGGAAAGGAATGTGAGAGACTGAGTGTGTTTGTTCTTTGTAGGACAGTTTCCATGGGGTCAAAAGTAGTTGTACATTGGGCACCTATTATATTCATCTGCTAATTTTGATAACAATGCCTTGAAATTTTACTTCCCTATAGATCCTAACTAAATTTGTCTTTTTCTTTAAACCTACGTCATAATCATCACCAGCTAACATTTATTATTTGCTAGTATGTTTTGAAGTACACTGACTCACGTAAGAGTGTGGTAGTGAAGAGCACTGCCCTAGGTCCATATACTGGCTTTTTTCAAATGCCAGCTTCACCACTAGAGTTAGTGAGCTCTCAATTTCTCAGTTTTCTTTATTCTAAAAGATGATGATAGTAATAGTACCTGCTTCATAGGGGTTTTGTGTTAAGGAAATTAGTTAATGTATACAACTTTAATTCTCTTATTTCTAAGCCTCAAAGTATTTCATGGGGAGCATAAGATAAATGGTGAGCTCCGTGACAGGTGTACTGTGTAAGAGTGGCCATTTTAGGCTGTGCTCATGTCGTTTGGGTTTATAAATAGGTATTTCTCTTACAACCTATCGCCTCTTCACATCCATTTGCTTTTAGATCTAATCATAAAAACTCCACAGAGGAAAATCAGGATCTTTGTCATACCAATGCTTGTTTGTTTATCTCATCTCCTGTCACTATTTTTCTGAATGAATATGATGTTTTAACCGTACTTTCTAGGAGGTGGTTTCAGAACCCATGCTGCTCTGGCCTTCGGTGTTTCTGTGGATGACTCTCATTTGTCTGTGTTCCTTAGAGTAGCTACAAACGTGTTGTGATCGTTGTACAATGAGAGACGCATAAACCCACACTACACTGCACTTCAGGTTTGATTGGCTTTTTAAGTAACTACATCATACACTGAGCTTAGTTAAGTCAGTTAAAATCCAGATAAAATCCCTAACTCTTCTTCACATAAATTGTTTTAGCTAAATTTTATTCGTTGTATAGGTGTGCAGTTTCTTTTAGAGTCTTCAATTAGGAATTTATATGTATCTGTTAAATTCAATCTTGATTTCAGCCCAGCTACCTATTGAGACTTTTTAAAAATCTTGACTCTGCCAACTGGTTTAGCCTAGTGTACATTTTTATATTATTTGCTAATGGCATACCTTATTCCAGAAAGGATTTTGGTCCTTAATTAGCCAGCTATCTTTCCTGTCCCCTTCCTTACATTTCTGATAAGCATTTCTGGGGTCTTCATCTATGACCATTGAAATATTGAGGAGACGAATATGAGTTCTTAGACATACCTATTAAAAACCTCTTTCTAGGGGCGCCTGGGTGGCGCAGTCGGTTAGGCGTCCGACTTCAGCCAGGTCACGATCTCGCGGTCCGTGAGTTCGAGCCCCGCGTCAGGCTCTGGGCTGATGGCTCAGAGCCTGGAGCCTGTTTCTGATTCTGTGTCTCCCTCTCTCTCTGCCCCTCCCCCGTTCATGCTCTGTCTCTCTCTGTCCCAAAAATGAATAAACGTTGAAAAAAAAATTTAAAAAAAAAAAAAAAACCTCTTTCTATGTTGGCAGTGATCCATTAATGAGTATTATTTTTTTAAATATAATTGTTCAACTAACTGGAATTTAAATAAAAACTTAAAAAATGTAACTCTCCATCCAACAGCAAATTTACTATTATACAACCCTCCATTGCTGCAATTTGGAGAAATACCCACTGGTATTCTATCCTTGAGATAATTTGTTTGTCTTTTTGTATAACAGTATTTATTACCAGACAGGTGCAGTTTTCTGGATTAATGAAAACTTTAAACCTTTTTAACTCCCTAAAACGTAGTGAATTTTATATACGTTATTTCCGTTTTGAGGATTGATTCACTTAGATCAAATAATAGATGAAGAGTTCCAACCTCATTTTCTATTTTCAAACTCACATCAAGTTTATTTGTAAAATATTGTGTTTTTAAGGAGCAAAGCTTTTATTTCCTTGTGTATTTTAATGTGGTCTAGTTACTTTTGTTGGGTATGTAAAGTACTTTATAGAAATAAAATTCTGCACAAATATTTGGGTCACAATTTGAAATGCTTCAAGAGGTTCCACAAATGATGGGATTTTTTTATGCCATGGGTTTCTTTAAGGTTAATTAGTTCAAATCTCAAGGCACAGTCCTGAGAGTATAATGCAAGCAGAATAAGCTGGCATTATGAAATAAAATTTAGGTAAGTCAGCATCTAGGTCCATAGATGTTTTGATCTGGGGTGCCCAGTTCACTACTAATCATTGACTTATACCTTTCATTTTGCAAATATCTTTTCAGTTTAGGAAAGAATATTCATGTATCAAAAATGAACAAAAAATTATGGATTCTGTTGCCTTTCCTACAGATTTCTCTTTATTATTGTGCAGGTCCTAGCTGCAAGCTTTATTTTGGAGAGAGACTTTTACTTCATGTCTTGTTTTAAACTTTGTTTATGTTATATGGGATTTCACAGAATGCTTGATATCTAGTGGATTACCTCATTTAATCCTCACGTCATCCTCACAGATGGGGAAATCGTGAGCCTAAGTAACAGGCATTCTGTTACCAGGCCTCACGCTGCTAACCTCTGAGCTGCCTCTTTCCTAACTACATCTTTCTTAACTATTCTTTTTTGGGAGGAGGGAAGGGACTCATCCCATTTCTCAGCTACAAGGCTGATCCCCAAATTGCTACAAGTCTCTTTGCCTTGTCTATTTCCTGACATATGTTAGTCTTCGGCCGTTTCTTGGCCTTGGGGTCCACGAAGGGACAAAGTGTAGAGTAGATAGTGCATGCCTGGTCTGGGGATGAGGCGTATATGGTATCCTCTTGCCCTTTTTATCATATGCAGATGCCCATATAAGGCTCTGTAACCTTGTGACAATCACTCTATTTGCTGTGGTGGGAGTGGGATCAATGGGGAATCTGTAGTCCTGGGACTAGTGTACCTGACACATACTTAACTAGTACTGGTTAAATAGAGATAGGGGTTACTTCAGTATGTTTGGGCAGATTTTAGCATTTAGTATTATATAAAAATACGAAAAATACTTTTTAAAAGAATAATTAAGACTTCTGAATTTTTTGTGTGCGTTTTGAGTTTCTTGTCACTTTGCAAGATAGCCTTTCTGTCACTTGAAATATGTCACAGAAAGAGATATTATGTGCTTCTCATAAATATTTTTATTCATTTTAACAAAATGTAAAGGCAGTCTCTCTTTCTCAAGGAAACCAATCTCATACTGAACTGAGAGAAATTATTTTTGCTTATGTTTTACAGACTTTGAATAATGAGATGAGTACAGATGATGACAATGAATATGCAGAAGAAAAGGAAAGTTACATCTGTGCAGTATGTCTGGATGTTTATTTCAACCCATACATGTGTTACCCTTGCCACCATATCTTCTGTGAGCCCTGCTTACGGACTCTTGCCAAAGACAATCCTGCAAGCACTCCCTGCCCGTTGTGCCGGACAATTATTTCCAGAGTCTTTTTCCAGACAGGTAACTGTTCTCTTTCACTAACACGATTGCCTGATTGTGCTGACTACAGCTTTGTTCTCATTCTTAAGGTACTTTATAAATGATTATAGAACATTATTGAAAATCGTATACAGGATGATTTCTTATTCTCTACTTTATAAAACAGTGCTTGCCCAACTCATAGAACTGTGTGAAAATCATAGAATCCTAGATGAAAAGAAGTTCTCATGTCTAATCTCCTACTTTATGCTGAGATCTTTTCCTAAGATATTCTAACCAGTTGTTCAGTCTTGGCTTGGACATTTCTTTTCTTTTTTTTTTATTTTTTTTTATTTTTTTTAATGTTTATTTATTTCTGAGACAGAGAGAGAGCATGAGTGGGGGACGGGCAGAGAGAGAGGGAGACACAGAATCAGAAGCAGGCTCCAGGCTCTGAACTGTCAGCACAGAGCCAGACGCGGGGCTCAAACTCACAAACCGTGAGATCATGACCTGAGCCGAAGTCGGTCGCCCAACCGACTGAGCCACCCTGGCGCCCCTTGGCTTGGACATTGCTAATGGCAAGGGCATTTCATTAAAACTTGAAGCAGCCCTGTTGATTATTTATTCCTCATATCTGCCTTTTACTGCTACTCATTCTTTGGCCCTTGTTATTTCCTCTGGAGTCTTTGAGAATAATTCTGTAAATATCTGAGGAAAACTCATGCCTTTCCCCCCACCTTCCATGTCTTTTCAACATCCTTATTCTTAAGGTTTTTCTTCTTGAATGAGAAGAAGTAAAATTGGAGCGAGGATTTGTTTAATTATCAGTAAAGATGAAATATAATTTTTATTTTTTTTTTAATTTTTTTTTAACGTTTATTTATTTTTGGGACAGAGAGAGACAGAGCATGAATGGGGGAGGGGCAGACAGAGGGGGAGACACAGAATCAGAAACAGGCTCCAGGCTCTGAGCCATCAGCCCAGAGCCTGACACAGGGCTCAAACTCACAGACCGCGAGATCGTGACCTGGCTGAAGTCGGACGCTCAACCGACTGCGCCACCCAGGCGCCCCGAAATATAATTTTTAAAACATACTAATGGAGGGGCGCCTGAGCGGCTCAGTCAGTTAACTGTCCAACTTCGACTCAGGGCATGATCTCTCAGTTCATGAGTTCGAGCCCCGCATCGGGCTCTGTGCTGACAGCTTGGAGCCTGGAGCCTGCTTCAGATTCTGTCTCCCTCCCTCTCTGCCCCATTCCCTGCTCGCACTCTGTGTCTCTCTTGCTCTTTGTCTCTCAAAAATAAACAAACACATTACAAAAACATACTAATGGAGACAGGAAAAACTAATGAATGTGGAACGTAGAGAATTGCTAAGGAAAAAGGGAAGAAGGATAGAAGTAAGTAGAGCTAACATTTATGGAGGGGACTACTCTGTGCCACCCATCACAGGAAAAAATGCTATCTCCATGTTCTGCAGGTGAGGGTGGATGAACAGATACACAAGCCAGATGATGCTACATAGTAACTATAATTAGGTGAAGTATTTGGTTTTAAATATTCTGCCACCTGAGTTAAAATAAAAGTAAGGACACAATTAAATGATTCTCATGATTCATTAGAAGAAGTATCCCACTTCCCAAGAGTAAGCAAAGGTTTTTCTGGCACTTGAAAGGGAATTTTTTATGTGATTTCTCTTCCAGGGCATACTAAGAAGTGGAGTAGGCAGTGTCCTCAAAAACATCTTCAGAGCAAGTGGCGTATCAGGTTTCCTGACATCTTCTGGTATACTTTGATAAAAGCTCAGGAAATACCAGAGTATAAATTAGGGAAAGTGACATTGCTAGTAGCCAAAACGTTATGGTCTAATTTTCTTGTAGAAATAACTTTTTAAATTATAGAAGTAATACAATTTCATTATGGGAAAAATCAGAACATCCAGTTAAAGTTCTAAGCTCAAAATCCTCTATAGTCCTAACATTTAAAGACCACAGTGAGTGAGTATACTTCCAGAATATTTTACATACATGTACTTAATTATTTTTCTTACAGAAAAAAATGTGACTATATTGTACGTAAGGCTTTTAACCTGCTTGGATTTACTTAAAACTCTTGTGATTATATCATGATCTACTTAAACTACCAATATTATGGGACATTTAGTTATTTGTCATTTACTTAATTGCTGATATATGGAGATAAATATTTGCACACATCTCTGAGCATTTCTTTGTGAGGGATTTCAAGAAGTAGAACTGGTAGTTAAAGCTGTTGTGTGTTTTAAAGCTTTGTGTATGTTGCCAAACTGTGCTCAAAAACTGTTATAAGCAGTCTTATACAAGAGCTTATTTTCTCCACATTCAGGACATTTGTTTTTCTTGGCCATGACCTTTGCTGATTTTTCTTATGGTTTGTTCATCTTTTTCTTGCTTATTAACAAGATTTTTTTTTAATTAGTGTCAGCTTTTGTCCTATGGGGTAAATCATTTTCCTGTTTTGTCATTTATATTTTAGTTATGTTTGTATTTTATGGATGTGCAGAACTTTTATGTGGTCTCATGTAGCAACATAGGTCTTTAATATTTCTAATTTTGAAGTTAGTAATTAAAAGACCTTACCTATTAACTACAGAATTATATAAAAATTCTCTTTATCCATATTTATTTTAGGTTTCCACTTTGTCCTCCTATCCCATATTTAACTCCATTTAGCATCTTGTATGATGCATGGTTTAAGTAAGAATGGAGTACTTTTGGGGCGCCTGGGTAACTCATTTGGTTGAACATCTGACTTTTTTTTTTTTGGCTCAGGTCATGATCTCATGGGATCTCAAGCCCTGCATTGGGTTCCAAGCCAACAGGGGGAGCCTGCTTGGGATTCTCTTTCTCTCCCTCCCTCTCTGCCTCTCTCCTGCTCATGCAAGCTCTCTCAAACAAACAAACAAACATTAAAAAAAAAAAAAGAATGGAGTCCATTTTCTTCCATATCCTTAGACATTTATCCTAGTATCATTTGCTGAACAATCCTTTTTTCCTATTCTAGTTGAATTGTCATTCTTTAAAAAGTAATAATAATTACTACAATGTAAGTGTGTTTCTTAACACCTTTTTCTTTTCCATTCATATTTCTATCTTGCCCTATACCTCTTAAAATTATTCTAGACTGTGTTTTAATAACTCACAATTTTTTTTTAATTTTTTTTTTCAACGTTTATTTATTTTTGGGACAGAGAGAGACAGAGCATGAATGGGGGAGGGGCAGAGAGAGAGGGAGACACAGAATCGGAAACAGGCTCCAGGCTCTGAGCCATCAGCCCAGAGCCTGACGCGGGGCTCGAACTCCCAGACCGCGAGATCGTGACCTGGCTGAAGTCGGACGCTTAACCGACTGCGCCACCCAGGCGCCCCTGATAATTCATAGTTTTTAATAGACATTTATATAATATTGGGTGATTGTTATTGGATATCTTCTTAATAAATTTCTGCAATTTCCTTCCTAAAGGCTCTGCACAATTCTTATTAGTTTTCTGCCTGTATATTTTTTGTTGTTGCTATTGTAAATTATTTTTTTTTTCCTCTTCTGGTTTCAAATGCTTTTGGTGAAACTTTGGAGAAGTTAGTTTACAGTCTTAGAGTATTCTCTTAACCTTACTGAACCCTGACAGTTACTTATTAAGTGAATGAATACTCTCAGTTACTTAATGTCAGCATTCCAGTTGCGAACAAAAAGGGATAATTACTGTCAAAGGTCAGAGTGGGAAAGCTGTCATTTCCTATAGGAACTCAAGATATTTGACCAATGTTTCAAGGGTTGGTTCTAACATAATTCTGTTACAGTAACTCAGTGGATAGAGATAATAATGAAATTCCCCCCAGATTTATTCCATAGACTGTACCTCAGCAAAATGATTTTAAACTTGTACTGTAACATTCACTGGTTAGGTAATTGTGCTTAAATTAACAGTATTGGATGTGATCTTGATAAAGTAGTTAACACATGAGAAGTTGAGAAGAGGAAGTGGGAAAGGATAAGTAGAAGAAAGGGTAGAAGGAGTTGATACCTATTTCTTTAAGATAAGTCAAGATATACTGTTGAAAGTTGATCGAAAAAAAGTTGTAGCAGACACTCTTCGTTGCTAATTAGTACCATTACATCCTTCTTTTCTAATATAACTCTGAGTTTTATTCTCAAGTATTCAACTCTCCCAGCATAGACCAGGTGGCTCCTGGGTAGCAGACCTCATCCTTGGCTTCCTTTGCCAGTGATTGGTTTACAAATCTGCATGTGGTCCAGTTTTGACCAATGACATGAGAAGAAAGTTTGTCTTTACTCTTAAGACATGAGATTGAAAAGCCATTCTCTCTCCCATTGGACATAAACAAGAAAGTGTGTAACAGAGATAGTTTTTGGCAGCCATCTTATGAATAAGTGGGGAACCCGCTTGGTACAAAGCCTTTATTTTTGAGAGCACAACGAAGGAAAGAAAAGAACATGAGGTCTTGGGGTGCCTGGGTGGCTCAGTCGGTTAGGCGTCCTACTTCAGCTCAGGTCACGATCTCACCGTCTGTGAGTTTGAGCCCCATGTCGGGCTCTGTCTGTGCTGACAGCTCAGAGCCTGGAGCCTGCTTTGGATTCTGTATCTCTCTCTCTCTCCCCTCCCCTGCTCATGCTCTGTCTCTCTCTGTCTCAAAAATAAAAACATTAAAAAAAAATTTTTTTTTAAAAGAAAAGAACATGAGTTCTTGATAACCTCATTTAACCACTGAGTCAGCCAGCTTTGAAGCCCACACTACCTTTGGATTTCCTGTTCCATTAAATATTAAATTTACTAATTAACTAACACAGTTTGAGTAAATTTTCTGTTAGTTTCAACCAACAGCATCCTAACCAATAAAAGCATACTAATAAAAGGTAGTCAACAAGGAAACTAAAAATGATATGATTCACAACATTTTGAGAGGTTAAAAGATAGTTTAAAAAGACTTAAATCCTCTTGCAAGGACATCAATAATATTTAAAGATAATAAATAGTAAAGAGGTTTCTGGAATGGTTGCATGAGAGGCTCAATCTTTACTCCAGTAAAACAGCTATTTAACTGATACCACTCTACCACTATTCTTGTAAAAGGTTGTACCATCAAGACCTTGTAGCATTTGGATATCCACATGCAAAAGAAGGGTGACTTTGGAGCCACACCTTACACTGTTTACACATACACAAACATACACACACACATACACACACGCACACACGCTAATTAAAATGGAACAAAGACCTAAATGTAAGAGATAAGAATATAAACCTCTTAGAGAAAACATAGGTGTAAAACTTTTTGAAATTGGATTAGGCAATGGGTTCTTAAATGTTGCACCTAAAACACAACCAAAGAAAAAAACAGATAAATTAGACTTTATCAAAGTTGAAAGCTTGTGTGCCTCAAAGGGTATGATAATCAAAAAGATAGTAATAAATGTTGACAAGGATATGGAGAAATTGAGACTCATATATATGTTTGTTAAAATATAAAATGGTGAAGTCACTTTGGGAAACAGTAGGATAAGTCCGGACATGGCAGATTCTAAGTTTGCTTAGGAGATTGGGAAAGTTCTGGTGTGTCCTAAATTAATTAGAGTCCTTTTGTCTTGAAGGTGAGAACGACACCAGTGTAAGCAGGTTTAATCCTTTCAGACCAAGAGCTCCCACATCAGCACCCCAACTCTAGGTCTCTACAGGGAGGTGCTACATGCCACATAAGAGGATCTATAGGCCACCTAAAATCAGCAGGCCAAAGACAGGAAAAGGCCATGGTATATAAGCATTATGTGGGGTAGAAGTCATCCAGGTGAGAGAGGAGAAATCCCTCAGCCAAGGATATCATGGGAGGGTGTCATATTTTCTTGAATTGACTATCTGACTGAAGCCTTCAAACCAAGCGTGTCACTTACCCTATTGTGGACTGACACTGAATGATCTTCCTGTAGGCAGTCCTACTACAGACCCAGTATCCATTGATCCAGGATCCCAACCCATGGTTATATAGTAGATGGGAGTGTCCCAGGTATTGCAAAGGGCGCCACAGAGTGAGTGTATCCTACTTCCCAACTGTGAAATGACTCACTCCTGTCCCCCCTCCCCATTCAGATGCACTCAAACCTCAACAAGAATGATTTCCACTCTTGTTCCACCATTTTCCTCCATTCAAACTCCATCTCCATTTTAACCACACACAACCCCATACCCACTACTCTTGTGCCTTCACCTGGCAGAACTAGGTGCTGATGAGCAGATATCCCAGTGAACGCCACTGGAAATAGGAAAAGGAAATACGTAAGTCTTTACCTTATGTATAGAAGTCCCTAACTAAATAAGGAAATGACATTTAAGCTAATCTAGAATTTTAAGCATGGAAGAGGCCTATGATGTTTTCACCAGGGATATTTTGGCTGACTCAATAAATGGGGGATGTTACTGGCATCTAGTCACTAGGGACAGGGATGACAGATATCCTAGAGTGTTTGGGCCAGTCCTGCACAGTGAAGAATTATTCTGTGTTCTGTCTGATTTCCTCATGTCCTGCTGGGATTTGTCCAGGACAGATAACTCATCCCAAAGAATATCGCACTTCCTCTTTTTATCTACTGTGTCGGTCTATAATTAATTGGTCATGGTCTATTATCCCTATTAGGAGCATTTCACCCTTTCTCTTATTCTCTACCACTAAGTCTGGTCTGTTAATTCTTATGCTAATAATGGTTTTGTTCTTGTGTCCATCCATGCCTCTTTTGTTTTTCTGTTCATTTTGTACAGAATAGTCACTAAGCCTGAAATCTAAACTCATTCTTTTTATCAGTAAGAGTACCTAATTTTGTCTTCCAGTGCAGTCATTCTCAAGCTTTAATTTGTGGATTATTTTTATTATAAAAAAAGTATCAAAGTAAGCATAATATTTAGAGCAGTGTTTCTCATACTGTGTCAGTGAAAACCCACAAACTGTCTTAAAATCTTCAGGGATTAAAAGGCAATGCTTACTTTGCACCTGTGTAAGAGGGGCAAGAAAGTGCCATTTGCCAGGGGCCTTAACTTTCCTGGTGAAACTCATTTTGTACCCCTGTGGTACCACCTTTACAATTTTTACTGTATCTGTGTACCACCTGAATTATTTTTTTAAGAAGTTTCCTCATATCAACACACCTTTTTTCTTAAATACTTATATTAGCTTCATCCTTAGCAGTGTATTTGTGAATGTATGTGTTTGATGCTCTACTTAATATACATTTTTTTTCTAATTTTGTACATTAAATGGGTAACTTTTAAATGTTTAAACATTTTCATTCAGTATCACCCAAAATCATTTCACATGTTGCTAGTGTTTTGCAAACCAACTCTTGAACACCAATGACTTATTCTTACAGAGGTTAATCTCCAGAAAACAAAAACAAAAACAGCAACGCTTAAATAGTCCCTGGGGATTGGGAGGGGAGGTAGAAATAAGAAGGAGTAGAACAGATCATTGTCATTTTGTTTTTTGTTTCGTTTTGCCCTTCTATGCTGTTGGATTTTTTAAACCAGAGCTATATGTGACTTTGACAGTTTTAAAAGTAATAAAGGAAACTGCATCATTGGCTATGATGTGGTGCACAGGGAAGATGGAATTTCTGTCTTTCTTTCTTTCTTTCTTTCTTTCTTTCTTTCTTTCTTTTTCTTTCTTTTAAATATAATTTATTATCAAACTGTTTTCCATACAACACCCAGTGCTCATCCCAACAAGTGCCCTCCACAATGCCCATCACCCACTTTCCCATCTCCCCCACCCCTCCCGTCAACCCTCAGTTCTCAGTATTTAAGAGTCTTTTTTCACACAGAAGACAGAATTACAGATTCTTCGAAGGCAAGGATGGATGTTGTGATAACCTTTTGAGGATCTAGTGATATATCCCTATCCCTAGGATTTCAAAAGCCTTTTTCTAAATCTTGAAATGTAACTTTACATACAAAATAATAACAGGATGCATCATCACAGTATAAAGTACTTAATATTTTGTCTTTATCTTAGCAAGAGCTCGGTAAATATTGTGGGTAAACTGGGCTTAATTTAATAGATCACCTCTTAGTCTTATAATTCCTCTAGCAGAGGGTAAACTAGCTATTCTTGGGTGATGAAACAGTTACTGAAATGATTCTTGAGTGCTCCAAAGTCATTAAAGGACATCAGTAAGTATAAAGTGATCACAACTGCTTGAGGTGAAAGCTTGGATAAATGCTCTCCCCTGAGAAAGTCATAATAGTAGCAGATTTCTCCTGGGCCTGAAGGGTTAAAAATGATGATAATTACTTTTTCATTATTCTGGTATAAAATTATGAGAACAAAATATTGTAGCAAATACTAAATGGACTCACTAAATTAAAATGGATAAGTCATTAATTATGGCTTACCTAGATATTAAAATAGGAACTCCTAAATATTAACCTCAGTTCAGCATAAATTATATAATTATAATGATTCACATATTGTAAAATCTGTAACTCCATTTCAACAGTATCATATTTAGAATTTTGGGTTTGGTTTTGTCCCCGTTCTATATGCCTCTGTCATCATGGTGCATATTTAGCTGGAAAATGGGACTTCCTAAGCAAGATTTTTAGCTTTGAACAGCTTATGAGTAAAGAATATGAAAATGAGGTTTTAATTTATTTTCCGAGGACACACAGATAAATACTCATCAGTGCTGGATGAGGTATTCCTGGTTGGCCTCCCTTCCCAGCATGCAGAGCTTTTCTGGACCCCAAATTCTATAGGGCATGCACTTACTAGTAGACCTTACAGCCACCCAGGGTGAGAACCTGCGAGGCCTGAAGAGATTGATATTACTGTATTTCTTTGATTCAAACTAGTCCTATTCTACTGAATGCAGGCTATGATAGCAGCTTATCTTTTCCCCTAACTTGTATTGTTCCCTTTAGAGGTGAGCATTTTTTTCTCTATGTGCTTAGGCTTTCCATGGCTCATATAAGAGAGAGTTCAAGTACTTTCTAGAATTTAAAGTGAATATCATCACATCTGTTCTCTGATTGGTCTGTGTTTACTTCCAATGAATATTTTCTTTTTCACTCATAAGGAAGTCTCTGAAAGGTTGAGAATTTGATTCTGCATTTTTTTTTTAACGTTTTATTTTTGAGACAGTCACAGTGTATGAACAGGGGAGGGGCAGAGAGAGAGGGAGACACAGAATCTGAAATGGGCTCCAGGCTCTGAGCTGTCAGCACAGAGCCCAACGCGGGGCTCGAACTCACGGACCGTGAGATCATGACCTGAGCCAAAGTCGGACGCTTAACCGACTGAGCCAACCAGGCGCCCCTGATTCTGCATTTTTTTAAACTTTCTCCAATCAGCAGCATTAGATTCAGTAAATTCTTGACCATCACATATAGAATGAACTGAAGAGATGATGCAGTAGGAAAAATTGTAAAAGATTTTTCCCTTTTATCCTCTCTCCTGAGCCAGGATTGTACTCTGGTTATTCTCTTGCTACACCTGTAACACATTTTTCCCTTTTTTGTCTACCTGTTTATTTCTACCTTTTTTTTTTTAAGTTTATTTATTTTGAGAGACACAGAGACAGTGCAAGTCAGGGAGGGGCAGAGAGAGAGGGAGACTGAGAATCCCAAGCAGGCTTCACACTGTCAGCACGGAGACTGATGCGGGGCTCAAACTCACAAAACCACCGTGTGATCATGACCTGAGACGAAACCAAGAGTCAGTCGCTTAACTGAGCCACCCAGGTGCCCCTGTTTCTATCTTTTAATCTTGAGTCTTATTGAGGGCAAGGACTGGGTTTTTCTCTTTGCTGCCTATGGCATAATAACTGACATAGGAGATTCCCAGTAGATGTATACTGTATGTGTAGACACATCAAAGTTGCATCAAATGTGAATTTGAGGGAATTATGTTCGCTTGAATTCAAATTAAAAAGTTTACTCTTGTTTTCTTTCTTAAAGAGATCTAAATTTGTTGTCAAAATACTGTAACAATTTTTCATGCTCTTGCCATTTTAGTCAAATTAACGTCTAAAACTACTGTTTTCTTTTGCTTTACTCTAGAACTGAACAATGCCACAAAAACATTCTTTACTAAAGAGTATTTGAAAATAAAACAAAGCTTTCAGAAATCCAGCTCTGCAAAATGGCCACTCCCAAGCTGCAGGAAAGCCTTCCATCTTTTTGGAGGTAAGGAAACTAATGCAAAAATGTTTGGTAACTTTGTCTAAGATCTCTTTTGAAAGCGATTTTTTCCTAACTAAAATGTTAGGGGAAACATTTCTGCATTGGTCAGGTTTAAGTAAGGATTTTGCCAAGTATCTTCTTGCTGAAAGCATTAAATATAATAATAATAATAATAATAATAATAATAATAATAATATATGAAGAAAATAGAAAATAGAAACTGTGTAAGAGCAAAATTTGAGAAAAACACATGATTAAAGTACTTTGCCTTGTTGTCAATAACATTTAATATGTTTAATAGATGAATGAAATTCACCTCAAAAGTAACAGATTTGACAAAAGCTGTATTTGACAAAAACACTAGTATTCTTTATAAAGATCCTGAATAATTCATTATCATAGGTAAGTTGATTTAGTTTTATTATTTTACAGTTGTCCCACAAGTTTATGACAAGTAGCAAATAGAAGAGCATTGGTGTACAGAGTGTCTCACAGGTACACAGTGGAATAGGAACACCAGTTTCTGGGTTCAGGTTTAACTAGCTGAGTGGCCTCAGAGGTGTCATAATAACCTCTTCTTTTGTTTTGATTTTCTCGTATGTAAAATGGGAGTATATATATGTGTGCCACCGAATTAGTATAGTTGTAAGGATCAAAAGAGCGAATGGAAAAGCACATTCTAAATTATAACTAACTATACTACAGGTAGAAGGAATTAGCAAAATAAGGGCAAGGAAATTTCTGAAGCCTTTTTTACCTTTGAGAATTTGTTACCATAGAATGATAATCATACAATGTGGACATAAAAGATAATTTCTCCTTTAATAAAACGATGGCCAGAGCATAAAATACTGTGTGGTTTTAGTATTTACCACTTGTGATATTATGGGATCTGTTTGGAAAGCTCCAGATATGATCATCAGGGAATGGAGCCGGGGAGCTTCTACAATAAGACCTAAAAAATCAGTACCCCACAACATAAACCAAAAGGAGATAGAAATGGAGCCTGTATGATTGGGGCAAAAAATAAATTGATTTATGAAATCCCTGAGGTATGAAGAAAGTACTTTAAGGACAAATATAATTTTATAGAGCAGTCTGAATGAAGAAAATAGTTGAAGGACATTTTACAAACATATGCTATTTTATAAAGTAGTAACTGTAGAAACTCAGCCACAAATTTGGTATAGACACATTTAGACATATGAAAGCGAAGAGAAAATTTAAAGGATAACTTGTATGCTTTAAAAGATTCCTTTGGGTCCTACATACTGCTGTGCACACAAATTTTAAAAAGAATGAAGCACCTTTCTGATAACCCCACCATTTCCTTCACCTTTGTGTATCCCCAGATACTGAAGCTATAATTTAAACACTACCTTCTTTGTGATTTCATCATATTTGTCCTCCCCATAAGAGTTCCACAGAACTTAAGTTGTTAAAGGTTTTTACGGAGGAGGTTCAAAGTAGCTTTGTTATACAACCCAACTTAAGAAATATATTACTATCAAAAAAAAAAAAAAAAGAAAGAAATACATTACTGTCAAGGGTCTGTGGAGCTAAACAAGAGTTGAGCTGTCAGGCTCAGCCAAAATTGAAAGAGTTATTAAGCCTTTGATCACTTGGTGCAGTGGTATAAACAGGAGTCTAAAACTGGAGGAAATGCTGATTCTCCTTACCTCAATTCCATTTTGAACAGTGCACTGATCCAGATTCAGGCAGATCAGCACACATGTCGAGATCATCTGACTAATGAGGGGTCCCTAAACAAAAGGCAGTGGCAGTTTTAGCCCTGAAGGTGTACGTAGGGGGAGGGTGGAGGGGTGGCAATCAGCTAAAAGCAGAAAAGCACTGGCTGCTACTTAAGGGGCCGGGGGTCGAAGTGTCTTCAAGTTTCCCTGTTCTACCCCTTTTAAAGGGGTCCCATTAGAGGCACCTGAACAAGCCTTCTGCCCAAGGCCTCATAGAAAGAACCTAGGAATGCTGGTGTTGGGCCTAGGGATGTAAATATGTAAAAGAGCATCACTGGCCAGGGAGACATAAGGGAAGTTTGT
This sequence comes from Leopardus geoffroyi, assembly GCF_018350155.1. Taxonomy (NCBI): domain Eukaryota; kingdom Metazoa; phylum Chordata; class Mammalia; order Carnivora; family Felidae; genus Leopardus; species Leopardus geoffroyi. Next base: position 131,539,691 of record NC_059326.1, read on the forward strand.
CCTGTAAGGTCTGTCAGGTAAAGCTTCTGTGCTTGCTTATGGTCAGGCCTGAAAAACCATTCATAGGATTTTAATCATAAACCAGACTCCTTATTTGTCTGTATTCCTGAATCACCTTCTGTCCTTTCTGTTTACTTCGTGTTCCTCTGAATTTTGCATTATTTCTTTATACAAGTACACACATGTATATTTAATCAATGCTATTTACTTTTGCTTGTTTTTTTAACTTTGTAGTGGTAACAGTATATATAAATTCCTCCACATTTGCTTTGTCACTCAGCATTATATTTCTTGGATCCATCCATTTCAGTCCATTATATGAATGTGGCACAATCTATCCATTGTCCTGTTGATCAACAATAGAGTTAGCCAGTTCTTTATTATAAACAGCTGCTATAAACTTTCTTTTCTTGTCTACTGGAGCATGAGAGTTCCTCTAGAATAAATGTGGGTAGAATACTTCTGGGTCGTAAAAAAAGCACATTTTTACCTTGATTACCTAAACCAAATCATTTTCCTAAATGCCGATACTGATTTATCATCACCTTTGTCTACCACATTCGGTGTTTTCAGTCCTTGAGATTTTACCAATCTGATAGGTATAAAATGGTATCTCATTGGGGTTCTAATTTCAATTTCCTGATTACTAATGGGGAATAAACATAGCTTTATATGCATATTGGCAATTGAGTTTTTTCATCTGTGAAATCCTATATAAATTTTGTCCATTTTCCTATTGATGGTATTTTTCCTGTTAATTTTTGAAAGTTTTAAAATATTTTCAGAGCAGACTCCTTTTTCTCTTAATAATATGAATAGCAGCTATCATTTCCCAGTTGTGGTTTGTATGTTCTCATTATGATCTCTTTAGTAAATTGTGGCTTCACATTTGCTTCATCATCTTTCCAGTCTGTATTATCTGCCTTATGAAATTCTTCTCTATCCCCAGTGTCATACAGGTATCTTCCTGTATATTTTTCAAATAGTCTAAAGGTATTTGGAATTGACTTGTATTGTTGTTTTCTAAGTTTTGTGAGGGTTTTTGTTTGTTTGTTTTGCTATATTGTAGATAGGGATTCAATAACTTTGGCCTTTTTTCCTATTTACTTTAGCTACCATTTGTTGAAAATAATTCATCATTTCCCGACTGATGCACATTGCTAGTCTGTCATATATTAAATTTCCATGTATGTGGGTCTATTTCTGAGGTCTTTTTTAGGTTCTGTTGGTCTTTTTGTCTAATTCTTGGCCAAAACCATACTTTTTATTAAGTATAATTGAAATACAATGTTATGTTAGTTTCAGGTGTATAACCTATTGATTTGACACTTGTGCTCTTGGTTGTCTTTTTCCTTTGCCACTTTAAATACATCATGCTATTCTCTTTCGGCTCATAAAGTTTTTGCTAAAAAATCAGATGATAGCCTTATGGGGTTTCCCTTGTATAGAACTGTTTTCTTTTCTCTTATTGCTTTTAAAATTCTCTCTTAATCATCACTTTTTGCCATTTTTATTAATGTGTCTTGGTGTAGACCTTGTGGTTCATCTTGTTAGGGGCTCTGTGCTTTCTGGACTGGGATATCGGTTGAGAAGTTCTCAGGTATTTTTTTCGTATTCCTCTTTCTCTCTCTCTTCTCCTTCTGGGATCTCTGTAGTGCAAATGTTATTATTCTTGATAAGGTCACAGTTTCTTTAATCTGTTCTCCCTCTTTCTGCCAGTCAGCTTCATTGCTTTCCAGTACCCAGTCTTCCAGATTGGTGATCCGTTCTTCTGCATTAACTAATCTGCTGTTGATGCCCTCTAGTATGTATTTTATTGAATTCATTATTGAACTCATCAGCTCTGACTGGTGTTTTTAATATTGTCTGTCTCTGTATAATTTCTCAATGATTTCATCCACTGTGTCTCAAGTCCAATGAGTATCTTTAAGACCATTAATTTTTTTATTAAGTATTTTATTTTAATTCCAGTGTAGTTAACATACAGTGTTATATGAGGTGCATGTGTACAATATAGTGATTCAACAATTCCCTATGTCACCCAAGTGCTCATCTCAATAAGTACCCCCCTTAATACCCATCCCCCATTTCACCCATCCCCCACCCATATTCCGTCTAGTAACCATCAGTTCTCTACAGTTAAGAGTCTGTTTCTTGTTTGTCTCTATCTTCTGTTTTGTTTTGTTTTTTTTTTGCTTTTGCTCATGTGTTTCCTAAATTCTACATATGAGTGAAATCGTATGGTATTTGTCTTTCTCTGACTTGTTTCACTTAGCATTATACTCTCTAACTGCATCCATTTTGTTGCAAATGGCAAGCTTTAATTCTTTTTTTGTGGCTAAATAATATTCCATTGTATATATATACCAACCACATCTTCTTCATTCATCTATTGATGGACTTTGGGCTGCTTCCCTAATTTGGCCATTGTAAATAATACTGCCATAAACATAGGGGTGCATATATTCCTTTGAATTAGTGTTTTTGTATTTTGGGGGTTGATACCCAGTAGTGCAATTACTGGATCATAGGGGAGTTCTGTTTTTAACTTTCTGAGGAACCTCCATACTGTTTTGCACAGTAGCAGCACCAGTTGGCATTCCCACCAACAGTACAAAAGGTTCCTTTCTCTCCATATCCTTACCATTATTTTTTTCTTCAGTTTTTGGTTTTTGCCTTTCTTACAGGTGTGAGGTGATATCTCATTGTAGTTTTATTTTACCTTTCCTTGATGATGAGTGATATTGAGCATCTTTTCAGGTTTCTTTTGGCCATCTTTATGTCTTCTTTGCAGAAATGTCTGTTAATGTGTGACCATTACTTTTAATTCTTAATCAGAAGTACTGCTTGTCTCTGATTAATTTAGCTCTTTTACTGTGATTTTATTTATTGTTCTTTCATTTGGGATATATTCTTCTGTCTCCTTTTGTCTCACTCTCTATGTTTGTTTCTGTGTATTAGGTAGTTCACCTGTCTCATGATATGGAAAGTAGTGGCCTTGTGTGGAAGAGGTTCCATGATGCCCTATAATGCAATTCCCCCTGGTCACCACAGCCAGGCACTCCAGGAGTGTCTCTTGTGTGGGCTGCATGTGCCTTCCTATTATGTCTGAGCCTTGATTATCTTCAGCCAGCTGCAACGACCAGCTTTGCTTGCTGTAGGCACACTGGGCAGGGTTTGCTCCTTGAGTGGTTGAGAGGCCCATGTGCCGAACAGGGAGCTTATTGGGAGGTCGGTTAGCACACAGCCTAGCCATCTACGGTTAGCCTCTCTGCCATAGCTGCAGGCCTACTGGAGGGCAGGGTTTGTTCCCTGTAGAGCCAGCTAAGAGGCCCAGTGGCAGATAGTGCAAGCATAGTGGCGTATGGGGTTATCTCCCTCCCTTTCCAGGGCAGGATGCCTTTCGGAGTGGCACCATTTTGGCAGGGGCCGCCTGCAGGGTGTGTTAGGGCTGGAGCTGCTTTGGACGAATGCCTGCCAAGGCAGATGAGTTGGATTGGACAGGTTGGCGGGGAACGCTACGGCAGGGCACACAGTGCCATCAAGGTAGATCAAGAGTATAACCACTGGTGTTCCGCCTATCTAGGCTGGTGGAGAGGAAGAGAAATGGTGACCACCAGTACTTCTGTTCCCTGACAAATCCACAGATCCCTGCCCCTCTGGCACACATTCTAAGATTAGTCAATAAAACTTCTTCATGTATACCCCAAGCACTTTTCAAACTGCTGCTTCTGTGCTGTGTCTCAGGGTAAATGATTTAGTTTGCTGGCCCTTTAAGGGTGGGGACTCAGTTTTCTCTCACCCTCTGGCTCTCTGGGGGAGTTAAGCCCACACTGATTTTTAAAGCTGCCATATTTAAGCCCTGCTAGTTTTTAAAACTAAATATTATAGGGAGTCATCTTCTCAGTGCAGGACCCCAGTGCCTAGGTTGCCTGGCATGGGGTCTGATCCTCTTATTTCTCTATGCTTGTGATGTCCCTTCCATGTGTGGCTGGTCATGCAGAGACTTTAGTTCCCAACAATGTCCACCCCTCCTATCCTTTTCAGTGTGACCATCTTTCTAGGTTTAGCTCTGGAAGGTCTATTCTGCTAGTCCTCAGGTTGTTTTCAGGGTTAGCTGCACAGATGCAGTTGTTATCTCATCATGTCCATGGAACAAGGTGAGCTCAGGATTCTTTTTTTTTTTTTTTTTTGAAAGACAGAGAGAGAGCACTAGTGGGGGAGGGGCAAAGAGAGAGAGGGAGACCCTGAATCTGAAGCAGGCTCCAGCCTCTGAGGTGTCAGCACAGAGCCTGATACAGGGCTTGAACCCATAAACCGTGAGATCATGACCTGAGCCGAAGCTGGACGCTTAACCAACTGAGCCACCCAGGCGCCCCTGAGCTCAGGATTCTTTCTCCACCATTTTTCCAAAACCTCAGTACTGTACTGTGTTAGTTACTAAAGCTTTATAGTAAGTCCTGATGTCCCCTTTCAAACTTGTTATGCTGGAAGAGTGTCTTGTTTTTTGTGTGGGCTTTTTGTGGGGTTTTGTTTTGTCTTGTTTTTTGGGTTTTTTTGTTTTTTGGTTTTTGGTTTTTTTTTTTTTTTTTTTTGGCTCTTTGAATTTTAGAATTATCTTGCCAAGTTCTATGTAAAATTACGTTGGATTGAAGGAGAGATGTCTTATTCAATGTATGGGTCAATTTGTAAAGAATTGACATCTTATAGCAATAAACAGCTCTCCCTGTCTACCAACTAGTTTATAATCTTCTTTTATTTAGATCTTCTAAATCTTTAATACCATATGATAAAACTTTATAATTTTCTTTACAAATGTCTTAGACATCTTTTGGTTAGATTTATTTCTATGTACTTGCTGTGTTTTTGTCTTCTCCTTTTCTGAACCTTGAGTGCAGAGTTGGACCAGTTGTACTTCTTAATTAACAGCATACCGTCATCACTAAACCACATTCATTGGTTTCCTTTTATCCCCATATTCTACTTCCCATTAAGTTTGGTTTACCTTTTTGTTTGTATTCTTATATAATGTTATGTTATTTTTGTTCATATATTTTAATTAATGGAGATGGTATTATATATTGCATTCTATTTCTTTTTTTATACCAAGCTTTTAGATCCATCCCCGTGGCTATGTGTACCTCTAATCCATGGGTTCTAATTCATGCTCTCCTAAGGTGTGCATCTACCACATTTTATCTGTTCACTGACTGGAATACAGAATACTTTCTACTCCCTGCCACTGCATATAACTTTAATGAATATCCTAATGTGAACCATGTGAATATTTATTTAGTATGTAGAATTAGGAGGAGGATATCTGCATCATAGAATATAAATACACCTAACTAGAGTAAATAGTGCCAACAGTTCTCCCAAGTGACCAACATAGTTATCTGTTAACAGTGTGTGAGGGTCGGGAAAAATTAGAACTCTGGAAAATGACAAATGTTAGCAGAGTAAAACTTAGGAACCCTCATTATTTTAATTTTTATTTATCTGATCTCTGATAAGTTGAAATCACTTCAAATGCTTGTTAGTCTTTTGGATGCTTGTTTTTAAAATGCTTTGCTCATTTTTCCAAGGGGGTTTTTGCCTTTATCATTTTTCCCAAATTTCTTGCATATTCTAGGTATTAATCCCTGATCAACTTTAGACATTACAGATTTTTATCCCATTTTATTATCTGTGTGTTATTTATGTTGTCCTTTATTGAAAGAAATACTTTGATGCAATTAAAACCACCCTACTTTTGTCTTACTGTGTTTTGAAGTTCCCACATCACAAATGTTTCCTCTTAAGGTTTTTTTTTTTTTATATATATATTAACTTTATAGTTTTACCTCCTCATTTAGGTCTTTATATAGAATCCACCTCTTACATTGTGTTACAGAGTGTTCTATCTTTCTTTAAATAATATCTCACTTTTCTGAATATTACACAGTGGTGCTGGGTTTTTAAAAATTATTCCATAATTATTGTTGTATAAAAATGCAATTGTGTGGGATATTGACTTCATATTTAACAACCTTCCTAAATTATGTTCACTCTCATTACAGGGTTTGGAGAGCTTTCAGTGAAGACAATCATATCTGTCTTATCTGTAAATAAAGACAACTTTGTATCTTTCAGTCTAATACACTTTTTTCTCTTTTATCTTTCCATACTTTCTGAGCTAGGACCTCTGTTTGATTTTTAATAGGAAAAGTGATAGCAGCATTTCTGATGTTAAAATATGCACTTTTAATATTTACCAGTAAATAGGATGTTGCTCTTTGTTTTTGGTGGATACTCTATATTAGGTTTTAAGAAATTTATCATCTGTTCCGAATTTGCTAATAATTTTGTCTTGAATAGATTTTTAATTTTGTGATTTTTTTCAGCATTTCTTGAAATGATTATAATGGCTTCACTTCATCAATCTGTTAATGCATTGGATTACATTAATAGATTTTAATAGGTTTTCTAATGTGAAGCTGTTGGTGTATTCCTGGGGTAACGCAATATGATCATTTTTGTGCACTGCTAGACTTGGTTTGCTAAGATTTTGGCCTGAGATTTTTACATCTATATTTATGAGTAAGATTGCCTCTGTTTCCATTTTCAAAATATGTTTGTCAGGGCGCCTGATTGGCTCAGTCGGTTAAGTGTCCGACTTCAGCTCATGTCATGATCTCACGGTTTGTGAGTTGGAGTCTCACATCTGGCTCTGTGCAGACAGGGTGCAGCCTGCTTGGGATTCTGTCTCTCTTCCTTTCTCTCTGCCCCTCCCCCACTTGTACTCTGTCTCTCTTTCTCTCTCTCAAAAATAAATATTGAAAAAAGTTTGTCAATTTCTTCTTGAGTCATTTTATGTAATTTATCTTTTTGATAGAAATTTGTCCATTTTTTGTTTTAACATTTGTTAACAAAAAGTTATTTATATCTTTTCATCTCTCCTGTATCTAAAGTTGTTTCCTTTGTATTATTATTATTATTTGCTCATGCCCTGGGTTTTTTTCTTTTTTTTTTTCCCCAATCTTGCTAGATAATTTTCAAATTTTATTATTCTTTTTAAACAACAAATTTTTAAAATTGACTCTATTGAATCTTTACTTTCCCCTTCATTAATCTTTGCTCTTTATTACATCCTTATTGCTGCTCTCTTTGGATTTATTCTATCCTTTTTATGACATATTAAGGTGGCTTTTTAGGTCATTAATTTGTATCCTTTTTACTTTAAAAATTTTTTAATGTTTATTTTTGAGAGAGAGAGTGAGAGAGAGTGAGAGAACAAGCAGGAGGGGCAGAGAGGGAGGGAGACACATAACCCGAAGCAGGTTCCAGGCTCTGAGCTGTCAGCACAGAACCTGATGCAGGGCTTGAACCCACGAACCATGAGATCATGACTTGGGCTGAGTCAGATGCTTAAATCAACTGAGCCACCCACCTATCCTTTTTACTTTTTAAGAATTATTGTTTAAGGCCATAAATTTCCTTCTCAGTGATCCTATACATTAGGATCATATTTGAAAATTGGGGTCTGTGATTCCCATAGTTATCACACCCTCCTCAATGTACCATGCCATCCTTGCCATGTTAATGGTTTCCCTAAGACTCTTGAGCCTAGTTTTCTGAGATCAGTAAGAGGAAGTAAGATGGGAGAGGGATCTTATGTGAAAGAATACACATTCCCAAAGATGCCTTCGGATCCACAAAATTCGTGTTGTTTCCACAAAAATAAAACATTTTAACATAATTTTAGATTTACTAATCAATAAAGTTCATATAAACTCTTACTGAATTCATTCGGCCATATCGCTAACTCGCACTTAATAGAGTAGACCCGTTCCTTTTTACCCTATCAAGTAGTGTCTTGGAAATATTGATGAGTTAAGCTAACATGTTTTAAATGGTTTTTTTCTTACATGTCATATTTTATGCATGTATACATAAAATGGGTAACGTGGAAAGGAATGGAAATATTCTAGATAACCTAAAGCTAGCACTTTATATCTGCTGTCAGGTACTGGTTGTAGTGATGATTGTCAGTCATTGTTCTCTTAGCTGAAGTGTCTACCATTTGCATGCATTGCATCCTCAGTTTCTTATCCGGTTGGCATGATTTCCAGCCATGCCATGTTGCCTGGTTCCCTAAGAAACCACTTTTGCATAAATATACATGCAATGCTAACTAGCTAAGAGATTTTACCAAGATCTTTTGCCAAAAAACAAAATTTCCATGCTCATTTTTTTCTTGGTATACTCAAGTCAAAGAAATGGAAAAAAAAAGCCATGAGATAAAACTCTATGTCTTAATCTCTCTGGCAGTAATAAAAACATGGAGCTGAAATTCAGGTGTCTGAGATCTCTTTATGACAAACTCATCCATTTCTTGTAAAAGCCTGGGGATCTATTTATGACAAATTCATCCATTTCTTGTAAAAGCCTGGGGAATTGTTTTATTTGGTCATAATTTTATCCGATGGTGTTAGAATAATTCTGCAAGTTTACACATGCTCAATATAAATGAAGGAATATCCACATGGAAAAGAATGCTTATCTCGAATAGAAAACAAAACAATACATGCTCCAGCAGCAGGAGTTTGAATATAACCCAGAAATCTTCTTTCTCAGAAAGTTGGAGTTAAGTCAGAGAAATTTTAAAATAGGCTACAGACTTGGTGCTGCCTTTTAGCAGAAAGTGCACTAACCTTTACATTTCCTCTGAAACTGGGATAATTTTATTCACAAGGTAATTTTTTGAAAGATCTTACATCCAAAGTATCTTTTCCTTTCTGTTTATTTTCCAGTGGCAGAATCAGACCCTGTTTTTGCTGTAGATTTACTTATGAGTTTAAAATTTATTTCAGAAGCCAGCAAAGTGTCAAAGCCTGACAGTATCGTAAACTACTTTAAAAATAACTAGCTATATACATTCCCATTAAAATGTAAATTATAGATTATAAGGAGTTAGGATACATAATGTAACTGCTCCAGCCAGTACAAAATGACCTCAACAGTCACACTCAGAGATGACTTCTGTACTTTGCTTCTCATAGGCAGTGATAGGGAGCTCACTACCTGTAAAAGAAAGTTTGTACATTTTACCAACTCTATCAGACAAATCCCTTTGTTGAATAAAATCTGCCTTCTCACAGTTTTCTTTTATTGGTTCAGGTCTGTCTTAATCTTTCTTCATGGAACTGTTCTTAAACTATACAAAGACACATTTGATGTTGTTTCCTAGTCTTCATTCCACACATGAAATATTCACATTCCTTCAACTTCCTCATGGAACCTGGTTTCTAGGTCCTAGTTGCTTGTTTCAGAGATAGTAACAGAACTGGAAACTATGCCCTTTGGAAACTAGATACTAATAAAATAAGCTGAGGATGAAGCATCTAGAGGTAGTAGTTTTTTCAGGGGGAAGGAACTAAGATCGACAGAATGATAAGTAAAGCTACTACTTGATAAGAGATGTAAAGTGCTAACTCATGATTATTTAGAATACTTCCATCCTTTTCACGTGACCCAGTATTATTCTGCTGTTGGGTCAATGAATCCATGGTCTCTATGTAAGGCAAAATAGTTCACTTTGGCATTGAAATCAAAATTAGAACATCTTTTACTTCTATATTAAATTAACAATCCAAATTAATTAAAATACAAATTGTACATTTTGTTCAGACATCACCATTTCATAGTTCTTATTTTGAAAAGTACCAGCACTTTCATTCTCTCAGTGTCTCACCTCTCTCACATGCACACACACAAATTTCATCCTGTTCATCATTTTGCATATACAGATCTTGCTTTAATTCCCTGTGAAGTTGGATGTTGGCAGACAATACTACCTTCATTTACAAACCCTTGGATATATAACATTAATGTATACATATTCACAAACATTTAAACCCACCCCCAAAGACCACGGGACATCTGAAATTAGTACTAGAGACAAATTCTCATGGTGGTTGCTGTGCCTAACCTTGGCCCTGATCTGACAATTTTAAATGCTTTCCCTAATACCAATGCATTCCATAACTACCATGCAGAATATATGACAAGAAGTTACACTGCTGAAACATGAAGTAAGATGATTCTGGTACTGGATGGACACTAGATTTTTTGAACCTCTGATTAAGCTAGAGAGGAAGTAAAGGAACTTAGCACAGCCAAATTCAAACTGGATTGTCAATGTCTAATAAATGGTGTTATTTAATTATAAAAAAAAGATTTCAGCAATGTTGAAGTGTTACAATGTTTGACCACTGTATGACTGCTTTGTTGGGGCAGTGGGCAATATATGTATTGACTGTGAATCATCCTGGGAATCTGTGGTCAATTTTGGAATAAAAAATGAAGATTAAGGAGGTGGACCTTAAGAGTGGTAATGGAAAACTTAATCCATCACTGAGATACCTAGTGATCACTAGCCTATTCTATGATCACGGTGTGTGGCATAGTCTTATGAGTGACAACAGAGATAGGCAGAGAACTTAAAGGTACTCTGAGGATGATTCTGGGTCAGTGCAATGGCTGCAGGTTATTGTTTGTGTTTTATTACACCTTTTATCCCAAATGATCAGAAAATGTGAAAAATCTTAGTAAACCTCTACTGTTTTATAGACCTGTCACATATTTGAGATACAGTGACAAAAGGGGATGCAGGGCTATTCTCTCTTGGTTCAGCACTGGAAGAATAGCAATCTCATTTGATCATAAGCAAAAAAAATGGATGTGACAGATGAGAAGACCAGATTACAGGGGTATGTGGGACCAGATTCAGACCACAACAATGAGCAAACAGCCGTAGAACCCTGAAAAATAGCAGGAATAGATACAAGTCAAGTTTATTATTTCTGGTAATATCAGCAGTGGAGATTTCTTCTTCTAGGATATAGAAGATATAAGAAGGTATAGTAAAAAATAATAAATGATGGGAAGAATCAGCCTCACCGACAGCATCTTGGGGGGAAGGAATGATAAATTACAAAAATCATATTAATAAATCAGAGAGCTATGGAATTTAAGAAAGCAAACAGAATTAAAATTCCAGTGTGGACAAAGTCCCCCAAGAAAGCTAATATTGCCAGCTATTTGCATGACTGGGAATATTTCCTAAGTCTGGGAATTACCTCAGGATCAGTCTTGCCATAGGCAGAGGAGGACTCTACTAGGAGTAAGAGAAATGAGCAGAGGTTTTGATAACCATATGGACTGACATGTCAGAATGGAAGAAGAGTCCAAACATATGGCCAGTTTTCCCCATGATCCATTTGCTAAGAGCTGTGGCAATACTAGAGACAAAGTCGTTGGCCCCAAAAAGCAATTTCCTGCAGTTTTAGAGTTTAACAATCGAGTCATAATATAGAAAGGGATCTGCAACAAATCCATAATAAGAATTCCCTTTAAGACATTTCCCTTATTTTATTTTATTTTATTGATTTTATTTTAGTTGTAATTCCAGCCTAGTTAACTTAAGTGTTATATTAGTTTCAGGTGCACAGTATAGTAATTCTTCGGTACTGTACAGTGCTCATCGCGATACGTGCCCTACTCTTGATCCCCTTTACCTATTTCATCCACCCCCTTCTACCTCCCCTCTGGTAACCATCAGTTCCTCATAGTTCGGAGTCTGGGTTTTTTCGCTTGTCTTTTGTTTCTTTGTTCATTCTTCTTTCTTAAATTCCACATGAGTGAAATCATACGGTATTTGTCTTTCTCTGACTGACTTGTTTCACTGAGCATTATACTCTCTAGCTCTTTGCACATTATTGTAAATGGCAAGATTTCATTCCCTTTAATGGCTGAGTAATATTCCATTGTATATGTATACTGCATCTTTATCCATTCATCTTTCCATAGACACTTGAGTTGCTTCCATAATTAAGATATTGTAAATAATTCTGCAGTAAGTATACAGATGCATACATATTTTTTCAAATGAGTGTTTTTATATTCTTTGGGTAAATACCTGGTAGTGGAATTACTGGATCAAATTGTAATCCTAGTTTTAAATTTTTGAAGAACCTCCATACTGTGTTCCACAGTGTCTGCACCAATTTGCATTTCCACCAACAGTGCACACGGGTTCCTTTTTCTCCACATTCTTGCCAACACTTGTTGTTTCTTTGTTTTTTTATTTTAGCCATTCTGAGAAGTGTGAGGTGGTATCTCCTTGTGGTTTTGATTTGCATTTCCCTAATGATGAGTGATGTTAAGCATCTCTTCATTTATCTTTTAGCCATCTGTATTTGTCTTCTATGAAGAAATGTCTCTTCATGATTTCTGCCCATTTTTTAATTAGATTGTTTGGTCTGGGGATGTTGAGTTGTATCAGTTTTTTTATATATTTTGGATACTAATCCTTTATCAGATATGTCATTTGCATAGAGGTTATCCCATTCAGTAGGTTTTCTTTTAGTTTTGTTGACAGTTTGCTTTCTGTGCAGAAGCTTTTTATTTTGATGTAATCCCAATAGTGTATTTTGCTTTTGTTTCCCTTGCCTCAGGAGACATATTCAGAAAAATGTTGCTATGGCCAATGACAGAGAAATTACTGCCTGTGCTCTTTTATAGCATTTTTATGGATTGAGGTCTCACATTTAGGTCTTCAATCCATTTGGAATTTATTTTTGGGTATGATGTAAGAAAGTGGTCCAGTTTCATTCTTTTGGATATAGTTGTCCATTTTTCCCAATACCATTTGTTGAAGAGATGGTCTTTTTCCCATTCCAAGTACTATGATGAATAAAAGTGTTTGGAGTGGAAATCCTTGTCTTGCTCCTGATTGTAAGAGAAAAGTTCTCAGTTTTTACCATTGAGTATGATGTTAGCTGTGGGTTTTTCATATATGGCCTTTATTAGGATGAGGTATGTTCCCTCAAAACCTACTTTGTTAAGGTTTTTTATCATGAATGGATGTTGTAATTTGTCAGATCCTTTTTCTGCATCTGTTAAACTGATCATATGGTTTGTATCCTCTGTACTATTTTTGAGGTAGACCTGTATTGCTATAAACATCTCTCTTAGGACACCATTTGCTGAAACCCAAAGACTTTGGACCACTGTGTTTTAATTTTGTTTTGTCTCCATATATATGTCTGTTACTCTCTTCTCTCATGGTTTGTGGGCTTTCCTTGGTGAAATACCTGATTCCTTTTTATTTTTTGCATATCTGTTACTGGTTTTTCTTTTATGGTTACCATTAGGTTTGTATATAATATACATATAGCAGTCAATATTAAGTTGATGGTCACTTAAGTTTGAACCCATTCTGACTTTTCTCCCACGTTCTAGGTATATAGTGTCATACTTTACATCTTTTTATTTTGTGAATTCCTTGACTGATTTTTGTAAGTACCCCTAATTTTACGGTTTTTCTTCCTCCTACCCTTCTTATTCCTTCTTATGGTCTTTCCTCTCTACTCAAAGAATCCCCTTTAATAGTTCTTGTAGGGCTGATTTAGTGGTGGTGCATTGTCTTAACTTTTGTTTGGGAAATTCTTTCTCTCACCTCCTATTCTGAATTATAGTCTTGGTAGATAGAATATTCTTGGTTTCAGGGTTTTTTTCTTGCAGCATTCTGAATATATCATGTCATTCCCTTATGACCTACAGAGTTCTTGCTGAAAAAGTCACTAGTTGTCTCTTGTTCTTTTTAAAAATCTCTTTATCACTACTTTTTGCCATTTCAATTACTATATGTCATGGTGTGGAACTCTTTGGGTTGATTTTGTTGAGAGCGCTCTGTGCCTGTGGGATCTGGATTTATGTTCTTTCTCCAGATTTGACATGTTTTTACCTATTATTTCTTCAAATAAGTTTTCTGACCCCTTTTCTCTCTCTTCTCCTCAAGAAATCTCTATAGAATGTGAATGTTATTATGCTTGTTAGTTTCACTGAGTTCCTTAACTTACTGTTTTTTTTTCTGTCACCTGTCAGCTTGATTGCTTTCCTTTACTGTCTTCTCCAGGTCACTTAGCCATTCTTTGGTTCCTCTAATCTATTTATTCCATCCATTGTATTTTAAATTTCAGTTATTGAGTTCTCATCTCTAGTTCTTTTTTCTGTCTTCTATGTCTTTATTATGTCTTCTGTCTCATTGATATCCTCCACATTTTTCTCAAGTCCAACAAGTATCTTAATGACAACTATTTTAAATTCTCAATTGAGCGTATTACTTATCACTGTTTTATTTAGCTCTGTTGCTATGGTTTTATCCTGTTCTCTCATCTGACATACATTCCTCTGTCTTCTTATTTGTCTAATTCTCTGTATGTGTGTTCTGTGTGTTAGGAAAGTCCGCTACATCTCTTGCTGTTGAAAGTACTGAGCTTATGAAGAAGAGGTCCTGGAGTGCCCTGCCGTGCAGTGTGCCCTGTTCACCAGAACCTGGTGCTTCAAGGGTGTCTCCTGTGTTCTGTGTGTCCTAGTATTGTGGCTTCGGTCTGCAATGTCTCTCTATGCCTGTTGTGGGCAGTGTCTGGTCCCTGTGTTGTTAGTGGGCCTGTCTTGGGCCACACTGGGCTTGAGTTGCGTCAGCCCAGGCATTTGCCAGAGAGCTGGTAGCACCTAACTACAGAGTGCTTTCCCTGTGTTGGTGGGGCCTGCAGTCTGACCAGATGTCCCCAGCCCTCTGCTGGGGCCGCAGTTAAACTGGTGCGTGTGCCTGTCTCCCCCACTCCCTGAGGCAGGAGTCACTTTGGAGTGGTGCTGGCTTCTGTCAGAGCTACTGGCACACTGCCAGGTTTGTAGCACTGCTTTGGGTGGGCTCTGGCCAAGAAAGTATTGAAGGGGTCAGGTCCACAGAACATAAGGATAGGGCCTGTGGTGTTAGCAAGGTTTGTGTGGGTCTGCTGTGGGAGGGGACTTGGAGTAGCTTTAGTAGACTCCTAAAGTGGCAAGGTGGGAGGGGGTGAGTGTGCAGGAGAGTGTGGGGGCAGGGCACACAATGCCAACAGGGTCCACTAGGAGAGGGCACCTGCAGCTGCACAGATCTTCTGCTGAGGCCACCTGGGTTGGAGGGGTAGATCCGCAGACATGCACAGGGGCAGTCCACTCTGGTAGTTAGTAAGCTACGTGGACAATGTTTGCAATGTGCCAGTTCCCGCAGGTGTCAGTGTATCGAGGCTGCAGGGAGGTAAAGAGCACCCACCAGGTCTTTTGTTGTTGGAGACGTCTCCCAAAGATCCCTGCCCCTTCCACCCATGCTCTGAGGTTAGTAAACACACCTCCCTCCCATGTAGCCCATGGGTTTTCAAAACTGCTGCTTCTATGCTGTATCTCAGTGGGGCTGTTTGTTTTGCTGTCTCTTTAGGAGTGCGGACTCCTTTTCCTCTACCCCTCCCAGCTCTCCAAGAGCTGAGCCCACTGATTTTTAAAGTCCCAGGGCTTAAGCCCTAATGATTTTAAGAACTCATGAAATTATGCCCCTCTGGCTTTCAGATGCAAATGTTGGGGAGATTTGCCTTCCTCATGCAAGTTCCCTGTATCTGGGGTGTCTGGTGTGAAGGTCCGTTTCTCTCCCCACTCTGGACCTGCAGCATCCCGCCCTCCCACAGATAGGCCCACAAATCTGTTTAGCTTTCCCCCATACCTCCACCTTTCCTACCCTCTTTGATGTGGCCTCGTTTCTATGTTTAACTGTGGAGAGTCTCTTCTGCTTTTTCTGGATTATTTACCCTGAAGTGTTATTTTTAGTTGTATTTGTGCGATGAGGTGAGCTGAGGCTCCTCCTACTCCACCATCTTCCCCAGAAGTCTGACACTTCCCTTATTTTAAACATTTTAGGAAAAAAGTCTGAAGAGTTCCATTTACAACCTCTGAAAAGCAGATCTTTCAGGTTAGCAGAGATGGAGACCTACTGAACTCTTAACTAAAATACCAGAGGACCATGCTTAAGGAGGAGTGACCTGAAAAAAAAAGTACATATCTCCTGTAATCGTGAGGCTTAGGAGATAAAGTCCCATTAAAGGACTCAGCATGCAAAAAAAAAAAAAAAAAAAAAAAAAAAAAAAAAGTAGGATAGGCCTTGCCCTTAAGCCATTCGAAATCAGAGGGAGACTATATGTGAAAGCTGCAACCTAACTTCACCTCCACTCCAGCTTATTAACTATTGGGTTCCGGTGATCAGCCCCTCACCCTATCTGCCTGACAAGAGAGTCAACCCTCTTGGGATGGAAACTCTATCTACTTCAGTCTCCATGAATCATTTATACAAAAAGAATTATGAAAAAAAAAAGAAAAGAATTATGAGACATGCAAAGGTTAGGAAACTGTGACCAATGATCAAGAGAGGAAGCAGGAAAAAAGGAGTAGATCCCCAATGATCTAATGTTGGAATTAGCAGACTAGGACTTTTAAACCAATGGGCCTGGGTGGCTCAGTCAGTTAAGTGTGCCACTCTTGTTTTTAGCTCAGGTCATGATCTCACAGTCATGGGATTGAGCACCATGTCAGGCTCTGAGGTGAGTGTGGAGCCTGTTTGAGATTCTCTCCCTGCCTCTCCTTTTGCTCCTCCCCCACTCACACATGCATGCTCGCTCTCTCAAAAAAAAAAAAAAAAGTAGACATTTTCAGTAGAAAATGGAAGCTTTAAAAAACAATAAAAAAGACACTGTGGGAGGAGCCTGGGTGGCTCAGGTCATGGTCTCGCGGCTTGTGGGTTAGAGCCCCTCGTCAGGGTCTGTACTGACAGCTCAGAGCCTGGAGCCTGCTTTGGATTCTGTGTCTCCCTGTCTCTGCCCCTACCCCTCCTTCCCTTTCCCTCCCCCCCCCCATCTCTCTCTCCCTCCCTCCCTCCCTATCTCTCAAAAATAAATAAATGTTAAAAAAAAAAAAAGACACTGGGAATGGACTATCACTAAGCCATATGTTATCAGTGGCCCAGGTCTCACAGTCATTGCCTTGGATGGGCATATTCTATTTTCCTTCCACTTCTGCTTCCTGCACTCAAATATAATGGGTGCCCTTGAATTCTATCTCAGAACCCAAGGAGGACCTTTTTAACCAATCCACAATACTCATTCTAACTTTTATAGGTTTTATGATACAAACCTGGTATACTTCTTTGAGTTCTACTTCATCCATGCATCTGGGCTGATTAAGTGGCCTAAGAGATCAGTCTATAGCCTTAGTTCTGCATCTTAGTCTGTGTACAGATCCAAGATCCCAAGTTGAAGACAAGAGGAAGAAACAAGAAGCCCATTTTTCTTTAATCCAGTTTACTATCGCCCCGGATTTATGAAATTGCCTGGCGATTGTATTAATGAAGCCATGTTGTATTTCTCATTTGGCTAGTGATCCATTCACCAGAATCTAGATAAGATAATTTACAAAGCATAGCTTACTCATCTTCATCTTCACATACCTCCCCATAGAGGATCATCTACCTGAGTTTACCTCCTCCACACTTCTAAGTTAGGAAAGCAGTCAGAGCTTTGAAGTCAGGAATGACACGTTGCAGAACCCCAAGAAGCACCTTTTATGTGGTTGTGTTTTGGAAGGGTGCTCCCTGGAGTTCTGCAGTGCACAGCATAAGTGGACATGTGTAGCCACTTCCTATCTTGTGTCTTTTCATGATAAACAGGGCTTATACTTACACTTATGGCTGCTTGACCCTTAGCACAGTCTCTCCAATGAGAAAGATAACTATCCACAAGAGTATTTCATGCCTGTGTATACTTAAGCCTCCAAGCATAACTTTATTAAAAGGACCATAATAACCTAGAGAAAAATAAAGTAACAAGAAAGTGCTCATTAAATACAATTAATTTAAAATGTATTAATTGCAGATGGATTGAAGAGATAGAATCTATAGTCTCAACAACTCCTTAATGAATTTATGCTCACTGCTCAGCTATAAATGATTTGAAAAGTAGAATTTCTCTGTAAAATTGGGGCACATCCAACCAAGAACATTCATACCACCTGTCATGACAGATGCAAAATAGAACAAATTATAAACAGTTTGCTTTTCCTCATATACGATTGTGTAACTATCTACCATTACTCATGTTTACTGACCAAAAGCCCTCCATGGTTCATAAGTTATTTTAAGTGTATAGAAATCTTATAAACTTTATTTCAGACTAACAAAAATTCTGAAGTTATGGAAGGAATTTTTGTGTTTTTTTTTCTTTTTGCAGAGTATTATATTTGCATAGACAAATATTTTTTTTTTCAAAATGACATAAAATAACCAACTTATAGGGAATTTTGTTTGTATCATGTATTGCATGGAGAAAGTAAACCGCAAAGTAGTAATACTCATTTCAGTCTGTCAAGTGAGCATTTAGCTTGATTATACTAATAAAAAAGAACTTGCAAAAGAGCTAACCATCAGCGTTCGTAATCTTAACACAGAATTTCAGGAATTGGGCTATTTAAAATAGACCAACTACAAAATAAGACCATTATTATGAAACAGAACTTCTCATCTAGGAAAATCCCCAGGTCGTCAACAGACTTGGACAGATGAAAAATACTTTTTTTGTGTGTGAAGGAAGAGAAGAGCTAAGGTTTTGCTTTGTTTTGGGAAGCAAAACAATCTCTGGTATTAGTTTCTATTATATCCCACTACGACCTTGAAGAAATCCTGCTGCCCTAGCCATTTCCCAGACTAATTAAATCAGAATCTCTGGAGATGGATCTTAAATATTGATATTTAAGGCTCCCCAGGAGAATCCAATGTGCAGCCAAAGCACCAAAGTTGAGGTCCATTGCTCTAGAAACCGCTAGGACTTGTAGCTATATAGCAGTACCGACTTATGGACTCAGAATGGAAAGATATCTAAAAAGGTCCTTTTATTTATTTTCTGGCTTCCAAACAGTAACATATTCATAACATTATGAAGAGTAGATTAATTAGATGGCATACAGTGCTATAAATAAAGGAGATGAATGGTGTTTGTCTTACACTGAAATGACATTAACTCTGGCATATTGTAGTGATAGTTTAATAGCCCATGGCAGCTGTCCATTTGTTTTTGATAACAAATACAAACAACTGAAACTACAGTGCATATTAAAGAAATCTGCAAGTAATTGCACAAATTAGAGTTTAGCCAATATGTTGAGAGCACTTCTTTGAGGAGACCATAAAGTCGTTTAATGCTTCCATATTGTATCCAAGGCACTAAGTCTATTCGTTTGTTCATCTGTAAAAATACATATATATACATATATATATGTTTAAAAAAATACTTGTTAAAAGATGAAATTGGGTTGAATTGGCTATCAAGGTAGTCTCAAATGAGAAAACAAATTCCAAAACGAGAAAAAAAAAAATTCTAGAGACGTTCTAATTTGTTCCTTTGGGGACATGATGAGTATGCTAATAATCTGAAGATAAGCTTGGAAGTTCCAGATCGCTTTTGCCAGCTGGTGAAACAACTGCCATCATTTACTATACCATAGGAGCTGTAGCTGCATCTTTTATTTTGGCAGTGCACATGAAGTAGAAGGACTTACTTACTATGGCCTAAAATAGGTTAATATTAAATGAGAGATATACCTACAAATTTTAACAGCTATTAGAGTATTAGCTCATTAAAATTAATAGGATAATATGAAAACATTGTAATGTTTCCGGATTTATAATTGGATATTGAAAACTTTCAAATGCCTGAACAGATTAAAACTTCAAATTTTTCCTTTACCACAATCAGGTTCATGTTACAATTAACCAAAGCAGCTTGAGATATTTGAAACTGAAAAACTTCACAACTGTAATGGTAGTGAAATAGTTTTTATTAGGCAAGTCCTCCTCTACATACATGCTTTAACTTTTCTAGGATTGCACTGAAATGATTCAAGGTTGGATGGAGATATTTTAGGTACTGTTTTGTGAATATTTCTCTTATCTTGGTAATACCATAGAGGTGCTTGCTGTATGATGCTATCACTTAAAATATATGCTCTCCTGCATTTCTGATGGGCTGAAATACTTGATAGGTAGAGTAAATACAATGCAAGGTTGTCTATAAATTATAGATTTTATAGTAGGATCTGATAATCTAAAAAGATTTGGTTTCTATCCTGTCATTTTTTTCATTATTACATTTAAATATCCTTTTCCCTAAAATAGAAAAGAGAGGAAATAATAATATGGCACAGGGACTGCTTTTTCTTTTGTTGCTTTTTCTGGTCTGCGAAAATGAAAGACTCTAAGGATAATTTCTCAAAATATGCCAAAATAAATTTAAAGAGACTGATTAAATAACTAGAAACTGAGTTCACTCAGAAATAGGTATTACGCTTTCAGGTTTTTATTCTGCATTGCTTATGTGGTATGTCCTAAGAGTTCTCACAGAACAAAAAATAATAAGGTTACTAGTTCATTTTTAAGAGAGCTTATACAAACATGTAGTGGCCAAATATGAAGCTTTTCAAGCTAATTTGGTATGACTTCCTGTCAAATGGGTACTGATTTGTCAGGAATACTAGCAGAGCCATGAAAAGGTAAGATGAATCAGAAGCAATAGTGCTTTTTCTAATTCTCATAAGGAAAGTAATTTCCCAAGCAGATAAAACGTTTTCCCAAATTGAGTTTTCATTAAGTTAATGGAGTCTGACTTTGCTAAACATTTTCTATCAGGATGATCTTCAAAATATTTAACAACTAGTGTTTCTATGTAAATCAAAAATTAGAAAATATATCCCTTTTTATTTGCTTAAGTGACCATACGTATTTATAAAACTGATTTACCAAATGATGTAACTCATAGCATAAATCACCAAGTAATTCTAATCATTTATATTTGTAGGCTTAGAAATAATAATTGTTTGTACAATATAGATAGTGCTATTTAAATCATGCCCTGTCTGAACTGTGATCTGAGAAGGTAACTTTAATAGCAAACTTTAGTTCTGAATTTAATCACCCATGGGTCATTTTCCTAACTCCTTATTTTGTTTCAAAAAGTTAGATTGCCAAATGAGTGACCCCTCTAGTGTTTCTTACAAGGACTCCCATTGGTCATTTGGTCAGGACAGTTCCTCACTGTATAAGACTAAGTCAACACCACTGAACAGGACACCTGACCAGAAGTTGATCCTCACATTTATTATAACAGAAATGCCCTCAAATATTTCCAAATGTCCTCCAACATCACCCCATGGAGGCTACATCTAGATTCAAACAAGAAAGGTTGCTCTGTTTTCTTCAGCATTATTGACATTATTGACAAAAAACTATAAAATATTTAGGGTAAAATGTGATACTTTGATAAATATATACATTGTGAAAGGATTCACAACCCACCAACAATTTACGCAGCCATCACCTCACCGATTTTTTTTTTCGATGAGAACATTTAAGTTCTACTCTCTTAGTAAATTTCAATTACACAATACAGTGTTAGCAACTGTAATTACCATGTTATATATTAAGTCTACAGACTTAATTCATTTTATAACAGAAAGTTTGTACCCTTTTACCAGTCTCTCTCTGTTTCCCACACCCCTCAGTATAACTGAAGTATAGTTGACAAACAATGTAACGTTTGTTTTTGTATACAGCATAGTGACTTCACAAGTTTCTATTTTATGCTGTGTTTATCACAAATGTAACTATCGTCTGTCACTGTACAGCACTATTAGAGTGCCACTGACTATATTCTCTATGTTGAATCTTTTATCCCTAAGAGTTGTTCATCCGTAACTGGAAGCCTGTATCTCCCATACCCTTTCACTGATTTTGCCCATCCTCCCACCCACTTCCCCTCTGGTAACCATCATTTTGTTCTCTTTATGTTCTATTTGTTCTCTCTACCTTTTATTTGATTTGTTAGATTCCACATATAAGTGCAATCATACGGGTTTTTTTGTCTTTCTCTGTCTTATTTCACTTAGAATACTACCCTCTAGGTTTGTTCATGTTGTCACAAATCACAAGATCTCATTTTTTATGAATATTACCATATTCCATACACACACACACACACACGCATACATACATACAATATCTTCTTTATTCATTCATCTATCCGTAGACACTTGGGTTGCTTCCATATCTTGGCTGTTGTAAACACAGGGATTCATGAATCTTCTTGAATTAGTGTTTTCCTTTTCTTTGGCTAAATACCCAGTAGTTGAATTATTAGATTATATGGTATTCCTAGTTTTTAATTTTTTGAGGAAACTATACTGCTTTCAACAGTGGCTCTGACAGTTGACATTCATACCAATAGTACATGAGGTTCCTTTTTCTACACATTCTTGTCAACCCTTGCTACTTCTTATCTTTAGCTATTGTGACACAGATGTAAGGTGATAACTCATTGTGGCTTTGATTTGCATTTCCCTAATGATTAGTGATGCTGAGCATCTTTTAATTTGTCTGTTTGCCACCTGTATATCTTCGTTGAAAAAAATATCTGTTAATGTCCTCCACCCTTTTTAAAGCGAATTTTTGGATTTTTGGTGTTGAGTTGCATAGTTTTTTATACATGTTGATATTAACCCCCCTCTGGATATATCACTTGCACGTATCCTTTCCCATTCATTAGCTTTCCTTTTTATTTTGTTGATGGATTCCTTTGCTCTGCAAAAGCTTATTATTTTCACGTATCCCAATAGTTGATTTTTGCTATAATACACTTTACTTTCCTATAATATAATTATACTATTTTGTCTCCTCCTTGCCTGAAGAGACATCTAGAAAAATGTTGCTAAGGCTGATGTCAAAGAGATGTGTTTTCTTCTAGGAGTTCTGTGGTTTTAGGTCATTAATCCATTTTGAGTTTATTTTTGTGTATAGTGTAAGAAAGTGGTCCAGTTCCATTCTTTTGCGTGTAGCTGTCCGGTTTTCCCAGTTCCATTTGTTGAAGAGATTGTCTTCCCTGTTGTATACTCTTGGTTCCTTTCTTGTAGATCAGTTGAGCATATAAGCATGGGTTTATTTCTTGGCTTTCCATTCTGTTTCCTTGGTTTATGTGTCTGTGTTTGTGCCAGCATCATACTGTTTTGATTACCACAGCTTTATAGTGTATTTTGAAATTGGGATTGTAATACTTTTCAGCTTTGTTCCTCTTCCTCACCATTGCTTTGGCTATTCAGCATCTTTTCTGGTTCCCTTCCCATTTTAACAATATTTGTTCTACTTCTATGAAAAATGCTATTGGTATTTTGATAGAGATTGCATTTTAAATTGGATTATTTTGTTTTTGGGTGTTGTACCAATTCTTTATACATTTGGGATATTAACCCTTTACCAGATGTATCATTTGCAAATATCTTTTCCTGTTCATTAGGTTACGTTTTAGTTTTGTTGATTGTTTCCTTCCCTGTGCAGAAACTTATTTTTATATAGTCCCAATAATTTATTTTTGCTTTTATTTCCCTTACTTTAAGAGACCTATCTACAAAAATATTGCTATGGCTAATGTCAGATTACTGCCTGTGTTCTCTTCAAGGATTTTTATGGTTTCAAGTTTCATGTTTAGGTCTTTAATCCTTTTTTTAATACATTTTTTAAAGCTTACTTATTTATTTTGGAAGAGAGAGCATGCATGCAAGTGGGGGGTCGGGGGGAGAGTGTCAACACACAGCCCATTGCAGGGTCCAAACCCACAAACCATGAGATCATGACCTGAGCCAAAGTTAAGAGTTGGACCCTTAACCAACTGAGCCACCCAGGCACCCCTAATCCATTTTTGTGTATGGTGAAAGAAAGTGGTCCAATTTCATTCTTTTTATGTGGCTCTTCAGTTTTCCCAACACCATTTAATGAAGAGATTGTCTTTACTCATTGTATATTCATTCTTCCTTTGTCAAAGATTATTGACCATGTAACTATGGGCTTATTTCTGGGTTTTCTGTTCTATTCATTGATCTATGTGTCTGTTTTTATGTCAGTACCACAATGTTTTAATTACTAGCACTTTGTAATGTAACTTGATATCTGAAACTGTGATACCTCCAGTTTTGCTTTTTCTCTTTCAAGATTGCTTCTGCTATTCAAGGTCTTCTTGGGTTCCATACAAATGTGAGGTTTGTTCTAGTTCTGTGAAAAATGCTGTTGTTATTTTGATAAAGATCGCATTAAATGTATAGATTGCTTTGGGTAGTATACATTTTAACAATGTTTGTTCTTCCAACCTATATGCATGAAATATCTTCCTTTTTTTTTGCATACTCTTGAATTTCTTTCATCAGTGTTTTATAGCTTTCAGAGTATAAGTCTTTCACCTCCTTGATTAGGCCTTATGTTTTTTGTTGTTTTTGATGAAATTGTAAATGGAATTGTTTTCTTATTTTCCTTTCTGCTACTTCATTATTAGTGTACAAAAATGCAACCAAGTTCTCAGTATTAATTTTGCATCCTCCAACCTTACTGAATTCAAAATTCCTACAATTTTTGGTTGTCATAGGGTTTTCTATGTATAATATCATTTCATCTGAAAATAGTGACAGCTTATCTTCTTTCTTAGTTATTTGGGTACCTTTTATTTTCTTGTCCAATTGTTACAGCTAGAACCCACAGTATTATGTTGAATACAAGTGGTGAAAGTGGACCTCCTTGTTTTTTCTATCTTAGAGAAAAAGGTCTCACCATTTTCACCATAACTTTTTCATCATTCAGTATAATGTTAGCTGTGGGTTTGTTATATATGGCCTTTATTATGTTGAAGTATGTTCAACTTGAAAGTTTTTATCATGAACACATGTTAAATTTTTTAAATGGTTTTTTGCATCTATTGTAATAATCATAATTTATCCTTCATTTTGTTAATGTGATATATCACATTAATTGATTTGTGAATATTGAACCATCTTTGCATTCCTCAAATCCCACTTCACTCTGATGAGAGATCCTTTTAATGTATTGTTGATTGTAATTTGCTATTATTTTCTTGAGGATTTTTGCCATAATTTTGTTCATTGGGCATATTGGCCTGTAGTTTTCTTTTTTTGTAGAAAGTATTTTGAAGTTTTCTTTTCTATTTTTTGGAATACTTTTGGGAGAATAGGTTTTAAGCTAATAGGTATTAATTAATCTTCTTTAAATGTGTAGTAGAATCACCTGTGAATCCATCTGGTCTTGGACTTTTGTTCCTGGGAGTTTTTTGATTACCAATTCAATTCTTTCACTTTTAATTGGTCTACTCAAATTCTCTACTTCTTGCTGACATAGGTTGTTCAATTTCCTAGCATATAATTTTATGTAGTACTCTTTTAAAATCCAGTCTATTTCTGTGGTATCAGTTGTTACTTCTCTTCCATTTTTTATTTTATTGGTGTCTTCTCCTTCTTGATGAGTCTGGCTAAGGTTTGCCAATTTTGTTTGCTTCAAACAAATTATTTCTTGGTTTTATTGATCTTTTCTGTTGTTTTCTTTAGTCCCTATTTTATTTCTGCTCTGATCTTTATTATTTCATTCCTTCTACTATCCTTGTCCTTTGATAGTTTGAGATTTTTCTTGTTTCCTGACATAAGCCTGTATTGCTATATATTTCCCTCTAAGAACTGCTTTCATTGCATTCCAAAGATTTTAGATCATGTGGTTTCATATTCATTTGTCCCCATTTTTTATTTCCTCTTTGATATATTCATTGACCTGTTGGCTGCTTAGTAGCATGTTGTTTCACCTCCATATATTTGTGGTTATTCCAGTTTTTTTCTTGTGATTGATTTCTAGTTTCATACTGTTATTGTCAGAAGAGGTACATCATAAGATTTCAATAGTATTGAATTTATTAAGACTTGTTTTGTGGTGTAGCATAATCTATCCTAGAGAATGTTCCACATGCACTTGAAAAGAATACCCTGTTTTTGAAAGGAATGTTTTATTTTTTTTAATTTTTTACATTTTTTAAAGTTTATTTATTTTGAGAGAGACAGAGACAGAACAAGTGGGAGAGGAGCAAAGAGAGAGAGAGAGATGGAGAGAATCCCAAGCAGGCTCCATGCTGTCAGCACAGAACCTGATGCAGGATCGAACTCACAACTTGTGAGCTCGTGACCTGAACTGAAACCAAGAATTGACACCTAACCAACTGAGCCACCCAGGTGCCCCTTGAATGGAATGTCTTATATATATCTGTTAGACCAGATGAACATAATGTGTCATTCAAAAACTGTTTTCTTAATGATTTTCTGCCTGGATGGTATCCACTGATGTAAATGGCATGTAAAAGTCCCTTACTACTAACATATTACTGTCAAATTCTCCCTTTAGTCTGTTTATATTTGCTTCCTTTATTTTTGGTGCTCCAATCTTGGATACATATATATTTAAAATTGTTATGTTCCCCTAATTGATTCATTATTTTATCATTATGTAATGCCTTTGTCTCTTGTTGCAGTATTTGTTTCAAAGTCTTTTTTTGTCCGATAAAAGTTTCCTTCCCTTTACTATATGTGGCTGTATGTGCCTTTAGGTCTGAAGTGAGTCTCTTGTAGGCAGCTTATAGTTGGGTGTTTGTTTTGTTTTGTTATTTGCATTTGGTCACCTGTGACTTGATTGGAGCATTTAAGCTATTTACTCTCAAAATAATGATAGGTGTATCATTTTTTTAGTAGTTTTCTGGTTGTTTTTGTAGTCCTTCTCTTCCTCCTCTTGCTCCCTGACCTTGTTGTTGATACTTTCTGGAATTTTATGCTTGGCTTTCTTTCTTTTTATTATTATTTTTTTTGGATATCTATTACCAGTTTGAGTTTGTGGTTAACATAAGGTTCATATTTAACATCCTATGTGTATAAAAATAACATTCTATGCATATAGCAGTCCATATTAAGTTGATAGTCACTTAGGTTTGAACACATTCTAAAAGAACTTTTACTCCCCTTTCCAAGTTTTATACATATGTTGTTATATTTTACATGTTTATATTTATAATTTTCTTGTTCCTAATTAGGGCCTTTTCTACTTAAAGAAGTCCCTTTAACATTTCTTGTAAGTCCAATTTAGTGACGAGTTTGCTCCTTTAACTTTTGTTTGTTTGGAAAACTCTTGACCTCTCCTTCACTTCTGAATGATGACCTTGCCAGGTACAGTATTCTTGGGTGTAGGTTTTTCCATCTAGCACTTTGAGTATATCATGTTTCTTCCTTCTGACTTGCAAGGTAGCTTCTGAAAAATCTGCTTATAGTCATAAGGGGCTAGTTTTTCTCTTGCTGCTTTTAAGATTCTCTTTTTTCTTCATGAGACAGTTTTTAAAATTTTAGTTGATATACTGTGCTATATTGGTTTTAGGAGTAGAATTCAGTGATTCATCACTTATTTACAACACCTGGCACTCATCACAACAAATGCCCTCCTTAATAGCCATCACCCACTTAGCATCTCTCCCACCCACCTCCTTCAGTCAACCCTCAGTTTGTTCTCTATCATTAAGAGTCTCTTCTGGTTTGTTTCCCTCTCTTCTCTTCCCCGTCCTTTCCATGTGTTCACCTGTTTTATTTCTTATATTCCACATCTGAGTGAAATTATATAGTATTTGTCTTTCTCCAGTTGGCTTATTTTGCTTAGCATAATACATTCTAGCTCTGTCCACATCATTGTAAATCCCACGACTTCATTCTTTTTGATGGCCGAGTAATACTCCATTGTGTGTGTGTCATCAATTGATGGACATTTGGGCTCTCTCCATAGTTTGGCTATTGTTGATAATGCTGCTATAAACATTGCAGTGCGTGTACTCCTTTGAATCTGTATTTTTGTAACCTTTGGGTAAACACCTGATAGCGCAATTGCTAGGATGCAGGGTAGCTCTATTATTAGTTTTTTGAGGAACCTCCATACTGTTCTGCAGAGTGGCTGCACCAGTTTGCATTCCCACCAGCAGTGCAAGAGGGTTCCTCTTTCTCCACATCCTCACCATGACCTATTTCTGGATTCAGCTTTCAACTTTATCCAGCAAAGCCGAGGGCAGCAGAAAGGATTACTCAAGACTCTATGCAAGTCAAGAGAGGTGAGAGGAAGGCTAAGGGAAGTCTCCCCAAGCTGCTGTCAAGCTCCCGTATTTATTAAGCATACATTTAAGGAAACATTGTGCAATACGTCAGTGGGCTATATGCCAGTAAGAATGTATTGAAAGCATGCAGAAAAACAAGTTAAGGCATTCCCCAAACTACAAAAGAGCAGATGTAGAAAACAAGATGGAAAACAAGATAAAATAATCTGTATGGTAACATGGTCTAAGGAATTTATGAGCATAGGCAGGAGCCAACCCCTAGATCTACATTAGCTAGATAAGCAACACAAGGTGTGCCCCCTTAGATACACATTAACTAGGTAAGCAAAACATGGCCCACTGTTTTCAGCAAGGCCAGAAAGCAGTGTTCTGCTTTGCAATGTGTACCCTATAATTTCCTAACCCAGGACATCACTATTTGATTTCTCACACCTGTTGTTTCTTGTGTTGTTAATTTAGCCATTCTGACAGATATGAGGTACTATCATTGTGGTTTTCATTTGTATTTCCCTGATGATGAGTGGTGTTGAGCATAATATCCTCTTCTTATCTTTATCCTTTAACATTTTAAGTATTATGTATTGTGGTATGGACTGCCTGGGGTTCCTCTTGTTTGGAACTCTATCTCTTCTTCTGAGACCCTATAATGTGAATTTTTGTTTGCTTGATGTTGTCCAACAGATGCCTTAACTGATCCCACTCCCTTTTTTTTTTTGAGTGTGTGCCGTTTAAGTTTGGGTGCTTCCTAAGATCCATTCATTGGCATCCTATAATCTGTTAATTCCTTGTAGTGTATTTTTCATTTTAGTTATTGTGTGTTTCAAATATGATTTTTTAAGTATTTTTTTCTCCTTGTTGAAGTTCTGAGTCCTTGCACTCTTATCTCCAGTCCGTTGAGCATCTTCATGATCATTACTTTAAATTCTTTACCAAGCGTATTACCCATTTCAGTTACTACTTTTTCTGAGGGGAAGGACTGAGAGGTGCCTCATTTTTTGTGTTCCCTCTGCCTCAAGCTTTGAAGGGATAGCCATGGCAGTACTAACATGCCTATTAAAAATTGCTTCTTTACTTGGCTATCATTTGGTAGATGTCACTGATAAAAGTTCTTTGGGGTTTCTGAATTAGGTGCTTGCTTTCTACTCTACACAGAGTAAACTCACCGGCAAGTGGCATCAAGGAGCTGGATGAATTAAAAAAAAAAAAAAAAAAAAAAAAAAAAAAAAAAGACCCAACATAACCTCAGATGACTCACTTCAGCTCTACATATACATATAAATAAAAAGTGGAGAAAAAAAAGATGATATTCCAAGCAAGCAAAAAGCAAATGGATGTAGCCATACTTACATCAGAAAAAAAAAAAAAATTAACAGTAACAAGAAAAAAAGGTCATTATGTAATTATAAACGGGTCAAAATACATCAAGAAGATATAACAATCATAAATACATATACTCTCAACACTAGAGCACCAAAATATATTAAGTAAATATTAACAGGTCTAAAGGGATAAAAAGACAGCAACACAATAAAAATAGGGTACTGCAGCAGCTATCAGCAATGGATAGGTCATCTAGACAAAAAATCAACAAGGAAACATTGGTATTCAACTACACTTTTGCATTTTAAATGTAAATAGAGTAATCTATCCAGCAGCAGCAGAATATACATTTTCCAAGTGCACATGGAACATTATTCAGATAAATCTTAACAAATTTTGATTGAAATTATACTAATTGTCTATGAAACTAGAAATCAACAAGAAGAAAGTGAGAATATCTACAAACATCTGCAAACTAAACAATAAATTTCTGAACAATGAATGACCCAAGGAAGAAATCAGAAGAGAATTATAAAAATTAGGCTGTACTTGCATTTTTTCAACATATCAAATCATATAAGGTACAGAAAATGCAGTTCTGAGAGAAAAGTTTATAGTAATAAACACATACAAAATTATATCTCAGACAACTTAGCTTTACACCTCAAGAAACTAGAAAAAAAAGACCAAATTAAGTGCAAACTTAGCAGAGGTAAGGAAATAAGATCAGAGTGAAATAAATGAAATAGAGACCAGAGAATCAAAACAAAGGATCATTGAAACTAAGAAATGGTTGTTCAAAATTATGAAATTGACAAACCTTTAGCTAGACTTACCAAGAGAAAACAAACTCAAAATTAAAACTAAAACAGGAGGGGAAACTGGGTGGCTCAGTCGGTTGTGTGTCCAACTCTTGATTTCAGGTCAGGTTACGATCTCACAGTTTGTGAGTTCCAGTCCTGCATCGGGCTCTGTGCTGACAGTGTGGAATCTGCTTGTGATTCTCTTTCCCCCTCTCTCTGCTCCCTCTCTCTGAGCCTAGATGGCTCAGTCAGTTAAGCATCCAACTCTTGATTTCAGCTCAAGTCATTATCTGATGGTTGCATTCACAGCACAGAGCCTACTTGGGATATTTCTTTCTCTCTCTCTCTTTCTTTCTCTCTCTCTCTCAGAATAAATACATAAAACAGGAGACATTACAACTGATACTACCAAAATAAATAGGTTAAGAGATTACTGTGAACAATTATATCAAAAATTATGAAACCTAAAAGAAATGGATAAATTTCTAGAAACACACAACCTCCCTAAACTGAATCAACAAAAACCTCTTAACACAGAAAACCCCATGACTAGTCGGCTCCATTGGTGACTCCTACCAAACATCAGAAGAAGAATACCAATCCTCCTCAATCTCTTCCAAACTCATACTACAAGCTTGGCATTACCCTGATAACAAAACCAGGTAAGTATACCACAAGAAAACTATAGACCTATAATATCCCTGATGAATATAAATTAAAAAAAATTCTCAACCAAATATTAGCCAACTGAATTCAAGAACATAGCAAAAGAGCTATACACCATGACCAAATGTGATTTATCCCTGAGATGCAAGGATGATTCAACATATGCAAATCAGTTGGTGTAATACAACATATCAGTAAGATGAAACATAAAATTCACATTACACTCAATGGATAAAAATTGAAAATTTTTCCTCTATTGTCAGGAATAAGTGACCACTCCTACTCCATATAGTCCTGGAAGTCCTAGCTAGAGCAATTAGGCCAAAGAAGTAAAAAATCATATAAGTCAGAAAGGAGGAAGTAAAACTGTTGCTCTTTACAGATGGTATGATCTTAGGTACAGAAAATCCCAAAGGATCAACCAAAAAAACTGTTGGGACTAGTCAATAATTTCAGTTTTAGATTTAGATTCTCTAAATCAACATAGAGAAATCAGTTGTGTTCCTTTTCACTAAAAGGGGAAACACCTGAAAAAAAAAAAAAACTATCCCTTTTCCAATAGCATCAAAAATAATAAAATACTTAGGAATAAATTTAACTAAGGACGTGAAATGTACAATGAAAACTACAAAATTTTGCTAAAATGGAAGAAGACTCAAACAAATGGAAAGCCATTCCGTGTTCATGGATCAGAAGAATTAATATTGTTAAAAAGTCCCGGGGGCACCTGGGTGGCTCAGTTGGTTGAGCGACTGACTTCGGCTCAGGTCATTATTTCACGGTTTGTGGGTTCGAGCCCCACGTTAGGCTCTGTGCTGACAGCTCAAAGCCTGGAGCCTGCCTCAGATTCTGTGTCTCTGCCCCTCTCCCACTTGTGTGAGCTCACTCTTTCTCTCTCAAAAATAAATAAACATTAAGAAAAAAATGTTTAAGTCCATACTACCTAAAGCCATCTACAGATTCAATGCAATACCCATCAAAATACCAAAGGCATTCTTTTTTTAATGTTTATTTATTTTTGAGAGAGAAAGGGTGGGGAGGGGTAGAGAGAGAGGGAGATAGAATCCCAAGCAGGCTCCACACTATCAGCACAGAGTCTGATGTGAGGCTCAACCCCACGAACTATGAAATTCTGACCCAAGCTGAAGTCAGACACTCAACTGACTGAGGCACCCAAGCACCCCAATACCGAAGACGTTCTTAACGTATAATAGAAGTAATCATAAACTTTGTGTGGAACCACAGAAGACCCCAAGTAGCCAAAACATTTCTGAGGGAAAAAAAAGAACCAACCTGGAGATATCATACTTCCTGATTTCAAACTATAATATAAAACTAGGGTAATAAAATCAGTGTGGTGCTGATCATATAGACAAATGGGATAAAATAGAAAGGCCAGAATAAAATCCCAGCATACAAAGTCAACTAATATTCATCAAGGGAGCCAGGAATACCCAATGGGGAAAGGACAGTCTCTTCAATAAATAGTGCTGAGAAGTCTAGAGAAACAAATGCAGAACAATGAAATTAGGCCCCTGTCTCACACCACTCATAAAAATTAAATGGATTAAAGACTTAAATTTAAGACCTGAAATCATAAAGCTCCTTGAAGAAAATGTAGAGAAGTACCTTCTCATCATTGGCCTAGGCAGTGATTTTTTGATAGGACACCAGAAACACACACAACAAAAACAAAAATCAACAAAAGAGACTACATCAAACTAAAAAGCTTTTGCACACCAAATGAAAGGAGAACCTACAGAATGGGAGAAAATTTCTCAAACCATATATTGGATAAGGGGCTAATGTCCAAAATATATAAGGAACTCATACAGCAAATGGGCAGAAGAACTAAATAGTTTTCCAAAAAGACCATCAAAATGGCCAACAGACTTAAGGACAGATGCTCAACATTACTAATTATCCCAGAATAGTAAATCAAAACCACCATGAGATAGCCATTCTAACAAGTGTGAGGTAATGTCATCAAGACAAGAGACTACAAGGATGTGGTGAAAAAGAAATCCTTACATACTGTTCAAGAGAATGTAAACTGGTGTAATAACTATGGAAAGCAATGTGGAGGTTCCTCAAAAAAGTAAAAATAAGCAATTTTTACATACAATCCAGGAATTCTTCTAGGTATATATCCAAAGGGAATGAAAACGGGGATTTGAAGAAATAATAGGCACACCCATGTTTACTGCAGCATTATTCACAGCAGCCAAGATATGAAAACAACCTAAATGCTCACCAGTGGGTGAATGAATAAAATGAATAAAAAAGATATATGTGTGTGTGTATTATTATATATTATGTACATTATATATATTATTTAGCAATGAGAAAGAAGAATATTATTCCAAGTAAGATAAGTCAGACAGAAAAAGTATTGTATGATATCACTTACATATATAGAAACTGAAAAAGTCAAATGTACCAAGAACAGTAAAAGGATGGTAACCAGGGGATGGGGGATGGATAAGGCTGAAGTTGCTTAAGAGTACAAACTTGCAATGAATAGTAAATAAGCCATACAAATCCAATACACAGCATAAGGAAAATAATCATCATCATCAAACTCTGTTAAGCGTCTAAAAATTATCACAACCATTAAAAAAGATAATTATATAATATTATAGAGGTGCTAAATACAACTGCAATTATATTACAATATATAAGCATATCAAATTAACACATTATACATCTTAAATTTACACGTTTTATATACATGTGTGTATATCAAATATATTCAATTTAAAAAAACTAAAAAAAAAAAAACTCAAGTTGCAGATAAAAAAAAGCAGTACTCAAAGGGAAATTTATAGGTATACAACTACATTTAAAAAAAAAATGAAAGATCTCAAATCAGTAATACAATTTGGCATCTTGAAGAACTAGAAAACTAAGAGCAATATAAACCCAAAGCTAGCAGAAGGAAGCAAACAGTAAATATTAGAATGGAGGTAAATGAAATACAGAATAGTAAAGCAATAGAGAATCAATAAAAAAAAAGGGTGGTTCTAAATCAGAAATGAAAATAGAGATATTACTACCAACCTTAGAGAAATAAAAAGGATTATGAGAATTTATAAGCAAGTGTATCCTAGGAAATTAGATAACTTGCTTGAAATGGACAAATTCATAGAAACAAATTATCCAAAATCCCTCAAAGATTAATAGAAGAATCTCAACGGAATTATAACAAGTAAAGAAATTGAAGCTATAATCAAAACCATCTCAACAAAGAAAAGTCTAGGACCAAATGACATTACTGTTATATCTACCAAAATTTATAGAAGTAACATCAATCCTTCTGAAGCTGTTTTGGAAAAATGAAGAGAAGTGAACACTTTTCCATCTCATTCTGAGGCCAGCATTACCCAAATATGAAAACCAGGTAAAGACATCACAAGAAGAGTAGACCAGTATCTCATCTAAATATAGATGCAAAACTCCTCCAAAAAGTACTGGAAAAGTAATTACAGACTGACAAAATGGTATTTATCCTAGGAAGGTGGTTCAGTGATTCAAAGAAAATTAATGTAACATACCATATTAACAAAATGAAGGGGGGAAAATATTAACTTGATTGATGGGTAAAAAGTATTGGACATTCTACTCTATTCAAGAGTAGAACCCAGGGATTCATCACTTACATATAACAACTAGTGCTCATCCCAACAAGTGCCCTCCTTAATGCCTCCTTATATGCCATCATCCATATAGCCCATCCCCCATCCAATACCCCTCCAGCAACCCTGAGTTCTCAATTTAAGGATCTCTTATGGTTGCCTCCTTCTCTGTTTTTATCTTATTTTTCCTTCCCTTCTCGTATGTTCATCTGTTTTGTTTCTTAAATTCCACATATGAGTGAAATCATATGGTATTTTTCTTTCTCTGGCTTACTTCACTTAGCATAATACACTCTCCTTCCATCCACATTGTTGCAAATGGCAAGATTTCATTCTTTTTGATTGCCAAGTAATATTCCATTGTGCGTATACATGTATATATATAAATGTGTGTACACATATATATGTGTACATGTATATGTGTGTATATTATCTACGTATATACCACATCATCTTTATCCATTCATCAGTCGATGGACATTTGGGTTCTTTGCATAATTTGGCTATTCTTGATAGCGCTGCTATAAACAGTGGAGCGTATTTTCCCCTTCAAATCAGCATTTTGAATCCTTCAGATAAATACCTAGTAGTACAGCTGCTGGGTTGTAGGGT
Source organism: Leopardus geoffroyi (assembly GCF_018350155.1). NCBI lineage: Eukaryota > Metazoa > Chordata > Mammalia > Carnivora > Felidae > Leopardus > Leopardus geoffroyi. The sequence goes on from NC_059326.1 coordinate 131,574,632, forward strand.
AGTTCTATTTTTAATTCTTTGACGAACCACCATCTGTTTTCCATAGTGGCTGCACCAGCTTGCATTCCCACCAACAGTGCAAAAGGGCTCCCCTTTCTCCACATCCTTGCCAACATCTGTTGTTTCCTGAGTTAATTTTAGACATTCTGACAGGTATAAGGTGGTATCTCATGTCATAATCTCCAAGTCGGGGGCATAAATATTTACAATTGTTAGATCTTATTGATGGATATACCCCTTGATTATGATACAATGCCCTTCATCATCTCTTGTTACAGGCTTTGTTTTAAAATCTAGTTTGTCTGATATAAGCATGGCTACTCTGGCTTTCTTTTGACATCCATTAGCATGATAGATGGTTCACCATCTCCTACCTTTCAATCTACAAGTGTCTTTAGGTCTAAAATGAGTCTCTTATAGGCAGCATATAGATGGATCTTATTTTTTTTTTTATCCATTCTGATACCCTCTGTCTTTTGATAGGAGCATTTAGTCCATTTACATTCAGAGTGATTATTGAAGATAAGAATTTAGTGCCATTGTGTTACCTGTAGAGTTGGTCTTGCTGGTGAACGTCTCTGGTCCTTTGTAGTCTTTGTTGCTTTGGACTTTTTTTTTTCACTACTCAAACTGTCCCCCTTAAAATTTCTTTCAGGACTGGGGCTCCTGGGTGGCTCAGTCAAACATCCGACTCGTGATTTTGGCTCAGGTCACGATCTCGGAGTTCATGGGTTCGACCTCTGCATCAGGCTCTGCGCTGACAGTGTGGAGCCTCCTTGGGATTCTGTCTCCTTCTCTCTCTCTGCCTCTCCATTACTCACATACTCTCTCTCCGAAGTAAAAAACTTAAAAAAAATTTCTTGCAGGGCTAGTTTAGTGGTCACGAATTCCTTTAGTTTTTGTTTGTCTGGGAAACACTGTCTCGCCTTCTATTCTGAATGACAGCCTTGATGGATAAAGAATTCTTGGCTGCATATTTTTCCCATTCAGCACGTTGAATATTTCCTGCCACTCCCTTCTGGCCTGCCAAGTTTCAGTGGACAGGTCTGCTGCTAACCTTATGTGTGTCTACCCCTAGGTTAAGAATTTTTTTTGTCCCTGGCTGCTTTCAAAATCCTCTATCTTTGTATTTTGAAAGTTTTACTATGATATGTCAGGGTGTTGACCTGTTTTTATTGATTTTGATGGGAGTTCTCTGTGCTTCCTAGATTTGGATGTCTGTTTCTTTCCCCAGATTAGGGAAGTTCTCAGCTATAATCTGTTCAAATAAACCTTCTGCCTCTTTTTCCCCCGCTCTTCTTTTGGGACTCCTAGGATATGGATATTGTCTCATTTTATGGAATCACTAAATTCTCTAAGTCTCCCCTCATGATCTAATAGTTTCCTTTCCCTCTTCTTTTCAACTTCATTATTTTCTATAATTTTATCTTCTGTATCACCTCTTCTCTCCTCTCCAGTCCTCATTGTGACTGTATCTAGTCGGTTTTGCATCTCAGTTATAGCATTTTTTTTCATTTTTTTTTTAACGTTTATTTATTTTTGAGATAGAGAGAGACAGAGCATGAACAGGGGAGGGTCAGAGAGAGGGAGACATAGAATCTGAAACAGGCTCCAGGCTCTGAACTGTCAGCACAGAGCCCGACGCAGGGCTCGAACTCACGGACCGCGAGATCGTGACCTGAGCCAAAGTCGGCCGCTTAACCGACTGAGCCACCCAGGCGCCCCTAGTTATAGCATTTTTTAATCCAGCCTGACTAGTTTCCAGGTCTTTAATCTCTATAGCAAGGCTTTATCTGGTGTCTTCTATGTTTTTTTCAAGCCCAGCTAGTAGTCTTATGACTGTTACTCTAAATTCTTGTTCAGATATATTACTTACATCTATTTTGAGCAAGTCCCTGGCTGTGATTTCTTCTTGACCTTTCTTTTGGGGAGAATTCCTTGCTGTGTTTCCTGTACCTGAGAGGAATGCTGTATTAAAAAGGAGTCACAAACTGTCCAGGGTCTGGCACTTCAGGAAGTGTTTCTGGTGTATGCTGTGTGCACTCTGCTATTGCGTTTTGGCTGCTCTTTCCCACTGGTCCATCCTCTGCAGAGTTCTTCCTTGTTTGCAATGGGGAGTGTTCAGATGTTTTACTAGGTGTGCTTTGATTTGTTTGTTAAAATAAGCCTGGAAAAAAAGGGGGAAAAACTCTGATCCCAAAAAAAGAGAAAAGGATGGTAACAAAAAAACAGAATCAAAAAACTTGAAGGCTAATTCCAAAGAAACAGAATAAAGAAGACTGATCCCCTCCAAAAAGAGAAAAGGAAATGAGAAAGACAACAAACTATGAGCCTGATTTCAGACTAAAAAAGAAAAACAAGTCAACCCAGTCCTATTTCCACCAGAAATGCAGGTGTCGTTTTGAAGCACTTGATTCTCAGTATACTTGGTGCATGCAGGGTTCTGGCTGTGCTCGTGTTCTAGAAGAGAGGCCTGCTGTGTTGGCTCAGAGTCAGCCTTGCCCCAGTAAATAAGCAGTTGCCAGGCATGGGGAGGGCGGGGAGGGTTTGGTGTAAGCGAGTCGGGCTTCTGCATTGCTCTCTGAAGTCCCCCCATGTTGGTGTTGGGAGGAAATAGCACCACCCCAATCTCTCATTCCTAGACCTCACCCCCCCTGCTATTCGGCAGCCCTCACAGACTAACAAGGGCAGGCAGCTCACCCTGTGCCACAAGTCTGTGTTTTTTCTGTGGCATGCAGCTGGATTTCAAAACTTGAAGTCTTAAAGGATGCACCCTCTTCTCTAACACAGAGCCTCTTCACACTGTGTCTGAAGTCCTTTGTCCCTGAGCAACAGTCCCACACCTGCACAGTGTGCATGGTCTATGGGGTAGTAGCACTAAAAGCTGCAAAGTTTATATTTCCTCTGTGTGTGCCTATCCTCTGCTGATGAAAGGCTTTTTGCTGGTGCCTACCGGGTCTTTTGTCCTTGGAGAGGAAATAGACCCTCTTACAAAAAAGTACTCCAAGAAGGGGAGTGTTCTCTCCCAGTGCACCCTGGAGATCTCTACACCCCACCAATGCACTCCAGGGCCGCCAGTCCCTGCTCCCCAGGAGCACATGCCACAGCTCCACTCCAGAGAAAGTCAAAGTCACATACTTCCAAAACATCAGAGTTTGAGCTCCAAATGCTCGTTGCAAAAACCCCTGCAACACTCAGTACTCCCTGCTCCCCAGTCCATGATCCAGAGAGGTTTTCCACTTGTGCAAACCCAATGCTGCACTCTTTCAGCCTGTCTCCCCTTCTCTCCCTTTTGTCTCTCCGTGAAAGTGTTCCCTCCCCTCCACAGCACTGCTGATTCTCTCTCCCCCAGTTCACTTCCATGCACCTTGCACCTTCCATGTTCTCTCCCTCCAACCATGGAGCTCCTTCTCCCAGTCCACAGATCAATCTCCTGGATCTTCAAAGTGATCTTACCTCAATACAGCTGTGTTTGAGGAACTAGAAAAGCCCAGGGTCCCCCTGCTTCTCTGCCATGTTAACGAACTCCTTCTCCTCAAACATCTTTTTTTTTAAGGAACTCAGAAAACTAGGAATAGAAGGTAACTTTCTAAACATAACAAAGGGCATACATGAAATACTCATAACTAACATCAAACTGAAGGCAAAAGACTGGAAGCCTTCTCACTAAGATCAAGAACAAGACAAGGATGCCTGCTTTCAACACTGCTATTCAATATTGTGCTAGAAATTCTAGCCAGAGCAATTAGGTAAGAAAAAGAAATAAATGACTTCCAAATTGGAAAGGACAAATTATATTTATCTCTACTCAGCAATGAAATAATCCTATAGATAGAAAATCCCAAAGAATCTAAAAGAAAGTTATAGAGCTAATAAAAAATTCAGCAAAGTTGCAAGTTACAAGATCAACACACAAATATCAGTTGTGTTCATCAACAGTGAACAATCTGAAAGGATATTAAGAAAGTAATTTCACACTATTGTAAGCATCCTTTTAAAAGACTAAATATGTAAAATTTTAACCAAAGCTGTGAAAAATGTGTACACTAAAAATTACAAAACACTGGTGAAATAAAAAAAAAATGGCATAAATAGATGGAAAGTTATCTCATGCTCATGGATTAGAGAACTTAATATTAAGATATCACTACTACCCACAGCTATCTATTGATTCAGTGCAATCCCTACCAAGATTATAATAGCACTTTTTAGAGCTATTGTAGTAGGTGTGATCCTAGTGTGGTTTTCATTTGCATTCAAGGGGCCCTGAATAACAACAAAAAATAAAATCCTAAAAGACAAGTACAATTTGGTAGGATTCTCACTTCCCAATTCCAAAACTTATTGCAAGGTTAGAGTAATCAATGCACTGTGATACTGGCATAAGGACATAGAGATCAATGGAACATAAAATCTAGAAATAAACCCTTTTGTCTGTGACCAGTTGACTCTTGACAAGGGTGCGAAACTAAGTCCATTAAATGGGGAAAGAGTAGCTTCTGCAGTGAATAGTTCTAAGACAACTAGATTTCCCTATGCAAAAGAATAAAACTGGACCTCTGCCTCATATAATATACAAAAAAATAACTCAAAAGGGATCAAGAGCCTAAATATAAGAGCTAAAACCTTAGAGCTCTTAAAGAAAATATAGGAGTAAATCTTCATGACTATTGAATTCTTACATATGATACCAACAGCATGAACACTATAATAAAATTAATTGAACTTCATTAAAATTAAAAATATTGTGCATCAAAGGATTATCAAGAAGGTACACAGGCAACCTAAATAGAAAATATTTGCACATCTTTTACCTCATAAGGTCTTAATACCCAGAATATATATAGAACTCAAGAAGACAACCCAGTTTTAAAAAGGGCAGCAGACTTGAATGGACATTTCTCCAAAGATGTACAAATAATCTGTAACTGCATTAAAAGATGCTCAACATCATTAGTCACTAAGAGAATGAATGCAAATGAAAACCACAATGAGATCACACATACTAGACTAGCTATGATAAAAAATTTTTAACACAAAATTCTAAGTGTTGAGAAGGATATAGAGAGATAAGAATCCTCATAGATTGCTAGTAGGGATGTAAAATGAAGCATCCCACTGTGAAAACACTTTGGAGTTTCCTCAAAAAGCTAAATACAGAATTACCATGACTTCAATTCCTGGATATATACCCAAAAGAAATGAAAGAAGGGATTTGAACAGATATTTGTATCTTAGTGCTTACTATTTATGATAGCCAAAACATGGAAGTAACCCAGTATCTATAAACAAATTAATGGATAAACAAAATGTGGTATATACATAAAAGGGAATATTATTTAGCCATGAAAAGAAATGAAGTTATGATACATGCTGCAATATCAGTGAACCTTGAAAACATGCTGGATGAAAGAACCAGATACAGAACATGAATATTCTATGATCTGATTCATATGAGATATTTAGGGTTGGCAAATTCATAGAGACAAAAAGTAGAATAGAGGTTAGTAGGGACTGAGAAGAATAGGAAATTGGGAGATTATTCCTCAGTGACTACAAAGTTTCCCTTTGTGATAATGGTTGAACAATTTTGTGAATGTAATTAATGCTATTGAGTTGTATAGTAAAAAATGGTTAAAATGGAAAATTTTATGTTCTACATATTTTTTACCACAATAAAAAATATTTTTAAAAAGGAATCATGGTATTCATTTTTACCTGGTTAACAGAAACAAAAACTTAAATATTTTTATGATTTTGTTTGGTAACATTATAAACTGTAGTTGACCCTTGAACATTTGAAAATGCAGTTGAAAATGTGTGTTTAACTTTTGACTCCTCCAGACTACTAATAACCTGTTGACTAGAAGCCTTGATGATAACATGAACAATCTATTAACACATATTTTGTATATGTATTCTATCTTGTATTCATACTGTAAAGTAAGCAAGGAAAAATCATAAGGAAAAGAAAATACATTTACATTATGCTACACAAAGTAAGTTAGAGAAAGATATCATATGATTTCACTCATATGTGGAATTTGAGAAACTTAACAGATGAACATAAGGGAAGGAAAAATAAGATAAAAACAGAGAGGGAGGCAAACCATAAGTGGCTCTTAAATACAGAGAATAAAATGAGGGTTGATCGGGGTGCAGGGGTGGGTTAAATGGGTGACAGGCATTAAGGAGGGCACTCTTCAGATGAGCACTGCATGTCATATGTAAGAGATGAATCACTGGTTCTACTCAAGAAGCCAAGACGACACTGTATGTTAACTTGAGAATTAAAAAAATATTTTAAAAAAATACATGCCTATATGTATAGTTATTGGAAAAAAATCCACTTGGAAGTGGCCCTACACAGCTCACATCCATGTATATTATCAACTATATACAGGATCAACTGTATACTGAAAATCAAACCAGTGTTACAGAATTATAAGTAATCCACAGTGTACTTTAACTTATTCAATAGAAAATAATTGATCCTGCAGGATTTATACATTTGACTCTGGTATCCTAAAAAAATATAGGAGATAAAGATGACATTTAAAACCCATTGTGTATTAGCTTTTCAAGTATATTAACAGAGTAACTCTATACCTACTTTGACTATAAAAATATCACTCCACCTCTGCTAAGGCCTATTTATATCAATCAACTTGACACTACAAACGTCTTATGTAATAGGAAAATACAGAGCAGTAAAATACCGTGCTTCAACCTTTTGTCTGTCCCATCACACATGAAGGATAGCACACATACCTTTTTTTTTAAAGCGTCTAACTACATGTAAGCTGTAGGATGGGTAAGATGTAAGATGGGTAAAGCTGGAAGGTATCTTATTGTCCTCATTCTTCAACTCCAGAAACTCAGAAAGGTGAAATAACTTGCTCAGGATCACATAGTTGTTAACTAGCAGAACTGGGGCTCAAGCTGTCCCCAAATGAGAGACAAAGAACTAGGTTCAAATCTTAATATAAATTACTTTACCTCCATAAACCTTAATTTCCCTATTTGTAAAGTGTTGATGAATTCAGTGCTTACTGCAGTGAAGTAAGAACCAGTAAGTCAGCATGAACTCTGAGCATTGAACTCTGAGCATGCAGTGTGTCCATCTTGCTTACCGATTTATCTGAGGGCTTAACCCAATGCTTGGCATATGACAGATGATTTTTTTTCCTTTTTAAATACTGCTCTGAGTAATAGTAATTCACGATGGCCGCACTTTTGGTTTCATGGAGGAAAGCTTTATTAATTACAAGGGAAAGGGAATAAAAGGAATTAAACAATTATAGTAAACCTAAGAGGGAGAGAAGAACAAAGAAGGCTTTGTCTAATACATCAAATCAGGAACTCACAGCATCCAACCTTCTGGCTGCGGAAGCCCCGTGGTGAACAGCCAGGTTGGAGTCCCCACTGAGGGTGCTTGGCAGACTGGCCTCCCCTCAGGTGAGACTTCTAACCAACTATTCCTCCAGGGCATTATATATATACTACCTATGTATGATTTGTGATTAGTCATTAAGTTTGCCTAACTGCAGTCCTGAGGGAGCTGGATTTTTTTTTTTTTTTTTTTTATTTCTCTCTGTTTCTCTTACGTATCTCACAGTCTTAGGAGCCTGGGCATGTGCACATTTCTCTTCCCTCCCTGATGCATCCCACGGGGCCAGCCTGGTCTGGCTCAAGGAAGTGATGACAAGTTAATCCCTCTTGATATCAGGAACAGAAGGGCCAGTTCTGATCCCAAGGCCAGACACAGAGTACAAACCAACCAAGTGCCCCCTGATTGTCTATGTGCAGCTCTGGGCAGAAATACATGATAAGTCACGCAAACAACTTCTGTGCAGAACACATACTAATTTCAAAGCTCTCTGAAGTAACCTCTAAAGAATATTTTTGTAGTTCTTAAGAACTACAAAATGTATCTCAAATACATTCCTAATAATATTCCATTCCTGCTAAAAATATATTTGGGAGTCTTGATTTGAGCCATTCTCAAAAAAATAGGCTAATTATTCATTCTATTTTCTGATGTGTTTCCTTATATACAGGCACTCACTCAACCATCCATTCAACAAACATATTTAGTGCCCAGTATAAGCACTGTGAAAGTTGCTGAAAATTGAAAAAGATGTATGAGATAATTGTTCACAGTCTTTATGTCTCTGAAAGAGTCTTCAAAATACTGGAACCTACTTTATGGTCTTTGATGGTGAATGTAAATTGGAACCTTATTTGGGGGGAGGCAGGAAGTGATAGTCCTTATCTTCTAGGACATGGGAGAAATCCTTCTGGGGTAAAACTGTTTTTATAAAGTAGAGTTTCTAAAGTGGCAGAAGTACCTGTTTGAGATTCAGAAATGCTGGTTCTTCTTTATACACTTGCTCAACCTGATTGTGACTTGCAGATTTTCTTCACAGTCCTTTCTCACTCTTTATTTTAAACAGTTTGACATTTCTCCAAGAGGACTTTTCCATGTGTAGGAAAAAAAAAAGAAAAGAAGTCAGATTCAACTCTTGTGATTATTACCCTTTTTCTCTTTTTGGTAGCTTTAAGGGTTACTCTGTGATTTTCAATTAGAATTCATAGTGATGTTGAAATATTTTCCCCTTGAGTACTCTGCTGGACATAATCTTAAGCTTTAGGACCTAGGACAGCTGAGCAGCCTCTGTCTGGTATATTGGTGGCTGCTGTGGACGAGGAAAAAAGACTGATGCAACCTCTCAAACTGATAAATGCTGTACCCCGAAGTGATGCACAGTATTTTGTTTGAGCAATCATTTTCATTGGTAATGTTTCATGGCCATGCCTAACTTCTAAGGGGCAGGGAAGTGCACAATAAACCACGTACTCAGAAGGAGACCAGATTATTTGTGAAGAGCCCTAAATGCACCACAGTTGTGCAAATTTTAGTCCAATACATTTGAAAACTGGGATAAAATGGAAAATGTCGCATAAAAGTTCCAAAACCAACTCAAGAAAAACTTAGAAAACATGAACAGACCAGCAACTAATAAATTGATCCAACTAATAAAGAATTGGTATTTAAAAATTTACCCCTACAACTAAAAAGACAGTGGACCCAAATCATTTTACAGGCTATATTTACCAAACCATCAAGATTTGAATTTTATGCACATTGTTTCAGACAGTAAAAAGGGCACAAAATTGTCAATGTTGAGAACCCTTAAGGGTCTAAGATTTACCCTATTTGCAAGCTAACAGGTTAGTCTACCAGTTTCATGGATGCCTGCAAAAAGCGTAAGATTTCTGGGTCAGAAACAAAGGATGGTCTCTTACTCAGAGAAGTAGCCAAAACAGCAGAATTTGTGGTGGGCACCTGAGCCCTCTTTCTCACAGAGCATATAGGTAGTCCCACGCGATAACTAGACACAAAGTGGAGTGTGTTACATGGAACTCTGAGCTTATAAAATTCAATTCTTTTATAACAGGATTAAATATGCTATATTCTAAGGCTACAAATCACACCTTCCCAGAGGGAGACATACTATCTGCCAAAACTGTTTGCTATAGGAATATCTTTCAAAAAATAGTACAGAACAAAGGCAGTTATTACTTCTGTTTGCAAGATATGCAGATACACAAAGACCCATGTAAAATTGTCACCTATTTGCCAACACATTTTATGAAGCCAATAAAATCATGATAAACCAGGCAAACATAACATAAAACATAAAATTATACACCAATCATCCTTACAAACATACGCATGGAAACTCCATATAAAATACATAAAGCTGAATTCATCAGTGTACAGAAACAAATATCATGAATATAAGGAATTTATCCTAGGTATGAAAGGAAGGATGAAACATTAGAAAATCTATCACTTTATCACTTGAGTAGATTTTTTAAAATTATTCAACATTTAAAAAAATCTATGTGAATTCATCACATTAACAGATGAAAGAAGAAAGCCATATGAATATCTTGAAAGATACAGGAAAGCTATTTTGACTTGACTAAACGAGTATGTTTAATATTGGCACAAGAATCCAAATTTTCTGATTTCTTGATAAGAATGACTTTCCCTGCACTGTGCTTTTTTTTTCCCCCACTATAATATCGGGGTGGGGGGGAAAGAGTTGAAGTTTATGTCTCTATTGTGTTTTTTTACTTTAAAATAGCATAGTTAGAAGGTAGTAATATTATTAGATATTCTTTAAACCATGTCTAATACCAAACTAATCATTATTGGTTTATCACCAGTGGTAGGTTGTGGTTAAGTTCATGTAAAAGTGAATTCCTGGTGCAGAAGCCTCTCAGGCTATTAATTCCAATCCAAACTTTCTTGGAATAAAGTAGTTGTCTATATTACAACATTTACATTGAGTATTGTCAAAATGGTTTTAGGCGTACTATCTTCTAGGTTATGCATGTTAAATGAGGGCAAAAATTGGTTTGGGGGGCACCAAAAAATCCTAGATAATACATTAGTTTGTGGCCCTCAAAATCTCAACTCCACCTGACAAAATGTATTCATTCCTATTTAATTTCTCTCATTAGGGAGAAATCAGATTTAAGTTAATTTATTGATTAGAATACTTAAATTTAAATTTAACTTATTTTTGCCCTTATGGAGGTGATAATTTAAAAACGAAGCTTGAGAAACATTTTTAAAAAGACTCATTGTTTTTTAAAACAGGAATTATGTCTTAAAATATCTTTAAACCCTCAGCCACTAACAGATAGTAAATACACACTCTATAAATATTGACTAGATCTCAGAGTTTCAGTATCTGATATTCTGACATTCTATTTAAAGTCAGCCACTGCCTTAAGAAAATCAACTCATACTTGAAGGAAATAGAAAACATTTTGTTCGAACCATCAGTGACTGAATCAGAAAAGATAGATGTAATATGAAGAACAAGCTCTAGCAACAAAAGGTAGCTTCTTTCTCCTAATAATAGTAGCCAGAGTAATAATAATAATAACAACCTAACAAGAAGAAAAAAATCTAACAGTCATTGAGCCAGGCCTTCTTAGTGGACCAGGCCTATGCTTTATGTATGTTAATTCACCTAATCCTCAAAATAGCCTAATAAATTAGGTCCTCTCATTATGATCATTTTACAGTGGAATTAGTAATTAATCACTGGTAGGTATAATGGCAACTTTTCTAATGTCATAATGTACCTAATACTTACCAAGTAGCAATATCTATAATGTGATCTTCTTTTCATCAGATTTTGATTGAGAAAATTGCAATCATCTCATCTAATTTATAGCTTTGGAAATTCCAAAATTGTTATAAAGACCTACTCACTAACTCTCCACTTAAAAAATTTTAAGAAATTATTATTAAACAAGAAATGATCATTATCCACCATACCTAAAGAACTTACTGCCCTGAGCCATCTTGGGTCACCATCACCTTCTGGTATTCAAAGCTGGAAATTAGCACAAATGAGGCTACGTGAAGAATGAAAGGGGAACTATTAGTAGTTATATCCTGACAACAAGGGTACACAGAGACTGTCCTGGGGAATAGCAGAGATGATCTCTCTACTCATCTTTCGTGCCATGTCTGCTCTTAGCTATACTTTTTTCTGGAGCTATTCCATTAATACCATTATTCCTTTGACCCAAACAAGTGAAACTTGAATCTGAAACATCTAAGGTTTATAAATAATCCTTTAGGTCAGAAAAATCACTTATTTTTTACATATAATAATAATTTCCATTAACAACGTTACCTGTTCTCCAGCCTCTATTTGTGAAGAAGTTTTTGAAAATGTATATAAACTACTTTAGGAATATTTGGGTTATGTGTTAGGATAATTTTTGAATGTGAGAAAAACTCTTCCCACTTCCCCTCTATGCTATACCAACATGTTATGATGGTATGTAATGTTAACTGAGGAAAATTGGAAGTCTGGTAACACAGAAAGATTGATTTCATTAGTTTGTTTTCTGTGTGTTACAGTATGTTGAAAATTGCATATGCCCAGTTAAATGGATTTACAGTATATTATCTAGTTTCAGATAATCCACTAGCACAAAGTAGACAAGAGCCTTAATTAAAAAGAATTCTATTAAGGGATACCTAGGTGGCTCAATCTATTGGATGTCCAACTTCAGCTCAGGTCATGATATCGCGGTTCATGGGTTCGAGCACTGTGTCAGGTTCTGTACTGACCGCTTAGAGCCTGGAGCCTGCTTTGGATTCTGTCTCTCTCTCTCTCTCTCTGCTCCTCCCCTGCTCATATTCTCTCTCTCTCTCTCTCAAAAATAAATAAATATTAAAAAAGAATTCTATTAAGAAATCAGATTAGAGATAATACTAATAAGGCAAACAAAAAAGTAGAGTGGATGACACATCATTCTAGTGTAAATATTTTGTCTGCTATAAAAATTAATTAGGAAGTTAGCCAAAAAACATAAATTATTAAAAACATATTTGAAATATGGCCCTCTAATTTATTCTAAAATATCATTTCGCCTTTATCTCATCCTTTAAAATTTTATGTTTATAATCCACATAATACAAGTAAATATAATTTATAAATCAACACTGAAAATATTAATTAAAAGTGACTGGAAAAGACACAACTAAATAGAAGGCTATTCCATGTTCATGGATTAGAAAACTTAATATTAAGAAGTCCATGCTACTCAAAGCAATATAAAGATTCAACACAATCCCTATCAAAATACCAAGGGCATTTTCACAGAAATAGAAAAAAACAATCCTAAAATTCTTATGGAACCATTAAAGAATCCCAAATAGTCAAAGCAATCTTGAGAAAGAAAATTCCTGATTTCAAATTTTATCGCAAAGCTATAGTAATCAAAAGTGTGGTACTGGCATAAAAATAGACACCTATACCACCAGCTAACTTTCAGTAAGGGTGCCGGGGATACACAATGAGGAGACAATAGTCCCTTTAATAAATGTTGCCGGGAAAACTGGATTGCCACATGCAAAAGAATGAAATTGGATCCCTATCTTGTACCGTACACAAAAATCTACTCAAAATTGACTACAAAGTTAAATAGATCTGGAACTGTAAAAGTCTGCAAGAAAACATTGAGGCTAAGTTCCCTGACATGAGCTGTGGCAATGATTTTTGGTTATAACCACAAAACTCAGGGAAAAAAATGAAAAATAAACAAGTGGGACTACCTCAAACTAAAAAGTTTTTCCATAGCAAAAGAAACAACAAAATGAAAAGGCAACCACTATAGTGGGAGAAAATATTTGTAGATCATACATCTGAGAAAAGACACTGGAAATTCGCCAGTAGAGTAGGCTTTTACGTGCCTTTATATGGAATATGTCTTACAACTTAAATATGTACAATTTGTATTTTAAAATGTAATATAAAACCTATAAACAGTAATCTAGAATTGTCCATCATCCAAGAAATTTGACTTTAAATAACTGGATTAATACCCAAGTGAGTTTAACCTTGCCATCAGAATAAGCAGCCTGATCTAGAGCCTAATTTTTAACATTTCTTCCATTGTTAAGAATGGTGAACCACAATCTGCTTCAAGCTTGAGACTAAGAAAACCTTTATCACCAGAGTTACTAGCAACTACCAAAATACTCAAGCTCTAAATAATTACCATGCACATATTAAAAAGAAAAAGGACATTTCACAAGGAGATACAATAATTCTAAGATATATTTTTCATTTAGGCATAAAAGAACTATCACATTTTTAAGGTGGGTACTGGCAGTTTATTTCCTTGGTTTTTCATTCCACCTCAAAATATTAATGTTGTACCCTGAGAGATTAGAAATTTTGGATTTGCTTATTTGAGGCCCTCCCTTGAGGTCTATTGCATGTATCTCTCTGCAGATATAGAGCTAGTCCTAAAATCCTTCCACATCTCCTCTGCCCTACCCTGTCCTTCTTTCAGATCTTTATAGGTACAGATCTACCCAAAGCTTCTGTAGACAGAGTGCAAGTGTCTATTACACTGCCTGAACATAGTGGGCTATAATGTCTGAAACATGCCTGGCCAGGGTGGCCTCAGAACAAATGGGACTTTAGCTTTGTCTAGGGAGCCATGTGGAAGAATGGCTCCCTTAAAGTAGGAGGAAGGCTGTGTCAGAGTGTTTGGAAGGTGTCTGTACCCTTGGGGACGGCACTTCTGTGTGTATTACACAGAGCTAGAAATGGGGCTACAGCCACACTGGAGTCCACCACCAGCCACCCCAGAGGAATCTCAAGTCCAGGAGCCTGTACTGTCAATGGGTGGCCTGTGCCATACATATCTGTGAGCTTTTGGGGTCCCTGGCTTTGTTCCCTGGTGGAACTTTGCTGGATAGTGGGTTGTTGGTGGCTGCGTTTGAGGCTGAGGCCCCAGGGGCTTTGATCTACAAGGATATCCTCACCCAACTGTACAAACACCAGGCTGCCACAAAATGATCCTGTCACCTTCTCATCACCTTGACCTGAGAATTAGGAACCAGGATCCACCTGTCTACAAGACATTCTCCTGGTGCTCGTAGGGTGTTGCAGTCTTAGTGATGTTTAACCTCAGGCACTGCCTGGCAACTGCCTTCAATGGAGGGACAAAAAAAAATCCACAAAATAAACACATAACAATGCAAATGACCATTTGGCCTGATCAGCTAAAATTGGGACTCAGCACTTGGACCATCTTGGACGGTTTATGCTTTCCCAAAATGCTCTGCATTTAGGACCCCACCCCCAAAAGAAGGTCTAATGCACTCTGTGTCAAGTCCCCCTGCACACATGTTTCCTTATGCTGTAAGGTAGCTCTCAAACAATGCCAGCTAAAAACTGAAATCGAAGAGCCACCAACTGCCTGGGAAAGATCCCATGGTGTTTCTATTGGATGGTCCCTTTACTTATACAGATGATGTTTTCTTTAGCTAAAGCCAGTGGTTTTTCTGGAACCGAAACACATAAGCACTGACAAACACACAGTCACATACAAACACGCTCACACCTACCATTATTAAATGCTAATTGACTGTATTTAATTCCTGGTATAATTAGTCCCTTTACCAAACACTTTTGTTTAGATCCAGTTGTCTTCTTATAGTTCAGATAGTTCACTTTCAGAGCCCTGGGAGGCAAAAGGATATAGTAGGGGATTTTTGGTCTGTTTGTATTTTTTTTGTATGTTTGATGGTTGGTTAGTTTTATAATTTGCTAGCACTTGGAGTTGACTAAAATTACTGGTTGCATTTTTCATCCAGTCTTCCTTTCAACCACTGATGTGACTTTAACCATATAAGGAGGTTATATTTTTAAAATACCTTTTAATGAGATGTAAAATGGTACTTCCTGTTTCTGTTGTTTTCATTTATATGATTTTCTTTATGCACTCCCATGTTATTGGAATTGTCTTTTCCTTCTCCCATGTTCTTAAGCAGTGCTTTCATTTTAGAGCTCACGTCTCTCTTGACGTACCCTGCAAAGAGCAGTCGAGAGCATGAAAACCCAGCTAGAGCCAATCAATACACAAAGTAATGGAATCTAACAAAGAACCAACTATTTTCTATAAGTGAAAAGTAGGGAGGCCTCACTCACTCTCAGACTGGGAATAGAATCACATCCACTGCACAAGTACCTGGTAGCATCTCGATTTAGCCCAGATGTTCCACATTCACGTCTCCCATGTATTTTCTTCAAGGTTGTTGCTACATTATCACTTACTTTTCAGTTTTCCTTTTTATATACCAGTTTCTTTAAGTAGGCCCACGCTTCAAAATTTATAAAAATTAAAGCTAAATTTCTTCAAAGGCCTACTGTTTTTTCTGCACAGTTTATTCACTGCTGAAATGAGACATTTTTCTCATTGAATTTTGCTCAAATAACAATGAACTTCTTACGGTAAAAGATAAAAGGTTAAGTTAGTGACCAGAAGTTACAGAGAGCACTTGTGAAAATAAAACCTGAACAAGTTTAAACTTAGAAAATGCTCTCATGTGAAAAAAAATTAAAAATCTGTGAGGATCAAAGGTAATCAAGTTATTAGATGGTGTAGATGAGAAATTGGGAGACCCGAAGTGATCAAATAACTTGCCCAAGAAAGTGACAGAACAAAGCTTGTCTCCTGACTCCATATCCCATACTCTGCTAATTTTACTGTTCCTGCCCTAAAAACCCTTAACTAGAAGAGACTTCTCATAGTTCTTATCATTGGCGGGGGCCGGGCGGTGGGGGTGGGGAATGTCAGGAATACAACCTACCACTCAATGGCATCAAGATACCCTCTGTTCATGGTAGCTTCCTTTCTGAGCATTTGTCTGAATTCAGTGAGCGTTAAGATGTGTTCATACATCTTCTAGGTTTCCACAGACGTGCAGCCCCAGTTACAAGGAGGCAGTTCCCGCATGGTGCACATAGAATGGATTATCTGCACTTTGAGGATGACAGCCGCGGATGGTGGTTTGACATGGATATGGTGATCATCTATATTTATTCAGTGAACTGGGTCATTGGATTCATTGTTTTTTGCTTTCTTTGCTATTTTTTCTTTCCATTTTAGGAATTTTCATACTTTACTACAGTTGAACAATCACAAATGATGTAGATAACAATTAAACATTTTTAAAATGAGATTTTATAATGTTGCATTGTATAAATTGTTGGTGTTTATAGAAAGTCTGAGAACAATGGACTTATTTATTAATGTTTTTCATGTAACAAACTAAGGTTTATTCAGGAACTAGTCTGTCTAGCACTTAGCAGTGATGCACTATTGATTTCCTAGTTCCTCTTGGTTTAGGATTTATGGGCTCTAATTTTACAATACCAGTTTTATACTTAATTGTAAAGACTGAGGTTTCCCCTCCTTGTAAAAATACAAAAGAAAATTATAATCTGGGTAGATAGTATCTTTATTGACAAAATATTTAGCCAATCACCACTTATTCTTAGGCAAATTATGTGCACTAAAGATAAGTTATATTTCCTGGGAACTAATCTAGCAGGGTATACTCAGTTTTGGTTTCCAATTATCTCTGCTTATTTCCCGTTCTGTTATCAGGAAAGCTGGCTGTTTTTTTACATAGACCTAATAATAGCTAGCATTAGTACAACATGTTTTATTATTATAAGAACAGAATAGTAAATGCAAAAAATCTGAGACTGATCCCCACCAATAGAAAGAGAAATATATTAACTCTCCAAATTGCAGGATTACTCATTTGAGGATATGAAAAATTTACCAATTTTTAGTCTAAAAGAGCAGTGCATGTCCAAAATGTATCTAATTTAGTAATTTAACGCAGAAATTGTCAAATATACTGTAAATGTGCAATAAAGAGTGGCTTTTACATTTTTTTTCATTGTTTAAGGTGATTTAATATCTGGAATAAGGAACTGTTGTTAATAGGCTTATGACATATACGAAGAAAACCTGGCATTTCTTTTTATTGTTACGGTATTGTACCATAAGCCTTGGAATTAGTTTTTCCCTTAATTAAAAAAAAAAAAAAAAGAAATCTGAACTATCCCAGTATAGGAAACAATTAGGGCAAGCATCTCAGTTTCAAAAATGAGAAAACTAAAGCACAAAGAAATAAGCTTCCTTATTTCAGTCACTCACGTGGTCTTTGTGTAGCCTATGAGAACACAGGAACCACTCAGCCAGCATTCCTACGCTATGTCATCACATTTCTGATCATGCAATACGCATATTTTACACAAGGTAAGTGAACCTGTCATGGCACTTAAAAAATAATATAACCATCCAAACTGTGTCTGACAAGGCTTCGAGAGTTCAGTCTAGGGAAAGTCCAATTTCGGCCTAATTACTACTGACTGTATTTGAGTAAAAACAGCTATCTGATGGTATGTGATGTTCTGGGAAATGGGGTAGAATGATACAGTGAAAGAAAACAACAATGTACATAAGATATTATCAAATTTAGAAAGCAGTAAACTACATACAGTTTAGAACCATCATTTTTTTGCTCATGTATTAAAATATGTAAGTAAGTTATGCTGTAGCCTAGTGACATATAATTAGTATCTTGGTAAAAGATGTCTTTGACAAAGCTCAGTATTACCTTACAGAAATAAAAATCGGTATTTATAATCACTAATGTATTGCTCAAAGTGAAGGCAAATTAACAAAACACCTATGAGGGGGGCGGTATTTTAGTATTAAAATGAATTCCATCCATTTCCCAGGCAACTCCTGGGTTACCATCCCTAGCAAATAAGCCTTCATTTCTCCTAAACTTAAAAGTTGATTCTAATTATATCTGAAGCAAAGTAGGTAGTGTAAAAGATACAGATTTATCAGAGGAACAGATTTGATTCCCAGTATGTATTTATTCATTCAGTGATAATAAGTCTATAGATCTGTATCTACAAACCAAATACAAATAAAAATAACACCCTTAAAAATAATAAATACCCTTAAAGAAAAAAGAAACCATAGTCTAGAGGAACACACTAAATGGACTGATTATATATGACTCTTATTAACTTGATCTGAGAATTACATCATTTGCCATATTAAAATTAAAGGTAAATTTAGAAAATTATAAATTGCTAATTTTACTTCAAGATATTTAAATTGTATGCAAATGGAGCTAAAAGCTGCCAAGTATTAAGTGCAGTGCTCCCTACAGCTACAGTTTATTCGAAGCCAGATAAAAGCTGAGATGAAAAGAAACCATTTTCTTCCAGTACCTATCACACAGTAGCCACCAATAGATGATTAATAAATTTATAAATAAATACATGTATGAGCTTTAGAGTGACAACAAATTTTATGTTCTTCTTGTTTGGTGTCTTTCACAGTATCAATCACGCAGAAACTCATTTTCCAATAAAGAACAAAGGGAAAGAAGAAAAATCCTAAAACTAATCAAGTACAACATTTGCCCTAATTATTATTTAATAGGTTTAATTTTCTGAGTTATGTCTCTCAACAATTTCTATTTCTACTGAGCTCAATTACTGTGAAGGTTAATTTTCAATACTCTCACACATGCGTTTAAAAAAATGGCCAAACCTAAGTTACATTTTTTAATTCTTTCAGCAGATAATTTATTGCTTGATTAAAAAAGAAAAATTCACATGCCAAGATCAGTTCATTTTATACTCATTAGAAGAGAGGGGAATCTAAATTAGACAAAATGTAAAAGGAACAGAATTTGTTATACAAAGACCCTATCACTTTGAATCACCAAATTCAAGAATAGGAAAAAAAAAAAAAACAAAAAAAAAACTAGTATTTCTCAGTCTGCTATACTACTAATACCCACTCTACTATTAAAAGCTAAATATAGCAACAAAGCCAGTATCACTTTCGTTTCTGCCTTAGAATCTTGCTTCCAAAATACCTGGAATGGCATGACCAAAAAAAAAGCCAATTAATGAAATTATCACTTGAATGTCCTCTGTATGTTTAAAACTTAATTTTTATCTGGATCATTTGTTAAGGAATGCCTTAGAAAAGAGAATACTTTGATTACATGCAATGACAATTAGTCTTTGACTCTTCATAGAATTCTGGAGTTGAAGGCAGAGGACATTGTCATACAGCACAGTATTCCTAAGATTCTGAATATTTTATGCTCAACTTTCACTTTCTTGAAAAGTTTCTGATTATCAGTAATTCTCAGTGTATGCACTCAGTAAGTTCTATCAGTGTATGCTTTTCTCCAGGATGCATTTATTTTCCTTTTTTTATTGAAGACAACACCTATAGTAAGAATTGCTTTTATACATTTCAGTTTTTACATAGATCTTATGATGAACATCATTAAGAGGTACCTTTAGGCCATGGTATTAACATCCTATGAGAACAATATGTATCTATTTCAATGTGCATTTATCTTACAGGGTCAGAAAAACAAATTCTTTCACATTCCCACTTTTGTTTAGGATCTCTCATACCATGCAATAGATATACGTTGAGAATTGTTGGTCTTATTTCAACACTTCTAAAATTAGTTTTTGGACCATTGTCACCAAGTTTATGGTTACTTCTCCTTATATACATAACTGTAAATAAATTAAGTGCTGTTAAGACAGAGTCCTCTTAGTTTTTTTCTTCCTCTTTCACATTTTTATAAGTCTAAACCTCATCCAAAGAATAATAAGTACACAGACTGCTCAATAAAATGCATTTTTGTTATTGACAGCATAGGAAAAGATGATACTGCTCTTGAAAGAACCTGGAAAATATTTTAATCGCTTTACCTGCATCACCTTGTCTACCAACAAAACCATAAAGAGAAAAAGGCAAGTGAGAAAAGGTAACATATATTTATGAAACCACTCTTAGATACTTGGCTGGTCACATTACCCTGTCTCCTCAATACTCTTTGAAAAGGATGATGTTAACCTTATATTATAGATGAGGAGAAGTAATGTGACCAAAGTCACACAAACTTAGAAGCGATTAATACTGCAAAAGGAGCACTGGGAATAAGAGGTTATCTAAATCAAGAATGCAGGAATGAACTACTTGCTCCTTGTCTATAACAATTTTCATTGCTTATACTAACAAAAAACTTGGTATCTGCAGGACACTATTCAATACGCAGTACTATATTTGATAAGAGCTTTCATCCTGTGTGCCAACTTAGATTGATTTATGGTGCTTACCTTTACGTAGAAGGATTCTGAGGTTACATCTTGGCACCGTGAGGAAAAGAGTGCTCTGATCCACTGGCATTGTCCCTCAAATAGGGGGGAGGAAAATGATGGGGAAGAATCGATCCAGGTCAGGTATTTGGATAAGGAGGTAGAAAGGCATTTAGGTTTTAGAAGCAGGCCTTACCATTTGTTGAGGAAAAAAGAAAAATGAAACTAAGTGACCATAATTAATAACATTATGATATATGCTGTTATATGAAATATAATAGTAAACTACAGTCCTTTACTTTTCATTTTGCCTTAAAACAGAATAGGTACCTAGCTGTGAATTACATAGATTTTTAAAACATAATGGTGTAGTCACAATGTAATTTAATTTTCTCATACAAAGAAATTTTAACCCATCATTAAAAAAAAAAATAATATATAGAGGTGCCTGGGTGGCTCAATCAGTTAAGCATCCATCTTTGGCTCAGGTCATGATCTCACAGTTCGTGAGTTTGAGCCCTACATCAGGCTCTGTGCTCACAGCTCAGATCATGGAGCCCGCTTCAGATTCTGTGTCAAACTTCTCTCTCCCCCTCCCCCACTTGCATTCTGTCTCTCTCTCTCTCTCTCAAAAATAAATGCTGAAATATCAAAATATATATTTTTTAAAGTATACAGTCCTGATTCACAAGTTCTGAAGAACTAAATAGATGCTGCTGGTAATGTCTATTCTGAGCCCAACATCTAAAGGTAAGAAGCAGAGTGTAACAATCAACCTAGGCCAAAAGTCAACCTCAACATTACTTCTTAAACCTTCATATACCTACATTAAATCTTGATAAAGTGCGTATTTTTCAGGTGTGGATTAGGCTTGAGTTTCTGCATTGCTGATAAGCTGCCAGGAAGTACAGATCCGCCATGAGCCACACTTAGAAAAACAAGGAACTTAAAAAAATGCAAATGAAAAGAAGGTAATGAATCTTGCGTTTCTGTCATCTAAAAAGTGTTCCCAAAAGATAAATTTCTCATTGTTTTGGCATTTGAGAATTATACTATACCAGTTATCTGATAATATGGGAATTATAAGGAATTGTGCTGTAAATAATTTTATATAAGTACTGAATAAGCTTCTGAAATTATTTGGTGGGTTTTTAAGTCGAGGCAGCAATATGTCAGTAGTTTATTTAAAATCCACAAATCAAACTTTTCTCCTTTTTTTTAGAAAAAAATCTTTC
Organism: Leopardus geoffroyi; assembly: GCF_018350155.1. Taxonomy (NCBI): domain Eukaryota; kingdom Metazoa; phylum Chordata; class Mammalia; order Carnivora; family Felidae; genus Leopardus; species Leopardus geoffroyi. The sequence continues at coordinate 131,596,437 of NC_059326.1, forward strand.
TCCTCTTTTCCCTATTTTCTCCCATTACCCCCTCTTTGACCTTCATATCTTTATCTAGAATCCACTTGAATAGAACAAATGTGAGATTATCCTTATAACTAATAATAGCATATCTGGAGATATAAAATATACTGTTACATTTCTTCTTACCTCAAATTCTTACCATTCATTATAATTCCAAGAATCAAGAGAACTCATTATCATCCTGGGTTCCATGACTAAAATTTACTTAACCTTTCTTTCCTCATTTTCATCACCTGTAAAACTATGCTGAATAAAACAGACCTTCACAGGATTCCTCTGGAATAAAATTCAGTTCACGAGAAAATTAGGAAACAGATCTAAAAGTTCTTTGAGAAACAGTTTATGCAAAGACCAATTATTTAGAAATAGGCAAGTTATTTAACCAATCTAATTTTGTTTCTTCATTTATAAAAAAGAAAAAGAAAAAACATATTATGGATTAAGAGGTAATGCTAGTGAAAGCAAGCGCTCAGTAAATGTGTCTTTCCCTTATTTAAAAACTTTCCCTTTCCCTTATTTAAAAACTTAACTTTGAAAAAGGCCATAGGCAAGTTTTTCTTTCTGTAAGGATATTAGTAAGGTACAAATGCCTTATCGCTGTTCATGCACAATCTTTTTTTCAAAGATATTTTTTTTAATTTTTAAGTGATCTCTACACCCAATGTGGAGCTCGAACTCACAACCCCGAGATCAAGAGTTGTGTGCTCTACTGACTGAGCCAGCCAGCTGCCCCACAACTATAGTCCTTAATTGCCACGAACTAAAGCTAACATTCCCTTAAGCTGACAGCCACAGAACATAATATAGAAAAAAATGAGTCATTAGGTGGGCCCTTAGGCAAAACTGAATTCTAAATCAAGTTTTCTAGCCACTGGAATGTAGGGCTGTTTCTCCTCCTTCATGGGCCCTACTTTGTTTGAACCAAAGACTTAGTAGCATCATGGCACATGGCCACACCAAGAAAAGTATTTTACTGAGAAGCTAAAGCAATTAGGCTAAATATTTATCATTTTGGCATTTGTTTCTTAACACTGAAAATGATACCAGTGATATCTGCCTATAAAATTTGAATCACTGTGCCACTTCTTGTAGCATTTTATAAAAGTACTTTATTACCATAAACTCAATCCTCAAATAGTGCTCTTGTTCATTTTTTGCACCTTTTAGATACAGCAAGCCATTCCATACCAATTCAGAGGAAAGGGGGTCTCATTTTACTTGCAGTTTTGTGTAACAGTACTATAAACTTAATAACCCAGCTAGTAAATGGTAACATTTACTCAGAGTACATCACTGAGCTGTATCTCTGGTCATAAACCTGAGAATACCATGCCAAAGTATCCTTAATATCAAACAACCCTTACTACATTTATTTCAAAAATATTTTTATTATTTTATTTAAAAATTTTTTTAATGTTTATTTATTTTTGGGAGAGAGACAGAGACAGAGTGTGAGCAGGGGAGGAGCAGAGAGAGGGAGACACAGAATCTGAGGCAGGCTCCAGGCTCTGAGCTGTAAGCACAGAGCCTGACGCGGGTCTTGAACCCATGGACCACGAGATCATGACCTGAGCTGAAGTCGGATGCCCAACCAACGGACCAAGCCACCCAGGCGCTCCTTTAATTATTTTATTTTAGAGAGGGCAAGCAGGAGATAGGGGCAGAGGGAAAGGGAGAGAGAGAATCTTACGTAGGCTCCAAGCTCTGTGCAAAGCCCCACATGGGCTCAGTCTCACAACCCTGGGATCATGACCTGAGCCAAAATCCTTAGACTCTCAACTGACTGAGCCATGCAGGCACCTCTCAAAAAGATTTTATACATACATGGGAAAGACAATAAAGGATTTATAGACTAATATATCATTTTTGATTATAATTAAATTATTTCTACGCATAAGGCTATTCTTGATGTAATAATAAGGCCAATTTTTTAATATTTTGTATTCAGTTCAAAGCTTATGTTTTATAGGCACTAAATATTTTACAACATATTCTACAGTGTTTTCGTTTCCTAACATAGTACCAATCTTGAACTAAGAACAAGTTGTTTTCACAAAATCTTCGAAGTTTATTTTTCTTGGAAATTGGAATAGGAAAAAAAAGAATTGTAGTACTATTTCAATTCCCACGTTAGTCCACAAAATCTCATATAAACCTATATGAGGTACGAGAGGTACAGCACTCATGCGGCTTGTCAACTCCAGCTAACCACCACCACAGCATGCGTTTTCCTCAGTGTGGCTCTAGACGCCTGGAAAGTATTTATACAACATCAACGCCTGCCCAAGATGTGATAAGGTGGTGGATGAAGAAAGGAAAACCCTCCTTGTAGCCACAAGCACATAAAAAGCTTATCTATATAATATGTAAAAATGAGAAGAGACTGAGATTAGTTCTGTCAAAGAGATGTATAATGTGAGCCCTCTGTAATTGTAAATATTCTAACAGCCACACATAAAAGTGAAAAGAAACATTAATTTGAGTGCGCTTAATCTAATTACATTCCACATGGTATCATTTTAACATATAATAGATAAAAAATGAGAGACTTACAGTGCTTTTGGTATTGAGTCTTCAAATCCAGTGTTAGTTCCAAATAGCACATCTCAATTCAGACTAGCCTCATTTCAAGTGCTCAGCGAGCACGTGTGACTAAGAGGTGGCTGCTGTATTGGACAGCAGAGGCTTTTATCAGTGCAGCAATCAAGGTCCAGTCAGGGAAGAAAAATCAAGATCTGAGTTGCATTATGGAATAAGGAACTTATCTAGGAATTAGACCTTACACAGTTGTGGGAAGAGCCGGGGAAGTAGAGGTCTAAAAAGGAGAAATGAAAATCTGTGAAAAATCTTCCTAAAACATTAGAAAAAAAGAAGTATCCGGGAAATGAGGTAGCCAAGCCAATCCAGCCTTTAAAGCGGGCCCACAAATTCCTGTGCAGGGATTTCTTCGAAGAAAAGGTGCTGAGCCTGGAGCGCCTTCGTGGTCCAAGGACCAGCAGTCATGAAGAGCTGAAGGCAGATCAGGGGACGACAGGGCCAACTGGAACCTGCTGGCCCCTCTACATCAGCTTCCTGATGCCTCAGACCAGAAAGGTCTTCAGAGTGTAATGGCAAGCGTTTTGCTTCTCCTTTTCAAATCTCGTGAACATTTCTCTTTTTGAGGCGCCTGGGTGGCTCAGTCAGTTAAGCATGCGACTTTGGCTCACGTCATGATCTCACAGGTCCTGAGTTCAAGCTCTGAGTGGGGCTCCGTGCTGACAGCTCAGAGTCTGGAGCCTGCCTTGGATTCTGTGTCTCCCTCTTTCTCTCCCTCCCTCTCCCTCTCCCTCTCTCTCTCTCTCCCTCCCCCCCATTCCCTCTCTCTCAAAAATAAATAAACATTAAAAAAAAATTTCTCTTTTGGCCAACTATACCTGGAACCATATAGGAAAGGAAATTCTGGGAAAATTATTTTGAACTTGGCTAAACAGTAGTACAAAACCACTAGAGCAGAAACATACAGAAAAGGGCCTTTGGGCAACATAGTTGCAGCTTAGCCAAGTTGACACAGTAAAAAGCACCACAGTGATCTAGGTCCAACTGATGACAGAGTCAGCTCTAAACTGAAAATCACAGGCTCCCCAAATGTTTGTGTAGGTGATTCTACATAGCAGGAGAAACTAATGTCTGTTCGATGATACCCTAGAAGACTTCTACTACAACATCCGCTGTACAGAAAAGACAACTAGAGCTAAAAGAGGTTCAGCAACTTTTCTAAAGTCACACAGCTACCAAGTGTAATGGCCAAAAGCCGAACCTAGACAGGACTATTTCTTGAGGCTGTCTTCTTTTCCCTACAGGTAAGAAGTCCAGTTCCTAATGTAGGGACTTTAACAGTAACAAAATAAAACAATTCACAGGCATTCCTCCTCAGTGAAATTTTGAGAGGTCCAGCATTTTGTAGCATGTCAAGATACCGCTTCTAGTGTTGAACGGTACTAGAACACGGGAAGGGTCTTCAACAAGTCCATGCTGCCATGCAAACTGCCCTGTCATTTGAGCTGTTTGATCCAGCACATCCAAAGGTGTTTGGTCACTAGCAGATGGGATGCAGTCAAACTTCTGGCAAATGTAAATAGGTAAATCCCAGAACAGACCCTTAGGAGTTTGCGTGAAAGCGACACCATCCCTGTGGGTAACTATTCTCCTTTTGAGAAACAGCTTTCGGGCCTTGTGCGTGGCCGAGCGTTTGACCACGGTCCACCAAGTTGCCATGATCCCCGAGCTACCCATTACAAACTGGGTGTAGTCTGGTCCATCAAGCCATAAGGTTAGGTGTACACAGCCAGCAGCATTTCATTATCAAATGGAAGTGATAGACACAAAGTTGGGCTTGAGGAAGCCCTGAAGGCCCACACGACTACCATGAGGAAGGAGACCAAATGTCCGTGGTCATTATTCCTGCTCTATTATCCCCACCCTCTCAGCCCATAACTATGTCTTCCTGTCTAAGAGCAGACAACTGAGGAAGGAAAGACTCGGGGCTGATTTACAAAGGGTTCTGAGTGATTTGCAGGTACCAAAGGTGGACAGCTAGAACTACAGCCTTACTTTGGTCATCCCTGAAAGGCAATGGGAAAGGGAAATTCTCCCAGTGTGCTCAACATCAGGCAGTGCACTAGGCTGTTTATTTTTCCTGTAAGAAGGTACAAGTCAACACTGATTAATTGGCTCTAATATGAGATTGTTTGTATGACTATTACCAAATATTGTTGTTTTATCTCAGCCTTACCCTGTCATCATCTAACGTAAGATGTGTTCATAATAGCTAACTTTGTATCACAAGATGCACTGATGATAATTAATCTCCATATTTAAATTACAAAGGAGTAGAGGAACGTCCCCCAATGATTTTCTATCCTGTTCTGGAAAGACCTGGCATATTTGCGGCGGTATATGAAATAGCTGACCACGTTAAGCAGTATGGTTTAATGAGATGGTTTACCAAAGTGACAAGGGGCAAACTGTGATGGCTTTGTGGGATATCATCATGGCTAGGCCAAATTACAACCCCCCAAATTCTCTCTCCAATGCACAGTTAGCCTGGTAAAGGATTATACGTCCCGTTAGGGGAAGGCTGGGAGAAGGGTTAACAGTATATATTTTTGGCAATGTAGCAGGGTATGGGGGTCTGGGTCTGTAATCAGCTCAAATCTGGAATTTATAGAAGGCAATGACTCTGTGTTTTGGTGATCTAAGCCAGACTTCTGTTCAGCAGACCTAGGACATCTCTATTTATACATCTCAATTAAGAATTTAATACATGGGCATTGAGGAGGGCACCTGTTGGGATGAGCACTGGGTGTTGTATGGAAACCAATTTGCCAATAAATTTCATATTAAGAAAAAAAGAATTTAATAGACTGGCCATCTATTTTGTTCTGGAGACATAATAACTGGCCAAACCTGTAAGTCTCTGTAAGTTAGACTAGTCTGATTACCGTTCTGATTCCTGTTCATTATGCTAACCCCTGACATCCCAGTGTCTCATTACCTCCACTGTGTAGTGATCCTAATTCAATGGCAGTGGTTTCCTCTGCTATTTCTGACCTCCTGAGAAGAGAGACCACAGAATTTTTTAAAGAGGCTGAGGTCCCTCCGTGATTTTTTTTTTCACAGCTACTGTACAAGGTGTGTCCTTCCATGGCTGGAGAGCAGGTCTTACCAAATAAATATACTGCAACATTACAATCTCCTTAAGCCTTTGGATACCTTCCTCTACAACATAATAAAGCATTTTGACTTCATTTAATGTGGGTCACACTTTGGGTCCAGCCAACTGACCAACCAATCAACGATTTAGAGCCCTTCCAAAGTCTTTCAGCTGAAACACGGAGTCCAGAATCCCTGATTAGGGAGCCTATGTCAATAAAGTGAACATGATCTAACTTTACATCCCTTCCACCTTGATGGCACTATCCATCCTTACATACACCCTCTACATTACACCTCTTCCTGAGTCACAAATAGCATCTCATCTTTTGAGAGTTGCTGTGATTTGAATCTAGCTATAGATCTAGAAATAAAAAGGGGTATTAAGTCATAGGTCCTGAGGAGGGTCAGGAGTGCCTTGTAGGCAACTACCTCAGGTGAAGCCATTCCAGGTTCTTCAAGTAAGAGGGGGAAATCTTCCTGTGTTTGAGTTCTCCTGAGAAACATACCAATAGGATAACTGTAAGGATTACTATAAGGAATTGGCTCATGTGGTTATGGGGGCTGGCAAGGTCTAAATCTGTACAGCCCTTGTCCCAGTGTGAGCCCCAAGTCCAGAGGCTGCTGTAGCACCAGGAAGAGCCAATGTCCAGTTCGAGTCTGAAGGCCAGCAGGCTGCTGAAGAAACATGAAGAGGTGATATCCAAGTGTGCAGGCTGTCAGGTGGGAGAATTCTCTAACCCAGAGGAGGGTCAGCCTTTTGATCTATTCAGGCCTTCACTGGACTGGACAACGCCCACCCACATTATAAAGGACAATCTGCTTTACTCATTATACTGATTGAAATCTTCATCTCACCCAAAAACACCCTTACAGAAACACCTAGAATACTGTTTGATCAAATATCCAAGAAGCCCGTGGCCCAGTCAAGTTTACACACAGAATGAACCATCACACTTCATTCGTGCAGAGGCAGGAGAGCTGCTACTGTTGGCAAAGATGATTCCGTTTTATCCAGGAAGTTTAGATCCTTAGCTTTACCAGAATCTACCTACACGTTCTCACTCCAGTTTGGAGGAACCCGTTCCTTCACAATCAGAAACCAACATTTCAAATAGATGGCTGGGAATTCAATTGCCAGGTGGACACTCTGGCTTTAGTTTTCAGAGAAACCCTACAGCTATGGCTGTACAGTTACAGACTAGGACTTCTTTGAGGGTAGTTACAGACGTTTTCAGGTCATTCATTCAGAGTTTGAGCTAGGAATTTAAAGCCCCAAGCTCATCTTTTTCATTGTACCCTTTCTTCTGGGCAGGTAGGAATAGTTACCCAACTCCATTATACACCTCATTTTGACAAAAACGTTCTAGGGGAGGTCACACGTAGGCACCCTGAGCCTCACCTTCTGCAGATACTCAGAGGTATCCAAACGTGATGATTTCAACAACTCTTAAAAAAAATTTTTCTTAAATGTTTATTCATTTTTGAAAGACAAAGAGACAGAGCACAAGCAGGGGTGGGGCAGAGCAGGGGCGGGTGGAGGACACAGAATCTGAAGCAGGCTCCAGGCTCTAAGCTGTCAGCACAGAGCCTGATACGGGGCTCGAACCCACGAACCATGAGCTCATGACCTGAGCCGAAGTCAGATGCTTAACCGACTTAGCTCCCCAGGCACCCCTCAGCAGCTCTTTAGCCGCATCATACCATGGACAATCAATGCCCTTTTCACCACTGAAAAGGCTCAACAGTGCTTTTAAATCTTATCAGATTAAAGAAACAATCCCAAAAAATCAGAACCTATTCAGAGAACTCATCCTTAAGCCTTAAGCTCTGTTCTCCTGGAACCACTACTGGTATCAAAATATGTGACACCAGAAGTCTGCTAGAACCGATAGATGAATTTAGCAAAGTTGCAGGATACAAAATCAATGTCCAGAAATCAGTTGCATTCTTGTACACTAATAATGAAGCAACAGAAAGACAAATAAAGAAACTGATCCCATTCACAATTGTACCAAGAAGCATAAAATACCTAGGAATAAATCTAACCAAAGATGTAAAAGATCTGTATGCTGAAAACTATAGAAAGCTTATGAAGGAAATTGAAGAAGATATAAAGAAATGGAAAGACATTCCCTGCTCATGGATTGGAAGAATAAATATTGTCAAAATGTCAATACTACCCAAAGCTATCTACACATTCAATGCAATCCCAATCAAAATTGCGCCAGCATTCTTCGCGAAATGAGAACAAGCAATCCTAAAATTCATATGGAACCACAAAAGGCCCCGAATAGCCAAAGTAATTTTGAAGAAGAAGACCAAAGCAGGAGGCATCACAATCCCAGACTTTAGCCTCTACTACAAAGCTGTCATCATCAAGACAGCATGGTATTGGCACAAAAACAGACACATAGACCAATGGAATAGAATATGTATGGCCAATGGAATACGTATGGCCAACTAAATCTTTGACAAAGCAGGAAAGAACATCCAATGGAAAAAAGACAGTCTCTTTAACAAATGGTGCTGGGAGAACTGGACAGCAACATGCAGAAGGTTGAAACTAGACCACTTTCTCACACCATTCACAAAAATAAACTCAAAATGGATAAAGGACCTGAATGTGAGACAGGAAACCATCAAAACCTTAGAGGAGAAAGCAGGAAAAGACCTCTCTGACCTCAGCCGTAGCAATCTCTTATTTGACACATCCCCAAAGGCAAGGGAATTAAAAGCAAAAGTGAATTACTGGGACCTTATGAAGATAAAAAGCTTCTGCACAGCAAAGGAAACAACCAACAAAACTAAAAGGCAACCAACGGAATGGGAAAAGATATTTGCAAATGACATATCGGACAAAGGGCTGGTATCCAAAATCTATAAAGAGCTCACCAAACTCCACACCCGAAAAACAAATAACCCAGTGAAGAAATGGGCAGAAAACATGAATAGACACTTCTCTAAAGAAGACATCCGGATGGCCAACAGGCACATGAAAAGATGCTCAACGTCACTCCTCATCAGGGAAATACAAATCAAAACCACACTCAGATATCACCTCACACCAGTCAGAGTGGCCAAAATGAACAAATCAGGAGACTATAGATGCTGGAGAGGATGTGGAGAAACGGGAACCCTCTTGCACTGTTGGTGGGAATGCAAATTGGTGCAGCCGCTCTGGAAAACAGTGTGGAGGTTCCTCAGAAAAGTAAAAATAGACCTACCCTATGACCCAGCAATAGCACTGCTAGGAATTTACCCAAGAATACAGGAGTACTGATGCATAGGGGCACTTGTACCCCAATGTTTATAACGGCACCCTCAACAATAGCCAAATTATGAAAAGAGCCTAAATGTCCATCAACTGATGAATGGATAAAGAAATTGTGGTTTATAAACACAATGGAGTACTACGTGGCAATGAGAAAGAATGAAATATGGCCCTTTGTAGCAACATGGATGGAACTGGAGAGTGTTATATTAAGTGAAATAAGCCATACAGAGAAAGACAGATACCATATGGTTTCACTCTTATGTGGATCCTGAGAAACTTAACAGAAACCCATGGGGGAGAGGGAAGGAAAAAAAAAAAAAAGAGGTTAGAGTGGAAGACAGCCAAAGCATAAGAGACTCTTAAACACTGAGAACAAACTGAGGGTTGATGGGGGGTGGGAGGGAGGGGAGGGGAGGTGATGGGTATCGAGGAGGGCACCTTTTGGGATGAGCACTGGGTGTTGTATGGAAACCAATTTGACAATAAACTTCATATATTGAAAAAAAAAAAAACGGGAAAAAAAAAAAATATGTGTCAACATTCAACCAGACAAGCAAAACCAGTAGGAGATATCTAGCCATTCCTACATATGTATCTACGTATCTGTATGTATCCTATATATGTATATATACATAGGATACATATGTGTGTGTGTATATATACACATGCACATAATAAGGAATTGTATAGTTTTAGGAACTGGTCAAGCAAACCCAGAGTCCATTAGGGCAGGCAGTCAGAAATGCAAGATCACACAAGAACACTGGCAATGCAAAGACACTGGTCAAAGCTCTTGACTACAGGTAGCTTCTATTTCTTTCTTCAGGAAAGGTCTTTGCCAGAACTTTCAACTGATTAAGTCAGGCCCACCCAGGTAATTTTCCTAATGACTGATTACAGACTTCATGTTTGTTAAATCTCTTTACAGCATTATTTAAAGTTTTATTGACTCATTAAGAGAAAGTGTGTATATGCTAGGAATAGGTGATATTTCCCTTCCAACCTCCAACTCTTAGAAAGCAATACCTCTTATTCTTTATCCAGAAACCTACTGGAAAAAAAAAAATTCTGGGAAATGTAGTTTAGTATAGCCAAACTGACATACCACAAAGCCACCACAAATAGTATGCTGAACTAACTGCCCTTCCACTAAATTTTATCTCTGGGACATTTATATTAAATGAACAATGGTAGGGGCGCCTGAGTGGCTCAGTCGGTTGAGCATCCGACTTCGGCTCAGGTCACGATCTCACTGTCCGTGAGTTCGAGCCCCGCGTCGGGCTCTGTGCTTACTGCTTGGAGCCTGGAGCCTGTTTCGGATTCTGTGTCTCCCTCTCTCTCTGACCCTCCCCCGTTCATGCTCTGTCTCTCCCTGTCTCAAAAATAAATAAAACGTTAAAAAAAATAAATAAATAAAATAAATTAAAAAAAATAAAATAAATGACCAGTGGTAAAATGAGGATAAACTCAAGATTATAGCATAACTGGTAATATAATGCTTCTCCAGTGCCATAAAAGTATTTAAATGCTCTACATAGGTGGTCTGTTTATCTACTGCTGGGCAACAAACTATCCCAAATTTTAATAAATAAACAAACAAATAAATCAATAAATAAATATTTTTGTTTGTTTTGAGAGAGACAGAGACAGAGTGTGAGTGGGGGAAGAGCAGAGAGAGAGGGAGGCACAGAATCCGAAGCAGGCTCCATGCTCTGAGCCGTCAGCACAGAACCCGACGCAGGACTCGAACTCACAGACCATGAGATCATGACCTGAGCCGAAGTCAGACACTTAACCGACTGAGCCACCCAGGCGCCCCCCCCCCCCAAATTTAATGTTTAAGAAAACAATCGTTTTATTATGTCTCACAATTTTGTGGATCAGGGGTTCAGGCAGGGCTCAGATGGAGGATACTTCTGTCCCCGTGGGGTCAACAGAAGTCAGCCGGTGATACCTGGCTGGCGGGAGACTTCCGGAGGGCCCAAGACAGCTCCACTCACTGGAGTCAGGAGGGACAGCTGCAAGGCGGGCCCAAATGAATTGGTCAGTGGCTCTCTAGCCTAGCAGTCTCAGGGTGGTCAGACATCCTACACGGGAGCTCCCAGCTCCCAGAGGGAGTATTTATGAACCCGAGGCAGAAACTGCTAAGTGGCTCATCACCAGCTTGTCACCAGAAGTCCCAGAATGACATTTCTGCTGCTTCCTGTTGATCAAGAAGGTCACCTACGACTGTCCAGATTCAAGGCAAGAGGAATTAGATTCTTGGTGGAACAAGTATTATTCTATCACTGTAGGAAATCATGGTGTAGGGATTTAAAAACGTGAAAATAATCCTTGGTAAAAGGATTATAAAATCAAAAAATGTGTCAACTGTGTCATCAATCTTGACTGCCTATGTCAGTAAAGAAAAGTATCAAGGGGCTTAAGACTTAATATCATCAACACGATGTGTATCAGTGCTTTTCACACTTTTCACACATGGACTTGACTGTCCATGTGAATCACTGATGGATTAGGTGTTAAAATGTTAGAATGCAGGTCTGAGGGCCTGAAATTCTGTATTTCTAACAAGTTCTCATATGATCCAATGCTACTTGTCTACGAAAACATGATGACAGTTCTTATCACGGGCCAATAAGCCCTTTTTTTTCTGTAGAGAGTAATATGGTATATATTCTAGGCTTTTGGGCTACATGTACAATCTGTCACATATTAAAAAACAAAATGAGTCCAAGAATCCTTTCCAACCCTGTCACTGGTTTTCAAATTTGCCTGCAGAGTAAAATCACTTAGAGAATATCTTTCAAGATACTCATACCTAGTGGTGCCTGGGTGGCTCAGTCGGTTAAGCATCTGACTTTGGCTGAGGTCATGATCTCACAGCTCATGAGTTCAAGCCCTGCGTTGGGCTCTGTGCTGACAGCTCAGAGCCTGGACCTTTCTTTGGGTTTTGTGTCTCCATCTCTCTCTGCTCTTCCCCCACTCACACTTGGTGTCTCTCTCTCTCTCTCTCTCTCAAAAATGAATAAACATTAAAACAATTTTTTTAATTAAAAAAATACTTATACCTAGGTCTACCCCTGAATATTCTGATTTAATTGGTACAGGAATAGGAATTCTCAAAAGTTCCCTAGGTCAAATCGAAAATGTGACAAAACTTGAGAACTAATCATCTTGTGTCACTTTCTATTTTGTACCCCCTTGTACCTTTTGGTCTTTAAATCTTTTTCAAGACACCTGAATGGCTTACTTAATACAGATCTTATTCACTTCAGCACAAAACCTGATTATCCAATTAAAGAAAAACAACTAAAAATAAATGTTTCTGTCAGGACACCCCTGGTCCCAATAGGGAGCCTGCCCCCTATGGATGTTACTTGTCAGTAAAGTAAAACTAAGTTGGACGCTGAATTGAGGGCTGACAGAAAATGATGAATAAGTAGGTTGCTAGGGGAGAAAAAAGTGAAATACAGAAAACTTGAGGTAAGTAAAGTGGCATATTCCAAGGCTATAAAAATTATCAACTACCATGAACCTCATCATGTCAAGATAATTAGGGAAAACCCAAAGTGGCTCAGCTAGTTGAGTTTCTGTTTTAAAGACTAAAGATCTATAATAAGCATGTCAATATATAAATGGCTTGAGAAGCTGGCTTAAAATATCCTTGCTTTTTAAACTCTCATATTTGTGTACTATATATTTTCATGGTTTATAAATGGTTTCCAAATAAAGTTATATGTCCTTAATCAACTTTGTATAAATTAATATGCATTTAAATTAATAGATACTTTTTAAAGCATCGTACCTGCTACCTTTCTAAGCAAATAACTTTAACTGTAAAAACCCTACTTTATTAACACAATCTGAAAAGCCATTTTACATTTGCCATGTTTCCCAGCTAAAATTATGTAATATATAAGGTTCAGAGTTCATATCAATAAATTATTAAAGAAAATACTAAGCTAGAGTGTAGCCAGGTAAGACTCCATTTTTCACTACATGCTACCTTTTGTCTTTATCCTTTCTGATACTCTTCTAGTTTTTTCTGTGCATTAGCTCTCTTTGGTTTTAAGCTCCTGGAATGCATTTCCCTCTACTCCTAAAACTTTCATATAAAATAGTACATATTCCCCAAGGGATACAGGAGTACTGATGCATAGGGGCACTTGTACCCCAATGTTTATAACAGCACTCTCTTGTACCCCAATGTTTATAACAGCACTCTCAACAATAGCCAAATTATGGAAAGAGCCTAAATGTCCATCAACTGATGAATGGATAAAGAAATTGTGGTTTATATACACAATGGAGTACTACGTGGCAATGAGAAAGAATGAAATATGGCCCTTTGTAGCAACGTGGATGGAACTGGAGAGTGTGATGCTAAGTGAAATAAGCCATACAGAGAAAGACAGATACCATATGTTTTCACTCTTATGTGGATCCTGAGAAACTTAACAGAAACCCATGGGGGAGGAGAAGGAAAAAAAAAAAAAAAAAGAGGTTAGAGTGGGAGAGAGCCAAAGCATGAGAGACTCTTAAAAACTGAGAACAAACTGAGGGTTGATGGGGGGTGGGAGGGAGGGGAAGGTGGGTGATGGGTAGTGAGGAGGGCACCTTTTGGGATGAGCACTGGGTGTTGTATGGAAACCAATTTGACAATAAATTTCATATATTGAAAAAAAATAACAAAAAAATAACAAAAAAAATAAAAATAAAATAAAAATAAAATAAAAGTACATATTCACACAGAAAAACTGAATAATAACACCTAGTTACATATAAGGTCTCCTTATTCACTCATGCATTCAACAAACAAAAACAATACATGCTGAGTCAGTACTTATTGAATAAATGCCCACTTGTTCTGTAAAAGATGTTCAATTCAAATTTGACCAGATCTAAATTCCACTTAAAATGCCAATCACATATCCTGAGGATTTCAGATTTTTATTACCTAGGGGTCTATATACTCTGCCTAATTTAAAAAAAGAGTTTGAGGTGTCTAGGTGACTCAGTCGGTTAAGCTTCCCACTCAAATTTCAGCTCAGGTCATGATCTCAGTTTGTGGGATTGAGCCCCGCGTTGGGCTCTGTGCTGAACATGGAGCTTGCTTGGAATTCTCTCTCTCCCCATCTGCCACCACCACCCCCCACCACAATTTCTCTCATGCGCAGGCACACTCTGTCTCTAAAATAAATTAATTAAACTTTTATAAACAAACAAATAAATAAATAAAAATAGAGTTCAGAAATCTACCTGGTATCTGATTATTCACATGAAAGCTAAAAATTAGTGCTGCAAATTTTATCCCCCTGTCTGTTTTCTGTCACCATGCATTCATCACAGATAATCAGTATATGCATAGCAGCGCATGCATTTCAGCGTCCAAGGACTAAAAGCAGAGGGAGATTAAGTGAAATGTGCACCACCTCTACCAGATAAAGCACCACTTAGGTTAACAATGCTACTATACATAGATCATGGTCATTGCTATTCAATACTCCTAATCCAGACATTAATCAGTTGTGTCTTTTTCCTTCTACAAACTAGGAAAACAAACACATGACCTCCCTGGAGAAAAAAATGTCTCTTTCCTGTAACTATATATATGTGTATATATATGTACACATATGTGTATATATGTACTACGTATATATGTATATATATGTGCATATATATGCACGTATATATGTGCATATGTATATGTGTATATATGTATGTGCATGTGTGTATGCACATATATGTGTACATGTATGTACATGCATATATGTGTGTATGCATATATATGCTATACGTGCATATATATGTATATGCATGTACAGCATATATATATACAACATATATATACAGCATGTATATATATATACATACACATACAGCTTAAGGGTGAGAAAAAGCAGGAGGTACATTTTACTTTCATGAATTGTAAATTTAAATCAGAGAAGAAGTATATTTAGGAAGTGGTTATTTTATCAATTGAATTATAAACCATATGTAAATGTGGCACAATCTCATTTTATTTATTTTTTATTTTTTTAGTGTTTGTTTATTTTTGAGAGAGAGAGTATGATTGGGGAGGAGCAGAGAGAGAGAGAGAGGGAGACACAGAATCTGAAGCAGGCTCCATGCTCCAGGTTCTGAGCAGTCAGCCCAAAGCCCTGTACAGGGCTCGAACTCATGAATGAACCTCTATCTCATGACCTGAGGTGAAGTTGAATGCTTAACTGACTGAGCCACCCAGGTACCCCCAATCTCATTTTAAATTACTGCAAGGTGAATTTTTTGTCATGGTTTATTGATAAATTCTGCAATATTCCTTCCTTTCCTCTGGGAAGAAGAAAAACTGTTTTAAATGAAAAGATAATAACAGGTAAACAAACTGCAATAAAAAATATATATTGTCCATTTCATTCAGATGAAAAACTCAGATCTTCTAAAACTATAGTATTTAATATCCCATTGCTATACCTTATAGATTCATCATCAAATTTACTAGAAAAAGACTTACTCTTGTAAGGATCAGAGTAATATATATTCATCTATTTTTTTTCCTATTCTGAATGAAGTCAGATTGATAAATGAGGGTGAAAATAAAGCAGCAATGGGAGGAAAAGAACATACATATCACATCCAGACAGAAAAAGTAAGCAAAGAAAGACTAAGAGGAAAAAGGGTATCAGTAAGTACTGTGAAAAGGTGAGCATGGAACCATAATCTGAAAACATTATGTAATGCATATACTTAAATCACAAACAACATGCTTATAAATGTAGATGTATTGTTTTCTACATAACACACTGAAGAGTTACATGACTTGGTAAGAATCAAATGAAAGAAGAACTTTTAGAACAACATCCCCAGAATTAAAATTAATTCTAGAACAATACAAAATAACCAAAATTATATAATATACTTAACAATGCTAAAATTTTGTCAGATTTATTTGGGCAATGACAACAAAACATATGATCTATATAGTATTTAAATCAGAATCAGTACTTTTACATCCATTATCACTAATAATGAGAAAAATTCTGACACAGTTCTAAGTTGGTGCAAATGTTGTTTTATGTCCTGAGAAATATGGCAAGTTTGTCCTTCTTTGCAGGGTACTTGTAATTACTGCTGCTGGTCTATCTGATTTTTCCCCAAAAGCTGTAAGTCCAGTAAAACTGGATAAAATACATGATGTCTCCAAAGTAAATTCTCTAAAATTAAACCTAAAAGTTTATTATGATCAATGATTGAAATCCAGATCAATCATACAATTTAAACAGAATTTCTCTGAGTAGTCATTCTCCACAATCAGGTATAAAATCATGAATAAAAAAATTATCAATAGACATTTACTAAGTTCAAATATAATCAAAAGTATATTAATTCTTGGGGTGCCTGGGTGGCTCAGTCGGTTAAGCGTCTGACTTCGGCTCAGGTCATGATCTCACAGTTTGTGGGTTTGAGCCCCACGTCGGGCTCTGTGCTGACAGCTCAGAGCCTGGAGCCTGCTCCAGATTCTATGCCTCCCTCTCTCTCTCTCTACTCCTCCCCTACTTGAACTCTGTCTCTCCCTCTCTCAAAAATAAATAAACATTAAAAAAAATATTTTTAAGTATATTAATTCTTGGTTTAAAAGATGGTGCATTTCACTTTCAAAATTATAAGTTTATAACTTTCACAAACTGAGTGTATCACAGGATCGCAATTATTTTATCAAACCACCAATGATAAAACCCGTGTGAATTTAGTCCAATGTTGTTAAATCATTGCTAAGTAACTTTTTTAAATAAATAAAACTTCTAAACCAAACAAAATGAGATCTGTATGCCAAAGTACAGTGTTTATTAGGTAGGAAAAGGCAAGATGTTTTATAGGACACTTACTAAGCTAATTAGAATGGCTTGTACACAATAGAAATGACATGGAAAAAATCTCAAAAGGTAGTTAAGATAAAATGGTGAAGTAGATGATTTTGAAAAAGAGGTATTCTAAAATTTGTATGGAACCAGAAACGACCCCAAATAGTCAAAGTAATCTTGAAAAGGAAAACCAAAACTGGAGACATCACAATTCCGAACTTCAAGCTGTATTACAAAGCTGTTATCAAGACATTATGGTACTTGCACAAAAACAAGATCAATGGAACAGAAAGGAGAACCCAGGAATGGACCCACAAATGTATGGCCAACCAATCTTTGACAAAGCAGGAAAGAATATCCAATTGAAAAAAAAAAAATCTCTTTCGCAAATGGTGTTGGGAAAATTGGACAGCGACATGCAGAAGAATGAACCTGGACCACTTTCTTACACCATACACAAAAATGAATGTATGAATGAAAAAAAAATGAATGAAAAAATGAAGGAATGATGAATGAATAAAGATGTGGCATCTATACAATGGAATATTACTCAGTGATGAAAATGAATCAAATCTTGCCATTTGCAACAACATGAATGGAACTAGAGTGTATTACACTTAGTGAAATAAGTCAGAGAGTGATCATATGATTTCACTCACGTGGAATTTCTGTTACAAAATAGATGAACATAGGGAAAGGAAGGAAAAATTAGATCAAAACAGAGAGGGAGACAAACCCTCAGAGACTCTTAAATACAAAGAACAAACTGAGGGTTGATGGCAGGGTGATGGGTGGGGGGATGGGCTAAATGGGCGAGGGGCATTAAGGAGGACATTGGGTGGGATGAGCAATGGGGGTTCTATATAAGTGATGAATCACTAAATTCTATTTCTGAAGTCATTATTACACCACATGCTAACTAACGTGGATTTAAATTTAAAAAATTTAAATTTCCTTTGTTCTTGGTTCTACTGCCTACCAGCTGTAGGAACAGGCTCCCACCAGTCCATAAACATGGCTACAGAAGTACAACTGTTGGGAGGTCTGTTTAGACTCAACCCCATCTTAAACCTACTATATGGCTCTCACTGGAGGGACCCCACAGCCTGCACTTTTAACAAGCCTCCTACCACTACCCTAACACGGCTCTACTTGCATATTCCAGAACCCACTCAGCTAAACTTAATAGTCCTCACAGATTTTAGTGACCCACCTTTTACTGTACATAACTAAAAAGGACATTAATAATGAAGACATATTAAAAATATGAACATTAAATGTGTTCTTTTGACTTACCACTAAACGTAAAGGTCTGGCTATGTTTACCAATCATTTAGAGAACCGTATTAATAAGCATAAATTTTGGCTGTTCTACATTTTAAAATCTGATAATATGAAAAAGAGCAACAATGAAATCATGCCTGCATATAACAGGGGCGCCTGGGTGGCGCAGTCGGTTAAGCATCCGACTTCAGCCAGGTCACGATCTCGCGGTCCGTGAGTTCGAGCCCCGCATCAGGCTCTGGGCTGATGGCTCAGAGCCTGGAGCCTGTTTCCGATTCTGTGTCTCCCTCTCTCTCTGCCCCTCCCCCGTTCATGCTCTGTCTCTCTCTGTCCCAAAAATAAATAAACGTTGAAAAAAAAAAAATTAAAAAAAAAAAAAAAAAAAGAAATCATGCCTGCATATAACAGATAAAATAAACCTAATTCATGAATTATCAATAAATGCCACCAAGGGTCTGAAATAGTCAGAAGAAAATTGTATGTGAATGTGGCACGTACCTGAATGTATGTGCCTGCTTCACATTAAAACATAATTGTAGCATCTATTGAAAAACAAGAACTCCATCAAAGAATGTTTTCACTATCCGTTAGTTGACTACTCTAACTTAGCTACCATTCATTCCCTGTTAATTAAAAGGTGATCACGTGGTTTTTGGCTCACTTTCCATGTGCAACAGTATATATGAAACGGGGAGACTTTATACTAAGTGAAATAAGCTAGACAAAGACAAATACTATACAGTATCAATTATATGCACTAAAAAATAACAGCAAGTCACTGAATTCAGGAAAAGAGAGTGGGATGGTGGTTGCCAGGGGCTGGGGTGTGGAGAAAATAGGAAGCTGTTGATCAAAGAGAGCCAATACTTGCAAACCACATTGTCTGATAGGACTCAGATTTAGAATATATGAAGAACTTCCAAAACTCAACAGTAAAAAAATGCACAACACAATTAGAAGATCCCACCCCCCCAAAAAACACATGAAAACACAGCTTACCAAAGAGGATATATAGGTGGTAGATCAATACTTGAAAAGATTTTCAACATGACTATCCATTAGAGAAATTAAATTAAAACTACAATATCACTACATACCTACTAGAAGAGATAAAATGAAAAATGGTAACACGAAATGTTGGTGAGCATGCAAAGAAACTGGGATCTGTTATATGCTTTTGGTGGGAATTGTACGGCCACTTAGAAAACAGTTTGGCAGTTTCTTAAGAAAGTAAATATGCGTTTACCATATGTTCTATCAACTGCATTCCCCGCATTTACCTCAGAGAACTGAAAATCTACAGTCACACAAACACGTATACACAAATTCTCATATCAGTTTCATTTGTGTTAGCCCCAAGCTGGAAATGATGATGGTGTCTTTCATTGGTGAACAGTTACACAACTTGTGGTTCATCTATACCATGGAATGCTACTTTATTTTTTTTTTTAACATTTTATTTATTATTATTTTTTTTTATAAATTTTTTTTTTCAACGTTTATTTATTTTTGGGACAGAGAGAGACAGAGCTTGAACGGGGGAGGGGCGGAGAGAGAGAGACACAGAATCGGAAACAGGCTCCAGGCTCTGAGCCATCAGCCCAGAGCCTGACGCGGGGCTCGAACTCACAGACCGCGAGATCGTGACCTGGCTGAAGTCGGATGCTTAACCGACTGCGCCACCCAGGCGCCCCAACATTTTATTTATTTTTGAGACAGGGAGAGACAGAGCATGAACAGGGGAGAGTCAGACAGAGAGAGACACAGAATCTGAAACAGGCTCCAGGCTCTGAGCTGTCAGCACAGAGCCCGACGCGGGGCTCGAATTCACGGACCAAGAGATCATGACCTGAGCCAAAGTCGGCCGCTTAACCGACTGAGCCACCCAGGCACCCCTGGAATGCTACTTTAGTAACGAAAAGAAATGAACCACTGATCTATGTAATAACTTGGGTAGATCTCAAGGGCAGTATGCTAAGTAAAAAAGCCAATCTCAAAAAGTCACATTATTTAGGTTACCATTTTTGTAGTATCATCAAATGAAAAAGCTATAGAGATTGGGAGAAGAGGAATGGTTGCTGGGGATTAAGGATGGGGAGGGGGAGAGGAATGGGTTTGACTATGAGGAGGAGGTGGCATGAGGGAGATCTTTGTGGTGGTAGGTATGTCATGAATATGGTGGGGGTTACTCGAATTTACATGTGAAACAATGTGAAACAGAATCATATGCACAGACTGTACCAATATCAATTTTCTGGTTTTGATCATGTACTATATTATGTAAGATTTAACTTTGGGGAAAACTGAAGAAAAGGTATAAGGGACCCCTCTGTGCTCTTTTTGCAACTTCCTGTTAATCTATTGTATGTAAAATATTTTTTAAAAGCAAGTCTGAAAAAAAATGACCGTTTCTATTTGAGATGTTACATATAGAGAGACTCTTATTTTCTCCTTTAATATTTTTTCTGTATTTTAAAAACATTTTCAGAGACATAGCTAAGAAAAAAACTACCACATATATTGCACCTTTAAATTCAAATTAATCGATTATTGTTCTTTAAAAATGGTTCTCAGGGGCGCCTGGGTGGCGCAGTCGGTTGGGCGTCCGACTTCAGCCAGGTCACGATCTCGCGGTCCGTGAGTTCGAGCCCCGCGTCAGGGTCTGGGGTGATGGCTCAGAGCCTGGAGCCTGTTTCCGATTCTGTGTCTCCCTCTCTCTCTGCCCCTCCCCCGTTCATGCTCTGTCTCTCTCTGTCCCAAAAATGAATAAATGTTGAAAAAAAAAATTTTTTTTAAAAATGGTTCTCAGCAAGGAGATGTGAGAATGCCTATATTCATGTACTAGGGATGCCATAACGAAATACCATAAACTGACTAGCTTAAGCAACAGTAATTTATTTTTTCACAGTTCTCGAGGCCAGAAGTCCAAGGTTAATGTATCCTCAGTATTGGGTCCTTGGGAGTGCAGTGATGGAGAATACGTCCCTGAGTTCCATGCCTCTTCACATGATGTTCTCCCCATGTGTATTTATGTGTTCAGATTTCCCTTTTTTATAAGGGTACAGTCATACGGGATGAATGGCCCATGCTACTCTAATATAATGTCAACAACAACATTATTTTTAAATAAAATCCCATTCAGAAGTTCTGGGCATTAAGACTTTAACATGAATTTTGGTAGGGGAATACAATTCAACCTGCCACAGTGCCTACCTCTGATTCCAAGACAATTTAAAAAATCAAAAGAAAAAAAATACATATAAGCAAATGTAATTTGTTTGGGCCATGTGTTACATTCTAGGTTTTGGGTTTTGACATTTTAAAATGACAGAGGCCATTAACAGAAGAGACCCTCATAACTGATGAAAATTCTATCAGTAAATTTAATAGCATTACCGAAGAATTTACACCTTTTCTCTCCTTCCTTCCTTCCTTACACAAATATTTAAGAATATCTAATGTGTACACCAAGTGTTATTCTAGGAGCTGGGAATATAAAAGATAAAAATCTTTGCCCTCAGAGTTTCCACAATAGTGGAAGAGACAGACAATAAAATAAATACATTAAATATACTGCATGTTGGACAGTGATAAATTCTTAGGGAGGAAGAAAGGGGTACGAAATGTCAGAGTTGCATTTTGTAAAGGGTGACTCAATGAAAAGGTAACTTTTGAGTAAACCTTTGAATAAAGTGAGAGAATAAGCCATCTGGGTATGTAGCACAGTATTCTAAGCAGAAATACAACAAGTGCAAATGCTCTGTAGCAAACAGAATTTCTTTTTCCAGTAATCATACTGGCAAAGAGGCCTGGGTCACTGAAACAAAATAATCATCAGGAGAGCAGTGAAAGATGGGTCAGAAAGGTAACAGAGAACAAAGCATGAAAAGATTTTGACTTTTTCTCTGAATGAGATGGGAAAACACTGAAGACTTTGAGGCAGAAAAATGATACAATCTAACTCAGGTTGTAAGAGGATTCAACACAAACTACACCTTCAAAGGCTTTACAGTCCTGATGAAATATATCTATTTTCTTGATGGTTTACAACTTTCAGTCTGGCAAGTACCACTAAATCAAGTCCCTACAAGTTTCAAGCAGGTTGACGACTCTTCCTTGGGCTAGTGCTCTGCAGTCCTATAAAATAAAATCCTTAAAGTTAGAACATTTCACCATACACAATTCAAGAGTTCTACGCAATTGTCCACTGTTTATTCTTTTTTTGCTCACCCTGTTTCGTGTTTCTCGTCTCAATTACAGGCAATAGGATTTACTCAAAGACGTTTGACTTTACCTCAACCATCTCTCTTGCGATTGGCATAGCACAGACTTGTCTCATGTGTGCAGATTCACTCTTCAGATGGTAATTTTTCATCTACTTATACATTATACATTAAATTGGAGATGGGAAAGTTATTTTTCAAGAAAATAAGTAGACTCACAAAGAAACAGCATCGTATCAAATCTAGGAAACTCAATGAATATGAATACACTGAAGTGTAAATTAAGTGCAAGACTAATAAATTCTGCAGAACAACTGAATCCGTAACTAAGTGACTGATTTAAATGGCCCCCAAATAATTGTATTTCTTGTCTCAAAGCAATTTAAGGATATCTGACAAGACCTCTGCATCCAAATCTAAACAAATTTCTGACGACATCTCTATATACAAGCAAAATCCAATTTTAACTGGTGCTGATTATAGCTGAGAAATATGTCCTGGATACATCTTCTCCAGCCCCTCTGAACATATTCTCTACTGTCACTGCCATGAGTTATTCTTCTAAAATATGTATCAGATCATGTCACTCCACTGCTTGAAATTATATGACAGTTCCCCTTAACCCACAGTGAAAGGTCTCAAATATTTAGGACACATTTTCCCAAAGTTGGCCCTATCTTGCCTTTCAAAACTCATCCCACTTTCTCACATTCAGTGTCTACTCCTGCTACTCCATTTACTAAAAACCACTTCATTAACTCCCAACGTAGCAGAACTATATAGAGCCTACTACACTATAAGCTTCTCCTGGCTATAAACCATGCCCTATCTATTTTTTAATCCCAAGAATAGTGCCTACAACACAGGAGCCACTCAATAAATATGTAATAAATAAAATAACTTAATAATTGGTATTGTTATCACAGATTTTCTTATTTTTTTAGAACTACTAAGTGATCTTTTCAAATCATAGGTTCACCACGGGATATCAAAGCTATTTTTTTAGAACACAAGTCTAGAATTCACTACAAAGTAGTATTAGTGACTAGGAATGGTTTTACTATTTTCCTGGTCCCCCATGCTACCACACGAAGTCAATCTATGGAAAATGGCATTATTCAGAATATGAAGATACTTGATGAGAGAAGCGATCCATCATGCAAGTACAATGCAGAACTTTCAATCTTATAGTTAGATAATCTTCTCAAATGGTGCTAACAAATAACAACAACAAAAAAAACAGTAAAAAAAAAAAAAAAAGGAAAATTCTGGAGAAGAAATCACTTATGAAAAGCTTCAGCCTTTGGGGCGCCTGGGTGGCGCAGTCGGTTAAGCGTCCGACTTCAGCCAGGTCACGATCTCGCGGTCCGTGAGTTCGAGCCCCACGTCGGGCTCTGGGCTGATGGCTCAGAGCCTGGAGCCTGTTTCCGATTCTGTGTCTCCCTCTCTCTCTGCCCCTCCCCCGTTCATGCTGTGTCTCTCTCTGTCCCAAAAATAAATAAACGTTGAAAAAAAAAAAAAAAAAAAAAAGAAAGAAAAGCTTCAGCCTTTGATTTGTTAATTAATTTTACCGAAAAGCAGACATGCTATAGAACCTAAAATTTCTTACAATTGTTTGTGTCTCATTCTACCATGGTGAGAAAAAAGGCTAACATTAACAACAAAAATGTATCCTCTCCCAAGGGAAATATATGCTCAAGAGACATACATAAGCCCAAGAAAAATTAACACATAAGTGCACAGAGAAACTTGTACATGAATGTTTATTATACATCACTTAAAATAGGTGAAAAGCAGAAATAAATATTCATCAACCAGTGGATAAATAAGATATATTACACACACACAATGGATTATTATCAAAAAAGAAATGAAATTCTGATGCATGCCACCAGATGAATGTATCTTGAAAATATTTGCTGTGTGAAACAAGCCAATCATAAAGGCCACATATTACATGATTCTACTTATACAAAACAGAAGTAGATGGGTGTTGCCTAGGACTGGGCATTGTGAGGGAAAACCAGGAGTGAATGATAATGGGCACAGAGTTTCTTCTTGGGATGATAAAAAAGGTTCTAAAATGGATGATCATGACGATCACCCAGCTCTGAAGCACTAAAAATCATTCAATTGTGTACTTTAAATGGGTGAATTGTATGTTATATGAATTACATCTCAATAAAGCTAGTAATTTTTTAATTCATGTATGGAAATTTTTCAAAACAAAAACCACCTCAATCTAAGTGGGTACCCTTTTTCAACACAAGAGAATTCTTTCTGTGATGGCTTACATCACTGATATTTGTGTTTGCACCTAATATCTTCAGCACATTACTCAAGGTTAATAATGATGACCTTGAGTCATTAAGAAGGGTCAAATTTAGTAATACATTTAAATTTTTTTAATGTTTTATTTATTTTTGAGAGAGAGAAAGAGAGAGGGAGATAATGAGCACAGGAGGGGCAGAGAGAGAGAAGGCACAGAATCCAAAGCAGGTCCAGGCTCTCAGCTGTCATCACAGAGCCCAAAGCAGGGCTGGAACTCATGAACCAGGAGATCTTGACCTGAGCCAAGTCAGACGCTTAATGGACTGAGCCACACAGGTGCCCCGAGTATTACACTTGAAGGCAGAAAAGTACACAGTACGTTTTAGTACATTTTACTAAGTTTTCATACAAAATGGTAAAATTTAAGTTCCAGTAGGAACTCTTGGCAGGAAAAAATCTGGCTTTTCCTAGTGACAGACCTGGGATCTGAATAACTGAGGATGTTCCTAAAACATAATATTTTACACTGAAGAATACAAGAATTTGCATACACAGAAATTTCTTAATTACCTAAGACAGGGCACATGCAAATGTTTGTCCAATAGCTATTCAGTGAGAAAAGCCAACAAAGTACTGCCATATGCCTGAAGCTGAGTTGATTTTGGCATTTGACTCAATCTCCTTACTTGCCAACCCAATTAATGCTGACAGCCAGGATGCCTTTTTAAGTGAGCTGACCTCCAGGCAAACAAGAGCGCCTGGCAACTCTTTCAGATTAGTTTCACTGCTACAACATCCATTAGATGCCAAATAAAGAAATGGAAAGCATCGCTAGGTGTAATTACCCCCTTTTTTTACTGCTGCATCCTTCCTAATATCATTTTAACCTTACCAAATCAACATATTGGTATTTGACTAAAACCCAGTCAACCAAAGTAAAGTCTAAAATAGCATAAAATAATTTTTAAAACATTTTATTTATTTATTTTATTTTTTTGAGAGACAGAGAAGGAGTGAGAGAGGGGCAGAAAGAGAGGGAGACGCAATCCAAACCAGGCTCCAGGCTCCGAGCTGTCAGCACAGAGCCTGATGCGGGGCTCAAACTCATGAACCGTGAGATCATGACCTGAGCCGAAGTTGAACGCTTAACCGACTAAGCCACCTAAGTGCCCCTAAAACATTTTTAGTTGTGACCAAAAGTTTACCCTGCTTCTGCTATGCCTTCCCTTCACCAGGTCTTTATTCCAGGAAAATAAGTCAGAATATTATTAATTCCTACCTAATCCTAATTTCCTACTATCTTATAAAATTAATGAAGGTTTTATAAAATGCCCTACTGCGTGCAAGATACTGTTTTTGGTATATGAACATTCAAAAAGAGAAATGATACAGAATGATTTTATACCAGGGGAATTATAAAATTTTTAAAAATTGCCTTAAAGATCAGAATATACATGGGAGCCTCATAAATTCTATATCCACCCATCTGTAAAACTTTCCTGGAGCAAATGACCAACATGAAAGGAGAACATATGATAGGAAGCTACAAGGTCAAGTAATAAACTATAGGTTAAAGAAAAAACAACAACATATATAAAGTAAGTCTAAAATCTAGGCTCAATGAAAATCATGTTGGAAATCGCTTTGTGGATTTACATAACACTTAATATCAAGAAATAAACTACGTATTAAAAAGACAACACAACTGGCTTAGCTTCATCTTCTTAACTACACTAATTGTGGGAAATAAGCATTTCCACCTTTGGGGGAAAAAAAAGGCCCTTATAACACTTCCTAAGCCCTTCACTTTAAACTGTACACACAGAGAGCCAGTTATATTATCTTAAGTTTCTCAAGTTTATTCTCTGCATTAGCATCAGATTGGTTTGATGTTAAAACATAATTTACATACAAAAAAAAATTGTGTTTCTATACATTATCAATAAAGAATACAAAAAAGGAAATGAAAAGAATTCCATTCATGAGCACATCCAAAAGAATGAAATACTGAGGAATAAGTGTAACAAAAGAAGCATATTTATAACCTGAAATGACAAAACATCTTTTGAAGAACTAAGTACATAGTAAGACATCCTGCGTGGATGGACAGGAAGAATTAACATTAAAATGGCAATATTACCCCAAATTTCTCTACAGATTCAATGAAATCCATATAAAAACCTCAGCCCTCTTTTTTGCAAAACTTGACAAGCCAATTCTAAAGTTTGTATGCAAATACAAGAGATCCAGAGTAGTCAAAAGAAACTTCAAAGACAAGAACAAAGACTCTCACTACCCAATTTCAGAACTTCCTACCAAGCTCCAGGAATCAAGACAGTGTGGTTTTGTGAATAAGGTTAGACGTATAGATCAATGAAACACAAATGAGATTCAGGAAATAAACCATTACATTTACAGTAAATGATTCTAGACAAGGCTGTTAAGACATTTTAATGAGGAAAAATAATCTTCTCAACAAACGTTCCTGGAATAAATGACATCCACACACAACAGAACAAAGGTGGACCTGTTTATTACACCATACAAAAAAATTAACTCAACATGGATCAAAGAACCAAAGGTAAGAGCTAAACCCGTTTAAAAAAACAAAAACCCTCTTGTAAAAAGTACAAGCATAAGTCTCTGAGGTCTTACATTAGGGCATCGGTTTCATAGACATGACAACAAAAGCACAAGCAACAAGAATATTTAAGAATGTGGGCTTCTTAAAAATTAAAAACTTTTGTGCTTCAAAGAACACAATCAAGGGAGTAAAAAGACAAACCACAAAATGTGAGAAAACGTTCACAAATCATATATGTGATAGGAGACTTCTAGCTGAGTGATACAAGAAACTCCTACAACTCAATAATAGAAAGACAACCCGGGGCTCCTGGGTGGCTCAGTCGGTTAAGCATCTGACTCTTGATTTCAGCTCAGGTCATGATTTCACAGATCTGACAGTGCAGAGCCAGCTTGGGATCCTCTCTCTGCCCCTCCCCTGCGCATGATCTATCTCACTCACAAAAAAATAAATAAACTTAAAAAAAAAAAAAAAAGAGGGTATTCCTTAAAAAAAAAAAAGACAACCAATGTTTAAAAGGGTGAAGGATGTAAGTAGACTTCTCTTAAGGAGATAAACAAAAGGACAATAAACACATGAACAGATGCTCAACATGAAGGGCCATCAAGGAAATGCAAATCCCAACCACAATGAGATCCCACTTCATATCCACTAGAAAGGTGACAAATGTCACAAGAAAGACAAGTGTCACAAGAAAGTGGAGAAACTGAAACCTTTATACACTTAGGTGGGAATGTAAAATGGTACCACCACTCTGGAAAACAGTCCAGCAGTTTCTCCAATGGTTAAATTACAAGTACCATATGACCCAGCAATTCTATTCCTAAGGATATACCTAGGAGAAATGAAAACATATATCCACACAAACACTTGTACATAAATCCCCCCCCAAAAAAATAGCCCCAAAGTGGAGACAACTCAAATATCCATCACCTGATGAGCCAATAAGAAAATGTGTTATCATCCATACAATGGAGTATTATTCAGCTATAAAAACAAATGACGTAGTGACACGTGCGACAACATGGATGAGACATGAAAACATACTAAGTGAAAGAAGCCAGTATAAAGGTCACAAGTTGTATGATTCCATTTACATGACATGTACAGAAAAGGAAAATCTATAGAGACAGGAATTAGATTAGTAGCTGCCTAGAGCTGGGACTAGGCTGGGGAGGAAATGCAGAATGACTGCTAATGGCTACCAGGTTTCTTTAGAGAGTGATGAAAATGTTCTAAAACTGATTGCGGGGATAGGTGCACAACTCTGAGAACACCGTAAAAACACACTGAACTGTACAATTTAAGTGGATGAATTGTATGGTATGTGAATGATATCTCAATAAAGCTTTTTAAACAAAACTTCATTGGTAAAACATTTTATAAAACCAAAAAGAGTTTTCTATAAGCTTTCTTTCCAGATGGTGTCACTCTATTTTTAGCCTCTTGTTAACTTCGGTTGCTAGGTACACTAGAATATGTACAGTAAATAAATGGTATAGTTCACAATATCACGTTTCTGCCATGTCATATAATTTGGTTACAGGGTAGAGGAAGGGAGAGGAAGACCTCAGTCCCTGAAGCCTACTGTTCCATCCTCTTTACCTAAGAATTCTATACTGGGACTTAGTATAAAGCCAGCCAAAAAAGTAGCATTTCTCAATTAAGAAAGAAAAAAATTAATTTTAGATAGATACTGAAATTAAGGACCCACTCACATACGCCAATATTCAGCTAAAAATAGTCTGAATTTTTAATAGAAACTATAATTTTTACTGACCAATACTTTGGCAAATTCAGGCTACTTGTTAGAAAAAATAATTTGAGATATTCTAAATTTCCTTATGCACAAACAATTAAAATTTTATAAATTTAAATTTTAAAATGTTAAAGGCTATGTATGGGGAGCCAGGGTGATTCAGACAGTTGAGCGTCAGACTTTGGCTCAGGTCATGATCCCATGGTTCGTGGGTTCAAGCCGCGTGTCGGGCTCTGTGCTGACAGCTCAGAGCCTGGAGCATGCTTTGGATTCTGTGTCTCCCTCTCTCTCTGCCCCTCCCCTGCTTGCGCTCTCAAAAAAAAAGAGAAAAAATTTTAAAAATAAAACAAAAAATGTTAAAGTCTATCTAAATTCAGAGATTTCTTTCAGTTCTGTTAAAGGGAAAAAAAGGAGTGAATTCATTAATTAGCAGAAATTTATACACATACCTCCCCATCTACAAGTGAGTATTTGTAAACCCCGTTTTCAGGAGCTTCAGGCAGCTGTGCCCCTGTTATTCTCACAAATAAAACAGGGTCCACTAGGAAAGGATAGCCACAAGATCATACAAGATGAAATTCCCTCCTGGATGCTTTGAAGCATTAAATACATACATTCATTGTTTTTTTCCCCCACAAAGTGTCACCTGTATCATACAATATTATGTTCAAAACTTCAGAATTTGTCATCATATTGACGAAAATTTTCTCCATGTTTTTTTTCCATTCCTTCCTTACCCTATGTTTCAATTCCCTTCTTCATCTTTACTTTTATCTTAATTATGTAGCTATAGCTAGAATATTCTTTTCTGGAAGATTTACTTTCATGTTAGCCACCATTTTCTCCTTAATTACAGATGGCTCTCCCCATGCTTGCCGACAAGATCATACCTAAGACATCTCAAAGCAAAGATCTTCCATTTCTGAAGATGTCCACAGGGGCCACTCCAAAGACTTGCTAAAGGAAAGGATTCCAGAGTTTAATAAACCTCTCCCTTAGGAAATATTTCCACAAACTAGCCTAAATTATTCATGCAGAAGATTAAGATAACTTATATTTCTAGCAAAAAAGTCATTATAAGAGGTATGTGGTTGAGATGTTACAAGATAACACATTCTAAACTTTTGAAATAATTAACAGGCACCTTGTCACTGTGACTAGACATGGTGACAGTGTCTAAAGTTCTGGATTATGGCATATGAATCAAGGTGGGTTTCAAAAACGGGTTGATCTTCTATTGGCTGTAAAGATTTAATATCATATAACCCATAACAAAAATGGTTAGGTTAGGGAGCAGTCCCCACTCACCATAAAATATTTCTTTTACCATGTTCCCTTATTGCACAGGTAAGAAGGGAAAATTGGTTAAAGGGCAAGAACGTGAGTCAAAGATTTCAATCCACTGTTTCTCATATAATCAAGGATTGAATGAACACTAAGTTTCAAGTACATAAAAGACTGCTACCATATCTTGGCTATTATAAATAATGCTGCAATAAACATAGGGTGTATATATCTTCTCACATTAGTTTTTTTTTTTTTCTTTGAGTTCCCAGTAGTGGAATTTCTGGATTATATGTTATTTCTATTTTTAATTTTTTTGAGAAAGCAATGAAAATATTCACCAATAGATAAATGAGTAAGAAGATGTGGCAAAGTTATGCAATACAGTATTACTCAGTCATAAAGAAAGAATGAGATCTTGCCATTTGCAACAACATGGATGGACCTAGAAGATATAATGGCCAGAGAACCTCTTCTAACGTATACTCAAAAGAAGAAAAAGGTAAGCTACCTAAAACCAATATTTCTCCTTTTTAAATTAATTTTTCCCCTCTTGACTATTTCTCCATTACCTCCAACTCAACTTCAGGTAATTTATTGAACCTTCCTCTCCAAATATCAAAGTACCAAAGAGATACTAAATTACTATGTATTTCAATAATCATTAACTTTTCAGAGCCATCCAACATGTAAGTTATAAATTTAAAGAGCCTGCTTCTATACCTTTTAGAGCCAGAAAACTGTTATAAAAATATTTAATATCCATGATACCAAGCTGATGTGAACATAAAGTCATCCATTAATACTTAGACAAAATCATGGGGCATCTGGGCAGCTCAGTTGGTTAAGCGTCCAAGTTCGGCTTAGGTCACGATCTCGTGGTTCGTAGGTTTGAGCCCCACGTCAGGCTCTGTACTGATAGCTCAGAGCCTGGAGCCTGCTTCAGATCCTGTCTGTCTGTCTGCCTGTCTCTCTCTCTCTCTCTGCCCCTACCCTGCTCGCTCTCTCTCTCTCTCAAAAATAAATGAAGATTAAAAAATTAAGAAAAAAATACTTAGACGCAATCAGAACAGATACCTCCATTCCTATAGAAGCAATTTAAGCACCAGAGGTTGTATGAGATAATGCATGCATAAATGTAACAGAATTTGGATCATACTTCCCATTAGCTCTTGCAAATGTAACACACACGCACACCCCTAGGGCATAATTTTGCAATGTGTGATGGGGATCTGGAACAAAAGACGATCCTCAAGGCCTCAAACACGTATAAAAGTTTATGGGGCCTGATTATAAACCAGTCACAGTTTGAAGCCATTCTCTAAGAAAAAAGGGAGGAGGGAGCTACTTTTCATTACAAGCTGATTTAAATTCATCTGTTTTTTTTACTTAATTTAGTGATGCTTAAATTTGAGTCTTAATTCCTTTATTAAAGAAATAAATTCTTTCATAATTTGGAGTGGTGAAAAATATTGTCATAATGATGGTTACAATAAGTCAAATATTAAATTAGGTATAATCTCTGTTGCTTATAAAACCAAAATAAATTTATAAACTGATTATAAGCATTAAAATCCAATGAAGTAAATACTATCATTTATTCATCGTGATGGAAAAATGACATTTGCTATATCGGTTATAACCTTGAGTTATCACCTTACATCTGTCAGAATGGCTAGAATCAAAAACAAATAACAAGTGTTGGTGAGGATGTGAAGAAAAGGAAACACTCTCGCATTGCTGGTCAGAATGCCAATGGGTACAGCAATGTAGAAAACAGTATAGAGGTACTTCAAAAACTTAAGATAGACCTACTCAATGATCCATTAATTCCTCTGCTGGTATTTACTCAAAGAAAATGTTTTGAGTCGTCAATACTATGATCCTTCCCCTATGGTTTCTCTTTCTCTCACCCCAACTTTGTAAATAGCCATGTCATTAAACCGTATACTCTACATAGTCACTACTAAACCCAAAAGAAACTACAGCTGACTTTTGTCTTTCTACATATATCGGTGACCAGAATCATCACCCACTGAAACCTTCACAGGCTATGTTTAATTCTGAAAGACTTCACTACAAAAGCAATGGATTCTACTCATGCTAAACGTGTATTGGGTTTAAGAACTCATGTTTATGTTTTAACTCTGGGAGAGAAGTACAAAGCAAACAGTGTATCATGAGAAGCATAGCTCCAACCATTTGAGAACCTAAAGGAATGTGATCATGTTAGTACAGTCAGCATGAAGTCAGATATCATACTATGTTCATACTGCATTTAACATTCAATTCTTGTTTAGGTAAGTAAAAGAAAAGGTATTCCATAACCTTGTAAATCTCCCATTTACCAAAACCCTACCAACAAATGCCTCAGATTACATGTGCTTTTAACGAGTAAGATTACATTTTTTAAATGCTCCCCCATTTCAAAATGCGATGTACTACTTAATTTCATCATTTTGGGAATACTGAGTTTCATTAAAATGAATTTTATCAGTTAATCTCTCAGAATTAGAGCGATAAATGTAAACAAATTAAAGAAATTCCACCGAATACATCTAAGATGTGTGCCCCACTATCACTTTAAAGAGAGAAAAAAATTAACCCTACATAAAATGTTACTTTTAATGGAAATAAAATAGGCATTGTCAAAATTCTATCAATTTTCAAATTCTTGAGTAAACTTTAAAAAACTCTTATCCATACATTGCTTGATTGCTGTTCTAACCAAAAACTCAGTTTATCTTTTATTTATATTAAATGACATTATATACCAAAGTTAATTCCCATAATCCAATTACATTATTACTTTACGCAACACTTTCACAGTGCAATACAATACATGAAGTGGAATGTGCAGTCCTTGAAACTTATATTTGCAAAGAATTTCATAAGTTATTATGCTTCGTATCTTCAGTAGGCTTTTCCAGATTCACTCTCTTTTTCTATACTGTTTTGAGCCCAGGTAGGCAAACCTCCGTGGACTGCATCAACGGACTTCCTTACCTACTGGCTTCCTGTTGGATTTAACCTATGGTAGACATAGGCAGGAACTTGAGGTCAAAGGATCGGGAAAGAAAAAGGGGGCAAAGAATTTATTCCCCAGACTGTCTTCTTTCTGGGTCAATGTATACTGGTTACAATCCCTTACGGAAAGTCATGGTTTCTTGCAGCTGATCTTTGCATGGAATATTCCCTGACCTATTAAGGCTTAGAGTATACACTATACTAGTACTAAGAGAAATACAATTCAAGTAACTCATGTGACCAATATAAAAAATTATTAACGAGGCATTTTACATTCTTCTGTTTTCACACTTATAGGAATTCAGTATATATATTAAACTTAGCATCTCTGAATTAAGACTAGACACATTTAAAGTCTCCAATACCATATTATCCTTTCCTTATGGTTTCCCTTTCTCTCTCCGTAACTTTGTATATAGTTCTTTTATTAAAGTCTTCTCAAATTACCCACATAGGTAGGGGTGCATGGGTGACTCAGTCAGTTCAACATCTGACTCTTAATTTGGGCACAGGTCATGATCTCCCAGTTTGTAAGATTGGGCCCCACTGTGCTGACAGCACAGAACCTGCTTGGGATTCTCTCTCCCTCTCTGTCTTTCTGGCCCTCTTCCGCTCACACACTGTGACTCTCAAAATAAATAAATAAATAAATAAATAAATAAATAAATAAATAATAAATAAATAAATAAAGTTTTAAAAAACTTACCCACACGGGTGTATGTATCATCTGTTTTCTGCCAGAATGACAATGATACACATAGGGAAATGCTTGATATAATGATGTGTGTGAAATTACACAGTTAAAGTACAATCTCAACTGCATGAAAAATGCACATAAAAGAAACTGCAAGGAAATACCACAAAATGTTTACCTAAAGTAATGAAATTACCAGCATGTTCTGTTTCTTGGTGCTTTTCTATACTTTCCAAATTATATGAAATTTATAAAAGAGAATTTTAAATGTCAAAACAGAAATCCAGTATAATACTTAGCCAAACTGATCAGCTGAACAAACTCACAGAAATTGACTACTTGTGCTCACCTTCTTACAATAATAGAACCTACCCCAAAAAAAGGCCTATAAAAAGAAAATTGAAATCAATCGAATATAGATTTATGGTACAAACAGAATGTCAAACAAACTGAAAATAACAGTACTTTCAGCAAATCTCTGCATTTCTGCAGAGAGAAAGGGG
This sequence comes from Leopardus geoffroyi, assembly GCF_018350155.1. Classification (NCBI taxonomy): domain Eukaryota; kingdom Metazoa; phylum Chordata; class Mammalia; order Carnivora; family Felidae; genus Leopardus; species Leopardus geoffroyi. The sequence continues at coordinate 131,630,917 of NC_059326.1, forward strand.
AGTCAAAGACCACTGAGCTCAGACCACACAGCTAGTATGTGGAGTTTTCTACATTCATAGTTCCTTTCTTTCACAACACAGGCAAGCAGAACAAAGTCAGCACACGTGGCCCAGTTTAATGTATACAAGACTAAAATTAGTAATCATATATAAACTGGATTTAAATGTGGACCATGTCTAAATTTTAACTTCTAAATCCACATGGTTATGGGTTCAAAAATATTCCTTAGTCTGTGTCAAGACAAAACAAAAGAACACAGCGAGTAAGTAAAAGTGAAAAAAGGGGATCAAAATATCGGGACTGATTTCTGCCTCTTCTCCTTCAGTCATTATCTTCTCGGTCACCCAAGAAAACACTCTATTCAGAGTTGGAAAAGATGGATGGAACGAATGATAGGATTCTATGTAATCATTTCCTTCTTGAAGTATTTGGCTTTGCCACCCTAGCAGCCCTACAGTAGACATTCCCCAATATCTGTGTAAAATACTTCAACATCCTTTTGTCCCTCACATCTGCCTCTCCTAATGACTTTAAATGTCCTTGTTTAATCCCTACAAATGCCCTGTGAAATAGGGAGCATTGTTTTCCTTATGTCCCATCTGATAAAACTAAGGTTTTGAGAGACTACTTACTTTTTTTCAAGATCACTTAAATAGAGGATGGTGGAACCAGATTTTAGGTCCAGCTAGCTCCAAAGCCTGTGAGCTTAACTGCTCTGATAATGTTCTCACTTTTGTATAGGCACAAATAAATATGTGGCCTCATAATCTAGTAATAAAATCAAAACTACATTTGATTGCAAATATTCAGATTCATTGAACAATCCTGTTGGTCAGCTCCCAAATGCTCTAACTCAGTGTGTAAAATTGATAAACAGGAGTATTCAACTCCTATCATGGTAGCTGTCAAATTAGAATGACCTCTCTAGGGATGAAAGAGCTATACACTACAACTTGTAAGAAATTGGTGAAATAAATTGAAGCCAAAAATAAATGCAAAGATATTCTCTGCTCATGGACTGGAAGAATTAATACTGTTATAACATCCATATTACCCAAATAATCTACAGATTTAATGAAATCTGTCAAAATTCCAATAGTGTTGATAGAGAGAGGTAGGTGGGAGGTGGGCTGGCTGATGGGTGATGGGTATTAAGGAGGGCACTTGTTGGGATGAGCACTGGGTGCTCTATGTAAGTGATGAATCACTGAATTCTACTCCTGAAACCAATACTGCACTGTATATTAACTAAAATTAAATTTAAAAAATTCCAGTGGTGTTTTTCACAGAAATAGATCAAACAATCTTCAAACTGTTATGGAACCATAAACCCCCCCCCAAAAAAAACAAAGCAATCTTAGCAGAAAACAATAAAGCTGGAAGCATCACATAGCTTGATCTCAACCTATATTAGAAAGCTATCATAACCAATACAGTATGGTGTTGCCATAAAAACAGTGACACAAATCATTGAAACAGAATACAGAGAGAGAAAATGAAAACACTAACTCAAAAAGATATATGCATCCCATTTTCACTGCAACATTATTGCAATATTATTTACAAGAATCAAGATATGGAAGCAATCTAACTGTCCACCAATGGATAAAAGAAAAGGAAAATATGAGATATTTGTATATACACACACATATAGATACATACACACATATATGTACACATACATAAATGCACATATACACACAACACATCTATACATATATATGTATACACACACACACATATATATACACACACACATGCACACACACACAAAATGAACTATTATTCAGCCATAAAAAAGGAAGTTTTGAGGTGTCTGGGTGGCTCAGTTAGTTAAGAGTACGACTTCAGCTCAGATCATGATCTCATGGTTCATGAGTTCAAGCCCCACATGGGGCTCTCTGCACTGACAGCTCAGATCCTGGAGGGTGCTTTGGATTCTGTGCCTCCCTCTCTCTCTGCCCCTCCCCTGTTCACACGGTTTCTGCCTCTCAAAAATAAACATTGAAAAAAACACTTTTAATAAAAATTAAGAAAGAAAGAAAGAAAGAAAGAAAGAAAGAAAGAAAGAAAGAAAGAAAGAAAGGGAGGGTGGGAGGGAGGGAGGGAGGGAGGGAGGGAAAAAAAAGAAAATCTTGCCATTTGTAACAACATGGGTGAAACTTGGGGGCATTATGCTGAGTGAACATAAGTCAGACAGACAAAGAGAAATACTGTATGATCTCGCTTATGTGTGGAATATAAAAAAAAAACAAAACAAAACAACTAAAATAGGTTCATAGATACAGAGAACCCACACTGATTGCATGAAGCAGGGTTGGGGAATGGGCAGAATGGATGAAGGGTGTTAAAAAGTACAAACTCCCACTTACAAAATAAATAAGTCATAGAAAATTAATGTACAGCATGGGGACTATAGCTAATAATATCGTGTATTTGAAGTTAAGAGAAAACATCTAAAAAGTTTCATCATGAGAAAATTTCTAACTATGTATGCTGATGGATGTTAACTAAACTTAGTGTAGTGATCATTTTGCAATATATATAAATATCAAACTATATTGTACAACTGAAACAAATATACTATCATATGTCAAATATTTCTAACTGAAAATTATTTTAATTTTGTAAATATTTATTTTTGAGAGAGAGACAGAGATGGAGTATAAGTGGGGAAGGGGCAGAGAAAGGGGGAGACACAGAATCCAAAGCAGGCTCCAGCCTCTGAGCTGTCAGCACAGAGCCCAATGCTGGGCTCAAACTCACAAACCCATGAGATCATGACCTGATGCAAAATTAGACGCTTAACCAACTGAGCCACCAGGCGCCCCTAAATTAAAAAAAATTTTAAAGATGTCTCTCGGTATCTGATAGGACAAGCAAACAAAAAATAAATAAATAAAGATATAAAATGTTTAAAGAATATGATCAACCAACTTGACAACACTGATGTATCAAACACTATACCTGATGATAGAATACACTTATGTTTGAGGGGATATAAATCACTTAACAAAACAGACTATAGGCTGGCTCATAAAAAAACTATCAAAAATTCCACAATAGTATAACATATAGAGTATGCTCTTTGACCGTAATGAAATTAAACAAGGACCCATTAATAAAAAAGATAATTAGAGAAGCCCTAAATGTTTAGAAATTAGGAAACCCAAATCTAAATTACTTACAGGTCAAAGAAAAAAATCACAATGGAACTTTGACATGAATGAAAATGAAGAAACAATACATTAGAAGTTGTTGAATGTAGCTAAACCAATGCTTAGATGATAAGTTATAGCTTAAAATGGATAGAAAATAGAAATATTGAAAAATATATAATCAAGCTTCCACCTCAAAAAGAACTAAAAAACAAAAGGCAAAATAAGTTGAAAGAGAAAATATTAATGACAAGAGCAAAATAAACAAAATAAAAAGCAAATATTATAAGAAAATTATAAGAAAAATATTATAAACACATTTCTTTTTTATATTAAATTTAATTTATTGTCAAATTGGTTTCCATACAACACCCAGTGCTCATCCCAACAGGTGCCCTCCTCAATGCTCATCACCCACTTTCCCCTCTCCCCCACCCATCAGCCCTCAGTTTGTTCTCAGTATTCAAGAGTCTCTTATGGTTTGCCTCCCTCCCTCTCTGTAACATTTTTCCCCCATTCCCCTCCCCCATGGTCTTCTGTTAAGTTTCTCGGGATCCAGTATAAACACATTTCTATAAACAAATTTAAAACTTAAAAAAAAAGACAAATTCCTTGAAAAATACTAACTTACCAAAATTGAAGGATATAAAAACCAGAATTTTCCTATACCTATTAAAGGAATTGAAAACATAATTTAAAACTGTTCAGCAACAACAACTCTAGTCCCAGAATTACCTGGGTAATTCTTATAAACATTTTTAAGAGAAAATACTACTATCCTTACAGGAACTCTTTCAGGAAAGAGAAAAAGAGAAAAAGACTTTCCAAGTCATATTATAAGGTTGCCATTATCTTGATACCAAAACCTGAAAGACATCACAAGATAAGTAAGTTGCAGGTCAATATCCTTCATGAACACAGTCATAAAATCCTTTAACAAGATTTTAGCAAATTGAATCCAAAAATAAAAATAAATAAATAAGGGGCATCTGGGTGGTTCAGTGGGTTAAAAACCCAACTCTTGATTCCCACTCAGTTCACGATCTCATGGTCATGAGATCAAGCCCTACATTGGTGTCTGTGCTGAGCGTGGGGCCTGCTTGGGATTCTCTCTCTCTCCCTCTCTCTGCCCCTCCCCCACTCACTCTCCCCCTTCCCTGTCTCTCTCTCTCTCTCTCTCTCTCAAAATTAAAAAAAAAATGTAAAAAGTATTTTAAAAATACATAAATAAATAAATAAATAAATAAGACATCATAACCAAGGAGGGCTTGCTCTAGGAGTTAAATAATGGCTTAACATTTGAAAATAAATTAATGTAACTTCACCACATTAACAGAATAAAGGATGAAAATCATGATTTCCTATACCTATTTTAAAAGGTGCAGAGAAAATGTCATAAATTTTAATATTCATTCGTGATTTTTAAAAAATTACCTGCAAACTACGAATAAAAGAGTTTGGAGGTAAAAAACCTTTTGGGTAGAAATTTTGCACATAAAGGTCCATATAAAATTTATATGGAAATAGAGAGGTCCTACAACATCCAAGGAACTACTCAGGAACAAGAAAACCATAAGACACTCTAGCTATGAAGACTTATTATAAAGCTATGGTATTAAGACAGTATAGTATTAAATCAATGGAAGAGAATACAATCCAGTAATTGGCACTCACATACACAGTCACTTGACTAATTACAAAAACACCACATCAATTCAGCATGGAAAAGGACAGCTGGAGCAGGTAAAAAAAATACGTAAATATGAATATTATAAACACATATGAATGACAGGAGGAGAAAACGGTGACGTCCCCCACCTCAACCACTTACTGAAGTTAATTCAAGGTGGATCATACATCTAATATACAAACCTGAGCGAGAGATCTTCCAGAAGAGATCTTAGGAAAATCTCTTCCTAACCTTGGAACAAAGACCTTTTAAGTTGACCAGAATAAGCACTAATCATAAAGAAAATATTAAGAAATTGGACTTCATTTAAATTAAGAACTTGTAGGGGCGCCTGGGTGGCTCAGTCGGTTAAACGACCGACTTTGGCTCAGGTCTTGATCTCACAGTTTGTGAGTTCGAGCCCCGCGTCGAGCTCTGTGCTGACAGCTCAGAGCCTGGAGCCTGCTTCACATTCTGTGTCTCCCTCTCTCTCTGCCCCTTCCCTGCTCATGCTGTGTCTCTCTGTCTCAAAAATAAATAAACATTAAAAAATTAAAAAAAAAAATTAAGAACTTGTATTGATCAAAGTACACCATTAAAAGAGTAAAAAGGTAAGCCATTGACTGGATAATGTAGGGGCAAAGCATATGTTAAATGATGGAATAATATCCAGAATATATTCAGAACTCTTATCAATCAAAAGACAGCCCTATTTTTAATAGGTTAAAAAAATTTTAAAGAACTAATGCAACTGGCCAATAACCATAATAAAAAAAGCTCAGTACAATTATTTAATGGGAAATGCAAATTAAACCAACAATGGTAAAATTAAATAGACAATACCAAATGGCGAGAATGTGAAACAATTAAAATTCTGAAACATTATTCATGAAAACATAGCTGGCAAAACTATTTTGGGTAAACGCTTGGCAGCATCTATTAAAGCTATACATATGCCTATATGTGACACACAAATCCCACTCCTGGGCATACACCCAACACAAATGAATGTTTCTGCCCACTAAAAAAATTGTACAAAAATGATGATGATAATAATTTCCTAAGTGCAAATACTGAAAAAATTCATACATCCTTCAACAGATTAATAAATTATGATATATTCACACATTAGAATACAGTTCAGCAATACAAAAGAACAAATTAGTGACACAGGCAACAATATAGTTTAATCCCAAATGAACAATGTTGAGCAAAAGAAGCCATATCCACAAAAGAGTACAAACTGTATGCTCTTTCCTGGTCAATGAAAGAATAGTGGTATGTGACTGGGAAGGGAATGAGGAAATTATTTAGGGTGTTAGAAACATTTTATATTTTTGGTTGAGTGATAACTACATTAGAAAAAAATCACTGAGCTCCCCACTTAAGATTTGTGTAATCACGAATACATCACTTCTTTTTAGTGAAAAAAAATAACAACTGAAAATAACACAGACACACTATGCAAGGCAGTAAAAAAAAATGTGAATACAAAAAGTGAGTAATACAGGAGTTCAAAGGACTCTCCGGACACTTATATTAAAATGCAAAGTAAAACCATAAATATGAACTAACTTGAACAGACAGAAATGCGATAAGCACACAGAGTAAGCATATGAGTAAACTGTAGAATGCGGAAACATAGGCTTACGCAGTTGACAACTATTCCAAGTAAAATGACACAGATCAGCAGTTTCTAAATTATGTCCCCAGAGCAGCAACATCAACATCACCTAGCAACTTGTTGGAAATTCAAATTCTCAGGTCCCCTTCCAGACTGACAGAATGAGAAACTGTGGGATTGCTCAGAAATCTGTGTTTCAACAAACCCTCCAGATGATTCTGCCACATGAAAAATTCGAGAACCACCATTATGAAAAAACTGGAAAAAAAAATCTATGAAAGTAGGCTGTAACTACAGTTTTAATCCTTGGAAAAAAAACCATGAAAATTATTTGGGATGAAATCAATATATTAAATGAGAAATCAAAAGTACAAGTAAGAGTTATTCTGGGGAGAAGGTGAGGAGTTTGACTTCAGACACAAAATGTACTATTCAAGGAGACATCAAAGTGTTTCTCAATACACAGATCAAAATAAAGGATTGAAAAAGAGGTCAGGTGAAACCATAAAATCCTAGAAAAGAACATAGGCAGTAATTTCGTTGATACTGGCTGCAGCAACTTCTTTCTAGGTATGTCTCCTGAGGCAAAGGAAACAAAAGCAAAAATAAACTTTTGGGATTCCATCAATATAAAAAGCTTCTGCACAACAAAGGAAACTGTTCACAAAACTAAAAGGCAACCTACAGAATGGGAGAACATACTTACAAATGACCTATCAGATAAAGGGTTAGTATCTAAAATATACAAAGAATTTGTATTCCAATTAAAAACTGGGCAGAAGACATGAATAGACATTTTTCCAAAAAAAAAAACATCCAGATAACCAACAGACACATGAAAAGATGCTCATCACTCATCATCACGGAAATACAAATTGAAACCACAATGAGCTATCACCTTACTTGTCAAAATGCCTAAAATCAACAACAGAAGAAAAAACAGGTGCTGGCAAGGATGTGGAGAAAGGGGAACTCTCTTACAATGTTGGTGGGAATGCAAACTGGTGCAGCCACTCTGGAAAACAGTATGGAGTTTCCTCAAAAAGTTAAAAATAGAATCACCCTATATCCAGCAATTGCACCACTAGGTATTTACCCAAAGGATGCAAAAATACTTTCAAAGGGATACATGCACCCCAATGTGTATAGCAGCATTATTTACAATAGCCAAATTATGGAAACATTCCACGTCCATCGATTGATAAATGGATAAAGAAGATGTGGCGTGCACGTGCGCGCGCGCGCACACACACACACACACACACACACACACACACACACAATGGAGCATTATTCAGCCACTAAAAAGAATGAAATTTTGCCACTTGTAATGACATGGATGGAGCTAGAGAGTATTATGCTAAGCAAAATAAGCCAATCAGATAAAAACAAATACTACATGATTTCACTCATATATAGAATTTTTAGAAAAGCAAGTAAGCAAAGGGAAAAAAAGAGAGACAAAAGCAAATCAAGAAACAAGCTCTTGACTATAGAGAACAAACTGATAGTAATCAGAGGGGAGGGGAGTGGAGGGATGGGTGAAATAGGTGATGGGCACTAAGGAATACACTTGTGATGAGCACTGGATGTTGTACAGAAGTGGTGAATCACTATAGTGTACACCTCAACTAATATTACACTGTATCTTAACTAACTGGATTTTAAATAAAAACTTTTAAAAGGTCAGGGCTAGATGACAGATATAGGAATAGAATATATAAAGTAATTAATTCCAAAAGAATTTATAAAGTGCTACACATTGCTACTTCCTAGGGATATAAAGATGAACAGAAATACGCCCTACCATTATTGCCAACAATACACAATCTACATCAGAGGTTCTCTACTTTCTATCTCAAGACTCCTTTCACTCTTAAAAAGTTAATGAACACCCCAAAAAGCTTTCTGATGTGGGTTATAGCTGTCAATATTTACCACATTAAAATGAAAATTGAGAAATTAGAATATATAGCTATTAATTCATTTAAATACTAGTAATAAACCCTCTGCATGTATTTTTATGAAGAATTTATATTCTTTTTTTTTTAATTTTTATTTATTTTTGAGACAGAGAGAGACAGAGCATGAACGGGGGAGGGTCAGAGAGAGAGGGAGACACAGAATCTGAAACAGGCTCCAGGCTCTGAGCTGTCAGCACAGAGCCCGATGTGGGGCTCGAACTCACGGACCCTGAGATCATGACCTGAGCGGAAGTCAGACGCTTAACCGATTGAGCCACCCAAGCACCCCTGAAGAATTTATTTTCTAAAGCAAAAATGTATCAGTGACTAACGTAGATTTCTGCAAATCTCTTTAATGTCTAGCTTCATAGGAATAGCTGAAGTCTCCTATCTGTTGCTGCATTCAGTCTATTGAAATTGCTTTGGTTGAAGTATGTGAAGCAAATCTGGTCTTCCACAGACAGGTAACCAGAAAAGTATTCCAGTAAGTTTTCCAGATAATTGTGGTTATTTTTCTTTGATACACATCAAAACTCAACCAGAGACAGTTTCTGAACAATTAGTTGCAGTATGATATCTGAAACCATATCAACGAAGTTTTTTTTTTAAATATATGAAATTTATTTATCTTTTTTTCTCCTTTTTTTTTTATTCTTTCAATATATGAAGTTTATTGTCAAATTGGTTTCGATACAACACCCAGTGCTCATCCCCAAAAAATGCCTTCTTCAATACCCATCACCCACCCTCCCACCCCCCATCAACCCTCAGTTTGTTCTCAGTTTTTAAGAGTCTCTTATGCTTTGGCTCTCTTCCACTCTAACCTCTTTTTTTTTTTTCCCTTCCCCTCCCCCATGGGTTCCTGTTAAGTTTCTCAGGATCCACGTAAGAGTGAACACATATGGTATCTGTCTTTCTCTGTTTTCAAACTCCATACACATGAGAAAATTAGAGTGAACAAGGCAACTAGCATCTATTAAGATTGTTATTAAAATAGTTTAGGCTTTGGGGCGCCTGGGTGGCTCAGTCAGTTAAGTATCTGACTTCGGCTCAGGACATAATCCCAGGTTGTGAGTTCAAGCCCTGCATCAGACTCCGCACTGGCAGTGTAGAACCTGCTTGCAATTGTCACTCTTTCCTTTCTCTCTGCCGCTCCCCTGCTCACACTTTCTCCCTCTCTCAAAATTAATAAGTAAATTAAAACTTTAAAACGATAGTACTGGCTTTGAGGACCTCCATAAGGATCTCATGGACACCTCCAACAATCCCCAAACTATTCTTCAAGAATATTTGGCAAAAGCCAAATAAGCTTTTGGTCTAGGCAGCTGTGTCTAATCTGATCCATCTGACCTCTCTGAGCTCATCTTCTATCAATCTTCCCTCTGCCTCCTCTGCTCCAGCCACTGTCACCTCCTGGTGTTTGTGGAACCCTCTAAGCACATCCCTACCTCAAAATCTTTGCTCTTGTCATTTTCTCAGCCTGACACACTTCCCTCATAGATTGCCACATGTCTCATACTACCTCACTTCACTCAGATCTATAAAGGTGACCTTATTTGGAACTAGGGTCTGTGAACATGTAATCAGGTTAAGGTGTGGTCATTAGGGTAAGCCCTAATTCAGTGACTGGTATCCTTTAGAGACAAGGGAAATTTTGGCAGAGGGACACACAGAACGACAATGCCATGTGAAGACAGCGACAGAGATTGTAAAAATACATGTACAAACCAAAGAACACCAGGAATTGCCAGCCATCACCAGAAGCTAGGAAAGATGCATGGAATTGATGCATCACCAGAGCCCTTGGAAGGACCCAACCCTGCCAACGCCTTGATTTCAGACTTCTAGCCTCCAGAATGGAAAGAGAGTAAGTTTCTATTGTGTTCAGCCACCAAGTTTATGGTACTTTTGTTACAACAGTTCTAAGAAACTAATGGTGATATAAATGCTTGAATAAATAAATAAGGAAGAAGACACTAATCTCTCATGCAGAAGTACTCCACATAATGTACTTAGCTACTTTCCCCTCAAGGAAATAGAAAATAACTCCCCACTCTTACGTAAGTGTAGGATGCACACAGTGACTTCCTTCCAAAGACTACAGTGTGAAAGAGCAGTGTTGTAGGGACTAGCTTTATAGTGGGGAAATCCAACAAAGGTCAATACCATGACTGGTAAGTCATGTGGATAATATGCAACAATGATATGATGTGATGAAAATGGCACTTTACCTCTAGAGTCTTCCTTCCACAAACTCATAACCCTAGTCTCATCAAGTGAAAACCATACGACAGATTTCAAGGACATTCTACAAAATGTCTGATCAGTACTCTAATAAACTGTCAAGATCATCAAAAACAAGGAGAGTCTGGAGAAATAAGACAAAGTTCATTAAAAATAAAGCAGTGGCCAAGAATCACTAGAATTTAGCTCACTGCTACTACCAACACAGATGAAATTATAAAGTCCTCCTTTAGAGCTATTCTACCTGGTTCTGGCTGTACCACACTTCCCATACTTATCCATTCAACAAGGTTTTGTTCAGTGCACCCCATGTACACTAGGAGACACTATTAAATAGGGTCCTAAGAATAAAGTAATGGCTAAAACCAAATCCCTTCCCTGAGTAGTTTACACTCTGGTGTGAATGTACTGCAGTTCTTAAAAAGTCAAAGGTACATGCAGGTTCCTACCTGGTCTACAATATGCAATTCCAAGTACACAACCCAGAGGATCCAGAACTAGACAGCTGTGAGTAAAACACATGCAGGCAAACTAACCTCCTCCTACAATGGGGTACTTAGTGGTCACCAAAATGGCCAGTACCATAACAAATAGACTTTTCCTTACAGAAGCCACAGGATTTAAAGACGAAGACTTTCTTCTCATGATACAGGAGGGCTATACAAATGCAAAAGAGCTTGTAGAAAAAAATTAAAATACTGAAAAAAAATTCAAATACTGGGAGATGTACTTTGCCCAATTATTTGCTATCTACTGCTACCTACAAAGTCAGAGAGTACCTCAAGTTCAACTGATCTTTTGACACCAATTCTCATCGTACGAGCAACTCTTCCAGAAATAGGTCAATGCTCTTGCTACCCAGTATGAAACAACAGAGCAACTGTACTCCCTCCCTTTTCTGTATCTGTACACACGTACTGATAAACCTATCATTAAATGAGCAACTATGTCTTGTTCATTGTATCTGCGGTGTCTCTCAGATCCACCCGTTCCTCTCAGTCCTTACTGCCTTACCTATCACTTATAACTGTACTAGTACAAAGAGCCTTGCAATTTATTTCTCCTCTTAACCTATTTTCCCCATTCCCATATTTTCCACACACACACACACACACACACACACACCTACCCTTAATATTTGTAAAACGCATGTGGGGTCATGTCACAAAGACTATTTTGATCATTCTCAAAAACCTGGACTAGTTTTCCCAACTGCCAGCCCAGCATTCAAAGTTTTCTACAACCCCAAGTTTTATAGCCCACTAACTCCTCTACGTGAACACCCACTGTATTTCCCCATTTCTTAGCATTTTCCATCTTTGAATCAGTGAGAGAAACGTCAGATGGAGTCCAACCTGGTAACTTTAAAAAAAGGGGTGAAGGGGGGTGAGGAGGAGGCCTGGGTGGCTCAGTCGGTTAAGCATTCAACTTCGGCTCAGGTCATGGCCTCACAGTTTGTGGGTTCGAGCCCCGCGTCAGGTTCTGTGCTGACAGCTCAGAGTCTGGAGCCCCCGTCAGATTCTGTCTCCCTCTCTCTCTGCCCCTCCTCTTGCTCATGCTCTGTCTCTCTCTCTCACAAATAAATAAATATTTTAAAAATTTTTAAATAAAAAAATTTTTTTTTAAAAAAGGAAATAAAGCTCAGAAGGTTAAAGTAACTTGCCTATGCCAACACAATTAGCAAAGCCAAACAAGCAGAAATGCAAACCTAGGGCCCACGAACACTAATCTTGTCATTCTGACAGGTTTCCCATCTCCATCTATCCATATCCTATCCATTCTTTACCTTTCATTCAAATGCCTTCCTTGACAATTTCAGGGTTAGTAGTTTGTAACAGTCTTGGCAAAGAGCAATAAAAGATATGCTAAAAAGTTTAGGTGCTTACTGCTAGTAGTTTTAGATGTCTCACTGAGCCCTGGCAATTTTAAAATACAAAAAAAAAAAAAAAAAAAAAAAAACTTAGCTGGCAGTTATTAAGTGCTTACACAAACTAGTCACGGGGATCAATGCTTTGCATAAATTTCCTCACTTAATCTTGATGAGGGGACAACAATTCTTTTTACAAGTGATGAAAAAGGCCCAATAAGTATAAGCCTTTGTTTAAGGTTACACAAATGGAAAATCTGACCTTGAACCCAGGTTTGGGTTAAACATATTAAGGGCATTGTCCTTAGCTCACATTTAAATAAAAAGTTTTTATTCCCTTATGAACATGTGCAGACCCTACTTCCAGGGTCTTCCCCTTAGGAAGCCTACCTGTAACAAATGGCCTGGAAAACCATGGTGACTTACCACCAGCAGGGAGCTTCCACAGTGCCCGCCGTGCCAGGGAGAAGCCCTCACAGCTGCCAAGCTTGCTTCACCAGGTTTCCAGAGTCCCCACCCCCACTTTCCCTCCAGGACTAGGCAGGGTGGATGGTGGCCCACACCAGCAGTGTCTCCTATAAGCTCCTCTGGCATCGGGTCCACATTGCAAACATCACTGGACAGAGGGATGCTAGATCTGTAGGGACCGACGTCTCCTGCTCTGTCCTCCCCAGATGCACTGTAGGAACCTCCCGAGGGGCCTCCATTTCCAGGGAAAGGACCTGGCGGCAGCCTTGGGAGCACACTCAGCCTTGGCAGCCCAGCTTGCCAAGTCAGCCCCCGACCTCCAGACATCAACACCCCAGGATGGAGAGGTCTGGCCAGGGGCCACTGAGGACAAACGGGAAACCCCGATGCCCCTAACTATTCTCTTCCTGGGACGTATGAAATAGAACTCAAATTAGCAAGCTCTGGGTTCATAGAATGCAGACAAAGCTCATAGCTTTGAAATATTGCCGGGCAAACATTTTTGTCTAGGAAGCTCACACCTCTTCTCTATAAAAATTTTGCCCTCTTTACAGGAAAACAGGCCATTAGTCAAGTCGTCTTTAAATAAAAACTTTTCAGCATCCATTTCTATGGTTATGCCTCTATCTGAGAGGTCCTTTAATTTGTCAGTTCATTCAACACAACTAAATACCATTATTTCATGTCTGAGGATAAAACCAGCAGAATAGATGCAACCCCGATCCTCAGGAAGACTATGCTGGATGCCTTCACCTCCCCCTGATCCCATTCTTTCCAGTCTTTGCCACAGTCCTGAAGGCTCCTTTTCTGCCTCTACCATAATTCTAACCAGCCTTTCCTTTTTTCACTTTTCCTTAAAATCCAAGCATGCCACAATTTGTTTTCTGATTTACCACATGATTCTTTAGGTGTAGTTTTCTATCACATCTAATATTATAACAGAAATACTATCTTCTTTTATGGTGTGGGCTCGGACATTCTTTCTGAGGACAGGGTAAGGGAGAAACTAATGCTTGCAATGAATTCTATCTTACAGATGGAATCCCTGTTAGTCAGGAAGTGTTTCCAGAGTACTGCAACCCCTTAGAATATTGCCAGTTGGTCATTTGTTCAATTGAATCTGGATTAAATGGATACATCTAGAAGAATACAAAGTGTCAAATTTGATAAAATAAGAAAAATAAAACTTGAACTAAGTGAACATTAAAGAAATTAAAGTGATCGCCAAAGATCTCTCCCTCCAAAAAGCCAAGAATGTTTAACAAGTGAGTTGTACAAACTGCACAGTTTATTGCATGAGGCCAGTACAGTTATGATTCAAAAATCAAATAATAACAATAAAAGAAGAAAAATATATATACTCATTTTATTTATGAATGTGTATATAAAATTACTTTAAAAATAACTAAATACAATAGTACATTTCAAAATTACATTTTTCAGAGTTTATCCCAAGAATTTAGGTATGGTTTAGCATCAGAAAAACCTATCAATGTAATTTGCTACATGAATATGTTGAAATATAAAATTGACATGATTATAGCAAATGATGGGGGAAAATATCTAAGTCAGTTAAGTCGTATCTATCATTAAAAATTCATAAAACGTTATGTTTAGGACTTTTTTCAGCTTGGTGAACCAAGAGCAAGGTTTTACATAGTAAACTAACTCTAAATGTGTTCCCTGTAAGATCAAAAATAAGACAAAGCTGCTCCATGACCAGATTATTGGAGGTCTATTAATGGTAGAATACCATTAAAAGAAATAAAAGGACAGGGGGATAAAACGAAGAAAGAATGCAAGGGAGAAAATAATTAATTAAATATAGCAGATTATAAGAATAAATTATAAAACCTACATGATCCCCTCAATAGACCCCAAAAAAACTTTTGGCTGAATTCAGTTCCCATTTCTCATAAAATGAGGAATAGAAACTTCCTCAACTTGATAAAGAACATCTCTGTAAAATCTAAAGTTAATATTGCCCTTAATGTTAAGAGTCTGAATTTTCACCCCTCAGATTACAAACAATGAATGCATGGATGTGTACTCCTCCCATTTCAACTCAGCATTAAAATAGATGTTCTAGACGGTATTGTCAGGTGAGAGAAAGTGGGGGGCGGGGGGGGGGAAGGCACCCAGATTGTAAAGAAAGAAGTAAAACTTTATTTGCATACAATGCAATCCTGTTTGTAAAAAATTCTAATGAAACCACATACAGAATGGGTATTTGAACTCATAAAGAAAGTCAGCAAAATCAAAGGATTCAAGATCAATTTACAAAAATCAATCTTATTTCTACATACAACAAATAATCAAACTGACAAGGACATTAAGAAAACAACTGCATTCATAAGTGCATCAAAAATAAAATACTAACAGCAATATGGCAGTTGATGGAGTAGGAAAATCCTACTCACCTTCTCCCAGTGATGCACAGAGGCAACAACTATATATAATCCAATTTACTCTGAAAACAACCTGAGACTGGCACAGCAGATCTTTTACAGCTAAAGGCATAAAGAGAAAGGCTTTATGAGAAGGGTAGGAAGGAAAGAGGCCCAGTAAGGAACCAAACCCCCAGTATAGTGGCAACTCATAAGCAGGGGGGCTATTACAGGTGTGGAGGCACAACCTGAGAAGCAAGGGGATCAAGCCCCAAGTGGGGTACCCCTGGCTCTGAGCACCTACATGCGGAAGAGGAGCTTCTATAATATATGGCTTTGAGAATGAGTGTGGCTGAACTCTGGGAGAACCAGAGGGGTATAGGAAACTAAGTCTCTGCTCTTAAAGGGTCACCATGCTATATCACGTAGCCAGAGGCACAACACAGAAGCAGCAGTTTCAAAGCACTTGGAGTATACATGAAGGAGATCTCGTGACTAATTTTAGGGCATGTGCTAGAAGGGCAGGGAGAATTCTCTGGGCAGAGAGGTGCCAGGGGGTGCCATTTTTCTTGGCCTCCTGCAGCCTAACTAGCTGGACGCTTATGGAACCAATTCCGACATTCTCCAGCTACCCTGCTAACACTGCTTGCCCTAACACAAGTTCTCTTTTGGGCCCATGCTGCTGAACTGGCCACTCCGTCAAGCACCCTTCAAAAGCAGTTTTGAAACCCATCACAAACCCATCACATTCAGGGGGCAGCCCCAGGCAAAGGAAGCACCTTCAAGAGCAATTCCTGCCTTGGGATTTGGGGAGCTAGTCCCATCTACTGGTGCCTCCACGGTAACTATAGCCAGGCTTCACACTCAGCTGTACCAAAAGCTAATCCTATCCACCAAGGAGTACATAGCAGTTGCAGTGGACTTTACAGACAACCAGACTGAGAGCCAGCCCTGCCAAGTAGGGCATCCTTAACAGTTGTGGCTGAGCCACAGTAGGAGGGTGCATATAGCTCACAAAGGGTACACCACTGGAGCATCTGGTTCTGGTGACCAGGGGGAGAATGTTACTGGGCATCAGAGGTCATAAGGCAACTACTTTCAAGGCCAGGATACATATCTGATCTATGTAATAGATACAAACAAACACAAATAGACAAAATAATGAGGCAGAGGGATATGACTCAAATAAAGTAATGAGACAAAAATCAGAGAAAAAGATAAAACAGATAAGCAATCAATGTGATAAAGAGCACAAAGTAATAGTGATAAAGATATACCCTGGACTTGACAGAAGAATGGATGAACTCAGTGAGAACTACAAAGAGATAGAAAATGTAAAAAAGAACTAGTCAGGACTAAAGAAAACAATAATTTATATAAAAAATACAATAAAGGTAATCCACAGCAGATGACAGAATGAAAAAGAACAGATCTGAGAGCTGGGTGACAGGGTAGTAAAAAAGCAACCAAGCTGACGATAAGGGACAAAAAGAATTTTAAAACATGAGGATAAAAGCACCTCTGTGACATCATCTAGTGTACTAACATTCATATTATAGGGATCCCAGGAAAAGAGAAAGAGGGCAAAAAAACTTATTTGAAGAATCATAGCTGAACATCTCCCTAACCCGGGTAAGGAAAAAGACATCTAGGATCAGGAAGGACAGAAAGCCCCAAACAAGATGAACACAAAGAAGTACACAACAACAATACACATAACAAAAATGTCAAAGACTAAAGATAAGGCAAGAATGTGGAAAACAGCAACAGAAAAGCAACTAGTTACACATGATGGAAACCTCCTAAGTCTCTTACCTGATTTGTCAGCAGAAATTTGGTAGACCAAAAGTAAGTAGTGTGATATAATCAAAGTGCTAAAGAGAAAAACCTACAACCAAGACTATTTAACTCAGCGAGATTATCATTCAGAATTGAAGCAAACATAAAAAAAAAATTCTCACAAAAATCAAAGGAATTCATCACCACTACACTGGCCTTACCAGAAATGTTAAAGGGACTTCTTTAAGCAGAAAAGAAAAGATCCTAACTACAACTCAGACAATTGTAAGAGGGCAAAACTTCACCAGTAAAAGCAAACATACAGTAAAGACAGTAGATCAATCACTTATAAAGCTGGTTTGAGGGTTAAATGATAAAAGTAATAAATTATACCTAAAAAAATTAGTCAAGGGATATACAAAATAAAAAGATGAAGAATATGACATCATATACATAAAATATGGAGAGGGAAATAAAAGTGTACTGCTTTTAGAATGCATTTGTACTTAAAAGACCATCAACTTAATATAGATTGCTATGTACACAGGATGTTGTATATCAATTTCATGGTAACCACAAACCAAAAACCTCTACGGATACACAAAAAATAAAGGGAAAGGAATCCAAACATAACACTAAACAAAGTCATGAAATCACAAGGGAAGTAAATATGAGAAGAACAGAAAACCACAAAAACAACCAGAATACAATTATCAAAATGGTATTAAGAATATACCTATCAATAATTACCTCAAATGTAAATGGACTACAGAAAACCACAAAAACAACCAGAATACAATTATCAAAATGGTATTAAGTATATACCTATCAATAATTACCTCAAATGTAAATGGACAAAACGCTCCCATCAAAAGACATAGGGTGACTGAAAGCATAAAAAAACAAAGCCCATTTATATGCTGCTTACAAAAGACTCATTTCAGACCTAAAGATTCAAGGAGACTGAAAGCGAAAAAATGGAAAAAAACATTCTATGCAAATGAATGCAAAAAAAAAAAAAAAAAAGTTGGGCTAGCAATACTTACATCAGACAAACACACTTTAAAAAAAGACCATAACAAGAGACAAAGAAGGTTGTGATGTAATAATAAAGAAGTCAACCCAATAAGAAATTCTAACAATTGTAAATATCTAAGCACCCAACATAGAAACACCTAAATGTATAAGGCAAACATCAGACATAAAGAAAGTGACAATAATAGAGTAATAGTGGAGACTTTAATACTTCACTTTCATCAAGGGATAGAAAATCCAGATAGAAAATCAACAAGGCAATATAGCTTTGAAGGGCATATTAGACCATATGGCCCTAACAGATATATACAGAACATTCCAATCAAAAAGAGCAAAAAATATTCTTTTCAAATGCACATAGAACATCCTCTAGGATAGACCACATGTTAAGCCATAAAATAAATCTGAATAAAGTTGAAAAGATTTAAATTTTATCAAGCATCTTCTGTGACCACAAAATTATGAAACCAGAAATCAGTTATAGGAATAAATCTGGAAGAAATACCCATATGTGAAGGCTAAGCAACACGCTACTAAATTAACAATGGGTCAGAGAAGAAATCAAATAGAAATTTTTAAAATATCTGATAACAGCTTCACAGCAGATTTGTCCACAAAATCTTGGCAGGCCAGATGGGACTGGCATAATACATTCAATGTGCTGAGCAGAAAACATATGCAATCAAGAGTACTTTATCCAGCAAGGTTGTCATTCAGAATGGAGGGGGAGATCGTTTCTGAAACAAACAAAAATTGAAGGAGTTTCTGACCACTAAACCAGCCCCTGCAAGAAACATTACCCCTGTAATGAAACATTACCCCTCTTTGGAAGGGGTAGGGGGGAGAGAGCAAAGCAACAAAGACTAGAAAGGAACAGAGAACATCACTAGAAACATCAACTTTACAAGTAACACCATTGCATTAAACTCATATTTCTCAAAAGTTTATTTCTGAACATAAATGGACTAAATGCCCCAATTAAAAGACATAGAGATATAGAGAAAAAAAATGGATATAGAGAACGGATATAGAGAAAAAAAAAAGACTCATCTATATGCTGCCTACATGAGACACATTTTAGACCTAAAGACATCTGTAGATTCAAAGTGAGTGGATGGACAATCATCTATCATGCTAATGGACATAAAAAAAATCCAGAGTTGCCATACTTATACCAGACAAACTAGATTTTAGAGCAAAGACTGTAACAAGAGATGAAGAAGGGCGTTAGATCATAATTAAGGGGTCTATCAATCAAGAAAATCTAAAAATTATAAATATTTATGCCATCAACTTGGGAGCACCCAAACATATAAATCAATTAATGACAAACATAAATAAACTCATTGATAATAATACAATAATAGTAGAAGACTTTAACATCTCACTTACAACAATGGACAGATCATGTAAACAGAAAATCAACAAGGAAACTATGGTTCTGAATGACACCCTGGACCATATGGACTTAACAGCTATATTCAGAACATTTCATCCTAAAGCAGTGGAATACACATTCTTTTCGAGTGCAGGTAGAACATTCTCCAGAAGAGATAACAACTGGGTCACAAATCAGCCCTCAACAAATACAAAAAGACTGAAATCATACCATGCATGTTTTCAGACTACAATGCTATGAAATTTGAAGTTAACCACAAGAAAAAATTTGGAAAGACCACAAACAGATGGATATTAAAGAATATTCTATTAAAGAATGAATGGGTTAACCAGGAAATTAAAGAAGATATTTTTTTTTAAATACATGGAAGCAAATGAAAATGAAAACACAACAGTCCAAAATCTTTGGGATGTAGCAAAGTGGTCCTAAGAGGGAAGTATATTGCAGCACAGGTCTACCTCAAGAAGCAAGAAAAGTATCAAATCCACAACCTAACCTTACACTTTAAGGAGCTAGAAAAGGAAAAGCAAATAAAACATAAAGCCAGCAGAAGGAAAATAATAAAGATTAGAGCAGAAACAAATGATATAGAAACAAAGAAACAAAAAACACAACAGATCAATGAAACTAAGAGCTGATTCTTTGAGAAAATTAACAAACCCAATAAACCCCTAGCCAGACTTCTCAAAAGGAAAAGATAAAGGGCCCAAATAAATAAAATAAGGAATGAAAGAGGAGGGATCACAACCAACACCACAGAAATACAAACAATTTTAAGAGAATATTATGAAAAATTATATGCTAACAAACTAGGAATCTGGAAGAAATGAACAAATTCCTAGAAGCATACAAACTACCAAAACTGAAAGAAGAAGAAATAGAAAATTTGAATAGACCCATAACCAGCAAAGAAATTAAATCAGTAGTCAAAAATCTTGAACAAACTGAAGTCCAGGGTCAGGTGGCTTCCCAAGGGAATTCTATCAGACATTTAAAAAAGAGTTAATACCTATTCTTCTCAAACTAGCCCAAAAAGTAGAAGTGGAAGGAAAACTTCCAAACCCATTCTATGAGGCCAACATTACCTGGATTGCAAAACCAGACAAAGACCCCACTAAAGAGGAGAGTTACAGGCCAATATCCCTGATGAACATGGATGCAAAAACTCTGAACAAGATACCAGCAAATCTAATCCAACAGTACATTAAAAGAATTATTTACCATGATCAAGTGGGATTTATTCCTGGACTGCAGGGGTGGTTCACTATTCACAAGTCAATCAACGTGATATGCCACATTAATAAAAGAAAGAATAAGAACCAAAGATCTCAGTCAATGCAGAAAAAGCATTTGATAAAATATAGCATCTATTCTTGATAAAAACCCTCACCAAAGTAGGGATAGATGGAACATTTCTCAATAGCATAAAGGCCATTTGTGAAAGACCCACAACTAATATCATCCTTAATGGGTAAAAACTGAGAGCTTTTCCTCTACAGTCAGGAACAAGACAGGGATGTCCACTCTCACCATTACTATTTAACAAAATACTGGAAGTCTTAGTCTTAGCAATCAGACAATGAAAAGAAACAAAAGGCATCCAAATTGGCAATGGAGAAGTCAAATTTTCACTATTTGCAGATGACAGAATATTCTAGGTAGAAAACCCAAAGACTGTGCAAAAAAAATTGCTAGAACTCATACATGAATTAAGCAAAGTTTCAGGATATAAAAATCAATGTACAGAAATCTATTGCATTTCTATACACCAATAACGAAGCAGCAAAAAAAGAAATCAAGGAGTTGATCCCATTTACGATTACACCAAAAATGGTAAGGTAGCTAGGAATAAACCTAACCAAAGAGGTCAAAGATCTGTATGCTGAAAACCACAGAATGCTTATCAAAGAAATTGAGGAGGACACAAAGAAATGGAAAAACTCATGGTCCTTGATTGGAAGAACAGACATTGTTAGAATGTCTATACTACCAAAAGCGACCTACACAGTTACTTCAAGCCCTACAAAATACCAGTAGGATTTTTCACATAGCTAGAACAAACAATCCTAAAATTTGTATGTAATCATAAAAGACCACATATAGCCAAAGCAATTCTAAGAAAAGCAAGTCTGGAGGCATCACAGTTTCAAACTTCAAGCTATAGTACAGAAGGGTAGTCATCAAGACAGTAGGGTACTGACACAATGGAAGAGAATAGAGAACCCAGAAATGGACCCATAGATACATGGTCAACTAATCTTCAACAAAGCGGGAAAGAATGTTCAATGGAAAAAAAAAGATGGTCTCTTCAACAAGTGGTAGTGGGAAAACTGGACGGCAACATGTAGAATGAAACTGGACCACTTGCTTACATCAAACACAAAAACAAATTCAACATGGATGAAAGACCTAAATGTGAGTCAGGAAACCATTAAAATCCTAGAAGAGAAGTCAGGCAGCAACCTCTACAACCTCAGGTGGAACAATTACTCACTAGACATGTTGCTGGAGGCAAGGGAAACAAAAGAAAAAACAAACTATTGGGACCTCATCAAGATAAAAAGCAAAGGAAACAATCAAAAAACTAAAAGGCAGCCTATGGAATAGGAGAAGATATTTACAAATGACATTTCTGTTCAAGGGTTAGTATCCAAAATCTATAAAGAACTTATCAAACTCAACACCCAAAAACCAAATAATCCAGTTAAGGAATGGGCAGAAGACATGAAGAGACACTTTCCAAAGACATCTAGATGGCTAACAGACATATGAACAGATATTAAACCTCACTCATCATCAGGGAAATACAAATCAAAACCACCATGAGATACCATCTCATACCTGCCAGAATAGCTAAAATTAACAACACAACCACCAAGAGATATTGGCAAGGATACATTTGAGAAACGGAAACTATCTTACACTATTGGTGGGAATGCAAACTGATGCAGCCACTGTGGAAAACAGTATGGATTTTCCTCAAAAAGTTAAAAATAGGGGTGCCTCAGTGGCTCAGTTGGTTAGGCATCTGACTTTGGCTCAGGTCATATCTCACGGTTCATGAGTTTGAGCTGCGCGTCAGGCTCTGTGCTGACAGCGTGGAGACTAGAACCTGCTTCAGATTCTGTGTCTCCCTCTCTCTCTGCTCCTCCCCTGCTCATGCTCTGTCTCTCTCAAAAATAAATAAAACACTGAAAAAAAATTGTTTGAAATAAGTGAATGGAAAAAGATGTGCCATATATATATATACAAAGGAATGCTACTCAGTCACTGAAAAAAAGAATGAAATCTTGCCATTTGTGACAATACTGGTAGACTTAGAGAGTATTAGTCTAGTGAAACAAGTCACAAGAGAAATACCACATGATTATATTTATATGTGGAATCTAAAAAACAAGTCAAATGAATAAATAAACAACAACAACAACAAAGCCAGACTCATATGTACAGAGAACAAATTTCTAGTTGCCAGAGATAAGGTGGTAGGGAGATGAAGAAGGTGGGTGAAGGACAGTAAGAGCTAAACTTGCCACTATAAAACAGTTAAGTCATGGAATGAAAAGTCAGCATAGGAAATACAATCAATAATATTGTAATAACTTTGTACACTGATGGAAAGTAACTAGACTAATTGTAGTGAGCATTTTATAATGTATGTAATTGCTGAATCTTTATGTTGTACGCCTGAAACAATATAATATATGTCAACAACATTTCAATTAGAAATAAAAAAAATTAGGTGCCTGGCTGGCTTAATCAGTAGAGCATCTGACTCTTGGTCTCAGGGTTGTGAGTTCAAGCTCCCCACTGACTGTAGAAACTACTTAAAAAATTAAATCCTCAAAATAAGCATCCATTTTGGGGCACCTGGCTGGCTCAGTGATTAGAACATGCAACTTTATATATATATATATATATATATATATATATATATATATATATATATATATATATATATGGCTTTTATATATAAGCCATATATATATATGGCTTGCTTAAAAATAAATAAGTAAAAAATTAAAAATAACTCAAAAAAGACAAATTTTTTAAGAATTGGAAATTCAAATAAGAACAAAATATTCAGAAATAAATTTAACAAAAAGTGGAAAACTTGTACACCAAAAATTATAAAATGTTGAGAAAAACTAGAGAAGCTGAGAGGGACATTTCATGTTCATATATTTGAAGACTCAATATTATTAAAATGTCAATTCTGTCCAAATTGATCTATAGATTCAGTATAATCTCTATCAAAATCCCTGAAGTCTTTTTTGCAGAAACTGACAAGCTGATTTGAAAATTTATATGGAATAGATAAAGATCTCAACTGCCAAAAATTTTTGACAAACAAGAACATTTATTTTTAGTTCATTGAACACATTTTCCTTTAATTCTACGAATATATTTATAATAGTTGCTTTGAAGTCTTGGGCTGCTAAGTCAACATCTGGACCCATTTGAAGTCATTTTCTATTGACTCACATTTTTCCTGGATATGAATCATACCTTCCTGTTTCTTTGCATGTCTAGTAATATATGGTTGGAAACTAGACATTATATAATAATGTTGTAGTGATTTAGAATTGTGTTGTGTTCATCTGCAGATTGTTGCTTTTTTGCTCTACCGGGTAATTCACTTGCCTGGAATGACACTGGAAACTTAGTGTTTCCTAGGTTATGTAACTGCTGATATATTTGTTCTAATCTTATAGTTTGTAGTAATTGCTATGTTAGCCTGGGGCACATCCTGTGCCTATGTAATCTCAGTCATCCAAGAATTTGGACGATACTACACTTATATTTGAGACATCACCCTAAAGTATCCTTGCTTCCAGGCAACCCACCCTCCAACCAATTTCAAGATAATCTGTCATCCTCGGGCTCTGTCCTCAAGCTCTAAATATTCAGCTTTATCCTGTCCAAAAAGCACACGATTGAAAAATGTACTTGCTTTACAAAAAAAAAAAAAAAAAAAAAAAAAAAAAAAAGGCAATAAATTCACAGATGTCCTTTTAAGCTCTATGTTACAAGTATCCCCCACACTTGGGTAATTTGGCTATCATGCAGGAATCTAGGCAGTGTTTATACTCATTTTTTGGTCTCACTCCTTATTATTGTCCCACCCTGAATTTCTCCTTAAACTTCCAGCTAGTTTTTCAAAGCTGAACTGTGATCTGACACCTCGAGATGGTAAGGCAGTGGTTTACATCTGTGGTTTTCTAACTCTGTAGCCATGGGGATTAGGAATCAACTTTTGGCCAAGCCCTTCTCAGGCCAAATCACAACCTTGAAATTCTTAACCCTTCAGTTGCAGTTTTTTTCAAGAGAAAACTTTCCTCTGGTTTCTATTTCAGATGCTTCACAGACCCTTCAATTTATTGAATTTTAAAATATTTTATCTAGCTCTTTTAATTATTACCTGTAGTGTGATTCACTTAATTTCTATTACTCCACAACCATTTACCCCAAGTTTCCCCTCCTCCCTTTTACTTTAACTTTCTCAATGTTTTTGGAAGTTCTTTCAAATGCCATCAGCACTCATATTTAAAGGCATTATTTAACTTACCCAGATTTCTGTTAAAATTAAGACTACAAAATATATTTAATTTTCTCTGTTTGAGACCATTGGCATAGGAGAGGGCGGTCAGTGGGAACAGTCCGAAAGGATTCAGGAAATTTAAATGGCTTAGAGAATTTGAAAACAAGAATAAAACCAGCTTAAAGTTGGTCTGCTTTTCATTATTTTCATGCACTAATGATTAAATAGAACTCCCCTCTCTCTTGGTATGCAGTATGTCATTGTTGGTATAAGCACATTTTTAACCCTCTTTCTCCTCCCCTACTAGTTCTCCATTTTTCCTAACAAGGTCTGAGAGTTGAGGTCTAGATTATTATTGTGTTATTATACTATACCATATAACTTCTTCAAAGTAAATTAGTGACAAGCTATATCACAATTGCTTACAAGCAGCTTTGTTTGAGCTGATGTTACTGCTCACCCCCATTTATTTTTACACGCATATTTTTCAGCTTTGGCTAACAAAGCGTGAGGCTTGAAGTTTGGATTATTACTATTGTGTTATATTTATACCACATAATGCCTCTTTTGAGATTATTTAACTAGATCAATGGCAACTCATATCTTTTCATACTTTCTCACTCCTGAGGTCTTAGTTCTGCTTTATCTATCAATAATTTTACCAAAAAAAAAAAAAAATATGCTACTACATATAATAAAATGTCTTTATTTCTCTCTCCTATGTAAAAAACCATTGGGTACAAAATCTGGAAAACACAATCTTTCCTTGTTATCACTACAGACTCTCTTCATTGTCCTTTGATATATAATATTGTAACAGAATTTTCATGTCAGCCTGATTTTTGTTACTTTGTAATTAAGGTATTTTTTTAACCTCTGTGCTTATAGGATTTTTTAGCCTAATATTTGAAAGATTTCACAAGCACATATTTTGGAGTAAATCTCTTATTTATACTGTAATGCAATGAATTTTTTTAATCTGTATACATAAATGAGAGATTTAAGATTAGGGAATGCTAAAGAAGCTACTAAAATTTCAGTGGCAGAGTAGAAACTGGAAAGGAGAATTTACTTAGAAGGGGAGTTTAAGTTTCCCCAAGGGAATCTGATAATAGGACAATTCATAGTTTTTCATTAAAAAATTTTTAATGTTTATTTATTATTTTTAAGAGAGAGACAGAGTGCAAGCAGGGGAGGGGCAGAGAGAGAGGGAGACACAGAATCTGAAGCAGGCTCCAGGCTCTGAGTGGTCAGCCCAAAGCCCAGTGTGGGGCTCGAGCTCACGAATTGTGAGATCATGACCTGAGCCAAAGTCATATGCTTAACTGACTGTAAGTTCAGACAGAAAATACAACTGGAGATGAATCCTTGGCCCAGTCTTTGATAAAGCTTCAAATTACTCAGCTACTTTCTTAGTTTTGATCATGTTAGAAATTTCAGAGAAAAATCCTAATAGGAAGGAACAGTAGTAAAAACTGAGGAAGCAACCATATGAAGGTATAGAAAAGAATTCTCTTATATTCCTTTGATCTCTTTCTCTCAAAGGAAATAAAACCATACCCTTGATATACCAGTGGTCCAATTTTACGCCTATTAGTTGAGGACAAAATTCAAACAAAAATTTTACAGCACAGGAATGTTGGCCTCTAGAGAGAAGAAACTGAATGCTCTTCTCCATTTCTTTACCCAAAGGACACACAGATGGACACATATACACATACACACACATTTCATGCCACCCTCAGAAAAAAGGCTGTTACCATGTTACCAATGACCAGACACAGGGACATGTAAGTGGCCACTTCCACTTGCTAGTGACCAGATCACTATACCTGGTTAAAAGGATAAACAGAGATGTGGACAATTTTATCATCTTTCACACTACCACATGACTGGAATATTTAAAAGGGCTGTGCTGACTCAGCCAGCCTTTACTTTTTCTCTCTCTCTGCCTTTTTTAGACTCTCTTCCTCCCAAGATTGTGGAGCATTCAGAACTGGCTGGTATTTAATTCTTTGCTGTCTCTCTTTTATTGTCATGGTCTTGAAAATGTTAAATGGGAGCATCTAGAACAGTTTTCCTCTTCATATAATCACTGTTCTTCAGAGTGCCTACTCTTTGTACAAGGCTAGACATATGGGGGGGGGGCCCTTTATGATACTCTTTAAATAATAAATGAACACATAAACTTACCATCACCCACGTTTTTATTTGGGACTCCTGAACCACTTGTGGATCTTCCTTGCTCTAAAACTACTTTCTTTTCTTTATTCTATGTCCCGTATTTTTTTATGTCTATGTATATTATTCTCATGTTTCTCAATTCTTCTGAAAGGAAATAATAATCTCAGGCACATATCAATTTACTGCCCTATACAGATCTACATTATTACTGAATTTTGTAAAAACATTGGTCCATTAGTTATTGAGAAAGGCATGCTAAAATCTCCCACTATGATTGTGGGTTAGCCTATCTCTCTTTTTCATTAAGTCAATTTTTTTTTGCTTTATATATTTTGAGATAGTTTCCCAGTAAAGTTTTTACCACCACAGAGTGATTCCCATTATATCACACTAATGCCTCTTATTTTAAAGTGCATTTTTCTGATATTAATACATATATTAACTAACTTTGGTTATTATTTGCATAAAATCTATTTTCCCATTCTTTAACTTTCTATCGTTCTGTATCTTTATATATATATATATATTTTAATTTTTTTTTCAACGTTTATTTATTTTTGGGACAGAGAGAGATAGAGCATGAACGGGGGAGGGTCAGAGAGAGGGAGACATAGAATCGGAATCAGGCTCCAGGCTCTGAGCTGCCAGCACAGAGCCCGACGCGGGGCTCGAACTCACGGACCGCGAGATCGTGACCTGGCTGAAGTCGGACGCTTAACCGACTGCGCCACCCAGGCGCCCCTGTATCTTTATATTTAATTGTGTCTCCTACCAACGAAGGAAACAATCAACAAAATGAAAAAGCGGCCTACAGAAAAGATATTTGCAAATGACATTTCTGATAAAGGGTTAGTATCCAAAATCTATAAAGAACTTATCAAACTCAACACCCCCCCCCAAAAAAAAATAATCCAGTGAAGAAATGGGTAGAAAACACGAATAGACACCGTTCCAAAAAAGATGGCTAACAGACACATGAAAAGATGCTCAACATCACTCACCATCAGGGAAATACAAATCAAAACCACAATGAAATATCACCTCACACCTGTCAGAATGGCTAACATTAACAACAAGAAAAAATAGGTGTTGGCAAGGATGTGGAGAAAGGGAAACCCTCTTATACTGTTGATGGGAATGCAAACTGGTATAGCCATTCTAGAGAACAGTATGGAGGTTCCTCAAAAAGTTAAAAATAGAACTTCTCTATGACCCAGCAATTAAACTGCTAGGTATTTAGCCAAAGGATACAAAAATGCTGATTCGAAGGGGTACATGCACCCTGACATTTGTGGCAGCATTATCAACAATAGTTAAACTATGGAGAGAGCCCAAATGTCCATCCACTGATGAATGGATAAAGAAGATGTGGATCGTATACAATGGAATATGACTCAGCCACCAAAAAGAATGAAACTCTGCCATTTGCAATGATGTGGATGGAGCTAGAATACATTATGGTAAGCAAAAGGAGGGTGCCAGAGAAAGACAAATACCATATGATTTCACTCACATGTGGAATTTAGGAGACAAAACAGATGACCATAGGGGTGGGGTGAAAAAGACAGGGAAACAAACTATTAGATAACGTTAAAGACAGAGAAGAAACTGACCGGTGATAGAGAGATGTGGTTAGGGGATGGTCTAGAGGGGTGATCGGTATTAAGGAGGGCACTTGTTATGATGAGCACTGGGTGTTGTATGTAAGTGATGAATCACTGAATTCTACTCCTAAAACCAATATTGCACTGTAATTAACTAACCAGAATTTAAATAAAAATTTGAACAGAAAAAAATCTAAATGCTATTAAAATGCTATTTCTTACAAATAGCAATTTTCTAAGATTTTTATTTTAAAATAATTATCAACTTACAGGAAGTTGAAAGGAAATTACAGGAAGAATTACAGATTTATAGGCAGTTTAAAAGATATTACTTTCACTCAGTTTCCCCCAATGGTTACATCTTACATAACCATTGTATAATAACAAAACCATTAAAATGACATGGGTACAAGACATGTGTTTAGATCTAGGTCATTTTATCTAGTTTTGCATAACTACCAATGTAATCAAGATACAGAACTATTCCATCATCACAAAGACCTAAACAGCCAAATAAGCAAGATAACTTAGCCAAGTAATGCTAAACAGCATTTGTCAGTGCTCCCTCCTACCCGCCATGTAATATGGTGGCCTCTAAATGAAGCGGCACGTTGCAGACATGTGGTAAAACTATATTCAGCAAGGTCTAGTTCTAAGGATTCAAATGGGATTCAAATGATGTCATCAAACTGTCTCTGTCTCCCTCTGTGGTGACTACATTATCAGGTAGGCTTTCTTTATGTGGTGGAAAAGAGGACTTCAGGAGGGCTTCTGGCTTCCATTATCCACACAGTGAGTGATTACTGAGAAAAGGGTTGGGCCCTCTTTACCTTAATCTCCACGCTGAGTACTGAAAGGATGGTGAGTCACATGCCTACCTTTGGACTAGTCACTACACCTAGGAGATGGATGTTTTGATTGTCCAGATTCAGTTGCAACTCTGCATTATGGTGGCGAAGTGGGGCCCCATAACTGTACCCCCCCCCACTGCCCCCATCACCAAAATCATATGGAGAGGGAGAGAGGCGACTCCGAAAATGAAGAGATCTTCTGTTACCAGAAGAGAGAGGCAGGCAGACACAACAGTGACTTTGATACGTGGCCTGGGTGGAGAATCACTGTTCTACACATTCTCCCAGAGTTAGTTATTCTCAGGCCTTAAACTTTCACTTCTCCCTGGGGAATTCTCAGACATATATTCAGAGCCCTAATCCCTTCACTGAATTTCAGACGTGGCATTTACAATGATCTGCAAGGCTTCTTTCTTAAATTTTATTATCACCACGGCTTCACACGTATGGACGCAATCTAATTATTTCCCCACCAAACTAGCTTTTCCTCATTTTCATATTTCTGGCAATGCTCGCATCATTATTCAGCCTCCCATATGTAAAACACTGGAGACATTCCCCACACCACATTCCCACCTCAGCAGAGCTCCCCAAGTGTTCCTCTGTAGCATCTCTCCCAACTCCCCCTTACCTTCCCCACCACTATTTTTGAATCCCAGCTTCCATTATCTTATGTCTGGCTTTAGTCTTTCTAATCCTATCCTCTACCTTCTTCATTCTACATAGTGATACCAGACGAACTGTCTCCAAACAGTGCTGGACTTTCACTCCCAAAATAAAAAAAATAAAATCAAATCAATTCTCTCTGTTGTTTATAGGATACAGTCCAAAACACTTGGCCTGATATTTCGATATCTGCTATACTCTGGCTCCAATCCACTTTTCCAATCTACTTGATTATCATTTGCTTATACAGACCCTCTGCTCCAGCCAAACTGATGTCCTCATCATTTCCCACATATACTATGTGCATTAGAACCCTCCTCTTATGCTTTTGTTCATACTGAGCCCCCTGCCTTGAAAGCTTTTCTCATTCTTTTCTCATTTCCTTATTCTTTTCTCCTTAAAAGAGTCCTAGCTTTTTTAAGACCCACCTCAAATTTCATTGCCCCCTCAAACCTTTCTTTGCAACTTAAGCAATATGCTGGGTCCCTCCTCTATGAGCGATTGGGCTCACTATTCATTTAATAACAATATATGAGCCCCCTTTTTTGTAGTCAAGTAAGTCACTGTGTGTGCCACAAGCTGACTCAGTCTTGCTCCCAGCTCTCGAGACCCTCCTGTCTAACACAGGTCATCCACTAGAAATCTCCAGATCTCAAGTTGGTCTCATTGGCAAAGGCCAGATACCTGGTGTGGATGACTTTGTATACCAGTGTGGTCCCTGAATTCAAACTCCCTATGTTCCCAAGAGTGTTGGCATGGTCTAGAGCACCAAACTTCTGTTTTAAATTTTTCTTCACCTCTCCAGTTCCTTCTGGAAAATGGAGCTCAGCTCTGTATTTTAGCCCATTCTCTGTGACCCCAGAATCTTTTCAAGCTCTTGTCAGCCTGCTTTTCTATTACCCTGTCTTCTGGGAAATTCACTCCCAACAGACTTCTCTCACAGAGGATACTGACACCCTATAGATTGGTTACTATTTCTACTGCTGTTACTTTAAATTCCTCTTTGGGAGGGATTTACTTTATGTCTTTCTATCCCCAGCAACTAGCACACAGTAGGTACCTAAGTCATGTTTTTTAATAATAACAACAAAAATCTCCACTCAATGAGACCTCCATGACTATCTGTGCTCACATCAATCATGCCAATTTTGTCCTGTCTCTTTGCCCATGACCTAACAGACAGTTAGTTCCCCACCAAGGATCAGTTCTCCTTGTTTCAG
This sequence comes from Leopardus geoffroyi, assembly GCF_018350155.1. NCBI lineage: Eukaryota > Metazoa > Chordata > Mammalia > Carnivora > Felidae > Leopardus > Leopardus geoffroyi. The sequence continues at coordinate 131,662,576 of NC_059326.1, forward strand.
TCTGTCCAGATACTCTTCTTCCCGCTTCCATAACTGTCCATACTACCGACTTCCCAGAATGCTTCAGTCAGTCATGAGTTACGGCATTTAGCACTTGCCGTCTTAGACTCCCTGGTATGTTTGGATGGCTCTGAGGGCAGACACTGTCATCTAATTTCTTGGACTTTCTACTGCATAGCCTAGTGCCCTGAACACACTGGACACTCGAATAAAGTTTTGTCGATGATAATTGGGAGTTTATTATATAAAGTTGAAATGCTCTGTTGTCTTTTAGTCTTGTAATAAGAATTATCTATCAATGACTCAGTATTAGTATTGGTTTCTTAATCCTCAATACATCCCTGGACTGTGCCAGATTCAGGCACTTCCTCCAGATTTACAGGGCTTCCCGGTCTCCTTGCCTAAGAATTTTAATAAAGCTTTTCTGCATTGTAATTATGACTATAGAGTAATGAGAAAAAATTTTATTTATAAAAACAAAGGAGCTGTTAGCTCAGTTTAATGCACACACAAAAATGGACAAATAGTAAAGTCATTTTAAAGTCATAGTAAATTTCTCCTCTTGAAATTTCTAAATCAATCACCCTTTATTTCTGCGTGAATTACTTTATCTCTTTTTAGGCCTGACTTAAAAGCCTATTGTCTTATTTTTGCTGTTACTAATATTGTCATGTGAGATGAGAATTATATCTGTCATTTGGATCTTGGAGTCAACATAGAGTATTCAAGCAGCCATTTAACTTTAAAAGTAGTCGATAGAGTCTCAATGTATTTGTTGGATATACTACGAAGGTCTAATTAAGTTGCTTTTACTTTAATCAGGTGATTAGAGACCTTATTACAAAGTTAGTTTCGATTCTTTTGAAATAACAAAAATGACTGCGTGCATCTCTGAGGGAAAGACAAAGCAACTAAATTATTTTTGTCCGAAAGGAAAAAAAAAAACCTGAACGGTGACTTGATGGTTCTTTAAGGATGTAAGAGTTACTGTAAAGGGAACAGTGGCCTCGTTTCACCCATGCTTGAGCAACGACTCGGACAGCTGGTGATGGAGTCTGCACTGGCAGTTTTGAAAAAGCCAGAGGTATCGCAGCTGCATTTAGTGCCAAACTGGAAGTCAGACACACTGTCCTCCTGCCAGACTACCAGAACAGAGACATCAGATAAGTCCTTCCAACTTCCAGAGAAATGGAGAGAGGACAGAATGAGCCAGACAGCAGGGGCTGGAGTCCATCCTAGTCTGATGTTCAACCCATCTCTCACTGCCCAGGAAGGGCCCTCATGTTCCCTGATCCCTTCATGGAGGAAAACCCCTAGGAGTTAAGAGACACTCTCCCAACTTCCATTCTCTCCCTGTTTCTGTCAGAGTTTAAAAGGCTCGGCTACACCATCGTTTTGAAAAGCCAGTTTTTATTTTAACTCATCCATCTTATTTCAAGTCTGGCAACAAATGCTATTTATTTCACTATTCACTAAGGAAATGGAATTAAATCGCCTCAGGGAGATAATCAGAACATACATAAAGAACTATGCCCTGACTCCAAAGTTTGTTAGATCTAGAGCAAGTTCTTGAGAGGAATTTTAACATCTTCTTCCAGAACCAACCTTGGAGTGAAAACACAAGCCAGGTTCCCAGCTGGCCCCCCTAGTGGAAGACGCGGAATGTCATTCACCACCCTCTGATGCTTCTGAATTTCAGGAATTAGATGGCACACTCAAGAGTTCGAATGCTGGGAGCCCCTGGGTGGTTCAGTCAGTGAAGCATCGGACTCTTGGTTTTGGCTTAGGTCACGATCTCATGGTTTGTGAGTTCAAACCCCGCGTCGAGCTCTGCACTGACAGTGTGGAGCCTGCTTGGGATTCCGTCTCTGTTTCTGTCTCTCTGCCTTTCTGTCTCTCTCTCTCTCTCTCTGTGTCCCCCCACCACTTGTGTTCTCTCTCTCTTTCTAAATAAATAAATAAACTTTTTTTACAAAAGAGTTCAAATGCCTGAATCCCCAAATCCAGCTAATGATGTTATTTCGTGGCCTTTTATTTATTCAAAAGGTTATTTTATCAGCATATTCTAAGGATCTAGATACTTTAAATCTGGATTTTTTTTTAGTACTGAACTGAGATCAACAACACTGAATTCCTATTAAGAACTCTTGGAAATATTGTCCACACTCTTCTCATTTCCAAAAACATCAGTAGCTTTCCATTCATTTGCACATTGGACCACATTCTTTCTTCTCTTCTCTGATGCCTTTTTTCTATAATTAGGTATTTTTATCAAAGCAACATTTATCTTTGTTTATCCACTGGTTCTTTCCTTCTTTTTCAAAAATGTGCTTTAAAAGGCAAACACCAGAATCTCCGCTTCTGTAACAACTGTCCTATCTCTGTCCTTGCCCTTATACTCATTGTCCCTGCCCACTTCTACTCCTTATCCTCATTGCTGACTTACAATTTGGATTCTGCTCCTTCTGCCTATTAGGTATATACAACTTGCCACAATGACCTCTTCTTACGAAAGTGTATTTTTCTATGTCCCTTTCCTCCTTGATACCTCCGGGGCAACATAGAGCTCACTCCTCAAAAGGGACCTGGCCTTGTGCTTTGTGACACTGCATTCAGTGATTCTTCTTGTTTCTCTGGCAGTCCCTTCTCTATCCCTCTGCTGGCTCTTTGTCTCATTGCACCACTTACCTGTTGACATGCCTCAGGACTTACTCATCCTCTGCCCTCTTTCCTTTGTACACTTACTCATTCCTGGAAACACAGCCATTGTCAAGGCTTCACTGGCCACTTTTTGCTTCTGACTTCTAAATTTACATCTCCAGGGACGCCTGGGTGGCTGAGTCGGTTGGGCGTCCAACTTCGGCTCAGGTCATGATCTCACAGTTCGTAGGTTCAAGCCCCTCATCGGGCTCTGGGCTGACAGCTCAGAGCCTGGAGCCTGCTTCGGATTCTGTGTCTCCCTCTCTCTCTGCCCCTCCCCCTGCTCGAGCTCTGTCTCTGTCTCAAAAATAAAATAAAACATTAAAAATTAATTAATTAATTAATTAATTAATTAATTTACATCTCCAACCCTAACAGGGAGAGCTCCATGTTATAACTTTTAAGACTAAGAAATTTGAATTCATCTTTTACTCTTTTCTCTCATTCCTGCCCTGCCTATTTTCCTTAATGATCAGCAACCTGGAAGCCCAGTAGAACACGATGGGCTGCGCCCACTCAAGGATAGCCACGTGAGCAGGAGTTCGTTCTGGAACTATGTTGAGTGGGAAGGTTATGCGTGTTTGGGGGGGGGGTGGTTTCTGTAGGGGATCATTGCTAATCTAGACAGTAACAGACTACAAAGGTTCTTTGCTAAGAAGGGCTAAGTAGAAGCCTAAGAAGAGAAACTCTAACACTGAGATCATATATATAAGAATATATTATCAAGACAGAAAGTCAAACTGACATACATTTAAAAGTTTATTGATAATCAAACTGGTATGATGGGAAACAGGTACTTTCACAAAGAGCCGGCATGCATGTAATTTGATCCAGCTACTTGGGAAAACAACTTCAGAGTGCCTCTGACAAATGTAAATGCATATACTCTATGACCCAGCAATTTCACTCACTTGTATATAGTCTTATGAAGTATATACCCTCATATGAAGAAAAGGGCTTGCTAAGAATTTTCTTGCAACGTTGTTAATGTTAAAGTATTAGAAAATGATCTAAACATCACAACTGGGGAATGGTTTAGGAAACTGTGGGGTATCTATTACTCTGGAATACTATCTGAAAGTTCAAGACCGAGGTAGGTAATGTAGTAATATAGAACCTTTCCCAAAGACATTGTGTTGAGTGAAGAAGAAAGCTATGTTGCAGAACAACACATACAATGTATCATCTCTATAAAAACATACACACACATAAACAACATTCCAACACTGCTTTCCCTTCAGGGAGTTGTGAAGCACACAACTGTGTCACAGAACATCTACGCAGTAAACTGATGAGAAGGATGAATTCTGGGGAAACAGGAAAGGAGTGAGACTGGGAGAGTGCCAAAGAGGACTTGATCCTTATCTGTGATTTAATTTTTTTAGAATAAGGAAAAGTTATATTTGTATTAATTATGCAATTATTAGAGAGACAAATAAAGAGGGAAACAGAGAGGGAGAGCAAGACAGAAAGCGAGAATGAGCAAGAGCAAAGGGGAACCAGGGAAGGAAGCAAAGGTAGGAAACTAAATAGCCAGATATGAGCCAGGGCACAGATGGGTCAAAGGACAGTTAAGGCGCTGGTTCTGCAGACACAGCCTGTCCACTGCAGTGTTCCTCCAACAAGTGCTTCAGCACAGTTGGCAGGCCCAGAAGTGTCCTTAAAGGAACCACGTTGTGTTGGAAGGAGTGGCCACTGCAGACAGGGTCGGTGGTGCCAGCAAAGCAGTGGCGGATGAGTGTTTTGGGATGACGTGGTGCAGATCAGGTTTAGACCCCAGCCATCGTTGGCTAAAAAGAGGTGTAGTCGATGGGCAGGAGGTTCCAGAAGGATCCACAGACAAGGCACGCTGAAGTTTGGCCAATGGGCACATGTCCTGTGTACAGGGAAGGCAGAAACAGCTCTATAGAGTCCAAGTTAGATGCACATTTCAGGGATAATCGTCAGTGAGTATTGTTATTTCTGTGGAAGACTGAAATACCTGTTGCTTTTTACCTTAGATAGGTCACACTGTTTTCTTATCAGTTCTGTTGTGAGGTAATGCTCTAACCCTAAAAACATCTTACGTTTCTCCCCAATTCTTAGCGGAACAGATTCCTGGTCCACTTGGATTATTATAAGAGCCTAACAAATGGCTTTACTCTCTCTTCATTACAAGGAATCACTACCAAATTAATTTTCTTAAAGTATCACTTGCCTCTTATTAATTCAATTAATCAAGACATAGCAGTAATTCTCTTTTGCCCCGCATCAGGATCAAACTCCTCTTTTTTGCTCTAAACGTCTGAGGAACGTGAACCACACCATGCTTAGCTACCACTAACTCCCTCTCTGCTCATAACCCACATCATCACTTCCTCATAACACTGGAGAAGGGGCCCCCCAATTCCACTCCTTAGAAAGTCTACAAAGCCAATGGGAGAGCTCCAGACGAGTCCCTTAGCATTTTTTCCTCTTAATGTGGCCTAAGATCATGCACATGATTGTCATTCAAAGAAAATTGTTTTCTCTACTTCTCACCTCTTATCTCCCCTCCTTTCATGAACCAAAGGAACGCATCCACTGATCCTGCCTCCAGGACCTGAACCACTTTCACACTAGCCTGTTTTCCTTCTCTTCAATTCAGGTCAGGCTCTTCATGCACTCCACTCTTGGGCCTCTGCTCCTGCTATTAGCCAGCTCCTGAAAAGCTCTCCCCTCTCCTTCCTCTAACCAGCTCCCACACATACATACCTCCAACAGGCTACATCTCTATCATGTAGCCTTTGCTAGTAACTTTGGCCTACAGAGGTTGATCCCTCCCTAAATTCTTGCAGTATTCATATACATCAGAAAATAACACTAATATAGATTTTACCGTTCTTCACTATTTCATGTGTGCATGTACTCATCTCCCCAGTGTAAGTACCTGGGAAGGAAGAATCATATCTTTGGTTTTATACTATATTCTCTGCAGTTCACAGGAAACAATGAGTAAGTACTGTGATGGAAAAATTATCCTTTACATATCATATTAATCAGAACTCTTTTGGTTATACATTGTGGCAACCCCAATCAAAACAACTTAGTTTAAAAGGAATTTAGTTCACCTAACTGAAATTGTAGGTGTAAATTGATTTAAGGCAAAGCGAGATCCACACGCTCAAATAATATTAAAAATCAATCTTTCTATAATGACATTAAAAAACCCACCTAGGAATAAATTTAACCAAGGAAGTGAAAGACCTGTACACTGAAAACTTTAAGATATTTGTGCTCATTGATTACAAGAAAAAATACTGTTATAATGTCCATAGTCCCCAAAGCAATCTACAGATTCAATGCAACTTCTATCAAAATTCCAAAGGCATTTTTCACAGGTATAGAACAAATAATCCTAAAATTGGTATAGAACCACAAGAGACTCCTAATAGCCAAAGAAACCTGTAAAAAGAAGAACAAAGCTGGAAGCATCACATACGCTGATTTCAAACTGTATTACACAGATATCATCAAAACAGTATGGTATTGGCATAAAAATAGGGTTAGAGATCAATGGAACACAGGAGAGAACCCAGAAATAAGTGTACGCTTATATGAACAATTCATTTACAACAAAGGAGCCGAGAGTATACAATGCGGAAAGCATAGTCTCTTCAATAAATGGTGTAAAGAAAAATGGACAACCACACGCAAAACAGAAACCAGACCCTTATCTTACACCATACATAAAAACCAACTCAAAATGGATTAAAAATTTGAATGTAAGGCCTAATACCACAACACTTCATAAAGAAAACATAGGCGACAAACTCCTTGATATTGGTCTTGGCAGTGATATTTTAGATTTGACACCACAAGCAAAGGCAACAAAAGTGAAAATAAACAAGTGGGATTACGTCAAATTGAAAAGAATCTGCACACCAAAGGAAACCATCAACAAAATGAAAAGGCAACCTAGTGAATGGGAGAAAATATTTGCAAATCACCTATACGATAAGAGGTTAATATCCAATATATGTTTAAAGAACTCTACAACACAATAGCAAAAAAAAAAAATCAGATTAAAAAATGGGCAAAGGATGTGAATAGACATTTTTCCAAAGAAGACAGACAGATGGTCAAAAGGTACATAAAAAGGCGCTCAACATCACTAATCATCAGGGAAATGCAAATCAAAGCCACAAAGAGATATCACCTCACACCTCTTACAATGGCTATTTTTCAAAAAATAAGAAATAACAAGTGTGGTGAACATGTGGAGAAAAGTGAAACCTCATGCATGATTGGTAGGAATGTAAATTGGTGCAGCCACTGCCGAACATAATGAGAAGACTCCTCAAAAAATTAAAAATAGAATTACTATATGATCCAGCAATTCCATTCTGGGTATTTATCTGAAGAAAATGAAAACACTGACTCAAAAAAGATATATGCTCCAAAAGATATATGATCAAAAAGATATATATATAGCTGGCTCAGTCAGTAGAGCATGCAATCCTGATCTCAGGGTGATGAGTTCAAGCCCCACATTGATGTGGAGCATACTTTCAAAAAATTAAATAATTATATTTTTAAAAAATATATGCACCCACATATTCACCACAGCATTATTTATAATAGCAAAGATATGCAAACAATCTAAGTGTCCGTTGGTAGATGAATTAATAAAGAAAATGTGATACACATTCACACACACATACACATACACACACACAGGAATATTATTTGGCCATAAAAAAAAGGAACTCTTGCCATTTTCCATAACATGGATGGATCTAGAGGGCATTATGCTAAATGAAGTAACTCAGGGACAGAAAGACAAATATTATGTGATCTCACTTACATATGGAATCCAAAAAATGATAAAGAAAAAACCAAACTCATAGATACACAGAAGAGATTGGTGGTTGCCATAAGCAGGAGGTGGGGTTGGATCACATGGGTAATGGGAGTGACAAGGTGCAAAGCTCCAGTTATAAAATAAATAAGTTATGGTGAGGTTGTGTCCAGCATGGCAAATATAGTTAATATTGTATTGTATGTTGGAAAGTCGCTAATAGTAAATCTCACAAGTTCTAACCACAAGAAAAATAATTCTGCAACTACGTATGCTGACAATGTTAACCATACTTACTGTGGTGATTATTTTGCAATACAGTTGACCCTTGAACAATTTGGAGATTAGGGGTGCCTACCCACAGGCAAATATCCATGTATAAGTTTTGAACACCCCAGAACAACTAATGATAACCTACTGTTGACCAGAAACTTTACCAATAATATAAACAGTCATTTAATACATATTCTGTAAGTTATATCATATACTGTATTCCTAAAGTGAGCTAAAGAAAAAATATTAAGAAAATCACACGGAAGAGAAAATACATTTACAGTACTATCCTGTATTTACCCAAAAATCCATGTATAAGTGGGCCCATCCAGCACAAACTTGTGTTGCTCAAGGGTCAACTGTTTATACAAATGTGGAATCACTGTGTTATACACTTGAAACTAATATAATGTTGTATGTCAATTATACCTCAAAAAAAAAAAAAAAAAAAGAATCTTTCTCCAACTCTCCATTCTGATTTCTCCTGAGGTGGCTCTCAGGCAGTCTCATGACCATGAGTAACAAAAGGTGCCACCATGGACTCCAGGCTTATATCTTATCACCCTAGAAACCTAACAGAAACAAACAATATTAGGTTGAAACATATGAAGTTGCCATTTATGTAGGTCGAAAATGGTTGAGCACTGGTAATTTCATATGTTTCAGCCTATTAGTTCCAGAAAATCTATGCCCCAAGGCATAAAGTTCATGGACTATTTCATGCCTACTATTAATCCAATCACTGTGGCCACTAGAACAGAGGACTCTTTCTGGCCAGGTCTGAGACATACGCCCCCTTGTGGGCCATGTCACAAAAAATGAGGGAAAACTGACTCCTCCAAGAAAATTTAAAGTGTTTTATCAGAAAAAGAGGAATAAAAACAGAGAAGGGAAAACATCAGATGCCCACTGTGCATAAAATAGACACAAAATGTGTAAATTTACCACGAAGGTAATGAAGACTCACTTCAGAGAAACTCACCTGCACAGGCTTTTTCCAAAACCATATATCTGACCTCATATTTTCGTTTTCCAATTCTTTTTATTTTTTTTCTGACAAATGAGTTTCATTTGCATTCTCACCCAAGCACAGAATCCACATAGAGATTTCTCATCTGCACAACGGTACTTAACAAGTACAAAACACGCTTTATTTCAAATACAAAACAACGTGGCAGAATTCTTTAAAAGGGGCCCTCTCAATTATGTAAGCTTTAGGAACAACAAACCTGACAGTGCAACTCATAAAAATACTCGAACGTACTTGTAAAACTAACACACAAGTATTCCCAGTATAGTGTACTTCCTCCTGCTTTTAGTGAAATAAACCATATAGCAGGTGGTTAATTTACTAAATTCTCAACAACTCAATCCCTTTTGGCACTAAAAGGAAATAACCTGATCATTCCCTTCAGATGTCCCCAACTTCTCAGAACTTAGCATCTTAGTGTACGTTTCTTTGCCTGTGTCACAGATCAACACAGATAAGGTCCTTTTTCATCTTTGCCCCACCTTCAACTTTACTCCCTGCCTCCTGGTATCTCTGTTCATAAGAGGCCAGCCCAGTCTGAAAGCTGCATCCCTGTGTCTCACTGTGGTTCCATACAGCAACAACTTGAAGAAACTGAACAGATGCTCAGATTCACTCTAATCTAGTATTTATTTTTTAAAATTGCAAATCAAGGGGTGCCTGGGTGGCTCAGTTAAACGTCTGACTTCAGCTCAGGTCATGATCACCTGGTTCACAAATTTGAGCCCTGCGTCGGGCTCTGTGCTAACTCAGAGCCTGAGGTCCGCTTCAGATTCTGTGTCTCCCTCTCTCCCTGTCCCTCCCCAACTCACACTCTGTCTCTCTGTCCCTGTTTCTAAAAAATCAATAAAAACATTAAAAAAATTTTTTTCAATAAAATATGATGTGATATTGGAGTGAATCTAGGATGTGAGTTGGGTCAAAGCAAATATACCTATCAAGGACCCACTGCTAGATTTGTGCCAAAATTGGGTCTGGACAACCAGAAAATGCACCCTTGTTATTGGGATTTCCAACTGCACTTTACTCTTCTATTTGGCAGTCAGACAGCCCCAGGAATGTAAATTCATGCTGTTTCGAATGTGGGGGAAGGTGAGGGAACTCAGCCTGCCTGCTGCTATTCTGACTGTAGCATTTGTCCCTGGGAGAGACAGCACTGGCATCGATGCTATTTTTCTCCTGTCTCAGGAACATGGCTTGGGCTGTGTATCAGCAAAGGCCAAGGGGCACCAACATGTGACAATCTCTGCTGAATCCCCCAGCAGGTTTCCAAATCTGTAGTCCTTCAGACATGGCATTGAGTTTGAACCATTTTTTTCCCTCTCCCCCCACCTCCTCCAAGAAATATGGCTAGAAACGGGGCAACACAATTGTGTTGCCTTTTTTCTTTTAATTTGTTGAAATTGTCTCTGAGGCAGGAGAAGGGGGGAGTAGAAACCAGATGGTTGTAGTTGGAGTAGAAGCCCTACTACTGAGGAGCTTTGAGACATTCCAATCTGGTGGCGGTCACTATTTCTCTGCAGGCAAAGGGAGGAAATAACAGAGCCGTGGCAAAAGATTTCCAGAAGGCTGGCCACTACAATCCTATTTTCTGTCTTCTACATTCACACACGTGTAAAATAAAATCTCCTTTCCTTTAACTCTCCAAAGCACTGCCCAACTTGGGTTAAACCTTGGAGGGGAGGGTGTTAGTTACTTGTCATGAAAGGGGTTTATATCACAGGGCTCAAACAGTCTACAGGTGAGTATTATCCATTCTTCCTTAAGGCCCCTTAGCCTGCCTGAATCTTCCTCCTCAGCTTCCCCATCACTCACCAAATCCTAGCAAATCTCTCTGAATCACCTGATGTGTTTCTCAACCTTTTCTCCCTACACACATGAAGTACAGAGAAAATTGGGACTGAGGAAGGAGGGACAATCAGAGAGTTGGTGAAGAGTTAACCTCTTTCATCTTCCTATATCGGGGGAGACTCTGCCAGCAGAAGAGCCCCCCGCCCTGGTCTCCAAGCCATCTAAACCCCTGGAGAGAGAGTAGCACACCAAGGTCAGAGTGGGGGCTGATGCCTCCGCCTTCTCACTCTCTGTTAGGGAAAAGTGATTCTCAACCTTTTGGAAAAAACTGTGCAAATACAACTGAACATCCATTCCGATGTCCACCTGTTAGGGTCTTTTCCTCCTCCAAATACATGGCGTGTCCTTCAACAATACTTCTTCATCTCTCCAACACCAGCTGGGGGTTCTATGAGTCATCTCCATTCTGACACTAACTCCTGGGACTTAGCATCACCCTCCACTGGCTTAAGGGCTCAGTCCCACAAGACCACCCACACTCCAGAGACCAATCACAAGTACTGAGTGCCCAGATTACCCACACTTCTGTCACACCGGACACCAAGTCAGGGGTTCCCACAAAACCCCCTCAGATTGGGTAACTTGTAAGAGCGACTCATAGAACTTGGGACAGGGCTTGACCTGCCAGTTGACTATAAAGCATATGAGGCAGGAAGGGATGCACAGGGCAAGGTATGGGAGGGGTTTGCCACCCTTCCAGTGCTTCCACATCTTCAACAACCTGGAAGCTCCTTGAACCCTATTGTGTAGTGGCTTTTATGGTGGTTTCATGATATCGATATGATCGGTAAAGTTATTGGCTATTCGCAATTAAGCCGATCTCGAGCCTTTCTCTTCAGGGAAGTTGGTTGTGGGGTTTAAAGTTCCAAACCTCTACCTGATTCTTAATCTTTCTGGTGACAAAACACTCCCATCAGCCCTGTTGCTCGGGAAACTAGGAGGTCTGTGACCAGTACTGGGGACAAAGACCAAAATATCATTCTTATTATACCACTCCATTATGCTGACCTGTCTTGTAAAAAAAATCCTAGAGACGCACTCCTTAAGGTGTTAGTCTTCCCATTTCTGGCTCTGCCTCTCTGGGTTCTTTCCATATCCCCTTAAGAGACTGACCAGAGGTGGTAGACCTGTTTATCTGTCCCCTGCAAATAATCCTTCAGGGGAACAAGCATTCTCAGATCACGGGAGCAGAATACCAACCCCACCTCTGTAGGGTGTTATGGTAACAGTGGACTCCAATGGCCGAAGAACTCACTCCCACCCTGCTTCTTGTAGGCATGCCTTGCACTTCCCTGGACCACCTCCACTGGCCTCTGGCTCACTGATGTCTCATAAAGGAGAAGTGGTCATTTCGAAAGCCTGAAGGAGGACTGTTGGCTCTTCTTCTTAAGTCTCTAATGGGAACCCCTCAGAGCCCATCTGGACACTCTGGAACACAAGAACAGGAACTTCACTGGTTAAAATGGGACGAGGACCAATTTGGCTGACACCCTCTGTGCGTTCTGCGTTCTGCCCCTGGCTGCCAGTTCCCTTCCCTGCATACTTCACACACACACACACACACACACACACACACACACACACACAACGAGAGCAACAACTGACTCAGGGAAATAAAGCTTTCCTTTTAGGTCATCAAGAGATCAACCTTTTCAATCAATCATCTCTCATGCTCCTCTGTTTGGGCTTTGATGATCTGTGTGGCCCCAGATGGTCTCAGATGGTGAGGGCCTTAAACGCACACAGGTTGGTGAGAAATCCATGTTTAGGTCCCAGCATGTGGCAATGTGCTCCACTCTGATGACACTTTTCGTTTCTAATAATAGCGCAGATGAAGTAATATTGCAACTGACGTTCCCGGGGATTTGATTGGATAAGTGCATAAACTGTGGAGGAAGAAGGGGGGGTGCTCCATGGACAGATCACATTAGTATTCCCGTCCTATCAATGTGCGGGGCAGCGCACAACGTCAGGCGGACCGATTCCCTGCGTCTGCCAGTCCCGCCACAGATTCATTTGGGATCCTCAAACAGATGAGCCCGTAGAGACGGGGGATCAAGGCGGCCTATTAGAGCCAATTGCCTGCTTCGGGGACTGCCAGCCCTTCCAGGCCTGGCAACGCGGGAGGGTGGGGAAAGACGACGGAGCGCCGCTGCGGGAAGACACTGAAGCCAGAGCGACACTCATCCCCCCCCCCCCCAACCTTACAGCGCAGGCTTTGAAAGCTGCTCCCCCATCTGAATGGAAACTCAGAACCGCCGGGCGGCGCGTTCCTTCTCGCCCAGCGTTGCGATCCATGCCGAGGGGCAGGTAGTGCGAGCCCGCGCCAGCGCCCAGCTCCCGGGACAGGGCCGGCAATGCTGCTGAGCAGAACTTGACCGAGCCCCTTCCTCGCTGCTAGTGGAAGCGATGCTGCACGGCACAGCCAGCGCTTCCCAGGCTCTCCTTCAAGCTGAAGGTTACCCACCCGCGCAGCCAGCCCCAGCCCTGTGAGCGCCGCGCCTCGGTTCCCGGCTCCGGCTGCTTGGCGGCACGCAGGGCAACGACCGGGCCGCCCGCGCCGGGGCGCACTGCACCAGCGGCTTCGGCTTGGTGGATGTGTATGCATGAGTTCTGCACCGAATGGGCGCAAAAAGCGCCCCAGCCGGTCCACCCGCTCCTCGATCTTCCAGATCAGCAAGCCCCCGCTGCAGAGCGGGGAGTGGGAGCGCAGGGGCAGCAGCTCCGAGAGCGCCCACAAAACCCAACGAGCCCTGGACGACTGCAAGATGGTAGGTGAAAACTGGGTTTTTTTTTTTTTTTTTTTTTTTTTTTTTTGGAGAGGAGGTGGGGGTAGTCTTGTATGTTAATCGTTTGCTTGACTGCCAGCCACTCCCCCACCCTCAGCTCCTCCATGCCGATCACGTGCACATGCACTATTTTTAAATCTGCAGTCCCCAGATTCAGGGTGACAGCCGGGTCGTAATGCCCCCACAAAGAAGTGCCGCGGCAAGGGACTTAGGGTCACCGGCTGTAAGTCATGCCTCTACCTCCTCAGAGAATGGTGGATGCGAAAGACTCGGTGAACTGGCTTGCTTACCAGGGAGGGAGGGGTTGGGAAGCTGGGGGTGCTGCTTTGTGGGGAGACAGCAGCAAATAAACCCAAACACAGCACACGGGGCGCTGCAGAGGGGACGAAGGTTCCAGCGCCCAGGCTGTGGCCGGTCTTCCCTTCAGGCTCCTGAGCCAGTGTGGTTCAGTGGCCTGGCCAGAGGTGAAGGTTTGCCTATGGCAGCCTACCTTTGGCCTTTATCCCTTCGCAAGTACACATCCTTATCTTTGCTGTAGTAAAGGGGAACATTCTATGTAAGAGTTCCCAGCATCAAACTCTAGTGACCTGGGAGTGGCATATATTCTTGCTCTTCAGAAACTGAGTCTGAATGGGTGGGGGTGAGTAGGTCCTGAAATAGAGCTTCCACGACCAGACTTACCCATGAAAAATAAACACGTGTCTTGGACAAAGAGAAACTTACCATCTTAGTGCTTTGATCGTTAAACAATTTGGAGGCTCCTTAGCTGGCAACTTGTGGAGTTGGCTGAGAGGTCACTGAAAGCCCACCTTTGTATACACCGCAATAGGAAACATTCTAATGATGTTTCGTGAAAGAAATTCAATTCTTTTCCAGCTTGTCCAAGAGTTCAACACTCAAGTGGCCCTGTACCGAGAGATGGTCATTTCTATCGGGGATGTCTCTGTCAGCTGCCCCTCACTCCGGGCGGAAATGCACAAGACCAGAACCAAAGGCTGTGAAATGGCCCGCCAGGCACACCAAAAACTTGCTGCCATCTCAGGGTAGGAGACTCTTGGCATTATTTGGTAACTCATATACATGATGCATGGATGCTGACAGTAATTTACGGTGGCCAAGACCTCAGAGGTGATCTTTGCAAATGTGGGGGTTTAACCAAATCACTCTGAGATCAGAATTATTTTGAGAGCTACAGGCAAGCTATATGCCAAATTACAATCTGAAGGTTTGTGATCCTTGTATAGACATATATTGAAAGATTTGGGTATTAAGTGATTTTTTTTTTTTTAAATTAACTTTCAATATGCTGTCCACATATTGGAACTTGGGGCTTAAGATTTTTTTGCCGAAAGTTTGGCTATCAAAATGAAGTTAAGTCATCATGCCTCAAGATTACTTGTCATCTGCTGCTAAACATCTACTGCACAAAAGGCCTATACAGTAGAGAGGAAATCTTTGCTAAATCCTATATTTATGCAACTATTTATACCATCAGATAAACTCCTATGATACCATTTAAAATAAAATCTCTAAAATAAAGTCTTGGATATAAAGTACTCTCCTCACTGTAGTGTATGAAAAGGAAGTTTTAACATAAGAAAATTAATTTAAAAATTGGGGATATTCACAAATCTACCTAAACCTAGGTTTTTTATAGGCTCCTCCCCATTATTTTTATTTTTATCACACTTACAGATTCCCGAGCCTACTTTAGGTGGTAATAGAGTGAAAGCTTCTCTTCTGAGACACCATTTACTTCTTCCTGATCTCTCAGTATCAGGAAAGAAGTTAGTCATGGATTTTTGTCAACAGTTACTATTTTCAAATAGGAGCGCAGGGCATGGAAACACAG
Source organism: Leopardus geoffroyi (assembly GCF_018350155.1). NCBI lineage: Eukaryota > Metazoa > Chordata > Mammalia > Carnivora > Felidae > Leopardus > Leopardus geoffroyi. The sequence continues at coordinate 131,677,890 of NC_059326.1, forward strand.
AAATCCTTACACTAATACATTAATTTAAGTGCTTGATTTCATCTGGCTATAGCCTTTATCTGTTTATCTGTGTATGTCTATCACACTCAAAGTTTAAGTCAGACTAACCGGATAATGTTGCAGATTGATCACACGTAGGAATTGTATCTAATTTACTTATTTGAAAGAATCATTCTTTGCCATCTTTAATGTAAATAATATGTATAATACCCATAATATGTATAGTGACTATTATTGGTGTACACAGATTAGAAAACCATACATTGCCTTTCTTAATAATTACATTTAACATGTGGCATTTCTATCATGAAGAAAGATACACTATCTAATGTCCTTGAAGTGAGAGATAAAGTATGCCACAATCTATTTTATTTAGTAGAAATACTGAGAAGCCTTAGCCTTTTCTGTTTAACTGTTATACTATGAGTAACAGGAAGTGAATCTGGGATTCCATAAAGGAGATGGAAGGGAATTCAGTGTTTAAGGAATTGGGGGAAGAAATGCGGGTGTGACAAATCCCAGAGATGAAAGGAGGAAAAACAATCAGAAACACAAAGGGGAATAGTGGTGGAATAAAAACTGTAGAGAAACCATGATTCAGAAGGGCGAACGGGTTTAGAACAGGAAATTTTATGCTCAGAGCTAAAGAGTAGCATCTTTGTAAACTGTGTGTCCAAGAGTATCCAATGGGATTATATTCATGACCTTTTTAAATTGCAATCCAAATGGGGAGAAACAAACAAGGAGTTCAGTTTAGTCTGTTTTACTAAACACATGAAGTTCAGACTCTTCCAAAGTTTCAGGAAAGAAGGAGTCTGAAATTTCTGACTCAAAGTTGAGTTTGGAGGATGTGAGATGGATTTTACATACTCAGAAGTTGATAGCCCTTTGCTACTTACTTTTATCTATCTGAGGGTTGATGTTATTGAGAGCAGTTTTTTTTTTTTTTTTTTTTTTTAAGATTTAGTGGGAAAATATGGTGTTCTTAGAGCCTTGAAGAGGTAAGGCCAACTCTGTAGAATGTTCTCAGATACAATTTGAAACATTTTCCTCTTTAAAATAATAAATACAATTTAACCTTTTTCTAAAACATGACAGAAATATAATTGAAGGAAATCCCTTTAGCTTCTCACCATTTGGGTTTCATTAATGAAGGATATGATTCCCCTTGGTGGTATTCCATTCCTGATATTGCTAGGTATGTGGGCTCTCATATCAAACTTGATGTGAAAGCTGGTAGCGAGACTGTAGCATTCACTTTAAAATTTGAAGCAGGGTTAAGAAAAGCAAAGGTTCCCAGGGACTGTAAAGGCCAAGACTGGATTTCTTGAGTACCCATCATTTTCCAGGACAATCCAGTTAATTCATAGAATAATCCTCTGAGGGAGGGATTAATATCCTTACTTTGCAAATGAGTCTCAGAAAGGTTAAGGAATTTGCCCGAATCCACACAACTAAGAAGTGGTATGACTTTGATTCGGCCCCACGTTGCTTGCTTCTGAAATCCATCATCCTTCCGCTACATATTGCTGCCATTTTAAAAGGTATTACGTAAGGTGTGCCTGGATGGCTCAGTTGGTTAAGCGTCCGACTTCAGCTCAGGTCATGTTGACTGGCCTTTGACAGTTTGTGAGTTCGAATCCAACAGTGGGCTCTGTGCTGACAGCTCAGAGCCTGGAGCCTGCTTCACATTCTGTGTCTCCCTCTCCCTTTGCCCCACCCCCTCTCATGTTTGCTGGCTCTCTCTCTCTCTCTCTCAAAAGTAAATTAAAAACACACACACACACACATTAAAAAGGTATTATGTGAAATGGAGTGAAATACTAAAACACGCTAACATATGGATGAGCCACAAAAAGAGTATGCTAAATCAAAGACACCGGTCACAAAATGCCACAGATCCTTGATTCCTTTCATATGAAATGCTCAGAAAAGCACATCTATAAGCATCAGCAAGTAGATCAGTGGTTGCCTAGATCTGGGAGTGGCCACAGGGAGTTTCTGCATATGAGTTTGAGGTAACTTTGTGGGATGATCAAAGTGCTCCCAAATTGAATTCGGTGATGACTGTACAGCTATGTATTTACTAAAAGTCATTCAATTGCGCTCTTAAAATGAGTGAAGTTTATGCTGTGTAAAATAGAGCTCGATAAGTGCTTTTTAAAAAGGTATGATCACCATCACTATGAATATCATTTGCCTTTGACTGCCCTCATTCTTTTCTACATACCCGGCTTTTAGCAAAAGGGGTATGAACTGAACAGACAGGGAAACAGAAAACTTGGCTCTCCACGCATGTGTCAAGATGCCTGCCTCACAGCTCTCACCCAAGCACCAAAGCTTTGCTCCGAGTAGGAACAAAGGTGCTGCAAAGGCAGGACTTGAAGGAGTAAGTGAATCCACTCATTTCTCTTTTTTTTAATGTTTATTTTTGAGGAAGGGGGTGGGGGGAGAGAATGAGCAGGGGAGGGGCAGAGAGAGGGAGACCCAGAATCTGAAGCAGGCTCCAGGCTCTGAGCTGTCAGCACAGAGCCCCACACAAGGCTCCAACTCACCAACCGTGAGATCATGACCTGAGCCGAAGTCAGAGGCTTAACTAACTGAGCCACCCAAGTGCCTGTTAAAAAAATTTTTTTCAATGTTCATTTCAATGTTCAATGTTCTATTTTTAAGAGACAGAGCACAAGCCAGGGAGGGGCAGAAAAGGAGGGGGGGCACAGAATCTGAAGCAGGCTCCAGGCTCTAAGCTGTCAGTACAGAGCCCGACACAAGGCTCAAACTCATGCACCGTGAGATCATGACCTGAGCTGAAGTCCAACGCTTAACCAACTTGAGCCACCCAGGTGCCCCCAATTCACTCACTCCTTAGCAGCAAAGGCCACTCCTTTCCTGTTTATGCCCTGGCTTCGGGTCCAGAGGAAGGAGACCGGGTTGGAGGTAGACAAGGTAAAAAGAGGATGAAGCAAGATAAAAGAAGAAGAAAATAAAAACCCCTTTCATCCCTGACTGAGAAAACTCCCACTGTATTTCTCACTAGCTGGCCCTGGGTAAGAAGGCCATGTTCACAGACACAGTCAAAACATTTTCTCAGATTGTGTCTAGATCAGCAAAAGTTGCGGCACAGCAACTGAGGTCTTCTGGACAGAGCCAGCCAGATGAGTCCTGGGTCTCCTCTGCCTGCACTGACTTACGACAGTTGCTGTCCCTTTAGGGTGCTGATTTTCTCCTTGGTATTAAAGCTAAGGGGGCCTCAAAGATGACTTTGCTGCTGTGGTCCCCAAATCTGTTTTAGCAGCAGAATCTTCCTTCAGTCTGAATGTGGAAAGTCAGATGTGTAAGGCAGGTCAAAAGTGGCATTGCTGTGCCCTGCTTGGTATTTGTGTGTGTGTGTGTGTGTGTGTGTGTGTGTATGTGTGTGTCTGTCGAGCCAGGTGTCCTTGGACTTCCTTCCCAAAATGACTTCTGAGACACGGCTAAAGAATCCCTAGGGCTTCATGGCACAGAACATACTGATTCAGCACAATTTCCTCGTTTCGTCTTTTAAGATTTAGAGGATTTCAAGTGACTTTACAGGCAACCTGGTTGAGTATGCGAGAAGAGTTAGCATTCAGGCAGACCAGGATGGACTACCATCTTCTGTAACCTGGATGGCATTACTTCACTGTCTGAATCTCAATGCCCTTCTCTGTAAACTAGCTGTGATGCTCACCGTGCGGTAGTTGAGAGGATTTGGGGGGGCCAAGGATGTGACTCCCCAGCCTGTAGAGGACGCTGTGTCAGTCCAAGGCTGCTCTAAGCCTGGAAACTATGGCTATGGCTCCCTAGTCTGGCGTCTATTCTATCAAACACACCACATCTCGAGAATGAAAGGAGCACAGCACGCAGGCTAGAAACAACCCGGAGGAGCCGACGGTCTCCAGGAGACCCTAAGAGATAATGCTGTGGCTGGTGGGCTGAGGGTTGGGAATCCTTTTCCGGCACTGTTTTTACAGCGCCTGTGTCTCACTTCATCTCCTTCGCACCACTACCTTCTGTTAGTGGCTGCTGACAGAGTGAAAGTGAGGTTTAAGTAGGAAAATGTGCGAGGCAGTATCGTGTGATGGCAAAGAGCTTTGACTCGACATCAGATTAGACTGGGATAAAGTCCTAGCTTTAGCACTTACAAGTAATGTGTGCGGATGGATATGCAAATTGCCTCCCAGGGTGGTAGATGTCAGGCTGGTACGCCGGTGTCACTACACCGACTTTGGAGCTCCACGGCCTGTGTTCAAATCTCAGCCCTGCCTTTTACAGATAGTGTAACTAGCTGATGAAGGTAGATAACTGTCCTTCTCTGCCTCAGTTTCCTCATCAGCAAAATGGGTTTATAACTAATGGGACTGAATCAGATGACACCCTAAGGATTGAGTAAGTGAACATACATCAAGCACTCACAAGGCTGAGTAGCATGTAGTAATGCTATTATGAAATTCAGATTCGTGTGAGTATAATCATTAGTAAGACATTCAAAATTCAGGTTCTCATGATACACTCACATGAAAAATAAATTTATTCATCAAATATTTTTCAAATCATTATTTTGGTTGAAATACGTTTTTGTTGCCCTTAGTTCCTTTCATTCTGTTTGGGGGAATTTTCCAGGTTGAGGCTTCCCAGAATGCTATCAAAAGCCTTCTTCTTTAATACCTTAACAACAATACGGAGAGGTGAGGGTTTAAAAGCACTGAAGTTTAGAAATATTTTCTTTGTAGGGGGGTAACCTCGGTGGCTCAATCGGTTAAGCTCCGACTTCAGCTCAGGTCATGATCTCACGGTTTCGTGAGTTAGCCCCCACATCGGGGGCTCAGAGCCTGGAGCCTGCTTTGGATTCTGTGTCTCCTTCTCTCTCTGTTCCTCCCCTGCTCATTCTCCCTCTCTCTCCCTCTCTCTCTCTCTCTCTCTCCCCCCCTCAAAAATAAACAAACAATAAAAACTTTTTAAAATATTTTCTTTGTATGAATCAAACTGTATTCCTCATAAATGATGTAATATTTACAAAATCTTTTGGCCTAGCTCTGGTAAAGGCTGTGAGACATTGGACAAGTCTGTTAAATTCTCTGTACACCTCATTGACAGGGCTGCACTGAATGACTTCCGCGTCCTGGTTTCATCATTCCAGTGTTCTGCGTTAATTCACTCAGAATCACAGACTTTGTTTATAGAACTAAGCTATAAAACAAAAAACAAAAAACAAAAGCATCGTGCATGAAGTTTGATGATTGAATTCGAGAGAGAATTTATTGAGATGTGAACCTATGATCACAAGAAGAATCTTAGTTTCCTAATGGCTTCTGAGAATGATATAATCACTGTCCTAGAGATTCGTACCTAGATTTCAGATTTCTCCCTCCAGCAATTAGTTTCCTGCTCCCTAGTTTTCTCTCCTTTTCTCCTCCCATCTCTCCTCATGTTCTTTTTTCCCTCTTTTTAGTCTGTTTTTGTTTTGTTTGACCATTTGACTTTTCTGCTCCATTTTTCCCAGTCCCCCCTTCGAGCTGGTTCTTGTCTGTTCTCTGTTCCGTTTGCTAGAAGTTGGGAGGGAGGGGAGAGGGAGAATACAGATTCACAGCTCCATCAGTAACGCTTCGCTCCCACACTGGGGCTGAGACAGCAGCCAGTACGTGGGGTGGGAGAGTATGGAAATGCATGGAGGCAGCCCTCACAGCTTTCTTAATCCACATGATGGAGGAGGTCTTATTAGTACAAGAGGCCTGGTTGGCAGCCATTCCAAGCCACCCACTCTGCCCTGTATGTTCCCTTTCTACTACAGGTGTTTATGCTTTCAAAATTTTAACCCTCACTGGTCAAATCATGAAAGGGGATTATATGTGCCCCAAAAGAATACGCCAGCCATCAAAGGGAAGGAAGGGAGAACAATTCTGAATTAGTCTGTGCTAGGGCTATAGTAACAAAATGCCACACACTGGGTAGATTAAACCTCAGATTTGGAGGCTAGATATCCAAGATCAAGGTACAGAGAGGATTGGCTCCTTCTGCAGACTGGGAGGAAGAATCTGTTCCTCTCTTCCAGTTTCTGGTGATTTGCTGGCAATGCTGGTTGTTCCTTGGTGTGTTGAAGCATCTGTCTTCGTCTTCAGTGTCCTTCTCCCTGTGTGTGTCTGTGTCCACATTTTGTCTTTTTATAAGGAAACCAGTCACACCGGATTAGGGGCCTACCCTACTCAGCACGGCCTCATGCTAATGTAACTAATTCTATTTGCAATGATCTATTTCCAAATAAGATCTCATTCTGAAGTAGTGAGAGTTAGGATTTCAACAGAAGAATTTGGGGCTGAGGAGGCATAAATTAACCCAGCAGTTTCCCTTGACCCATCTGTAGGAATTCTCTTCACACTTTGGGTTGTTGGGCCCAATGGGAATGGAGGTAGAGTTTTGCCCAGCACTTGGTACATTCTCTCAACACTTCCCCACCACAGACCTCCCCGTGCCCAGTGCTTTATCATTAGACCTAGCTGATATTAGGGGTGGGGTTTGTGACCATGGAGAAGAATGCTTTCTATATGAAATGGATGTGATCACAAAGGTCCTGAATCCCTGGTGTGGTTAGCACTTGGCAGTGACTAATTTAACTACTAATGTGTCAACATGGAACACACAAAGGTGGTACAAAAATCCAACCGCAGGAGAGGGTATTTGGGTGGGGATAGAGGAAGCACGTGACAGTCCACATACAAAGTGTTCACCCTCTCTGGTCTTCATGGCTAGAACTAGCCAGGCACTGTTCCCTCAGCGGTACTAACACTATTGCTTAAGGACCGGAGGCCTACTCTGGAAACAAGTGACATAGTAATGACTCACATCAACTTAAAGAACCATGCTATTATCAGTGACAAGATGACAGGTGGCATGGAATCTAGACAAGGGCTCTCCCGTGGCCTGTTGAAGTTAGCCTTTTTATGCTTGGAAAAGATAGCAGCCTAATGACCTTCACCTTGTTAGAGCCTTCTTAACAGATGGGCCGATTAGAGAGAAAATGAAATCTAAAATGAACTTGAGGAAAATTTGTTGTCACCTTATTATTTATATGGGGAGGTGCAAGAGAGCACGGCCGTGTTTCATGCATGCTTGCACCCTGGGAGACATGTCAGTGAGGATACGCCTGTTTTGTTTGTTCATGGACTTTACGCGGCATTGTAAAATCTATTCTGACAAAGACTCAGGTTAAGAATTGATCAGTCCGATTAGCTGATTTTTTGTGACTTATCTATTACTTTGGACCATTATTTTTTTCTCTAACTGTGAAACCAGTATGTTGTTTTTAAACAACAGAAGACTTTAAAATAAAGCACACTGACGACTGATTTCTGAGGTATAGGTGTTCATTATTACGGCAGGCATTGTGTATTTTAGAACTGCTCCAAGTAAGTATGTTTAATGAAAGTTGTTTGATAAAATATCGCCCTGACGTCTGTCTGCTTGGATACTGAATAGTTAAATAATGATTTTTCATTAAGATCACCTTTAAAAATCACTCTTGATATTTTTAGCCCTTGAAGGGTTAGTTACAACTCCTCTAAAAAGCTGTCTACATAAAGCACAGCTCGAGAGCAGTAACTACATTCATTTATTTCCTCTGCTCTACAAGACATGACTTTAAAAAAAGGAAAAACCACATGAATAACACTTAATTGCTTGTCTCTATACATATATGCACCTATGTATATTGCTGGTCTATATGTATACGTGTATTTATATACAAACAAATACTAAAATTTGTGAAGTAGACTCTTGTTAGCGTAAAGCGTCTGAGCCTTTAAACAAAAGAGCTGATTCCGGTTAACAAAAATCAGTATGTGCAGCTATAAGTAAACTCCTCGTCTATATGGATGTAATGGAGTTTGAGCAAAAGGGTCAAATACATACTAACCCAGAAGTCAAACCCCTAGTGTATTCTTCAGTCCCCAATTAAGTCAGTTCATAATAAGCCCCCCTCACCCTTATTTTCAGCACCAATTCTCTCTCTCTCTCTCTCTCTTCCTCCCATTTCTGAGGTTACCCTCTTAGTTCACAGTTGGTACCCCCAGGCCATCAATCACAACACTATCTCTCAGTTGGTCCCCTCACTATCAGTCTCTCACCTTTTCTTTGCAATTTACTCACTGGTTCTAGGCTAATCTGCCTATAATTTTTCTCTGATCTTGCCACTTCTTTGATTTAAAACTTCAAGCCAATACCCATTTCCTAAAGCAGTGTTTCTTCAAATGTGATCTCTGGATTCCCAGTCTCAGAATCATCTGGCTTGCCTTCAGACCCAAAGAACCAAAATGTCTGGGGAGCAAGACGTGGAAATTCAAATTTTTAACAAGCACCACCCCATCTCCCAAGAGATTCTTGAACATGCCAAATACGAGGCCTGTCGGCCTGAAGCAGTGATTCTCAACTTAGCCTGCACACTGGAATCACCTGGGAAGCTTTAAAAAACTGCTGGTGCTTGAATTTCATCCCGAGAGTTTTTGATTTAAACTATCTGGGATGCAGCCTGGGCATTCGGATATTTTTTAAAGCTCCCCAAGTGAGCATATGTATCAAAATGGCTTATGTTTGGCTACATTTAACAAAAAATTCAAAGAAGTAGTTGTTTAAAGATACCAGGGTTTATTCTCACACAGAAAAGGAGCCCTAGAATGGAATTTAGAACATGGAATCACTGTTCTGTTGCCCATTCTTAGCATATGGCTTCCACCCTCAACCTGACTTGATGATGCAAGATTATGACAGGAGCTCCAGCCATCAGTCCAGAATGGAGGATGAACGGGGGAAAGGCTATGCTTCCCAGTGGGGTCAGCTCTTTCTAAGTAAACCCAAACAAAACTTCTAGAACTGCATCACGTAGCCATACCTAACTACAGAGACTAGGAAGTGTATTTTTCTCTGACACCTTAACTAGAAGGGAAAGGAGGAGAATGGATAGTGGCCAACAACCAACCATCTCAGTCATAGCACCCAAGCTGTATTCCTGGACTCTTCTTTTACTATCTGACTCTTTACTTACTCAAACTGATCTACTTCTTATTCCCTAACAGTGTGTAAAGGATGGTCCTCTCCTATTAGTCCACAGCTATGGGTTCTGTCTATAAAAGCCTACCTTTTAACCATTAAAAAAAATCATTTAGCCTCCTGAATGTCGAGGTCTTATGTGCAGTCTCATTACAGCCTACATGCTCCTCACACAGAAATGCACAACAGACAGAAGACTCCCAAAGGGATTAACAAGATTTGGCCGCTTTTAAATAGACCCATGGAAAAGATAAGAGGTGCAGGAACCTCTTGGGCAAGCAGGAAGTTAAGCAAGGTACGTTTGAGTATAGTTTTCATAAGACAGGAGTATAGTTTGAGTATAGTTTCCACAAGACAGGAAGTGAAATGAGACAGAGTCTACAAGGAGTGTAGGCAGTGGCACTCAAGAAAACCTGGGTGGCTCAGTCGATTAAGCATCCAACTTTGCCTCAGGTCATGGTCTCACTTGCTCTCTCTTATTCTTTCAAAATAAATGATAAATTAATAAATAAATTAATTAATTAATTTAAAAAGAAATCATTTAGAATACATCTACCTGAGATTGAGTGATGCTCTTTATGGAACAATTTCCTTTAATAAATCAAAGAAAGAATTTCATCAAGGAGTTAAAATCTGATGAACTATTAAGAATAAAAGGTAGAGAGGCAGCATTTTCTGGATATAGGGATAAGCTGTAAAATGACCTATGATCTAGATTATAATAAAGTCATTAAGAAAAATTGAACTTGAAAACCATGTCATATAGGGGCGCCTGGGTGGCGCAGTCGGTTAAGCGTCCGACTTCAGCCAGGTCACGATCTCGCGGTCCGTGAGTTCGAGCCCCGCGTCGGGCTCTGGGCTGATGGCTCAGAGCCTGGAGCCTGTTTCCGATTCTGTGTCTCCCTCTCTCTCTGCCCCTCCCCCGTTCATGCTCTGTCTCTCTCTGTCCCAAAAATAAATAAACGTTGAAAAAAAAAAAGAAAAGAAAAGAAAAGAATGTCATATAAACCATGTTATACAGCAGTTAGGTCATAAAATGCATTTAACCCATAACTTCCAAAATTATAAACCTATGCAACATATGATGGCATATTCTTTGGGGAAATATATTCATTTGTAACTCTGGAAGTATCCTCCCTTTCTGGACAACTATTTATAGAGCATCCACCATATGCCACGTGCTTTTCTAGGTGCTGGAGATACAGCAGTTCTGAACAAAATAAAGAAGGTTCCCGCCTTCATGGTAAGGATGATCAAGAAATGCTGTGGGTCTGAATGTTTGTGACTCTGCACCACTCCTACGTTGAAATCTGAATGTCCAAAGTTATGGTACCAGTAGGTAGGGCCTTTGGGTGGAGCTTCAGTTATGAGGTTGAAGCCTTCATGAATGGGCTTAGTGCCTTTATAAAAGGGGCTCCAAAAAGATCCCTAGCCCCTTCTACCATGTGAGGACACAGTGAGAAAGCACCAGCTAGGAACCAAGAAAAGAGCCCAGGAAGAGAGCCCAAACATGACGATGCTGGCCCTTGGTCTTAGACAGCCCACCCTCCAGATCAATGAGCAATACATTTCTGTTGTTGTAAGCCACCCAGTTAGTGGTGTTTTGTTATAGCAGCCTGAATGTATTGAGAAAAAACAAAACAGGAAAAAGGAAGTACAACTGAGAGATTGACAAATGCAATGAAGAAAATAGAGTGATACAATTAAAGAATGATGGATGCAAGGTAGGGAGTTATTTTCAGATAGGGTTTTCAGAAAGGCCCCTCTGGAATGTGACATGCTAACTTGGTATCTGATCTTGAGAAGGGGCCAGTCATGTGATGATCTGTGAGAAAAGCACTTTAGCCAGAGGCAAGAGCAAGTGTAAAGGTCCAAAGACAAAGTGACATTGTCATGTCTGAGGGGAAAAAAAGAAAACTAGATTATCAGTTTGGAATTGTCTTCAGCTGCAAGTAACATAGACCAGATTTCAGTGACTTAAACAGAGAAGAGTTTATTTTCTCTCATAATTAAAAACTCAGGGGTAGGGGATAGGAAGCATTGGTTCATGATCCAAAGATATCAGATATGAGATATGAGATTTTCTGGAATACTTAAGGCCTTTTCCCCAAGGTGCCAAGAATCCTGCTTAGCTCTAGAGGCTGTGTCTATGTTCCCAGCAGGGAAGAAAAGGCAAAGACATGGGACAATTAAGTGCAGCCCTTTCAGAAGCCTCATACAGCAACTTCTATGAACATAATTTTGTCCAAGATCATGTCATGTGGATCTCCCAACCACAAGTTTCATGATTTCATTTGCATACATCTCTCGCCATACTAACTATCCAGTGAGGACAAAAGTTTCCCAATCTGTAAGCCAAAGTGATGCTTCCTGAGGCCCAGGACAGGATCTTTAGCAAGACTGGGGAAGGGTAGGGAGCTTGGACATGAGATGTGGGGAAAGAGCTACAGTGGGGAAAAAGAAGTAGGAGGAGATCCCTGAACATCTACCCACTCTTTTCTGCCCATTTTCTTATTGGGGTGTTCATCGAACTCTGAACTACCTACTTGAAGCAGGCACTGTGCTAGGTTCTGGAAATGTCAAAATAAATAAAACACAGCCTCTGCCCTTATGGAACTTATGTGCTAGCATCTGTGTAGAGACAGACATGTAAACAAATTATTGCAGAACAGGGTCATCGATGCTGTGATAGAAATATGCGGATGATACAGGAGAGGCAGAAAGGACACAGCTATTAGCTCTGCTTGAGTGGGAGTAGCCAAGAAACAAGACTTCATAAAGGGATGGTAGCACTTTGACCAAACTTTGAAGAACAAGTAATGAGTAAATGAGTAAATGCTTCTGTCTTGAACCGAGGGACAATAGAAATAGCAATGTCAATGTGCTGTACCCTTTGCACATATCACTTCATGAGTACATGAGTTCATCTGAATATTTACTTAGAACCCAGTGAGATGTTTCTCAATGTTTATTTATTTTTGAGAGAGCGCGCGTGAGCTGGGGGGAAGCAGAGAGAGGGGAACAGAGGATCTGAAGCAGGCTCTTTGCTGACAGTAGTGAGCTTGAACGGGGCTTGAACTCACAAACCATGAGTTCATGAACTGAACCACCCAGGCACCCCCAGTGACATGTTTTAAAGTCTGATATTTTGGCTAAGAAATCCATTTACCTAAAAGTCGCAGAAATTAGACCACAGGGGCCTAATCATAGAGCCAATATGTAGAAAGGTGGGAGGCGAGATTACCTTGGCAGTCGTCCCGCCAGGACTATAGTCTTTCGGATTCTTTGGACTTTTCCTTTATGCTTCCATGATAGTGGATTCATCCAGACCAACCGAGGCTTCATAGCTCCCTCCTGAATCTAGATAAGGTACACCTGGAGGCTTTCTGGAGCACCCAGAATACCAGATTTTTTTGTAATGTTTAATTCTGAGAGAGAGACAGAGAGACAAAGAGAGACAGACAGACAGAGAGAGAGAGAGAGAGAGAGAGAGAGAGAGAGTGAGTGGGGGAGGGGCAAAGAGAGAGGGAGATACAGAATCCGAAGCAGGCTCCAGGCTCTGATCTGTCAACGCAGAGCTGGATGCGAGGTTCGAACTCACAAACTCTGAGATCATGACCCGAGCTGAAGTCAGACCCTTAAACCGACTGAGCCACCCAGGAGCCCGAAGAATACCAGATATTTTAAAATTTTCATTTTGTAGTAAATTTAGGTTGAGAAAGTTGAGACATTTGGTTAATTGGTGGGGCTGGGGTTTGAACACTGGTCTCTCTGGTCGCAGAATCTTTATTCTTGACACTATGCCAGGTGGTTCCCCAGACAGCCCCCTTCTTTCTTGGAGCAGTCCCAGAATTGGCCTACTTGCTTTCCTTCCCTTTCACTGCCACCAAATATTATTTCCACTCAAAGTCTCTCTCCTCCCCTGGACACACTTCAGGACAAGGACCTCTTCAGCTGGCACACAGCTGATTTGAAGGCTTTTAAGGTTTCCTCAGCTAGTAAGAAGAGGAAAACAAGCAAGTAAGAAAAATAACACAATGATGGTCTCTCTGAAGCTTCCAGTGGAATGTGAATGGATTTGGGCTCTGCATTCTGGAGGCCTCAGCACTTCTCCCTGAGCCCCGACTTTTTCAGACTTTCTTCCTCCATGCTATGTGTACTCAGATCACTCCATCCTTGGACACCTTCTTTCCTGTCTGTTTGTCCACACAAGTCATAAAAATGAGGACGCAGAATCAGACTTTTTCCCAGGTTGGTTAGGCTGAATTCTGGGTTTCAAGAACCAACCTGCTTCTTTCCCAGCAGAGGACATTTGAGTAGGAGTGGGACACCCCATTACCACAGTGACATTGGCCACATAGCTCCACTCCAAAACATCAGTGCATACAAGGGGTTCAAGAGAAATGGAAGTGAGAAATGGTACCAAATGTGCCAGGGCTCAAAGGAGAGCCAACTTCCCACTGTGGTGACAGGTACATGCAAGAGAGTAACAGTGACGCTGGATAAAAAGATGGGAAGGGGCGGCCTGGGAGGCTCAGTGGGTTAAGCGTCTGACTTCAGCTCAGGTCATGATCTCATGGTTTCGTGAGTTTGAGCTCCATATTGGACTCTGTGCGGACAGCTCAGAGCCTGGAGCCTGCTTTGGATTCTGTGTCTCCCTCTCTCTCTGCCCCTCCCCTGCTCGTGCTCTGTCTCTGTCTCTGTTTCTCTCTCAAAAATAAATAAACATTAAAACAAGAAAAAGCGGGGCGCCTGGGTGGCTCAGTCGGTTAAGCGTCCGACTTCGGCTCAGGTCATGATCTCACGGCTCGTGAGTTCGAGCCCCGCGTCGGGCTCTGTGCTGACAGCTCAGACTCTGGAGCCTGCTTCAGATTCTGTGTCTCTCTCTCTCTCTGACCCTCCCCCGTTCATCCTCTGTCTCTCTCTGTCTCAAAAGTAAATAAACGTTAAAAAAAAATTTTTAAATAAAAAAAAAAAAAAAGGAAGGGAAGAACTCAAAAGGAACAAGAATGGGAAGAGATTATAGACCAATCTCAAAACACCACTTCTTAAAATACCCAAATCCCTTATCAGTGAATGCACAAGAGCTCCAGTCTCCCTAGCAAAGGGAGTTTAAATCACCGGAGTCATTATCCACCTTGCTCCCCCTTGTCAGAATGCCAGCTTTTAGCCAGATTGATGGCTTGTTAGAGTTTCAGACTCTGATTGGACTGTTTTATTCTCTTAGTGGGTCTACTTTTGAAGCATTTCAATTTGACTTGGAATTTCTATTTCCATTCTTGCCATCTATTCCCTGAACTGAGGAATTGGGTGATGCCTTTTTTGTTTTGTTTTGTTTTGTTTTTTATCTTTTGCAGATATTCGGGATCCATAAACAGATCATTTCTGATTTTTCATCTTTTGCTATCATTCCTATCACTGTGTCACTCTTGAAATTCTTATCTATCTTAGAATTAAAGAATAAACCACTCCCCCTCACCTGCACCAAAACATTTCTGATATATGTTTCTGAGATGGAAATTTATTAGGCAGAAATAGAGTTCCTAAAATTGTTGCAGGTGTGTAGTTTCTTGAATTATACATCTCAAACATTTTGGGTTTTGTGTCATTATTTTTGTTCAAAAGGATTTTTTTCAGTTGTTCCACTCCTGTCTGTCCTTACTGTAGTCCAAAAGCAGCAGGTGGGTAAGAAATGAGTAATGGGAAAGTCAAGGATAAATCTTAATCTTAAGACTACTGTTCTTACTAGCGCTTTCTTAACTTCCATAAAAATCTATTCATTTTGATTTCATAATAATCCTTATCCCAAAATAGTGGCTGGTGTACAAAGACCTTCTCTTTGAGGACCACTACAGAATTTTCCACCCCCAAATGAGCTAGGTAAGACAACTAACTATAAAGGATCAGACCCTTTCTGTGGATATGATTTGGGAATGTGTAGTTTGGGTAAGTACAACTGTCCCCTCCATGGAACACAGAAATAGCCTGAGAGGTGAGTGGCAGCAAGCTGTAAACTGGGTATGTTAAGGTTTTCCAGAGAAAGAGAACCAATAGGATATATGGGGTGTGTGTGTGTGTGTGTGTGTGTGTGTGTGTGTGTGTGTGTGCGTGTGCACGTATAAAGTGGAGAATTGATGTGGAGAGAGATTCATGTCCCAACTCAGTAGCCAGGAATAGAGAATTCAAACTTTCTTAACCCTCTCGTTCTTTTCAGGCCCTCAACGGATTGGGGGATGGCTACCCACATTAGGAGGGCCATCTGCTTTACTCTACCAATTCCAACACTAATGTCTTCCAGAATGACCCTCACAGACACACAGAGAAATAATACGCAACCAAATATCTGGGTATTCTATGGCTCAAACAAGTTAAAACATCAAATTAACCATCACACTGAGCCAGTTCCCTTGATCATAGCAGATGGCTAAAAGCCCCACAACTCCTAATTCTCAGAGTGTAGCTGTGGGGAGATCACCTGTGGACATTTGGGAAGCCTTCTGTAGGGGCAGTAAGGGGAGATACTTGAGGAAGCCCCTACCAATCAGCATATGGTCAGGCATCAGAACATCATTCACCCCTCACCAGGGAGGAACTACGTGGTCAACAGTAGGTTCTGAAGGAGACTGCTGGATCTTCCCGACTGGGTGACTCCCATGAACATTTTTCACCATAAGTCATGTTTTCTTACTCTCTGAATTTTGAGCTCAAATGGCTGCATCTGTTTTAGTACTGTACCATCACTGAATAATGAGGAAACTGCTCAGATTATTTTAGGCCACACCATGTACCATAATGCAAAATCACTCGGCAAATGTTCTCTCCATAAAAACAAGCCTTATCAACTGTTTTTATATTCATAGATTCAATCTTTTGTTTTCTGAGGATGAAATATGTTTCAAGTTACCAAGTCTGTTCAGACTAGAGTGCCTTTAAATTCTTCTCTAAATTTCAGTATTAGGTTATTATACAGGGCACCACTGTAGCTCTGACATGACAATGTGAAGGGAGTTCAGGTACCTATTTAGGTATAATCTTTGCAAAAGAAATGTCATCACGGTTCATTCTGGGACAGTCTTGCTTCACGCTTCAGTATTCTCAGGGCATTCTCCAACTTCAGGCAAGGAAACTCTGTGGGCCATGAGGGGGAAAGATGTAGGAAAGGGCAATGATGTAGACGGAGAGAAAGTGAGAAGAAATTTGTTCTTTGGGAACCATGCCGATTCAAGAGTTGGTATTGACAAGAGATAAAGGAATGAAGTGAAGAGAAAATAAAAGCAACTATGCAATCACAGGGTTAGGGGTCAGAGGACATTCAAGCTTTCCAAACTCAAGTCCATCACAGGCCCAGAAGGCAGTGTGAGAAAGAGAGCATGGGCCTGCCTGTCTGAAACAGGCTTCACTGACTGCCGGTTCCCTGTGCAAGAGTGTGCCAAATGTGCCATACTTGCAACCTGTTTGTTTCTTAAGAAGCTCCAGGAATTCATGTTTATGTGTCAAATATCAATTTTAAAATATTGCCCAACAGAAAGATTCTGCTGACTACAAGTGGCCCTCGGCTATCAGTGTCTATCTCTGTTACTTATCGCCTGCTTCCAGCTCAGAATATTTGCAGGCTGTTGGATGTGAACAATAAGAGAAATACAAGGATGTCTTACCATCTGGGTTTGGCTTTAGTAACTGTGACCTGTATTACCTTCTTAATTTCTTTGTTGCTTTCGGAATGGCACAATGTTGATGCTAAAATTTGTTATTACCTGTCACCTCGTTATAAAAGTAACCAAATATAGAAAAGTATTTTAGCCTTGAATTAGGTAATTAAGGCCCAAAACACTTAATTAGCATTAGGAACATGTAAAACATTTGTGGAATTGAACCTAAGGAGAGAAAATAGAGTATTTGTACATTTGCCCTCAAGTCAAATTGCTTGAAAGACCCTTTCTCCTTTGATAAGATGACAATTATTTAAATCATCATACAGCTGACACCTTACTTTCTCATATCAAACGGGAGCCATTGATCTTATTATGATTAAGATCAAGACAAATAGCCTGTCAGATATGTAACAGAGTCTGAGGGCCACATGAATGCTGAGTAGAGGGTATTTTTTTTAACTAAACAAAATCCTAAGCGGGGGTGGGGCAAGGATCACCCTGGTTTCTCGTTATTTATATGATCTGGCAGCGGATAGTATTTCACTGAAAGAAGATACTGTATACCAAGTACTGACAAATGTCCATTTGCCCCAGAGTCATAACCATTTCTCAAAAGCTGTTTCTGAATTCCCAGCAGAAAGTGTTCCTTCTAGGACTTATTTCTGCTTACAATTGTGGAACCTACATCAAACCTTTCAATATTCAACGTGTCCCTTTTCTAAGATTCAAGATTTAATGTAGCCCAGTGGACTATCCATTCTTCTCTTGCTGTTCACACTCTTTCCCTCGATCACCCACAGATTTCCTCAGCCCACAATGGGGTTACGTGCTGATAAACCCACCGTAGGTTGAAAATATTCTAGGTGGAAAATGCATTTAGTACACCTAATCTACTGAATATCACAGTTTAGCCTGACCTTAAAGGTGCTCAGAACAGTTGTTCTTAGCCTACAGTTGGGCAAAATCATCTAACATGAAGCTCGTTTTATAATAAAGTGTTACATTCGGTAAATGACATAGACTCTTCCGACACTGGATACCATACTGACAGTGAGAAACAGAGCGGTTGCCAGCATATGGGCTTTTACCCCGGAGCTCGTGTGGCTGACTGGGAGCATCGGTTCACTGTTGGTATGGGCATCACAAGAGAGGATCATTCTACACATTGCTAGTCTGGGAAGAGGTCAAAATTCGAAACTGAAAGTAGTTTCTACTGAATGTGTCTTGCTTTCTGACCATCGCGAGGTTGAAAACTCCGAAATCAGACCATCATGTGCCAGGGACTATCGGTATATAGGTGAACTAAGGATAAGGTGGAGTGGCGGGGGGTGGGGGCTAGAAAGGCATAGGTGGCACCCTGAGAGGGACAGAAGTTTGGAGAAGAAACTTAAGCATCTGGAGAACAGCTGGGTCAAATGACTAACCTTTAAGTTCATGAAAACTCTAAGATCCCGGGCTTCCATAGTAACTTAATTTTTTCTTGGTAGTTTGTTCTAGTTATAGACACAGCATCTGTATCTATGATTCGACATCAGCATTTCAAACATCAGTGTTATATTGCTGATACCATAATACCTTCTGGGGGCCTAAGGTCAATAAGGTCCCCCATTTCTGAGCTTTCAAAGTGCCTTAAAAAATGTTATTATTGGTTATTATTTTACTACTCCCCAAAGGGATAGCACACATGAGCCCACTCATCAGTCTGTCATCACAGGCACCACGCTCTTTCAACCCTGCTCCCTCTGCCCCCAAAGCCTCTGAGCACCGTGAGGAACCCGGCTGAGGGCCTGTGTGGAGGTGCTCTGAGAGCTCCCAGTCCAGAGAGTGGCAGAGGGGTGCTGCGTTCCACACTGAGGTGGGGAAATGGCCTCCTCTCCAACTCTGTGCCATACCTGATCATCTGGGGCTGAAGAAACTCTGTCCATCAGCTCTGGGGTATCTATTAATGCTTCTGCTTCTCCTCCAGCTCATCACAGAGGTCTAAATTTATTCTCACACCCAGGTGGTAAGCAGATACCATGCAACCCACCGCAGTCCTCTTCCTCCCCTTTGGGTCTATTTCCTACTCAAATCTACTTCCTCTCTCCCCCACGGATACATACAACACGTGCCCCCGCGCATATCCGCAGATGCAAATACTGGTGATGGACGTGGGGATGGGGCCAGAAAGTACAAAAGAGATAAGGAAAGGTGTTCACAACGTGACGACATCTCTAGCCCAGTTTGGTAGTCTAAAAAGGTCAAGGGAATAATTGGAAGAGCTACTGAGGCTCATATTCCTTCCTAGGTGATTTCATAAAGACCCTTCCCATCCCCTGCCATTGCAGGGTTCTTTGGGCGCACAACTTCAGAGCTGAAGTAGGTGCTGCGTACAATCCCTTGACTGCTTTCAGCCTTAAAGGCCCCCGAGAGGTGCACTTTCCCTTTACTGATGAAGTACAACCCACTGTCACTATGGATTTCTAGCGCTGTGCAGGATACAAAGTGCTTCTCCAAATACGATGTCCGTTAACCCTTTCTACCTCTTGGAGCTGTGGATGATTCTATTCTACATACATGCAAACTGAAGAGCTCTGAGAGGTGAGGTGGCCTGCCTCTGGCCACACAGCATAGGAGTGACAGAGTTGGAACAGGAAACCAGGTCTCGGGACTTCCAGCTATGAGCCCTGGCCACTGTCCCATAGGTACCACCCTCCCATCAAGTCATTATTTGTCTTAAAGTAATTTCGGGATAACAGGAGCTGCGATCACATGGATTCCTCTATCTTTTGTAAATGGACACACATTCCCTCTATTTATGATCCGTCATTTACCTTCATGATGTGTTCTGGTAAGTTATGCAGAGCTGGAAAACCCCGGTCATTGGAGGGCCAGCAGCAAGTCCTGAGGAGCAAATCCACCCCAAGGAAGCAGGCATCTTACAGGTGTAATTACTCGCAGAGTGGTGTTCTGGGGATAGCAGGGCCCCTCAACTCTTTCCAGCCCAGGCCCTGGGATGGAATCTGTGGTTTTGCACTGAAAGCTGAATCGCTAAATGCTAGAGCTTTGCAGTCCAATTAACTTTGCTCCCAAATGCTTCTTCAAATAAACGTTGGACATAGCAGGCAGTCTTCTAACTTGCAGTCTCTGCCCTGGAGGAGTGGTGGGTAAGCTCCACTTGGCTCAGCCTCAGGGTATACAATCAACTCCCAGCTTTACTGTAGCCAGGAAGGGGCAATGGCAGTGACGGACAGTTCTCGTCCTCTTGGCACCGCTGTGGGACAGTTGTGGCCTGAGGCTACAGAGGATCAGTTTAGCTGACTGTGGCCGTGAGCAACTAAAGGCATTGTTTAGACACCTACCGATATTTTACAGAAATCACCCCAGGGTTCTTGGAGACGCCTGAGGGGAGGCTGGCTGTCACCCAGCAGGTAGGGGCTAGAAGCTATGGAGATGTGAGGGCTAATGCTAACCGGCTTTGTAGCTGTGGGCGCAGATGGTAGTTGCCCTCAAGCTGCAGCCCCTCGCTGCCCTCCTGCCCTTCCGCTGCACCAGCTCTGAAGCAGACATTCAAAGCTCTCTAAAACCTGCGTCACTGCAAAAACACACATTCCTCTTTCCACTTCCAAGACAAAGACCCCATGAAAATTAACTAAGAAGTCACCCGAGTAATATAGTCTGGTGCTGGTGTGCTCAAGAAAGAGTAATTGCGCTCTTGCTTCTAGAAGCCTCATGGCCTAAGCAGTGATCCTAACCCTGCTGCACACCCTAGTACCCGGAGGAATTTTTTAAGATGCTCTTACCAGGGCTCCACCCCAGATCAATTAAATCAGAATGTCTGGGGATGAGGCCTGGACACGATATTTATAAAAAACTCTACAAGTATTTTACAAGCCTACAGCAGGGTTTAAGAACGACTGAGAAGTTGAGAGGAAGGAGGACCGGACTGATTACCAGACCCTATTTAGAGTTATCACCATGCTTTCAGCTGGGTTACTTTGATCAATCCCCTTGAGTACTGTGGGCTGTACTTACCATGCCTACATTTCCTTGAAGCTGCACAAATGTGTGTGTACATTACAGCATGGCTTGTGACAGCAAAAAAGGAGGAATGATCTAAGTATCCAATAGAGGATTGATTAAATAATAGGCCCAGGTGCTAAAATACTGTGCAAACATTTAAAATGACATTTAGTGAAAAAAAATCATATTATAAAACAGTTTTGCATAATGACCCCGTTTTTCAAACAAAATGAAAATTATGTAAGTAGATCTAATTCCAAGGATATACACCAAAATCTTTACAAGTGTTCCTTTTTAGATAAATGACTTCCTTACATATCTCTATTTTCTAAATATTTTGTATTAGATGTTTAGGGGCAAAATCTACACACACGTGTCAAGCCATGAGTATCAGTCTTGAATGCAAGCAGGAAAATATCAAAAATAATTTATTTATGTAGGTAGAGTTCGAGTTTTTATACTTATTAGGTAGGGAAATGCACAACTCTGATGTTTTACTTGTCTTCTAAGTTACTTATAAAAAGGTACTAGCCTTGGGGCACCTGGGTGGCTCAGGTTGAGCATCGGATTTCAGCTCAGGTCACAATCTCGCGGTTTATGAGTTCGAGCCCCACATCGAGCTCTGTGCTGACAGCTCAGAGCCTGGAGCCTGCTTCGGATTCTGTGTCTCCCTCTCTCTCTGCGCCCCCCCCCCACTTGCGCTCTATCTCTCTCTCAAAAATAAATAAAACATTTTTAAAAATTAAAAAAAGAACGGTACTAGCCTTGGGGTGCCTGGGTGGCTCAGTCATTTCAGTGTCTGACTCTTGATTTTTGCTCAGGTCATGATCCCAAGGTCATGGGACCAAGCCCCGTGTCAGGCTCTGCGCTGAGTGTGGGGTCTGCTTAAGATTCTCTCCCTCTGTCCCTCTCCCCTGCACACACTCGCATTCTGTCTCTAAAATTACAAAAAAAGAAAGGTACTAGCCTTAAATTTGTTCATCTTCTTTATTTGGAACTAAAGATCCAGAAGAAAAAAATGAGAGAAAACATTTCTCCTACAGTATTTGTTCTGGGCCCTGGCGGGGCTGCCCCCATTTCCTTGGAGAGAATAATTAGAGAGGAAGCAGGAGTGAAAAAGGCAGGAGGCTGGAGAGCCAGGAGAGAAGGCTTTTGATCTGTTTTTCTTTTCTAGAACATTCTGTCATATTTTTTGCCTGGTGTGTTGGTGGTTATGAAGATAAAATGAAACCATCAGTCCAAGGACTGAGCACACCTTTAGCCACACAACTACTCAACATTCCCATTCATTCACACATCTTTCTGTGAAGGGAATAACTACTTATCACATGTGTGACCTCAGAGCAACCCCATCTCCTTCAGGTCTGTTTCTATCCCTAAAAAAGTAAGGAAAATAATAGCACCAACATTCCTGGGCTGTTCTGAGAATTAACTCACGTGATGTAGGTAAAGCACTTAGCAAAACACTGAACACACAATAAGCATTCAATACATGCCAGCTATTATTATTATTATTATTATTATTATTATTATTACAACTTAGTCCAGCATTCCTTAACCAAAAACACCTTTCAGTATTATTAAGATTTTCACTGTAATCCAGAGAAAGAATTGTACAAGTTATATAGCTCTAACAGTTTGGAATGAGAATGATAAAAATAGTTTGGAAGGTTATGTTTTGATTAGAAAAATGTACTTTTTTTTTCATCATTTCAGTACTAAAAAAAAAAGATTATTATTTCAAGTGCTCAAGAATAATCCCTCTGTGGTTTAACACCAAGAATAGAATATTTCATTTCAGAAAGAATGCCTAAGAGAAATGATGAGCCACTGATAAAGGTTATTACACTACAAAATGACTTTGGGTGTAAGGCAAGTGTTTTTGTGTTATAAAAGTGATTGGGCCTTTCTAAATGTTTTCAAAACACGGTATATGCATATAATATAATGAATGCCTAATGACTTTTGTTGTCAGGCTCAGGGTTCAAGAGGACCAGGACTTGGTAGAGGAACAGGGAAAAAGAAACTTTGACATTGATGGTTTCAATTAACAAGCTTTACCGGAATAAATAGAGTATAAGAACAACATAGACCAGTGGTTCCCAAACTTGTGATACTATTGGTCACCTGGGGAGCTTCAAAAAATACAAGTGCCAGGGGCTTATCCTCAGGGGTTCTGATTTACCTGATGGGGGCATGCCCTGGGCTCCAGAATGTATTGTCTTCAGGTGATTCTGATGCTCTACTAAGTTTGAGAACCACTACCCTAGACAAAGGATCCATCTGAGCAAATGGCCCCCAGATGTCTCCCTTCTTCTTTCCTCAGGGGGAAGTTCCCAGGGTGTGGCAATGGCGAGCAGCCCCCACATGGGGCCCTCTCTGCGTTCCCCATTTTTCCCTGCCCTGTGCTGGAAAAGGTACATCAACTGCCCAGAAATAATGTGGGATACATCATCCAAGTCCAATGATCAGATTTCAGACTGTAATTCATGCTGTGACAAGATGCCGCCTCCATTTCTCGACATCTCTGTCTCAGCTTTGAGGCCCTTTAGCTGTGTCACATAACCAGAAAACTCTCATTGACATCCACATAAGAGCGTCCATGGGCAGGATTTTAATTCTGAATTAGATGGTATCAATAAAATGAGAAAACATGTTTCAATCACTCATTTTAGGTAGACGCCAAAGTTCAGATGGTAGCTTTGAAGGATCTGGTAATCAATAGGCAAATACCCTCTGGTCTGAGCTCTGCTCTACATGGGTCTGTCTGTCTGTCTGTCGAGGAATGAGCTAAGTTGTGTCAAATGGAAACTTAGCTTTTGACCTGAGAAACAAGGAAGTCATCTACTCATCTTTGCAATATAGTTTAAGCTTCACTGCTTACATCTGAAGTAATGATATAAGGTACTTTTTAAACTAAAATTTGAAGGCCCAGGCTATCTCCAAAAAAGAAACTAGGAAATATGTAACAGATGTGAATTATGTACAAAATCAAATTATATAGAAAAAAAAAAATTTTTGTTGGCCTGGAATGATGAAAATAGCTTTAAGTTTTAAAAGTGCTTTCATGATAAAAATAATCTCATCTTGTCCTTAGAATATACCTGTGTGATATTTTTATTCTTGTGCTACCGTTGAGGAAATGGAGGCTTATACAGATCAAGTGTCTTGTCCAAGGTCACATAATCAATAAATAGAGTCAGTACTCAAACTCATGACCTCTCAATTCAAAGGCCACTGGACTCTCCACTATGCCATGACTACAAGAATGCAAGTATGGCTAACTAAGACTCAAATTTATTAGATAATTTCTAACTTTTTGCTTTTCCCTTCATTTTCTTTCTAACTGCCAGGAATAGGCTTAGCTCTGTCACTGATCAGTAATTGAGGAGATATATCAATTAGGATTTTTTGCAAAAAAGAACAAATACCTTGAGGAGGGGGATTTATTGGGAGGCTATGGAGTTTGGGGAGGGGGGTGGGAAATCACACAATCAAAAAGGGACACAAACCAAGGAGACTGCACAGATTACATAACAGAAACCGGCTGGCCAAGATGTTGCTCTAGCCAATGCCAATGATGGACGCTGCTGCCCCAGATAAAGTCCTAACCATCCCTTCCTCTTAGGTCACATACCACAGCTTCAAAGCCTTGGTCAGAATGCCCAGTGTGTCAGATGCAGTACCCTGGCTACAGGTGCAGAGAGAGAGGCCCTCTTCCTTTCGGCTTCCACAGTGGGAAGCAGGACATTGGTACCCCTCAACACCACAGGTAATTGAGAATCTCCCAACAGAAGGAAGGGTCGGATGTTGGGACGATCAAAGAAATGACAACTATCTCCTGCAAGACAACACTGATTTAAAAGATTATGTTTTTCTATTTTCCTGCAACATTAGAAAAACATTAAGAGGAGTTTCTAAGGAAAATTAGAAGCTACTATAAAAAGAGTATTCATTCTTACTCATTTTTTTCCCTTGTAAAAAAAAATCTGTGGTTAATAACTCAAAGCCACTGGTGACATTAGTCAAGCTACACAGTTAGAAAACAAAACTGTCCCTAGGGAGTGTGTTAGGAGGTCTATGGGGTTTCAATCTCCTTAGTTTTCCAACAACCCAGCTCTGGTCCGTGAAAAAAGTAGCCCCATACAACAGGTTACATCTGCTGTGAGCCAGAATCTATGAACACACTGCTTGTTCATTCATTCGTTCAGCCTACATTTATTATGTACTTCTCTGCATAACAGGCATTGAGGTTTTAAGTACCTGGTACTAGGAATACAAAGATCAACAGTCACAGATTCTGGAAAAACATCTTGCTTGTGCATCGGTGTGGTGGGCCTGTCTCTGTAGGTACGAATTTGAGTTTGTGTAAATTGCGATGCAAGAATTAGTGATAATCTGATTTTTCAAACCACATGGGAGATTTAGGTAATCTGCTACAGGAGTAACAGAGAAACTAAAATGTTTAGACCTTATTAAAATGTATCATCTTGGAAATTCACCTCCTGCTGTATGCTCTGGCTTCCCACCTGCCAGATTTTCCCCTTTTGGCTATGTGCATACATACTCAACTAAAAAATAAAAATTCCTTATTGCTAAGTGCTATTTTTAGAGAGAATCTTAGGTCTTGAAAGATTTTGTTCCATAAATCTGTTCAGCATGCTGTCTTTCAGAAAAATAAAAAGGAAGGAGCTCACCAAAGACAGGTTTATGCTTACAGTCAGGCTAATTTAAGCGATAAAAACAGAGCTAGAGACATCCACGGGAAGAGCTGAACAAGGACTTCATGTTACCATTGTCTAACCCTTTTTTGAAACAGGGCAAGCAGCACCACAATTCGTTGTAATATCCTTTCTTTCCTGAAGCTGTACCTGGGTTGTATCAACTCAATGTCTGTTTTCATAAACCCCAACAGAAAGAGGTCCCTAGAACAATGACGCTTAATCTGCAAAACACAGAGAGGCAGAATGGGCTTTATAAAAGAGCATTTACTCTTAGGAGAAGTTGTGTAAATACGTTTTCAAGTGTCAAAATAATAACCTTTTATTTCTGTAAGTTGACTGTTAGAGCATCTATGTTTGCTTTTCTAGGTATTTGGAAGGCCATTTCCATTTAAAAACATTAAGTAAAGATGACAATGATCTAGTCTCCCACTTCACAGAGAAAGTAAAAGCATCAGCTGCTCAAATACCTCTATAAATAATAAAACAAAGTTTCTCTAAATTCTTCAGTCCGTGAGGGACTACTTTTACCTTTAGTGGCTCTCCGCATTCTTCAGGGAGTCCAGAGCTCCGCACGCTCCTGGCAATCCCTGGCACGGCCATTTTTCTCTGGTGCATTTGGGGAGCAGGGAGCTTGTCCTGCATTCGCTGCTGAGTCAGCCCACGCTCCAGCATGCATCACCGATGTTACCAGATTACCCCCACTTGGTATTGCTCTTTCCTCACAACTTCATCCCATACACACATGGGTGGGAATGTGGATTACCACTCTTGGCCATCATTTCCCATGGCAACGCTAATAGGAAGCTGCTGTTACAAATTAATCTCTTCCCCTGCCCAAGCATCCCCTGGGTGCCATCCTTGAGAATTCTTCCATATCTTAATATGGCTCAGGCCATCCTGACTTTCTCCAGTGAGGAGGCAGGTAGCCCCTTGGTTTCTTTCCTCCTGAGTCAAACATCATTCTCCACCTGCATTCAATTCTCTTATCATTGCTCCTGAAACGTCTTAGCTTTTGTGTTGCCTTTTCAGCTTTAGAGGGATTGACGTGGTTGGTGATACCAAAACTCAGCCACAATAAGGCAGGCATTTTCAGGCCAACCCTGGTTGTATTAATGAATAAAAAACTGTGAAAGCCTCTAATACTAGGTTCTAGGACAAGTGGCTCTACTTTCCCGATTTGATGGGCTTTGCAAAAGTGTGTTTCTTGAGATCCAAAAATATCCTCTAAGACAGGTGTTCTCAATTTTGGATTAATATGGAATTACCCAGAAAACTTTTACAACCCCTCATGCCCAGGCCACAATCCACATCAATTACATCAGCACCCTTGGAGGGGGACCCAAGCTACTCAGGTGATTCCAAAGATCAACCAAAGTTGAGAATCACTGCCCTCAAAAGTGTCAAGGTGAGGAATCCAACATAAATATCATCACCTGATATTTTTTCTTCCCTAGAGTAACTTAAGTGCCTAGATTTGAAGAACCTGGTTTTAAGAACAATTTCATACCCTTCCAAAGCCTCGTGTCTTTTTATAATTATACACATTGAAGCAAAACTGTGTTACAAGTAAAGGGCAGTGGTTACTCCAACTTTTTTTCCCCTCATGCCTGAGGTACATTACTCTTACAACAAAGATTAATGGAGCACCTACTGTTTACCAGGTGCCGAGAGTAACCCCGAAATAAAGCAGACATGATACACCCTTAAGGAACTGATATCTGCTAGAGGACACATACAATAAATAAGAAAACAAATAAGATTATTACATAAGTGGTATATGGACAAATATAATATAAAAATATAACGTGACAGTAAGTGGGTCACCTCCAGGAACAGGGAAACAGCAGCTGATTTAGGTGGCCAGGTAAGTCCTCTCTGAGGGAGTGACATTTGAGATGAAACCTGAATGGTAAAGAACCAGCCATGTGAAGATCGGGGGCAGAACATTCCAGGCAGAAGGAGGGTTGAGTGCCAAGACCCTGAGGCAGGAACAAACTTGGCGAGTTCCAGATTCTGACAGACTGGAGTGTGGGGACAGGGTGGGAGAGAAGGACAAGACAAGGTCAAGAAGGGAGTTAGAAGCTACCCGGGCTTGTTAAGTCACAGGGAAGAGTGGATGTGATTCAAAATGCAGTAAGAAGTCACTCGAGGAAGATATTTGTGTTTTTTAAATGTGTGGGGAATGATTATGGAGGGCAAGAGAGAAATCAGTTGCTTCGGTGATAGTGGCTTATTGTATTGTTTCAGAGATTAGGCCAGAAGGACTTCCAGATGGATTGAGGGGTGGAGGGGGTGGGGTGGGGAGGGATGAGGAAAAGGGAAAACTCCAAAATGAGTGCTCCACTTTTGGCCTGAGCAACTGACTGGATGTTGGTGCCATGTCATGAAACAGGGAGGTCTCGCTGAGGAACATTTGGGAGACGAGAGGACAAAAATCAAAGGCTTTCTTTGGACATAATAACTTTGAGATTCCTTCTGACATTCATTAATATCCATTAGAAGCCGGTGTCCATGAGGACAAGTCTAGAGCTCAGAGCAAAGGTCAGGGCTATATATCTGAATCTGAAGGTCACTGACATGGAAGTGGTATTTAAAACTTTGGGACTGGGTGAGTTTGCTGGCGGAGACAATGGAGACAGAAAACAGAAGAGAGCTAAATACTGAGCACTGACTTACTCTTCACCTTTTGGGAAGAAAAGAAAGATCCAGTGAAGGAGGCTGAGGAGGGGCCAGGAATTTAGGGTAATGGGACCCTGAAAGTCAAAAGCAAGAGCATCTCAAGAGGGAGAGGATGATCATTATGCCAAAGGCTACTGAAAGGTCAGAAATATCTAATAAGTGACTGTGACATGAGCAGCCAGGGAGGCAATGGGGACAGAAGTGCAGGCGGGAGGGGTGAAGAAACTATGCTGGGTGAGAAGGTGGTGGTAGTGGTCACTCACGTGTGTACCTACAAGTCTTGTGGTGCCTGGAAGCACATGCTTATTACCCAGGTCCTGATTTACAGCACTGAGTAGAAAGACACATGACAAATGTGCACACTTCTCTTGTCAGGACAAAAGTGGGTGCATTAGTTGCCCACCCCCAGTTGGCATGCTATACATGCAGTGGATCCCCTGGTTGGAATAATGGCTGCAAGAAACATGGATGAATCTTTGGGGGAGGATTGATTCTGCTCTTACTTACCCCAGGCATTTTCCTTCTGGAAAAATGCTACCTACACCCCCCCCCCCTCCAGTTAACCATCATAATCAAAGAGCAAGATATATGGTCAGCTTAAAAAAACTGTCTATGAAAGTTGCTTATTAAATGACAGAAAAGGCTAATCTAGCTTCAACCCTAAATCTCCTGAAATAAGACTTCTTCACATTCCTATTCCTTTTCACTTAAAACTTAAATAATCTTAAACACTGAGAACAAACTGAGGGTTGATGGGGGGTGGGAGGGAGGGGAGGGTGGGTGATGGGTATTGAGGAGGGCACCTTCTGGGATGAGCAGTGGGTGTTGTATTGAAACCAATTTGACAATAAATTTCATATATTAAAAAAAAACAAACTTAAATAAATTCATATGGCTTTTAGGTGAGGTAGGTTTTCACCTTCTTTCCACAGCAGATAGGAAGCTGTATATCCTCCTTTATGGAGATTAAATGGTCCTGTGGCACCTTTTAGGTCGTGGCCTCAAGAAGTGGTTGCATTTGTGTCGACAGTTACTGCCAGTGGAACAGCTTAGTATTGTTTTTTTTTAATTTTTTTGAAGGTTTTATTTATTTTTGAGAGACAGAGAGAGAGCACAAGCGGGGGATGGGCAGAGAGAGAAGGAGACACAGAATCCGAAGTAGGCTCCAGGCTCTCAACTGTCAGCACAGAACCTGACGCGGGGCTTGAACTCATGAACAGCGAGATCATGACCTGAGCTGAATGAAGTCAGACACTTAACCGACTGAGCCACCCAGGTGCCCCATCAGTTTTTTTAAAAAAAGTGAAAATCTAGCCTTCTGGAAAAGAAACTCTGGAAATCAAAATGCACATAACACACATCAAAAAAAAAAAAAAAACATTCAAAGAGACTTAGTTGTCTGGGGTGTCCATGCAGACAAGCCCTGGGGGTACAGTCATGACTGACATAAATTACTATTAGTGGTGCCAATTTAAGTCTCTATGTTGCAAAAAAAAAAAAAAAAAAGATAGTTTATAACTTTCAAAGTCAACATAGTCTTGCTCTGCATAGCAAGACTTTCCAAGCTGGAGTCCACCAGTCTCTTTGGAAAGGTAATGTCTTCAGTAGACATAAAGGAAGAGAAAAAGAGTGGTCCATAATCTTGGAGGAGGGCCAAGTTTGAAGACAGAGAAGCTTGTAGCCAGAGCATTAAAAGGAAGACGGTTCCAATTTCCATAGGCAAACCTCAGTTAGGAGTAAGGGGTGGTGGTCATAGTGAAGAGATTAGGAATATAGAAAACTCTGAGAGAAACCATGTGAGGTATCCAGTGTGCATCAGGGACAGCGTGGTGCAAAAGAGAATGTGTTATCACCGGGGTGATTGTGTTCCTTCCGGTGTGGATTGCCATGGACACTCACAATAAAAGAAACCAAATACGTGCACTGGTCATGGAAGCGGTGGCGGCAGCAGCAGCAATAGTAGTAACTAGTAGAATGAAAATCTTAATCCTACTTGCACTTATTCCTGTAACTCATCTTTGTGCAGAGGGGGGACGTTTCTCATCAAGGCAAGGGATTCATACCACACACTTTACTTTTCAAAACAGAATGTACATAAAGTATGCGTGTAGTCTGTCAATCAACACAGAATGTCTACATGTCCAGACTATACGTATTACTTTAATTGACTCTCACTTGCTTGAGTCACTGGATTAAGGGAAGTTCCCCATTCCCTCTGTCAAACCTACTGATTAATGCTCCTGTTAGCAAGCATCTTCTAGTACTTGCCTTGGACTTCTACCCCACCAATCGAATTGTATGCTTATCAAGAGTTATATCAGGTTATATTGGTTTCAAAACTTGTTTATGTTTATGCTGTCATTTTGATTAGGTAATATGATGGAATAGGAGGGGCAAAAAAGAGAGCTGTTAGTATAAAAACGAAGTCCTTGAATAACTTCACAAAGTGACCGTAACAGTGAGCGGATAAGAAAAAACTTATTATCGGATTAGGTATGGACAAGATAACTATAAAAGGCTATGAACAATAATCATTAAATTCTAGGAAGAGTCTAGACATCACAAGTGTCTTTAAGTTCTGATGCACTTTAGAGAAACTGAAACGGGGAATTGGAGATGCCATATTGCGAGTGTGGTTTTTGCCAGATGGAGAACTCCACAGTTAAAGAGAAGGTCCTAGCCTTTCACCAGAAGACTGGTGGGGGAATATGCAATTACGTGTCAGCTTAAAATAACAGTTTAAGATACAGAGTTATAGGAAACCTATTAACCACTCAATTGCCACTCATTGGGTAAGTTTTACTGTACCTGTGGGGATGTACTCTTTGGATTTTCTGAGTTTATTTCTCACTGGAAGCTTAGCTAAAATCGTTTGTATTCAAGAGAAATATCCTAGAAATATGTTAGCCATGAGTTTCTCTAACTTCTATCCCTGGATTAGGTCAGATCCCAAAAAAAGTTACATTGCAAACCATTTCCTCTAGATTATGACGGGAATTCCTTCACAGAAATATGATTTAAGTGTTAGACTCTTGAATTTTATGGAGGACCCATAAAAGAAATGATCATAGGAAGAATATCTCTGTCTGGTTTGTCAAACTGATATCTAAGCTTTCTAATACACCGTTCAAAGCCTGGTGCATGAAGAATCACATGATAAACTTCACTTAGTGTGAAACGCCTGAAGGCATCCGTGGGAAGAGTAGAAAAGAGAAGAGGAGAGAAATCATAGTTCTAGGCATAACTGTCCCAACCAATTAATTACAAAGCTCTTTTTTCCTTCTGCTTTAACATTTCTTGTGGATTTCTGAATTTTAAAAGTTGAAAAAAAACAAACAAAAAAACAAACAAACAAAAAAAAAGTTGATAAACCTAATACGTATGCATTATTTCCTAAACCACATGTACAGCTAATTCTCTTCCTCTAATTTTTTAATTGAAGTATATAGTTTATATACATTCCATTAGTTTCAGGTGTACAACATGGTGATCTGATCAATCTCTATGTTATGCAGTGCTCACCAGAAGTACAGCCACCATCTGTCACTATACAATGCCATTACAATACCAATGACTATATTCCCTATGCTGTAGCTTTCATCCCCGGATCTTACTGATTCCATAAATGGAAGCCTGGATCTCGCACTCAGCTTCACCCATTCTGCCCATCCCCTCACCTTTGGGAACCACCAGTTTGTTCTCTCTGTTCTCTCTTTATAAGTCAGTTTCTGCTTTGTCTGTCCATTTGTCTTGTCTTTTAAATTCCACATAATAAGTGAAATCATATGATATTTGTCTTTCTCTGACTTATTTCACTAGCATAATGTCCTCTAGCCCCATCCATGTTGTCACAAATGGCAAGATCTCATTATTTTTATGGCTAAGTTATATACACACACACACACACACACACACACACATACACACACACATCTATGATGTATACCAGATCTTCATCCAGAAGGACACAGGTTGCTTCCATATCTTGGCTATGTAACTAATGCTGCAATAAATGTAGGGGTGCATATATCTTTTTGAATTCATGTTTACAGGTTTTTGGGGGGAAATATCCAATGGTGGAATCACTAGATTGTATGATGTCTATTTTTAACTTTTTGAGGAATTCCATACTGTTTTCCACAGTGGCTGCACCAGTTTGCATTCCCACCAACAGTGCACAAGGGTTTCTTTTTCTCCACATCCTCGCCAACACTTGTTATTTCTTGTCTTTTTTGATAATAGCCATTCTGAAAAGTGTGAGATGATATCTCTTTGTGGTTTTGATTTGCATTTCCCTGATGACTAGTGATGTTGCGCATCCTTTCATGTGTCTGTTGGCCATCTGTATGTCTCCTCTGCAAAAAGATATACTCAGTTTCTATGCACATTTTTAATTGGATTATTTGATTAATTACTGTTGAGTTGTATATGTTCTTTTTATATTTTGGATATTAACCCCATATCAGATATATCCTTTGCAAATATCTTCTCCCATTCAGTAGGTTGCTGTTTCATCTTGTTGATGGCTTCCTTGGCTGTGCAAAAGCTTTTTGCTTTTGCTGTATCCCAATAGTTTATTTTTGCTTTTGTTTCCCTTGCCTTAGGAGGCATATTTGGAAAAATATTGCTAAGGCCAATGTCAGAGATTACTACTTATGTTTTCTACTAGAATTTCTATAACTTCAAGTCTCACATTTAGATCTTTAATCCGTTTTGAGCTTATTTTTGTGTATGGTGTGAGCAAGTGATCCAATTCCATTATTTTCCATGTAACTGTCCAGTTTTCTTAAAACCGTTTATCAAAAAGATTGTCTTTTCCCCATTGTATATTCTTGCCACTTTTGTCCTAGAATAATAGACCATATAAGCATGGGTTTATTTCTGGACTTTCTATTCTGTTCTATTGATCTATGTGTCTATTTGTGAGCCAGTACCATACGGTTTTGATTTCTGTAGCTTTGTAGTGTACTTTGAAATCTAGGGTTGTGATACCTACAGCTTTGTCCTTCTTTCTCAAGATTGCTTTGGTTATTTGGGGTCTTTTGTGTTTCCATAAAAATTTTAGCATTATTTATTCTAATCCTGTGAACAATACTATTGGTATTTTGATAGTGACTGCATTAAACGCATAGATTGCTTTGGATAGTATGGATATTTTAACAATATTAATTCTTCCAATCCATGAGCATGGAATGTCTTTCCTTTTCTTTGTGTCATCTTCAATTTCTTTCATTATTGCTTTATAGTTTTTAGAGTACAGATCTTTCACCTCCTTGAGTAGGTTTATTCTTGGCAATTGTAAAGGGAATTGTTTTCTTGATTTCTCTTTCTGCTACTTCATTATTAGTGTATGGAAATGCAATTGATTTTTTATATTAACTTTATACCCTGAAACTTCACTGAATTCATTTATTACTTCCAATAGTTTCTTGGTAGAGTCTTACAATTTCCTATTTATAGTATCGTGTTACCTGCAAATAGTGACAGTTTAATTTCTTCCCTACCAATTTAGATTCCTTTTATTTTTTTATTGTCTGAATGCTATGGCTAGGATTTCCACTACTAATGTTGAATACAAGTAGGGAGAGTGGACATCATGGTCTTATTTCTGATCTTAGGGGAAAAGCTCTTAATTGGTCACCATTAACTATGATATTAGCTGTAGGTTTGTTACATCTGGCCTTTATTATGGTGAGATATGTTCCCTCTAAACCCACTTTGTTTAGAAATTTTATCATGAATGGATGTTGAATTTTGTCACATGCCTTCTCTGCATCTTTTGAGATGACCATATGATTTTTATCCTTCATTTTGTTAATGTGATATATCATGTATTATGTATATATTGGTTTGCAGACACTGAAATATTCTTGCATCTCCAGAATAAATCCCACTTGATCGTGGTGAATGATCTTTTAAATGTGCTGTTAAATGCAGTTTGCTAATATCTTATTAAGTATTTCTGCCTTTATGTTCATCAGGAATACTGGCCTGTCGTTTTTCTTTTTTGTGGTGGCTTTGTCTGGTTTGGACATCAGGGTAATGCTGGCCTCATAGAATATATTTGGAAGCTTTCCATCCTCTTCTATTTTTTTTTAATAGAGGAAAACAGGTATTAACTCTTCGTTTAATGTTTTGTAGGATTCACCTATGAATACATCTGCTCCCGGGTTTTGCTTCCTTAGGAGTTTTTTGGTTACCAAATGAATTTCATTACTAGTAATTGGTACATTCATATTTTCTATTTCTTCACGATTCAGATTTGGCAAACTGTATTTTCCTAGGACTTTATCCATTTCTTCTAGGTTGTCCAATTTGTTGGCATACAATTTTTGTAGTAGTCTCTCATAATCCTTTGTATTTCTATAGTGTCAATTGTTACTTCTCCTTTTTTGCTTCTGATTTTATTTAAGTCCTCTTTCTTGATGAGCCTAGCTAAAAGTTTCTCAATTTTTTTTATCTTTTCAAAGAACCAGCTTCCTGTTTTATTGATGTTTTCTATATGCTGCCGAAAAGAGACCCACTTCAGACCAAAAGACACACACAGACTGAAAGTGTAGGAATGGGAAAAGATACTCCATGTAAATGGAAGTTCAAACAAAAAAGCCAGGTTAGCAATACTTATCACACAAAATAGACTTTAAAACAAAGACTGTAACAGAAGAAAAAGAAGAGCAATACATAATGACAAAGAGATCAATCCACCAAGAAGATATAACAATTATAAATATCTATGTGCCCAACACTGGAGCATCTAAGTACATAAGGCAAATACTGGCAGATATAAAGGTGAATATAGGCTTTTAATTCTCTTGGGTAAATGCCTAGGAGTAAAATGCTGGATCATAGGATAGGTACATGTTTAGCATGAGTTTCTGTAGCCACAGTTTTTGTAAAGGGACAATACCTATTACCCTCCCCAAATCAATGTGTAGAAATTCTTCTCACCAAAGCTTGATATTATTTCTCTTTTTCATTTTAGCTTTCCGGTAAGCAGACATTTTGAAAATCAGGTTTTCTGAGATAATAGACCACAGCTTCTCAGTGTTGGCACACATAGAAATTTCAAAGCTTTCTACCTTAAAAAGCACTTTCTGTCATTGGCTATTACCCTTCAGTAAACCAAATCCAATATTAAAAACAGGTAAACATAATTCAAGATGTTTCATGATAAAGAGATAATTTAATTCTCCTTTAAAGTGAGCTAAATGTAAAAAATAAATAAATAAAGTGAGCTAAATTTAATATAATGATTAGGACAATCCTGTCAGAAAGAGTCTCACTGCAAATTATGAAGATATAGGAAGTATTATCATCTAAATGTACTAGTAAGAATCGAGTCACTTAAATGGTGATGGAAATTCTTCACTGATATATCCATTGCAATTTGCATTCTGTATAAGCAGTGAGTTTGGAGATGATGGTTCTGTTTCCACTTCTCATTTTTATTTTAATGAACTATATTCAAAATCATCATTCACTATGATCAGAATTATAAACTGCAGTTTTGAAAGACACTAGCAAGTATTTGGAGGGAAAATAATGAAATAGAATAACTGCCCACTTACAATTAAATACTGATTATTTTGTATTTGACTCCCAATCTTTCTCTCTCTTTCATGCAGTTTTTGTTTGATATCTGAATATCTGAAACTTGACAAAGTAAATATATGACACTGCAATCGAGTTATCCTCACAATTTCTTGTTGCATTAAATAAACATTTATTTGTGTTAATATGACACACAAAATTGGGTGTCAACACCATCACCTAATCATTTCTTTCTTACATGTACCATGGTAAATCTACTATAAAATCTGTTCACACATTTGCCATAATAAGATGGAATACAGATTTAGGTTTAAAACTGAAGGGATAAAAGTATTGGAAAATAATAGAGATACACATTTACATAAATGACGTTGGCAAAGGCCTTTCTAAAAATGAACCCAAGCCAGTGACCATCAATAAAATGTGTATACATTTGCTATGTGAAAATTTTACATTTCTATATGCAAGTGAAATAACCACATAGAAACAGATAAATTCAGAATGTGAAATATCTTACTGGACAGCTGACCCAATCTCTTCCAAAAAAGCTAATGTCTTGGGGAAAAAAGGTAAGAGACTGTTCTAGAGTAAGAAGAGACAAAGGAGACCTAACACCTTGTATGAGCTTTCACTGACTTTTGGTTTAGAAAAATTGAAAAAGATTTTAGGGACTTTTGAGAAAATTTGAAAATTTGAATACTCTGGGGCGCCTGGGTGGCTCAGTCAGTTAAGCACCTGACTTTGGCTCAGGTCATGATCTCATGGTTCATGAGTTTGAGCCCTGCGTCGGGCTCTGTGCTGACAGCTCAGAGCCTGGAGCCTGCTTCCGATTCTGTGTCTCCCTTTCTCTGCTCCTCTCCCACTCGCACTCTCGCTCAAAAATAAATAAACATTAAAAAATTATTTTTAAAAATATGTTTTCTGTATTAAATAATTACATAATTAATGTATTTATCAATTAATTTCTGTAGCTATTTAGCAATTGAAGGACAAACATACTATGAAAAATATTTCAACAAGTGTTTTAGAAATAAGTTAATAATTTACTTTTACAAATTAGTACAACAAAATCACTTGAGGGAAAAAAAAAAGAAAAGAAAAAAACTGAGGACATGAAATCCCAAATCATGAAAGAAGAAATAAAATGGTCAGAAAGGTTATGGAAATTTTTCCTAGTTTGAAGTAAGCAAAGAAATGCAAATTAGAGTCAAAGATTGAAAAAAATTGGGAAATATATATATTGTCAGAAATGGCTGGTACAGGACATAAATTAGTTTAAGCTTGATGGGCGACTACTTAGCAACATTTATCAAAAGCCTTAAATTTATTCCTCCCTTTCAAGTACCTATTGGTCATGTGTAGGTCCTCTTTTAAGAAATGTTAGTCATCAGGGACTCTCTCTCTCTCAATAATAAATAAACGTTAAAAAAATTTTTTTAAATAAAAAAGAAATGTTAGTCATCAGGGAAATGCAAACCGAAGCCACAATAAGGTATTATCTCACACCTGTTAGGATGCCTATTAACAAAAAGACAAGGGGCACCTGGGTGGCTTGGTTGGTTAAGTGTCTGACTTCCGCTCAGGTCATGATCTCACTGTTCCTGGGTTCAAGCCCCGCATTGGGCTCTGTGCTGACAGCTCAGACCCTGGACCCTGCTTTGGATTCTGTGTGTCTCTCTCACTCTACTCCTCCCTCTCTCTCTCTCTCAAAAATAAATAAACTTTAAAAAAATTTATTTAATAAAAGATAAAAAACCCCAAAAAGACAAAAGGTAACAAGTGCTGATGAGGATGTGGAGAAGGAAAACCCTCTGCAGTGTTAGTGGGAATATAAATTTGTGCTTCATTATGGAAAATAGTATGGAGATTCTTCAAAAAACTAAAAAACAGAGCTACCATATGATCCAGCAGTCCCCCTTATGGGGGGGACTTTGAGATACTGGTATCTCAAAGAAACATCTGCGCTCCATTCATTGCAGCATTACTCCTAATAGCTGAGCTGTGGAAACAACCTAAGTGTCCTTGGATGGGTGAATGGATAAAGAAAATATGGTATACATACAAAATGGAATATTATCCAGCATTAACATGAAGAAAATCTTGTCATGTGCAATGACATGGGTGAATCTAGAGAACATTATGCTAAGTAAAATAAGCCACATACAGAAAGACAAATACTGCATGATCTCATTTACATTTGGAAGCTAAAAAAGTCAAATTCATAAAAGGAGAGAATAGAATGGTGGTTGCCAGGAGTTGAGGTAGGGGAAATGGAGAGATGGGTCAAAGGGTATGACGTTTCATTTATGCAGGATGAATGAGTTCAGAAGAACAAATGTACAGCATGGTGACTACCATTAATAATACTGTTTTATATACTTGAAATTTGCTAAGAGAGTAGATCTTCCCATCACACACACACACACACACACACACACACACACACACGGTAACTATGCAAGGTGATGGATATGTAAACTAGCTTGAATTGATTGTGGTCATCATTTCATAAATGTATACATATATCAAAACATCATATTGTACACCTTAAATAAACACAGTTTTTGTCAATTATACCTCAAAAAAGCTTCTTAAAAATATTCCTATCCTTGCAGGGGAAATCTCAGTTGTAGTAATTTATCCTAAGGAAATAACTGTGCATTTTGCAAGGACTTAAGAATATAAGTTTTCCATACAGTGGAATTCTGTAGGTGTACTAACATGGAGAAGTTCACGATGTACCATTATTCTAAAAGCGGGTTACAAAATACTATTTATGACATGATCTCACTCATTCTAAACTTGCGAGGTTTATACATTATATATTTACTTAAGGAAACACCTGAAAAATACAACGAATGTCAATTATTACTATGTGGGATTATAGGTAACTTTTTCGTCTTCTTTATTCTAAAATTACTTTCCAAATATTCTATGAGCATGTATTCATTCCCTATTAAGGGGGGGAGGGATGTTACCTTCAAAAGAAAGCAGTCCATTTGGAGCTTTGCTAGTCTTTTGAGATTTTTTTTTCCTACTTCCTTTTGCCACACAGAAAAGTGCTCAGGACCAACCTGATTGTAGCCTCTGCTGTATTTCTGTCCGACTTAAATCTATCAGGAAATATGAAGTACTTTCCCACATGTTATCTATACTAAACCCTATGAAGGCACTTGAAATAAATCTGATCTCTTCCTTTTATAATTAAGCAAAGAGAAGATCACAGAAATGAAATGACTCTTTTCCCTCAGTCGGAGGGGAGTGGTGCTGAGTGGGGTACCAGGGCTCCAGGCTTTTCCACAGACTCTCAGGAGTGGTTTTCCAAACAGCGGTGAGGTACATCATGCTAACAAAGCCAATCGTGCCTGATTTGTTGTCCTCAGGGATTGATACTATTTACTGAATACCACCCCGAATCAAACCTAAATTCTGCTTTTTAAGTGAATTTCATAAATAAAATAATTTTTACTAAATTTTTTCTTTAGAAATAATTTCAGACTTACAAAAAGGGTGCAGAAATAAAGCTTGTGCAAATACCTACCTACCTACTGTAAATATTTTATTCACTTATTACAAATATTTTAACCCTATTTGCTTTATCACTTGCCATATATATAATTAAATACATGATTATTTTTCTAAATCATTCAAGGGTAAGTTGAATCCATCATGGCTCTTGACACCTAAATATTTAAGTGGACATTTCCTAAGAATAGGGATAGTGTATTACATAACCATAGTACAGATATCAACATCATAAATGTACATGGAAATAATAATCATGTAATCTATCCATATTCCGTATTTGTCAGTTGACCTTAGTAACTGTTGTTGATAGCATTTTTGCCTGAAATTTTCAGTACAGCCTTTAATTTAGGTCAGGTATTGCACTTAGGTGTTATGACTATTTTTTTAATGTTTATTTATTTATTTTGAGGGGGTCAGGGACAGAGAGAGAGGGAAAGAGACCGTCCCAAGAAGGCTCCGCTGTCAGTGCAGAGCCTGATACGGAGCTCGATCTCAGAACCATGAGATCATACCCTGAGCCAAAATCAAGAGTAGGATGCTCACCAACTGAGCCACCCAGGTACCCCATGTATGATTCTTTAGCTTCTATTAATCTGGGCTATTTCTATAGAATTTTTTTTAATCTTTTACACATTTTTGAAAAAAAGCAGCCCTCCCTTTTTTTTAATTTTTTTTTTTAACATTTATTTATTTTTGAGACAGAGAGAGACAGAGCATGAACAGGGGAGGGTCAGAGAGAGGGAGACACAGAATCTGAAACAGGCTGCAGGCTCTGAGCTGTCAGCACAGAGCCCGACACGGGGCTCGAACTCACAGACTGCGAGATCATGACCTGAGCTGAAGTCGGCCGCCCAACCAACTGAGCCACCCAGGTGCCCCCACCCCTCCCTTTTTAACAGAACTCTTAGTCTGCTGTGGCTGCCATAAAAAGGTGTCATAGAAGGGTTCTGAGACAAGAAATTGATTCTCACAGCTCTAGAGGGTGGAAGTCCAAGATCAAAATCCCACAATGGTTGGTTTCTGGTGAGGGCCCTTTTCCTGGCTAATATATGGCTCCCTTCTCACTGTGTCCTTACATGGCAGAGAGAAAGAGAGAATAGGCTCTCTGCTGGCTTTTCAATTCAGGGCACAAATGTAGACCAAGGAAGGCACTGCCCTCAGGACCTCATCTAATTTGACTAACCTCCCAAAAGCCATATCTTCAAATACCATCACACTGGGTGTTGGGGCTTCAACATATCAATTTTGGGGGGACACATACATCTAGTCCATAATATAGAACACTCCTCATTTTGTAAAGCAAATGCATTTTTAGATATATTAGAAATGAAATAAACTAGGTGCACCTGGTTGGTTGACTATCTCAGTTGGTTGAGTATCTGACTTTGGGTCAGGTCATGATCTTGTGGTTTGTGGGTTCCAGCTGCGTGTCACGCTCTGTGCTGACAGCTCAGAGCCTGGAGCCTGCTTCATATCCTGTGTCTCTATCTATCCCTCCCCCACTCGCACTCTCTCTCTCAAAAATAAATGAATAAACACTAAAAAAAATTTTTTTATGAAATGAAATGGCCTAAACCTATAAAATAGTATTTTCTAAAGCCATTAAACCAGAATAAAATCATAGCAGCAATTTCCGAAATTGAGTGCTCACTGAGCTGATATTTTATTTTGTTGAAACCCCAGTCGTTACCACCTGGTCTCTGTATTGGGCTTTCTATTTATGTGTCACCCTCATTCAAGAATGTGCCCCCTTCTGCCAACACAGTATTAAAATAGAAAAAGATTACTCTCTACAGAAACACACTGTGTCTCAAGGATTTTTATGGAAGTCAGGCTATATCAGAACCATAGAATGTGCTTCAATTCATTTTTAGACATCAAGTATTCAGAAAAAGTATTTCAGATCAGCACTTGGCTAATAAGAACAAAGGGATTTTTTCATGCAACTCCTGATTTTTTTTTTAAGTCATTATAATACAGTATGTTTCTTCTGTACTTTGTTTAAATATTGCATCTTGATTTCTTCTCATTATGTTAAGCAGTTATTAATATTGAATTAATTAGCCCGTTACATGTTAGTATACTGTTGTTTACTGTTCACCTAAAATCTTTCACTTTGGGGGTGCCTGGGTGGCTCAGTCAATTGAGCATCCAACTCTTCATTCCAGCTCAGGTCATGATCTCTCAGTTTGTGGGATTGAGCCCCACTTTGGGCTCCACCCTGACAGTGCAGAGCCTGCTTGGGATTCTCTCTCTCCTGCTCTCTCTCTGCCCCTCTCCTGCTTGTGCTCTTTCTCTCTCTCTCAAAATAAATACATAAACATGAAAAAAAAAACCATTAAGATCTTTTCCTTTTTAAATTGTAAGACAGTTTTTCTAGTATTCCAATTAGGTATCATCTAGTTCAAATGTACTTTCTTTGAGAAATGTATTTGCTAACCTGACATCCTTAGATTAAGCTTATCAGTGAACCCCAAACAGTACCCAACTCCATGTTTGATACCGTACAAACTTGACCCTTCCTCGGTAATTAGAATCTGGGTATGAACCTTTTTTCAAATAGTTTTGAAAAATTAAAGCGTCCCTTTATCTCTTATCTACAAAATTCAGTTTCCTTACTTTCAAGGTATATTCTAAAACAAATTACCCCAACATTCAATAAAATGTGCTTCATGGTGATCAAAAAATGTTGATAATGTGGTCTAATGTAAGCAATCCAGATACATTTACCCAATAAAAAAGTTTCCAAAATATGTTAAAATGTACACATTAAGAAAAATTCCTATTTTTTTTTCTTTTTTTTAACTCCCTTTTTTCTATTAATTGTGATTATTTCTTTCAAAGGCAGTAATATTATCTGAACATCTTTCCAAAATCATCCAGTTTTTAGGCTATATTTGCTACCTCTGACATTTTCTTGATTATTTAGCCTTTCAAGGAGGATATGTGTTACTGCATATCCTTTTTTTTCCTCCTTTGTCTTTGCTAATTTCTCAACAAAGCAGAATTTTTTGTTTTTGTAAAACAAAAGTTTTGGAATAAAAATGACCCAATATACCTAACATATACTCACTTTTAATTTCTTCTACATGGGAAGCAATTATTTGACCTGATTTGACATAATCTGGAAATAGAATTTCTTCTTTGTGCTCCACATCGACTCCTAACACCTGCTTCTGAATTTAAATTGAGGGTTTTCTGGACTTTTAAATGTTGCTTTCTTCTTTCATTGATGTGCATGGACCATTTCATTTAGTCGGAGGCTTTTGATTCTGTTTTGAAACAACATGGTCATGGTACAATTGTAAATGCTCAGATAATCTGAAATCAGAATTTTTTATTTCATGGTCTTGTATGATCCAAAGGAAAATAAATGATCAAGACTTAACTTTTTTCCTCTCTTAATGATAGTTTCTGTGGAATAAACCATATCGGATTCACACCTGCTATCTGTAATACTTTAATGCCAGTCCTTTTATTAAGGAATTTCTGGTGTTTTTGTGTTTTAGCCTATTTATCTTTTCTTTTCTTTTTGGAGCTTCATTGTTAATCTCACAGATGACCTAATATTGCTTGAATTTGTTACTGTTTCCTTCCTTCCTTCCTTCCTTCCTTCCTTCCTTCCTTCCTTCTTTACTTTATTCCCCCCCCCCCAAAAACAGCAGGCACACAGCACGCCTGCATTCAGTGTTTAGTATAGTCAGTATTAAAAGCTTGGACTATGGAGGCAATATTCCAGTCCCAGCTTAATAGTTCTGTGATCCATGTGAAAGTAACCCATCCTCATCTTTCTCCATCTTTAAAATATCAAGGATATCTACATCAGAGAGTCTGTGTCAGATTGGGCAGGATAATTTGTGTGTTTCACTTCTGGCCATACACTTGG
Organism: Leopardus geoffroyi; assembly: GCF_018350155.1. Classification (NCBI taxonomy): domain Eukaryota; kingdom Metazoa; phylum Chordata; class Mammalia; order Carnivora; family Felidae; genus Leopardus; species Leopardus geoffroyi. The sequence goes on from NC_059326.1 coordinate 131,720,969, forward strand.
TTAGAAAACTCTAAGGGCATACAAGACAACTAAGTTGTGTAAGCTACAACAAGCAAACACCCTTTTAAATGTGTAACTCATCATGTAGGAAAGAGAAGTCCCTAAAGTCAAACATGAAGGGGGAATAGGGATACCTGGGTGGCTCATCAGTTAAGTGTCTGACTTCGGCTCCGGTCATGATCTCACAGTTTGTGGGTTTGAGCCCTGCGTTGGGCTCTGTGCTGACAGCTCAAAGCCTGGGGCCTGCTTCAGATTCTGTGTCTTCCTCTCTTTTGCCCCCTCCCCCTCTGGCACTCCATTTCCCTTTCTCTTTCTCTCTCTCTCTCTCTCTCTCAAATAAATAAATATTTTTAAAAAAAATTTACTGAAGAGGGAATAAAAAGCCAAGCGGTAGGCAGCATGGACTGATCCAATGGCTTCCCTGAAGGAATTTGCTGGCTCCATTACTGGTGAGCTTCCAGTCGGAAGGCCATGTGGGGACAGGAATTAGAGGTGAGATACTCCCATGAAGTCATGTGCTGGCTGTCTGTTCCTTGCCCCTCCAGATCGACTTTTCACCCACCTCCACCTTGTATCACTGGGCTCCCTTCTCCTCTGGCTTCCAGCTGGGCTTAGCCAATAAGGAAGGAGTTGGGAAGGAAGGAGAAGAGTGAGGTCAGCATATTTATTTTCCTGTTTCCCTCCATGTGCAATCCCTTTGAAGTGGTTATGTCCCATGGGTGTCCAACATATACAACTCTCTCCCCTTGGGTCCCAGGAACATCTCTCTGCCCTCGTTCCTCGGAGTGGTGACAGCACCATGTGACCAGCTTCAAGTTGCTGTGACTCCCATTTGCTCCTCATACCTTTGTAATAAGGAATATGTAAAGAAATACTCCTCGAACCATCCACTGGTTTTCTGGTTAAGCTTCTGATACAAACCAAGAATTTCAAAGGGAAATTTAGTGAAAAGGGAATCCAGGGGAAATGTACAACCAGCACAAAGAGACCACTTGCTTGATTTGGTCTTCTAAGAAATTATAACCATGCTTTACCCTGCCATTGTAGCTCAAGAGCAACACATCTCAGATATCTACAGAGAAAGTCCTGCTGAATATGAGGTCACAAGCTTAAATTGTGAAACACACAAGGAAAGAATCTTGCGAAGGTGCAAGAGACATGGAAAATAGTAGGACTGAATTCTCCAAGAGCCTTAGTTAACAGCATTGCCTGAGGCACCTGGGTGGCTCAGTCAGGTAAGTGTCTGACTTTGGCTCAGGTCGTGATCTAGCGGTTCATGAGTTCAAGGCCCATATCAGGCTCTGTGCTAATCACTCAGAGCCTGGAGCCTGCTTCAGATTCTGTGTCTCCCTCTCTCTCTGCCCTTCCCATGCTCACACTCTGTCTCTCCCTGTCTCAAAAATAAATAAACATTAAAAAAAAAATTTTTTTAAAGCATTGCCTGATAATGACTTAGAGGAAGGGTGTCTTAAATTATCAAAGACACAGAAGACTTGAAAACATGAGAACAAATAGAGTATGTAAAAAGACCAAGCACGCCTGAAGGAGAATTCAAAAAATTTTCAGAAAGGAAAAACATATAATCATTAAAACTAAAAGAGGCACTCAGTAAATGGGCGATAAATCTTGCTACACCTCTCAGTGGACTGTTCCCTTATGACCTGAATGAGCAATTTGTATTTTACAAACATATTTGTCTGTGCTACTCAATGCAATGCAGTGTTTGCATGTTTCTTTTGTTTTAATAGAAGTTTGCTTTTTATCTAGTTGCGCCCGTTGGTCTCACCTAAAGTTGTTTTAACCTTCAAACAAAAAGCTGGAAGTAAAAATGCAGACATATTTTCATGCATTTTGAAAAATACAATGGGAAAAAATTGTTCTGAAGTTTTAGAGGATACAAACTAAAAGAAATCAAGGAGTGTATAAAATTGCTAGGAAGCAGCACCAGAAGAAAAAAGATAAATATTACCTGGGATTTAGAGCAGAGACTTTAGCTGAAAATAGGCAATGGGTATGGACAGACAGTTGGCAGAAGCAAACATGAGGGAAAATAGTCAACTCTGCTCGTGGTTGAAAAAAACACATGGAAATATAGAATTGTACGCACTATAAATTAGCAAAATGTCAAAAAAATGAATACAGCCTGTTCTGGTAATTCTATGTTAAAATTGGCCTACGTATATATTTCTAGAGACACAGAAATTTAAACTTACATAATTAAAATAAAAACCACAGTTCCTTAGTCACAGTAGCCGATTTCAAGCGCTCAATAGCCACATGAAACTAGGAGCTATCATACCTTTCAGCACAGAATATTTCCATTAGCACCGGAAATGCTATTGAACTGGAGTCTGGAGGATAGACACAGGAGTGGTAGATCTTAAAGATGCACAACTCTCATAGTACTTGACATTTCAAGTTGTTCTCCATTGCTTTTATCAGTTGATCTTTGCATTGATACGTTACCCAATGTCCTCTTAAACACTTGGCATTTTCAGACCTATTTTTCTAATCTAATGGAATGAAATAATATATCTCGCTGATTTAAAAAATTTGCATTTTCCTGATTACTAATTAGGTCAAGTATTTTTTCACGTATTTATTAGCCTTTCATATTTCCTCTTCCGTGAGTTGCTATTTTTTTCCTCCACATTACCATGTTGAAATTATTTAAAATGGGAAAATGTTTATGATACAGTGATAAGTTAAAAAAAAAAAAAGAACAAGCTTTTATTCTTTGTTTTCTAAGTCTTCCTCTTAGCTCCACGTAGACAGAGTGATTATTTTTCTTTATCCCTGCTATTATTTTTATTTGACATTATTCCTTTCTGGTAGAACACTGTGTGCTTGACCTAAAAAAAAAAAAAATTGTCTGTGTTTGTGTATGTGTGTGCCTGTCTGTGTCTGTGTGAATGTATGCATGTGTGTATAAAAGCAAGGACAGAGCGGAGAGAGAAAAACAACATTTCAAGATTTGTATCTTTAATTAGACTACATGTTTAAATTGCAAAGGAAACTGCCTTCCATAACTCAAGTAGAAGGAAATGAATTTGTGTATATTGTTTGGAGACCTCACATATTCATGTTTTGGAAGTTAACTTAAGCACACAGTAGTCCAAGTAGTCAACTTGGAAAAGAAATGACATTCTTTAAAGAAGTGAAACTGCAGTGTTTAGAAACAAAAACAGAAACAAGACAAAGAGAAATGATAGTGTAAAAACCGAATAGAAATTAATCCCTGCCCAACTTCAATCCTTGGGAAAAACGGGCTGTATTCCCTAGCACGTTTCATGGCAGTTTTGGCATCCAGCATGTGGAACCTTCCACTAGTGAAACGCAATTAAGTTCCCACACGTACCCACGCAGATTTGTCCCCTATTGGTCCTTTCCCTCTGTTTTACTGTCAACCAGGCTCTTTTCTATTATTCTTTCATTTCTTGCCTAGATCATCTTTCCCAATTTCCCTGTTTACACTCTGCTGAACAACGTTTCCCACCCCGGGTACAGGTGCTCTTTACAGCAGGTCCAAAGAGAACAAAGACAGACAGGAGCCTTCTTTATACCTGCTCATTGAGACTGCAGTCTCTAGACGATGTTGCAGCCTCACATCCTCCAAGTGATTTTTGTTAGCTGTAGGCATACCGGGTATCTGTTAAGGATGTCTGGAATTTTAGTAGCATGGGCTAGAATATGCCTTTGTGCATTCTCTCTCTTTCCCACTTGCTTCGAAATGAGCACCCCTGTAAGTGACTTGTTCAGAACAGGAGTCAGAGAGCCTCTCAGTTTATTGTTCTTGCCCTTGCCCTTGCCCTTGCCCTTGCCTGGAACAGTGCCACTTTCCAGTGGACTCACTTTGCGGGGCTCTTTGTTAACTCATGTACAAATTTGTAAAGTGGGTGTTGCTGCTTTTCCTTTGATTTGCAGTAAGGTGTCAGTTCATTCTAAGGGTGTTGTGACATGAGTTATAGGACAGGAAATGAAAGAAGGCCACAACGAAGTAAAATTGATAAAACAAGATGTTTTTAAAATTAGGATAAAACCTTGCCCAGTAAAACCTGGAGCGCCAACGAAATAGGATTTGCAACTTGAATGCACACCCTTCAGGAGGCCTCTCAGAAGAATTGCCAAGCAATGCTTGACTTCCCAGGGGCGCTTGTGCTGCGGGATGCCATATCACTGTGGTCCTAGAACCTCCCATGGTCTTCCATCTGCTGAAGTTTGAGCTAAGGTGTGCATATTTGGATCTACTTGCTAAGATTTCCCTAACGTGTATCCTGGATGTTATCTAAAAACATTTTTCTTCCCAAGTGCCTGGAATGTACTGGGACTTTTCCTGAAGCTACTCTTTTGCATAACAGAGTCAGATTTGCAGCTGTGCAAATGATTTGGGGATGCTCCATAGGGTCACCTGCTTTAAATATCAGCCTTACCACTGGAATGCTGGCATTATTACTTCTTTTCTTGGATGCTGGATGCCTTCCCTAAAGGGTATGGCTGTAACAAGCTACCCCATTGCTTCACAAAGTGTGGTTCCTGAATCAGCTGGGAACTTATTAGAAATCGAATAACCAGACCCCAGACCAGACCCACTGAACTGGAAACTCGAGGGACAGAGCCCAGGGTTCTGTGGTTTAACAAGACTTTCAGGTGATTCCAATGCTCATTAAAATTTGAGAGCCTCCTACTAAAGCCTGTGGATGTCAAAGTGACATGTGCAGATGATGTGAAAGGAAATATTGTTAACTTTATACTTCATAGTCTCCATTTCTAATGTCAACTTTTGTGCACTGTATATACCTAATATGCGTTAGTTTATGTATAATTTATCAACACATGCATGTTGTGTACTAACTAGGAGTTCATGTTTAATTTTGTTATTGATACAGATGCATGATACACAAAGTTTGAAGACCACTTGTATAACATTCAAACACACTTATGCTTTAACTCCAGCTGAGCTATTAGCCAGCAATCATGTCATGCATTCGTGTTCATATATTTATCTCCTTTGTTCTAAAATGCTTTGCAAATAATTTATAGCATTCATTTCTCCTGTTGTACAGAGAACTCTGACATTCCCAGTAAAGTGACAAAAAAGAGACCTCTCTGTTGCATCCTGGATTCTTCTTGCCTCTCTTTGAGCAACACAGAGAATAATGATGGCCCATGAACAGCATCAATGGTGCCTTCCCACATCCAATGTGCATGCAGAAAAGGCACAAAGAGCTAGAAAGAGGAATCTATGCCCAGTCCTCGCCATGCCCTTTTCCCACTCCCATTACTCTGCTTAGATGGAGGAGTCTCTGGGGCCTGGGGGGCACTCTGTTCTCGTTGGCAGTTTTCCTCACTCCCCCACAAATACCAGCTTGCACGAGCCTGGTGTGCCTCCTGTGTTGCACACTTATGCTCCCTTTGTCTTAAGTATTCCTGAGCTCCCCAGAGAATACCAGTGTGCACTTGTTATAAATGGAAAAAATGGAGGAACTAGGAGTACGGCAAGACTTTCAAGCCACAATAATTTAGGAGCTCAACAAAGGAAAAGAAAAAAATGATTATTTCATTCCTAGCATAGTGTTTGCATAAAGTGTACTCTCCGTAACTGTGCATGAGGTGAATGAACAAACATATACATACAGTTCGGTTCCTGAGCACTGTGTTCTAGTAAAATTACATAGCAGCTTAAAAGCAAAAATACAGGTTTGAGTCTTACCACCGTCCTTACTATCGGTGTGACCTCGAGGAAGTCCCATGGCCTCTGTTAAGCCTCATTTCCTTTACTCTGTAAATCAAAGATAAGGGTAGTAAGTACTTCATAAACTTACTGTGAGAATTAAGTGAGATGTAGCTGCTCAGCATGGTATCTGACACATGGTAAACTCCTGGGAAAGGTCAGTTAAGTCATATGTCGCTAATGCTGAATCAAATGCCAAAAATTCACAAAGCGTATTCCTGCCCTCAAGCCCTTTCTGAGTGAAGTTCATGCACTCTTTTTTCCCTAGCTAAGGCCAATGATCTTACATAATCTATGCTTTTCTGAAAATCAAAAGCAATGCCTTTATTGAAGAGACTGACCTAAACATCTGTTAATCACTATCTCCTCCCGCCCATATGTCTGTCTGTCTGGAAGAGTTATTTTTGTTCTTGAGCTACAACTACTGGCAGAGGGGCAGCGTTCTTTTCATTCTGTCTCACCTAATGGAACATTATACTTCATCATTAAGAAGGAAGGGGGAAATTATATGTAGATCTCCACGCTGGAGCCATTTAGCTGAAAACTAGATGGCAGTAAAATGATACCACATCAAGGAAGGAATAAAAGGGTACAAGTTTTCTATCACTGTTTGGAAAAATTAATTTGTCTCTGAGGAGACTTTATAGCATGTTATCATCAAATAAAAACACCCTAGGATAATAACGCAACTTTCTATGAACTCTGAAAAATATGACTCCAGAAAAAGTAACACAGTACTTACCTCTTTTTCCCCCAGAATCACCCTTTGTGAATAATGGGAAATCAGCAAATATTATTTGAACTAATAGTTAAGTAAGAAGAAAGCCTGTGACAAAGGTGTGAGGATGTCTAGGCACAATGTGCAGAATTGCTTCCCGGGAACACTTCTTTGCCCATTCATTTGGGCTTGTTACAATGACATAATTCCCATATATGACTTGACTTCAATATTTTCAATAATGTATGAAGTAGGTCTTACTGTCCTAATTCAGTATTTCAGGTAGTAAGAACTTGAGACACTGCCCAAGTTCACACAGTTATAAGTAATGAAATCAAGATATAAACCCCAACCCACTTATGGCCTCATGTGGAAGATGGGAAGGGGCCTTTAGTTCATCTTTTTTCCTTCTTTGAGAAAATGTGAATTACTGCAGCAAAGTGGATCCCTTCCTCCTGTGCTCACATTACCACTGCTTTGCTTCACTGACTTGAATACTCCAAGGTTACTAGCCTTGCTCCTCTGAGACCACTAGATCTGTCACATGGACCCATACATTGGGTCAGCCTTAAACCTTCAGTTTGATTCATTTCAAAAAACATGAACTGAGAGCCCTCAACGAACCAGGCACTATGCTACGGGCTTGAGAACCAGCAATAATGGATAAACTTTTTGCTCCTGAGGGTATCAGTCTGGAGGGAAATAGACCAAAATGAGAATAATGGATAACTCTGGCATTGGTTTAAGTTCTCTTTTCCTCTTTGTTCTTATCTGCATAAAATGTCTGCTAGCATGTGTTACTTTTATAGAAGAGCTTAAAGAAAAAAAAACAAGGGCTACAAGAAAAGAAACTCTTCAGAAACTGATCTCTAATGACAAAGGCTGAACCAACACCATTACCCCAGCCTTCTGACTCCTTACATCATAGAGGCACTATGGTTCAAAGCCACTTTGGGGAACTGTTTAATTGAGAACCTGCTAGATATCAGACAATCTGTTCAGTGTTGGAAGTTATAGAGATAAATAACATAAACTTTGACAATTTTGGAAAAACGGTGGGATATGATATTTTCCATTTATACTGATACTGGTCTCTTCTGTTTGCATAAAGCTTTCGCCTGTTTTTGTACAAAGTAGCTATTACACCCGTCTAGAAATGCACAGTGCCATGTTGACATGAAGTGTCTTCTTTTGAGAGCTATGCAAAAAAAAAGCCCATAAATTATCATTGCATGCCAATAGAAACACAGAATAACCCCACAGAATCCTCTTAAACATAATATTTAAAGAACCTCTAGTGTTGGGTAGGAGTCTGAAGCTGAAAAACTAAACTGCAAAATGCTAAAAAAAAAAAAAAATTATAATAATCCCAACGCTTCTCAAAATCCTTCCTGTAAACGAGGGAATGAACTAGAGCGCTAACCCAAAGTGCTAGCACACAGCAGAATGCTGTTGTTATTAATATGATAAATAGATGCCAGAAATGCCAACTCTCTACCCTCTGCCTCAACCCTCTCCAAATAGCCTTTCTGGCTTAATCCTTTTATGAGGCTAAAAAAAATAATTCAGGCCTCATGCAGACAATATTGGACTCTCATGGCCTTCTGTCACCCTTCAGACCCTCGCCCTAGATAAACAGCTCCTCACATGTCAGAGGAAACCATTGGCACTGACAACCACAATGGATTTGATCGTTACCCTATAACTATACAACTGATATGTCATCATTCATTATTCAAGTATTGATCACCATCTTGTGCTGTTACAAATAAATGAGATGAGGCCTTTTTTTAAAATCAAAAACTCTCTTTTGGATAAACTGAAGGAGTTAAATTTGGTCAGCTCAGTTACTGGAGGTTGTTTTAAAACTGCGTTATTATTTCGGCAATATCGATGAAGCCTATGGCTTTAGCTAAAGAGAAATATGACATCACATAAATTAATGACATGATTAAGAATGAAGGGCTAAATACCATTTAGATAAACCAAGAGTTTAATATGCTGAGCCCTAAAACTCCAGGAGATAAAAGCAGGAGTTAACTGCAAGCTGCAATTAATGACCCAGACTTTGAATATAATGAAAATTAATGAGCTGAATTCTTTCTAGTGTAACACATGATAATCGACCTTTGAAGATCATTGGTATCAGATAAAAACAATAAACATTAGACCATAAAAATCTTGATTTTCAATGCAGAAAATATTTTCCAAATGCAATGTAAAAACATAATACACTTATTTAAATATAAATATATACACATATATATGCATATATATTTACAAATAAACAGATCCTGGCTATAGTTGGTGGGATAGGGCTATGTTGTAATAATGTCCATGGTGCTGATTGCCATCCCAGCAGAGATTCAGGAATCCAGGACTCAGACTCTAACAGCCACAGACCTCTCTCTGCTAGCTGTAAGAATGACAAGACAGCACTTGGGTGGCTCAATCAGTTAAGCATCTGACTCTTGATTTTGGCTCAAGTCATGATCTCAGGTTCATGAGATCTAGCCCTGCTCTGGGCTCCAAGTTGGATGTGGAGCCTGCTTAAGTTTCTCTCTCTCCCTCCCTCTCTCTCTGCCCCTCCCCTCTTCTTTCTCTCTCACTCTCTCTTGAAAACTTAAAAAACAAAAAAAGAATCACAAGATCCAGTAGACCAGGACCTAAAGAGCTGTTTGCAGACCCCATGCCTCCCAACCAGAGACCATAAAGAGAAAAACATTGAGAGAATCAGGGGAAAAAAAAAAAAAAAAAAAAAAGGAAATTCCAAGAGATTCTCAAGCCAGAAAGGAGAAAGGGTGGGGAAGCAGACCAAGACAGAATAAGAAAGATACTTCATTTTGGAGAGTGAAGAAATATTGCTTTATAAATATTAGCTTTCCCTGTATCAATAAACATAAGTCTCAAGTATCAAGCAAAGGAAATCATAATGTGCACCCCATTAACTCCTTCATCCTCTAATGTCCGGAGAAATGCCCACAAAGTCCCTTCAGAATCGCCACAAAAGTCATCACCTCTTCCCAACCTCCCCAGTAATGCCTTAAACAGTAACATTTAAAATAAATAAAAGATTGTTTATAATTCAATAGTAATATTTTTAGTCTTCAGTATCAGTATCATAATGTCAGGAAGCTGATGGATATTGTTTAAATGTTTAAATATGGTTTTTTACTCTTTAAATGGGAAAAAAAGTGAATAAGATGCTTCAGTAATGCTACCCATTATTTATCCAAGCTCCCTTCTGCTGCATGGGGAAATGTCAAAGGTCCTGCCAGAGGGCAAACCAAAAGCCACAGGGAGATGAAGACCAGAATGTGGCCCTAGATCATGAAAGGTGCTGGCCCCTCTGGACCCCGATGCTTTGCATAAAGGCACCTGAAGAAGCCACCCACAGATAATTCAGGTGTGTTTCCAGTTTCACTCCTTTGTTAAAGTCAGGTTTCATTTCTGCCTGAACCTGAATGGCTTCAGGGCAGAGTCTGATCCCAGCTCTTGTTCAGGGACCCTTGAGGAAGTCATGGAACTCTATGTTCCCATGCGAGGACATGCTGGCAAGTGAGGGGAGTTACTGCAATTACTTCTTCAGAGATTCCTGGAGAAACCAAACTTGTCATGACTCTCTATGAAGAACATAGAAGAGGTTGCCACCAAAAACACAAGTTTCATGAAAACTCACTAAAGAAAGATTATGAGAAAAATGGAGACTATAGGGAGAGTCAACTATTATATATATAGATACCTTGAAAAAAATGTCTGGTTTCTGTTCTCCTGATTAACTGGGCTTCTCTTTTAATTGCAGCGCTTATTTTGGTATAAAACAGTATAGTCATAGGGCACCTGGGTGGCTAAATAGGTTAAGCATCCAACTTCATGGTTTGTGAGTTGGAGCCCCACGTCAGTCTCTGTGCTGACAGCTCAGAGCCTGGAGCCTGCTTCGGCTCCTGTGCCTCCCTCTCTCTTTACCTCTCCCCTGCTCACATTCTCTGTCTCTCAAAAATAAACATTAAAAAAATTTTTTTTTCAAAGAGTGTAGTCACTTAGTAGGTATCTAGCATCAATTCCATGTTTTTGAACTTGGCTAGAGCCTGTAATCATGTTTAAGAATTTTAAACCTGGGGCACCTGGGTGGCTCAGTTGGTTGAGCATCTGACTTCGGCTCAGGTCATGATCTACAGTTCATGAGTTAGAGCCCTGCATCGAGCTCTGTGCTGACAGCTCAGAGCATGGAGCCTGCTTTGGATTCTGTGTCTCCCTCTCTCTCTGCTCTTCCCCTGCTCATGCTCTGTCTCTCTCTCCTTCAGAGATAAATAAAAACATTTAAAACAATTTTTTTTTAAGAATTTGAAATGTATGGAGCCCCTGGGTTGCCCAACTTCAGCTCAGGTCATGACCTCCACAGTTTGTGAGTTTGATCCCCGTATCCGGCTCTGTGCTGACAGCTCAGAGCCTGGAGCCTACTTTGTATTCTGTCTCCGTCTGTCTTTGCCCCTCCCCTGTTCACACTCCGTCTCTCTGTCTCAAAAATAGTTAATAATAACCACTAAAAAAATGATAAAAAGAATTTGAAACCTAGCATAACTGAGACACACATACATACACACACGCACGCGCGCGCACACACGCACGCACACACACACACACACACACACACACACACACACACACCCATATTTTCCTTCTCTGCCCTGTAATTATCCATTGGTTACTTAAACTATGAAGCCACCTTGAGACCTCTCCTTCACGGAAAATATATGAAGGCAGGACTCTGAAGCTGTCCCTGCATTTGACACAGAACTGGGGTATACTGTTGTGAGTGGCATCCATCTGAGAGGAAATCACTGGGGGAAAGGGGGGGTGGGCGGGTGGTTACTGACAGACGTTTGGAGCTCACTATCCTTGGGTCAAGTTGGTGAATCCTCTTCCTCCCTAGCTATTTGCTCTGAAAAATAAAGAGAGGATATCATTCCCTTCCTACATGCCCTTTGGCTTCCTGAGTCTTGTCTTGCCATTTCGCCTAATAGCCGACAACAGAATTGATTCTGAAAGGAGAAACTTGGCTGTATCTGCTGCAGCAGAAGTTCTGGTTTCTGTCTCCGGGAGCTGACAAACCCCAAGTGTTCTGCCTCACTCAAGTCCGTGAAATGCTGAGGGGGGGCTGTCAATGGGGTCACACCTCTTTTTCTCAGCCTAATGGTGTGTTTATTTAACCAAAACCCATACTGGGGAACTCTAAGCAAATAAACAATGTCGCAGAAGACCAGATAATTTTTAAAACTGAAGACCACACTCAAGCATAAAGCTAAGTAAACACAACTTTGATGTGTTAAGATGGATTGCAGCCAACTTCTAACAATCCTTCACGGTTTTTACTGGGTTTCCCACACATGATCTCATTTGATCCTTGCAACAACCTTGAGATACTACTTTAATCACCAATAGTTGTTATCCCTGTTTCACAGCAGAGGAAACTGAGTCTCAGAGAAGTTAACATGATTTTCCAGGGATTACTGTTCTAAGCAGCAATGTCTATATTTAGAGCTGAGTTTCCTGACTCTACACCCATTCTCCTTTTTTAATGTCTTGCTGCCTTCAACCAAATATGTAAACCATTACATGAGGGACAAACTTTCAAAACAACAAACATTTTGCTGGTTTTTAAAAAGCTCTTAGCAGTTGCATAGAACACCAAAAGTCTGGCAACCTCGATAAAAGAGCAGACTGATGCAGGGCCAGAGCATTTCATAACCAAAATCCCTAGTGTGTTCACTCCTGAACTTGACCTTACTAGTCGTTAAGCTTCTCAGTTGATTTGTTCAATTTAGACCATGTAATTATTTGGGGAACCATAAATCCTTGGACACCAAGTAAATGCCCATCACCTAGATTCTACAATTAACATTCTAGTATACTTGCTTTGTCTGTCTGTCCATCCCTCTAGCCAACCAGCAATCCATATTATTTTTCTGAAGCTGCAGATATCAGTAAATTTTATACCTAAATAATTCGGCATGCATATCATTAATTATCAATAATTGCTGATGGCTCTTATTTTTTAAGTAAAACTTGCATATAATCAAATATACAGATATTAAGCATACCATTCAGTAAGTTTTGCCAAATGTATACACCCATGTAACTCAAACCTCTGTCTAGATATGGAATATTACCCTCGCCCCAGAAAGCTCCTTCTCTGCATGCTCCTTCCCAAATCCCCTCCTCACCATTATTCTACTATTTATCACTAACAGTTAGTTTTATCTCTTCTAGAACTTCATATAAATGTGTTCATGTGTTTGTGATTCATTCATGTTGCTTTGTGTATCAAGAGTTTACTCCTTTGAATTGTTGAGCATCACTCTACTGTAAGAATATAACTAGTTTCTTTATTCACTGTCCTCTTGACAGACACATGGGTTACTTGCAGTTTTTAGGTAGCCTAAATAAAATTACTATGAACAGTCTTATAGAGATCTTTTTGTGAATATGTTTTCATTTCTTTTGTTAAATACCTAGAAATGGATTGCCAGGTCACAAGTAGGTATATGTTTAGTTTCCTAAGAAACTTCCTTAACTCTTTTTGAAGCAATTGTACTGTTTTAACTCACATCAACAATGTCTGGAGAGTCCCTGTTGCTTCACATGATCAGCAACGTTCGGCATTTTCAGGCTTTTTTAATTTTAGCTATTCAGGTGGGTGTGTATCATATTACTTTTTTAGTTATCAAATAAGAATATTCACAGAGTATATCCACACTTCCATTATCAAGGGGCATCTCAGGCAAAATCTGTATCTAAATCCCCCTATTACTATACCAGTTCAGGCTTCTTAAGTCATATGATTATGACATTAAATCTTGATTCTCATCCTTCAGGAGTTGATGGAAAGATTCATAATTTAACTTCAATTGGAGCTCCAAGTCACTGACTATCATTGAAGTTAATTTTTAGGATGTTTGCCCATTAAAACTAGGACTTTCTATTAATCAAAATTATCAGGTTGGCTCTTGATTTATGCTCAATAGAAAAATAAATAAATAAGCACAGCCTAGTCACAAACCTGTAAAATGTCTTTGACTAAATTAAATGGGCACCACCACAAAGGTGACTCTCTTAGACTTAGACTTGATATTAATAAGAGTGAATCCATGTAGACTAAGCTTAAGTAATAATACGTGGTAAAGTTACTTCCACGTTAAGTTGCTTCCAGTTGCTGGAGGAAAAGTCATAGGCCTAATTCTGTCTTAATGTAAGTTATTCCTTCGGTCTTCTAATTTATCCTTAGAAAGTGTCAAGCTTTCACATTGCTGTTTTCTTGGCTTTTCCTGCATTTTCTCTGTTATAACTTCATTGTTCATTTATTATGAAAATAACCTACATGATCTTTTTTTTTTTTAGTGTTTATTTTTGAGAGAGAGAGACAGAGTGTGAGCAGGGGAGGGGCAGAGAGAGAGAGAAAGACACAGAATCTGAAGAGGCTCCAGGCTCTGAGCTGTCAGCACAGAGCCCGATGCGGGGCTGGAACTCACAAGCCATGAGATCATGACCTGAGCCGAAGTCGGACGCTTAACCGACTGAGCCACCCAGGCGTTCCCACCTACATGATCTTAATGCTTATCAAAATGTATTTCAGTCCACTGCTTATCACATTAGACATATTATAACTCAGTTGACATTTTGTCTTTAATGAACTTTTAGTAATCAGCAGCAGTAATGCAGCTTAGAGCCCTGAAGCAGGAAGAACAAATTGTACAAATCCTGAAGCTAATGGAACTGGTCAAGGCATCTCATTAAACACCAACATAAACAATATAGTAACTTTTCCACTTCTCTTTAACTAGTTCCTTTCTTTCTTTGACTATAATTTTCCAAGATATTAAAGGATACTCTGCAAGTATATGTATGAATTTTTGAACCAGAAAATTTATAGTGCAACCTTAGCATCAATTAATCATTGTTAGGCACATTATATTTCTGGTGGCACCCATTCAGTTCTTCCCTGCACCATCTAGGATGGGCAAAATGGTTCCACAGTTTTGAAAATCCCCGTTGGTTACAGAGGCTTTAGGGAGATGGCATCTGCAGAAACGTTATGAATTAGGCATTTTAATCTCTGTCCTGACTTGCCTTTTTCAGGAGCACTAAATATACTACTTTATTGCTCACCATCTACCTGTAAGATAATAAAACATACTGGTTCTTGGGGCGTCTGGGCAGCTCAGTTGGTTAAGTGTCCCACTTCAGCTCAGGTCATGATCTCCCGGTTCGTGAGTTTGAGCCCCACGTTGGGCTCTGGGCTGACAGCTCCGAGCCTGGAGCTGCTTCAGATTCTGTGTCTACCCTCTGTCTCTGTCCCTCCCCCGCTTATGCTCTGCCTCTCTCTCAAAAATTAATAATAAAACATTTAAAAAACATTAAAACATACTGGTTAAGATAGGTTAATATGATAATCCTTTGTTTAAGTTACATCAAATGTCACCTATATATGAGTTTGCGTATTGTTGGAACTAAGCACTAGGCACACGTTTTGTACTTCTGAAAATAAGGATACTCCGTGGCTTGAACTGATGTTACAGTGACTAATTGTCCCACACATCAAATGTGCGATAAATACTACAGATTTAGGGGCGCCTGGGTGGCGCAGTCGGTCAAGCGTCCGACTTCAGCCAGGTCACGATCTCGCGGTCCGTGAGTTCGAGCCCCGCGTCGGGCTCTGGGCTGATGGCTCAGAGCCTGGAGCCTGCTTCAGATTCTGTGTCTCCCTCTCTCTCTGCCCCTCCCCCGTTCATGCTCTGTCTCTCTCTGTCCCCCAAAAAATAAATAAACGTTGAAAAAATAAATAAATACTACAGATTTATTATAACTTCCTTTTGTTGTAATCTGCGTATGTGCCACGAGGGCCAACGCTATACATAGGTGAAAACAGGCAGCTATTTTGGGATGATGAAGGAGCACAGAAAAGACCTGCCTGCCTTCACGTATTTTTCCTCTAAGCTGCCTTAGGGATAAGACACTACCTTCAGATTTTTCTGCCCAAATCAACATCTTAGGGTAATACACCAGAATCGTTTTTTACTATATGAACCATTAATGCCCATTATTCCTCCAGAATCTAGTAGAACCGTGAAGGGATGGAACACAGAGACAGTTTGAAAGGCTGCAGATGATATAACGTGTGGTTGGGGGCAGGGAGAGGGGTAGTGGGGAAGAACCCCAGGTAGCCCGGGGCAGCTGAAGGGTGAAAGCTCCGGAAGAAAATCTGGGACTTTCACAAAAGATACACTTGTTTCCAGTGTTGGCCTGGGGCTAGACCCATGAGACCCAAATGAGAAACCAGCATAGTCCTTTATTTTCTGGAGAAAGCCGAATTTTGCATGTGAGCTCTTCTGAGGCACTTGGCTGTGGCGTAGGAAAGACAGAATAACTTTGCCGGCCTCAGTACTACTGAGGCAAAACCCTGGTGCATTTCCCCGTGTTACATAAGCCATATAGTTAGATAAACGCTGGTTCATCTACTAAATAAGTACTGAAAATGAAAACTGATTATCCTTGTCAAGTGCTGTGTAAATACAAACTCTTTTTACTGTGAGTCCAGAACTTAAATAAAAAATCAAGCCATCATTCTTTTTCCGATAATTGCCCCTAACATTTTGCCAGTGACCACTTTATAAAGGAATCAAATCCAAATGCTGCATTATTTAATCAGATTTCACTGTGTTTTAAATGAACAGGGATAGAAGGTGACACTTTAGGGCATGTGACAGAGCTCATGTCTAGGCTCCTTCTATTTCTAATGTATCTCTAAACTTTATCCCTTTTATTTAGATTGCTTTATTCAACACATGCAATTGTAACAGCATATAAAGGGTTTTTCTGACAATGTACTGTTCCCTAAATAAAAAAATAAAAGGGATCCCTCCATGTTTTATCATATTCCCATTTATACATTTTATCATAGGCAACAGAGAAAGGTTCAAGGACTTTAGAATAAATTTTAGAGCATAAGTTTAGTAATTATTTAGCTTTAGATTGTTAAGCATATATTAGAATTGTATTACTTTTCCTTTTCATAAAATGTTTCTGTTTTCACTAAAATCAGTTGGCCTTTTGTAAATTAACCATAGCAAACAATAAAGGAATATTCTTCAGACTGAGACAAAAGACCTTGATAAAAATAACTGATATCTTGGCTCTCTAATCATATTATTCTAGAGCCTTAATATTAAAGAGCTCTCATAATTGGCAATTGAATAGCTCTCCGTTAGTTTCTCTAAAAATAAGAGTTTTTAATCTCTTCTTGCAGGCTAGAAGAGTCTTATGATTTAAATATATTTTGGAAATCTGTTTCAACAGTTAAATCAAAAATGTCTGATATTTTCAATTACTTAAAACATTTATGATTTTAAGCTCCCAGCAGAAATCTGCTGCTGAAGGGGAAAAAAAATTAAGAGCTGTTAGTCAGAAAGACGCTTATGTAAGAACTGTGACATTGGTCATTGCTTTGAAAGCAGGAAGTCCTATATTTTAGACTCAAGGCTTTAAGGAATCTTTATTGAGCATCCCTCCCCCCCCCAGCCCCCCCGAGCTGAGACAAATGGCTGATGAGTGAAATCTTGAGAAATGCTCACAGCTTTTCTCCTTCATTCTGTTACAGCCCGGAAGATGGTGAGATCCATCCAGAAATCTGTCGGCTTTATATCCAGCTGCAGTGTTGCTTAGAAATGTACACAACAGAGATGCTCAAATCCATATGTCTGCTGGGGTCTCTTCAGTTTCATCGAAAAGGTATCTGCATTTAGTGTACTGCCATAAACACTGAGGAATGTTAAACAAAGGCTAATCTTTCCCAAAGCCCTAAATGCACCCCATGGCTATCTACACACAATTAGAGCGGATGTAAATGTTCAGGGAATGTCTGATATAAATTAATGAAAGAACTCTAGACCAATACTAAGTGCATAAGAACACTGATCATCTTGAACAGAAATTGTGGTAGAAACTGTTCTCAAATGTATCATTTTATCACTTGTGAACATGACTTTGGTTACAATCAGCGTGGGGAGTAAAAATATATAACAATCTTACTAGGGGTAAATGCCATCCAAGACTGCTGCTATTTCCCTAAATGAATTTGGCTGCAAGAAGACAAATTACATATCATGTCTCAAAGATTTAAAAATAGGGGGAACTCAACCAACAATAGGGAGGCAGATGAGTAACAGAAAAATCTCATTCCTGGACTTAAATCATAAAGGAATATATTGGCTAAAAGGCCTGAAACTTCCAGAGGTGCCCATGACTTGAGCGTGGTTTGATCGGACTTTTGACTCACATTCTGAATGATCCTCTCTGCCTTCTCCTGGGGGTTGGCTTTACCCTCACACTGCTTTCCCTGACATCAGCGAACTGATTCCAATGGGTCCAGTCATCACACCTGCATACTAAAGGATCCATAAAGAGACTTTTCCCCCACTATAGACTAGAAAATGTCCTGAGCTTCTTTCTGATTGGGTCAGATTGGACCATGGGTCTATAACTGAACCAATCACTGTGGCCAGAGGAATGGTTTTATACAGATTGATTTGGCAATCAAGGCCCATTCCTGGGGAGGAAATCAAAAGTTTCTATTAGTTTCTAATTAGGAGGATTCCAGCTATATTTTCTTTACTCATTCAGTGAACAAATAATTTATTGGAAATCTCTTAAAGGCAAACACTTTATGCTTGAGCTCAAAAGAACAGGGTGATGTGAAGAAGGCAATCCTTGTCTGTGATTTAAATTCAGAGAGAGTAAACCCTGTAATTTCAGGGAAAATTTTAAAGAAGGATGGGGCTTGAGCTGGGCTGTGAAGATAGGGTTCAAGTAGAGAAGGAAAAAGAAGGACCTTGCAGTTCACATAAAGACTTGACATCAAATGAGCGTGCAGTTTGGGGGGAACTAAATGGCATAACAAAGTCCTTGTAAAAATCAAGTCTTGCATACGTGCTACGTATGCACAGGGCAGAACTAAAAATAGGATCATTCTACACTGCTCCAGAGAAGGGAGAACATTTTTTTGAAACACGAATATTACTTTTTTTTCCCCCTTTCTCCTTCTAAAAGCTGACCTTTCAACAATTTCCTTCACTACTTCTGTTATTCATGCAACTGAACATGTTTGGAGAGATTAGCTCCTAGACGCTCTTGATACCTGATCAGAAAACTGAACACTCACACACACTGATGACATTCAAACAAGTTGTCACTGGCCCAATGTCTTCACTCATTCTGTCTACTTGCTCACTCGCTCATGCTGTCTCTTTCACACACACACACACACACACACGCGCATGCACGCACACATGTGTGCACTCATGCGTGCGCATGCATGCATTCCTACATGAACTCACATGCAGAGTAGCATTTTCATTCTTTTTAAACGTGGTTGAACAGAACAGGTATGGGTAGCTTTTTTCTGGGCTCTGCATTGGCTACTCTTGCAGTATTTTATGTCATGAGCGTGTTGCCACTGCAATCTCCCTGGTTGATGACATGTCCTTAACACTCAGCGACCTCCAACCCCACTCTGGCTCTAACTCCTGTGTGCCACCTGGTCTCCTGCCATCCACTCCTACTCTGTCTTTTCACAACCGGCTTTTGAAAGAAAGGCTCTTCTCAGCTAGCTCTCTGTTTAAAAGTAAAAGGGACTCCCTCATCCAGGTTGTTTCCTTATTGTATTTGGAAATACTGTATTGTCTTGAGCACACAAGTAAAAACACACGGTCTCTTAGCTGATCAGCTCATTTGGTCTTCAGTGCCTCCTGTCTTCATTGTCAGTCTCTGACCTGCTCCCTTCCCTGCTTCTTATTCTAAAAATAATAACCCCCTGCTCTCACACTTAGCCTTCCATGTACAACACTAAAAAGAATCTGCCTGATAGGGTCTTTGATTTCTCCCACATATAGGATTAAGACTCCACTTGGACATCTATTTTATTCCTCTAAAATCATTATTATTTAAAGTGTAAATCCTTAGACAAACTGCTTCAAAATTATCCAGGATGCCGACTAACCTTGCAGGCTCATGGATCCTATCCCAGACCTACTGCATCAGAATCTCTGGGGGCCCTCCAGGTGATTCCGAAACACCGTGAAGATTGGAAGGTGTCACTCTACCCTTTGAAACAAAAGGAAATCACCCCCACTATATGAGTAAAAACTAAACCTTCCAGAGCCTTACCTTGCCATTCTCTATCCACCTAAGTATATGCTTTCAACTTTGTTCTATGCTTTCTTCTTTATCATCCATGCTGATGAAAACCAAATACGAAAGCAGTAGGTACCTCTGATGAGCAAGGGCTGTGTGTGATGGCTCGTGCTGTCTCCGCAAGCCCTTGACACGACCATTGAAATCAAGCTCTGGTTTTCAAAGTGTAGTCTCCACACCAGGAGTACCAGCATCACTCGTTAGAAACGCAAATTCTTGGGCCCCAACCTAGATCTATGGTATCGAAAGCTCCCCCAAAATTTACTTTCTTCCTGCTTGAAGAAAATTAAAAGAACAATTCATCAAGACATTTCTCCAACTAAATCTATTTGTAACCTCCTGTAACCTTCTGTAATCACCGTCTGGAATCAGCAAACCATCCTTCTACCCCTGGCAAGCCTCCTGTGTTTCCAGGAAACACGTCCAAGAGCTAATTGTCTCATGTACTGTTACCTCTGTCTAAGCACCAGTAGAGGTAAGGCAATGAAGACAAAGAGATTTTCTTAGTGAGAAATCTTTAAACTAGGAGTAAAGAAAACTATCTTATTTAAAGTTAAAAAAAAAAAAAAAAAAAACCTGGGGTACCTGAGTGGCTCAGTCAAGTTAACTGTCTGACTTTGACTCGGGTCATGATCTCAGGTTGGTGAGTTAGAGCTCCGCATCGGGGTCACTGCTGCCAACACTGAGTCCCCTTCAGATCCTCTGTTCCCCTCTCTCTGCCCCTCCCCCCCCCACCACTCTCACCCCACCCTATCACCCCTCACCTCCCTGCCTGTGCATGTGCTCACTCTATCTCTCGAAAATAAGTAAACCTTAAAAAAAATAATTAATAAACTTGAAAAACTACGTGGAAAATGGAAGTAAGTAACTAGAAGTAGGCACCAAGGAAAATATCATTAAACCAGAGAAAATAAAGCACTAGAAAACATGTATGAAAATACATACTTGACAAATATCCTGAAAATTTCTGGAGTGCCAAATAAAATACTAGCTCTTAGAAAAGGGATGGTTCCATTAAAGAAATTATTCCTAATTTTTCTAGTCCTATATTTGTATTACACTTCTTCTCTATTTCTTTATTCTCTCTGTTAATTTCCTCATTACACCTAGGAGATTAACCCTATAATGATTGCTTTCGACTCCTGGCTTCTTTCTGTTCACTAATTTATATTCCCACCATCAGAATGGCATAGAAAATGTCAGTTCATGTCATTAGTTTTTCTTCTTTCTTTCTTTGGTATCATTGGAAACTGGAGAGTAACCTGTGTCCAAGAGCCTCCAGCTAGTAAACAATAAGTATATGAAATGTGCTGCTAACAATCTGGAAGTCCATGACGAAAGAGAATAGAAATACTTGACTCCAGTGACCATGGACTGCCAGAAATGACTGGAAGAAATATGTCTAGGGGAGCCTCATTGACTCAGCCCATAGAGCATGCAGCTCTCAATCTTGGGGTTGAAAATTCAAGCCCCAAATTGGGTGTAGGGATTACTTAAAAGTAAAATCTTAAAAACAAAAGGAAGAAATATGTCCACAGACCACAGCACAGGAGTACTCTTACTCAAGTAAAAGTTGGGCAAATTAAGAGATGTAACATGCATCTTGTCCTGGAAACGTACAGCCCCTTCTCATAAAAGTAGACAGAGGGGAGTCAGCAAGCCTAAGCGGCCTTACTGCATGAGAACAAGAAATGGGGAAGGGTTGGGGAAGAAGGCTCTGCCAATGTGACTAAGTCCCCTTTCCCCAGGATCTATACAAATCTGTCTACCAAGATTGAAGATGCCAGATAACATATTCTTTATCCAAAGGCAGTAGTATCTCTGGTGTGGCCTTGGGCTAGGGAAGTGGCCTGTCTAGAAAATCTCACTAAGTCCCTTTATCCAGGAAATCAGTAGTCCTTGGAATCTTGGGAATAGTGACTCCCATTCTAGTCTGTGACACTTCAAATATCTTTCTACTTAGAATTTCTTTCTGGTATGTTTCTTCTAATGTGTGGTAAAAGTTGGTGTTTGGATAACTTTTAGGTTAGCTAATTTCTTATCCCTCTGCATGAGTGTTACTGGTTGGCCATTCCCTCTCTTCTTCACTATTTCTTTTCCATCAGAGAAAAGGAAGGAATTGTAACAGAATCAAGTTTGGCTCTATAGGAGGGTCTTTGGTCAATTTGTTGTTGTTGTTGTTGTTGAGATTAGATATTGAAGCTAGATTGTTTCACAGTTACATGTACTTTAACTTATTTTTATTTCTAGTTACCCACTGGCTACCACCAGAAGTTCAGCAAGTACTCTGTATCATGTTTAGTTTTGCTATTGTATTGAGGAGTCATAAGCTTACTCTTTGGAGAAAAAGAGTGCACAAAGTTACGGCAGGAGCAAAGAGTATGGTTTCCTTCTGGGAAAAATAAGGCTCAAATCATTTTAAAGCTCCTGTAGAGAGCTTGGATTTAGTGCTGAAGATTGTCTTCTTCTCCCAATTAAGCAAATTCTAAGTATCCTTAGTCCTTAACATAATCTTCTGTGGATCTTCATGCTTTTTCCATGCACCATGCTTCTGAATTTTTGCTGTCTCATACATCTCCCTGGTACAATCTACTTGGAAATCTTTTAAAATTTACAAGATCATGCTACTGCCAACAAGAAGAAGGAGAAGGAGGAAGAGGTAGAGATGGAGGAGGAGAAGGAGGAGAAGAATAAGAAGAAAAACAGTAATGAAATGATTTTCTTTTTTCACGGCCAACAAAATTAAAGTCAATTACAGTAATGTGAGGTAAAATCCAGATTCAATAAAGGCAATGGGTTGTACCATGTAGCTTGTGGTCTGGAGAATTGTTTATTTCAAGAAGATGACAGATGGGAATAATTTTAGTCATTTTGTAGTTTCATATTCTAACACTTAAAGTTGTAGATTGGACCATTGCTTGACAAAGTGTAATTTCTTTGTTTATACTGCAAAATAGTTGCTCTCTCTTCTTCACACTTAGTTAGTAGGAAATCTTTTCCCATAGCTGAGTCCATGTATCGCACTGACCATCAGTGCCTGTTTCCTGCCACCAGATGAAATGAGACTGTAGGTCTCATTTGCTCTGTTGGCAGTAAGTGGGGCCAGGTTTCTAAGGGAATTGAATGATCCTACTGTTTTGACCATGGTTTTCCTCTCTCTGACGTTCTCTCCCCATTCAATCAGTTTGGGCAACAGTGCTATAGAAAGGAGCAGAGACAATAGAACATTCCAGCACAGCTCCCCTTCACATGTGAACTTGCTCTTTCCATCTGTGTTTTTCCCTCACCTGGCTCTGACAGTGAGGGGGCAGTGGTCCCCTCTGACTCTGCTCTACCTCTGGGCCACAGCTTACAGCCAAATTGTCCCCAAGTCCTCTGAGGGTATAATGTAATCACAAAGGGAAAGGAGAGAGAAATGTTGAAAGTTGAAAAAATCTTAATTCAAAATCTAGTGGGAGCTGAGAGCTCAAGATGCTATTATGAGAAATTAATGAACTGCCTACCATCCAGCAAAATACAGGATGAACTCAAGACAAAGAATAGAATATGAGCAGTAAAGACTCCAATATATTCAACCCTCCTATTAAGAAATGTAAAGGAAATGACCCACACCAATAAAAGAAACAAGCAACATAAAAACAGAAATAGAATATAGCCACAAGACTTTATTTTCCAATGTAATGAAGCAATTGATACTAAAATAGAACAGCAGGTTAGAAGAAATGAAGCAGAATAGATCTTAGACTATGATTCAAATTCTGAGTGGAAACATGCGTTCATTCTTTGAACAAATATTTATTGAGCACCTATCATATCTAAGGATATGATAGCACCTAGAACAGGTGCTAGGGGACTTCAGGGATCAAGGCTGAAGACACACCTTTTATTGTCAAGTATATACTCTACAGCAGAAAAATAGGGGGAAAAAAAGACAAAAGAAAAGAAAAGAGGAGAGGAGAGGAAAGAAGAAAAAAGAAAAAAATTCAAATGTTCTAAAAATCCCCAATACTAATAAGTGCAATGTCAGTAATTAGAATAGATGATATAATAGAAAGTAACTGGGTGGCTACCCTAGAAGGGAAGGTCAAAGCTCTGTGAGGAGACAGCATTTAATCTAAGATTTGAATGACAAGATGGAAACAACCTCATAAACATTGGTATCTGATGCAAAGAATCCAAGACTAGAATGAATTTGCACTGTTTGCAGAATATAATTATAACCACCTTCTGTAATCTATTACAAGGGTTATCTAGCACCGTCTATTACTCTCTCTCTCTCCCTGTCTTCATATGCCAAACAGTGAGTAGGACAACATATTCATCACCTTGTACCAAAGTTGAGTCAGTTGAGGACTAGGATGATAGCAGTAACAATAGCTTCCACTTACTGTGTACTTTCTACTAGCAGCTGCTTTATACATACTATCTGGCTTTTTCCTCACTGTTATTTCCTCCATTGGACAGATGAAGAACCCAAAGCTGAAAGAGATAACTTGCCCAAGGTCCCATAGCACATTAAGCCCACTGCAAAGTTCCTGATTGTTCCAGCACACCAGACCCTTTCCCACTAAGCTCCATTGGAGAAGGGCAAGAGAACATACCAAATGGAGAAATAAAAAGTACTAGTACAATTGGTTGAATTTTATCCACAGATTTGACTTTTTAAAGATTAGTGTACATATTTCAACATACCATATTTAATAGCTAAAATCTATTTTGTATTTAATTTCCTACTAAAATAACATTAAGTTGGAGAGTTACTTTTAAGATGGGAAGCAAACTTAACTCCATAGATCATTTAATGATCTATTTATAGATCTATTTATTATAGATCTATTTATCATAATGATCTATTTATAAAATATTTTACTTTGGGTGGGAAGAATTCTGACAAAGAAATGAGTATATTTAGTAAAATTAAATTACATTAAAATTAAATAAAATGTAGCATTTGTGTGATCCAAAGGAAGGATAATTCAGCCATCATACTCCTGTGGGAAAATTGGAATTAATTAATTATACACTAAATATACCTTATATATTGTTCTGCTTTACTTTAGGTGCCAGAAATGAAGCAGTAAAAACTGCATAGGGACCTTCTTCAAATGCATCTCTTTATCTGCTCTTCTCCAGTGCTGCTGGGGGACCCTTGGGCCTCTGCTTCCTCACATAGCTACGTGCAGCTGCCAAGATGGCTGCTACTGTGGGGGCAGTGACAGGACTACAGTACCATAAGGAGCACAGAGGACTGTGGGGAAAGGAGGATAGTTCTGTATCTCTCCAAAATTGACAAATGTTTATTTTCCAGTGTATGGATAAGAATAGAGCTCTGTTTATGTTATCATTTTTATTTTCCACTATGTGTTTTATGGCACTGTGAATATCTTCTTACCACAGCGTAGAAAAGCCTTTGAAACTACTTTCTAATATAGGTAAAAAGCTAACTGAATTAAAATAACTTACCTCTTCTCAAACTACATGCTTTTTAGAAACTCAAGAGTAAAGTTGGATTACTTCACAAGCAGCCTACATTTCCTCAGTTTGTTTTTTCTTTTCATAGTGCAGAGAGGTAAAAAGCACCTACCGGTTATGGAAACACTTGAGAGCAAGAACAACTACCTAGATACGGTTCCATACATGCATCTCATGCAAACCGTGTTCATTTTGCTCCCAGTCAGGATGAAAACTTTTGTGAAAGCCTTGTCTGTGCAGAGCAGACAACGTGTCGGGAGTACCAAGAACACAGGCAATTTGCCCCAATCATCAAGGAGATGAGAGTGCAGTGGTGTCATATTAGCTCAGAGAAGATTGGTTTTGATTCCTAGGGAAATGTACGCAAATGGATGAAATGGACATTGCTAGGCACCAGGGGCCTCCAAAGAGACACTGTCTATAGCAGTGCTTCCCAATGTCACTGGCAGGAAAGCAAGAAGGAATGGGAGGGAGAAAGGGAAAAGCAGTAGAGGAAAGCATGGATAGAGAAGAAAGAGGGTAGGAAAAATAAGAAATCAGGAGAAGGAAAGTCAAGTCGAGTGTGATAAAGAAGCTCGCACTGGAAGTAAAGGACCCCAGCACCATCTGCCAGGGCCCGTGCCTAGGATTTCTGAGGTGGAGGGTACTCTCTGGAACTCTTGAGGCTGCCCCAGAATCAGATGTGTTTTTATTTCTCCTAAACAACTGACCATTTCTCACGAATATAAGAATAACCAACTTTCCAAACTGGTATGTGCTTCATGGGTGGTTTCTCTTAACTTTTCCTCAAACATGCCTATTATATTATCCATAAACAAACTAAAAATACATGGAAACCCCAAGAGAGCTGAAGGCAAAAAGCTTTGCAAGGCCCTGAGGAATGTAGCCAACTTTCTGATGTCTAGTTCTTAACAGTGATGAAGCCAGCTTAGTGTGATTTCAAGGTACTCTATGGACTCTCTCCCCTACATCTATCCCCTCCCTGAGCAAATATTTGTTCACTGAGGCCTGAAATTGATTTTTCAGGGGACAGAGTTTTTCATTTCATAATCAGAAATGATTTTGAATGCATATTCACTCTCTTGGGTACAGTAAAACGTTGACTCGAAGTTACCATTTGTAAGCTGGTTGACCCCTTTCCTGAGAGCCCACCTGATGTTAGAGAACTGGTACTCCAATCTAAGGACACCTGGTCAAACAGGGAAGCTAGGGATAAGGAATTCAAACTAGCCACTGTCCAGGTGTGTAGACTAGAACTCTGCTGACTCATTAATGTGGTCCTAAGAACATCTATGAACTGAATCTAATTTTCCAGCTTCATCTTTCACTAATAGTCCTCACCTCACCTGCCCCCCATACCTTGTCCTGCCGCTCTCCAGGCATCTTGAACTATCTGTAGGTATAGTATCTGTAGGTACTTGAACTTGCACATTCTTTGCAGTTCCTCCTTTTGCTTGGAACTTATTACCCATCCTCCCCCATCCCACGCCCATCCCTTTCATCTGGCCTATGTTCTGGGTCATAATTTAGATGGGACTTCCTATAAGAAGCTTTCCCTGGGCCTACATCCCCAAGCATTTCCATGGCACGGATTTTAGCACCTTTTACATTGAGGGGTAGTTAGTTGCCTGTTTTCCTGTCTGTTGTCCTCTCTAGACTTGATCACCTTGAGTGTATTCACCATTGTATCCCCAGAATTTAGCATAGTGCCTAGAGCAAAATTTCCGTGAATAACTAGTGAATGGATGAATGTACTGCTTTCATTTTGCATTTATTGTCAAAAGAGAGGGAGTGTAATTGGTGGAAAATCTTGTCCAGACATGTTAGACTGAACTCATACATATATTTTCCCTCCTTCGGAAACTCCACTGAAATAACAGAAAAAAGATATCATGAAAAAATAAATAAATTCATATCAGTTCTTATATTTGTCAGGATAGAGTACTGCTTCATGAAACAACACCAAATCTTGATGGATTAAAACAGAATTCATTATCCATGACAGAGTCCAATGCAAGAGCTGAGAGGGTGAGCAGTTTTGCTCCTTCCACTCTCCACGTCCATCCAATGGTCAGGAGGAGAAAAGACAGCAAGGAGAATCACATGGGAGGATTTTTCGGAGCGAATTTGGAAGAGGAATACATCACTCCTACTTACAATCCACTGGCCGTAGCTCTCCCACATGCCACCCCCGCCCCCCACCCCCACTTGTAAGAGGAAAAGGAAACAGAGGTTGGCAAACAAAGAACAGTCTTCTATGCCCCTGAAAAACAAGGAAGGACGTCTTCAACAAACCAGAAATTTGGAAGAATTTCTCAAAGCTCCAAAGTTATTGCGATTGGATTGGTAGATATAAATGAACAGAGGAAACCACAGCTGATAAGATACTCAAAAAGAAACAAAAGAAATTCAAGCAGGAGAAAATTACTGCAAAAATAAAATCAATTCCAGAAATACTTTGAACTTGGAATCAACAAATGCAAATCACAGGAAGGGTTTCTGGGACTATTGTCAGGGAAATTAATGTTTGAAATGGCATTCAGAAAAAACTGGGCTGCCCCACACTGAGCAATGAGACCATCACTGCTCGCCCCAGGAGGACATCTGGTGTGATTGTCCGGACTGGGCAGCAAAGCAGAGCAGAGTGTGAAATAACTCTGAGCCTCCATAAAGACAGCTGTAGAAGAAAAAGAAAGTGAACACATTACTCCAGTGTTTTTTCACGGGCTAAATTGTTCAGTGCATCTCACTGGAGTAGGAGTTTTATTTTTATTTTTATTTTTTAATATATGAAATTTATTGTCAAATTGGTTTCCATACAACACCCAGTGCTCATCCCAAAAGATGCCCTCTTCAATGCCCATCACCTCCCCCCCCCTCCCTCCCACCCCCTATCAACTCTCAGTTTGTTCTCAGTTTTTTAGAGTCTCTAATGCTTTGGCTCTCTCCCACTCTAACCTCTTTTTTTTTTTTTCCTTCCCCTCCCCCATGGGTTTCTGTTAAGTTTCTCAGGATCCACATAAGAGTGAAAACATATGGTATCTGTCTTTCTCTGTATGGTTTATTTCACTTAGCATCACACTCTCCAGTTCCATCCATGTTGCTACAAAGGGCCATAGTTCATTCTTTCTCATTGCCACGTAGTACTCCATCGTGTATATAAACCATAATTTCTTTATCCGTTCATCAGTTGATGGACATTTAGGCTCTTTCCATAATTTGGCTATTGTTGAGAGTGCTGCTATAAACATTGGTGTACAAGTGCCCCTACGCATCAGTACTCCTGTACCCCTTGGGTAAATTCCTAGCAGTGCTACTGCTGGGTCATAGGGTAGGTCTGTTTTTAATTTTTGGAGGAACCTCCACACTGTTTTCCAGAGTGGCTATACCAGTTTGCATTCCCACCAACAGCACAAGAGGGTGGATCCCATTTCTCCACATCCTCTCCAGCATCTATAGTTGGAGTAGGAGTTTTAAACAGGAAACTCTGAGTAGACAGGCAAGTGCCCAGGCAAAAAACAGGCAAGTGCCCAGGTAACTTGTTACTGGAGATGAGAAGCACCCAGAAGATAAGCTTTAAGCGCCCATTTTGCAGCCACACATCCTGTCCCTTCACGAAAATAATCAGAAGGAGGGCACTGTAATCAG
The DNA here is from genome assembly GCF_018350155.1 of Leopardus geoffroyi. NCBI lineage: Eukaryota > Metazoa > Chordata > Mammalia > Carnivora > Felidae > Leopardus > Leopardus geoffroyi. Next base: position 131,749,783 of record NC_059326.1, read on the forward strand.
AACGATAGGCAAACAGAGATCCTCAAAGATAAATCTGGATAGATATCCAGGAATGACAAATTAAAAAAAAAAATCGACTTTGGATGAGCCCCACTTCTCTCTCTCTCTCTCTCTCTCTCTCTCTCTCTGCCCCTCATGGGATTCTCTCTTCCTCCCTCTCTCTCTCCGCCCTCACTCCCTTGCTCCCTCTCTCTAATGAAAAAAAAACCCAACACCCCAAAAAGGGGATGCCAACTGCAATAAACAAACAGCTAATACTTGAAGAACAAATTGTAAAGTGGAAACAAAGAATTTAAGATATATGTAGTTGATATTCTCAGAGACATTTGAGTCTATCATACCCATAAAACAATAACTGTCAGTAACAAAAAGGAAGCAGCCAAATTTGTTGGAGATAAAAATGTTATCAACCAAATAAAAACTAAATAGCTGGGTTACTTAGTGTTGGGAGGCAACTCTCCAGCTTCTTGCATTTCTGTACATCTTGCCAATGGAGGCACTGACTGCCCTTTTGTTTTATACTATCTTTTCAAGGGTATTTACTTAGCAGATGCCTTGGAAAATGGAGATAGCATCGCTTTCCAGAGCAAGGCGTCCTGACTATTCAGTATAATGAAAATGTTTCCCTCTTGGGCAAAGGGCAGACATGCTTATAAAAGGCACATTTCCTAAGCTCAGGGTTCCTCTTTTGTCACACAGCCTCTTGTTGGACAGGTAGTGATCTGACCCTTTTTGTGTCTCCCTGTGGGAATTAGGATTCAAGAAAACAACACAAATGCTTATTAGTATGGCCACTACTATTCTGTGAGTAATAAACTGTTTTTGTCTCTGACCCAGAAGTCTCCAGGCTTCTTCCAGTATCCATGAAACTGTGGCAGGCTCACCAACAGGTATAATAAAATCTCAGACCCTTCACCGTTCTTAACAATTGTTATAATGAATATACTGAGACCCTAAAATAGTGAACTATAAGATCAAGTCAAGGTATTCTCCCAGAATTCAGCCCCCAAAATAAACATGGAATATGGAGGATAGTTAAGAACCATATAGGATGGATCCAGAGACTCCAATAAGAAATAGGAATTCTGAAAGAATGGAGAGAATAGAGAGAAGGAGATAATCAAGAAAAAGAGAAAAACTTTTCCCAAACCTAAAAGAAATAGTTAAAATGAAAATGCTGTAACATCTCAATGAATCACTCCATAGAGTACTTAGCAACTATTAAGGGAAAAGGGTACATCTATAATGGTAGATCCCCTTTTTCCATTGGAATGAAAGCTTTGGACAGAAACCAAGCCACTAATAATACTTAACTAACAATAATGGGACAAACTGACTCATATGCTTTCTAATGCACTGCACTAAGCCAGTCACAATAGCACTTCTATAATACCCACGCCAAAAAATGTTTACTCTGAATCCACACATGCAGAAACAATAAGAAAATCCAAACGGAAAGACTTTCTATAAAACAACTAGCCTGACCTCTTCATTCAAAAACATTAATAACATGGGGGCACCTGGGTGGCTCAGTAGGTGGAGTGTCTGACTCTTGATTTCAGCTCAGATCATGAATTCTCAGTTCATGAGTTCAAGCCTCACATTGGGCTCCGTGCTGACAGCATGGAGTCTGCTTTGGGATTCTCTCTCTCTCCCTCTGTGCCCATCCCGTTTGCTCTCTCTCTCAAAATAAAAATAATAAAACTAAAAAACTTAAGAAAAATGCTAATGACATGAAAGTCAAAAAAAGACAAGGGTGCAGTTCTAAAAGAAAAATGACAACTAAATGCAGTGCATAATCCTTTTATGGAAACTTCCTTTTAAGTTTATGGAACTTAAAAAAAAGGTTAGAAAAACATTATTGGAACAATTGGGGAAATGTGAATACAGACTGCATATTAAATATTAGTATTGTATCAAATTGTATTGAATCATATTTAATCCAAGCTAAATAATTTTTTGGCCCAATCATTGTTTTGAGGTTATGTAGGGAAAAGATCCTGTTCTTTATGAGATATATGCTGAAGTAGTTAGAGTAAAGTGCCATCAATGTCTGCAACTTACTCTTAAATGGGTCATAAAAAGTTATATATATATATGTGACTTTAAATATAAAAATTATATACAATCAATACATTATGTATATATGAAATCTATACACATATACATACACATAGAGAGATGGAGAGAAATAAAAGAAAATATAACTAAATGTTAACAGTTTGTGAAACTGGAATATTTGGGTGTCTGTTATATTTTTACAGGTTTGCCATAGGTTTGCAAATTTTCAAAATAAAAAAATAGGAGGTAATAAATTACAAATGCCAATCAAATGCCAAAAAAAGATTAACATAAAAAGAAGCTATTCCTACACATATTTAGGACCCATTTCATAAATCAAAAAATGTGAAGGTAATACCCTAAAAAGTTTTCAGAGAGCTGTAAACAGGCTACACACAAGTCATTCTGGATATGGATGTAAGAAAAGGAAACAGTAGCATCCAAGTTTTGAGAGAAAGTTACTGTGAAGACAGATTTCCATATCTAGTCAATTAAAATTTAAGTGTGAGTGCAAAGAAAGAGAAAAGAGAAGAAAATGTATTTTCCACAGATATTCTCTGAAGTAATTAGTCAAGGATATGCTGCAACAAAATGGAAACTGCATCCAAGAAAGCTGAAGATGCGGGACCCAAGAAATGTGGTATACAAAGAAAGCAGGAGACATACGTACACAGCAGTAGAGATACGAAACAGTTACAAGAAAAAACATATTCAAATTTATGTACTATTAAAAATGTATTTAGTTAACAAATACATAAGGGGCGCCTGGGTGGCTCAGTAGGTTAAGCGTCTGACTTCGGCTCAGGTCATGATCTCCCATCTCATGAGTTTGAGCCCCACGTCAGGCTCTGTGCTGACAGCTTGGAGCCTGGAGCCTGCTTCAGATTCTGTGTCTCCCTCTCTCTCTGCCCCTCCCTCCTCTCAAAAATAAACATAAAAAAAAAAATACATATGCAAGATAATTTCTGAAAGAGATAAGTACTATAAAGGCAATAAGCAGATACTGTACTGGAAAGGGATGCCCAACATGAAGTCAGTGCTATCAGTAAGTGAAAGCAATTAATATCTACTTGCAGAGTAAACTTGACCCCATAAATATTCTGCAATTGAGAACCCCTTAAATGCATACTGATACCTTCTGTCTTTGAAGATGTTTCAGCCAGAGAAGATACAATATGATCAAAATTCTGCAGAGATTTTGTGAGCCGATAGAAAGCACTCAACTGCAAGCCCAATGTTCAAGGCTTTTATTTTTGTTCATCTGCATTAGCAGAGTTAGAACTAGTCACTGAAAATGAGGAAAAGGAGGAGATGACCCGGTGAGATGACAAGCTCACAGGTGTGTTTCAGTTATATGAACAGTTATTTTACTTTGAAAAGGTCATAGAATGATGTGTGTCTTATATAAGTAGTAGAATTATTACAGGCAGTTAAGTGTAAAACTGATTGTAGATTGGGTTCTCTTTATGCCTTTGCCTGTAAAAAGTATATACTTGAGGGAGGTAAAGAGAGGACTCCAGGGGCACCTGGGTGGCTCAGTCAGTTAAGCATCCAACTTTAGCTCAGGTCATGATCTCACGCTTCGTGAGATCAAGCCCCATGTCAGGCTCTGTACTGATAACTCAGAGCCTGGAGCCTGCTTCCGATTCTGCGCCTCTCTCCCTTTCGCTGTCTCTCAAAAATAAATACACATTAAAAATGTTTTTAAAAAGAGAGAGAGGACTCCAAGAAAGAGCATCACGCTACCTCATGTCCTCCCTGTTCTCATTTGAATGAAAGCTTTGAGCTGTACAGTACTGACCACAGGAGAGGGGCTACTGTGGCCCCAAGCCAAGCAAAACCCATAGGCAGAGAATGAAGTCTGCTTATGTATCTTCTTTCTCTACTCTTCACTGCCCAAAAAGCATACTGCTTTCCCCAAATCATTTCAACTCCACAGGAGTACCCCAGGAGCCATGTGTGGCCCAATCCTTCAGAGTTTTGAAAAGCAAAAAACTAGGGTTTGGTTCTTTTTGCTTCTCTCTCAGAGCTTAGCTATCACTGCAGAACTGTATCCTAAGGCTGACCCTGCTGAGCGGCGGGTAGCAGATGGGCTATAGTTGTTGCACTTTCCCAGGAAGCACAATGCAAATACTTTTAAGAGGTCAGTGCCCTCCAACTGTGAAATGGTAAGATGCTAAATTACGTGCTTGATTAAATTTCACCTCCACCCCCAGCATACCATAAAATTGGAAAAGCAATTCCATCACCCAGGATCAATGTGCATAAAGTATACACAAAAGGATCAGAAGTTCTCATCAGTAAACTGTGTGTTTGCTTTGGCTGAATATTCAGAGGTCCATTGCTACTCTAGGTTGATGAATGATGTATAGTTAATTACCACTTAATTGCTTGTTTCTTTTTCCTTGTGTTGCTGCCATATAGGTTAGAAATTACAAGGATGAGATTTTGGCTAGTCTCCTTCAGTCAGGAATCCAAGGGAAAATGTTCCCATTAGATTTTACCATCCTATTCACAAGTGTGTTTGTTTTATTTATTTATTTATTTATTTTAACCATGCAAAACACACATCAGGACTAGGGAAACTGAGCTAAGAGGTAGCCTGGTGTGGCTGCTCTCTCATGAATATTCAACAATATGGGATATAATAAATTCTTACCAACTAGTCTAGAGCTGTATCTACATAATACAAATAAAACTGGATAAAAGAGTAAAAAAGAATCTAGCATCAAGCCCAGTACCTGATACTTAGCTGATACTCAAGAAATATTTATAAATGAATAAATGAGTGAATGAATGAACTCATAAAACTCAGTTCTCAGGCTTCATAAGCCATTTCCATGACACCAGGATACATACACCCTTGCAGATGGCAAATGTTCAGAGCAGAATAAAAGACATTAACAGATGATATCTGGGCAATAGACTATAATTCCCATTTATTTTCATATGAATTTATTGCTGAACCAATTTGAAGGTTTGTTTCTAGAAAGTATTGATTTATTCACTTGAGATCAGTCATGGTAAAAGACAAGTCTTAGCCGAGTGGCAGTGCATTGCTGTGGATGGCTACCCAGTATGTACATGGGACTTTAGTTTATGGCACTTTATGGTCTCAGCAGAGCAAGGCTGGATCTTGAGGCTGAACTATTTCCTCAGAGAAGGATAAAGTGAAGGAGGCTAGAAAGCCAAGGAAATGGAAGACAAGTCCACAATCTCAGTTATTTCCCATATACTAAGATACAACTATTTTCTACATGCTGGGTCCCCAAATTTACATTTATTTAAGGGAGATGAATCCAAGAGAGCCAGTGTCAGAGTCAGAGAGAAGGGCAGAAACTCTCATTCAACCTGCTGGGTGTCACCTACTCCTGGCCCTTATAGTTGCTCCTGAATCAAAGAACCAAAAAGCAGCATGATTTCACAGGCTGAAACCCCCCTCTCAAGATGACCTGATCTATCTCACTAAGAATGGATTATAGAGCACCAGTACTCCATCAAAGATGGAGCCCTTACTTTTACCTTGATCTTCAGGGTTTCCCAGAATGTTGTGAAACATGCTATGCACACACACACACACACACACACACACACACACACACAAGTACATATATTTATATAGCTAGAAACAGAGATAGATACCTATATTCAGTATTATTCAGAAATAAATGAATTAGTATAGTATTTCATATTCAGAAGTTATTAGGGTTAATGGAGCCCATGACGCAAAACATAGATAATCTTTGCAATGATATCATGGCTATAGAACTTGCATTTCTGATTTCTTATCCTTTTCTTTACCAACATCCCCTCTCCCCTCTTTAGGAAAGGAGCCTGGTGGGGGAACCAAGAGTTTGGACTGCAAAATTGAGGAGAGTACTGAAACACCTGCTCTAGAGGACTCCTCATCATCCCCTGTAGATATTCAGCAACATTCCTGGCAGGTTTCCACAGACATTGAGAACACTGAAAGGTGAGTGGGAAGTTACTGCCAGTATTCCTCCAGTTCATATTCTTAGGGGCTACAGAAGTTGAGATTTGTTCTTTCATATTCTTATTTCAGAAAACTGAGCTAGCAGAAGGTAAGGAGTCCAAACCCTGCAGTAGAATGGTAGAATTTCCAGTAGTCACAGGCTCCCAGGGCTCTTTGTATCCCACTCCAACACATTGTGTCTCCATGGAAATGAAAACAGTGTGCTCCCATGGGAAGGGAGAAAGTTGGATCCATATACCATCACAGTTCACCCACAGGGCTGGGTACTAAAATTTCCATTTGCTTAAAGGGAGAGGAATCCAAAATCATGCAAATATGCCTCCAGTAGTTTCTTAGATTTCAGGTGTATGGAATGGCCTGCTTAGGTTCCAGTCCACGGCTAAGCGTTCTGCCCAATTGACAGAAAGCTTTTCGTAGTGCTCCCTTCTCTTGCTTTCCCAGAATGCAGCTGAGGGCCCCTTAGTGGCCAAAGCGAGTTAATGCACTTACCTTAACAAGCACCAGATATCACTGCTAGATAGGGAGTTTCCTTCTTGGGAAGAAGAGATTCTAGAGTAATTCAGTTTCACTTAGGGAAAGGAAGCAATAATAATATAATAATAAGTGCCATGGCTCATATACATGCTAAAATACCATTCTGTGAGGCAGGAGGACAAGACCCTTATTTATTGGCCTTCACAGTGATATCATGTCCTTTGCTACTAATGTCCCTAGAGCTGGCACAAAGCAGTTGAATGAATACTGGGCAGTTCCACTGAGTGCTTTGTGTAGAGTTGAATCATTGACAAGATAATGAACATTTTATTTTTTTTATTTTTAGAAATGTAACACACAATGGCATTTATAGCCATTGTGGTTCTACTTTCAGATTGTAATATAATTCTAAAGCTAATTACTGAATTTCTGTGTTTATAGAAAATTGAAGCATGTGGTAATTATATGCTATTAATAAAACTTGGATTTTGTATAAGCTTGGAAATCTAACAATTCAAACAATAAAGCTGTTTGGCACGGTCTGATAGAGCTATAGACAAATGGTGAGGGAATGATTTATCTTAATTTATGAAATAGAAAATGCTTTGCTCTATTTTCAGGAAGAAATATCTGCCAGAGGGCCATGATCAGGGCATAATCCATCAGCAAAGACATTTGCCTTTTCAGAAACCAAGCACAGCAGCTATATCTAAGCCTTCTGAGCTTTTAAGAAAGCAGGCTATGGCTGGCAATAAAAATAAGACAGGGTGGAGTTGGGTTGAAGATGGTGGCATAAGAAGATGTAAACTCACTCCCTCTCATGGATCTGACAAATACACAATGATTTATAGAATAAATTCCTTTGAAAAAGAACAGCAAATTGGATGAACAGAGCATCCACAACAAAGGACGGACAGGACAGCATTGAGAAGGGTAGGAGAGGCAAAGACAATGCCTTGCCAAAAAGACTCCACCCTAAGTGCCATGATCCACCATCAGGAGGGATCTCAAAAGTACAGTACTTTTCCCTAAGAAGTGAGGGGTTTGTCCTCCACACCAGGCACCCCAACCCTTAGATCCTACATGAGAGGTATGAGCCCCCTAAATGTCAGACTTTGAAAACCAATGAGGATTACATCTAAGATAACTGTAAAACTGAAAGAAATGGAGAACCCACTCTTAAGGACTCAGATTTACTCGTTCTGGGACCCAGCACAAAAACACCAATTTGAAAAGTGCCTAGATCATATGTAAAGGAAAACAACTTACTCAACTTAAAGTACCTGCCAGAGAGGCAGGAAAATGTTAGGACTTTTATCCAGAGACAGAGACATTGGTGGCCACCATATATGTGACCTCTTCATACCTTGCTAAATTCAGTATTGGTAGGCACCATTGTGGAACTATCCCTCTAACCTGTTAGACCTGGTGAGCATGCCCACAATCAGAGCAAAACCACACATCATAGCCAGGCCAAGTGCCAATTCCACCCACCCTGATACCACAAATACAAACCTGCCACAGCAGATGGCTGTGTGCAGCCCATAGAGGGGACAATACTTGGACACCTAGCTCTGGTGGTCAGAGGGGCTCCACATGACATCTCCTGTCCAAGGACATTCTTCAAGACTGGAAGGTGTAGTTGATTTGACTAATACATACAAACCAACACAGAGAGTAAGACAAAATGTTTCAACAAAACATTATGTTTCAAACAAATAAACAAAAAACAAAACAAAACAAAACATCAGAAAAAAATATTAATGAAACAGATAAGCAACCTACCTGATAAAGTGTTTACAGTAATGGTCAGTAAAGATGCCCACTGAGCTGGAGAAGAATGGATGAACATGGAGATCCTCAACAAAGAGACAGAAAATATAAGAAAGTTTCATACAGTAGTTACAGAGCTGAAGAATACAATAACTGAACTGAAAAGTACACAAGAGGAGTTCAACAGCAGGCTAGATGAAGCCAAAAACCAGATCAACAAGCCAGAAGACAAAGGAATAGAAGTCACCTGGGCAAAACAACAAAAAGAAAAAAGAATTTTTAAAAAATGAAGATAACTTAAGATAACTCTGAGACATTAAGTGGAATAATGTTCACATTATAGAGGCTTGAGAAAGAGAAGAGAGAGAAAAAAGGCCATAAAACTTATTTGAAGAAGTAAGAGTTGAAAATTTTTTAATCTGAGGAAACAATCCAGGTTTAAGAAGCACAGAGAGTCCCAAATAAAATGAACTCAAAGAGATCCACAAGACACATTATAACTAAAAATGTTTTTAAAAGTTAAAGATAAGAGAAAATCTTAAAAGCAGCAAGACAGTATGCTAGCAGATTTTTCAACAGAAACCTTGCAAGTCAGAAGAGCGGCATAACATATTCAAGTGCTGAGAGGAAAAAAAAAAAAAAATCAACAAGAATTCTCGGCAAGTTATTCAAAATTAAAAGAGCGATGAATAGTTTTCCAGATAAGCAAAAGCTATAAAGGAGCTCATCCCCACTAGCCCAGTATCACAATAAATGTTAAAGTGACTTCTCTAAACTGAAAAGAAATGATACAAATAATAACAAGGGAATAAATATAAAATCCTACTGGAAAAGTTAAATATGTAGTAAAAGTAGTAAATCAACCACTGACAAACCAACTATGAAGGTGAAAAGACAAAAATAGTACAGTTAACTAAAACTACAAAAATTAAAATGATGCATAAAATAAAAAGATGTAAAAATGTGACATCAAAAATATAAAATGAAGGGGAGAGAAAAAAATGTAAAGTTTTGTCATGCTGCTATTAACTCAAAACAGACCATTATACACATAGGAATTTGTATGTGAACTTTATGGTAAGCCATAGAGCAAAAACTTACCATAAATACACAACAAAAAATGAGAAAAGAATCTAAACAAAACATAAAAAGAGCCATCAAACCACAAGGGAAGAAAGAAAGAAGAAAGGAACAGAGAGGAACTACAAAAACAGCCAGAAAAAAATTAACAAAATGGTAATAAGTACTTATCAGTGGTTACTTTAAATGTAAATGGACTAAACTCTCCAATCAAAATATAGAGTGACTGAAGGGATAAAATAAGATCCATCTATATGCCATCTACCAAAGACTCACTTCAGAAGTAAGGACACACACACACTGAAAGTGAAGGGATGGAGAAAGATATTTCATGCAAATGGAAATGAAAATAAGGCTGGTATAGGTATATTCATAGCAGACAAAGTAGACTTTAAAACAAAGACTATGATAATAGGGGGATGCCTGGCTGGCTCAGTTGATAGAGCATGTGATTCTCGATGTTGCAGTCATGAGTTCAAGCCCCACACTGAGGGTATAGTTTACTTAAAACAAAGACCGTAATAATAGACAAATACGGGCATTACATAGTCTAAAGGGATCAATCCAACAAAAAGACATAACACTTTTGAATATATATGTATCCAACATAGCAACACCAAGATATATAAAACCAATTATTAACAGACCTCAAGGAAGAAATTGACAGCAATACACTAATAGTAGAGGACTTTAACATCCAACTTACACCAATGTAGAGATCATGCAAAGCCAAAATTAATAAGAAAACAATGGCCTTAAATGATCCATTAGACCAGATGCACTTAGTACATATATACAGACATTCCATCCAAAAGCAACAGAATACACATTCAAGTGTACATGGAACATTCTCCAATACAGATCACATATTAGGCCACAAAACAAGTCTCAGTAAATTCAGGAAGACTGAAATCATATCAAGTATCTTCTCTGACTACAATGGTATGAAACTAGAAATCAATTACAAAAAGAAAACTAGAAAAACCACAAAAATGTGGAGATGAAACAACATGCTACTAAACAACCAATGGGCCATCAAAGATGTCAATAAAGAAATTAAAAAAAAGAGAGAGAGACCAATGAAAACAGAATTATGACTTACCAAAATCTGTAGGATGTAGCAAAAGTAGTCTAAGAGGGAAGACTATAGCAGACTTAACTCCATAGGCAAGAAAACTGACAAATAATCAACCTAACTTTACAACCTACAAAGGCAGAAGGAAAGCAAAGCCCAAATTCAGTAGAAAGAAGGAAATAATAAATGCAGAGTGAAAAGAAATGAAATAGAGACCTAAGGTGGGGGGTGGGGGTGGAGGACAATAGAAGACCAATGAAACTAAAAGCTAGTTCTTTGAAAAGATAAACAAAACTGAAAAACCTTCAGCTAGACTAACCATGAAAAAAGAGAGAAGTCTCCCATAAATAAAATCCGAAATCAAAGAGAAGTTACAGCTGACATCACAGAAACGCAAAGGACCATAAAAACTACTCCAAACAAGTATATGCTAGCAAACTGGACAATCTAGAAGAAATGGATAAATTCCTAGAAACATACACTCTTCCATGACTGAATCATGAGGAAATAGAAAATCTAAAGAGACCAATTACTAGTAAGGAGATTGAATCAGTAATCAAAAATCTCTCACATAACAAAAGTCCAGGACCAAGCAGCTTCAAGTTGAATGCTATGAAACATTCAAAGATTTAATACATATCTTTCTCAAACTCTTCCAAAAAATTTAAGAGGTGGAAACACTTCCAAAGTCATTTTATAAGGCTAGCATAACCCTGATACCAAAATCAGACAAAGCATCACAAAAAAAGAAAATTAGAGGCCAATGTCATTGATGAACATTGATGCAGAAATTCTCAACAAATTATTAGCAAACCAGAGACATTAATACATTATTGTATCCATACACTATGATCAAGTGGAATTTATTCCAGGAATACAAGGATGGTTCAACATCTGCAAATCAGTCAGTGTGATACACCAGATCAACAAATGAAGTATAAAAATTGTATGATCATCTCAATAGCTGCAGAAAAAGCATTTGACACAATTCAACACCATTTTATGAAAACTCAACAAAGTGGGTATAGAGGGAACATATTGCAATATAATAAAGGCCATATATGATAAACCCATGGCTGACATCACAGTCAGTGGTGAACAGTTGACCACTTTTCCTCTAAAATCAGAAATAAGACAAGAATGGCCAATCGCTTTTATTCAACATAGTAATGAACATCCTAAAAACAATAATTAGGCAAGAAAAAGAAATAAAAAGTGTCCAAATCCTAAATGAAGAAGCAAAACTGTCACTATGTGCAGATGACATGATACTATATATAGAAAACCAAAAAAACTCCAACAAAACACTGCTAGAATTAACAAATTAATTCAAAAAATAATAATAAATTCAGTAAAGTAGCAGGATACAAAATCAACACACAGAAATCTGTGATAGCTGTATACACTAATCACAAATTATCAGAAAGAGAAATTAAAAAAATAATTCCATGTAAAATGCATCAAAAACCTGTGAAAGACCTACACACTGAAAAATATAAGACACTGATAAGAGAAAATGAAGACAACAAATAAATGGAAAAAAGTATCCCATGCCTATGGAATGGAAGAATTAATAGTGTTAGAATGTCCACAACTATCCAAAGCAATCTACAGATTCAGTGCAATCCTTATCAAAATTCCAGTGAAATTTTTCACAGAACTAGAACAAATAATTCTAAAAATTGCATAACACCACAAAAGATGTTGAATAGCCAAATTATTGTTGATAAAAAACATAGGTGAAGGTATTACACTCCCTGATTTCAAGCTATACAACAAAACTACAGTAATCAAAACCATCTTATATTAGCATAAAAACACACACACACATCAACAGAACAGAACGGAGAGCCCAGAATTAAACCCCCACATAGATGAACAATTAATTTATGACAAGGAAGCCAAGATCATACAATGGACAAAGGACACTCTCTTCAACAAATGGTCCTGGAAAAAATAGACAGCCACATGACCACTCTCTTATACGATGCACAAAAATTAACTCAAAAATGGAGTAAAAACCTGAATGTAAGATCTGAAACCATAAAATTCCTAAAGAAAACATAAGATCTGAAACCATAAAATTCCTAAAGAAAAACATAAAGAAAATTCCTAAAGAAAACACCTGAACATGAGTCTTAGTGATATTTTTTTGTGGATAGGATTCCAAAGGCAAGAGAAACAAAAGCAAAAATAAACAAATGGGATTACATCAAACTGAAAATATTTTGCATAGTGAAAGAAACCATCATTAAAACAAAAAGGTGATCTACTGAATGGGAGAAAGATTTTGCAAAGCATATATCCAACAAAGATTAAGATGCAAAATACGTAAAGAACTTATACAACAACAAAAAAGAAACAGTCCAATTAAAAATGGTCAGACATTTTTTCATAGAATACATAGAGTTGGCCAACAGACACGTAAAAAGATGTTCGACATCACTAATCATCAGAAATACAAATCAAAGCTAAAATGAGATATCACCTCCTACCACTTAGAAGAGCTAGCACCCAAAAGACAAGAAATAACAAGTGTTAGCAAGGATGTGGAAAAAAGGGATCTCTCATACACAGTTGATGGGAATGTAAATTGGTGCAGCCACTATAGAAAACAGTAGAGGTTTCTCAAAAAAAATAAGAATAGGACTAACATATGATCCAGCCATTCCACTTCTAGGTATTTATCCGAAGAATGTGAAAACACTGATTCAAAAAGATATATGCACTCCTATGTTCATTGCTGCAGTATTTATGATAGCCAAGAAATTGAAACAACCTAAATTTTCATCAGTGGATGAATGGATAAAGAAGATCTGGGGTGTGTGTGTGTGTGTGTGTGTGTGTGTGTGTGTGTGTGTTTAAATGGAAAACTATTCAGCTTGCTATTTGCAACAAGAATTCACCTTGAAGGTATTATGCTAAGTAAAGTAAGTCACACAAAGAAAGACAAGTACCATATAATTCCACTCATTTGTGGAATCTAAAAAAAAATAACAAAAGAAAAGAAAGATAAACTCATCCATACAAGAGAACAGATTGGTGGTTACCAAGGGGAAGGTTGGGAGATGAAGGTAGGCGAAATGGTTGAAGGGGGTCAATTATAGTGTGACGGATCATAACTAGACTCCTAGTGATCACTTTACTTACAGTACATACAGATGGCAAATTGTAATGTTGTACACCTGAAACTTAAATAATGCTATATGCCAATTTTACCTCAAATTAAAAAAAAAAAAAAAAAGGAGAGTATAGCCCACAGTTTTGAAGTTCAGTCTTCAAGTCAGATTCAGATCAAAAGAGGTGGGAATGACAGAGACAAGTGGGCACAAGAGACCTGGCCTGATAGAGCAGCTTTTCCTAGGTTCTCCCTCTGTCTGCCCTAGATCAGTGGATCTCACCCTGGGTGGGATATTAAAATCACCAGGAGGGCTTTTTTTTTTTTTTAATTTTTTTCTAATGTTTATTTATTTTTGAGAGAGAGAGAAAGACAGAGGGACAGAGTGTGAATGGGGGAGGGGCAGAGAGAGAAGGAGACACAGAACCTGAAGCAGGTTTCAGGCTCAGCTGTCGCACAGAACCCAATGTGGGTCTCGAACCCACGGACTGGGATCATGATCTGAGCCAAAGTTGGCTGCTTAACCGACTGAGCCATCCCGATGCCCCAGGGGGGGCTTTTTAAAAACACTGATTCCTAGGGCCCCTGGATGGCTCAGTCGGTGGTTGAGTGGCAGCCTTCTGCTCAGGTCATGATCTCACAGTTTGTGAATTCAAGCTGTGCCATCAGGCTTGCTGCTGTCTGCACAGAGCCTGCTTTAGATCCTCTGTCCCCCCTCTCTCTGTCCCTCCCTGGCTCCCGCTCTCTCCCTCTCTCAAAAATAAATAAAACATTAACAACAAACAAACAAAAACAAAAAACAAAAAAAAACACATTGATTCCTGAGCCCCATCCCCATAAACCACTCCCATGGGGGGTGCGGTCTCGGCATAAAGTGATTCTCCAGTGCAGCACCAGGACTGAGAATTGGTGCTTTCCAGGAGCCTCTGCCTGAGTCTCACATACTGCATTCCTAGCCCATTCCCACCCTGTGCTTCCCTACCTCCCATCCCACCTGCCCTTGAGAATTTTACAGAAAATCAGAATGTGCCCCTTGCACTTCTGGATGTAGGGCCCTGCCTTCCTTTCTTCCCCTCCCCCACTTTCACCTTTTCTCTCTAGAAATATCCTTTGCAGCTTATTAGCATCACTGCCCCAGAAACATCTCCTCATACCTATGGGAAAGAATTCTAAATGCTTTTAAAGGTGTTATTTCTATACCTGATCCACAAGTCTGCTTTCCTCTCCTTTTCCAATCAGCTATTCCTGAGAAAGAGTTCTTTTTTACATATTAGTCAATATTTAAGGAGAGACACTATGGGGTCTCGGGCCTCCCCTAGGACTAGTGGTCCTCCAACCATACTCAAGAGAATAGTTGTGTTTCAAGAAAAGAACTGAGAGGCAGGGGTGCCTGGTTGGCTCAGTCAGTAGAGCATGTAACTCTTAATCTCACAATTGTGAGTTCAAGCTCCACTTTGGGTGTGGAGCCTACTTAAAAGAAAAAAGAAGGGGCGCCTGGGTGGCTCAGTCGGTTGGGCGGCCGACTTCGGCTCAGGTCATGATCTCGCGGTCCGTGAGTTCGAGCCCCGCGTCGGGCTCTGTGCTGACAGCTCGGAGCCTGGAGCCTGTTTCGGATTCTGTGTCTCCCTCTTGCTGACCCTCCCCTGTTCATGCTCTGTCTCTCTCTGTCTCAAAAATAAATAAAACGTTAAAAAAATTTTTTTTAAAGAAAAAAGAAAAAGAAAAGAACTGAGGGATTTCATACCGAAGATTAAATAGTGGTTCTTTTTCTTCATAGAGCAAAAGAAAAATAAGTTAGTAGATAGAATTTCCTCAACTTGAGGATTATGCTCTCAAATAAACTTCCTTAAATCCTTAGTACCAGCTATTGCTTGCCTAGTGTGGAATGAACTAAAAGATGAATCTGATTTTTGCACTGGTAAATGAAATCTACCACTACATCCTGTGCTTTCAAGAACACTACGTCCAGTGGATGACCACCTGAACGTGTGGGGAACTATGGTCCCAAGGACTTGAAACGTCCACCTTATCCTTACCCCAGACTAGAAGCCCCCTGAGCAGGCTTACTGCTCCACATTTGGCGGTTTTAGGATCATATGCACTCTAAGACGAGGGAGGGGAGGTGTTGGAGGTATGGAGTGACTTACCTACGGGCAAGAGGAAGGTCCAGCTTTCCCAGGTGCTTCTCTCTCCCTGCCTGCCTCTCTCTCTCTCATTCTCTCTCTCTCTCTCTGTCTCCACCCCCACCACCCACCCCCCTCCCCATCCCAAACCATTGTGAAGAGCGCTTCTCTGAAGGTTTTACAATTTGTCAGTCTCCCAACATTCCAAGCCAATTTAATAAATGTTGAGCCCTGTAAATCCCTAACACCTGTGTTACACTGAATTTCAATCACCATAATGAGACACTAACAAGTGAACCTGTACAGCCACAATAGCCTCCTGACCATAACGCCTGAGAGCACCATCACCCAGCCTCAGCTTTGCCCAGAGTACCTCTGTTACTCAAGTTGCATGACCTTGACCTCCCTCTTATACAACGGCAATACTGTCCTCATTATCAGAGAAGAGTCTGGTCCAACTGAAGGCAAGAGGAGGGCTCCCACAGCAGAATGCCCTGTGGCAATGTTAGCCAGAGTAGTCTCGTTCCTTCCAGAGCCATCAATCTCAGATATTTTTTCTTATAAAAACAAAATAAATTCAATATTTGCCCACTGGAAACTAGAGCTTGAACAATTAAACACAGACTCTCATCTGTCAATTGTCTCATAGGACAGACTGGGGTTGCATTTCAAAAATTTACAGCTGATTATTTTTTTCTTTTTATCACTTTTACAGAGACATGCGAGAAATGAAAAACCTTTTAAGCAAACTCAGGGAAACTATGCCTTTACCATTGAAAAATCAAGGTAAGTTCTTGTCATTTTTCTTTGAGGCAGAGGATGTTGTTAACACGATAACCTTGGGACTTGTTTCTTGAGAAATTACAAGTTTGTTTTACACAAACAATAGAAGGCATTGAATATACATTCCTCTCTCTTCAAGAAGATATGATAATGAAAACAGAGTCCCTCAGGCGAGCACAGCTGTGCTCTGACCCTCAAGCAGAGGCCTCCTCTACTGGCCCTGTCAGTCAAGAGCATGGATTCATTGCCATGCTGTGGAAAGCACTGTACCAGGAGTGGCAAATACTAAAGAACTGGACACTTGGCCCTTGCCTTAAAGAAGTTACGGCCTATAGGAGGACACTTAAGAAACTTCCAAAGGAAGCTCTCTGCCATATAGATGTTCACTTATCTAAAAGAAGTAATAATAACATATATTGAGACCTCACATTGTGCCACTGTGGTTCCACACCCAATTCCAATATGTGGGGGTGGTTTTCCACACCACCAAGCAATTAGGAGACACCAGCGGGGTGTCCTGCAATTCACCTGAATTCTGACAAGACAGGGAGACAGCACCAGATCCCCCAAGTTAAGGGCTACACATGACTGCCCTCCCCCACCACTTGGGATGTACACGTTAGAAGCTCCAACGGCCCCCTCCATGAGTTTAGTCAATCTGCTAGAGAGGCTCACAGAATTCAGAGAAACATTTTACTCAGTAGATCACCAGTTTATTGTAAAAGGATATACCTCAGGAACAGCCAGAGGTCAGATGCCAGATGCCAAGTACAGAGTGTGGGGAAAGGACAAGGAGACTCCATCCCTTCCCAGGTGCACCATGGTCCTCAGATCTCCACCTGTTCACCAACCTGGAAGTCCTCCAACCTGATTTATTTAAATAAATAAATAAATAATTGGCCATTGGTGATTGAATAAATCATTGGCCATTGGTGATTGAAATGTCTTCAGTTCCTTCCCTTCCCCGGAGGTTGGGGGTGGGACTGGAAAGTTCCACCCCTCTGATCACAGAGTTATTCTCCTAGCAACCTGCCCCCATCCTTAGGCAGTTTTTGAAAGTAACCTCATTAACATAACAAAAGGCCTCTTTACGCTGTCAACACTTAGGAAATTCCAGGGATTTTTAGGAGCTCTGTGCCAGGACTGAGGTGGGAGACAACCGTATATTTCTTATTATAAATTGCAATATCACAACCACTATTCTAAATATTTTACATGGATTAACTGTATTAACTTATTTAATTCTAATAACGCCTTTGAAGGAAATAACGACTAATGTTTCCCAATTTACAGGAAACTGGGGCAAAGAGAGGTTAGCTAACTCTGCGAAAGTCACACAGACTGTAAATAGATGGTTGAGATGTGCTCCCAGGCAGACTGTCTCCAGAGCTAGCCTATGGAAATATACACCTTCACACAGAAATGGAAAGGTATTTTCACTAGAGTGAAACTTCCGTAAGGGAACTGCCTGTATATGCTTTTGTCAACTATTACTGTAGCTTCTGTACCCAGAGCGATGCCTGGCACCTGGTAGTAAAACCCCCGGCATACACGATAAATGTGTGTTCAATCTGTGCCCAACTTTGCAGTCCCAGGGTCTGAAGATCCGTACCAAGGACTTGAAGGAGCACGTTCCCCTATGTGGCCAGAGCGGCCTTAAGTGAAGCAAGCACCAGCTTCGGAGAGACATAACCAGAGGGTGGGGAAAGAGTTTTTAGAGTAAGAAAGAAACTCCTGTGGTTCCCCCTGATCAAAGCCTGGGCAGAGGGAGGACAGGGTGCTGCTTGCCTTTGAGAGGATTTGGCAGCAGAGCTGGGAGTCTGCTGGCTCAGGGAGCAGCAGAAGGTGGCAGAAGGTGGAGAGGTGCAAGTGGGAACACCAGATGAAGAGGCCGACAGGTAGCGCGGCCTGAGCTCTGTGGCAGGGAGGCGGGGTGTAAGGAAATGAGAGGCAGGGGTGCGGAGCATCAATTAACTCGGAGCCCCCCTGAAGGGCCTAGAATCAGACCAACGGGCTTGAGCCACAGGGGTAGTGTTGTAGAGGCCTTGCGGTGGTTTCCGGAAGCAGACATTGTGGTGTCTAAATGGGGTGTCTGTCAGATCAGATGGGGGCCCCCAAATGCGGGGTGATGATCAGGTGGAAGCCAGTGGCTTGGGAGATGAAGGGATTCACCAGAGGCAGAACAAAGAAGATAGAAGTTTATGGCCTACACCTCAAGGAAGCCGCGGGCTGTACAGCAGAGGAGAGGCTGTCTGCAACCAGGCGGTGGGTGGGGGCTGGTTTTAAAGGGGGAAGACGAGGAGGAATGGAGACATATGGAATGTTCCCTTTTTTGGTAACTGTGCCTGGTGGGAAGTAGCCCATTGGTGGGGTAGGGTCTATGGCTATTTTGAGGTGGCCACCTGATAGATGGGCCTGTGTTCGGCCAGGTGGTCGCTGTGGGCCCTTTCTGCATTCCACCTCACAAGCCTGTTTGCCTAAAAGTGGCCTCTACAGACACAGTGTAGTGATGAGAGAGCCCCCCCCCCCCCCCCCCCCCCCCCCCCCCGAGCACAGCATGGAAGATTGTTGCTAGCAATTCGCATGGTGGTTGGGACCAGGGACTTTGGATTAAGGCGATGCTTGGGTTTGAATGCTGGCCCTGCCCACTTACCAACTTTGTGCCCTGGAACAAGCTGTTGAACATCCAGCCATTTCATTTTCCTCAGCCCTGAAAAGGAGATGATAACATTACTTCAGAGGGTTGTCCTGAGGTTTAAATGAAGCACCGCTTGTGGAACGTCTGCTACGGACCTTTCAGAGAGCAGATGCTGACGGGTGCTTTCTTGTTATTGTTGTTGTTGGTATTGGTATTCTTTACTAGCTGGCCCACCCAGCCTAGCGCAAGAGAATGCCACATTCTCATCAAATAGTACAGCCCCTGCTACCACGCATTGATCTTGAGCCTGCAGTACAGAACATTGGTCTCTGTGACTTTGGAGATGGAGCCATGTCTGAAGCTATTCTCAGTTTCTTTATATGTCTGGCAAGTTCCCCCTGTCAGCAGCATGGAGGTCTCTCCCTGTACCTCACAATCAGGAGCCCAGGAGGATGAGTACCCGAGCCCTCAGAAAGAATTTCATGTGCGCCATGTAGCCTCTATTTTAAGTCAAACCATCCAAAATATTTGCTCTACATTTCATGAAATGCATCCAATAGTTTCCGAAATGTGCACTAATGGGAAAACGGAAATTTCATTTTATTTACCTAGGACATTTTTATAATCAAAAAAGTATAAATATTTTGTATCACTTTGTATTACTTTTATAAAAAGAAAAAAGTAGAATTTTAAATATATTTTTCAAATATAATAATAATAAATGATTGGTACTGTGAATAAAACCATGAGTGAAAAGGGCATAGTCCAAATAAATGATATTCAGGATTTAAACTTTAAATCTGTGTGGAGCAGAAAAAGGAAAAAGCTAGGAGATTCAAGGACCTGTTCAGGAGGGAATGAAGCATTCATTCAAGGAATAGGATTTTGAAATTTAAAAAAAAAAAAATTGAGGTGAAGGCTTCAATTCAGGTAATTTCAGATCTCTTCACTTGGGGGAGAAATGGGACCCTCAGCATGTGATGCCACATCTCTGTTCTTTACATGTTTCATGGGTACTCACAGCATGATGTCACTATGAGCTGAACAGTAGAGAAAGGGGGTTGTGAGTCTGAATCAGAGGGTCTGAGAAACCCTGAAGGAAGGAGAACGGGTCTCTTGGGTCCCTCTGGGAACATTTTTTAGCAGATGCATATGGCACCATTTTAATGAACAAATCGGTCAGATTCCTCTGTCTGATTCCATAAACCAAGAAAGACCATAGGGGCTTCCCATGACCTTCCTGGAATTCTTTTGCACGGATCTGTTTATTATACAGGTCTAGGTTAATACATGCAAGAAATGGTGTGGGGTAAAATGTGGAAAAATGTATCCCAGTTCTTTTCTTGAGGACCTTATTGTCAAAACATCTTTGTAACTGGATGAAAACCATTATAGAAAGCCATCTGTTTTCTTTCTGGCTCTTTCTTTCCTTTCTCTTTTTATTCCATTTACATGTGGGTCTGAAGCAGAGAGAGAAAAGGGAAAAGATACCACTACTGTTTCCCTTTTTTCCAACCTCAAACCCTGACCATGTGAAAATCCTGCCAGGCAGGTGCTGGGGGATTCTACAAGGGAGACGCTCAGATGCCTCTGTTCTCCAGGCTCCACCCTAGTTCTCAACTCAGAAACTTCCATGTTTATTTCAGCATTTAAGGGTTCAAACGTATCTCCCCCCTTTCCTACCACAATCAAAACTTGACTCAACAACAGTTTGTTTTAAATTGATTTTCAGTGGCCAATAAAGGAAGGTGGCCAAGAGCAAGAATTTTAATAGGTAGCGATTATGCCCTCATTTCAGACAGTGCCTTTTCTTTCCCATCCTTCCCGTTTAAGACTGGAGACAAAGAGATGCACAAAAGAAAAGTGAGCTGTCCTCTTTCTGCCGCGGCTCCACAGCAGGCTTCTGACCACGGTCAGGTCTCCTGGCTCTCAGCCCACTGTTCTTGCCACTGCTTCAGCGCCTCTCCTGTCCTACATTCTGGGTCACTGGCAGTGCTGTAGGGAGCTTCATTAATTATGATAGTCTTGCTGTGTCAAATGGATTACAAATGGAACCACCTGTGGGGAGCCTGCAAGGTTACTGACAAAGGCTAAAAGGAGATTGGAGAGTGAAGGACAAGCATCTTCTAAATGCGTGTTGTAATCAAACAAAACAAGGTGGCAGAAATAAATTAGGCCTGAAAGACAGTTTCACCTTTTCCAGAATTCTGACTTAATGAATGCTGTAGGGTGTGTTTGTATATTCACTCTTGCCTAGAATGTGGTTGTTGAGACCATGCGTGAGAATCCATCAGAAGGGGATCAGTCAGGAATTGAATCTGCTCTAGAATGGGTCCCCTCCTGGAGACAGTGCTATTCCAGACTAAATTGGGTCTAGGAACAGTTCCCCCAGACTCATACTCTCAATCCACTCCAACCTGGACCCCCTGTATCCATCCTAGCCATGTCAGAAGAAGTGTTTGATATCTAGCTAAAGAACATTGGGCAGTTATGCCACCTGGTAAGCCTAGAGATGACCTTTTAGGTCCTTTCACCAGGGCTTCATATAAAGACTTTGTGTGCTTCAGTCTAGTATCTGAATGTTATTCTGGGTAGTTTTACTCCAGCAGCCCCATATCCTTTGTAATCTCTTCAATCTTTCATCCAGGATTCAGTATGATGTATGTACTTCCCTCTCTGCTCCAGTTAATTCACACATCAGTTTCTTAATGCATTACTCTATGTTCAGCCCCTACTTACAAACGTTACATGCCTACTCATTGTCTACTAAAGGAAGAACAGACTTCTTTCCCTAACATCTGGTGTCCCCACCATCATCTAACATGTGATGATATCCTATAATGTGCCAAGTTCTGTGTCAGGTGCTGGGGATATCTCTCCCCCTAGAGGCTCTCTCTCTCAACAGAACAAATTGGGTGAGAATTACCTGGGAAGCCTTCCCAAATGACATTCTTCCCTTCATAGAGATTGGGATAATGTTTTGGGGGTAGGCCATGTGAATTCTAAAATCAACTAACACGCAAACACACACACACACACACACACACACACACACACACAATTGGAAAGACAAAGAAACTAGTGCTTAGAATACAACAGTGCCATAATAGCTACAGGTCACTACAAAGACATATTGGATTCTCATCTAGCCATATTGAAGTTGTAAGGGGCTGGGGTGTGAGATGGGGGAGAGGGTTGTTGATATCAAGGATTGCTTTTTGGAAAGTGAGTTGAAATTTCTGAGGATGAATCAGTTAGCCAAAGAAAGAGGTGGGGGCGCCTGGGTGGCTCAGTCAGTTAAGCGTCCGGCTTTGGCTCTGGTCGTGATCTCAGTTTGTGAGCTCCAGCCCCGTGTTGGGCTCCGTGCTGACAGCTCAGAGCCTGGAGCCTGCTTCAGATTCTGTGTCTGCCTCTCTCTCTGCCCTTCCCCCACTCACATTCTGTCTCTCTCTCCTTCAAAAATAAATAAACATTAAAAAAATTTTTTTAAAAGAAAGAGATGGAAAAAGAAAAAAGGAGATGAAAAAAAAAGTCTAGGCAGAAGATTCTAGATGTGTGAAGATATATGAGGAGATGTAAGAGCAGGGCATTTTGTTGAGCTACAAGCACTTCATTAGTTGGTAAAGTGGTTAGAAAAGAGACATGAAAGACTAGAGAGGTAAGAGGGTCTATATCATTAAGGCCCCTAGAAGCTGTGTTAAGAGGTTTGAATTTGGGTCACCTTGGTGGCTCAGTAGGTTAAGCATCCAACTCTTTTTTTTTTTTCAACATTTATTTACTTTTTGGGACAGAGAGAGACAGAGCATGAATGGGGGAGGGGCAGAGAGAGAGGGAGACACAGAATCGGAAACAGGCTCCAGGCTCTGAGCCATCAGCCCAGAGCCTGACGCGGGGCTCGAACTCACGGACCGCGAGATCGTGACCTGGCTGAAGTCGGACGCTTAACCGACTGCGCCACCCAGGGGCCCCAAGCATCCAACTCTTGATGTCTGCTTGGGTTGTGATCTCACGGTTCATGAGATCGAGCTCTGCAATGGGCTTGGAGCCTGCTTGGGATTCTCCCTCTGCCCCTCCCTGCCCCTGCTCTCTTTCTTTTTCTTTCTCTTTCTCTCTCTCTCTCTCTCTCTCTCTCTCTCTCTCTCAAAAAAAAGAGGGGGTTGGATTTTATCCTGAAGCCATTGGAGGGGTTCAGTTAGGAAACAGTTGCAATAATCCAGGTGAGAGATGCTTAAGATCTGACCTAGGGCCAGGAGGTTGGAGAAGAGGATGTGAACAACTGATGGGCTGCACAAGAGAGAAGGCAGAATCAAGGATGAAACCCAGGTTCAGACTTGAAAAGCGAGGTGAATGATGTGTCTATTCACTAAGTCAGAGAGAACAGAGGAGGAACGGTAGAGATAGAGGATGATTGAAGTTTTGGAGATGGAGGAACTCCCAGAGCAATGCTCAGTGGTGAATACTAGGCGTACAAGTATCATGCTGAGGTGAGACATGTGAGCCGGGAGGCTGGAAATACATATTGAAGCATCATCAGCGTAATGGTAAATGAAGCGAGACCCCCCCCACAGAGTGTAGGTATAGAGAAGAGCCTAGAATACCAAAATTTAAGTTTCAAGGGGGAAAGAACTGCAGTTTACAGAGGGGACTGAAAAGAAAACCAGAAGAACATTATGAAATCAGTCAAAGAAAGTTCTAAGCTAATCTTGAAGGAGGATTGGCATTTGCCTAAGAAAGGAGGACTAAGAAATGGTGTGTGTAAGGGCAGAGAGCCAAGAGAAGGTATGGCCATATTTAAGGAATTCTATGTATTTCTGTTTTGTACTATTCCCTCCTTCATACACCCTTCATTCCAGACCACATTGTTTCTTGGAACAAAATTCAAGTTGCCTTTGACCTCTATGACTTTGTTCACACTGTTTTCTCCATCCAGAAAGCCCATCTCCCCCTTCACCAAATTTGCAAGTTCTCCTCATCTCTTGTGGCCCAGAAAGAACACCAAGACCTCCATGATTTCCCACAATTATCTTCTTCCTTCTCCTCCACCTGGGAGTAAGTCCACCCTTAAGAGCTCTCAAAGTATTGTATTTGTATCTCTCTTATGGCATTCTTAATAAAGCTTCATAGTTACTCAAGCGAACATCCTTGAGACCAAGAACCACCTTTCTATTAGGACCCTCAACACCCAACATGGAGCCTGTACTTAGCAGGCCTTTGATTAATGCAGGGCTTCTCATAGTGTGGCCTCATGACCAACAACATCGACATGTCTGGGAACTTCTAAGCAATCCAATTTCTCTGGCCTCACCCCACACCTACTGACTCAGAAATGCTAGAGGTGAGGCTGTACTTGAACACGCTCTCAGATGTTGCTAATGCAGCTAAGGTTTGAGAACCCCTGAGTTTGCTGAAGGTCTCCTTTTCTTCTAGAGTAGAAATTTGCAACTACAGTTACATTATGAGCACTTCTCTGGATTCTGAGAACATAGCTTTAAACTTTAAACTGAGCCTGGGTGGCTCAGTCGATTAACCAACAGAATTCGGCTCAGGTCATGATCTCACGGTTCATGGGTTCGAACCCGGCCTTGGGCTCTGTGCTGACAGCTCAGAGCCTGGATCCTGCTTCAGATTCTGTGGCTTCCTCTCTCTCTGTCTCTCTGCCCCTCCCCTTCTCTCTCTCTCTCTCTCTCAAAAATAAATGAATGTTAAAAAAAGGGTTAAACTCAAATGCTCAGCTTTTTATTATTTGCAATCTTATTTTTATGTCATTCTGTTTATTAACATATAATCTATATAAGCAATCTTTTATTAGCAAAAGAAATCTGAGCAATAGAGAAGTGGTATCATAGTGCCTTACGTGGCGGCAGTGTCCCTGGCTTTAGTAGTATCCAGGAAGTAAGCTTTGAATGACCAAGATTTTAACTTGCTGATGGCTGAATTACCTATTCTCCTTCTCTTTCACTTTCTCCTCTGCTTTCCTCCCTCCCTTTTCCTTTCTCCACTTTTCATTTTCACATCTAAAACTGCCCTTGGTTACAGTTCTCTCAGAGCATATGCACTTTGGAGAAAAGATGCTACAAAAGTCTGAAATGTTCACAATAAAAATCAAAGGTTTCCCAGCAAGGTCAGGCGAATTCGCCCAGAAAGTGAAGCACAAGTGGGGAAACATTCCATTTCCTTCACATTCTTTTGGCAGCCCATAATTTCAGAGACAGGATTTCAATCAATGTGGAAAGACATCTTTCCTTGGAGCTGAATCCACTCCAAACCATTCCAAGCAGACTTGCTGCTGCTGAATTTCAGCATTTACTGCCGGTGTCAGCTTCCCAGGGTGTAGGAAGCTGCTCTGAATTTCTGCCAAGATTGTTTGAGCTTTTGTGTCACCTCAGCCCTAGGTGATGATCAGATAAGCTCTGGGCTAGGCAAAGGTGTCACAAATGCTCAAAAAGATGCCCCAAACGAGCGGTCATCCTTAATAGGCAGCCTGTCCTTTGCTTAACATCTGAGCACTTTCTCATCAATTCTAACACTTCTATTCACCTATGAGTGCTCTGTACGTGCACATGTATATATAGCACTCACAAGTGAATGTATGTGTGCATATCTATCTACCCATAGATAGGCAGAGACAAAAAGAAGGCTGAGTGAGGAGAATTTCAATAGCATAAAAGGTTTTTTTGATTTGCTGTAATGAATGCACAAAAGTCAGTCTTGATATAAATCTCATAATACCTGTGCACAATACCTGTATGCTTTTAATACACAGAAAAGAGAATGTGGGAGGTGCCTGCGTGGCTCAGTCGGTTGAGTGTCCGACTTCGGCTCAGGTCATGATCTCATGGTTCGTGTGTTCAGGCCCCGGGTCAGGCTGTGTGCTGACAGCTCGGAGCCTGGAGCCTGCTTTGGATTCTGTCTCCTTCTCTCCCCGCCCCTCCCCCACTCATGCTCTGTCTCTCTCTGTCCTCAAAAATGAATAAACGTTAAAAAATATTTTTTTAAAAAAGAGAGAGAACGTGGGAGCAAACATGACACCACAGGATACACATGTACAGTTTTTTCGTAAATACAACATGTAGCAGGCATTTCCTCATGCCGTGGGAACAATACACATCTATCTGCACTGCATTTTATAATATATAAATAAATACCCATTAGGTCACTATGCCAATGTCTTAAATGTTTGGAGAAACGGAAGGATATATGGGCATTCAGGAAATAGATCTTCTAGGTCTTAAATAGAAATAAGATTTTTTTCTTCCCTATAAATGTCTTCATAGTTTTGGTGATTCTGTTCAAGGAAATATTAAATTCCTGGTGAACTTGCATTTCAGAAAGCATAGTCAGTATTCAGAGAGATACCAACAGATAAAATTCTTTATTCTTCACAGTCTGCTGTACCTTTGCCTTACTCAAATAGGTTGTTTATTGATCAATTGATGGTTAAAGAAGTAAGAGTCCTAAAACTGATGGGAAAGTGAGTTATCATTTCTTTTTTTCTAAATAGACCATGATTCATCTCTGAGAGATTCTCCTGAGAAATCAGGCTCACGTATAGTATTTGACATTGCTTTCAGTGTCTTAACTATTTGGGGCAAGTTTAACTATAAAAGAGAGATGTCCTATTTTTAGTCTCAAAATGTTGACATCCAGAATATAGAAAATTGCTTTTCACGATGGAAAGGACAAAGAGAGAACTGTTTTTCTCCACATCCACAAAATATGAACCTTAAGAGAGAGTATTAACCTGTGGAGACTGGGAGAGTGCACTGTTTGATGAATTTGATGTGCTCAGCTAAGGTACCTGTTTACTTCCCTGGCTGTGACTTGCCATTCTGGTTCTATCTAAATGTATAGCATGGTGCACCATTCCATGGAACACTGTCAACTTGGTGAGGGATGCTAATTTACAAATAAGTGTGACACATGACAGCCTTTGGGGAGGGGGAGGATAAGCCCAGGCACTTGGATGACACAATTTATGTGAGAGGACTGGAAAGCCGACACTTGTTTTTGTTCTGGACAGTTTACTGAGCATCTAGGCTCAGCAATCAGGAAAAGCAACCCTCGTCTACAAACCAGTTTTATTGATGTGGGGCACATTTTTCCCTTACCCATCTCTTCATCTAACTCCTGACTCTGGGCTCCTTCCCAAGGTCCTATATCCCAAGGTAGGATGGAGAAAGGAGAGAGCCCCTTAGCTCTGCTCTGGGAGGGTGGTGCAACTAGTCCTGGAAAAGCTTAGGTACATAAGAGTTACCAGAGCCAACCAACCATCTTGTGGCCCCTAGCTCCGTTCTGATTATGTCCTAGTGCTGCCCACATTGGCAATTTCCAGGTCATCTCCTCATGGTCCTTCTCCAGCCTCTGGGACCAGACTGCCAGTTCCGCTCCAACAGGCTATTTCTACCCACCCTCTCTTTGGACTGGACTCTTTCTTTAAAACCCAGCTCACTAAACTGAATTTGGTTTACTGGTTTATTTCTTCATCTGCTTGTCATCATGCTAAAAATTTCAACCCAAAACTTATAAATTCAGCAGTTGGCAATCTTCTCAGAATGCCATTGTATACAGAAACCTATAGAAATCGCTAGCCAAAGACTCAACACAGAATAGTTGAGACTTCTTCCTGAGGCAATAAAGTAGGTGAGTAGAGGCAACACAGTGGTCCTATGTAAAGGAAAATAGTAAATAAGAGCTGTATTTACTGAGTGCTTCCTCTGTGCTAGGCACTGAGGACCTCACCCAAGCTTAATGTCTTTCATAGATTGTTTCGTTTAATCTTCACCTAAGGTAAGTGTTATTAAACCCTATTTTGACTAGGGGAAAACTGAAGCTTAGCAAGCTTCAAGTTACATGTTCACATAGAGCTAGTAAATAGTAGAGGCAGGTTTAGAAAAGAGGTCAAGCTTACTCCAAAGCACTAGCTCTTTCTAAAAAGCTATGCATCTCCCAACTGAAAGAATGTCTTGAGCAGTTTACATTTAATTCTAAGCAGTGGTTCGCAACTGTAGGCTCTGAGCTCCCCACCACCACCAAAAAAAGAACATTTGGCCCTATCACGGGACATTTTTGGTTTTCATGGCTGGTGGAGCAGTGTTATTGGCATCCAGTGAGTAGGGAGAGGCCAGGGATGCAGCTAAGCATCCTACAGTGCTCATGACAGCCCCAACAACAAAGAATTATCTTGTCTAAAATGTCAACAGTGCTGAACAAGAAACCTTGATTCAAAAGATGGTGGATTTTTAAAGCCAATTCATAAAAACCCCAGTTATTGTTTGTAATTCACTCATATGTACATTCTGTCCCATCACAGATGACAGCAGCCTTCTAAATCTAACTCCCTACCCCCTGGTTAGAAGACGGAAGAGAAGGTTCTTTGGGCTGTGTTGTCTTGTCTCAAGCTAGGCAACTCCTCCTGGAAACCCACCAATGCGAAGACCTGAAAATATCACAGAACCTGAGGACCTCCAGACAGCTGAACCACAATTATTGGTTTTTGACTATGTTTTCTATGCTTCCTTATTACTTTTATTCGCCTCCCTCTACCCTTTTAAATGATTTTACATGTGAAAGCAGCTGCTGTCAAGGGGGGTAAAAAAGATTCAAAAAGCAGGCTGTTTTTAAAAGGATTTTTAAAGCTGACATTGTGCATGTCTGCTCCAAACCATACCATGACAGATGCGAGAATTATGGTTTTTAAATTATTTAAAGGTTTTTTTTAAATGTATCATACAGAGAAAAATTATTTCATGTATAATAGTATATCTTTAGCTCTTGCTGATCTCATGTTAACAAGTTATCATATATGAAAGTCTTTAAACATAGAAATCTCTCTAAAACTGCAAAACTGTGTTCAAAAATCCAATCTATCAATATTATTAGAGATAATATTATAATCAAACATATACCACCTCACCTATTGCTTTGTCTGTGCTCATTCACATCTAGTCTTCCATTCTGTCGGAATCCAAGAGCTTCTACATAAAAACATCTTAATTTATAATGCAACAAAAACCATATATGGAAAGTATTTAAATTTTGTAAATACACAATTATCCTAATACCTTCGTACAATGCATATGGGCAACTAATTTCCTTTTGATCCAATGGTGTCTTTTTCAGCTTCTTGGAGAATGAAGTAATCCAGTTAGAAAATGGTGTAGTAACATATACAATTACCCTCAAATGTAAAATTGAGTATTATCACATTTTGTTCTAATTGAAATCTGAAGCATGATGTCTGCACAGCAGCATAGTGTTAAATCTTATAGGGCATGCCGGAATTAGCTCAGATCGTAAAAATATTTAACATTTTCTGTTAATAAAATCTTTTTAGTTAAGCTAAGCTTGTCTCATATTAGATGACTATGCAGATATGACTTTTCCGATGTGTACTTGGTGTCTTGTCTTATGCTTAGAATCTTGAAAGCAGGACACATTAAGCAATACTATATTTTAGAAAGGAGGAAGCCACACGCTTCGATTTTCTGCTCACAGTTTTGTTATGATCTTCC
This sequence comes from Leopardus geoffroyi, assembly GCF_018350155.1. Classification (NCBI taxonomy): domain Eukaryota; kingdom Metazoa; phylum Chordata; class Mammalia; order Carnivora; family Felidae; genus Leopardus; species Leopardus geoffroyi. The sequence goes on from NC_059326.1 coordinate 131,779,413, forward strand.
TCACTAAACCTGTAACATGGTACAAATTTTGTTATATTGTCCCCTGTTATTCCTTGGCCCGTTTCCCAAACAGAATTTTCCATGGGTTGAGAGATCAGGCCTTTGGACTTTTTTTCTTGCTTTCCAAAATCTAAATGACCCTAAAGAAGGACAAGAAGCAACCAGTGTCTAGTACAATAAAAGGATGGGCTAGATGCCTATAAGTGGTTTATTCAAGATGCATTTTTAATCCCAACCCTATACTTTCTCAGTACTTAAGTGCACAGGCATTTATAGGTCCACCAATATTTTGACCTAACAACTAAATTTGTTAAAGCTGTTAGCTTTACTGAAGATGAAGATAGGTATATATGAAATAGTGGACTAATTATTGTATTAGGTTGAACCATATGAAATTGCTGGCATTGGACTGTTTTGACCTATAAAAATAGCAATTTCATATGGTTCAACCAAATATCTGATGTTGTGAAAATTATACTTGGAATTGTCTTCTAGCATTTGTGATTGAAAGCGAACAGATTAAAGGGTTGGAAGAGATCTCAAAAGGCCACACAGGTGTCTCTTTAGATCATACCAGCTCACTTGGGGCCTTAATCTTGGAATCCAGAGTTGTGTTCCAATGACCTGGTAATGAATGCACGGTTGTAAGTATGCCTGACTCCATATAAAGAGGTATCTCTGAAACTTATATGAGAAAACCACAACTTTCTAAATCAAATATTTGCAAAACAGTTATTGGAATATGCTACTTAAAGACCCTTAGAATGAATATCCCCTTGGAAAGCAGGGAACTACTCCCAGATTTATCTGGTCTGTAAAGCCTGATTTCATAAATCAGGTTTGACTAAAGCTTAATATCGTTTTTGAATATGGTTCATTTCCATCCCCTGTGGTTAATTCACTTAAGGTCCATTGTTTTAGAAATTATAAAACAGCCCAACTGGGCATGCTCTCAGCTCCCGTCTCAGCCCTTGCCCACCTTTCCATTATATTGAACCCTTTGCTTCAATCTAGTTCCTACTAATTCATGCAAAGTTATCAACTGATAAACCTACCTTGGTGTTCAGCACGTTCCTCTAAATGCTTGACCTAAATCACTTCTGCTTGGTTAATTTGTGCTCACTCTCGCCTTAGTCTCGGTATGAAAGGAACACTTACCTTCCATGCCATTGTCCTTTGTACAACTGAAGACTGTTAATAAATTCAGGTCTCACCTCCAGGTCTGGGAGGGCTATAGTAGCTATTCATGGAGAAGGGAATTTGTCTAATTCCCTAGGTAGGCTTCCCATATCTAAGGTAAATAAATTCAGCCACCTTATCTTTTATTCATAGTGCCTGTTTCCCAGACTTTGATTGGTTTTATAGTTCCTGTGGACACACTCCAAGATTTATAGATCTTCTTTCACTAGCAGGTCCTAAAATTAAATGTAGTGCTCCAAGTCGTGATGACCTACCCTGGCTGATAGTGGCAATAGACAGCTCACCATCTCCCATTAGATATGCCAATGCGTCTCTTTAGGAGCTGACCCCACTCTCCTCTCACCTACCAAAGGACTTTCTCAGGTGTAGTCCATGAGATAGAGGTCTACTGTCTCGGCTTCTGCTAGTAATTCGCTTTCAGATTAGCAATAACACTGAGCTGATCTCTAGGGGTAAGGAGAGAACACTGAACCCACTCTGTTGCATAGGTACTCACATGCTGAAAACAGGAAAGGATGTCAACTTTTTCTGGCACACCCTCACCCATTTTACCACCATAATTTCAATATCCTGTGTTGATTCATCGTTGTTGTTTTTGTTGTGTGTGTGTGTGTGTGTGTGTGTGTGTGTGTTCAGATTACAGAGGCAATATATATTCTTTATGGGCAATCTGAAACATACCACCGAGTATAAAGAAAATAAAAATCACCTGAATCCCACCATAATCATATTGTTTAAAACCACATTTCCAGCCTTTAAATCGTCAGTGGCTAGGTTCAAAGGCACTTGTGGATAAGATAGGTGAACAAACGCCCACAAGGCCAAGGTATCACTTTAAAATATCTGTCCGCTGATGTTTTGCATGCTTCTAGAAACAGATTGACTGCAAACTTCTGGTTGTGCCACTGTTGAAGGGTACAAAGAAGACTTTAGAAGTAGCACAGCCCGGATGCCTCCTCTAATGAAAGCTTTTAGGGAAATTCTAAAATCCTGCCGGATCATTTTGTTCCTGGGTGCTCTTCTAACAGTTGGATGCTTACTGTATGGCAATACTGCCACCTACTGAATTCTGAGCTTTAGGGTAAGAGGGGAAAACAAATGTGCAGAATATAAAAGCATCTCATTCATTTTAGACAGCAGACAATGGACCAGGTTAACAATATTCCCTATGGAACTCAGATTCTGGAAGTCTCAGAGCTGAAAGGATTAAGGATATCATCCAGACTAACTTCCCACGCCACCTACATGTACCTAAAAATTGCCTATCATTTCTTTGTGTTCTCGAACGTCACCAAATGCAAAATGCTCAGGTTTCAGGTAACGGTAGATAGGATGAGAAAAAGCAGTGATGCTATTGGCCCATAATAAATCATTATAATGAAATATAAAGATCAGAAATAAACCCAAGAACAAAGAATAGTTGAGTGCATTAAAAAGAGATGACTTTTCAAATCTGTGAGAAAAGGTGGGATTACTAAATAATTTGGGATGACTGGTTGGACATTTTGGGGGGTAATTCCTAGATCTATACCTCATAACTTCCATCAAAATAAATTCTAGGTGAAGTAAATATTTACATGTTAAAGCACATAAACATATACAAGGAGTATGGCAATATTGATAAATATTTCTGTAATTTTACTATGGAGAAAAGCCTTTCTAAGCATGACACCAAAGGAAGAAACCAAAAAGAAAAAGATAGATGGATTTGACCAATTAAAAATGCAGAACTCCTATACAGTAAAAAATAAAACAAATTAAGAGAAAACAAAATTTGAAATATATGCAACAAAGAGTATAGATCTCTAATGTATATGAAGAGCTTAAACCCCATTACTGATGGGAGGTTTCTATGATCTACAACCTTCCCAACAGAATGTTCCTATTTCATTCTTTCCTCACTGCACTTTTTAAATTATTGCTTGTTTGTCTGTTTATTTCCACTAAACTGGAAGTTCAAGAAAGCAGCCACTGTGTCTGTTTTGCTTCCTGTTATATCCTCAATACTTAACACAGTGCTAGACACAAAGCAACTAAATACTGAAAACATATTTATTGTGTGAGTGAATAATGAATGCATGAATAGATAACATTTTATGATCAAAAAGAATCAAACTTTCCAGTAGAAAATTGAGCCAAGGACACAAACTGGCAATGTACCATAAACTAAAGTAATGAACTAATAATAAATATGAACATATTTAAATACACTAGTAATCAAAAATGCAAATATTACAATACACTCCTTTTTTTATGTATCAGAAAGACAAAAGATACAAAGAATTATAGTTCCTAGGGTCAGTAAGGAAGTATGGAAGCGGACATTCTCTTACAGAGTAAACAAGAGTGTAAACTGATCCGATCTTTCTGCAAAATATTTTGGCAACATATTTTTTGTGTACGTCAAATACTTCCACTTTAGGGAGTTCTCCTTTAAAAAAGGTTAAGAAAAAATGAACTCAAGATACATTCATTCATTATTCAAAAAAATACATGCAACAAAGGATGCTTATAGAGCATGGAAAAAATTGGAGGAATGAAAAAAATATAAATAAGCCCACAATATAGGGTTGGTTAAATATGGTATATCCTTTCAAGGGAATATTACTGTGCACCAATTAAGAATAAGCATTAGATGTATATTTACTGAAATAAACAGCTATATTGTTAAATGAAAAGAGAAAGTTATAGAAGAATACAGTGTGTTCCCATTTTAAGAGTATACATACACATGTGTGCATTACAGTGTCTGAAAGGATATTTGCTAAAAGGTTAACAGCATCTATCTCTGGGAGGTGAGATTTGGAGCAATTATATTTTCTTTTTGCATATCGGTAATTTCTGATTTTTCCACAATGAGCATGTAGTATCTGTATAATTTTTTCAGGGAATAAACAACAATGTTCACAATATATATTAAATGAAAAACACATGTTATAAAACAGTATGTATAGTATGACACAATATTTGTAAAAAAGAAAATTATATATAAAAATATCTATGTATGTATATATATGCATAAGAAGCTAGAAAGACATACACTAAAATGTTAATAGTAGCTATTTATGGGTAGTGGGATTATGGGTGATTATTTTTTCTTTTTGCTTTTCTGTGTTTTCTAATTTTTCTACAATGAATATGTATTCCTTGTGTAATAAAAACTAATAATAAAAGTTTTAAAAAAAATGAAAAGTGAGAATTTGTGACTCATCACTTCCTCTCACCCTCCCTGCCACCCCCTGGACTTATTCCCTGTCATCAAAGTGTGGGCAGTGGGGTTATGGAAAGGAAACACCAGGACACCATAACTTTGGAAGATAAAACACAGAGCCAGACAAAGGTGGATGAGAAGGAAAGAGAGAGGGTGGAAAGGAAGGAGGGATGGAGGAAGGAAGGAAAGAAAGAAAGAATTAAGTAAAAGTGAAGTCAATAGAGGAAGGATTAAAGCAGGCTTTGGAAATATTTTCCCTGACAATAGCAGTAAGTCTCTTTAACCTGTTTTCCTGATAACTATGACAAAAAAAAAAAAAAATCAGTTAAATAGGTTTATTTTTTAAATTTTTTTTAATGTTTATTTATTTTTGAGAAAGAGAGAGAGAGACAGAGACAGAGTGTGAGTGGGGTTGGAGCAGAGAGAGCAAGAGACACAGAACCCAAAGCAGGCTCCAGGCTTCAAGCTGTCAGCACAGAACCCGACGCAGGGCTCGAACCCATGAGCTGTGAGATCATGACCTGAGCCAAAATCAGACACTTAACTGGCTGAGCCACCCAGGCACCCCATATAGGTTTATTTTCCAATAAAAGGAATCATACACGTGTCTGGAGAGACATCTAGGAATTCAGTTCTCCCAGGAGTGTATCCCAAGAAGTTTTTCAAGAGGCAAGCTTTTGAGGTCCAGCTGGTTATCAAGGGCTGTGCAAGTACAGCCTGGAACTACACAGCCTATCGTCTGATTCTCCGATGGGCGCAAGCAATGCGCAACAGTGGCTAGCAGTTCTGATACCCATTCTCTCCTTTTTCCCTTTAGAAACAGAGACCCCAAATTTCAGCAAGACACTGGCCACCTAAATTTAAGACTCCGTTTACTATGGTTTGGGATGTGGCTATGTAACTGGGTGTTTAAAAAAAAAAAAAAAATCAAGTGCATACTGCCCTTAGCAACCAACATTCACAGCAGGTGAGAGATGGATGCTGTGGCTCAGTAACGCACACCTCGGCAGGTACCACAGCGCCTCCTACCGTTCATGCCTGGCACTGCCCAGATCCCCTTGCTTCTCACATGGACCTACTCCACCCAGCTATAGCTTCTTCTGGATTCTGTTATTACCGTTTACTATACAAAAAGAGGGACAGTGGGACAAACCACAGCTTTCACTTAATCCATGCTAAATTCCCCCATCTTAGGCACTTCTGAGCTTCCTGGTAAAATGACCCAGACCCTTACCCCCAAGTGATCTGAGACCCTGGTTACCCTGCCCTTAGTACACTTTAGTTGCTATACTTGCCCATTTACAGTTAAACCTGGGCGTACCAGAGGTGACCCAGTGCCGAACATACTCCTCTGTATGAACGTACCCCTCATACTGCAGTAACTCTCCCTGCTCATGACGATCAGAGCCAATGACCTCTGTCAGTATGGTAACTCTTACTCGCCTGCTAGTTTTCTGCCTGTAGGACCCTAAGTTGACCACTTAGCAGTGGTAGCTTAAAGCTTAGTGGGATTCTTATTTTCTTCACTCTATGACCTAGGACCTCTAGAGACACAGATTCTAGACCCCCAAAGAGAGAGCACAAAGTCCTCAGTGGATTCCTGAAGCCACTCCTACTCTCACCCCTTTATTTTTGGACTCATGAATTTAGAACCATCTAATGACCATTGGTTGGTGTAAGGAGTATAATGCATCCCATAGGTTGCATCACCCCAATAATACAAGGCATCCTCTCCTTAAAGAGGCCAGGCCACCACTCCAGTGTGATGGCAGCTTCTGCTTGGTGGATCCCACAGTCGTGTTTTCACTGATGCACCTGCTTTGCTAAGAAGTGGGGCCCTTGGTCTTAGGCAATGTTATGTAAGATCCTGCATTGGTAGGTCAGACACTTTGTCAGTCAGTGGATATTGTTGCTGGCTGAAGCCCTGCAGACAACATTGGCAAACTACTATCCAGAAAGCAGGTAAATCCCAGTCAAGGTGGATGTAGTCTCAATTTGTCTCCAGCTGGCAGTCTGTTCTCCAGAAGGAATGGTATGAGATCGAGGGCACAGTGTCAATCTCTGTTACCAAGAGGCTGGACATTGAACGGAAGCTGTAAATAAATTTTGCTGAAAAAAGCTTGTATTGGTTTCTTATTGCTGCCCCTATAACAAACTGCCACAAACTTCGTGGCTTAAAATAACCCACATTTATCATTCACATTTCTGGAGGTCAAAAATCAGTTTTACCAGCTTAAAGTCATGAGGTCAACAAATCTGTGTTCCTTCTGGAGCCTGTAGGGGAGGATCTATCTCCTTTTCTTTCCCAGCTTCTGGAGGCTTCCTGCATTCCTTGGCTTGTGGCTCCTTTTTCTATCTTCCAATCAGCAAAAACGTAGCATAGCCTCAATTCTGTGTGTATGTGACTCCTTTTTTCATCCTCAGGTATCCTTCCTATTCTGACTCTTCTGCCTCATCTTAGAGGGAAACGTGCTGGTTTGTTGGGCTTGCCCACATAATCCAGGATAATTGTCCCATTTGAAGATCCTTAATGCAATCAGAGCTGCAAATTCCTTTTTGCCAAGTAACACATTTATAGGTTCCAGGGATTAGGAAGTGAACATCTCTGGGGGACTATTATTCTGTCTGCTGCAAGGCCAGTGCTGTTGGACCCATTTACAGTTTCCATCTCTACCGATAGCTGCTTTTTGAATGGTCTTTCTCTGCTGCAGATAGCATGGCCTTGCTCTTGAACTCCAAGGGTCTGTGCTATGACTCTTTTATTGGAGCTTGCCAGAGTGTCCACAGCATCTTTTATACCCAGATTCCTCTAGTACCGTGGCCTCTGCCAGACAATATGGCACAAATGACAGGGCTACTGATGGTAAAGCCTAAACGTGCTGAAGACCCCCTTCTTGCTCTGGGACCAAATTAAAACTAGAGCTCTACCTCACATGTGAGATACACTGCCTTCCAAACCTATGGAGGCTGCTCAAGCCTCAAGTTTCTAGCTTCATGGTTGGAAATGCGAGGGACAAAAACTTGTTTTTGTTTTGGAGATGCCCCAGCACCTCTCAGATCCCTTGACTCCTAAAAGCTTCACTGATGTAGCAGACCCCTTAATCTCTGTAAGATTTATCTCCCATTCTCTGGAGTTTGTGTGTCTTGCTTACCAAGGCATTCAGAGGACTCGCCATTTCACACTTGCTGTGTCCAGAGAACAACATGCCATCGACTTGGTGTGCAAATGTGAGGTTCTTTAAAGAGAATATTCCGATCAACAGGATCGGACTGTTGTGAGCCTTGGTGAGGTCATCTAGGGATACACAAATCTGGTTCCCAAAGATCATCTGAGAACACAGACTGATGCTCAACCCTCGGTTCCAAACCACGAATGATGAAAACAAATATTATGCAGTGAGGACATAGGATGCTACAGGCATGTGAGATCCACTAGAGGTGGAGAGGACTGGTTCCAAAAGGTCATCTGAGAACATGGAGTTGGGTTATACTCACATACACAGCTGCTAAGTAATAATATTATACAATGAGTACACAGAGCTCCATTTTCTGTGTTCTCATTGTTAGATAAAAGCCCATAACAATTTGGCATAATTTCTAATAGTGTGTATGCATTTGCTGGTTGATAAAACTCAGCCAGGGCTTTTAGGGACTTCATCTCCACCTGCTCCCGGTAAAACCTCTGCTGGGAATACTTAAGGATAGTTCATTTGTTGCAGGGAAGATAAAAGTAGCAACTCTTTTGGGGGACCCAGAGCATCTCGAGATTCTTGATTCTCTTCAAAATTCTTATCTGGATCCTCTTCAGATTTCATATAACTTTTTCTGTCTATAAAGTGCAGTCAATAGAGATCTTTGGAACTCGGTTAAAGTCTCATGATTATTCTTGAAGCCATATAATCTATTCTAGTAAAGATACCACATTCGGCACAACAGCTATTACTGGGGCTTCTTGGATAAGCTTGCAGCAGTGGTGTCTGAAAGGGCAGACCTACGCCGGCCGACTCCATCTTGTTCTGTGTCCTCCACCTTGAGTGACTATGTCCCCGACATGCCCCCTTTCCGGGAAAATCACAGAAACCTCCGACCACAGCTCCTCCCCTTGAGTAACCTCCTGCTCACACGTTCAAACTTCCCCGATCAAAACACGCCCGGCTACCTGTGTAACAGGACTCCGACCTTTCCCCAGCCAATCGGCCGAGGCCACAGCCTTTACCTCACCAACTGCCCCTAGACCCCTATAAAACCTTTGTGCTTTTGAAACTCGCTTTCTCTCCAGTATCTCACCGCTGCGTCGGTGCAGGTAGGGGATTGAGCTCGAGCTAGCTCGAATAAAGGCTCTTTTGCTTTTGCATTGGACTCGGCTCCCTGGTGGTCTTTGGGGATCACGAATTCTGGGCATAATGGTGTTCATCTGCCATGACCCATCCAGTGTTTGAAGAAGCCGAAGTGATGATTAAAATGGGGGGTGTGATAAGAACCACCACTGCTGAATCTTTTCCATCACCTTGGATTTGTGATAATGCTGTTTTGTGTTGTTTTTTTTTGTTTGTTTGGTTTTGTTTTTGTTTTTTTTTTTTTAATTGTCTTGGTGAGGATGGAAAAAGTTTTCAGGAACTTGCACTTAGTGTTTCCTATTTACAATAGCTTTTCCTCTGTATCAAGAAATTGGGTGTAATGGTATTGGCCAACTATTAAGTATGTCCATAATATTATATGTTGGGAAATTAGAGAAAAGGTTGCCGGATGGGTCCATGGGCACAGCCGACCCACGGTGAGGCAGAGAGGGATCATGACTCTGTTTATGACCTTACCTCCATTGGTTTTCCCCCTGACAGATGTCAGATCCCTGGGAAGCAACGTCAGCTCAGGACCTATGTCTGAAGGCCTTGAAAGATCTAAATGTTTCCTCTTCCCATTGTTTGGTTACCTGGGTGATGGCTACAGGACCCTTTGGGGAAGGCCTGGAGGAATCACTACTGTACAAACCTGGCAAGTTCCACAGGATCTGTCTTAATATCGATGCAGCTTCTCCTTTGGTAGACAGATTTGAGTTTAGCTGTCTCAGCTGTGGAAACTGAGCAAGAGATGGTCACTTTCCTTTGGGGAAGGGATGTCAGTCTTCTGCTCATCTATCCTTGATCTCCTCAAATTATGCGTATATTAAATAATACTCTGCCCACTTGTCTTACCCCTAGGAATACCATGATCACCATTATCAGCCATCTCCAAAGATCCCTGCAGGTCAGCCTCTCCTGTGCCATTCAGATCTTGCTGCCCATGACAGCAATTATTCCCACCTTGCTTCTCATGGTTATGTGGTCTCACCTAGCCTTTTCCAATCCAGGATTCTATCATCCCCATTGCTACTAGAAGCCCTGTTCAATAACAGCATCTAACTATCAGCCAGGCCTACAAAGGATGGACACCACTGAGCTCCTTATTGATGCTGCTATTCCCCTAATTAGCACATTCCTTACTGCCTTGGAAAATAAAGTGTCCCTGGGTCCGCCCAAAGAACAGAGTCAGCTGCTGAATTTTCCAAGCTCATAGGGGATCAATCTCAGCAAACTCCTTCCTCTATACTGTGCCGTGAGAGTTTTGCTATCTCAACTTTATTTAATGAGGCTCATCATTTTTTCAAGCTTCCAAGTGCCTTAACAGCAGCACATTTAAGCCACCTTCCAGAGCCCTTACCAAAGTGTTAAATCCTATCTCATGAAAGAGGGTCTTTGTATTCATCCTTTGTATTCTGTCACGCCTGATCCAGCACCCTCTAGACCCACTCCTGGGCATGCTTTACTGGTTTCTCCTGGTACCTGTGAGTCAGCACCTTTGATGTGTAATCCATCACCTCCCTTCCTAAACCCAGCACTTGCCTACTGTACATCTCATCCTCATTATTGATTTTTCAGCCAGAAAAGGAAATGAAGGCAGATCTTGAGGAAAACTAGCATTGTCTCCTAAAGCCCGTGTCTCATTTGAAGGGTCTGCATTGTCTTAGAAGAAGAAGAAGAAGAAGAAGAAGAAGAAGAAGAAGAAGAAGAAGAAGAAAGTGGAAGAGGAGGAAGAGGAGGAGGGGGAGGAAGGGGAAGAAGAAGAACAAGGACTCTATCTTCCACAAGGTAGAGTGGGCCATGTCTTCAGGCCCAGAGGCCTCGGGACAATCTGGGGATTTAAGATGCTCACCTGAAAATATTCGGGAGTTCCCTTTCCAGATCTCCATCTCTATCAGGACCTTAACTCTGATATTGAGAATTCAGCCTGCTCTGAAATTCTGCCACTCTTACAATTAAGTCTAGGGTCTGGTTTTCAGGGATGTCTGTCCTCCAGCTACAGGAGATGACAGCCTCTTTAAATTCTTCCCAAAAGGCCCACTCACTCTCATACTTTGCTTAAAATTGCAAAGTATTTTGCAAAAATAGCCTGTCATTTTCTCTCATCAATAACCACTCAATTCCACAGCCCCCTAACTGCTAGTTCTCCCATGCAGAGATGTCAGATGTGAGCCAGTACATCCCCTCCTACCAACATCCCCTCCAAAATCACTAGAGGTGAATGTTGTAGCAATGGCACTGCTCAGTGCCAGGGCTCAGTGATCCACTTCTCGTCAGGGCAGGAGACCTCACTGCCCTCTGTGTGTTGAGTACTACTACCTGTAGAGTCAACTACCTAAGACCACTTTAGTACCCGGTGTCTTAGGATATGTTTCACAGAAGCAGATTCTAAGATAAGGATTTGTGTGCATTTGTTTTTGTTTTCATTTGTTTGTTTGTTTGTTTGTTTTGAAGGAATGCTCTTTGACAAAAATCTGTGAGGAAAGAAGGAAGCAGGATAGGAAAGAGGAAAGAGCTGAGCAAAGATGTCTCCGGTAAAATCTAAACTGTCAGGGGCAGGGGAGAAAGGGTCTGCAGCATGAACTGTATTGCCTAATATGTCAAACACACGGTATATTTTCACTCAACAAAACAATCATATCTCTACCCTGGGCTTTCCTCAGAATATTTCACTCACTAACCGGCAACTACCATCCTTCCACCAGCAGTGAGGTTTACACTGCCTAAAAGAATTCACTACGTTTTCTTCGAAGTTCTTTAAGCTGTCTCCTCACCAGTACACAACGGGAGAAAATAATTCGAAAGTGATCAATTAATATCAATGTCAAAAAATACCATTATGGAGTTAGAATTTTACAGGGCTTGGGTCTCAGCTGTTACTTTTGACTCTGCCAAAGAAACTTCTGTATGAAGAAACTCTTCCACAAAACTTCACAAGGTTAAAGTCTCCATTATATTACTCAATTGAGGAAACTATAGCATGGAAGAGAGGGCCCTGCGTTTTATATGGGTTTTCATTCCAGTTCTTGCATGACTACAGAAGCATACTTACTCCTCATTCTATGTGATCCTGGGTTACTCAGTTACCCTGTCTGTACGGGGAAATACTATGCCTAAGGAAAAGCCATGACAACCATCTATTGCTCTAGGTATCTAAGAGGAAAGAGACAAAAAACAAACTTCACCGCATCGTGCAGGAAAACTTTGCCATGTTGAATTTGTTCCAATCCAATTCCATTTGTGAAAATCCCCTTGAGTCTCCTAAAGTTTACCTTCTAAAACAGTACATTTTCTATCTCTGAAGGTTTCATTTGGTCCCTTATTCATATCAGAACTCATCATCCATACATAGAAACCCCAAGTGAGGGTAGAGGGGGGCCAGTATTCATGTGGCCCCGAATGTTCAGAACCCCAGCTGTGGCACCTGATCCAGGCCTGCTCTTTCCATGTCCTTCAGCAGCCCACTGTACTTAAAGCTTTTCTGCTTTCCCTCCCTCAAATAAGTGGTCACTTCTGTGTTTTATTACCTCACAGATTTGAAATTGATTTCTATATACCCTTGAGTTTCTAGAACACTGGTACAATTACATACTTCAAATTCTGATCAAATAGAAATTTTACTTTTGCTATATATTGCTATGGTGAGTCTGGCACTGAGCTGAGAAGGTTATGTGACTTATTATAGAGCAGGGAACCACCTTCAAATCCAAGTTAAAAGGCTTAGAAAATATCAAAGGTGAGCCAAAGAAAGAATGTATGCTTACTGAATATACAGTAGCTTTGCTTCATAGATATATGACAGTGTAGTTATGGAAGTGAACAGTTCTATGAAAAAGTGGCATAATGATAATAAAGGGCAACCAGGTGAATTGTTCAAAACCTATCCTGCCAAAAGATTCTAATGCTACAACCTGTGGCGTGCTCCTTATACATTTACCCTAAAATGAAGCCACTGGTCAACAATTACCACCCACAGTCAACTTTAACTACTCATTCTAACCACAAATAGAGAAACAAGGTTCACTGGACATTGAGAATAGTCTATAACTTGAAAGGGAAGGACTGTCATCAAACAAACAAATCAAAAACACTGACAATGGAGAAAACACAGATAGTTCTTTTTTTAAATATAATTGTTAAGTTAGCTAACATACAGTATATACAGTGCACTCTTGGCTTCGGGAGTAGATTCCCATGATTCATTGCTTACATACAACACCCAGTACTCATCCCAACAAGAGCCCTCCTCAATGCCCATCACCCATTTTCCCCTCTCCCCCGGACCCCCTATCAACCCTCAGTTTGTTCTCTGTATTTAAGAGTCTCTTATGGTTTGCCTCCCTCTCTGTTTGACACTATTTTTTCCCCTTCCCTTTCCCCATGGTCTTCTGTTAAGTTTCTCAAGTTCCACATATGAGTGGAAACATATGATATCTGTCTTTCTCTGACTGACTTATTTCACTTAGCATAATACCCTCCAGTTCCATCCGCATTGTTGCAAATGGCAAGATTGCATTCTTTCTCATTGCCAACTAGCATTCCATTTTATATATAAACCACATCTCCTTTATCCATTCATCAGTCGATGGACATTTGGGCTCTTTCCATAATTTGGCTAGTATACTCCAATAAATTCTAAAAGATATTCCAGCTCTATCAAACAAACATAGAATATTTGGAAAAAGGAACAATGACAAAAGAGCTAATAATCCCAATCAACTGCTGAAATAAAAATTCAAAAGTGTTATTGAACACAACACTAGCAAATCAAATACAATCTATAAAAGAGATAATACAGCTAGACCAAGTGGAGATTGTCCTAGGAATATATGACTGGTTCAGTCAATCAATGTTATTTCCCATTATCAAGAAACCAAAGAAGGAAAACCATGTGAAGATCTCAATAATTGAAGGGCAGGGGGCAGAAGCATGTGGTAAAACTCAACATTTACTCATGATATTTTTTTTAACTCTCGACAAACTGGGAATTAAACAAGACTTCCACAGAAGGGACATCTACAAAAACCCACAGCTAACATTATACTAAGTGGTGAAAGACTACACGCTCTCCTCCTAAGAAGAGAAACAGGTAAGGACGTATACTCTCACCATTCCTATTCAAAGTGTACTGAAGTAACAATACAAAACAGAAAATAACAAATGTCAGCTAGAATGTGACGAAACTGGAACCCTAATACATGGAGGGAATGTAAAATGGTGCAAGCTGCTTTAGAAAATAGTATGGCAGTTGTTTGAAAGGGTAAACATAGAGTTGTCATATGACCCAACAATTTCACTCCCAGTTATATGCCCAAAAGAAATGAAAACACGCCCCCCCACACACAAAAATCTGTATATAAACATTCATTGCAGCATTATTCCTAATAGCCAAAAAGTAGGACAAAACAATGTCAATCATCTGCTCAAGGGATAAATACAATTTAGCATATCCACAATGAAATACTATGTGGCAATCAGAAGGAATGAAGTACTGCCACATGTTACAACTTAGATAAACCTTGAAAACATGCTAAGTGAAAGAACCCAGTCACAACAGACTATATACTGTATGGCTCCATTTATGTGAAAAGTCCCGAACAGGCTAATCTAGAAAGACAAAGAATAGCTTTCTGGTTGCCTCGGGTGAGGGGGTTGGAAGGGAAATGGGGAGTGACTGCTAATGGGTATGAGGTTTCTTTTGAGAGGTGTAGACATCTTTTCCCCAAGACAGGCATGGCTGGGCTCTGCTAACACATGGCTTCTATGACTCTTGTTTTCCTAAGCGTGAAAGGATGATTAACCTCACTTGTGACTGATGCCTCATCCCTCATAAATGGTAATACCTTCAATTGAGTCATAATTGAATTTGGCAGACCTGGGAACAATTTTGCCTCTTTAAGGTGACAATGGATGTCTGTGCTATAATTTATTGATGAGCTAATACCATAGTTTAATTCTCAGGGGGCAATTTTACTTCTGAGTCCTTAAGAGACTTTTCCTTTTCACTTCCTTGTATCATTGACAAAGTAGCAATAGGCTAACATGCAGTCGTTCACTAAATTAGTTTTTAAAATAGGATATTGAAAATAAATTGTTGTAAGCCACCAAAATGACCCCTAACGGAGGCAGCATGTGATAGCAGAGAGCGCGGGACTGTAAGTCAAAAGTTCTGGGTTTCAGGGGCACCTGGGCGGCTCAGTTGGTTAAGCGTCCAACTTCGGCTCAGGTCATGATCTCACAGTTCATGGGTTCAAGCGCCGAGATGGGCTCTGTGCTGACAGCTCAGAGCCTAGAGCCTGCTTCTGATTCTGTCTCCCTCTCTCTCTCTGCCCTTTCTCTCTCTCTCTCTCTTTCTCTCTCTCTCTCTCTCGCTCTCTCTCTCTCTCTCTCTATATATATATATAGTAAATAAACATTAAAAAGAATAAAAAAAAGAGTTGGGGGTTTCAAGCTCAGTTCCACCTGCTGCACAGCTCTGACAAGTCACTGACCTCTGTCCATCACCCATCAGCCCTATAGAGACAATAATATCTGTCCTGCTGATCTCCAGTACTATTATAAAACGTCTGTAACTTGTAAATTTCTATGCAACTTTAGCAGACCACTTATAGGAGAACTGGATCAAGCAGCTTGGGAAAGTGCTACCATTCTACAGGACATTTTGATAACTTCACCGCATACTCTGTCCACAGCTTCCCTAACTGAGCACTGCCTGCTTCCACCATGCAAGAGGCAGACAAGCCCTGAGAAGAATAATGCGCTGTCAACCATAAGCAAGCATTTAAATAGTTGGACGCAACCTGCCTACCGGGGAGGGGGGGGGGAGCTATTTTGTAACTCGAAGCATGAGCGTTGGATATTCTCTTTTTACCCCTCCAAATCTATCTCCATTTGTCACTCCCCACTCTGTGCCCCAGGAGGATGACCCATGGAATTCCATCAATGGGCTCCCTTGGCCTTTGGCTTCCAAATGTGTGTTGTCAAAGAGGAGCCCTGGCAGGAGTGGGGAAGAAGGGAAAAAGAATAAAATCAGAATATGGATCACCCTGATTCTGTCCCTTCATAATCCCAATGGCCTGGCTGAGTGCCTTGACTGAATGTCTCAACTCCTGACAGAGGGCCTTTCCCATACAGCTCTCTCTCCAGGTTCTGCTCCACAGGGGTTGTAATAGTATCCTAACTGTTACTAGCCCTGGGGTCCCACACTATCTCTTGTGGTTTTCCTATACCCTGTTCACACTTGACAAATCCTTTTATTAAACTCTCCTCCAACCAGCCATCTGTTTCCCACAACTATACAGTCTTCTTGTGCCTTATATCCTACAGGTGATACAGGCACACTGAGCCTCTCATACTAAAGGCAGCGTAAAACATTCACTCCTCCCAACAAATATTCACTGAGAGACAACTTTGCCAAGCTTAGGGTGAACAACATGAATAAATCCTCTCCCTTTATCCTCAGATGGTTGATTAGGGAAGGCTTCCTTGAAGAGATGACACTGAGGCAGAATTCAGGACAACATAAAAAAACAGATGTGCAAAGAATCTTTAGGAAGAAATTTCCAGGCAGAGAGACAAATAGGAGAAATGATTCTCAGGCAGAAACAAGAATGACCTTTTGAGGGATAGATACAAATCCATGTGGAGATAAGCCCATGGATATAAATCCATAAAGACTCTTTCTTTGGCTGCTGTGCAAGAGCAGACTGTACATATAGCAAGACTGGCAGAGACACAAGTTACAAGAGTATTAAAATCGCTGAGCTAAGGGATAGTGGTGGCATGCATCAGGTTGGTGACACTGAGAGCTGGGGAGAAGTGGTACTACTCAGAAAACATCTAAATTCACTTATGAATTGGATATGGAGTATGGGAAAAAGGAATAGAGGATGCTGTGGAAAATGTTCTCGGTAACTCAGTTGTCATTTACTGAGGTGTAGAAGATGGGCTTTTTGTACGTTTTTGCAGGTGGGGATGGCTGTGGAGAAATAAGAATCTGTGAGTCTACTCGATGCCCAAATTGAAACGTTGAGGAAGCAATTGAGTATGAACCTGGCTGTTAGGAAAGTCATGAGAGTTCAAGAGCCATGTGTGTGAGCCACCCTCGCATTGACTGGATAAGATTACCCTGAAGAACAGTGTGGCTGGAGAAGGTTAGGGACAGAGTCAAGAGCATTGGCTGAGGTTTAAGTCATGGGAAAATGAGGCAGAGCTAGCAAAGAAGAAAAGCCACCAGTAAAAAAAAAAAAAAGAAGAAGAAGAAGACTACAGTGATGGGTATTCAAGGACTCATGTAAGACTGAGAGCTAAATCACCTAGGAAAAAGGGTGTTCAAGAAAAATCAATTGAGGGAGCACCCGAGTGGCTCAGTCAGTTAGGCATCCAACTCTTGATTTTGGCTCAGGTCATGATCTCGTAGTGGAGTCAGGCTCTGCGAGCTTGGGATTCTCTCTCTCTCTCTCTCTCTCTCTGACCTTCCCCCACTCATATTCGCTAAATAAATAAGCTTTAAAAAGAAAAAGAAAAATCAGTTATGCTAAATGTTGCTGAAAAGTGGAATAAGACAAACGTGAAGAGTAAATCATTGAGCTTGCTGACATGGAAGATGTTGACTTCAACCGTAAGTTATAGAAACAAAAGTACGTTAATGAGAAAATTGAAGGTTATAGAATGGAGACAGCCAGTGTCAACAAACTATTTGAAGGAATTTTGGTGAAGAGTAGAAGCCAGAGGAAAAGGTGGAGTCAAAGAGAGGCTGTTAATAAGACAGAAGATAATAGAGCATGTTTGTATACTGATGGGACTCATCTAACACAGAAAGAAAAATTGATCATGTAGGAAAGAGGAGAGATGGAGGAAGGAAAAAGACCTTTAGGAGATGAAAGATCCACTCTGTAAGCACAGGACCACTCACAGGACCTCAGACATTCTAAATTCTTGGTTCTAAATTCCAGTGCATGTTAGAATCCCTCGGGAATTAAGGAAAAAAAGATGTCCCACAGCAGATCAAATAATCCAGAATCTCGGCATTGGGGTTTAAAAATTCTACATATAACCCCTGTTGGTAACCACTGAAGCACCGAAACAGCAAAGACAGATTGAGTACAAACGCAGCTAATTTAATCAACCTTGGTGGTTGAAAGATGAGGCAATTCTTTGATTGCTTCTATTTTCTTAATGATATATACAACAAGGTCTGAGCTGAGAGAGTGTCGTTGGATTGGAGAGAGGGTTAAGATGTGAAATAATTTTAGGAACTAGGAAAGCAAATCTACTCAAAAAAATATAATAGGATTGCAAGGATTTGCAAAGAGTCCACTTGAGATTTGTGGTGATAAATATAATGTGACACTAAGTTAGCACAGCTGTATTTCTCCTCTAGCAACATCCATCTGGGTACAGGCAGGGAGTAGGTGGAGATATTCTTTTGTGACATCAGAAGCAGTTGGCTGCCATCACTTGACTCCTGATTCAAGTTACAAAGTGGAAGCGAGTTGTCTTTGGAAATTTGCTATCTCCATCCTGCTTCCTAAAATTAATATACGCCAGGCTGACCTAACCCCTACCATCAGCCCACTGGAACATTATAAAAGAAGAGCTAGTAAAACCAAATGGAATTCTGATTGGTGGAAAGTTAAGGGTGAGGAAAGGAGATTTGAACAGTACCTTATTGAGGCACAATTTACATGAAGTAAAAATGTATAAGCCTTATGTATACTGCCTGATAATTTTGCATATTTTATATACCCATATGTGATCACTACTAGATCAAGACATAATAATATTCCCATCACCCCACAAAATTCCCCTCTTGCCAACACTCATATTCCCAGGATGAGAGGCTCCAAGGCTAACTCTCTGATTTCCACCCTCAACCCAGAGAAGCCAAGGTCAGAAAGGGATAGGTCCTGACACAAGAATTTCATTCATTCATTCATTCATTCATTTGTTCATTCCTTCTTTTGTTCACATACAGATAAACAGATGATACATACACATGTAGCACTCGGACGTCTGTTGTCACTCCTTTATGCCAGAGATTGCCTGTCTCCTCTTCCTGGGCACCATCCAGAGCTGAAATCTACTACTCTTCCTGTTGCTGAATCCCAAATTAATCTCGGGGCAGCAGACAGGAAACCATCTGCAAGGACTGACTTCTAATGTCCCTTCCAGCTTGAACAGCTGATCATTCCAGAGCACCAGCCTCGTCCATAGTCAGAGCTGTGTGACAGGTGTTCATTATTGTGGACTCAATTCCTTATGATTGATCTAAAAAGCCTTCAAGCTCTACACCGGTGACAATACTCCCTGTTGCTCATACATTTAAAACACAAGTATATGTCTTTTGTAAAACAGTTTACATCAACTACACAAATGTAGTTCAAAATATGTCCCAAAGATGGCAGTACAATTATACTTTGTGTTCCGCTGTGCCTTCAACTATTTTTAATTCTGCTAAATTATAAAACATGTTGAGGGGAAAACATCATGAGAGACTGGAAAAACATGAAATTTTTGTTTTCTGTTATTCCATTACTGCTACAGGAACATGTGTGAAAATAAATAACATCACACTCTGCAAAGTACTTTGAAATAAGCAAAACACAATCACATACATGATTTCACTTAACCCTCACAACAAACCTGTATGATTATTATTTTAATTTCACATCATGAGGTTCAAAGATTAATTATGCCTAATTCAAGGTCACTCAGCTACCAAAGCAGCAGAACCAGTTTTCTAAAGACCAGGACTCTTACCTGCACACCCCTGCTTAGCAAAAAGCAAATATTTTGTACAATATACAAACCTGTATATTTGACCGGTCCATAATTTATTTTTAATGTTTACTTATTTATTTATTTTGAGAGAGAGAGGCAGAGAGGGAGGGAGAGAAAGAATCCCAAGCAGGTTTCACGCTCAGCACATGAGCCCAACACAGGGCTCCATCTCATGACCAAGATCATAACCCAAGCCGAAATCAAGTCAGTTGCATAACCGATTGAGCCACCCAAGTGTTCCCATAATTTACTTTAAATAGCAGGGGTTATTATGATCCAGGAGAAACTTGGGGTTAAAGCTGTAGAATTTGGAGATGAGGTCATTTGATAAGGAGGGTGACCAGCTCCTCCTGATTTGCCTGGGACTTCACCAGTGTAAGCACGAAGTCTCACCTCTTGGGAGTGCCCTCACTCCCAAGCAAACCAGGACAGTTGGCGATGAGCACCCTGAATCATCTTGTGTGCCCGTTAACTGATGCGTGTCCAACAGTTCTCTGAAAGCTCTGCCAAGTGGTGCCCAGTACACTGCCTTGTACTTAAAAGTGGTCAATGAATCTTTAGGATGGTTTAATTCAGCACTGTGGTTGGAGGGAGAAATATTTTCTGCTGTTTCCTAGGTAGGACATGATTGTTGGAGTTACTCTTCTTGGCTCCAGTTCATCAGCTCAGACCTTTTGGCATCATTTCCAACTCTGGTCCCATCTAATCTCAGCTTAGTCCAAATATTCTGAACTGAGGCAGCTTCTTGAGGGCGCAGCCAAGTAGAGGACTGGAAAGATATCATGAGTGGGAGAGACTTTCCTCCACTAGACTCTCTACTTAGACAACATAAAGCAAAACCAGATACTAAAGCACTTCCTCAGTGTTGAGTGAGTGATACCCAAATGGCCAGTCTTTCCACACCCTTGAAACTACAGATATGTGAAGATTAACATGTCACTGAGAACAGAAAAACAAAGTCAGTCTCTCAGGACTGGAAGTTTTCTTTCTTCTCCCTAGTAAATGAAGTTATCAGGCAGGAAGCCATTCTGTCACTATAACCCCAAAGAAAGGAGGAAGAGAGTGAGAGAGCTCCCTAAGGAAGAAGGATGTGATGGCAAGGAAGTTGTAATAAGTCAGGAGGAAGTGGCCATCTGGTGCCTGTCGGCCTCCAGATTAGGAAGAGGACAGAAGTAGAGAAAGCAAGATTCGAGATGTTTGCTGTGTGACTTTGGATTTCCGGGTGGCTATTACAAGAGAAGACAGGCTGAGAAGAAACCTGCAGACCTCACAGAGATACCTCAAGACCCATGTGTCATACGATGCCAGAGGCTACAATTATGTCAGCGGCTTTTTTTGTTTTTAAGTTTATTTCTTTATTTTGAGAGAGAGAGAGCAGGACAGGGGCAGAAAGAGAGGGAGATTAAGAGTCCCAATAGGCTCTGTGCTGGCAGTGCAGAACCAACATGGGGATGGAACTCACGAACCATGAGATCATGACCTGAGCCCAAATCAAGAGTCGACACTTAACCCACCCAGCCACCCACATGAGCGGCTCTTTAGCAACTCTAGGCAGCTGCTTTTCAGTAAAGCTGGAGGGGTTAGGGGGCTACCTGATCTTGCGGGACTGCCGAGTCTCTCGCAGCTCCTGGCGTATGGAAACTTGCAGGAGCTCCCCTGTGGCATGTATTGGAACACATAGGAGTTGGCTCTGCTCCCTGGTAAGCTTGCTGGGGTCATTCTGCACTGACAGCCATGTCTTCAGGACCACAACCCTGCGAGAAGACCAAATAGGATTCACAGCCAGATCTTAGGAAGAACACACAGGGTCACCAGCAGCTGAGGTGGGTCTGAGTCAACACAGTAGACTATTCCAAGAAATTAGACCACAGGTTCTCCAGCAACATTAGCAGACCTCAGCCACAGGAGCCAGCAAGGGAGATCAGGGACAAGAACAGCAGGGAACATTCCTTCCACAGAAGCACAAGGGTCCACTCACAGATCAGAGCCCCCTCCTCTCCCCCTTGCCAATGACATGAGGACGCAGTAAGACCATGACCCCAGAAGCCATCTGTGTCAGGGACAGGGTGAAAGGGGGAGAACTGTGAAAGAATAAACATTTACTGAAAAGGAATCAGTTGAAATCAGAATATAATGATAAATGCTTAATTTAAGTTCCCCTGGCCCATACCACCCAGTAGAGTATGAGGTAGGGGGAAAAGTACTCATAAGAAAGATTGGAATAACTGTTGATGAATAACAGTTTCTTTGCACTTTTGTGAATAGAATGAGTAAATATGCCATTCTCTTGCAGGCGTTAATACAGTGAAGCTTTTAGTGTATTGATAATTCAGCAAATAGCTCTTTTGATGAATTACTCAATCAACTAATTCCTAGTCCAGAAATCACAATGTGGCAAACTGGTACAGAGCAAATAATTTTTAGCAAAATTATCTTTTGATAAGTTGCTGTTCAGTGAATTGATCTGTTTCAGCCTACTGGTAAGGAAATAAAGAGTATCCCCACTCTCACGATTTTATTTTTACTCATATTGTCTTAGCAGCTCAAAGTTTGTGCTAGTTGTAAACGCTTTGAGACATTTATATTGCTTCCATATCAGCACCTGCAGCTTCACCATTTTGGCATAAACATGAAATCTAATGAAGCATGCGTGACTAGTCACAAATCTGGTGCGAGTGGCTCTCCAAATACAGTTCTAGCCTTTCCAGAATCCTTCCAGGCATAATCAGAATGCAAAAGAGGAAAGGAAGGAAACAGGGTGGGGGACAAGGAAGGGAAGGTGGCATGATACAAAAAAAACCCTGAAGCGAACTGCACTGCCTCTGTGAAAATCCACAGAAACAGCACCATGCTTTCTCTGCTGGAGCTTGCGTGCCTTGGGCTCACTTTGAGATAATCTTCCCCAGCTCAAACCACTGTGTAGCTCCACACCACACAGAATTCTTTCCCGTGGCTAAACTTCGTTGGTGGATGGTATCCAACAATTTTCCTAAGATCTATTTTGCATAAGTTGAGACTTATGTGTCCCTGGGAGCATCTGTAGTAAGACATCCTTACAATCAAAAGCATCCCAATGTCATATTACACAGTGGGGAAGGAAAGTTCTTGGTCTCGATTCTAGCTCTCTTTGCTCAGCTCAACACAAGCATTGGTGAAGCTGGTGGTCTTCGTGGTCTCCCTCCACCTCCTGCCTTTTTCATGGCTCTCTGACTGCAACAACTGCATGACATCTTCCATCAGCTAACTCAGCCCCCACTGATATCCCCATTTTTTGGACACCTATAAGCACTGCTTGTCTGTATCACTCATTTGGGCTCTCAAACTCCATACAACTCATATCTTCCTTATTTCACGCATGTGTCATTCTAAACATCATAAACCTCTTGAATGGAGATGTTGTGTCTCGGATAGTCAGAACCTCATTGCAATGATGAGGACATCCGCACACACTCTAATAAGGGCTTATGGAATTGAATGGAACTTTCAACTGCAACTTAAACACTCTGCTCTGATTTAGAAATAATTTTGCTTGCTCATATGCTCAAAATAAACACCATACCAAGTCATTTAGTAGAAAGAATGCTTTCAGAAAGATTTTTATAATGATGGGGAAAGATAGCATTCAAAAATGGAACTGAATTAGTTCTTTGAAAAACAACTTTGGAACATGATATTCTTCTTACAAATTTGTTGAACAAAGCATACAGATCTAGTATATATAGATATTTCGGGGTCAGGGAGAAACAAATGCAGGATCCAAATGAGATAATAGAGACAGAGATTGAGTAATTCACTTAAGAGGGAAAAACCTTACAAAATGAAAGACAAGAAAACAGAGAAAATAATTATCTTTGTGTCTTAATAGGTCATAATGGGAGTATGAGGATATTTTTAGGGTGAATATGATCTTGGTGCAGAATGGGAAACCATGGTCAGAAAACAAAGTAATTTTTGACAAAGGGCTCATACACAGATCTTTCTTTAAGTATTAAGTCTATTAAAGTCTCCCTAAATAAACTTAAAATCAATTTGTCAATGTAGATGCATAGCTCAAGAATAGATCTGTTACTATAAATACAGAGAACAAAGTGATGGCTGCCAGAGGGGAGGGGGAGGGGGGATGGGTGAACTGGGAGAAGGGGAGAGGTAGTAGGTACAGGCCTCCAGTAATGGGATGGGTAAGTTATGTGAATAAAAGATAGAGCATAAGGAATACAATCAACGATATTGTAATAAGAAGCTAAGGGGAGGGGCGCCTGGGTGGCGCAGTCGGTTAAGCATCCGACTTCAGCCAGGTCACGATCTCGCGGTCCGTGAGTTCGAGTCCCACGTCCGGCTCTGGGCTGATGGCTCAGAGCCTGGAGCCTGTTTCCGATTCTGTGTCTCCCTCTCTCTCTGCCCCTCCCCCGTTCATGCTCTGTCTCTCTCTGTCCCAAAAATAAATAAACGTTGAAAAAAAAAATTAAAAAAAAAAAAAAAAAAAAAAAAGAAGCTAAGGGGATAAGTAGTGTCTATTCTTGTGGTGAAGGTACCATAATGCACAGACTCGTCAAACCACTACACCATACACCTGAAACTAATGTAATGTTTTATGTCAACTATACTCAAATAAAAAAAAATATGTATATCTATTTGCTTCTGGGCATTAAGACGCATTCTTTACATTCTATTGCACTTGGTTAATCTTTGGGGTACTGAATTTTCCTTTGGGAACATCATTCAGAAGTATGGAGAAATTGCAGTTAAAAAGCAAATGAAATAAAGACAAAAAAAAAAGAAAGGTTAAAGATTTTGTAAGCAAAATAGAACTAGAGAACTACTCTGAAAAATTTTGCTGTATATGGAAGTCAAAATGACACCATTTATATTTAGAAATATAGCAGTAAATGGCAGAAGAAACAGCTAAAGGAGGTGGAAATCGTGCCTCCGTGGAGAGGACGACAGAGATGGAAGAGGATAGGACAAGGACTATTTGTTTTACTACAAGCTTGGTACTCCCCATTGATTTTTAAACCCACTCACGTATTACATTGGGGGAAAAATTAAAATGAAGTTGTAACTCAAGTGTGAGATGCTGTGGAGCTGACTGGAGGTGCTACAGACCTGGGTGGAAATTCTTGGCTGGGGACCTTCACTCTGGGCGACTAGGTGGAGAAGTAGCCAGGGTGGCTTGGGGTCTGTGCCTCACGTTAAGCAGAGGGCTTTTCTCTGAGGCTGTTTTCCTGGAGTAAGTTCACAGTGTGTAAAAGGGATCAACCAAAAGTCCAGTGTAAGTGTATTTTTAAAGATAAGGAGATTATCACCAGAATTAAAGAAGTTTCTTCCAAGAGGAAGGAGTGACGGTGAGGAAGATAGAAGCCAACTGTCACTTTCTTAGAATGACAAATCCATTTTAACCATGCACATATACTAGTGGGAACATTTAAAAGAGTAAAAGCCTTTTTGCTGCAATCTATGATGGATCATCTCCAAAATGTAAATAACCACTTCCCACAGGGATTGTGCCGTTTTCATACATGTCTCTCTCACATTACTGAGTGCAGTGCTTTTGGCACACCAAAGTAGTCAGTGGGTATTGAGTGAATGGATGAACCTTGATCCATGTGTCTGCTGCATATTCTCCCTGTGCCCTCCTAGATCACTCTCCAACTTTATCCACTCTGTTGACTTCCAGTTAACTCAGACAGTGGGAGGCCCTTCCAGGAGATCTGGTGATGGGAGAGAAAGAGGGACAGGTATTTGCTCCATCAGCTCTTTCCCTCTCTTTTTCTCTCTGCCAGGTCCCAGGATGGCAGTGGCCATGTTCCTCCCACCCAAGTCCACAGTTCTTGCTAGGCAGCCTTTTTTCTACAACTTTAGCTCTGGCCAGATTCCAGCAACCCCTCTCTCTCCTTGTCCCTTCAGACCCAGGGGAGGTGCCAGATTCCTGCTGTTTTTAGCCCCTGTATGTTCACCACCTTCCTCGCACCTTGGCAAATACTCCTGTCTTTATATTTCTTCCATTTCTCTTTTGATTCTTCTGCTTGATTTCTCTCCTATTTCCAGCTCAACCTTGACAGATGCAACATGTACCCAAAGTACTGGTCGATCCAATTCAGTGAATCTTTAGAGTACAAGGCATTGTACAAAGGTAATGCAGGAGATACAAAGATTCGTTCTTGCCCTTTAGGGAGGGGTATACAAGGAGACATAAAAATAATCATACATTCAACATACGGATCAATTTGATTCCTCACAGATGTAAAATATTAAAAGAGAATGATGGGCAAACTCGGAGAAGGCACACAACTTCCAAATTTTCTCTTTTCCCACTTGGTTCCTAAAGAAGCTGGGTATATATCACGGGAGAGTGGGTATATATCTATATACTGGGTGGGTCTATACATCTACCTTATCCTTTGCCATAATTAAGTTAGGACAAGTACCTTAATAAACAGTTCCTGGATCTGGGACTCATTCCAGCACCTATCTGAAATGCACTGAAGACCTTAGGAGGTTGATGTGGAGCAACGAGATGTAAAGCCCAAACTCCTTTATTATTTGTGAATGCATAATTTTTTGTTAAAAAGCAGAGAGTTTATAAAGTCAGAGGCTTCCCAGGGTAGAGGGAAAGAAATACATTTTCCTGATCCTATTACCTTTTGCCTACCCTCCTCAGCTTTGTCTCCTGAGCCATAACGTTGGTTTGTTGGGAGAAGAATTGAATATAGACCAAGATTTTTTAAATTATATGACAGGGAGTCTTACTAGTTAAGGGCAGACTACTTGGATTCAATCTTGATCTTGCTACTCCCTTAGATAAGCTATTGAACATCTCTGCGCTTCCGTTAACTTATCTGTAAAATGAGGATAGGAATAGTACTTATCTCATAGGATCATAATGGAAATGAAATGAGTCAACATGAAAAGCATTCACTGTTGTTCTTGTATTCTGGGGAGCTTATGAAGTCATTATGAAATCCTTTGTCTGAGTTAGACTTGGCCTGGCACATGGACTGTTTTTCTTCATATGAAGAATTCCACATGGCCAGTAAAACTCTTGAAATGTTGCCAGTTCAATGTCTCTGTCTTAATTTTTATCTCCTAAGATGAGCCCAGATTCGATATAACACTCTGAAACATAGTAAAATTTAATAAAACTTAAGAAGTCTTCAAACTCTAAGGTACAGAGGGCTCACAGGAGGGAGGGAACTGATTGGGAGCAGGTCAGGAGACACTTTATGAAGGTGGGAATTTGAGATGGAAAGTGAAAAAAATCAGTAGGACTTGCAGGAAGGACGAAAGAAACGGTACACAGCTATCCTCTTAGGGAACCATTTTTAGTCACCAGATTGTGCTTGTCTTTTGTTTATTCCAGGGTACTCTTTTTAAAAGCACTCAATCTTCCCAAGGACAGCACTAATAGACTCTGATATTGTCTATTCTGGTAGGGAAAAAAAAAAAAAAAAGAGGGAGAGAGAGAGAGAGAGAAAGATAGCCAAACAAAGGTTATGTAACCATGTTACAAATGCTTTGTGTTTCACTTTGCCAGAATTTCATTAAAGACTGAGTTTACAATACTTAGGTATTGATGTGTGTGTGTGTGTGTGTATAATCCAGATGCTAGCCTTTCTCTCCCTGCTTCTAAGTCACTTTCTTCTGGTTTATTTGGGGGAAAGGAAGTCTTGTCTCGTACCTGTCCTGAGTCAGGACCATGCCACAGCTGGTTCTGTCTGCCTGTTAGTGTCCCCACAGGCCATCATTCACTCTCCTGCTAGTTGTTGCCAACACATGTGGCCTATCGCCCCTTTGAAAAGATGGCACCCCCACACTGTAGGTGTCAGCAAAGACGAGACTACAGGACTGGATTTTCACTGCCTAGATTTTTTATTTCCCCCCATCGCCAGCAAATTACATTTGGCAAATTACATTTATCCCAAAGATTTAGAGTTCTAGGAAGTTCACAGCAAAACAACTTATAACTGAATATTAGATGTCCTTGGTCTTGAATGTCTTGGCTTTTCCACTACTGGGAATTTTCTTCCTTCCCCTGTTTTACTGCCAAGTCTCTCCCTCCTTATCCCCTCTGGATCCTCTACCCTTTCAGATTCACCCCAGCATAAAAATCTTTGTTTATTCTTATGCAGATCAATTCATCTTTTTGTTTCATCACCCTCTTTGAATGCATGCCCTCCAGGTCTCTCCTTCCACGCTCAAACAGCTCACCAAGGCATTTTCTTAAACAAAGACATTAAGAGGACTCAGGCACCAGGTGCTAAATTGTAAAAAGGTATGAGGTGATGCAGAGGAATCCTCACAGAGGAAAACTGTAATGGACTATGAATGGATCAGTCAGGATAGTTATCCCTCCACTGAGGTGCCAGCAAATCTACAGACAGTAGCAAAATGGAAGACCACCTTTGCTTAGTCAGATGAAAGGTTAGATGAGTGCATAAAGGTGGATTGTCTAGAAATAGAACAGAGAGGGAGATTACCATGGGGGTGTTTTATTGAGAGAATGCCCTCAGGGAAACATGTAGGGGAATGAGGAAACTTGGATGGGGCCAGGAAAAAAAGCCAGGCACTATGGGTTTCAGGCAAAATCTAGCCCTAACCTGTTCCCTCAGGGAATTCTGGAGCAAGAATAACACCACAGAGTTACCCTAATTTGAAATGGGAGTTCAGGCTGTTGTACTCACGTTTCAGGCAGACACTGAGCGTGCACCACCCTTACGGGGACAGGGTAACCTCCTAAGCAATTCCAGACACAGTGGCTCTTGTTGGCAGAGGTCAGTTCTCAGAAGGGTGCACCTGTGAGCAGGTACCAGCTAACGTGTAAAGTGGCTGGGGGAGGGGTGCACCATCCTGATAAGGGGGGAGGGGCATCTACTACATAGATTACATAGCAAGAGCATCGACCACAATGCCCAGTACCTCACAGAAGAACTTACTGTGCTAGAGCCAGGTCTGGCCGTGACTCGAGTAGCCACTAGAGAGAACCAGACCCAGGGCACACACACCGAACTGCATTTTGCCCGTCACTGTCTTTGGCATTTTTTCCCTTCCCTAACTCAATTCATAATTTCTACTCCCTCCGTATCTTCAGCGTATTTCATATTTTAATTTTATAATGACTCACCAACCATTAACATTTACTATTCTCACCTTCTGAGTGTTGCCCGGTTCCACAATAGATACTATTACAGTCGAGCCACCAAATTCTGGTAACATAACTAGATGCACGTGTGAAGCTTACAGAGGATCAAGGTGTTGCTGGGTTCTGATTGGTTGGATTGCTTATAGATTGATCTAAACCTTAGCTACAGAGGCGCAGATTCATGAAAATGGTATTGCTCTTGCAAAAGCAGTAGATGTGGTATTCACTTAATATTTTATATAGCAGTGTTTCTAAGCAAATATTTGACAATGTCCCGTTCATGTCATAACTGCAGAAAGAATAACCCAGAACACAATGTTTCCCTATAACAAAAGAGAATGGAAATAAAAGATGTGCACAATTATATAGTGTAGTATTAGAGCCAAGATTAGTCAGTTACCAAGAACAATCAAACTAATTAAATAAACGAGTTAATTTCAAGGATTCAGAAACCTCACAGACCCTAAGGACAGGCAATGACACAGAGAGCTGCAATATCAGAAGCTCGCTATTTCTTGGCGACAGTGCAGTCTCCTCCACCCTTGTTTTTCTCTGCCGTCAGGTCCACGTGTAGGATCTCTCAGTCATTGTTCTTTCCCTCCTCACCATAGGCAAGGCTCTTGGCTCACCTCACATAGAATGCTAATGACTTGAAACATCCCTCTAGGTCTCCCCATTCAAATCCTTGAGAACGAGAATCTGATTGGGCAAGGTCACTCTCTCTACACCAGCTGAACTCTGTGCAGGATCAGAGGAGCCCTGTCACCTACTGTTGGGAGCAAGAAAGCTTAAATTAGACAATTTAATTGGGTAAGGGTGTCTGGGTGGCTCAGCTGGTTAAGTGTCTGACTCTTGATTTCACCTGAGGTCATGATCTCACAGTTCGTGAGTTTAAGCCCCATATCGGGTTCTGCACTGATGGCAGGAAGCCTGCTTGGGATTCTCTCTCTTCCTCTCTCTGCCCCTCCCCTGCTCGATCTCTCTCTCTCTCTCTCTCAAAAATAAATAAATAAAACAAAAAAAAATAAAATTTAACTGAGATTCATAGATACATTGATGTTTATGGTAGAGTTTGCAGGTATCACACACGTTCACACCAGTAACTGGTTATTCCGTGTTCTCCAGCTGCTTTGCTTTCTTCTTGGGTCATATGTATTTCCTATGGTTTTTGACCTTCTTTGTTTTCAAATAAAAGTATTAAAAAGCTATAAATATCTTAAGTGATTCTTTTAGCTGCATCCTACAAATATTGATTGACGTGTAGAGTTTTCATTACTACATAGTTCTAAATTGTTTATTCACTTTTTCAATACAAAGACTGTTTTTCAAACAGTACAGTTCCTAACTTATTTTTGAAACTAATCTTTTGTTTTAATTAGCACGCATAACATTAACCCTTAGGAATGTATTGAATTTTCCAATGTGGCCTATGTCATAAGAAAAAAGAGCAGAGACTCAAACTTTTGAAACATTGCTCTTGTCATTTACTGAAGATCTGCATACAGCAAAGAATGAGAGTGACCATCAGTCAGGAACCAGAGACCATTGCCCTTCAGAATCCACCATATGAATTTTGAGGAGTTTCTTCTGTACACAGGGGTAAAATGCAAAGGTCTCCCACATGTACCTTCCAAAAATGCTTTGAGACCTCCTAGGAAGAGAAGACGTATCCACAAGTAAAGAAAGATTTGAAAATGTAATTTCCAAATAATAGGAAGCACAGTAAACTGGATTGAAAAAACATTTGTAAAGAGACAAAGTATTTGTCCAGGGGAAAAAGTAGAAATGTCATTGAAGTTTATTTAAAGGGCTGCTGGTGGTTGTTCAATAAGTAAAACTTTAAAATATCTGCATGAGTTACATTTTTTTAAGTTTGTATTTAAATTCCAGTTAGTTGACATACCCTGTAATACTAGTTTCAGGGGTACTATTTCGTGATTCAACATACATGTTGATGTATGCGTCATACAACGACCATATGGACGATGCGTCCATACAACATCCAGTGCGCATCACAAGCGCACTCCTTAATGAATTACAATTTACCTTTTAGAATACACGACATAACATGCTATTCATGTCTCTTTGTAAATATTCTGTGAGTTCTTAAAAAGAATGTGGATTCTCTGTAAGATGCAAAGTTTTCTACACATCTCATAGTCTTGTGGCACTTGTTGGTATCAATTCTTAATTTGTCTGCTTAATCTTTCAGTTTCTAAGTGTGTGTTAAAATCTGCATTCGGGGAGTGCCTGGGTGGCTCGGTGGGTTAAGCAGCCGACTTCGGCTCAGGTCACGATCTCGCAGTCCGTGAGTTCGAGCCCCGCGTGGGGCTCTGTGCTGACCGCTGGGAGCCTGGAGCCTGCTTCGGATTCTGTGTCCCCCTCTCTCTCTGCCCCTCCCCTGTTCATGCTCTGTCTCTGTCTCAAAAATAAATAAATGTTAAAAAAAATTAAAAATTTAAAAAAATATAAAAAATAAAATAAAAATAAAATAAAATCTGCATTCGGTT
Source organism: Leopardus geoffroyi (assembly GCF_018350155.1). Classification (NCBI taxonomy): domain Eukaryota; kingdom Metazoa; phylum Chordata; class Mammalia; order Carnivora; family Felidae; genus Leopardus; species Leopardus geoffroyi. The sequence continues at coordinate 131,810,589 of NC_059326.1, forward strand.
GTTGATTTACCTTTTTTTCCCCTAAAGTCTGGCAGTCGTTGCTATATTTTAAGGCTGTTGTTAGATGCATGTATTTTTACTGGCCATATTTTATGATCCTGTATTTTATTTTACAGGATATAATACCTTTTCCGTCATTTATACTTTTTGCCTGCTAAATTATTACCGTTGCTACTTAAGCTTCTTATTGTAGAATATTTTCCTGGTATAGGTCTCTTTTTCTCTTAAACTTTGTATTGAGTTTTTGTCTTAAATATGGTTCTTACAGAGAAGATATTGTTGAATTTTTTTAAAGCCCAATCTAAATCTGTCCTTTGACTTAACTATTTGCATTTATTTTATATTAAGGCTTGTTTCTGTCTTATTTAATTCTACCATTTACCTTTCTTTTTGTTTCTTTTTTCTCCTTTGTTGCTTCCATTAGGGAGTTTGAGTGATTTTTCTTCACCTAGTTATATATTATTATATACATTCTTTTGGTGGCTCTCCTTTAATACCCACACTTGAGTTTATTTATACTGCTGATTTTTAAAATTAATATCTGTAACTTAATCCTAATAAAAAAAGTAATTTAACACATCCTCATGTCCTTGTAGTACTTCCCATTGCCCCCCCCCTTATCATGTTGATAATGTCTACAATTTTAATTTTTGTTTATTATAGATATAATAGTTTTCATTTTCTTTAGTCCTTTTAAAAATGAAAAAACATAGACTTAAACAAGTGATTCTACCACCCATATTTCTCTTATCTCTTGCTGTAGACTCTAGAACTTTTCCTCTCCACAAGTGTTTTCAGAGTCTGTGTGGTAGGCCTTCTGAGGTATGCATGCATGCATGAGGATATTTTTATTAAACTTTCAAATTTGATTGAAAATTTGGTTGGGTATAAATTTCTAGTTTTGAAATTTTTTTAGTACTTCAAATATATTACTTTATTGCCTTTCTTCATCTCATGTTGCTGATGAGAAATCTGATGTATGATTTTTTTTTTTTGATGATCTCTTCTTTATCTTGGAAAGCTTTTATAGATTTTCTCTTTGTCTTTGATAGTGTTTAAACCTCTCTATCATATCTAGATATTTATTTTTCTTTTTTCATCTGAAGTGTTTTATCATTTATTTATTTTTGGAAAATTATCCAAAATTATTTCCTTAAATAGTTCCTCCTCTTTTATTTTTCTTTCCCTTTGGGTCTCCCATCTCCTAAATGTTGGCACTGCCTTCCAAATTTCTTAGTGTTTCCTTTTCTGTTTTCTTTATCGTTTCTTGCTGTTTTCTGAAAGAGTTCTTTTGATTTTCCACATCATTATCTTGTTCCTTAGCCATCTATGTCTGTATCTATCGAATACTTATTTTAAATTCTCAGAGTTTCTATTCCAATATTTCTCAGATGGTAAAAAATATATATATTATCCAGTTTGTGGTCATTCTTTGAGATAGTTGAATTCTTCATCTGTTAGTCATTTTGGCCTTTGAGCTCATGTTCACATAGGGTTTCAACTAATCTTTCTAATAATGTGCACCAGTGAACACCCATAGTCAGGCCCTCATCTGTGTCAGTCCAGGTGTATTGAGGGAACAGAAGAAAACATGAGTCAAGGATGAGAGTCATACACATAATAGAACCACTGATGATCCCTGCCCCTATCCCAAGCCTTTACCATGATACTTATGGAAGGGCAGCACTGAGAATAGGCTAGGTTGAAGTCATAGCCCTAAGGGTTTAGAAGAGCAATGCTGAAAGACCGACACTGACCTTGCTTTTATGAACACCTTACCCAGCAGGACTTAAGATGCTACCCTGATTTTGTTCCCAGCACACAAATGTCAGAGTTGAAGAGCAGATAATGATTGTTCCAAGGTAAACCAAAAGAGAGGAAAGAGTAGAACTTAATATTCTAACCCATCCTCCCTTTATCGTCACAGGCAGCAGCCCTGCACACCAGCCTGAGCCACCCAACAACTCCTGCTCTTCTAGGACAGGCTGTGGTCTTCCCAGGACTTTTTCACTATTATTGCTGGTGGTGCCGCTCCTGAAATCCATACCTTCCTCTTACTTCTACAATTACTGTGGCATTGCTTTCGAGGGTAGCAGCCTGCAATGTAGGCTTGTCTGCCATCTTGGCAGAAAGCAGAAACTGAGACATTTCAATAGCTCTTGATCTATCAGGGATCCAGCATTTTGGACTCAACATAGCCTCCAAAAATACTGAAGCAATTTGCACAGCCACTAGAATGTAGCACAGGGCTTACTATTTTGTAACCTCACCGGCAATGTGTTTAATCGTTGTGTATTTTTCTAATTCAGTAGAAAAAAGTACATCTCACTGGTTGCTGTGCATTTCTCTGTTCACTAATAAAGCTGAAATTTTTTCCAACAGGTTTATTGAGTCCCTGGATTTCTTCTCATGAGATTTTGATGATTTATGGCTTTTACTATCCTACCTTTTCAAAGCTTGGTGGGTTGTTTTTTCTCATTTATTCAGTCTTCTATGATTTACTTTGACTTATGATTTATTGTTTTGACACTCAGGATTTTTTTAAGTATATTATAAAAAAGACTTTATAGCATGATAAGAGTAAAAACAGATCTGGTAATACCACAGAAATGGCATTCTCTGAGAGCTGTCTATGAAATAAAGATGGGGACATATTTTGTTTTCTATGTCCAAATGTTACTATTTGTATGCACTCACAACTGTCAATATTTTCCTTTATTATTTTATCTATTGTTTCTAAGCCTCTAATTATAAAAATATCTCTTTGCAACCTTCAAAGCTGTTAAATTATATTTTATTCTGATTTCTAAACTTTAGTATTTTATTAGTCAATCTTTTAATTCATCTGAAATGGATTTGCGGGGTGAGGAAAATGGTTTGAGATGTGAAAATTACAAATTGACTTTCAAAATGGACTCTCCCCTACCTTTTATCCAGCTAAATTATTACTACAGTAGATGGCATAAGGCCACGTATCCAGGCATTGCAAAGAAGATAAATACTCTTGTCAAAGAAAGATTGCTCAGCCAGAGGAGAATAATGACAGAGAGGAAACTCATAAAATGTTCTTATTGAGAGACTGTTTTGGTTTTTGTTGTTGATTGTTTTTTTTTTCCCCCCTCTTCTGCTGTTCTGATAGCTTGATTGTTGGGGGAAGGGCTGAAAAAGGAAATGGAAGGAGCTGGCTGATTTTAACTCTTTATCTAATGTAAAATTGCCTGCAAAATGCAAGCACAAGTTTGAACTGCTAAAGCTGGCACAACCCAGCCTGAAATACATGGTTTCAGGGAAAAGCTGAACGGTGACAACTACACTTTGGAAGTGGATATGAAAAAACTCAGTACCTACATGATTCACTTTTTTTTTTCCTATTTACCTTTGACTCAAATATTAATGAATTCATAATAATACACTTATATTCTTTGATATCCATATCATTTACAGATTACACCCGGCTCTTTCAACCCCAAATGCTGATCATCGGTTTCCAGGCAGTCTTTGTAAACCAGGGGAAAGTCCTGTGGTCACTTTTTGCTAATTGTCTGGAAAAAATAAGATACCCAGATGACAGAAATGTTCTCAGTGCCCTTCCTGTGTGTTTTCTCCCTTAGGAAATAATGTGCTTTATTGAATTTCTACAGTTCTTACCTTCAACGTGGCGGAAGGTGTTTATCAAGCTGCTTGCAGACTTCATGCCCGGATAATTCTGCGGCTGGAGCGCCACAGTCGTCAAATTACTTGAACGAAGTCAGTTTCCTCCTTTGTGCCTTAATGTTTTCATTTGCAGTAGCATGTAGCTCCTACGTGTTTGAGGATTCATTTATTTGAAATACATTTATATGAATGCTTGAGGATCATAGATGAATGGGATTTCATAATTGCAAAGGAGAGGTTAAAAAAGGAACAAGAGAGAACTTGGAGTTATTTTTAACCTATCCACTCTAACGGCAACAGCTGCTGCTAATTCCTAAAGTGATATTATCTGGCTTGCTTTACACGGAGTTTTTATTGTTGTCGGTTTTTGTTGTTGTTGTTGTTAGATGGTGTCTAACATATATGAGTATCCCTTAAATAAATGAATAAATGAAACCCAGCAATTCATTTTCCATGCTCCAAAATTAACTAAAGGCTATATGGCAGCCTAAAATCAACCATCTACAGTGACTAATTTGAAGAAAGTACATTAAAATCATTAGACAGATAAAGCCATGCCTCACTGGAAAAAATTTAATATTATTTTACAACTTTAAAAGCTAATCCCATAAGAAAGTAATTAAGAACAGCTCTGTGGTGCTTTGTTTTGGCCTCTTTTCTTATTCTATTAGAAACAGCTGATTAATATTCCTGTTAGATGTGTGTAATTCAGATTAAATGAGAAAAAACCCCACACTTTCCTATTTCAAGTTCTTTCTACTATATTGTGAGATCTGGTTCCTACTGGCCTTTACTACTCAGCATTAGAATACTTTTCTTGGGTGGGTTTTACCTCTTAGAAACCCCCACACTAGGGGGTCTAGGTTCCAAAATTGAAGTTCTTTTATTAGATTAGCTGTCCTGTTCCTACCCCACCCGCCCCCCCCACCCCCCCTGCATCCCTGAGGGAATAGGTTCAGTGTGGACCAAATATCAGACTGGTGAGGGATGAAGGGAGGATGAAAAAGTGGAGGCAGCCAGGTAGCAGGTAAACCCTTGAGGGGGATAGGTAGCAGGACCCTGGGCAGCTGTCTGGGTGTTGGGGGGAAAGAAGGAAGAATTTAAAAGGAAATAAGGGAAACCCAAAAAGTTACAAACTTAACTGCACCCTTAATGTTCAATCAGCCAGTCAGTCACCAACATCTATTGAGTGCCTGCTGTATAAGCTGGCAGTGTGCCAGGTTCCAGACACCTATGTCAGTATCAAAGATACAGCTTCTTTCCATTTTTAACGAGTTTATAATCCAGAAGAAGAGACAACAGGAAGATCCAATGGTGACAACAGAAGCTAGAAGGAGATAAAGGTCATGTATTCATTCATCCTTGAATTCCTCTGCTCCCGTTTTCTCTTAAATCTACTCCAAAAGGGCTCTTACTCCCACCACTCCTCCAAAACAGCTTTCACAGTATGGAGGTTTCTCAAAAAACTAAAAGTAGAACTACCCTATGATCCAGCACTTGCACTAGTAGGCATTTACCTAAATGATACAAAAATGCTGATTCAAAGGGTACATGCATCCCAATGTTTATAGCAGCATTACCAACAATAGCCAAATTATGGAGAGAGCCCAAATGTCCATCAACTGATAAATGGATAAAGAAGAGGGTGGTATAAAGAAGAGGGTGGATAAAGAAGAGGGAATATTACCCAGGCATCCAAAAGAATGAAATCTTGCCTTTGCAATGACATGGAAGGAGCTAGAATGTATTATGCTAAGCGACATAAATCAGAAAAAGACAAATACCATATGATTTCACTCATATGTGGGATTAAGAAAAAAACCAGATGGCCATATGGGAAAGGGGAAAAAAATGAGAGAGGGAAACAAACCACAAGAGACTCTTAATGATAGAGAGCAAACTGAGGGTTGATGGAGGGAGATGGGTGGGAGGTGGATTAGATGGGTGATGGGTACTAAGGAGGGCACTTGTGATGAGCACTGGGTGTTGTATGTACATGATGAATCGCTGAATTCTACTCCTGAAACCAATACGGCGCTGTATATTAACTAAACTTTAAATAAAAAGTAAAAAAAAAAAAAAAAAAAACAACACCTGTTTTCATAAAGGTCACCAATGACCAAATGCTAAATCTAACAGCCATTTCTCAGCTTTAAGCGACTCTCCAACAGAGTTTGTCAGAGTTCATTCTCCCTGAAATAGTTTTCCCTTAGCTCCCAGGACAAGACACTCTCTTGGCTTTCATCTTCTCTCTCTGGTCTCTGTTGATATCCTTTGTTGGTTCATCCTCTTCCTTTAGATTTTTATGTTGGAGTGCCCCAGATTTGGTTGTTGATCTTCTCACTGTCTATACTCACCCCCGCGGGGATCTCATCTGGACATATTATGATTCTACATATAGCTTTCTTGCTGACAATTCCCAAGTCTATACCCCTTTCCTAAACTTGAGATTTTTCCAATCTATACCCCTTTTCTAAACTTGAGATTCACATATCAGATTGGTCCTTGACACTCCCACTTAAATGTCTAATAAAACACCTTATATCAACTTGTCTAACACCGAACTCCTGAGCTCCCCAGGACCCCCAAAACCTACTTAAACCACAACTTTCCCTTTCTCAGGTAATAGCAACTCTATCATTTGCTCAGGCTAAAACCTTGGTGTTCCCCTCATTTTCTCACATCCTATACACAAATTTCAGGAAATCCTGTTGGCTGTAGATTTAAAAAAAAAAAAAAAAGCATAATTCTTGGGGCGCCTAGATGGCTCAAGTTGGTTAAGTGTCTGACTCTTGATTTCAGCTCAGATCATGACCTTGCGGTTTGTGAGATGGAGCCCCGCATCGGGCTCTGTGCTGCCAGCACAGGGCCTGCTTGGGATTCTCTCCCTCCCTCTCTTTCTCCCCTTAGCCTGCTCGTGCTCTGTCTCTCTCAAAATAAATAAACAAACTTTTTTTTTAAAAAAGAAGTTTCTTTTGGGGCGCCTGGGTGGCGCAGTTGGTTAAGCGTCCGACTACAGCCAGGTCACGATCTTGCGGTCCGTGAGTTCGGGTCCCGTGTCGGGCTCTGGGCTGATGGCTCAGGGCCTGGAGCCTGTTTCCGATTCTGTGTCTCCCTCTCTCTCTGCCCCTCCCCCGTTCATGCTCTGTCTCTCTCTGTCCCAAAAATAAATAAACGTTGAAAAAAAAAAAAAAAAAGAAGTTTCTTTTAAAACATAGTCAAACTATGTAAGATCATGCTCAAAACCCTGCAATGACTTTTCTTTCCACTCTGCATGGAAGCCCAAGTCCTTATATGTGGCCCAAAGGACCCCCAGTGATGTTAGCCCCTTCCCTACTTCTTGTTCACTTTGCTCTAGACACACTGCCTCCTGCTCTTTCCCCGACACACCACAGTCTTTGCACTGGCCATGCCTCAGCCTGGAACATTCCTTCCCCTAGATGTCTGTATGACTAATACTCTCATGCCACCATTGCAGTGGGACCTACCCTGACCACCTTATTCAATACCACAAATTGTGCACTACCGTTTTTCTTCATAGCTTTTCACTGTTACTTAATTTAAAAAATTTTTCATTTTCATTTTTCCAAAGCACTTGTCACTTTCTAACATACTATAAAATTTACATATTCGTTACGCTTATTGTCTGCCTCCCCTTGCTAGAATCTGAGCCCATGAGGGAAGGGATCTTCACCTTCTTTATTCACTGATATATCTCAAGCACCTGAAACATTGTCTGGCATGTTGTATGTGCTAATAAAATTTGCTGAATTGAAATCGAATTCATTCAGCATCCATTCAGCAAATACACAGTAAGTATCTACTATGTGCCAGGCACTGTGCGAGAGTTTTGATAATCAGCCGTGAATGAGGTAGACTTGCCCTTGTGTTCATGGACCTCCCAGAGCAGCAGGGATCACAGACTCTGAGCAAGTAATTGCAGTGTGACTGGAAATCTCACTGAGGCTTAGGAAACAGAAAAGGCCTCCCTAAGGAAAAGACTCAAGTTCAGACCTGAATAAAATCTGAGTGGAAACTAACTACTGATGGGAAGTCTGAGGAGCGAATTCCAGACTAAGAAAATCGGTCACGATGCTATCGGTAAAGGCATACCGGTAAAGGCATATCCAGAAGGATAGTTTGCTTGTGGCCAGGGTGTTGCGGGAAGGCAGCATGATCGAGGTCATATTTAAAAGTAAATTAAATCAGCCAAGGAAGATGGTAAGGATTGAAAAGAGAATGGAAGTAAGCGTGTGCCAGATGGAGGGGTCGAGTGGAAGCTTAAAATGAAGAGGCAGGAAAATGAAGCACTTATATGATTCAGTTTGCCTGGAGCATAGGGTTGGGTTGTTAAGGAAAGCACTGAGAGAAGAAGATAGAGTGGGACCAGAAGGCAGTGGACAAGTCCTAGAAGATGTTACAGTGGAGTTATAATACAACCAAAATTGTACTCTAGAGAGAGTTTAGCTACAGGATGCAGACATTAGGAGCAGGGGGCTGCTAAACCTTAGCTCCACTGAAAGGACTTTGTTTGCACTAAGCGGTGAAAGACAAAATTATGATAATGACAATCTTCAGGGGATTGGAATGAACATGGGGATTCCACTTTATTTATTTACTGTGAGAAATCTAATTGTCACACAAATTGGAAATTCCCACGTTAAAGTTTTTTTCATTTTTTTAAAGGTTTATTCACTTTTCAGTAATTGGGAGAGGGGCAGAGAGAGAGGGAGACAGAATCTGAAACAGGCCCCAGGCTCTGAGCTGTGCTGACAGCTCAGAGCGCGAAGCAGGGCTCGAACTCACAGACAGCAAGATCATGACCTGAGCTGAAGTTGGACGCTTAACCAACTGAGCCATTTAGGCGCCCCCCCCCCCGCCCCCGTGTTAATAAATGTGATGCATTCTTTCCATGAATGGAATGGAAAATCATGATAAGAAGCTCTTTAAGAATGCGCAAGAGAAACATCGCAAGGTCTCACAGTTTAGTTTGCCTGACGAGTGGTCAGGATGAATTGTTAGCTGACCTGGGGTGAATGGCAGACAGGAACCCAGAGCCGGCTGTCGAGCCCAGCTTACAAATTGGAAGTTAGAGTTTACCAGCGATAAACGCAATCCTCGGTCAGAATCTCTTAAGAGCATTTAAAAGATATCAAGGTTACCACTCTCTCTCTCTCTCTCTCTCTCTCTCTCTCACACACACACACACACACACACATACACACACACACACACACACAAAGGTAACCATGTAGAGGTGGTGCCCTTGTTAATTAGATCAATTGTAGTGATCTTTTCACAATATATACATACGTCAAAACATCAGGTTATACATCTTAAATATATACAATTTGCATGTGTCAAAGACATCTCAATAAAGCTTTAAAAAAATAACAAGGCTGGGCACCACCCCAGGTGAACTGAATCAAAATTCTTGTGAGTGAAGCCAGGCATTGGTATGACAGAGGTAGTTTCTTTTTTTGTTGTTTTAATGTTTATTTATTTTTGAGAGAAAGAGAGAGAGAGAGACAGCATGAGTGGGGGAAGGGCAGAGAGAGAGGGAGACAGAATCCAAAGCAGGGTCCAGACTCTGAGCTGTCAGCACAGAGCCTGATGCAGAGCTCAAACTTCCGAACTTGACATCATGACCTGAGCCAATGTCGGGCGCTTAACCAACTGAGCCAGCCAGGCACCCCGACAGGTAGTTTCTAAGAACTCCCCAGAGTTCTCACTTTGGATTGGTGCAACCATAGGCCTTGGAAAGACCTTCTTTATCAGACCTTCCTGAGTGGCCTTTGGCATGTCCCTTTGGATGCCGCCAGAGATAACCAGCCCCAGTCAGTTTGACTCAATCTGGTTCCATACACCTTTTCTTTGGATATGTTAATAATCCATTCTAAGAGTTCCAGAGAAGAGGTTTCCTGCAGGTCTTGGAGCATCCTGCTTTTAACTCATTGTCTGTCTCTGCATTGTTCACATGAATTTTCCTAATGGACAAAGTTTTTGTCATCCTCACATTTTGGGGTGAAGGGGGGTACGTCACTGGGGGATTAGATGAACTGAAGAGAAACAAGAACAAGCCTGGAATAGGAAGGCTGGCTAGGGATCCACACAGTGGGCCAGGCTCTAGATTGTACTAGGATGCTCACAGTGGGACACATATGGAATGGGAAGGACTGGAACAGGAAGGAGGGGAGTAGGGTGGGGGAGCAGGGGGTGGTCAAACAAAGGAATAGGAGATTATATCAATTATATTGATTCAAATCATCCTCTTAGTACTAATTTTTTTTTAAGTTACAGAGGAGTAATTGAAGTCAGTGGGAGAGGGGTGATTCACAAAGCATCACAACATAGAAAATTAGGTGGAAATTGATCTCTGTTACATTGATTCATTGACAAACTAACCACAAGTTTACGATTTGAGTAATTTTTTTCTAATTAACTTTGAATATTTTACTCTTTTTCTGTCCCTAAATTACATATTACATAGCAATTAGACTATTAGGTCACAGAACAGAAGGCTGAGCTATCAGGAAAAGAATTTTAGAAATGCTAGTAATCACTCCAGACATACAGGTTCAGACCACACACACACACACACACACACACACAGACACACACACACGATATATCTGAGTAACCCAAATGCTGTATCCAAAATGATTTCCGATCCCAGTAGTATTAAATAGTTTTGCAACCCTTGGCTTTGCTTTGACTATGCAGACAAGGGGTTAAAAAACAAATAAACAAGATCAAATTTTAAAACCCCAAGCACCTCTATAATGAGTGTCTCCTACACTGTTCAACATTTCTGTTTCAGATAAGGGCTATGATTGCTTCAGATTTCATCAGGGTTCCCAGAAATGTTTAGAGGCAACTTGTAGCATACCAAATTCCTTTCACGTGTTTTCCTCTGTGTTCAGGGATGCAGCACAATCACATAACTATCTAATTCGCCATCCCACTGAGTTAATAATAGTCAGTATGCTTATTTTTCGATTTGGAAGTTTCCTCTTTCACTGTTTGGATTCAATGGCACCTATCTCAATTACAAAGTAAGCCAAATTGAAAAGTTTTGACAGAGAAATATGATATCTGACATTGTAGAATCCTGAACATTTGCCAAGTTTGAAACACAATAGCTTGAAGTCACTAGTTAAAAAAAAGAATAAATTGTGTGTGTGGATGTGTGTATATATATATATATATATATATATATATACACACACACATCCTTTTATGCTCAAAACTTGACTGAGGGCCCTGAGAGCTTCTCCACAGTTATACAGCAGGCCTTGGGGACTGAATGCTCTTGAAACATAGCCTCCTCCGATACAAATACCTATGGGGACTGGGCTTCAGGCAGTCTCAATGGGATTTGGAAACAGAATACTGACAGAAATAGATGCTCTTTAGGATGTTTGTGCTCTGTCCCTGCTGTCCCATTTGCATCAGTCAACTTTCACTGCAGCAATAATCCACCCCAGCATGCTTGAGGCTTCCAACAACAAATATGGATTTCTCACTCTCAGGTCTCCCTTGGGTTGACTGTGGCTCAGCTGGCTTCGGCCTGCCTCTGGTTGAGGTCTGTGCCATGAGACTCCCATTCTGTTTTTCATTCCGCCAGAGAGGAGTACAGAAGATAAGCGGGAACACACAGCCTCTAGAAGATTTTGCTCAGAACTGGCACAGTGCTTTGCCCCCGCCAAATCCCACTGGTCAGAGCCCAAAGGCAGGGAGGTGGTGACATAGCTTCCTCCCACAGTGAAGCATGACAAGATAGGGAAGGGAGGGCGGATTGTGGAAAATAATATGATCCACTATGCCGTTTCTCTAAAAGTCAGCCTCCCATCTCTCCAGGGCAGGGGCCCTGGCAGAAATGTTTATCAATGTGCTTAGAACATAAAACCTAACTTAAAAACTCATTATCGCTACCATGATATGGTGTAGTCTTACCCACCATTTGAAAACACAAATGGTAAAGCCAACTTACTTTGCCATATATGGTAGGCAGTCTTTTCCCCTGTGTAATTCCCTCTCCTTGAGTGTGGACTGGACCTAATGGCTCCATCCAGGAAAATTACTTCTGACGACCTGAGCGCAGGTGTGCAATTGTCTGCAATGCCAGCTGGGTGTCCTGTAGTTCAATTAAATCCTGACACTATCTACTTGGAGTTAGCCTCAGATTTCACAAGTTTAGAACTCAGTCCCTTAACCGCCCCACTTCAGAGGCCAGCCCCAATTCCCACATTGCCACCTGTGCTTCTGACCAATTGGCTATACATTGGGGTTCCCACAACCCCTCCTCGGGTTCAATAGTTTACCGCAATGGCTTATAGATCTCAGGGTAACAATTACTTCTACTGGTCTGTTATAAAGGATATAGCAAAAGATACAGATGAAGAGTCAGAGGAAGACACACACAGGGCGAGGTGCGTGGGAAGAAGCATGGAGTCTCCACATACCTCTCAAGCCACTCTCCCAGCACCTGCATGCATGCACTCACCAACCTGGGAGCTCTTTGACCCCATACTTTAGGGATTTCTATGGGGGCTTCATCATCTAGACATAATCGATCATTAACTCAGTGTCCACTTCCTCTCCCCTTCCCAGACAATGAAGGGTAGGGTGGAATGTTCCAAGTTTCTAAGCATGGCTTGGACTTTCTGATGACCAGCTCCCAACCTGACCGTCCATTAGTCCACCAAGATCCACCGCGTTAGAACAAAAGATACTCCTATCACTTGGGAAATTCCATGGAGTTTAGGAGCTCTATGCTGGGAACTGGAGGCAGACACCTCATATATACATTTTCCATTATTTAACAGACTCCCTTCAAATAAATTAAAAAAAACAAAAGTGATGGGTTGTCTGTCACTTCTAAGATTAGGTTATAAAAAGACTGTTACTTTCCTGTCTCCCTGTCCGTCCATCTGTCCCTCTCAGAGCTCTCATTCTGGGAAAGCAAGTTGCCATGTTGTAAGAGCTAATGTGACAAAAAACTAATATGTTCACCTAACAGCCAGGGAAGCCTGCCGGCGGCCATGAGCATGAGCTTGGAAGCCCAGGAGAGCCTTGAGATGACTGTAGCTCTGACCAAGACCTTGACAGCAAAGATTCGTGAGTTCTGAGGCTGAGGCATCCAGGGATGCCGCACCCAGATTCTGACCACAGAAACTGCAAGATAATAATTGTTTGTCGCCTTAAGCTGCCAAATTTTCAGGTAATTTGTTATGCAGTAATAAATACTTAATACACCATATGACAATAGGAATAATTAAGTAGGTTGTACTTCTTGGCCTTACTGAGATAAATGCTATTATTAAAAAATGATACTTGAGGGGCACCTGGGTGGCTCAGTCACTTGAACCTCTGACTTCGGCTCAGGTCATGATCTCAAGGCCTGTGGGTTCGAGCCCTGCTTCAGGCTCTGTGCTGATAGCTCAGAGCCTGGAGCCTGCTTCAGATTCTGTGTCTCCCTCTCTCTGCCCCTCCCCTGCTGATGTTCTGTCTCTCTCAAAAATAAGTAAACATTAAAAAAAAATTAAAACAATGATATTTGAATCTAAGAAAAAAAGATAACCAGGGGTGCCTTGCTGCCTCAGTCAGTAGAGCATGCAACTCTTGATCTAAATCCTCTGGTCATGGGCTCCAGCTCCATGTTGGGCATAGAGATTACCTAAGTAAATAAAACCTTAAAAAAAAATAAAAAGAAAAAAGAGAGAAGAAAACCAAATATCTAAGTCAATGCACCTAAATTAAATTACTAAGAATGATAATATTCTACTCCACAGTTAGATATACCTGGAATAAATTTTATTTTCTAGTAATGTAATGAGGTAACAGTAGCCATTTCATAAGGGTAAGGGAATGGTGATTATTAAAGACAAGGCCATTATGATGCTGCATCAGCATTATGAAAATTGTACATATTATTCCCAGTTAGCTAGAATGTATCACATACGAACTTTCATTTACATTTCATTCCTATTTACGTAAAGCTTATTAAATTCTCCTAAAATTGAGTACACAAGAGTTCTCCATGCCAGGGAAAGAGTTCCTTTTCTCTTACGCCCATTTATCTTATACACTCCTGCTCCTTTTTCTTTTCTTTTTTAAAGTTGATTTTATTTATTTTGAGAGAGAGAGGGAGACAAAGAGAGAGAGGAAGGTCAGAGAGAGAATCTCAAGCAGGCTCCACATTGACAGCATAGAGCCCCACATGGGTCTGGAACTCACAAGATCATGAGATCTTGACCAAAGCCGAAATCAAGAGTCAGACGCTTAACCTTCCTCCTCCTTCTTTTTCTAAGTCCAACCTATAGCCCATCTCTCAGACTCTCTCAGCCACCTTCCAGCCCCCAGGGAGGGCTAGAAAACTCTATGCCCAACCCCCAGGGTGTACATGTCTCTGTTAAAGCATTGCAGTTGTTTGCCAAAATGGCTTTCTTCTCACCAGATCAGGAACTTCTTAAGGATAAAGTCTCCCTCTTATTCAACTTTGGGTTAGGTGTGGTGCTCAACATAAGCATGTTAAATGAAACATCTAGTAGCATTCTCAATATTGTTAGGAGCTCAAAATCTTCCACCAAATATTCTCATTGAGGGAGACTCCTTATTATATCGATAGCCAAATAGGGGTGAAATGTCATCATAAAAGCCTGTTTAAAACGCATAATGGCTCTGTGCGGATAGATAGTAACTACACTTATCCCGTGTACAATGTAAGGTATGGAATTGTCGAATCACTATGTTGCACATCTGAAACTAATGTAGTATTGTATGTCAACTATCCTTAAATAATATTTTAAAAAATATTTAGTGGCTGGGTAAGCCCCTTTTAATTTACCACATCATTCTGGTAGAAGTTAAAGCAAGGTATGTACCTTGGTAAAGGAGGCCTACATAAGGCCTTCCTCCCCCAGGTCTGTCACATTTGCTGTTTTATCTTTTCTCCTCACAAAGCCAGAGTTGGGATATTGCCACAACAGTGACAAGGGAAGCCACTTCAAGGCTCTCCCCAACGTGCACCCTATCCCCAGCTACCCGGCCCGGTGAGTGGGGCCTGAGTCTGGAGCCGGGATACAAGTGGGAGGAGAGAACGCAGAAAAACAGCCAGGCTCCATCCAACTTCTCACAGGGGACAAAGGCCTTGATGCACCTAATTGTCAGTGGCATGGATCTAGAAAACAGAACACAAAGATTACGTGTCCCTCCTAAGCACCAATTTTTTAGATAAGGTGACCTTATCCACCAATAAAAAATGGCCCCAGTAAATGTCAGAGTTGAATCAGGTTATCAACTTTCTCCCACAGGCAAGAATCAATAAGGGGAATAGAGGTTAAAAACGAGGTCTTCCAGTGTTTATTCCAAACTCCCACTGATGGTGTGTCAGTGTAGTGCTTCCGGAAGCAACCGGGACAGAGTGAAGCACGCAGCAGGCAAGTGGGTGGTGCAGGGATGGAGCAACACCCTGGAAAGAGAGGAGAGAAGGAAGCAGGAAAGGGTAGGAAAGGATTTTGGACCACGATTCTGATCTGACACCTGTGACAAGAGAGGGGGAAGGAGTCAGGATTGCTAGGAATACTCTCAGATTTCAATGTGGATAGAACCAACAGCCTCAAGCAACCCAGCAGGAGCTTTGAAGCAAAGATCACTGACGGTTAATTTTAAGTGTCAATTTAGTAGAGCACAGTACCCATATATTTGGCCAAACATTCTTCTAAATGTTCTGTGAAGTTACTTTCAAATGAGGTTAACATTCAAATCAGCAGACTTTGAGTAAAACAGATTATCCTCTATAAAGCTGGTGGGCCTCATCCAATCAGTTGAAGGCCTTAATAAGAAAAACCTGATCTCCCCAGAAGACGGAATTCTTCAACAAAATGTCTTTAGACTTAAAATTTATTTTGGTATACAATGCAAAATAATAGAAAATGTATATATTGGTTTCTTCTTACAATTCCTGGCACAGAGCTCCTAAAATCCTTGTAATTTCCTTTTTTGGTATAATTTTGTTCTAATGTTTACTCTGTGGACACCTTGAATTCAGACTTCTAGCCTACTCTAAAAAGAATACATTTTTCAGTATTAAGATACTCATTTGGTGGTAATTTGTTACAGCAGCTATAAGAAACTGATACAGCTTTCCATTATTTCCCCCAAAAGGAAGAGCGCAGCGAATACTTTGGTTGGGGAACCTGATCTGCCCTGCATCAAGATGATATGCTTAAGGTATTATAGAAGGAGAAAGAGTCATCACCCCTAAAAAGCAAAGAAAATCAGAGGTTTTCATCTGTCTATTCTTAATATTGTAAGATTAACCATTTCCATCCTCATTACCTATGATTAGTCTTTAACAGTAAACAAGTCCTTTATGTACAATATATGCGTTAAGGTTGTCATTTCACATATGAAATCCTCTGGTTTTGTCCTTTGAAATATTCAAGAGTCCCTCTTATTTTAGTATCCCTCTGTTATTTATCTTTTTTGATCCTTCTATTCTCCTAATTAACATTTTCAAGGATTAAAAGAAGTCCTTGTTATTGATTTTCTGGTTTTCTTTGTAGGAGGAACTAGAAGGCTTTTCTAAACTTTATTCATAAGAGATGGATTTTTTCAAACCATGTTTTGTAGCTTCCAATTTTTATTGTACTGCATTCAAGATTTTGTTTCTTATCACATTTTAATATGCATGGTTTCTTATTAAAATGCATTTTCTATAGTTATTTAAAGTCAGTTTGTTAAATCTGGAATTTAAATGTGGCAGTCTCTTATTTTCGGTGTATGCATGCAACCAACACCATTCATTACAGAAGTTGCCTTTTATATGTTTCTGTTTGTCAGGTGTTTTATTTATTTGTTTGTTTTGAACCTTAATTTTTTTCGGGAACTATTTCTATGAGAGCAACTTCTTTAGAAAATAGAACATTTACAGAGAATTATTTTCGTTGCTGTGTATGTCCATTTCATTTCTCAGGTTTTTATACATTTTGCATATTAATTGTGAAGTTCAAATTTGATAGCTATTATTATCTACATTATTTTATTTATTGCACCCAAGTTGATTATTCTCTGTAGCTTTTTTAATGTTTTACTTTTCATCTCCAATATAAAAAGGATATTAAAATTATTTTATACATATATAGACCTTCCCAATTTATTTCATTATAAAAGCAGTCCTCTCTTTTTTCCCACAGTTTTTTGGGGTTTTTTCTTTTGATGTAAGGATCATTTTTTTTGCAGCTTTATTGAGAGATAATCCATATACCATACCTTTCACCCACTTAAAGTGTATATGTCAATGGCTTTTGATTGTGTTTTCCATTCATGATTAACTCCTTGTATAGGAAGGAAACAGTAATTCTGACCGAAAAGTGCACGGAGGATTAGAGAAGCTGAAGAAGCTATAACTTCGGGTCTGCATGGGGGCAACCAGTCAGAAGTGAGGGAGAAACTTTCTCCTCAGATCCCATAGCATTCACCGCAGCATGGTCACCTGGGAAGGACTTCGGCAGCTCCGCCTGGCAGAGGTATGGCCTCCAACAGGATTACCAAGAGACAATTTGTACACAGAATGGTGGGATATGTAACCTCTTCATCTAATCCACTCCCCCAAATGCTGGTAGCCACGATAACACACATGCGTACTCACACATACACACACAGAGGAAATTAGCAGATTCTTTTCTGGAAAAAAAATGAATGCCCCAGGGATGGGTCGGGGGGAAGACTTCCACAAATGACATTTAGTGGTTTCCCAATACAATCTGGCAAGCTCACACTTTGATTCAGATTTTTAGAACTTAACCTTTCAATATGAACAGAGTCAAAGATCACGTTTAAGGAATGTTCTTTATGAAAGAGAGAGACCATCTCACACACATGCACACACACAGACACACACACACTCCTGGCACTTGGAGAAAATAGAAGTCATACGTACAAGGAGGGAGAAAGGAATTCAAAGGAGAACAAAACATTGTACGATAAGAAAGCACAATCATACTAAGTGGTTTGCCTTAGTAGCAAAGAATTATAATGATTTTTTAAATTTTTTTTAACATTTATTTATTTTTGAGACAGAGAGAGACAGAGCATGAACGGGGGAGGGGCAGAGAGAGAAGGAGACACAGAATCCGAAACAGGCTCCAGGCTCTGAGCTGTCAGCACAGAGCCCGACGCGGGTCTCGAACCCACGGACCGCGAGATCGTGACCTGAGCCGAAGTCGGACGTTCAACTGACTGAGCCACCCAGGCGCCCCTATAATGATTATTTTTAATTGCAATGTAATTATATATAATATTATTATCACAGTGTAAAGGCAGACTAAATAAGGTGATATAACTATACGGGGAGGGGAAGGAGGGATAGAAGAATATATTTTTTAAAAATCATTTACACTGTAAATTATAGGTCTAAAATGGATAAATCAATAAATCACAAATATATTATTTTAAAAAAGAGAGGAAAAAGGGGCACCTGGTTGGCTCAGTCAGTTAAGCATCTGACTCTTGATTTGGGCTCAGGTCATGATCCCATGGTTCATGGGATAGAGCCCTTAGGCTCTATGTTGACAGAGCAGAGCCTGCTCAGGATTCTCTCTCTCTCTCCCTTTCTCTCTGCCTCTCTCTCACTCACACTGTCTCACAAAATAATTAAATAAACTTAAAAAAGAATAAAGAGTATTGAAAGAAAACATACAGCTATTGTACCTTTGTGAGCATTGCTTGGTTTGTTTTCTGAATTACAGTCTATTGAGGGAGAGAAGCAGGGACTTTTGTACTGCCTGCTGTGTAAACTGACCAATCTTTCTAATATTTTTATGTAAACTGGTTACATCCTTAGATGATCCCTCAGAGGGGATAAAATTTAGTAATTTCTTGAGAAAATAAACTTTGAAGTTTAAAAAAGAAACCAGGTAACCATTTCTACTGCCAAAAAAGAAATAACTTCAAGAGGTGATAATAGTATTTAATTTTCTCAGACACATGTCCATGGCCTTGACCTCCCAGAGGAGGTGGGAGCTGAACCTCTGCCTCCTAGTCCTGCACCCCCTTCCACATTTTTTGCCTTCTTTCCTTCCCTCCCCTCCCTCTCTCCTCTCCTGTCCCCTCTCCCCTACTGCAACTTTTACCAGCACTGGCCATAAGATTACCTGACAGATTTTTCTTTTCAGGTGTACCTCAATGAATAAATAAGTGACAAGTGAAATGGTAAACATTTCTCTGTTCAGACAAAAATGATTTAAAAAAAAAAAACCCACAAAGACCAAAAGAACTGTATATATGTTTTTTCACTTGGTTGAGAATTTTGAGTTGAGGAGGAATATCAGCGACACCTAATAATAAAAGAAGAGTCGACATCCTTGATTCAAAAGAAGAAAAAGGCACAGGTGTATTTTCCAACAGGCTATGGCTGATGAAAACACCGTTTAAGGGCTTCAGACAACATGGTCTCTGAACTTCCTGTTCTCCTCCTCAGCACTGTGCCTCCAGATCCAAACTTGATGACTGTAGATAGGATATCTTCCGTCTGATGATCCTTCTGGCAGGAAAAGAACCTTCAGATCTCTATTTTGGACTTTACACAACTGTTTGTGGCATTATGTCATCTGATTGATGACCTGGTCTTTGTTCCACCTGGCCGAGAACAGGATTTCCCAGCAGTTTCAAATGTTATCATTTCGTTATGGCAATTCGTGAGAAACATCTACATGACCATTTCATCTGGGATGCTTTAGGCTTTTTGAGTGGCAAGCCACATGCTTTTCTTTGTGTTTGACAGAATTGAATAATTTCCATATTAGAAAGAGAATGATGTTCTGGAGAAATTCTATGTTAATATACATTTACAATGTATCTTCTTATATTTAAGATACCTTCATCTGACATTTTTTTTATTTCTCTCTCTCTCAATCCCTCTTTCCATTTCTGATAATTCTGGGATCTACAGAATCATTAGAATTTCCTTCTTCCATTGCTCCTCTCTCTCCTGCTCCATATTTGGGGTCAACATGAAATCAGTCCTGCGACTCTCCCTCTTCCGAGCTTGTACTGCTTGCTTACACTTGCAAGTGAACTTGTATTTCGTTGAACGACCACGACTTTGCCTTCTTCCTTGTAGGCCCCGTGTACCCAGTTTCAGAGCAGATAGCCACAGAAAAACTAGTGACAACTCTAGTAATCAAGGAGGTGGCTGTTGCTAGGCAACGGAAGGCAAGCAGGATGCCTCGCGCTTGGGTCTTGGCGGTGTATTTAGGGAGACCTGCCAATCATTGCTTGTCCTCAGGAGACCAGTTTAGGGTGCAGGTGTAGGGTGGCCCCGGAACGTGGAGATTCAGCACTAGCTCTGGAGACCTGTTTGCAGCTCATCAGGCC
Organism: Leopardus geoffroyi; assembly: GCF_018350155.1. NCBI lineage: Eukaryota > Metazoa > Chordata > Mammalia > Carnivora > Felidae > Leopardus > Leopardus geoffroyi. Next base: position 131,830,623 of record NC_059326.1, read on the forward strand.
CTTCCCTGATGCCTTATTCTGAGAATGGGGTTCCTGGGCCTCAGTAAACATCTCTTTTCCCCCAGTACGTTCTCCTTTCCCCTCCTGATACATTTTAGTTCTGGGGAGAGCTTGCTCACAGGCCAGTCTTAACCCCATCCTGTGAACAGACACCTCAGTAATGATAGTACTGCCTTCCAGCTATGTTGCCTGCCTTAGCTTCACCACCTCTGAGTCCCCCACCTGTTGGGGACTTCCTATATTCTCGATGGCCGGTGACTAACAGTGATCATGTCCCACCTCCTTCCTGGACCCCACCCACTTTTGGCCCTGCCCAACTGCAAAGGTCTACTACAAGACCCCATCCCTCACTCCTCCTTCCACCTGCAATCCTTTCCCCACATATACCTCAAGTTCTAATGTCCATGCCTCTCTGATAAATCCTGAGGCATGATGTTACTATCTATTTCTGCCTTGTTTTGATGCTCTTATTTTGAACATTTGTTCTGAACATGGAGGCCCACACAGATGCTTTGAGCATAGGCTAGAGCACAAGGCCCAGACCGTGTACGAAGTATCAGAGGGTTTCTAATTTACAAGTGGGTTTTGTTCCCCCAGAAAATTCTATTCGTAAGACAATAATTGAGTCCACAGGAACAAACACTCAGAGTCAATGCTATAAATCATAGTTGGGCTTTTGTATTAGCCTGCAAAAAGTCTCTTTGATAACGTCACACTCAAGGATTATTGCAACTCTGACAAAAAACTGTTTCTGTGAAGCAACAGAATTGGGGCTCTAACTACCAGTTCCAGAACCAAGGCCTTGAGCCCCAGCAGCCGAAAAGGACACCTCACTAGTTTCTATCACGGGCAGGTTGTATCGGAAAGACATTGCTGGAAAACAAAGAGTTCACGACACCTGCAGTAGGAATGGAAAGCTTAAAAGCAGTTTGAACTTAGTTATTGCTACCAAAGCTGGGGAGTGGGGAGCCTATCTAGCAGAGAACAGGAGGTAGAGAGACAGCAAACTAACGTGACCCAGGATGATCAGAGGGGGATTTGCTGTATCAAACCTGGGACAGAACAAACCTGGGACACGAGCAAGATTATGAAGAAGGGAGATTTAAGGAGTGGTAAAAACGTATGTGACTCTCTGCCCAGAACCTTCTTTGCAAAAACTCTTCCCTACTCCCTACCAGTAACCACAACCCTGCCATTGCAGCCTGGAGCCACCAGGGTAATTCAGTGATGGTACATGAACCAAATAGATTAGACAGTTGGAAGACTTTTCACCTTCCCAGGAGTTTGATTTTAAGATTGGTAGAACTGGGAGCACCTGGGCGGCTCAGTCGGTTAAGCGACCAACTTTGGCTCAGGTCATGATCTCACGGTTCTGAGCGCTGACAGCTCAGAGCCTGGAGCCTGCTTTGGATTCTGTGTCTCCCTCTCTCTCAGCCCTTCTCCTGCTCTCTCTCTTTCTCTCTCTCTCTCTCTCTTTCAAAAAAAAAAAAAAAAAAAAAAAGCAGAACTGAGGTACTCTCAATATACCTGAATGTAACATACACAAATTTGGGAACTGTGGGTTGGCATGTTCTGCCATGTGGCCATGGAACAAAGAAAACTGGTTGCAGCAGAGAGGAATTAATTCCTCTGTTCATTCATTCATTCAGGAAGAGAGGTAAGGAAAGGCAGAGGAAGGGAACCAATGTTTCATGAGAGCTTGGTATGTACCAGACAGATTACACAGAGGCTGCAGAGAAAACAGACAACCATTTAGGAATGGATGGTAGAGTCAATGGGGGTTGGGGGAGAAAATTTAGTTGTGATGACTAATTTGGTACAACCTGGGGTCAGAGGTCAAGGCCATACCTTGGCTGTTTGGGGTATCCATCCCGGGGTCCCAGTCCTACCATTAAAGGACTTTTTCTTCTCTTGTTGAGTGCAGCAAAAGAGAACCTCCATGGATAATTTGTGAGAATTAGTAACTTGCTTTCTATATGCGCCTAAGAAAAATTAACCATCTGGCTTGAATAGCTACAGTGTTCTGGAGGCAAACTGGGCAGTGTTGAGAAGAGAGCATCCTGAGACAGAATCTCCAACAATATGTAGAGTGAGTTAAGCACCTTGCATAACATTATGCACAATTGGGTACTTCATGGTTTAATTGATGAATATTGTCTTACAAAAATATAATCTTTTTGTCATCTTGAAAGCAACACCATCTCCCACATAACACAAAATAACATGTTATACTGACAAGGCTACAGAACAATAATATAATCAGTGATGAGTACTGTCATATTCCACAAAAATGAAGCCAAATTGTAATTAAAAAACTCAGTGACTCAAGTGGAATATCATATTTCTAAGCTTGTGTGAGTTGAGTACTATAAATGAAATCGTTTTTACTTCTCTACATTGATAGTACTCATCAGAATTCCTGCTTAAATACAATTCCATGGTACTCTTGACTAATGTGGCAAGATAACCCAAGAGAAAAATTAACTGCATTTCATATTTCTACAGTCTCAAGGCGAAACAATGACATACACTATTCCAAATTCCCTGTTCCCATTCGGACCGAACACCTTCTAATGATACACACATTAAACTTGTTCAGGAAGGGTGAGAGGAAGGGCAGTGCGCTGCCCCAGCACTGGAATAAGGAGGTGGATGGCAGCTGCTGATGACCCCCACTGTGCCTATAGCAAGGCAGAAGGGGCTACTGTAGTACGATGGGGAGTACACGCATGCCCAGAAGCCATGGAAGCTGCCCCAGTGACTACATTGGGCAGACTCGCCACCTTTAAACAGACCTTCTTGGAGCGTCTGGGTGGCTCAGTTTTTGGAGCATCCAACTTCGGCTCAGGTCATGATCTCACAGTTGGTCAGTTTGAGCCCTGTGTCAGGCTCTGTGCTGACAGCTCGGAGCCTGGAGCCTGCTTTTGATTCTGCGTCTGCCTCTCTCCTTGCCCCTTCCCTACTCATACTCTGTCTCTCTCTGTCTCTCAAAACATGAATAAATGTTAAAAAAAAATAATAATAAAGAAAATAAACAGACCTTCTTGCCAAGAACAGTGGCACCTATAGTGGAATGGACAGAGACCAGGGGTATAGGTAGCACATTTGATATCAGGAACTGAGACTTCTTTTTTTTTTTTGACATCCTTACCTCCAGATGCCAAAAATTTTCAAGAACTAATCACAAAATAATAACAATTTTCTTGATGATTCATTCTCTAGTTTCAAAACAAACAGTTAATTTAAAATACAAAATTTCAATTTGGAAGTTATTATGAAAATTCAATAGATAAAGAGGCTTTAACCAAAGGAAAATATGGTGCATTTCAGCTTGCACTCTGATTCACTAAGTTTTAAACACAAATAAAAATTCCAAGATGTCATATAGAATGGAAGAATTGAAGTAGCTGATGTTCTGTTTCTTCATCTGTCTAATCAGTGTGTTATCTCTGCTTCTTCTGAATTGAATCTACTTGAACAGAAAAGTGCAGGAATGTGGAACATCACAGGGATTCACTCAAATGATTCCTAATCTTTTTTTTTTTTTAATTTTTTTTTTCAACGTTTATTTATTTTTGGGACAGAGAGAGACAGAGCATGAATGGGGAAGGGAAGAGAGAGAGGGAGACACAGAATCGGAAACAGGCTCCAGGCTCTGAGCCATCAGCCCAGAGCCTGACGCGGGGCTCGAACTCCCGGACCGCGAGATCGTGACCTGGCTGAAGTCGGACGCTTAACCGACTGCGCCACCCAGGCGCCCCAAATGATTCCTAATCTTTAGCAACTTATAGCTAAACAAATGTGAATGACTGATGTCTCTATGGCAGTGGGGGTGGGGAACAGGGATGAAGTGAGTAACTGAAGATTCTTCTAACTGAAGTCCATGTAGAATGAAATATTTATTAAAGGATAAGGGATAAAAAGTGCCAATTGATAAACACTCAATGGTATTCAAAGCAATTGTTCCGAATTTTTACCCACAGAGATTTGTTTCATGAAGGACTTTCTATCACCAACTGTTTAAAATTGCCAGTGCCCGATGATAATAAAAAGAACAAATTTTTAATCAGCATTATTATTCTTAATCACCTACAAAAATGCACCCCCTAATTGCCATGACTGGGGGCAGATTGTTCCCACTAGCCCACTCTTGGTACTCATGAAATTGGCTAGAATTACATAATCTTGCCAGAACATTTCCCATTCCAGGGGGAGAGGAAAAGGCCTCGCAAAACGTAACTGAGATTAAATATCCCACCTACACTGGTGTTTGCAACAGATTTCATTTGATTTTAAGAAATGATTCTGACCTGAGTGTTGTCAAGTAATTTGTATCAGTTAATATAATATAATATAATATAATATAATATAATATAATAATATTGCCATAGTATAACTAATATAAGTGATATGTGCTTAAGCATTTGGTTTTTCTTTTTTTTAATTTTTTTTTAATGTTTATTTAGTTTTGAGAGACAGAAAGAAAGAGAGGGAGACAGAGCAGGAGCAGGGGAAGGGCAGAGAGAGGAAGACACAGAATCCAAAGCAAGCTCCAGGCTCTGAGCTGTCAGCACAGAGCCCGATGTGGGGCTCAAACCCACGAACTGCAAGATCATGACTTGAGCCAAAGTCAGATGCTTAACTGACTGAGCCACCCAGGTGCCCCTTGTTTTTTTCTAAATAACGAATCCAAGCATTTCTATTTTTTTTTTTCCGGTAAAACACAGAGTAGTAAAATTTTAAAAAATTTATACTATCCTAGAACTTAGTAACAATTTTTTAATCTAGATAATTCTCCTACCAGAAAGCTTTGTCCAGGTATGGCAAAATATTTTCTTTTCCCTCTCCAACTTGGCAGTCGCCACAAGTGTTCTAGGCTCGAAAATTCCTCAGCCTGTTTTTGCCCAGGTTGTACGATTATCCGATGTCATATGAATGGTAATGAAAAGCATTTCTTGGCTTTAGCTCCACTATTTCAGCTCTGCCAGTCCTTTCCCATCTTCCCAATTACCTGCATTTATTAGTAGATGAGTTCAGAGGGGGCAGTTAATTTCTGCAAGCAAATAAACCCTCTTAGCCTTCATCCACTCCGAGATCTCTACTGCCCCTAAAAGCCTTGAGGCCATCTAACGCCACCTCTGCTGCCACAATGGCCCTCTGCTTCCACTGACACACCCATGTCACCTCCACAGAGCGGCTCCTGTCCCAGCTGTTTGCCATAGCCAGCACTGGTACAGTGGCTTAGGTTAGGCTTGACTTATGAGATGCCTATAGACATTTGAATATTGGTAGCAACACTTGAAATACAACCAAAGTTAAGAACACAGACACTTTATTTCGCAGGAGAATAAGGAAAGAATGTTCCCCAGGAAGCAGGAAGAATCTGGGAGGGCCAAGAGGCAGTCTCAGGGCTCGCTACACGATTATTTCTCCTGGGAGGAGCACCCCTCCCCAAGGCACCCAAACTTTCCGGCCAGGAAAGCCCACCCACCCCCCCGTCCTTGACTCCCAGACATATGAAATCTGCAGACAAAGAGGCAGAATCAGAGCAAATATTGATTTAGACTAGTTTCTCCTGTCATACGCATCAGACAGAGCCTTGGTAGACTGACCATCAATTTTGTCCTTGGGAAATGCTGGTTCCATGAACTAAATCTGAAGATTTTGACGTATTAGCTACCCCACTTCTGCCACTTTCTAGGATCCACTTGCTCCAGACCACTCATTCCCTCCATCCTCATAGCCTCTAGCTGAACCGGTGCCACTGCTGTCCTTACACCAGACCCCGAGAACACAAACAGCAAGTTCTGCTTTAATCTGGGAGAAGGGGGAAGGAAGAGTTACTCTTTGTGATAACATCTGATTCACAGTGAATGCTGAGTGAGGGCCTTTCCTTTTTTCTTGGTGGGGGGAGGGCAGCTTAAACAGTGACTATTAAAAGTAGGTTAATAATTGTTAAATGTAGGGTTCTATAAGAGAAAACCTCTTAAAATTACAAAATAACATACTGACAAATGAAACTCAAATCAAACTGCCTCCTCACATGAGGACCAGTCTCTTTTTCCTCTCCTCACATCTGGAGAATTTCAGGGAAGGGGGGGTGGGGCGGGGGACGCTCAGAAATCAGTGTCTGGGCTGTGAGGATACAGTAACCTTGTCTCACTTCTGTCTCCCTCCCCGTGACCAAAGCAAGACCCAGAGCCCTTAGGAGCTGGGAAAGAGTCTTCTCTCAGTTCGAGTCATGAGTGTTACATGGTAAGACACGCTTTCAGAGGCACATTTCTATCATTGGTTGGTGACAGCGGCCACTTCCCGATGAAGGGTTACTTATTTGTCTTCCCACCCAGTAGGGGCTGTGAGAAGGGAGAGGAGGTGACTGGGGACTTGTGATTTACCTCTGTTAGTGGAGTCCCTTAAGGCTGGCTGGGTCCCTTAACTCTGCACTGGTTTAGTTGTATTCTTCACCCCGGGGGCACGAACTCTTCGATCATCTTTGCATGGTGATGCTCACCTCAAAGAAGAAGGTTGTAAATCAGCCATATCCACTGGGCCATGAGCCAGGAGCTTTTGTAGTTTATTCATGGGCCAGAATGTTCACCCAGTATGTTCAGGTCTTAGATCAAATCTGACGGTTCTTTCCACATCAGATTCTGTCTTCTGGTTCTACCCTACAGCTTCTTCAGGAAGAGGGCCTGCTCTTGGCCAGGGACCCTTCCTTTAGCAGTAGCTGACACTGAGAGTCCCAGCATGGATCCCGGCAAGTCCATTCTCTTAGGTGAGGGGGTACTCTGGGGACACTTCTGAACTTTATAAACAAAAATATAAATACAAAAAGTAAATAATATGTAACTTTATGCATATACAATAGACATGGATAGTGTATACACACATACAAAAAACATACTTCATAGTATACAGAGGGACGCCTGGGTGGCTCAGTTGATTAAACGTCCAACTCTTGGTTTCCGCTCAGGTCATGATCTCGCAGTGTCATGACTTCAAGCCCCACATCAGGCTCCACACTGAGAGCATGGAGGCTGCTTGGGATTCTCTCTCTCTCTCTCTCTCTCTCTCTCTCTCTCAAAATAAATAAATAACTTTAAAAAAAAAGAGTATACAGATGCATATCCTTTCACAAATCATTGGAGGGGGCCAGGAGCAGAAAAGGAGGTATGATTCACCGGTTAAGGCTTTTAAGAAACACAGCAGGGGTTACATTCCTACTCTGCCTCTTGCTAACCACTGGACCTTAACTTCTCTGTTCCTCAGTTTCCTCATCTCTGAAGAGGAGCAAATCCTGAGGCTTAAGTGACATAAGACATGTGAAGCGGTCATGACAGCAACTGGGACATGAAGAATGGTCACTAGGTGGTAACCGTTAGCATTCGTTTTGTGTGGATGTGGTGGGGATCTTGTCATGGGAGGTAATGAGGAGGTATTGTAAGGTCACACAGGGGAGTAAGGACGGTGTTAGATAACTTCCTAACCTACATTGCTGATGGGGTTCACCACCATTTCCCATGGCACTGTAGCATTCCACATTAATGGTGCTTCACAGCTGCTGTCTGATGTCTGATGCTGCTGCTGACTTTTTCTCTTTCTTTCTTTCTTCTTTCTTTCTTTCTTTCTTTCTTTCTTTCTTTCTTTCTTTCTTTCTTTAACACTTGGGGTGGTTTATTTCTTCTGAGACTCTGGCTGATACACACATGAACTTGTATTTACAAAACTAAAAATAATCCACTAATAGAGGTAAATCACAAGTCCCCAGTCACCTCCTTTCCCTTCTCACACTCCCTACTGTATGTGGTTATGTAAATTACATCTTTTTTGAGTGCCTATTGGTTACTCCATTCCCTAGAGGAAGTCACAGTTATTAGCAGGTGTCTATCCTTACAGAATTAAAAAATTTTTTAAAAATGTATATACATATATGTACATACTCATATATTGTAGAGTATGCTTACCTAATGAACACATAGTGAAATAATGTAGTGTAAACATAACTGTGTATTAGCATTTAAAGTCATTTTTCTCTTTTCTAAGAAAATTGATTTCTTCCATTTTCAAATATTAACTAGAATTAGATCCCAGTTCTTTGTTTTTAATTTTAAAAAATTTAAATCCAAGTTAGTTTACATATAGTGTAATCACGATTTTAGGAACAGAATTTAGTGATTTGTCACTTATATAAAGCACCCAGTGATCATCCTTAATGCCCCTCGCCCATTTAGCCCACCCCCCAACCCAACACCCTGCCAGCAAACCTCAGTTTGTTCCCTGTGTTTAAGGGTCTCTTATGGTTTGTCTCCCTCTCTGTTTTTATCTTATTTTTGTTTCCCTTCCTTTATGTTCCTCTGTTTTGTTTCTAAATTACACATATAAGTGAAATCATATGATACTTGTCTTTCTCTGACTGACTTATTTCACTTAGCTTAATACCCTCTAGTTCCATTCATGTTGGATGAATGGCAAGATTTCATTCTTTTTGAACACTGAGTAATATTCCACTATATATATCATATATATGCCACATATATACCACATCTTCTTTATCTATTCATCCCTCGATGAACATTTCCATAATGAGGCTATTTTTGGTAGTGCTGCTATACACATTGGGGTGCATGTGCCCCTTCGAATCAGTATCTTTGTATCCTTTTGGATAAATGCCCAGTAGTGCAATTGCTGGGTAGTAGGGTAGTTCTATTTTTAATTTTTTGAGGAACCTCCATACTGCCCAGAGTGGCTGCACCAGTTTGCATTCCCACCAGTTGTGCAAAAAGTTCATCTTTCTCCACATCCTCGACAACATCTGTTGTTGCCTGAATTATTTATTTTAGTCATTCTGACAGGTATGAGGTGATAGCTCATTGTGGTTTGATTTGTGTTTCCCTGATGATGAGTGATGTTGAGCATCTTTTCATGTGACTGTTAGCCATCTAGATGTCTTCTTTGGAAAAGTGTCTATTTATGTCTTTTGCCCATTTCTTCACTGGATTATTTGTTTTTGGGTGTTGAGTTTGATAAGTTCTTTATAAATTTTGGATACTAACCCTTTATCTGATATGTCATTTTTGCAAATATCTTCTCCCATTCCATCAGTTGCCTTTTACTTTTGCTGATTGTTTCCTTCGCTGTGCAGAAGCTTTTTATCTTGATGAGGTCCCAATAGTTCATTTTTGCTTTTGTTTCCCTTGCCTCCGGAGACATGTCAAGTCAAAAGTTGCTGCAGCCAAGGTCAAAGAGTTTGCTGCCTGTTTCCTCCTCTAGGATTTTGGTGGCTTCCTGTCTTAGGTTTAGGTCTTCCATCGATCTTGAGTTTACTTTTGTGTATGGTTAAGAAAGAGGTCCAGGTTCATTCTTCTGCATGTCATTTTCCCATTGCTGCTGCTGTTTCTGACTTCTGTGTGTCAGCTATAAAATCAGTCACAAGGCTTTCAGTCTAATGTGAGGTTTATTAAAGGCACAGCTATTTACTGTTGTCAATTGCACTGGAAGCTTTGTTAAAACTTATGTCGCTGAGCTCCCAATTAAAGCTCCCTAACCAGGACTTACGGCACAAGAATCTGTAGCCACGTCACAGTGTTTCCTGCTCCAACCCTCCAAACCATGCTATGGCCAGACAGCAGGGTTTGCATCATCAGTTCCCTCAAATGGCATAATGTTCCTTTTCTTGTAAAACTTCTTCTAGAGGAATATCCAAGGGGCATAGTATTTGTTAAGATACCTCTGATTCTAAGAAACAGGAAACCCAACTCAAAGAGGTTTAGACAATCAGGCAATAAGGGTAATTAATTGGCTTCTAACAGAAACCTCATGCCAGTGAGTCAATGTGGAGAATTGACCCAGTTTCTTTCTGCCCCTTAGCTCTGCCACCTGCTGTTCAAATTCTGTTCTATCTAGGAATTGTCCTATTCTAGCAGTTTCAGGGGGCTGGATGGTGAGAGAATCCTGTAGCTGGACTTTAGATGAAGATTTCAAGACAAAGAAGAAATTCAAGGTATCTCCTGGATGGAAATATGCATGAAGATGTTCCCAAGGGAGGAAGAAGACTGACTTGCCACAGCAGGAGAGCATGTTAGAGATGGTCTAGAGAGCGATGAAGTTGGGACAGTAGAGTGGCATTGATTACAGTGGGTTTGGAAATAAGGATCTATTGAAGGCTTTTGAGCAAAGCTCTCATCTGGACTCTTCATTTTTCCCACAGCCAAGTCAGCTTCATTTGAACCCTTGTCTTGCTTTTACCCAATAGCCACATGGTTGCTATTCCCAATCTCCCTCCGTTTTTTCCATCATGCAAGTTATGGGTGAACTGGGCTGGGCTGGAGATCAGCGGTAAGAAACAACACTCACCTCTGAGACATACCAAATGACATTGTCCTACTGATGGAGTATACCAGTAGCTCTCAACCCTATCAGACGCAGTGTCCACCATTTTGTAAGATGTTTCTCTCTAATTCTCCCTTTGCTATTTTGAAATGAAACTTCTATATAGTATGATGGATCTACATACCCAATTGTATGGGATGAATTGTATCCCCCAAACTCATATGACCAAGTCTTAACACCCAGTACCTCAGAATATGACCCTATTTGGAGATAAGGTATTTAAAAAGGTAATTAGGTTAAAATGAGGTCATAAGTGCGGGCCCTAATTACGACTGGTGTCCTTCTAAGATAAGGAAATTTGGACACAGATACATACACTGAGAAGACAATGTGAAGACCCAGGGAGAAGATGGCCAGCGAGAAGCCAAGGACAGAGGCCTAGAACAGATCCTTCCCTCACAGGCTTGGGAAGAAACAACACTGCCAACACCTTGATCTCAGACTTCTGGCTTCTGTGAAAATAGTATCTCTATTGTTTAAGCCACTCAGTCTGTGGTACTTTGTTATAGTGGCCCTAGAAAACTAATACAAAATATATAATGGTCCTAGCAAACTAATATTATATATATATTATATAATATTATACTATATACTATATACTATATATTATATATTAATATATTTATATATAAATATATTTACATATAAATATATTTATATATACATATTTATATATAATATATATAAAGAAGAAATAAATGGAATGCACATATAATGGAATACAAATTTCCATGTAGACGTGCTCAAGCACAACTGTACCAAGAAACATAACATTTACACCAATAATGTGCCCACAACAGCTATAATTCCTTTACAGAGCGACAGCACAAATGAATGCAGGCACAGACCGTGTGCAGTACTGGCAATTCAAATACAAAATCTTGAGCAACATTACCATTGGTACCTGATTTTCTGAAAGAGTGAAAAACTCCTGGTTAAGTTCCAAACAAAACAGCAAACAACCATTCCCTCAAATTACATGGTTGTTATGTTCCTGGAAAGCTCAACAGATACATTGTATTTTACTTGCAACATAGGAACAGATTCTAGATGCGGATGAGTATAAATACAGTTTTCATCTCTGTGAATGTCCTGGGGAACACTGGAAAATCAGACAGTTCTCCATCTTTCTGTAGATGTGGCAGGAGGTCAGGACGTCTAGCATCCCTGGCCTATATCCCTCGTAGCCAGCAGGGCACTCAGTCATCACGACAACCAAAACTATCCCCTTATTTCCAGAATATTCCGTAAATATTCCCTACAGGGGAGTATCACCTTCGTTGAGAACCGATGAGATATAAGAAAAAATAAAAAGTATAATTTATGGCAATCTTTCGCTGTTTGGCCAGCCCCACTCCTACTGGCTGCCAGAGCCCCTCCTGCCCGGAGACCGAGAGCTGGGGATTCCATCACAGGGGACCGTGCAGCAGGCAAATCAAGCAAGCAATATGCATCTTCTGACTGGTGTTGTTAAAAAGCCTTCGTCTTGTCACTACTCTTAAGCCTCGTGTGTTAAAATGCTCTTTTCTTTACTTGAACTTCAGAGGCCTTGAGGTACTCCAAGCTCGGAAGAGTGTGGCAGCTGGGGGCATGCCTTTCTGCCTGTGCGTTTTCATGTGTCTATGGTGTGTATTTCAGGGTGGAGAAGGACCAAGGTGCTGCTGTGGTTACAGAGGCATCAAGGGGCCAGAGCACAGCCCCAGAGAATCATTCTGACAAGTTCTACGGTTCATTTCCCTGCTCCTGTTTCTCAACTACTGACCGTTCAGCCCTGGGGAAAGTCACATGGCCCGACCAGTTGGTTCCATGAGAAAGCTAGAACTTCTAACCAAAACTGGGCCCTCAGGGAGGTGCCCAGTCCTTGGGATCCACTCTGTTACCTGAACATGGTTCCCAGTGTTCTCTCTCCATCTCTTCCATTCTCCTCGTCACACACATTCCACCTCGGTGTCTCGTGCTCCAGGAAAACTTCAGTATATCTTATTGAGGCAATCCACATCGCTGTCCAAAAGAACTGCCAATATTTTCATCTCAAAATTTCTTTTCCTCTTGCGTAAGGGGAAGAAAAGTCCGCTTGTGGGGCCTACAGCCCCTCCTAACGGAACATGCTCCATTGGTCAACGAGCTCAGTTTTTGCCCTTCGATTGCCTTCTCTTTCAATTGCCTTGCCTTTGCCTGAAGATGTGCTGTATGAGTTAGAATCCTTTGGGTGCAAGGAGTAGAAATCTACTTGAATGCACTTCAGCCAGAAAGAGGATTTTATTCTCAGGAGTCAGGAATGTCCCCAAAATCACAGTGATTGGAATATAGGTGGATCTCAGGAAACGACTTGCACAGAATTGCAAAACCATTAACGTTCTTTCCACTCTTCTTTGCTCCTTCTCCCTGCTTCATTTTGTCTTGTGCCCTAGCCTCCTGTGGATTCCTGTCCCCAGGGAAAAATCCCAATTCCAGGACAGAGAACTTAACTGGCCTAGCATAGATCAGGCCCAATCGCCCGGCCAACTTCAGCTAACATGGCTTAACAGAGACAAGATTAACCCTCCTGCCTGAAAAAAAAATAAGCACAGAGAGTAGAGAAACGATAGGTTTTGAACATGGTTATCAGGTAGTGCAGGACAATGATGCAACCCTAAAGCAGAGAAACAGACAGGGTAAGCCTTATGATTGCACCCAGCATGCTGCCTGGAGAGTTTCCAGACTGCAGCAGCAGGAGTGGCCCCAGGTAGAGCCCAGAGGTTTCCCTAAGGTCAGAAGACCTAGCTGGGAGTACAGGAGGTCATGGTGGCTTGAGGTAGCAGAAGAGAACAGAGAGCTAGAGGGAGAGAGAAAGGCAGAGAGGTAGAACTGGAGGTTCTTCTTGAGTCCTCAGCTGGGTACTGATCAGCACACGGCTGTCAGGAGATAACTGGAAACCAGGAAAAGAGCCACGTAAAAGGAGCAGAGGGAACACTCCTTTGAGCTGTCACGAGGCCTGGAATGGTTTGTTGCCACTGGTTGGAATGGTAAGTCTCATAATTCACAAGGTATTGAGCAGAGTGCTCGGAAGAGCATCGCCCCAGTGATGGGGAAAAATTCAGTCCTCAGATCTGCTCTGATTCTCTCAACAAAGGTTAAAAGCAAATTCTAAAGACTCCAACTGTGTCCATGTTACTTAACTGCATTCCAGACAAGGCTCAAGAATATTTCTGGGAATACAAAATTACTCAGCACCCAACAAGGTCAAGTTCATAATTCCCACATCCAAACAACCCTCTGGCCAAAGGAAAGAAGCAGAAAATGAAGAGGAAGGAACACTGTTCTGTCTCACAAATTCTATGAATGTTCAGTCACCTCCTCTCCCTTCTTAAGGCTATTACTGTTTTCTTCTTTGTACACCAAGATATTGTTTGACTTATTACAACAGGCATCCATTACTACTGTTATTTTAAAAGGCTTTGTGAACAAATGAATCACTAAATGAGAATGCCAAACAAAAAGGGAACAAGAGAAATCTCTGCAGCACTTTAAAACTGATGAAGGTCTCTTTCTCCCGATTTCCTTTGCCTTCTCCTCTTTCTGCCTGTCTCTGCAGAAACTCCTCACTGTCTTTACCTGAATCTCTTGCCTGCCCTTCTTCTCTTTGTAGGCTGTTTAACAGAATACACAATGCACGGCTAGATTGTTGGTGAAAAATTTTGTCTCTGGCTTTTATTTTTTTAATTGCCAAATTTTAATGTTTCACGTGTGCTTCTCAGAGAAGACAGATTAAGCCTGACCACCACCTCCTCCCTGGTAGCGAGTGCCTTTTGTTCCTGCCCACTATGCAGCTCCCTGGGTCGGTGGCCGAGGAGGGGTAAGGCTCCCCCGGCCCTGCTCTGTTTGCCTGGAACCCAGCTGCCCTGTCCTTGGGCAGACAGAATGGCAACTTGGGCTGCATCTGCCCAGATGGCAGACTTATGACACCTCCACTCTTCCTTCGGATGAAATCTCTGGCATAGAGTGGGGCCAACTGAGCTCCGCGGGCTGTCGAAGAAGTGAGGGGAAGCAGGGGGGAGTCAGGGGGGCGTGAGGAAAGCCCACGAAGGGACAGGGGAGAAGAGGTACAGGGTCGAAGACCGGCAGATGAAAGGGCCACTCACTAGCGAGAGGGAGAAGCGCGAGTAAAGCGACCAGACACCATGTGGACAGGGGGAGGAGAGAGCGCAGAGGAGGCGCGCGAAGGCTGAACGCCCCGCATCCCGACAGACCCCAGATCGCAGGAGAAGAGCCCGCGCCGAGGGGCGTCCGCGGGCCAGGCGGTGCGGGACTCGTGCGGTCCGAGGGCAGATCGGGGGTCTCACGTGCCCCTGTCCGCAGCCGCCCGAGATGAGCGAGGCGAGCAGGGTGTGCTCGGGCTACTACAGCCTCAACCACAGCTTCGTGGAGCCCTTCGAGTGTCCCCGGAGCGGCGAGGGGGCCGCCCTCCTCTACTGCTGCGGCTTCGCCGACCTCAAGTACTGCTGCAGCGAGCCGGGCAGCTACTTCCCCTACAAGCACAGCTATATGTGGAGCCTCAGGTGGGCAGGGCGGGGGGCGGGCGGCGGGCTCTGGGGAGGCGACGAGCAGGACCACCCGGGGAGTGGGAGGGTCGCCCTTTCAGGTCGGGGTCCTCCGGAAGGACACGGAGCATCCGAGGGCAGGCGAGGGACCTGTAGAGAAAGCTCACCCGGCTGGGAGCTCCCCCAGGACCCGGGACCCGCTCGGTGCTGCCCCCGTCCGGCGAGGGTCCGGCTGTGGGCTCCAGAAGTGTGAGTGGGCCCTGGATCCCCGGCGAGGCCCGCGCGGGAGGAGCGCGGACCGTGCGCCCAGGGCGCACGCAGTGCCGCCTCCGCTGGTCCCGCTCACCCCGCTCTTCACCCCCGCCAGGGACCGGTCCCGGGCAGGAGGCTCTGCTGGCAGAGAGAAGATACGCAGATAACTTACGGTTTTCATTTTCTTTTTGATTTGTTTGGGCATTTGGTGCAATTGACTAGAAAGGGGGCTACTCTGGGACTCATTTTAAGGTATTAACCAAAGATTAGAATACTTCAAGTCTCTTTGAATGTGAGAAGGAATCAAAAAGGTGTGTGTGTGTGTGTGTGTGTGTGTGTGTGTGTGTGTGTGTAAAGCTATTGGAACTTTATAATTTGCTCTTTTCAGATAATCTGACACTGACCCCGAACCGAACTGGAGACCCACAGACAGGGAAAGTTTTACTTGCCATAATACATCCTGTGTAGAACCTTATCAGGGCACCCCTTTCTTAACGCCTGAGCGACTTGGCCGTTGCTTCGAAAGACCAGAGACTCTCTAAGGTTGGGTTTTTCTTGCCTGTTTCCTGTGATGGGAATTTTACTTTTTCCACCTAGTGTTTATGCAGATATCTTCATTGTGAAATGCCACGCCCCCCCCCCCCCCCCCCCCCGTTTCTACTCCAAAAGACTGCATCCTTTGACTTCCATTCTTTCATTCTGCCTGGAGAATGTATGTCTCCAAACCCACCTTCAGATGTGTCTCACAAACCAATTAGCTTATGCCTGACAAGAGAGAGACTCTGCTAGTAAGCCGGAAGAGTGTTATTTCTCTAATCCTCTAGCATGATCCAGAATTTGTCATACAGGCCAAGTCTACAGCAAATGACCATAAATGCTATTTCTCGAGGCAGTAAAATAATTTTTTAAACGTATTGCAAGTTTCAAAAAAAAATCTCAAAAAGGGGGTCGCCTACTGATAAGCTCATCTAACAACATTGTATTGTTGTGTCACAGTGGGGCATAATCTCAGAAAATGACAGCTTAGCCTTAATATTTGGAGAAGTAACCAGTACTGCATTGGCATATTATCTGGCCTTTTGGAAAATAACATAGTAACCTGGCTCTGAGTTTTTGGAAGTGTTAATGGTGGCAGACCCCCAAGAGAGACTGGCAACTCTTAAGTCAAACTCAGGTGGAAAAGTGCCTGGGGTTCTCAGATCCCTGAATAGTCCCAAAGTGACAGGCAGCAGAGGATAGAAAACCTTCCTAAGGTTTATGAGGGCACCAGGAATGAATACCTTGCTGGGGTCTTCATTCAGCTCGGACAAAATGAACAGTGTAGCTCAGTTCCTAGAAAATATAAAAATCATTTCAGCTGATGGCATCAGTTGGCAATGTTAAACCCGGGGTTCTTGTCAGTGTTTGAGCTCTGAGAACACACAGGGAGGTAAAAATTCAGAGCTGCAGTCCCCTCATATTCTTTGTTCTCCACCCTAATTTTAAAATAGTCCAACCACAAAAACTATTCCCGAAGTCACTAGGAATTTGTTCTGAGATTCTGCAGCTGCTGGAGAAAGGCACAGTACAGCTACTCCCAGGTAAGCAAAGTTGCTAAGCAGGAAGACTGCAGCATTAATGTGACGACAGCCTCAGACCCTCTCTCAGGGACTGGAAAGCAAACCGCCATAACGTTCTGCAGGGAAAGTAGAATTCTCCCTTTTCTGTGTCCGGCCCACTCCCATCTTTTCTCCCCTTACAAGTCCCTGCCCTCTTAGAGTTTCCTTTGGTAACCTTCTTCAGGACCTAGGAAGACAATACGTATTGCACAGGGCAACGCACGAGTTCAGTATTTGTCAAAATGAATACTGTACGAGATTCCTAGAGTCCCATCTTTATCTAGATAAAGCAGCATTTCTATAACGTGGAACTGTGACACAAACTGTTTGTCAAGATAACGAAGAACCTTCCTTTATTGTAATGGAAAGCAGAAAATAGCATTTTTTTTCTTCCAGTAATGCAGCTGGTGTTTTAAACTGTGTGCATTAAAAGCTCACGACATGCATGTTGAATTTAATTACATTGACAGTGTTACTTTTAAATTGACCGAAGTACTTTTTCACTTTGAAGATCTTGTTTTTTAATAACCCGCCTTCTCATTTCAGGAATCTCTCCGGATGTCTGGCAGCCCAGCTACCTTGTGCAGCAGATAATGTTAATTAAGTGGATTATGGTCCCACGTGTCTGTGCATAGTCCTAACCCTCCCTGACGCGTATAATCTACAAAAGTTAACTTTGGTGCAAACAAACCCGAAAGAGGAGTTGCCAGAGCCAGGGGGCCTGACCCTTGGGAGAGAGTGCACCAACTGAGGGCAAACTTTGATTTAAATATCCAACTGTAGGGGCGCCTGGGTGGCTCAGGCCATTAAGCATCTGACTCTTGGTTTCAGCTCAGGTCATGATCTCAGGAGATTGAGCCCCACATTGGGATTTTCTCTCCCTCTCTCTGGCCCTCACCCTCTCTCGCTTTCTCACCCTCTCTCTCCAAATAAATAAATACATAAAAACTTAAAATAAAGATATACAGCTGTGTGCTGACTCTAGCCACAGAATTTCCAGTTTTCACTGTGTGCAAGGTTAGGGGAACTGGGCTGACATTACTAAACTAAGCACAAGCATCTTTGGGAGCCTAACTCAGTATCTATGGCCAAGGAGGCAATCTCTAAATTGCAGGGGTGTTTTATCTTCTAAAATCAAGGATACAGGGGATGAGCTTAGCCCCTCACTTTTAATTCTATTCTCCTTTCCAGAGCCCTAACACACCCAGCATCCCTGGTCACATTCTCCCTTCCTTCCCTTTGGTACATGTCAAACTTGTTGGGGCCTTATCTCTAGCAAATAGTGAAAGCCTGCAGTCAAGCCAGGCATATAATGAAGAAAAAGATCTTCTTTGGCCTGGGAACAGCTGTCCTTGTTCTACTTGCCTTTGTCATCAGCGTCTGTGTTCTTTGCTACTTTTCAATGACCATTTCAATGATAATTACTTTTCAGTTACTAAAAGTGGATCAATCACCAGTCAATTATTATTTGCTTCTATTTACTATCACTTACTTCTATTTACTACAAGCTAAGTACTCTAATCAGCTCTTTCAATATGTATGCCCAACACTATGGGAAGGTCAACAGAAGTATGTGCTCTTGAGCAACTTAACATTTTCTGTGTATATACTTATGTACCCAGACAAACATCTGGTTCAGGAAAGTTAAGTACATATGTTTTGCTTATTAGTCTTTCAGGATGATGTTTTTTCCAAGCTCCTTTCCCCGTTTAAAAATATTAAGTTCATAGGTTTATGAAAACTGCTATTTCTCAAATGCTTAGTCTTATAGATAATTGTATTAGAAGGAATTATTACAAAATTAGTGCAGAGAAAATTATAAGACATACCCTTTATTTTTAGAGGAAAGCACAAGGTTTCCTTCCTTAATGCTAGAAGCCACTGTGTTATGCTCGTTCAGAAAGGAAAAACTCAGGCTAAACATGAACTTGATATAAATTTCATAAATACTGCTTTCCTTTCATTAAACATTCTTCTCTTTTGTAAGAGTTGTGGTTTTATATATTAGTGCTGTCTTCCATACGTGTCTCTGAAAGTTCTACATCTCCGGTAAACATTTGCTTTGCTAACTTGCAGACATCAGTATTTTTCTATTCGTCTTTATTGTTGAACGCCATTTTTCCTCCTAAAATATATTGAAAGGTTTATTGCTTGAGATACTTTTGAACTAGCCCTAAAGAATCATGTGACCTTTCATGTGTCATATGGATTCACGTGGTATTCTATACTAATGTTAACATATCAACGGGAAGAGAAAATCTAAGAATTTGATGAAAGAAAAAGGGGACCTTTTTTACTCTTTAGACTAAAATATAATTTGGTTAGGAATGACTGAGGCAAGAAATAACCATATTCAAACCTTCTCTTTAGTGCATGTGTTAACCATTTTGTGTGACGGTCCCCATGTTTTTCCTGTTTTCTTCAGCATCGGTGCCCTGGTTGGCCTGGGAACTGCTGCCCTTGTTCTACTTGCCTTTGTCATCAGCGTCTGTGTCCTTTGCTACTTATTTCTGTATACAAAGCCCCGAAGATTAGACACTGGCCTTAAACTTCAACACCTAGAGGCTTCTGCCACTCAAGAAGGTAATCACTGTCCATTATTTGTAGCCAATTACCTGAGCTCTATTCAAAAGAATAACCTGTACCTCGGTAACAGATCATGCCATTAACAATGAATGCTTCTTAAAAACTCAATTTATTACATGCCTTTATAAAAATTCACATGAAATTAGACCTTAATGATGACCTATCTTCAAGAAACTGTGCCAAAGGAAAAATTGTGGCAATGTAAATGTTCTCATGAACAAGAATACACTGGCCCAACAAATCCACTCTACTATAGTTAAGTCTCATTCAGTTATGAAGGTTTTATCCCCTTGGAGATTTTACATTTTGTTTTTGATAGAGCCACAGAAGTCAAAGAGAGGAACAAAATATGCGATAATTAATTCTTAGGTTTGGATTGCTCCAGACTGGTTAGTCAGTGGTCAATTAAGCATTTACCAGGGTGCCTGTGGTATGCAGAATTAGGAAGAGGCATATAAAATACGTCAGAGGCACACAAAGGAATAGAAAAATAAATAGAAGACAGTCTTTGTTCTTGAATAGGCTACAAACTAAGATACACATGTGTGTATGTGTGTGTGTGGATAGAATGACTATAAAGTAGAAAGAAATTTTTATGTATAGTTTGTGGAAACGGGTCTAACTATCTCAATTATAAAGTGCCACACAGATGCTAATTGTTTGCATTATAAAATTCAATCAGAAAGAACTGATATAATTTTTGTGAATATACATTTCTATTAGTGTATTTAAAAAGTAGTAATCATAGGGGTGCCTGAGTGGCTCAGTCGGTTGATTGTCCGACTTTGGCTCACACCATGATCTCATAGTTCATGGCCTCGAGCCTGCTTCAGATTCTGTCCATTTGTGGTCTCTCTCTCTCTCTCTCAAAAATAAATAAACATTAAAAAATATAGCAATCATAAATTTTGATATATATGTTTAGAATGTATTCTAATAAAAATCTAGAACATATAAATAGGATATATATGCATATATATGTACATATATATTTAGAATGAGACAGAAGTGCTCACTAACTTCTATTTAAAAAGGGAATGAAAACATTTACTTTAAAAAATCTTGGAAAATCCTCTGCTCAGATGCTCTATTTTAGCTAAATCCTGAAATGTATGGAGTACATGCTCTGCGACTTTATCAAAAACGCTGTCACTAAATGATAGCATTAGCTCTACTTTCATTCTCCTAGAGATCTCTCTCAGAGGGTGTCCTGCATCACAGAGCAAGAGGCCAACGTCCCTTTGCAGTTCTTTTTCTGAAGCACTGTTTGGAACTGTGTGGCAGAATAGACAGGTTTTTCGTTGAATTTAGTCCAATGGCTTAGATCCTGTTCCTCCACAGGCAAAATGAAGCATTGGATTAGTGATCACCCAATAATCAGGTCATAAAATCATTTTTTGTCTCAAGTGCTTAGGTAATTTCAAGTAGAAGTCTTTAAGTTTGCCGGTGCATAAGAATCACCTAGGGAGCTCCTGAAAACCCACAAAATCCAGACTCTGCATTTTAAAACAAATAGGTCCTCTTCCCAGCTAAGCCCTGGACTCCCCTGCTGTCTACTCTCCACAGAGCAGCCAGAGTGAGCTTGTTAAAACCTAAGTCAGGTCATATCACTCCTCTGCTCAAAACCCTAATCACTTCCCATCTCTCTTGATACAAACAGTTGTCTTAACTGTGACCGGCCAGGGCTTTGGTGGTGTCCCTCTCCACCCACATTTCACTTCTCCTGTGCACAGCCATATTGGCCTCTTTGCTATTGCTTGAAATTCCTCTGCCCCAGGGCCTTCGCATACAATGTCACCATTGTCCAGAAGGCTTTTCCCTCAGATATCCATGGGACTTGCTCTTGCACTTTCTTTAAATCTTTACTACAAGTCACCTTTCTAGGGAGTTCTCCCCTGATCACCATATCTGCCTTCTTAACTCCTCTTCAACCTTTCCAACTTCCTTCCTGCTTTGTCTTTCTCCTAAGCATTTAGCACCAATATACCATACATTTTAGTCTAACTTTTCTCCACTTCAACTGGAAAGTAAGTTCCAGGAAAGTAATAATTTTCACCTTATTTCCTCACTACTATAACCCTAGTGCCTACAACACTTAACACGTGTTTGTTGAATGAATTAACTGGAGTGGAATGGCACCTTATTTATTTATTTATTTATTCATTTATTTATATTTTTAAAAAGTTTTTTTAAGGTTTATTTATTTTTGAGAGAAAGTGACAAGAGTGTGAGCAGGAGAAGGGCAAAGAGAGAGGGAGACACAGAATCGAAACAGGCTCCAGGCTCTGAGCTGTCAGCACAGAGCCCGACAGGAGGCTTAAACTCATGAGTGATGAGATCATGACCTGAGCTGAAGTTGGACACTTAACAGACTGAGCCACCCAAGCGCTCCGAATAGCACCTTTATAGTAGATGATGAGAGGAGCATCTTTATTGTCACCTTTAGAGTCATCAACACTTATTGAATGTCTTCTGTATGCAATGTATTGTGCTAAATAGGAATTGGTTCTTCTTCGTGATTTCTTTCAGGGACTGCTCCAAAATATTACTTCATGTTGGCTCTGACAACCCAGCAACAGAATTAGTTGGCTTGTGGACTGAAATCTTGTAGCCTTATTGCTGTTTAGCTAAGGAGATCCATTAATGCACTCCTCAGGTAGTTAGATGAAGTTGCTTTCTCACATCGAAATGTCCCCACTCTGCCCCTCTCAAAAACATCATGTTTATCACGCCAGCAAATTAATTCAGTACTCCTTTCCTGAGTGCTTGCTATTGACAAGGCAGGGGTTTATATGATCCCTGCCATCCTGCTGCTTTCAAAAGAGGGGATTTTTGGTCCCTTGGGTTGATTTTAACCAAATCAGACATAGAGGAGAGCCCAAAACAAACTAGGTAATCCAAATGTCACTGAAATAGGGAGAGAAAATGGTTTATATTTGAAAGGGACCCTTTAAAGTGATCATTTAAAAACACTTTGGTGCTGTTGTTAAATATGCAAGCTATTCCAGTGATTCTCCCACCTAGAAATACATTACCATGTTCTAGCTATGAAAAAAACAAATCTTTATTCCATTTAAGGAATGCCTTAAAGTTTAGGAACATAAGATGTTTGCATAATAATCAAATCCGTAAACATTACATGGGAGGAAATCTGTTTCATTAGTTACCACTCTTCTCTTTCAAAACTATCTGTTGTTACGAGTCAATCTCCTATTATTTTAGGTT
Organism: Leopardus geoffroyi; assembly: GCF_018350155.1. Taxonomy (NCBI): domain Eukaryota; kingdom Metazoa; phylum Chordata; class Mammalia; order Carnivora; family Felidae; genus Leopardus; species Leopardus geoffroyi. The sequence continues at coordinate 131,853,193 of NC_059326.1, forward strand.
AGTTTTTATAATTGAGACTGTTTTCATTACAGGCAATTTGAATGACCTACAGGGAATAATGTTTTTGTGCACATTCTAAAACCGGCTCAGGGCACTGGACTTTTTTGTTTCTGTAAGTGACAATAATCTGAGTCTAAAAGAGTCTAATCTTGGGCTATTTCGTCAAGATTTTTCCTTGGTGTGTCTTTATTTTATTGGGTTTTATTCCTTTTAATGTATACAATGTAAGGCTTTATACCTCTCGAATTGATCCTGAAGAAAACAGGTCTGTGGTAGTGACTGTAGAGAATAATTGGGCTACCTCCAGGGCTCACTTTGTGCAGAGGTACTATTGCTGAGAAGTTGATTGCCCTTTAAATTGTGTCCCATAATCATTTCCTTCTCTTTATGTGTGTGTGTTTTGAGTTATGTGTGTTTCAGATGCCAGTGTTGAAGAGAATCCCGTTGCTTTTCAGGTGCACTGTAGGAGATGTACAGTTCTGAGAAGATGGCTGTGTGAAGGGCATCTTTCTGAGTAGACACGTTGAGGGCGAGGGCTCATTTCCTAAGATGGGAAAGAATTAATGGCTAATAGAGAAGCAATTAAAGGGGCGAATCTTCTAGATCCCTGCTTTTCTTTTCCGCTGGAGAATCCTTAAAGGTAGAGTAGAGGGGAACGTGTACCTCCAGAATTCCAGGGGCTGGCGTGGAAAGGCTTGCCTTAGGCCTATGAGCTTGCAATTATTTTAAGTCCTCATATTTATTTTTAAAATTTATGGGATTTTCCAACTTGGCTGAATGCCACAGCTTGTTCTACTCTAATAATAACCCCTTCTTATTCTCATAGCTGAAGAAAATCGTTGCTTCAGGAAGAGTAAGCACATCCATCCTGCAGTTTGAGTTTCCACTGATACTCTTGGGTTGCGGAGGTGGGTGGAGGCCTGAGAAGAGGGGTCGTTGGAAGCAGAGGTTTGGATGGAAATCAAAAGGGCAGATGTTCGCAGAGTGGCTTGGCACATAAAAAATAATGTTTAGAGACAACAGACAGCTCCAAGGCTGTATCCGGTGGTCTCTTTTGTAAAGGCAGGCGATTTAATTGAAAAAGAGTGAGCAAATCATTAGTTAGGCACAGTGGTCTAGAAGAAAAACATAAATTACAATGTGAGAGAAAGCACATTTGAAGATCATATAATCGTTTTTTCTGCCTGTGAGAGAAATATGGCTCGGACTGGCTCAGAATGGTCTGCTATATTTCTTCTTCTTAGATGACTCACCTGGAAACAAAACCTTTCTTTCAGATCACTTTCATTGAAGGAAAACTAGAAAATATAGAGAAACACACAGTGTCTTCCATGATTCCATCACACAGAGATAAGCGTCACTAACACCGTATTGAGTATCTTTCAGGATTTTTTGTACCCGTCTATAGATCCACGTACATGACAAAATGGCGGAGAATGAGTCTTATGCTATTTGTTTTCATTGAACAATAGTGGCATCTTTGCCAATACATAAATACCTTTGCCATCAGTTTTAGTAGTTCCATTTTAAAATCCTGATGGAGTGCTATGATTTTTCATTCTTTTATTTTGATTTAATTTCACACTTCCAGAAAAATCACAGGAAAAGTATAGAGAAGGTTGTATACCTTTCCTCAGATTTACTTAATGTTACTATTTTGCCTTATTTTCTTTATCACTGATTTTCTCTCAATGCGTATTTTCCGAGCCATTTGAGAATAATTTGCAGATATCATTCCTTTTAACCGTAAGCATTTTGTTAAGTATTTCCTAAGAACAGGATTTTTTCTTATGTAGTGAGAGTATGTTTATCAAACTCAGGAAATGTAACATCAATACAGTAATATTATCTAATCTGCAACTCATATTCAAGTTTTGCCAATATCCTTAATAGCTATGCTTTTCTTATCTAGGATCTATCTTGTAATTAGTTTCTTTAGCCTCCCTCAGTCTTCAACCATTGTCTTTCATGATCTTGACATTTTTGAAAGCAAAAGCCAGGGCATCTGGGTGGCTCAGTCGGTTGAGCGTCTGACTTCAGCTCAGGTCATGATCTCACAATTCATGGGTTTGAGCCCTGCATGGGGCTCTGTGCTGTCAGCTGAGCCTGGAGTCTGCTTCGGATTCTCTGCGTGTCTCTCTCTCTGCCCCTCCCCTGCACGCACTCTCTCTCTCTCTCTCAAAAATAAACATTAAAAAAAGAAAAGAAAAGAAAAAGCCAGTTATCCTGTACACTACCTTTCAGTTTGTCTGGTATTTTCTCATGATTGGAGAGAGATAATACATTTCAACAGAAATACCACAGAAGTCATATTCCCAGGGCGTCATATCAGGGCATCACATAACATTCGTTTGTCACATTATGAGTGATGCTAACTTTGATTCATTGGTTAAGGTTGTATTTGCTGGATTAATACATTATAAAGTCACTATTTTTCCCTTTTAATTACTAAGTACTTTGTGGGGAGGTACCTAGAGACTGAAAATGTTCTGTTCTTCCTCAAACTTTTATCCACTCATAGATGGTTCTTGACTGAATTTTTTCATTCAAAATTTCAAAATAATTTCAGATTATTACAATAATTGCAAAATGGTGATTTTCTGACCCCATCATTCTTATTCCTTTGACATTGGTTAGTTGTTATTCTCCTGCAAGGAAGAACTCTCCCTCCTCCCCTATTTATTTACCCATTCATGTAATTGTTAAGATCAGTATGGACTCAAATCCTTTATTTTAAAATATTCTATTACTGTCATTAGTTACTCTGATCCTTACGTTGTCTCAGATTTGGCCTCCAGGAACCCCTTTAAATTGGGTCCTTTGTCCTTTTGAAATGTATCCATAATTTTTTGAGCACTTTTTTGCCTTCTGTCACAAAATGTTCCAGGGCAGCCTGTACTCCTGTTCCAGCCCTGGAATCTTTTATTTCTCCAAAAAAGCCTGATTCATTTTGTTAGGAACAGTATTTAGAAACCAAAATCTGAGTGTATCATACTTCATTATTGACTTTGAACTAGCTTCCATTTTTTTTCATTACACACATAAATTGAACATCCAAGTGTTTTCTTTTTCTTTTTCTTTTTTTTTTTTTTAATGTTTATTTATTTTTGATAGCACATGGGGGGAGGAGGAGAGAGAGGGAGACACAGAATCTGAAGCAGGCTCCAGGCTCTGAGCTGTCAGCACAGAGCCCAATGCAGGGCTCGAACACACAGACCATGAGATCATGACCTAAGCCGAAGTCAGTCGCCCAACGGACTAAGACACCCAGGTGCCCCTAAGTATTTTCTTAGCATAAATCCTTGAGAGTGGGGTTGCTGACCAAAGGCTGGACACATATTGAATGCTGTGGATACAAGTTCCTACCTGCTGTACAGAAAAGTGCAATTTCATGTGTATTATTATTTCAAAAGATACACATTTTACTAATTTCATTGAAAAAATAATACAATGTTTTTATCTAATTAGGAGTGAGAATGGACATTTTAATGTTTGCCATTCTTTCTTTTTTTAAAAGGGTTTTTAAAGTAATCTCTACACCTGCAGTGTGGGGCTTGAACTCATGACCTTGAGACCAAGAGTCACATGGCTTTTCTGATGGAGCCAGCCAGGTGCCCCTGTCATTTCTTTTGTGGCATATTGTTGCTCATATGCATGTTTTCCATGGGAATGTACATTTTTCACTGCTTTATAAGAACTTTACACACAGTAACTAAACTCTTTTACAAATATATTACAAATGTTTTTACAGTTGTTTCCCTTGTAATTTTGTGTGTGACAATTTTTCATTTATAGAAGTTTTTCCTTTTGTAATTTCTCCCTTTAGTTTCATACTTACAAAGTTCTCACCTCTGGGGACACCTGGCAGGCTCAGTCAGTACAGCATGCTACTCTTGTTCTTAGGGTTGTGAGTTTGAGCCCCATGTTGGGTATAGAGATTACTTGAAAAATAATAACATTTTTAAAAATCTAAAAAAAAATAAACTTCTCACCACCACTATAAGATATAAAGATATGCAACTGTATTTTCTTCTAATACATTTATTCATTTGTTTCTACATTTAAATTTTTAATAATCCTGGAATTTTAGTTTTGGTGTAAAGTATGAGGTAAGTATCTGCCTTTTTATTTTGCAAATAATGAGCCAATTGTCCAAATGTTTATTGGATAATCCATCTTTCTCTTGCCAATTTGAAATGTCATAAACTGGGGGCACTGGGTGACTCACTTGGTTGAGCAGCTGACTTGATTTTGGCTCAGGTCACCATCTTGCAGTTCGTGGGATCAAGTCCCATGTGAGGCTCTGCGATGACAGCATGGAGCCTGTTTGTGATTCTCTCTCTCCCTCTCTCTCTCTGTCCCTCCCCAACTCTCTCTTTCTAAATAAATAATTAAACTTAAAAAATAAAATGTCATAAGCTGAATTCTTATATATACTGTGATCTGTTTTTAGACTTTCTGCTCTGTTAAATTTATCAATCTGGTTATTCTTAAGCTAATGATATACCTTAAAAGTTATTGTAATGATACAGTTTTATTTTAATATCTGACCAAGCAAGCCTTTCTCCTCCCTCCCAACATGCTTCTTCATCAAAGTTTCTTGGCTACTCTTGTAATGTTGAATCACACTGCCAATTTTTTTTAAGTTTATTTATTTTGAGAGAGAGAGAGAGAGAAAGAGAATGGGAGAGGGACTGAGAGGGAGAGAGACAGAGAGAGAGAAAGAGAATTCCAGGCAGGCTCCAAGCTGTCAGTGCAGAGCCCAACTCTGGGGCTTGAACTCAAAAACTGTGACATCATAATCTGAGCAGAAACCAAGAGTCAGATGCTTAACCAACTGAGCCACCCAGGTGCACCCCAACATTGTCAAACTTTTAAAAATCAAGTGTATTTTGATGGATGATGTTTTATTTATTTTTGAGAGAGAGAGAAAGAGAGCATGTTGTGAGCAGGGGGAGGGGCAGAGAGAGAGGGAGAGAGAGAATCCCAACATGGGGCTCGGTTCCATGAACCGTGAGATTATGACCTGAGCTGAAATCAAGAGTTAGACGCTCAACTGAGTGAGCCACCCAGATGCCCTTGTACTAAATTTATAGATACCTTTGGGAGCTATTTTTCTTCGTAGTCTTAACTCCCCTTCAACAAAATTCTGCTCAAAACTCTTATTAATTAGGATACCAAATTATTTTGTAACACCGTTCTTTGTTTCAGAAAGGCTTTCAGAACTCATTGAGATTTTAATAGAAGATGGGCTAATTTGAACTCAATGGCAGAAAAAGATGCCGTGTCTCCTAAAGGGAACTTTCTACTTAAAATAATGAGCCTGTAATGTCCTATGGCTGCTTTTGTTCCTAGAATGTAGAAAACCACATTGCTCGGCACAGCTACTGCCACATTTAGCATTTGTGGGTCCTCCCCAGGGCTCAAGGTTAGGCAATCATGACTAATGTTGGAACCAATAAACAAAATAGAAGCCAGTCATTCATGAAAATTTCATTTAAAGGATTTTAAATATCAGCTAAATTTATTTGTGAGTTATGTTAGTCACCAATGGTTGGCAAAATTTAATAATGCAGAAAAGAAAAAGAGGGGGAAAGGTCCATTGTGGGAAAAATTGGACAGGAAAAAACATTTCTGGATAGAACTGCCTTCACTCATTGATGGAGGGGCAAAGCAAAAGGGCAAGTCTGAGATTCTAGCTTTCTTTTTTTAATGTTTATTTACTTATCTGAAAGAGAGAGAAAGAGAGAGAGAGAGAGAGCAAGCAGGGGAAGGGCAGAGAGAGCGGGAGAAAGAGAATCTCAAGTAGAGTCCACCCTGTCAGCACAGAGTCCGATGTGGGGCTCGAACTCATGAACCGTGAGGTCATGACCTGGGTCGAAACCAAGAGTCAGATGCTTAACCAACTGAACCACCCAGGTGCCCAGGTGTAAAAGATTCTAACTTTTACAGTGCATATTTAACTGTATTTACTGGAGATACCGATTCATCCTTGAGGAGAAGCAGGGCATTGGTGACAGGAAAGGACAATAGATCAGGAGGTCACTAGGCAAGTTTTGCCCACTTCACCATTAACTTCAGATCCAGCCCTATGCTTCAGATTCAGTCAGAAGGGAAAACATCCTCTTGCAAATCCAAAACACTCAGTGTGCAGACTTAAGGCTGCATGTTTTCACTAGGAGGAGCCGTGGGATGAGTGGGATGTGTAGATTTTCCACTTAGTAATAAAGTGAGCTGCTAATTAGGAACTAGAAGGACTGAGAACAGTGACACAGGAGCTAGGGGGCCGTAGGCAGATAGCTGCAGAAAAACTTAATTAGGATTCTGCCAGAGAGCCAAGGGATGAAGACCTGCGGGGGTCCCCAGCATTCTTTTGATATTTTGAAATGGCAGGCAAGGGCAGAGTTCATAGAAGAGTTGCAAGATAAATGGATTCCTGAGGAATGAATCTGAAAATGAATGCACAATTTAACTGTTACCAGAAGAAATAGATTGGCGTAGTTTCTGATGAGGGTATGTGGAAAGATTGATGAATTGGATATGAATTTTGGTAAAGGTCAAAGCTTTAATTTAAATGCTAGTCTGAGAAGTAGAGCCTTAAAGGAAGGTTGACCACACACACACACACACACACACACACACACACTAATGAAAATGGGACACAAACAGCAGGAAGAACAACTAATGTCAACCCACGAAAGAACAGACATGTTGGAGCTTCACAGTCTGCACTCAGTAAAGAAAAGGAGGAATTAAATAAGAAAAACCTTTTATCTGTAACAAATCCCTCAATTTGTAAGCTCAATGGACTTACAGATTACTTACTGAAAATCGAATCCATGTTGTAACCCTGGGACAGAAAAAAAGGCAGCTGATTTTATCCCTACTTCGTTGGTTCAGAAATTAGCTTCTATTTATCAAAGCAAAACTAGGAAAAGGAGGTTGCTGAGGATTTCCCACATTCTCTTCTAAAACGATTCCAAAGAGATGTAACTACCTGGACTCTGTTATCACTGCAGCTACTCACTGCAGTTGTTTTTCTCTGTGTCTAGTTATTCTAACTTACTGGAACGACACACATTGAAAGCATCTTTGGGGGAAGAGAATGAACATCAGGGTTAACTTGCGTATCAAAGTTCCTGCTTCAAAGAATATTGGTATGGTGTTTGTAAGAAACCTTTTGTTTGTGAAGCAAATTGCTTCTGTGAGGGTAAGTGCCTTGCCTTAAGACGCCAATCTAAGAAACAGTCTTTGTACCTACACTGCTTAGGAGGATCCAGGAGCTGAGGAAATGAGTCAGGGCTGGAGAATGGGTAGCTTTACAAGTCCTAGATGAAGAAAAATCTGTAACACCGGAATTTATTTTGCAAGCCATTAAATCTCCGAGGGGAGTAGACAGGTTAGATAAACTTTTTCAATGGTGGCCAGAAGATACATAATGGAAACTAGAGCTGTCGGAACGGAGATGACTTACAGAGAACCCCGGACAAAGGGGTTCTTAGATAGAACCCTTAAGTTAGGAAATAACTGTGAACTTATTTCCCATAAAAAAAAGACAAAAACAAAAACTATGTGATAAGGTAGATAAAAACACCTTGAAAATCTTTCTGAAATATTATTAATATAAGTATGTAAAAAGCTTAGGAAACGTGAAGGACTGGAGTTAAGCAACATTCAGTTCACACTTCCAGCAACTCCAATAAAATATTACAATTTTAGATTACATTTAAAGAAATGCCTACGTAAGGTACAGAAGCCACCCAGGTAATATGAAGCTAACTTACATCTTATGTCCTTGATCTTTTATCTTTACCTGCGAGAATCCTGAAGATTCAAATAGGACCACGCAAATGAAAAATGAAACTACAAATATTCTGTTTTTCAAATGTTATATGAGGAAAAGTTTCAACAACCCCCTTAGAGAATAAATTCCATTACTTAAGTACTTAGTAGTTAAATTTTCATCTAGTATTTTTTGAAGCCCCACTTTGCAAGTAATAGTCAAGTCAAATTTATCGGTTTCTTAGATTTTCAAGCAACCTTCCCTGCTCATTTAACAGCTTCGATTCCTGATTGGGCACAGAGCTCCTTACCAGGCTAGAAAATGTTGTGCCTACAACAAATCAACTTAAAAATCAAATCATAGGGCCGAAACATTACGACTGAATGTTTAGAAGTAGAACATTAATTTATTTTACCACCCAAAAGCTTCAGAAGTAATGACATAAAGCCATCTATTGAACAATTTTAGGCCCGGTACTTCAAACTTCCGGTACTTTTTTTTTTTTTTTTAATTTTTTTTTTTTCAACGTTTATTTATTTTTGGGACAGAGAGAGACAGAGCATGAACGGGGGAGGGGCAGAGAGAGAGGGAGACACAGAATCGGAAACAGGCTCCAGGCTCTGAGCCATCAGCCCAGAGCCTGACGCGGGGCTCGAACTCACGGAGTGCGAGATCGTGACCTGGCTGAAGTCGGACGCTTAACCGACTGCGCCACCCAGGCGCCCCATCCGGTACTTTTAATATTAGCTCAGAGGCCAATACCATCCACGTTTCAGTTCTAGGGGCATGATCTGGGAGCTGGAGTGAGACATCATTCTTCACAACTTGTAAATAATGCTGCCCTATAAGTGGTGAACTCTGCAATCAACCTATATGGGGGATATTTGGATGGGGCCTGGAAGGCAGTCTATACAATTACTTATGAATAGGCAGAGCCAGGCTGAAAACTGAGGCTTAGACTTCACGTTAAGTGGTGAAAAGTAGAGGAAGTAGCTGTTTCTAATAGTGGAACCTTTTGGCCAGTGGGTCCTGCTTCCTCTTAGGGAAGTTTAGAGCAGATTTTTCCAAATGAGACTAATTAGGGAGGGAGACAGTGATAGGAACCCATAAGCTGAGCCCTGAGGCACACCTAAGAGACCTGGGAGAAGAAAAGGGACCAACAAAAGGCCGAGAAGGAGCAATACAGACAGAGGAGGTGAGTCCAGGGTGGTATCCTGGAGGCCAAGGAAAGAAAATGCTGCTGGCCGGTCAGATAAGATGTGGACTATGAACTGGGCTGGGGATTTAGCAACAGGAGGGCATTAGTGACATCTGGGATTTATCTACTACTTCTACATATTCATACATTATTTAAATTTGCACATTTTGGTTAACTATATGATACAGCTACTTTTCTAACAATCATTTTTGGAAAATAATCCATTTCTTTGCTATCAGCTTCAGTTTTTGTGATGATCAGAGGTCTATATTCCTCTACCCTTGTACATTTTGGATTGATATTGACACAGAGTGAGTGAATGAGATTGTGGCACAAATGTGTTCTTTTTAAAGATTACATCTAAATTGATTATGATAGCAAAGCCTTAAGAGTGGTACAAATTATTATGATTAACTTTAGTACAGTTTTGTTCACTTTATGCAGAGGGATAGTCACACTTTTATTAAGCAACCCAGAAATTGTTGCCTTCTTCTCAAATGTGTAATTTCCTCCATGGAAACACAGAGGAAGAAAGATAAGCACGGAAATGAAATTCTTCTGTCACTGAATATTTCCCTAATTTGACTTTCAGAAGGAAATGCTCACAAGCAGCTTTGAAATGATTCGGTTCTCACCCATCCACCCAGTGTTTTCAAGACATAGCTTCAATATTGCTACAAAATGTATTTTCCAAGCACACATTTTAAAAAGCCACATTTTATGTCATAATTCCAAGTAATTATTTCATTTTGTTTTGTGTTGTGCAGGCAACCCAAACAGGAAAGCCAATGCCCCCAATTCAAATGCAGCATCAAATTCGACAATTGAAACATCCTACGAAGCTGATGACATGAATCAAGAGCCACCGATGGAGACGACACAAATCAGCACCGTGTATTATTAAAAAGCCTGTGCTGTAAAAGCTCACTGGAGGGACAGAGCAAATAAAAATAAAGAATGCATTTCAAATACGGTTCGTAATAATACTTCTCAAAAATTCATCATGCACAAAGCAAGACGCAGCTGCGCTTTTGATTTTTCAGTTAATTTATTAAAAACCCACTAAGGTTTCTGATCATGTGCAGAGAAGTTTACTTTTATTTGCTAATTAAGATGTTCCTGCAGTACATGAGATTATGCTAACACTTCTGGAGAAATTAAGGAATTTAAGATAACAAAGACAAGCAAACCTATGCCAGTGTGGAACAATGGGAAATTTATGTCACATTAGCAACATTACACAAGTCTTTGGATACTTAGCGGCAGTTCGTTTCATGAGATGGTACTGGATACGTAAATCTCGGAGGGAATGGTCTTGTAAAATAGAGGTGGCATGTTTTTAAGTCTCTTAGGCATGAACCCCTTGCCTTTTTCAGAGGGTTTGTGGGCCGCACAATGAATGTTTTGCCTTGATAAAAGCTAACATTCGAGAACAGAGTATGTCACAATATATGATCTTAATAATAAATATTTTCACCTTACCAAGGGATAACCGTAACACGAATCCTTCACTGATAAAGTTTCTAAGGAAATTCTATAATGAAAGTTATCAAACACACAAGTCCTCTGGTTCCACCTAAGCTACTGCAATAATACCACATAGACATCTAGAAATAAAACTACAGTTTCTGCAAATTACAATTGTCTTAAAAGATTTTTTACGCAAAGTATGATTTCTATCGTAAGAACACAGGCCTGGGTGTCTGAAGGAATGCACTAAGAAAAAAAGGATTAATTTTAAGCTGGCTCTGCTGAACACATGTACTGTGCGGTGTAAAGTTATGGAGTTGGAAGACTAGCCTTTCACAGTGTGTCAGACACAGCTTCTCTGGTCTGAGAGGGGAAAAAAAAAAAAAAAAAAAAGAAAAGCCCTATTGCACTTGGGCATGCAAGGCTAAGGGTTAGAAACTTGGGACAATTAGGCTGTCAAAAGTTTTACCAAGAACTGGGGATATCTTCTGGACCAGCACTGTGCAGCAGAAGTTTTTGTGATGATGGAAATGTTCTTTCTGTGTCTGCCCTGCTCATAGTAGCCACCAGTCACCTGTGGCAACTGGGCACTTAAGATGTCTCTAGAGCAAATAAAGGATACCTTTTATTTTATTTAATTAATCCAAATTTAAATAGCTACATGGGGCTATACTGAGAACATAGTTCCAGATCATTATTGACACATCTGCTGCCTATGTTGATTTCATTTTGGCTATCTTGATACACAGATAATAATTATAGTACTATAGATGTTGCCTCAAGTAAAAACCTTGGTTGAGAAAGTTTAGTTAAGGCACGGGTACAGTTTTACTTTTGTTGTTCAAGGGCGAGCGCAGAAGCCATGAATGAAACAAGAAGCAGACAAATTGGTCAAGGCCAGCACAATGCTCACGGTCTCCCAAACTCCTCTTAACCTGTGAGACATATAGGAGGTGGCCGTGGCTGGATGTGTCCTGAGTTGTGCCCCTGGAAAGGCATCCCAATTCTCTGGCATTCTGCACATTTTTAAAAAAGTTGGGAGGCAACAAATGATGGTCAGAAGACCCTGGGTTTTGTATGATTACAATTGTGCTGGCTTAAGAAGCGTACTCTCCTTGGTTGTCAACTGCCCAGGGAGATTGAATCTCAGCACTGGTAGTAGTTATAGTCCCTGCCAAGCCAGGTCACCTGAGGGAGAGGCACAGGGCTCAACCAGTGGACCAACTGGTATGTGTCTCTGTTGCTTTGAAGCAGTTGGTGCTTCACACATTGAGACAAAACATTAAGAAAGACGTCTTATCAAATCACAGCCGAGTCTATACAATGAATAATATACTTTAGGTGATTTATTTGGGTGTCACTAACCTAGTGACAGAATTTAAATCAGTCACAAATAATCTAAAAATGTAAAACACATTTCAAAGTATGTACTTATGCATGTAATTCTGGGGACGCGTCTGATAAAGAACACAGTAGCTTTATGTGTTTTTAGAAGACTTAAGTCACTGGAATTTTTGGTAATAATCAAATCTTAGAAAGAAAAGTGGGTCTAGAAGAAGAGTAGAAATAACAGGACATAAGAGGCTCAAATTATTTTCTATGCGGTCTTCTTATGAGAGCAATTTCATCTTTGAAAAAAATTGTTTAATAGGATTTCGAAGTGGATGAAACCAAACCCCAACAAAGGCCTATCTTTCCTTAAAACTCTCTCATGGTGTCTCACTGCTTACAGATTAAAGTTCAAGCTTCCAAACACGGAACATAAGACTTCGTTCTCTTGTTCCTGAGAACCTAGAATGGTAGTCTCAATTCTTACCACATCCTGCCTTACATAATGCTTGTAATTCTTGACACTCACACAAGTTTTTTTTACTGTGATCTTTGTTCACAGTACCCACTCATCAGTAACTGCCATGAGTTCTATCTTCAGTCTCCATCAAAATCCAAGTCAGCCATCATTTCTTTAGGTAGCCTTTTCTCACTTCTCCAGACTAAGTTAAGTATCCTTCTGTGTTTTTATGAACGCATGTTCAGGTCACTCACTGTATTTATTATACACTGATGTGTTCTGTTGTTTCTCCCACCAACTAAACTATGAACCCCTTCAGGGAAGCAAGTGAGTCTTATTAATCTCTGTATCCCCAGTACCTAGCAGAGCGTTTGCTATGCCAGGCACTCAGTCAATGTTTGCTGAAGAAAGGAAGCAATGACATTTTTATCAACATTATTAATAACTCTTCAATCTAGTTAAAATGAAGGTGACCTAGGGTTATATAATTTTAGACGGAGTGAACCGTAAATATAGACACATAAAATTGTTTTATTCCTTATTTATTGATGTTTTGGTCTCAGAGAACCAAAGATGTGAACAGATGTACATTAGGGGCAAGAACTAGGGATACCTCTGAGAGATTTTCGTCAAAAGAGGATACGGAGAAAAGAAACAGGGAATTTTGTGGGGAGTGGATCCATCATCCCAAAAGCAATAGCCTGAGTATTTAGACAATCAGGTTAGAGATACAAATCTAAACATAAAATCTATATGCATCTGATGAAAAAAACATACACTGGTTGCTAAGAATGTAAACCAAATATCAATTACCTGCTTAAAGAAGTTGAATGTGTTTAACAGGTATATTAATAAATTCAACCTTTACCAATACAGAATGCTACCTGCCTACCTACAGCAATTTCTAAAATGAATAATATTACTTGAATTATACTAACATATTGATAATCATATACATTAAGGACTGGAAGGGTTCTCAGAGATAATTGTGTATAATATATTACAGATCAAATACACCAAGGCCCAGAGAAGCTAAATAATTTAGTTGAAAGTCACGAAGGTAGTTAGAAAGGCCAGGACTTTTTGGATTTTTACTATTAAGTTCAGTTTTCCTTCTGCTACGTACATACTGCCTCATAGAAAATCTCACTAATTTTCTCCTAAAATTTATTAGTGAGATTTGTATCCAATCCCAACAAGATCACTTTACAAGAAAACCAGTAAAAACAAATAAATTTTATTCAGATGACAGGTTTTATAAACTATTCTCATACTATGGGGAATTTACTCAAGAATAATTCCAAGAATGTATCTAGGGGACAAAATTACTGAGCAATAAAATTTTTTAATTTGCACACTGTATTAGTTAATGATGCTGAATTTTATGTAACTCTTCTGGACCATTATCAATTGTGTTCCCATTCAGAAAACAAATCTAATGAGCCAATTTATAATCTCTACGATTAACAGAAATAAAACTCACAAGTAACTTTAGATTACTTTTGTTTCACTATAATTATTAGCATTTTTAACCATGTTAAAATGGGATGAGGCCATCCTTGTGCATGCAGCATTTTCCTATCATTTTTAAGTTTTTTTATTTTTTTCATTATGATAATGAAAGAACCGTATTTTCAGAAAATACAGCTAAAAAATACTGAAAATACAGCAAAGGCCAAACAAACAGTTAAAAATGTAATAACTTAATAACTCTATGTTTCTCTCTCAACACCTGACTAAGCTATTTAAACAAAAGAGTTTCTTTCTGAAGAGGCCATATGACGAAATTAGGTGATGGAAAAGCTAGAAGAGTGAAAGCTTCCTCAGTATAAAGCTAGAAGAGGGATGTGGGTGTAGCTTCCCTAGATCTCAGCATGGTAAGCAGATATTATGAGGAGCTGTGAGCTCCCCCAGTGTGAGTGAGGTCATGTGAGCAAGGGGAGCTGGATGAAGAAAGAATCAGTACATTTTTCCAGCTTGCGAGGTTACATGTACTTACCTGGTTTCACCATAATGAATTTGCCTGACACCATGTCTGTAGGTTAGTAATCTGAAAATTTATAACTGCACCACAGTGAGTACATGCAATCTTTGGTGCTGTGCCATGATAAGTGATTGATGTTTGATGCTGCTAAGTGCTTAACTCACTGGGCGTAAGGGATATCCAAATATCAAGCAAAGTAAGTAACACTGATCATTGTGAAATTAACAGTGTAAGAAACATTTATATCTACTGATATATGCTTGAAAATGCTTACTCATATAAAATTTTCATTGTTATATAAAGGCTTTCATGATGCAACTCCCTGGCTCTTATATTTTAAAAAGTACAGAATAAAATTCTTAACCCTAAATTTTTGTCACTGCTCTTAAGGTCTAAGAATGAAGTAAAAGAGAGAAACACCCCAAACTGGTCATTTTTGAAACCATAAATTCAGTGTGAAACCTGCTTCAAAACTACAAATTATTTTAGACAAATAAATATATATGTTCACATTTATAAAAAATTTCCACATTACTCATAGAAACAAGCTTCATAAAATTTACATACAGGATACAATAAAAATCAGTTCTAATAATGATTTAGCTGTCATCCTCCTAATTAAAAAGTTCTGTGTTTGAGGTATCACTTTAAGAGATGCCAATATGGCACATTTGTAAAACAACCCAGGAGTCTATCCTAAATATTCTACCCAACACAGCATCATCTCTGCAAGACTCTGAGAGGCTGGACTACGCTTGTCTTTTTAAAAGAGGAAGAGAATTTTAATTGTTACAATAACAGAGGAGGCAGGTACTAGACACTCTGCATTTCGTGTAACAGTAAAACTTCCTTATAAGTATTTTCATTATCTTCTTGCCAACACCATTCGCTTAAAATGTCCTAGTTAAGACCAGTGAAGCAGCTTCATTTCCTTTGACATCCAAAAAAGTTTCAAGATTTAAAAATGACAGTGAAAAATTTCACTATCTTTATACATTATCATAGGAAATAAAGCTATTAAATTTTTCAGAGTCAAGAGCAAAGCATTATCCCCTACCTCATTTTATCACTGGAAGGTGGACACTTGATTGAGCAATACTCATTAACTGCTAGGTAGATTACCTGTGTTGACTGGAGTAAAGCCATTTACAATCAACTTATAAAGTAACAACACTAGTCAGACACAGTCATGAATACCAAAAATGATGTGTTTTGTATGTATAAATATCTATATTTGGGGTGTGGCTATCAAGTAATAAGACTGATTCAATACTTTATAGTCAGCACATTAAAAATCTATTGCCAGAAGACAATGGTCCCATATACGAAAAAAATGTCTATATGGAAAAGGTTGTGATTTATTGCAAAGCATGATTATATAGCAAATTCCAAGGAAGGTCAAATAATTTCTAAAACCAAATTTTAAAATTTAATGGCTTAGGCTGAAGATTCAGTTACTTTTTGCAGATCTCAGAAGGATTAGGGGTGGAAGAATGCTTTTCCTTTTTTCTCTTCTTTTTTTCCTTTTTGTGGTGTTTCCCCCTTTTTGACTTATTCTTTTTTTCTTTTTTCTTTTCTTTCTTCTGATATTTTTGTTTCTTTTGTTTTGAAGTGTCCTCTTCAGTGGAACTGGATGAATAAGACCTATGGGCAATAATAGAGACTGACTGATAACTGCATTTATGGCTAATAGCTAAATTTAAATGGGATTTAACTGCCTGAAATCATTCTTGGAGCAAAGGGGGGTATAAACAAAGAAACTCGAAATGTGCTTTATATATTTGTATTCTCTTACAATATAGACTTCAGAATTTTTGCTCCTTGGTCATAGAAGCTGACAAAACAAATAACTCTGTTTTGCTCAACTCTAGTATTAAGTTTTAAACTCAGTAAGGATGCAATAATTTTTCTGTGATTTTCAGCTTTTCATCCTGTTGTACCCTTCAAAATCTTATAAGGTAAACAAAGTGGTATTTACCAAGCCTTTATCATATATACAATTCATTTACATACACAATAACTTGTTAGCATATTCTCTTAAAAGAGCTACAAAAGGATGCAATTATGTAAAAAGGGCTATATTTGTACCTTGGTAAAAATGGGTGAAAGCTGAAAATTAGCTAAATAAAAGGACTTCTGTTAAATTCCTGTTCAAGTGATACAGATGAGCACTTGCATTCCAAAGTAATTTTCACTAGTTACAAAAAGAGACGTTTTAAATGCATACAAGTAAACGAAGATGATTTATCATTATTCTTTATTTTTCTAATATTCCTCTAATACTAGATTTGGAAAAAAAACTATGCAATTCCTTCCTCTAGTATTAAAAAAGAGAAAAGTAACAAAAAACAGAAAAGCCATCTCTTAAGATCTTATATAAGTAGGTATACAACAATCTCCCCACACCCAAACTCTAAATGTGTCAGAAGACAGAAACTGAGTCAATTAAAAATAAAAAATAAAAAGACACTTTTTTTTTTTGTTTTTAATGTTTATTCAGTTTTGAAAGACAGAGCGTGAGCAGGGGAGTGGCAGAGAAAGAGGGAGACACAGAATTGGAAACAGGTTCCAGGCTCTGAGTTGTCAGCCCAGAGACCAATGAGGGGCTCAAACGCACAAACTGCAAGATCGTGACCTGAGCTGAAGTCAGTTGCTTAACCGACTGAGTCACTCAGGCGCCCCAAAAAAGACAGCTTTCTAAAAAGGTAGTAGTGAGCTAACCGTTAGAAGTTAAAGCCCAAACTAAGAAAACCTGACACAGACCTACAGTAAGCAAGAAATAAATGCATGAGACTTCAAGTCTGTGTCTGTCAGTGATTCTCATGAATTACTTGACTGAATTTCTTGTTTAGAAACTCCGAGTTTTCCCTCATTTCTGTAATGCTGTATTTCTTTCTCCATTTTGTCTTACTTAGACTTCTGGCTGTTTCCTGGTCTTATTTTCTCATGTATTCTCTTATTCCCTCTTCATCTCTGTTATTGTCAACTCTTGCCTGTTTTCCTGTTTTAAAGACCCTGCTTGACCTCTGGATTCTGAGTAGAGCTTGTTTGTACATTTTTCTTTGGCTTTTTGGTCCTGGATTTTAATTTTTAAGGCCCGGTGTTAGACTTGCACATAACAACTCCAAGAGGTGGCAAAATCTCTGCTGAGTATGACTAGAAAAGTTCATTTAATTTCAGGCCCTGTCTGAGGTCTGTGAGACCCAAAGTAGAGAGGCTCAAATAAATAATCTGTTACAATAAAACAAGTATCTTAGAATTTGGAAGAAAACAGATGATTTCATTTTGTCTATACACAATCCTTGGTGTGCTAATGCAAATGATTCAACAATACATTAGTCCGACTATAAAATACACTGACCTCTATCTTCCTATTAGCTTTTATGTTAAATATTATTTGACTCCCAACACTTGAGAGAAAATGAACTTTTCTAAATTATGAAGTAGCTGAGGTGTTGAAAGGTATGTATTAAATGCTCTATGAAGTAACACCTGATTTTCAGAACTTACTCTATTAGAGAACTAGGGTCCAAGTCAGACATTATTATTGTCAAATACCTTAAAAGATATCTGTATATATATGTTTATTCTAGTATATATGAAACTGTACTTGTTAACCATAAAAGAAGCTGCTTCTTAATTCTTGTGATCAATTGCTTTAACCAGTTAGTTGTTAAAAGAGCTGACACTAAAAATTCATTGGTGGCTGATGTGGGTTCTGAAAGACCTGAATGAATTGTTAGAATAAGTGGGTACGTAAATCCTATTAATAACTTTGTAGCCATTGCAATGACATTTTGAGAATACAAATACTTAAGCCCCAACTTTATACATGAGGACAAAATATATATGTAAAGAAATTAGACATCATCCAATTAAAAGTGTGGCTGATGTTTTAAACTCTAAATTCTAGAACACAAATAGAATACATAAAAGAAGGAGGGGGGGGCTATTATTTATTTATACCTTAATTTGCTCCAAGAAAAAAAATTCAAGGTGGCTGAGTATTGACTTTAGTTTTGATTCCTCAAGGACTGTTATTTTACTGAAACAACTGAATATCTGATCCCCATTAAGGAAAGAATTAGTGTTAAATTAACTACACACAAAATATAAAATTTTATAATCCATCTGGGATTCACAGTCCTGCTTTTAAAAAACAATGATGTTAAAAAAATACCTTTTTCTTTTTTTTTTCAACTTGATTTTCTCTTTGCTTTTTGCTTTTTTCTTCTCCTCTTCTTCATTTACTCCTGTGTATTGAGGGGAAAGAATCAGGACACCATGAATCTGCACACTAATATGGTATGTATACAGTTTTTCCACTTTGGTTACTGGTTGATGAATTTTATTGGTTAGGATACTGCACTTCTCTTGTAACAGTTTCTCCTTTCTTGTTTTTCAAATTGAGGTATAAATTGACATATAACATTGTTTATTTTCAGGCATACCACATAATGGTTTGATATTTGTACACATTCCAAAATATTTGCTGTAAGTCGAGTTAACATCTGTCACCATGTTACATACATACCAACAACATTTTTTTCTTGTGATGAGGACTTTTAAGATCTACCCTCTTAGCAACTTTCAAACATACAATACAGTACTATTAACTACAGTCAACATGCTATACATTACAACCCCATGACTTATTTATAACTGGAAGTTTGTACCTCTTTTATTATTTTTTAAAGATTTTGTTTTTAAATAATCTCTCCACCCAACATGAGACTCAAATCTACAACCATGAGATCAAGTGTCCATATTCTATCCACTGAGCCAGCCAGGCACCCCGGTACTCCTTGACCAGCCTTATCACCTGCCTCTAACAAACACAAATCTTTTTCCTTTATCTCTGAGCTTGGCTTTTTTATGTGTTTGTTTCTTTTTTAGATTTCACATATAAGTGAAATCATATAGTACTTGTCCTTCTCTGACTTATTTCACTTAGCTTAATACCCTCAAGGTCCACTAATTATTTTTATTTATTGAGAAGCTTATAAAAATATTACATGCTATTTATAAAAATTTCAACTACTACTAGGTACATTAAATAAAAAATTCAAGTACTCCACTGCTATTCCTACACCGGATCAATGTCAACAGTTTGGTGGGTACTATTTCAGGTCTTAAAAAACAAAACAATACAATCAAATACAGCCTTTTTTTTTTTTTTTTTAAAGTAGGCTCCATGCCTAGCCTGATGGGGCTTGAACCCATAACCCTGAGATCAAGAGTTGCATGATATACTGACTGAGCTAACCTGGTACCCCTCAAATACAGGTGTTTAAATTTTTCTTTTTCTTTTTTTTTTTTTTTAATTTTTTTTTTCAACGTTTATTTATTTTTGGGACAGAGAGAGACAGAGCATGAACGGGGGAGGGGCAGAGAGAGAGGGAGTCACAGAATCGGAAACAGGCTCCAGGCTCTGAGCCATCAGCCCAGAGCCTGACGCGGGGCTCGAACTCACGGACTGCGAGATCGTGACCTGGCTGAAGTCGGACGCTTAACCGACTGCGCCACCCAGGCGCCCCTAAATTTTTCTTTTTCAAACAAAATGAGGATTATGGTATTCTAGGATGTTAAGAACACAGGACTGTAAAGTAATGTAATAATATTTATGTCATTGGTACCCTAGAAGGAAAGAATATATACTACTCTCTAACTTGTTTCTGAAATACACAATTTGGTGTGTTTTCTGTTAAGCTTGCTATCCATACAACCAAATATGCACATACAATCACTTATACAAAATAGTTACAAATAAGTCCCAAGTTTTTCTCTTTTTTGAAAGATGGATAAGTGATATTTTATATGGCATACAAATACAGTGGCATGTATAATATTTTGCAACTTATTTCATATTTGTCAAAAATCAGTTGCACAGAAAAAAAGTAAGTTGGACTTCTGCTTCTGGGAAGAGGAGCAAGTGTACTTTTCCTATTTCTCCCAGTAAGTTCAACTAAAAATACCAGACATTGTAAAAACAAACGTAAAAACTGAAAAGTAGGGGTCCCTGGGTGGATCAGTCGGTTGAGTGCCCGACTCTTGAATTTGGCTCAGGTCATGATCTCACAGTTCATGGATTCGAGCCACCTGTCAGGCTATGAGCTAGCAGTGCGAAGCCTGCTTGGGATTTTCTCTCTTTCTGCTCCTCCCCTGCTTGTGCTCTCTCTCTCTCAAAATAAATAAGTAAACTTAAAAACAACAACAACTTTAAAGTAGAAACAAGACAGACTAGCTATGGATCTTGAAATCCAGAGAAAGACATGGGAGTGAGTTCTGCAGAATTCTTGCTTCCTTTAGCCCAGACTTGGAGCTGAAGAAGCTGGCAGCTTTGGCAATGTCAATACAGGTACAGATAAAAAGATTTCTCTAGCCTAAAGACCAAAACAGAGACAGCCTAGTGACAAATAGGTTGTAGGTAACAACTGCCCTTACTCAAGCCGAACACCACAGAAAAAACTGGCACAACCCCCACCCATGTCAGCAGACTCTGAGTGAGGAACCTAGACATTCCCCCTTATCAAGCTGTGACAAGATCTCCCAATTCCTCAGCATGAGTAGTCTAAGTAGGTAACCAGGACCTTTATCACTACCCAGTAAAGAGATATCCACTAATAGTGTCAATAAAGACCACTTGGGAAGCCTTGACTTCTGCTGCCAGCCAGTAGTAATGAGGTACCCCTCCCATCTATGCTGAAATGATGTCAGAAGATATCTAAGAAAGTGGGGGCATTCATCATCACCCAGTAGTAAGTAACAAGACCACTCCCACCATGGGATACCAATGGGGAGCTGGAACTCATCCCCTCACCCAGCAGTAACAAGAAGCCATGAACACTTTGAGTGTTGGTAGAACCTAAGTGGGGAAACAGAACCTCTGTCTCCCCCTGGCAATAAAAAGCCACTTTCTCTTCTGGGGTGGTACCAAAGAAAATCATATAAAAGACAAGGTTTAAGGAAAGCCAAAGTTTCATAATACAATATAAACATGTCCAAATTTTGGTTGAAAAGAACTCATCAAAGTCCAGAGATCTTAAATTGAATGAAAAATGAAACAATCAATATAACAACACCACAATGAGATTATTTTTAAAATAATCTAAAAAAGATTTTAAAGTAGTCATCATAAAAATGTTTCTAAGAAACAAAATGCTTGAAAGAAGTGAAAAAATATGAAAGCCCCCCAAAATGGGACAAAATCCAAAGAACCAAATAGAAATTTTAGAACTAAAATGACAATAAATGGAATTAAAACACTCAGTGGATGGGCTCAATAGCAGAATGCAAAGCACTGAATAGAAATATCACTGAATGGGAAAACAGAATAATAGAAATCACCCAATCTGAGCAATGGAGAAGAAACAGATTTAAAGAAAAGGAATGAGACTTGGGGATCTGTGGGATAGTAACACAAGATACAATATTTATGTCAAAGGAGACATAAAGAGTATAAAGAAGGAGGGGCTTAAAAAGTACTTGAAATCCATATCGAGATATGAAAATTAAACTTTTGAAAACTAATGAAAAAAAATCTTGAAAACAGCCAGAGAAAAATAATGTATTACTTATATGAATGAAACAATTAGAATGAAAGCAGATTTCTTATTAGAAAGCATGGAAGACAGAAAGAAGTGGCTATTTTTTAAATGCTGAAAGAAATGTCAACCTGGAATCCTCTACCCAGTAAAAATATTATTCAGGAATGAAGGAGAAATTAAGACATTCTCAGATAAGGAAAAAGTAAAAGGATTCGTCACCAGCAGACAGACCCTAAAAGAATGGCTAAAGAAAATTCCTTAAATGGAAAGGAAATGATAAAAGAAGGAACACTGGAACATCAAGAAGAAAGAACAGAATAAGCAAAAACCTGAGTACAACAGGCTTTCCTTCTCTTGAGTTCCTAAATTATGTTTGATTGTGGAAGCAAAAACTATACCATTGTTTCATGTGGTTTCAAATGTATGTAGAGAATATATTTACGACAAGTGTATTGTAAAGGAAAGAGGGTAAAGGGACATAAAGGGAGGCACGGTTTCTACTCTTTGCTTGTCCTGGTAAAAAGACAATACCAGTAGACTGTGGTAAATTATGTATATATAATCTAATACCTAGAGCAACCACTAAAAATGCCATATAAAATATCATAGAAAAATTAAAAAAAACCCACTATGGACACAATGTGTCTTTGACACTACAGATAAATTATATGCAATTCTATAGGTGTTCCAGTGACACTACAGATAAAACTAAAAAGTGTTCAAGTAGTAATCCACAGGAAGGCAGAGAAAAAAAAACAAAAATGAAAAAAGAAGAATGAAAAACAGAGTGCACAGAAAACAAATAAAAAAGTGGTAGGATTAGCTCTAACATATAAAAAATTACATTAATGTAAAAAAATACCAATTAAAAGAAAGTGGTTGGTAAAGTTGATTGAAAAATATGATTGACCTATACACTGCCTACAAGACTCCCACTTCAAAGAAAAAGATATAGACACACTGAAAATAAAAGGATAGAAATGGATATGCCAAACAAGCATTATCAAAGGAAAGCTAGAGTGACTGTATTAAGATCAGATAAAATAGACTTCAGAAAAAAGAAAATTACCAGTGAGAGAAAGGGCCAAATATAATGATAAAAGTTTCAACTCAGCAATAAGACATATCCTAAATGTGTATGCACCAAACAATAGAGCTAAAAAATACATGAAGCAAAACTGAGAGACCTTAAAGGAGAAACAGACAAATCGACAATTCTCTCAACAATTAATAGATACTACACATAAAGTCAGCAAGAATGCAGAAGAACTCCACAACCATCAAACAATAGAATCTAAACAAGATTTAAAATCACTCTACCCAACAAGAGTAGAATACACATTTTTTTCAAGTACCTATAGAACATAGACCAAGACAGAATATATCCTGTGTCATAAAACAAATCTTAACAAACTTAAAAGAACTGAACTCATACAGAGTTATGTCTCTGTCCTTAATGGAATCAAATAAGAAATCAGTGACAGATAACAGGGCAATTTCTAAACAGTTGGAAACAAAACAACACTTTTAAATGATCCACTGGGCAAAGAGGAAGTCTCAAGGAAAACAAAACATACTTAACTGAATGAAACTGATATATATTAAAATTTGTGTAACACAGCTAAAGCAGTGCTGTGAGGAAAATTTATAGCACTAAATGCTTAGGATAGAAATGAAGAAAAGTTTCAAATTGATTATATCTTAACTTTGATCTCAAGAGCCTAGGGGGAAAAAGCTAAATAAACCCAAAGCAAGTACAAGGAAGAAAAATAATAAAGCACAAGAATTAATAAAATTGAAAACAGAACAAAAAAATTAGAGAAAAAGAATGAAACAAGTAGCTGGTTCAATAAAACTGACAAATCTCTAGGAAAAATGTGAAAGAAAAAAAGACACAAATCATCAATATCAGAAATGAAAAAAGGGTTACCACTACAGACCCTATATACATCAAAAAGATAAATGAAAGCTATGAACACCCTACAAAAATAAATGTGACAACTTGGATAGTATGGACCCCTTTCTCAAAAAACAAAATGCCACAACTCACCTAATGGAGGTAGATCATTTCAATAACCCTTTAACTATTGAGGAAATTGAATATCTAACTTTAAAACTTCTAAAAAAAATCTTCAGGCCCAGATAACTTCACTGAAGAACTCTACCAAACATTTAAAGAAAAATAAATACTACTTTCATACAAATCTTATGCAATTTTATCCAAAAATAGGAGAAGGGAATTTTATCAATACTCTATGTAACTCTTACTCTGATTCCAAAATTAGACTAAAATAGTACAAAGCAAGAAAACTACACACCAACATCTTTCGTGAATACAGATGGAAAAATCCTTAACAAAATATTAGCAAATAGAATTCATGGATACAAGGCTGGTTCAATTTTCAAAAATCAATTAATATAATCTACCATATTAACAAGCTAAGGAAAAATCATAATATCATACTGATCAATGAAGAATTGGCAAAATCTGACAACCATTCTATAATAAAAACTGTAAAAAAAATGGGAATAGAGAGAATCTTTCTCAACTTGATAAAAGGCAACTACATAAAACTTACAACTAACATTACACTTAATGGTGAAAGTTTAAGTGCTTTTGCCCTCTAGGATTAGAATCCAGGTAAGAAAGTCATCTCTCACCACTTTCTCAATACAGTACTATAAGTTTTAGGTATGGCAATAAAACAACAACAACAACAAAAGAAAAAAAAAAAAAAACAAGAAATAAAGACTTACAGATTAAAGGAGAAAAATAAAACCATTCCCATTTGCAGATGATATGATGGTTTACATAAAAAATATCAAGGAATCTATAAAAAATGAAATAATTGAGTTCAGCAAGGATATAAGAGAAATAGACACAAAGGTATTGCCTTTCTACACACTGGGAATAAATACACAGAAACAAAATTCAAAATACACCATTTAGGAGATAAGTTGCCTGCTGTAACCGCCCAGTTGTGCCTGTCCACCAGACACCCACTCTTGCAAGAAGAAGCCTCTCTTCACTGTGCTCAGTCTCTGCATCCCTCCTTTGATTGGGTCAGTGGGCTTATTTCTCACAAAAACTACACAGTAATCTATGTAAACAAGTGAAAGACCTACATAAATGGAGAGACAGACTAAGTTCTTGGATTGGAGACTCAACATAGTAAAGATATCTATTCTCCCTAAACTGATACACATGTTTAATGCCATTCGTGTCAAAATCTCAGCAAGATTTCTTTCTAGACATAGAATTATTCTAAAAATCTATATGGAAAGAATAGACAGTAGTTAAAATATTTCTGGAAAAGAATAAAGTGGGAAGAATCAGTCTACTCAATTTCAGGACTTATTATATAGCTACCATTAATCAAGACTGTTGGCGGTGGTGGAAGAACAGACACATAGATCAAGGGAACAGAAGAGAGAACTCAGAAACAAACCCACACAAATATGACCACCTGGTTTTTGGCAAAAGTACACAGCAATTCAATGGAGGAAAGATAGCTTTCCAACAAAGAGTGCTAGAATAATTGCTTATCTTTTTTTTTTTTAACGCTTATTCATTTTTTGAGAGACAGAGAGAGACAGAGCAAGAGTGGGGGAGGGGCAGAGAGAGAGAGAGAGGGAGACACAGAATCCAAAGCAAGCTGCAGGCTCTGAACTGACAGCACAGAGCCTGATGTGGGGCTCGAGCTCACAAACCGTGAGA
Organism: Leopardus geoffroyi; assembly: GCF_018350155.1. NCBI lineage: Eukaryota > Metazoa > Chordata > Mammalia > Carnivora > Felidae > Leopardus > Leopardus geoffroyi. The sequence goes on from NC_059326.1 coordinate 131,878,682, forward strand.
TCATGACCTGAGCCGAAGTTAGACGCTTAACCGACCGAGCCACCCAGGTGCCCTAATAATTGCTTATCCTAAGCAAAATAATAAAACTTGTCCTAAATATCTCATCTTCTACAAAAATCAACTCAAAATGAATCATGGACTTAAAGTGAAAATGTAAGACTACAAAACTTTTTGGGGAGAGTGCAAAAGGTGATTTTAAAGCATGGGGACAGGACCATGGGCAGAGAGAGCTGCACTGGGGTTGTCAAGAATGAATGGTTATTATATACCATGGACTTGGAGGAGGTAGAGTCAAAAGGTAAGTTTTCAAAAAAGATTTTCACATGCTAAAGTCTCACAGACTACTGGAAGCCTAGCTATTGTCAACCTAAGGTTGTTTTTCTCTCTAGCAAAGCATTAAGACAGTAGGGAGTTCATGGATTTAAGGCTATTGATGGAATTGCCTTTTTCTCATAAACTGATGGAGAGTCTAACCAGTTTAACCATTTGTTTTTTGTCCTTTCTTGTTTTGGGATAGCTGGGAGTATCCAAGGAATATCATACATGTCCTTCCTGGGGGGTGGTGTGATAGCTTGTAAAAAAAAGTAAAGGGGACCATCTTTGGGATCTAAAGATAGGAAGAGTTCTTATCTTTGACACCAAAAGTAATCTAAAAAAGGAAAAATTGAGAAATTGGACTTTATGAAAATTAAAAACTATTCACTGTTCAAGTCCTATTAAGAGGATGGAAAGATAAGCAACATATTAAGAGAAAGTATTTGCAAACCAGATATCCAACAAAGGACTAGAATCTAGAGTACATAAAGGATTCAACAGTAATGAGATGATGTTTAACATCATTAGCAATCAGGGAAATGTAAGTTAAAATCACAATGAAATATAACTTCACACCTATCAGAATGCTAAAATATATATATTTTTAAGTTTATTTATTATTGGAGGGAGAGCATGAACAGGGGAGGGACAGACAGAGAGGGAGAAAGACTCCCAAGCAGGCTCTGGGCTGTCAGCATGGAGCCGGACGTGATCTCCAGCTCAAGAACCCTGAGATCATGACCTGAGCTGAAATCTAGGTGGATGCTTAACTGACTGAGTCACCCAGGTGCCCCTATCAGAATGCTTAAAAAAAAAAAAAAAAAAGACAGTATCAAATTCTGGTGAGGCTGCAGAGAAACTGGGTCATTCATACACTTTTGGTAGGGAAGTAAAATAGTATAGCCACTCTGAAAAACAGTCTGGCAGTTTATTAAGAAACTAAAGATACAAATACCATAAAACCCAATAATTGTACTTCTGGGTATTCATTTCATAGAAATGAAGATTTCTGTTCACCCAAATCCTGTTAATAGCAGCTTTATTTGTAATAGCCCCTAATGGTCCACAAGTCAGATATCTTTCAGTGGGTGAAGAGTTAAACAAACTATGGGATATCTATGTGATAAAACACTACTCGATAATTAAAAGAAACAAACTATTGAAATATGCAGCAACCTCAGTGAATCTCTAGAGACTTACAGCTAGCTGAAAAAAATCTAAAAAGATTATATACTATATGAATCCATTCATAAAACATTTTTGAAATTACAATATTACAGAAATGGCAAATTTTTGGTTGCCAGAAATTAAGAAGGTAGTAAGGACAAGAGAGAAGTGGGTGTGGCTTTTAAAAAGGCAATATGAAAAAATAAATAAAAAATAAAGATTAAAAAGGTGATATGAGTGATGCAAATATTCTGTATCTTGACTCTACCAATGTCAGAATCCTGGTTGTGATACTATACTACAATTCTGGAAGATATTATCATTGGCTTGTAAAATTATAAAATTGGCTTGTCAGTTTCTAAAACAGCCTGCTAGAATTTTGATTGTGTTTAGTTTGAATCTATAAATCAAGGGGGGGAGAAATGACATCTTAAAAATGTTTAATCTTCTATTCCATGAATATGGTATATCTTTTGATTCATTCATTAATTTCCTTCAGCAATGTTTTACATGCTTCAGTCGTGTGCATCTTTTAGTCAGTTTATCCCTAAATATTTCATATTTTTAATGCTATTATAAAAGGTATTTTTAACATTTCAGTTTCTGATTGTTTATTGTCACAATACAGAAATACAATTGATTTTTTGCCCATTGATTGATCTTATATTCTACAACTTTGCTAAACTTCATTCTTAGGTTATTAGGTTCCAGAAGTTTTCTTTGGTAGATTTCACAGGATTTCTACATAGAAAACTATGTCATCTGCAAATAGTTTTCACTCTTTATTTTCCAATCTGGATGCCTTTGATTTCTTTTTCTTGCCTTAATCTTCACCACAAAGTTGAGTAGTGGCTAGAATCTTCACCACAAAGTTGAGTAGAAGTGGGAAGAGTAGACATCTTTGCTTTGTTCCTTATGTTATGGAAACATTCAGTCTTTTACCATTAGGTATTATGTAATCTTCCAGTTTTTTTTTTTTTTTTTGATGTCCTTTATGAAGTTGATAAAGTTCCCTTCTTTTCCTAGTTTACTATCAAACTATCAGAAATGGACAGTGGACTTCTTTAAATTATTTAAAATACTGTAATTATCATCTACGTGTTCTTTTGTAAAGAGCTGTTAAAAATGATGAATTACATTGTCTTGTTTTTGAACATGAAACACATCTTATACTATTGGGATAAACTTCACTTGGTTATATTATCCTTTTCACATATTGTTGGATTTGATTTGCTAAAGTTCTTTTAATTGCCTAAAATTGCTTAAAATTCTGTTTGTGCCTGTGTTTATAGGAATCTCTACTTTTCTTGTAGTTTCTCAGAGGAATGCTGGTCTTAAAAATTGAGTTGGAAAGTTCTCCATCATATTCAATTTTTAAGATCTTATGTAGAAATGGCATTATTTCTCCTTCAACATCTGGAAGAATTAGGAGAAAAGTCATTCAGCTATGGAGTTTGCTTTGTTGAAAGTTTTTAAGCTAACCATTTAACTTCTTTAATAGATGCAGGCTATTCAGTTCATTTTTTGAGAGAGTTTTTATAGTTTGTATGTTTCAACTAATTGTCTATTTTATCTAAGTTGTTCAACTTATTGGCATAAGGTTTTCCACAATATTCCCTTATTTTACTATCTGTATAATCTGTAGTATTATCACTTATTTCATTTCTGGTATTGTTTCTTTGTTTTGTTTTTGTTTCTTTTGTTTTTGTTTGTTTTTGTTTTGATTTTTTTTGTTGTTTTGATTTTTACCTGATCAGTTTGGATAGCAATTTTTCAATTTTATAGATCTCAAAGAACCAGCTTTTGGTTTTACTAATTTTCTCTATTGTTTTCCTATTTTCCATTTCAGTGATTTCATCTCCAATCTTTTTTTATTATCTTTCTTCTGCTTACTTTGGGTTTCATTCAGTTTTCTTTTTCTAGTGTGTTAAAGCAGAGGTGAAGTCATAACTTTGAGATATTTCTGCTTTCTAATACAGGAAGTTAGTGTTATAATTTCCTTTAGGTACTGTTTTATGAGCATCCCATAAATATTGTGTTTTTATTCATTCAGTTCAAAATACTTTGTAATTTCCTTTTGCATTTTTTCTTTGACCCAGTGGGTTATTTAGAAGTGTTAGGTTACATATATTGGGTGAATTTTCCAGGAAGCTGTCACTATATTTCTAATTTAATTTCCTTGTGGCTAGAGAATATATTTTGCATAATGTGAACCCTTTAAAATCTATCAAGGCTTGTTTTATAACACAGAATAAGGTCTATCTAGCTAGACATTCTGTGTGAACCTGAAAAAAATGTGTACTCTGCAGTTGTTGGGTGAGGTGTTCTATAAATATTAAAAAGGTCAAGTTGGCTGACAGTGTTATTCAAGTCTTATATCCTTTCTGATTTACTGTCTACCTGTTCCATCAATTATTGAGACATCTGACTGACATCTACAACTGTAATTGTGAATTTGTTTATCCACAAGGATTTTCTGTGGTAGTTCTATCAGGGTTTGTCTCATATAGTTTAAATTTGTTATTAGGTGCATAACCACTTAGTATTCATAAACACTTAGTATTCATATGCCCTCTTCACTAACACTTTTATCATTTTAAAGAAACCCTCTTTATCTCTAGAAACATTCTTTGTTTTGAAATTGACTTGATCTGATATTAGTCACTTTAGCTTTATCTCGAGATTTTTTTTTTTTTTTGTAGCTATAATAAGCTCAGAATGACTACTGTAAACATGACCCTTCCCAAAGTTATAAGAAACAAAGCAAACACGTAGCTATGGGAAAAATAACCTCTTCCATTTAGGAATGATGGATAAGGAGTCCACTGACTAGTTTATATAGAGAAATTAGTTCTAATAAAAACAAAACAATCCCAGAATTTAAGACATCTTTTTTCCTGGCTACTACCCTTAGGAACTAGCAGTACTTACGATAATAGTGTATGAGAATTCAAGCACTGAAGATGAAAGTTTGATTTAGACAGTTCAGTGTTTCTATACTACCATTCTTAAAACTATTCCACCTCTATTTATTGAAGGTCTGAGACAGGATATTGAATAGTACACAGGCATAGGGAAAAGAATTTGAGTTTCTGCAAAACAGGAATTTCTTGGTAAAAGATACAAACACTGGAGTAAAAAATTGAAGGCAAAAGCCTCCTTAGCACTTAAATTTTTTAACGATCATCAAGAGTGGCAGTCTCTTGTGTGACATACAGAAGTCAGAGGATATGATCCTGTGCTTAGAGACAACTCTGTAATAATAAGAAAAAACCGTCCAGTAGTACCTGCAGGGTCAGATACCAGATCTTTGTCTGCATATGTCACCAGGTTTGTAGCTACTCCAGTTGCTTTTAAATACTTGACTAGATAGTTCCCAACCTAGATCCATTCATCTAAATTTCCCAATCACTGCTGTGACTTCTAATCAACTACTTTGCAAATATCTTTTATAGTTTTCTTATAAAAAGTACATTTTGAGCCAAACAGAGGTTTATTTCAATTACCCCATGGATTCATGTAAGCCCTATCTTTATGAACCCTGAAACCACCAGTGTAAGTCATTTACTTGAATCTGATTCCAGCAGTTACTAAAGGAAATAACAAATACAATTATGGTAATATGCAAATATCTTATTTTGGCATTTATTTCCTGGGCATTGTTCAGTATCAACCATCTTTAAATGATATCAAGTATGAATTTAACATAAAACTTTTTTTCATGTGTATTTATTTTTGAGAGAGAGTGTGTGAGGGTCCGAAGCAGGCTTTGCACTAACAGCAGAGAGCTCAACGTGGGGCTCGAACTCAGGAACAGTGACATCATGACCTGAGCCAAAGTTGGATGCTCAACCAACTGAGCCACACCTAGGCACCCATGACATAAAACTTTTATTTATTTATTTATTTATTTATTTATTTATTTATTTATTTGTTTTTTCATAAAACTTTCTTAACCAAACCAAACCATCAAAATAACCCAAACCTCCAAATTTGTCAAAATATATTTATTTTCTGGACTGAAATAAAAGAATATCATAAAATATTAAGGGATGTATAAGTAGAGTAATACCTCCTAATTACAGGTAAATAGCTAATTAATATTAAATAACACTAGGTAAAATAGAATGAGAAAAAAAAATCCATACTCTTGAACTTCTTGGGTCCTTTGTAAATAGTAAAATTTTACCTTGACTTTCTGTATATTCTAATATAAACAGGTCTTCAAATATTTGCTACTATCATATACAATTCCAAAGGAAAGTTTCTCAGCAAGTTTAAAACACAGTATAAAACCTTAACAAGTTTCCTAGAGTATTGTAGTGTCACTAGACAGTAAGCATTTTCACACATAAACATACATATACACACATTGTGAGTCAATAAGATTGTATAATCCTCATCAGACACTGATTGTTCAATCTTTCCCTGTTCACAGCACTGGTAACACAATTTTAGAAGGCTGTACAGGTTCCAGGTTGTTGATTATAATAAAACTGCAATGATTGTACCCATCCATGTCAAGTCCTGCTCTCACATTTTCTAATTTGTGTCAAAAAAATGATATATTTGTCATTTAGACTATTTTATTTGTTTTAAATGAAAGATTATTTTCTTTTAATTCCCTAAGTATATAAAATGCATTGAAAAATATACAATAGAAATAAATACAAACAGAAAAAAAAAAAGAACATAACATACAAAAATAAATTTTGGGTTTTATTTTTTGGTGACATTTATCTCTCCTCCCCTTTATGTCTCTGTTTCATGAAAGCAGAACTAATTAATGTAAGCACATTAAAAATTCTTAGCTTTCTCCTGGCTCACTATTTTTATTGTCATTAAAAACAAAAACAAAAAGAAAAAGCACACACACACACACACACACACACACACACACACACACACAAAACTTAGTCAAGACAGTTGGTACGAGAGCTCCCCATCTTGAAGAACCAAGCCAGGATTCAAGGAACCCTCAGGAGTACTAAAGGATATGGCATGAGAACTCACAATCAATAGGTCAGTGTTTTACCCTGACCCCATCAGACATCCTGAGCAGTAACAGAAAGTTATCAATGGAACTAAGAACCACAACCTCTACACTCCCTTCTTCCCTGTATTTACGAACCAATTTATTGTTTATTTGAATGGCGGGAGTTGGGGGCGGGGGGGGGGCACTGGGCTTCCACTAGATAACCATGAAATAAATTTGCATCCCCTTAAAAAATGTTTAATGTTTATTTATTTTTGAGAGAGAGAGAGAGAGAGAGAGAGAGAGAGAGACAGAGCATGAGTGGAGGAAGGTCAGAGGGAGGAAGACACAGAATCTGAAGCAGGCTCCAGGCTCTGAGCTGTCAGCACAGAGCCCAATGTGGGGCTTGAACTCACGAATGGTGAAATTATGACCTGAGCTGAAGTCGGACTTAACTGACTGAGCCACCTGGATCCCTTTTATAATACTTTATTACTGAAATCTGCATGATATACAGGAATGAGCACTCTCCTGAGTGGGAGTCATGATACTGGGAAACAAGTTCTGAGCCTCTAAGTGACCATAGGCAAGTGTACCTTTTTAAGAAAGAAAATCTACATTGAGTCAGTCATTTTCAGCATGAAAGTAAGGGAAAGCTGATTTGAACAAGGAAGTTTTATCCCTTCCTGGTGATTATGGTATGTTAATTCCCTCCCTTTCCTGCCAGGGTAGATTTGTCCCAGGTGTTCTGATTGAAAAATCACCTCTAGAATAAACCTCTATTCACAATGACAGTGTACTTTATCCTTCAAGATTCATATGGTGAAGGAAAAAAAAGTGAAGAACCAAAAGACTGGATAATCTCCACAGTAGGAGAGCCGCACACTACAGTGTAAACAGTATAGGACCAGTAGGCAAGAAACACAGATCACGGTGCTGGCTTCACTGTGATGAGTTAGTCACTTGGGAGTCATCTGTCTTCAGTTCCTTTTCTGTAAAACTAGGTTTAAATTAGGTGTTTTCTAAGAGGTTTACTAATTCTCAAGTTTTTGTTTTTGTTTGGTTTTGGGATTTGGGGGGTGGTGGTTTCTGTTTGTTTTTTGTTTTTAGACACAGCAGTGTAGACGGATGGGATAGAAACTGTCCTTGTGGAATTGGCAATCTTGGGCTTTCTCTTCTAGAATCTTCAGCTTTGCTCCTTCAGCCTGCTCTCTATGCCTGGTGCCTGTCTTCCTGAGATCTCCTTTACAAGTGACCTAGGGACTCCCTTCCTATCTCCCCTACTTCCTATAAAGTCTTCTTTCTTAGGGTATATTCCCTTACTTTGGTAGAAACCTCTGGAATCAGTGCTCTCAGAAAGGGTATGTGAGAGATAATTTTTTTTTTTTTTTTTCATTTTGAATGTCTGCCAATGCCTTTATTCTATTCCACACTTGGTTGATAATTTGGTTGGGTATATCATTCTAATTTGGATACAACTTTCCTTCAAAAATCTGAAAGCATTATCCACATCTACTAGCTTCCAGTATCACTTTAGAGAAGAACAAAGTTATTCTGACTCCTGATTTTTTACCTATGACTTGTTTTATCCTTGACTCTGGAAATTTCAATTATATTCTCATTTCCTATGATATGAAATTTTGTAACAGTGTGCCTTTATGTGAGTCTAATTTTAACACTGTGCTTAGTACTGGTTGAACCCTTTCATCTGGAAACTAATGTCCTTCAGTTCCTGGAAATTCCTTCTGTATTCTGTATCTGGGACTCAGGTGAATGAAGTATTTCCTAGACTGATTCTTCAATTGTCTTAACTATTTTTTTCCTTCCCTTGTTTTGCTTGTTAGATTTATCTTCCATCTCTGTTAAGTTCTTTATGTCTGCTTCTTTTTTAATTTCCAAAAGTTCTTTTGCTGATTTGTTCTTTTTATAGTATCTTATTCTGTTTCATGGGTGCTATATCTTATCTTTCTATAAAACTGGATATTAATGATTTCTGTTTTTTTCTCCTTTCACAGCCTGTGTATCCTTCAAGCTGACTTTTTTTGTTCATTGGTTGGTTTTAGTATCTATATTTCACTTGAGGGTCTTTCCTCAGAAATTTAGTGCTTGATGATTGTCTAAAAAGCTGAAGCTTTGAGCAAGCAAAGCATGGAAATCTCAACTTAACTGATAATGTGACTATGTCACGTCTTTGGTCATCATCTTTATTTCTTTTTTCTTAGACTGGTCAGATCTCCCAAAGATAGATCTTCCGATCTTCTGCCTGGGTGATACATGTCTGGGAACCAAACAGGTGAAGATGGCTGGAAGGTTCTCACCTTTAACTTACTGTTTTCACAGGTGTTTGGTATATCTCAGTTTAAAGACCCTTTGTTTTACCTGTCTAGAAAACAGAGCTGCAATAGCCTACTGAGGTAATGGAGGGAAGCCATCTGGCTTCACAGAGTAGGGAAAGGTAACTGAAGGGAATTACTTCAGATTTTTAACCAATTCCTCTGTTTTTAGCTTTACTGACATCCTCACAGAGGTACCTAAGGATACTCATTATCAAGTTGTCTGGGAGTTTTAAAATGTGCACTATCAGGTTACTCCTCAGATTTCCTATTATTAAAGGACTGAACTTTCTCAAGTATGCAGTCCGTTGTTACTAAACCCAACTGCTTTTCATAACTGTGTTACTATTGCTTCCTACCTCATTTTGTCTTTGTGCATTTATGTTTTTTTTGAATTCTTCCATTATCATTTCAGTGGTGTTTCAGTAGGGAATAAAATCAAGTATATATACTCAAGCAGCTACTTTTACTTGAAGCTGTATATACTCAGCCTTAGTGATCCTCTTTGAGACTCTCTCCCTCTTCTGCCTTCTTAGCTTGTCCTAGTACTCTGGCATTTGACTTTTCATTTACCTTCACTAGATATAATATGGAAAGCTTAAGAAGTTTTAAGGTGTTTTTTGTTTATTGTTCTCTGATAATCTAAAGTAAGATTTTAACTTTTTGTATCTCTCATTCTATGCCTAAAGCCATATTCAAACAAGCTGCATTTTGATTGTGTGACATCTACCATATATCATTTTGAAGTCCACGGTGTATTTCCACATACAGCATTACACCGTATCCCTAAAAGCCCCACTTCAAGGATAGGCCATTTTATATACAAGATGGGAAAGAAATGATTAAACAGCAGGTATACAATCTACTCCTTCTGTGAGGAGAGAGGAGCATGCCACCAACAAAAAAAGAAGGTAACTTGGTCAAATCTCTTTGTAATCATGCTAATGACAGACCTCCTGGAAACAAATTAATGGTGTTTGCTAGCTCGAGAATACCTTTGGGGGTGGAAGGTGGAGGGTTGTGCTTTTTCTCACAGTTCTAAAAGCTAGAAGTCCACAATCAAGTTGTTGGCAAGAGAATCCTTATTTATAGAGTACTTATAGCATGATGTACTGGATCTAAGACAGTTTATGATATATAATCCTGGAATCTATGGATTTATGCGGCATGGCTCACTGGAAAATGTAACTATATGGACATAACATTGACATGTTTCATGATTAAATGACTTTCTTTTGTGTAATGAAGAAACCTCATGTTAATCTTGGCCAGAATGGGTTGTGAAGGAGAAAGAAAGAAAATACCCAGGGAGATGTTCTGGTGGCCCTAGAATTTCTGCAGTTTTCCCTATGCTTCATGATCATTTATGTACTTGAAATTCTTAGTAAAGCTTGGTACTGGCTAATATCTCTGATTTGAATTAGTGTGATTTGACAAACTGATGTTTTGTGTTATCCTACAAGGAAATTAAGGTTCACAGGGGTTAAACAACTTGTTGAAAGTCACATGCTAAAAAATGGCCAAATGGGTCTAGAAACCAAGTCTTAAATCAGATTCTTTGTACCATGTGACACATCTTAGTGTGATGGAAAAACAACAATAACAAAACCTGCTTTGTGGAATGAGAAATTGATGTGCCTCCTGGTTCTAACACTGATCTGCTGTTTGATTTGGGGCAAAGTACTTACAACATCCAAAGTCTATCCTTACCTATGCAGTACCTCTTACATATATACACAAGGTATCTTAATGATAAGTATAACAGAACAATAAATAAACATTACATAATAAAGCAGAACATTTAGAAACATTTTTAAAGGATGTAGGGAAAGAAAAGTATTACTTACTTTTTTCTTGTAATGCCTGCAATTTATTCAGTTCTTCATTCTCTTCATCACTCTCTTCACTACTTGTGCTGCTCACATCCAAAACTATGTCCCTTTTGGGGTCTACTCGGAGAAAATTGCGGCATTCAAATGTCAGATGACCAGCTAAGTAAAACAAACAAAAATGTAAATGACAAAATAAAAGATACCTAAAGATACTCATTATATTTTTATGATATATTTTTATTTTGTTGCCTCAGGGTTAAACAAGTTACAATTTTAAAAGTATAATGTTTAGTTTCAACTTTTATTCAGTGAGTAGTAGTTTGCTTTTTCTGAATACACCAGAGAAATTTTTCCTGTTTTCCCTATGTACTTAATTGCATAGCAACTACATAGCTTTCATCTAATTAAAGGTGTCATGACAATATAATTGACTGTGTTTTTCTAAAAAACACTTAAAAATTTAATTTTGAAAAATAATTTTCATTCTGACATCATTCACCTCCTAAAGCTGATCCCTACAAGAAAACTACAGCAGTTACATATTTATGACATGATACAACTTAAAAAAAAAAATCAAACAGTACAAATACCAGAAAAGTACAGGAAATTATATAACCAATATCCAAGTGCCTATCCACTCACATGTTAACGTTTCGTTATTCAATTAGAGTGTTTTTTTTCTTAATGGCAAGTGTTTGCACACATGTGCGCGCACACACACAAAATTGGGGGCCTTGCACCATTCCTTAGAACCCTGTCCTAATCCCATTCTATTCTTTCTTCAGAATTGGCATACTGAAGTTGTATTTATCTTTCCAAAACAGCATATCTGATTATTTATTTCACATAAACTCAATTATACTTACCTACCAATCTGCAACTACTGTTTGCCACTCAATATTATATTTTGTGATTTACCTATATTAACATAAGTATATATAACTATCTCATTTTATCTGATGAATAATGTTCCATTATATAAGAATACGATTTATTTATCTTCTCTACTACTGCTAGAATCTTAGTTTGCTTTCAGTACTTTGCTATTATAAATAATGCTGAAATGAGTAGCTGTACATGTATTTTCTGCACACGACATTGTTTCTCTAAGGCAGCAACTTTCCTTTTTTTTTTTTTTTTTTTTTTTACTATGATTCACTGATGGTAAAAAATAACAGTAAAACTAAGTGTATTGATATATACAACCAAATACAAATACACACTAATACACAAATATGAAACAAAAAGTGACCTGAGTACTACATGTGATATCCCAAAACAAAAAGCAAACAAAAAAAAAAGCAACAAAAAAGTGCTAACAGTAACCATGCAATTGACTCCACAACACACTAATGATTCACCATAACTCTGTGCTAGAGTTTATTTCTAGTTCTCTCTTGGAAGTTCTAGATTTATTCAAGAACATCTCGTATTAGAGTCCCAATCTTAGGACCCTGGGCCTTGCTTTTATCCCCTGCACTCTGCAAACCCATGAAAACCCAAGTTCAAGAACCCTGGGCTCAGGAAATACTCTCAAGTCTTACCTCTTAGAGTTTCTACTTTCCTTTGATTATTGTCCTCTGAGCATTCCCTAATTATTTTCTTCCTAGAACACTATTGTATCTAAAATATGTACTGCACATTTTATACAAGTTTCTTAACTGCTTGCAAGAGGATCCTGTCTGCCATACTGCTGGAAATAAGTTTACTTCATTATGATTTCCTTTCAAATGAATCATTTGTAAGTATTCTTTTCAGTTTCCAAACATAGGGAGTTTTCAAATTAAGTTTTTGTTGATTTATAAAGATATTACACTGTTATCAGAAAGTAGGGTCTGTATGATATCAGTTATTTGGTATTTGCTGAGATTACTTTTGTGGACTATCATGCAGTAAATTCATGAAATGATTTGGTATGCATTTTAAAAGAATATATATCACTGTTGAATAGAGTGCTATGTCTACTCTGTTGCTCAAATCTTCTCCATCTTATTATTTTTTTTTTGCCTAATAACTTCTGAGGGTATAATTTTTAAATACCTCTATGATTATAGAGAACATAAAGGTTGTATCATAAACTTCTCAATTATTAAACATAACTAATTCCGCTAAGCTTCATATCCCTATCATTATGATACCCAAAAATGAAGGCTTCTGAATCTATTTATCTTCCTTGAAGCCTTACCCTCATATTGCTGTTACTGCTCCCCTGACCTACAATCATCACCCCCTTCTCCCCCTATCTTTTTTATTTTATTTTTTTATGTTTATTCATCTTTGAAAGACAGAGAGAGACAGAGCACAAGCGGGGGTGGGGCAGCGAGAGAGGGAGAGGGACAGAGAATCTGAAGCAGGCTCCAGGCTCTGAGCTGTCAGCACAGAGCCCGACGCAGGGCTCAAACTCACCAGGAGATCATGACCTGAGCCGAAGTCGGATGCCCAACTGACTGAGCCACCCAGGTGCCCCTCCCCCAATCCTTTTATGACAGCTTCTGAAACATGCAATCTTTAGTGGACAAATTGTGTCACCTCTTCACAGTTTGTTCCCTCTCCCACTTGTTTTAAAGGACATTTGGCTCTTCCCTGAGAACACTTTTCCACAGCTTATCTCGGTATTATTAGTATCCTCCAGGCTCCTTAATACTGTTTCTCAATATAGCAGTCCTCTAATCTCCCATGCAGCTCTCTGTTGCTGTTTAATAGCCCATCTACTGAAGTCTTTGGAATCTGGCTCAGACTTGGGTTCTTCACCCTAGGCCCTCCCACAAACCTACGCGAACAGGCTAGAGTGGTGCATGGCCTCATAGTTCCTTGCCATTTTAGATGCCAAGGCCACACTATGCTCCTTGTCATCACCTGAAGTGTTCCATCTCGTAAGTTTTCAACTCCACTATTATACTGACTATAAGCTTTAATCCTTCTAGCTTTCTTATTCCCTTACACCCATGCAAAGATGTGTTTAGAATTTTTTTTTTTCTGTCAACACTCTATTCCATCTACTTTTTATTTATGTCACTCTTACTACATTTACTTCTCAAAGGAAAAAAACAAACAAACCTATTTGCTGTCACCTTCTTTTAGGTAATTGTTGACATGAAAGCTGTCAATTCCAAAGAGAGTTAGAGCTTAGCATTTCCAAGAGTAGAGAATCAACTAGGTAGAGCACAAGAATTTTTTAACTATTACATTTATCACATATATATCTATGTGCAAAGTTATAATGTGCATAAATACACATTTTTACAAACTTCTATAAAAAACCACATTTCTGACCTGCCATTTGCCCCTTACCAGACAAAATCACTTTCTCCTCGTCTAGTTTTTTTTTTTTAATTTATTCTATTTCCCTAAATACACATTTCTCTTAATAACTGCTACCTCTTGATTTTTCAGCTCAGGCATAATTAATTGACTTCCTACTGTGGAAAATGAGCATTTAATATCCTCCCCTTTTCTCAGTGTTCTTGTATCTTTTTAAATTTTTACTTATTTTTAATTTTTATTTTCTTATTCTCAAGTAAGTTAGCATACAGTGTGGTCTCGGCTTCAGGAGTAGAACCCCATGATTGATCTCTTACATATGATACTCAGTGCTCATCCCAAAAAGTGCCTTTCTTAATGCCCATTTAACCCACCTTTTAACCTACTCCCCCAACCCCCATCAACCCTCAGTTTGTTCTCTGTATTTAAGAGTATCTTATGGTTTGCCTCCCTCTCTGTTTTTATCTTATTTTTCCTTCCTTTCCCCTATGTTATTCTGTCAACTTTCTCAATTTCCACATATGAGTGAAATCATATGATATCTGTTTTAGAAAATTAAGACCTTAACTCACTCAGTCCCTTCATTTTCTTCTAATCTGTCACACTTCTCATTCCTGACTTTCCAAACACCATTACATGTTTTTTCTTTGACTCATTCATGTTCTTCTTCTGCCATACCTCACTGTAAAACAAATACTCTGGCTCAAAGCTAACCTTTCTTGAGGTTGTGCCTGTCCCTGAGCAGTCAAGCAATGCTTAAGTACAATCACACATACATGGACATTAGCACAAACACAAAGCATTTCATTTTTGTGTTTGTCCCTGGTGAAGTTCCTCTCTTATTCCCCTCAGTGACTTTTCTAAACTTATGCCTGACTTAAATCATTGTTCAACCACTTTTCTGTCTCACTCAATGCCCCTTCCCAAACAGACAACTGCACCTCCTAACTTACCAAGAAAACTGAGATTACCAAAGTCTCCTTCTACTTTCTGTTTCCATACCTGAAAATATCCATACTTATTCTCACCTAGTTTCCTTCAAACTTACGAGTTATCCTTGATGGGGCGCCTGGGTGGCTCAGTAGGTTAAGCGTCCGACTTTGGCTCAGGTCATGATCTCGCGGTTCGGGAGTTTGAGCCCCAGCATTGGGCTCTGTGCTGACGGCTGAGAGCCTGGAGCCTGCTTCAGATTCTGTGTCTCCCTCCCTCTCTCCCTTTCCCTTCTCACATTCTGTCTCTCTCTCTCTCAAAAATAAATAAAGCACTAAAAAAAAAAAAAAAAGTTATCCTTATTATAACTCTTAGAGGAAATTGCTCCATCTTCTCCTGTCTCCAATATCTGCAACATCTCCTATAATATCCCTTTAGTCTCTATACACATCTTTTATCTTAAATATAAAACCCTCCATTTATCCCAAATTCCCTTCTAGGAATTACAGTTGACCCTGGAATGCTGATCCCCAGGCAGCTAAAAATCCACATATAACTTATGGTTCCCCCCAAACTTAACTACTGGATTTTATGTGATTGAAAAGTAAGAAAGTCGCCAAATGGGGAAAAACAAAGTGAAGATGGAGGAAATTTGTAGGAAAAGGTGGAACAGCAGGGCTCTTGTCTGCTCTTGGCATTCTCCATCCTACTACCTGTGGGGAGCTCAGTTGACTGAGGTCTTGAATGGAGAGGTGAAAGAAACAGGCTCTGGGGAGGGATTTTCACTTAAGTAACCAAAAACCACATAATAACCCACCCAATACCTCACCTCCCACCAAGGGGTGTGGGAGAACACCAGGGAGGGCCCCAGGGAGGGGACAGTATCAGACAGAGAAGCCTGGGTCTCAGTGGGGTGGGGCACTGTCCAGGGTGCTGAACGTTTTCTGAGGAGGGGATTTAATATTGCTGGGGAACTGGCAGCTCACCCCTTCACAGCCATTTTCCACAAGCAGAAACTGCACTATAATCACATGTAGGGGATTGGGCGAAGCAAGTGACCTAGAGAGAAGGGTACTGGTGTTTTGCCTTCCCTAGTTCTCTACCTTCCTGCGTGGAAGGAGGTGGTGTGGACCACCTTGCTTCCTAGGTAGAGAAGCAAGAAACGAGTATCATTCCATGATCTAGATTGGCTAAGTGCACGTGGGGAGGAGACATGTGGTGGTTCATGTTCTACTACGGTATTCTATTTAAAACAACAACAACAACAAACCTATATAAAACTACACCTGTGCAGTTCAAACCCATGATGTTCAAGGGTCAACTGTATTCAATATGTTCCTGCTATGACCTGAATGTTTGTATCCCCTCAAAATTCATATGTTGAAATCTAACTCCCAAAGGGGATGGTATTAGTTGATGGGACCTTTGGGAGGTGATTAGGTTTCTGAGAGTGGTACTCTCATGAATGGGATTAGTGCCTTATAAAAGATCTCCAAGGAACTCTCTAGTCCTTTCCACTGTGCAAGTAAAAAATGAAAAGTCTATGACCTGGAAAACTTGCTGGCACCCTGAACTTTGACTTACAGCCTCCTATGAGCAATATATTTCTGTTTATAAGCTACTGGGCCTGTGGTATTTTGTTATAGTAGCTCATGAAGACTGAGACAGTTCCTTACTTTACTTATGCAAATTTCCTGAAACAGGAGACTATACATACAAGCTCTCCATTTTTTTATCCATCGCAATTCAGGCCTGAATCTACATAGTTTGCTTCATGACCTACCACTCTACTTAAACTGATCTTCCCACAGTGAAAGAAGCACTCTACCTGGTAAATTCAATGAACAATTTTCAAACAAATTCTTACAAATCCTAATGGTTACATCGGACAATTTTCCCTCAACTTTGAAAATCTTTACTCTTTTGGTGTATCTGTTGCTGCCCACTCCCTCTTCTAGTATTGTACCTTCTTGGTCACTTTTTCCTTAGCTCATGCCTAGATATTTTACTTTACCTGTTGATATTTTATTCCACTAAGAGTTTGTTATTGTTCCAAAGTTTGCTTATATAAAATCATGTAGGCGAAAAATACAAATGTGGAGCAAAAAAGAGAGGTTGTTTCCATAAAACAAAGTTGTACTTTTGGAAACACTTGATTTAAATGGATTATTTTTGAAGAGTAGTTTTCAAATTAGGTACTGGCATCAAGACTGTACAAGATTGAGAAAGAATCTAAAACAATGAGAAAAGGTACCTGCTTCTCAAAGGGGGTACCATGGCCATTTTGAGCCAGACAATTCTTCACTGTCCAGGACTACCTTACACAACCCAGGATGTTTATAAACCATAAATCACACATACTAAAGATCATACTGTTACCCAACCACAAGCACATAGGGGCAAATTAAAAAAAAAAAAAAAAAAAAAAAAAAAAAGGCCACAGATTTCCAGGAGGGCAGTATTAACCCTAGTTGAGAACTAATGATAAAGTGATTCTGGACTCAAATTTCTTTCTCATTATTGCTGCTTGCTTATCTTGGAAGAAACAAACTATACAAAGTAGGAAATGCATTTCAGATATAATTTGCACTTAAAAGACTATGTGAAACAATAATTAGCAGACTCATAGGCAAAGACAAGGTCATGAATGTATATCAATAGATTAGCATTTTAGGTTAAATAAACATTAAAGGTATTTAGGTGTGTTTTTATTTCTTGCTACTATGAGCAAATGCTCAATTACTGAAGTATCCTATCCTGAACTTTTTAAAGGTGTATTTTCTGAGAACTATCATAATTGAGACATTTATTCCATGACAAAAGCTTAGTGTTCTGGTAGCTTTTAAGTATTTAGAAGTTGCCAACTTCAAAAGTATTCATATAAAAACTCATCATAGAAATAAACAATTCTTCTAATTTTGTTGAGGAAACTTTGCCATGAAAAACCAACATCCATGTTATTTAGTAACAGATTCATCCTTAACTTGAAACTTTTTAAAACTATATAGCCATTACTGAAACATACGGACACAATAAAATCTTTTTCAGTCGAGTATTAAATTGTTTTGTACATCCTGGGCACCTTGGTGGCTCAGTTGGTTAAGCATCCAGCTCTTGGTTTCAGCTCAAGTCATGATCTCATGGTTTTGTGAGTTAGAGCCCCATGTTGGGCTTCGCGCTGGCAGCATGGAGCCTGCTTGGGATTCTCTCCCCTATCCCCATCTCTCTGCCCTTCCCCCCACTCATGCTTTTTCTGTCTCAAAATAAATAAAATTTAAAAACTGTACAACCTAAACCATTAGTCTCACAACAATAGAGAGACAATACTCCTTTGTAACTAAATGATGAATATGCATATTTTAAGGTATTAAAAACATTTCAGAGTTCTGTGGACTGTTCTCTTACATCTACAATCAATACAAAGATTCTGGCCTACAAATAACAGATAATTTTTAAAATGTAATTTCTATCAGAAAGGCATGCAAATTGAGAAGACCTTCATCTTTAACAGGTATAAGATGTAAATTTAACACAGAAGGGAAGTATTACTAAAGTTTTCCAAAAGAGATAAATGAAAAGCTATTTAATAACTTTATCACTAAAATCATAGATCAAAATAATAACTATAGGAACTAAACTTAGAAAGACTGTCAAAGCTATTTGCTTACTTGGCTTCTCTAAAAAAAATTCTAGTTACTACAGATACTTCCATCATTGTGTAAAATAAAAAAGCAATAAGGAGACTACATCAACGTTATATTTCCAAAACATTATTTTGATTATTTTCCTATAAGTCTTAAGCTAAAAGTAGTTCAAGGAGATAAAGTGGCATTAGTAGAGAGATTGGGAAATTCATTCTAGATTTTTAAGTACATAATACAGCATATAGGTATATGCTATATACATATACATATATGTATATATGTAGAGAGAGAGAGAGAGAGAGAGAGAGAGAGAAAGAGAGGTGGGGGGGAGAGGTGGCGGGAGAGTGAGAGAGAGAGAGACAGAGAGAGAGAGGAGAGGGAAGGAGAGACAGAGCATGGATGAGCACATTCCTAAGTCTTGAATCAAGACATAAAATATGGAGGGGGCGCCTGGGTGGCTAAGTTGGTTAAGCGTCTGACTCTTTTTTTTTTTTTTTTTTTTTTTAATATATTTTTTTTCAACGTTTATTTATTCTTGGGACAGAGAGAGACAGAGCATGAACGGGGGAGGGGCAGAGAGAGAGGGAGACACAGAATCGGAAACAGGCTCCAGGCTCTGAGCCATCAGCCCAGAGCCCGACGCGGGGCTCGAACTCACGGACCGCGAGATCATGACCTGGCTGAAGTCGGATGCTTAACCGACTGCGCCACCCAGGCGCCCCATAGGCGTCTGACTCTTGATTTCGGCTCAGGTGATGATCTTGTGGTCCTGGGACTGAGCCCTGCAATAGGCTCCACTCTGAGTATGGAACCTGCTTGGGATTCTCTCTCTCTCTCCCTCTGCCCTTCTCTGCCTCATGAGCTTTCTCTCTCAAATAAAAACTTTTTTTAATTTAAAAATAAAAATGAAATACAGAAATTAGCAAAGATTTAAAGAAAGGATACAAAGCAGAAATAAATATAAACAAGCCTAAAACACAGAAAAGATTTCACTGCACTTATTTCTTGCATGCAAGTATATTCTTCAGGAGTTTTTATTTATGTCAAGGATATGTGTACTTATGTATCCACATTTGCTAACTGAGCAAGATTCCCTTGAGCCACATCTCAGCCTTCCCTTGGAGGCATGTGACTTGGTTCTCCCAGCATGCTTTCATTATAAGCCCTCTTAATGGAGATTTATGCCGAGGGTTCTTTTATCACATGTTCTTACGGGGAAAAATTTTTTTAATCACCTTTATTTTTTTAATAAGACTGTACATCTGAAGCTCATGTAACATTGTGCATCAAATATAACTATACTTCTAAATTAATAAATAAATAGATGGATACATTTTGTATGGATCATTAACCCTAATCCAGGCTCACTTGCATGGTCTCCAAACAAGTGAGAAAACAGCAAATGCTGGGGTGCCTAGGTGGCTCAGTCGATTGTCAGACTTTGGCTCAGGTCATGATCTCCCTACTTGTGAGTTCAAGCCCCACATCAGTTTCTGTGCTCACAGCTCGGAGCCTGGAGCCTCCTTCAGATTCTGTGTCTCCCTCTCTCTCTGCCCCTCCCCTGCTCATACTGTGTCTCTCTCAGAAATAAACATTAAAAAAAATTTTTTTAAAGAAAACAAAAATAGCAAATGCTACTGTTATAGCTGTTATCAAACCTTTAAGAATTGTTACATGTAACTAAAGAAATGGTATTTAAGGTACATAATTATAAATTTAGACTATATAACTGCACGTTAAAGTTTAATTTTCTATCCCATTTCATTAGTCATAATAGACATTTATGATTGTTTAAATCAAGTTTTTGCCGGTGAGCAGAAATTCTGGGACTAATATTATCCTCATAAAGAAAATAATTTTCATTGCTTCCCCTCTTCACCCAGTATCTAGAAGAACAAAGAGTAAAAGAATAAGTATACATGTACTTTCTGGGGGGGAATATACTTTCTGCATGCTCCTAAATCTACTACTCCACTTGTACTTGATATCTTTGCTAGTCAACAGATACATAGCCACCTGTCACTCAGTCTACAGCAGGGAAGAAAGTAACTATTTAGGGGAATTTCTGAATCATCTGCAAATCTGGCCTGAATAACAGGGCTAAAGAACTAAGATGAAATCAGGGCCCTGAAATCAGGATGCCAAATCACATTGCCCAAGGAGGCAATGATTCACTCTTCACAATGTTATTTTTTAATGTACTTACGATAGCCACATTTTTTACAGCCTGCCCGGACACTGTCCTTGTTGCAACCTGAAATATAATTGGATAACATTTTAGCAGACATATAAAAGGTAGAAACATAAGAATTCCATCCCATGAAAAAAGCTAAGAAACCACCTGTTGTAGAATTTCTTTAAAAAAAAGAAAAAAATATTCTTGACCCAGCTTAGTAACACTATTCACTTGTCATCATTATTAGGAATCACTGGAAAATCCAATTTACTCATATTACTTTGACAGTATTTTAAAAATAACTCCAGAATATATTTTTCTCTAATTTAACAGAAATACAGTGTTATAGTCAAGAGCTTAAACATTCCAAGAATTCTCTAACACTGAGCAAGAAATTCCTGAGTATTTCAGCCTGTCCCTCAAATGTAAAATAATTAACTACATATGTGTATACATATACATATTCCCTATATACTATCATATGTGCTAATATTTTTATTATGTATTCTATTACATATATTAGTTATTATATATAGTATATTTATATACATGTATATACATATATATATATATTTACACACACACACACATACATATATGAATATTTGGGATAAAAAATGTTTTTCTGCTCTCCCTTAGAAGAAAAACAAACTGGCTTTATTAAAGGAATTGGTAAAAATCCAGAAAAATACTTTAATTGATAGGTATTATAAGAAACATCCAAATGCACCACTCAAATTCTGACAAGAGAAAACTATCAGTCACATATTCAGTCTGATCAGTTTTTAGAAATATTTAGAGTATTTCTGTATAATTAGTGGTACACACAAGAAATGTTGAAGATCTAAATAAGAGAGAAGACATAAATTAAAATTGATTTTTTATAATAAAATATACATAAAATTTATCACCTTAAACATTTTCGAGTATATAATTCAGTGGCATTAAGTACATTCATAATGTTGTACAACATCCTAAACACTAACTTTTTTCCTCTATAAATTTACCTACTCTAGGAATCTCATGTAAGTGGAATCATACAGTATTTGTCCTTTTGTGTCTGACTTATTTTACTTAGTATAATGTTTTCAAGACCATCCATGTTGTAACACATTATCAGAATGCCATTCCTTTTTATGGGTGAAATATATATATGGAGAGAGAGGGAGGGGGAGAGAGAGAGAGTTGAAACTACTTTTAATCTCCAATAAGGGCTTCCATCAGCCAGAGGGCAAGGAAAGAATTGCTCTATTATCTTAATGAAAGGCATCTAACTCCTTAATCTTTCATATGGAGATATAATCCAAATTTACTAAAAAAGTACATACAGTGCAAATATAAAACAGTGCTAATTATAAAAGAAAGATCATTTTTGAACCATTTCTTTACTGTTATGAAGTCAAAACATCAGTCATTTTTTCCTAATCCCAATCGTTAAAATATACATTATCGAGTTATTCTAGTAAAATACACTCAGGTCTGCTACAATGCTTCTTTTAAAAACATAAACTTGTTCCAATGCAAGTGATGTAAGACAGCACAATTTGAGCATAATGTGACTTTTGTCCAAGAAAAACACTATGTGAATGCACAAACTGGTACCCCATTGCTCTGAGACTCATAGTAATATACAAAACACACACAAGGACATAACCCAAACCATTTCTGGTGACCTTAGTTCAGTATGGGTGCTGTGAGCAGTGCCCATCCACATCTGGTAAAATAACTTTGATCCAATCATGTCATCCTCTTCCTACCATTCCTTCAGAACAATTTACAAGCTTTGATTCTTATGAACTGCATTTTCACAGCAAACTTCAGGTCTTTTAGAAGGTATAGTACCCTATTAATTGTAGTATTTATGTGCCTTTTAACCAATTAACATATGCAAAACTGTGCTGTTTTTATTAGGTTTCTATCATTTTTTTATGTATCACTGATGAAGTTCTTGAGTGGTGTGCCCCAATCTCATTTTTTCTCATAAACGTTGTGGATTTTACTGCATAAAGTGGGAACACATCTGCTGCACTGCAGCAGAACTGTGGAATAAGACTGGATTAATAATAAAATCTGAGGCTCTTTCATTATGAAATAATTGCCTGTTGGAAAAAAAGCCCAGAGTATCCGGGTCAATGTTAAGTCTGTTTCCATAGAAACCAAAGACGCTGAATAGACAGGACAAAACTGTTCTAAATGCACCATTACCATTCCCACAACAAACTAAAAATGTTGTAATGGACAGATCTGAAATGATCTCATCTCAGTACTTATGAGAGATTAGCTTATTTATGACTAACTCTATCTCATATTTTTAGAATGAACAAAATATGAAACTTTTCAGAGAAGGTCATCTTCTTTAACAAAGTTTTAACTTTTACATGAAAGGAAAATGCCAGAATTCTAAATAAAGTAACTCCATATCAACTATGTTCTCACCAGTTTTTGGTTAAATGAAAGTTTCAAGCTTTATTTGTCCATAATTTTCATGACTGCTGGGCCAACTGAATGCTTTTACCTAGGACATTGAATCTGATGCCTCTGACAAAGATATCTGGGACAAGTAACACAATGAAGTGGGGACAGTTCATTCATTCTCCTGTCAAGATCCAGTTTCTAGAGGCAGTGATGTCACAGAGAGCAGCAGTCCTAATCAGGTCTGGGACTGTGCAGGATCTTGGCTATGGATGTCCTTGGTCTTGTCTATTTTCCAAGAATTGTTATCTAGCATTTGCTTAGATTCTGTGAGCTCCCTGGTATCTTTCCTTTCTGCTTCAATTAACTAGTCAGTTTCTATTGTTTGGAACAAGAACTCTGCTAATACAATGGTGCTCCAGATCGGAGTCAAAGTGAATAGGAAGGCCATACTGAAAGGCCCTTATTACTTCAATCAGAAGTTATCCATTTCCCCATCTTAGGTTCTCATGCTGTTTTTTGTTCCATTCCTCTTTAAGGTTTGCTAATGCTATTCAGAGCAATACAGCCTGGCTCCCTCAAAATGTTCCTATGTAATCATAACCTACAGTCCCAAGACCACCAATAAAGTCTTGTAAAATTGCTCACATTAAAAAAAAAAAAAATTGGCAAAGACCAACAAAAACAAACTCAAAAGACACATAAAAATAGAGGAAGAAATATCTGCAACTCATAGCACCAAAAAAGGGAAATTATCCTTACCTTATAAAACCCAGATAATCATTATGAACAAGACCAATAGCCAACAGGAAAAAAACTCAGCCAAGGAGATGAACAGAATGCTCAAAGAAACAGAAACAAGTTGGAAACATGGAGATCCTTAGCCTTATTCATAATTTGTGGAATGTACATTAAAATCTATACTGAGATTCTATTTTCAGTTATCAGAATAGCAAAGATTGAAAGGGTTGAAGAGAGTTTGGGGGAGACACACTCTAATACAGTACTGGATAGTAATGTAACTCAATACCACCTCTATGGAAAGCAAGCTGACAAAATCTATCAGAACTATAAATGTACATTTATACATTTATACATACATACAAATGTACAAATGTACATTTATACATTTATACATACAAAGTGCTACTTTGACCTAGCACTTCCACACTGGGAGATTAATCTTCTCAATTTACTTGCACAAATACATACTGACTTATGCACAAAGCTATTCACCACAGCATCATTTGTAACAGTAAAAGAGTAGAAATAATTTAGACATAAATAAATTATGGTTGGTCTTTACTTAATGATATTTGATGGTCTTTAAGATATAAAGAAAAAAGCAAGGTACAGAACAGTACTCATGGTATGTTGTCATTTGTATGAAAGGAGATTAGATAAAATATCAAATTATGTATAGATTTTATTAACAGATGGATGGAGATATACAAAAAAAAATCTCTCTGTAAGGATATATATTAGGTACCTGAGAAATGGGGAACTGCCTCCAGGGGTAAAAAAGGGTGAGAAATGTGTCACTATCCACCTTTTGGTACTTTTAAAATCTGAAGCATGTGAGGGTCCCTGGGTGGCTCAGTCAGTTAAGCATCTCACTTCTGCTCAGGTCATGATCTCAAGGTTCATGAGTCTGAGCCCCACATCAGGCTCTGTGCTGACAGCTCAGAGCCTGGAGCCTGCTTCAAATTCTGTGTTTCCCTCTCTGCCCCTCCCCCACTCACATACCATCTCTCTCTGTCTCAAAAATGAATAAATGTTAAAAAGTTTTTTTTTTTTTAATCTGAAACATGTGGATTGATTACCCTCTCAAAAACCAAACCAAAAACCTCCCTCAAACAAACCCAACACTAAGAAGAGGTGCTGTTGTGCAAGTATTCGTTGACAAAGGCAGACTGTACCTATAAATTCTTCAGGAAAGCTACATTACAGATTTACAAAAAAATTTTATTAACTGATGGTTTTAGGAACAAACTTAAGAGGTATTGATTTCCTTATTTGTTAAATACTAGCAAGGGATTACTATGGATCTAGAAAATTGTCAAACAACTTGAGTGGCAAGGAAGGGCATGGGTAACCAGTTGGCCTTTTACCTCCCAGTAACTTAAAGGAATAGAGAATGCCAATTTCTCTAGATTCCAGAACATGCCAGACAATTCTATATACAACTCACTGCTCAGCATGGTGCGGATTCCCTAGATGTCCTCAACAAATGCTTGCTGCTTTGAGGTTAGAAACTTAAGAAAATACTTCAGCACTTGGGAATCAGTAACTTCTGTTGCTCCCAGTTGCCAGCTACGAAACTAGATAGTGTCTGCAGTGTTACTGGCTCATCTGAGGAATGACAGGCAATGGAAGAACAGGAATAAAAGTAAGGAGGACAACTGAAATAAAAATAATGATTATTTAGGCAAGGGAAGGGAAAAATGACAGAGGCAGAGGGACCTTTCCAGGGTGATGAAAATATTTAAAATCTTGATATGGATATAAAATTCTTCAAGCTATACATTTGTAATGTGCATTTTATTTTAACATGTAAATTATACCTTAGTAAAGCAGTTAGCATAGAGGGAAAAAAAGAAACAGTCTGTGAAAAGGGAGAGGTTAGAGAAGACTAAAAACCAGGGACAAAGACCAGAGGGAGAAAATAGGAGTATGTAAGCAAAAGGGATGCTTGTGGTAGTGTCCCTAACAGATGCCTCTGGTTATTCAGTGGCCCCCAGAGGTAGGGCAAGACATCATACTGATCTAAATTTTTTTGTTGAAATTTCACATCACCTATGTTGCTAAGTTAACTTAGTCACTGGGAACTTTAACAGGAATGTTTGGAACTTAGTATTATATTTTTCTCTTACCGTGTATTTTAGATTTGGGGAAGCCTGTCAAAGTTTTATTTACATTAAAATGTTTTCTATAATCATTTACATTTAAAAGTAAATAGCTAAAGGGACTAACTATCCCTTTAAGTGATGCAATTAGCAATTGCAATCACTTCTGTCCATTCTTTTCATTTTTAATTATCTAGATTCAATTAGATTAGATTAGTTCCTTTTAAGCTTTAAGTTTTATATTTGGTTACTCCATTATAGTTCTATCATAATTTGGGAACTCTTAAAGATAACTTCAATTTATTCTGCTTTTAAAATTCAAATTGTAGCTAGGTTGTATATACCACATAGATACAAATACCCATATATGTCTGCTAAAATTGAATGCAAAGTAAAACTCCAAATATTTAAATTTTTCTGATGCTTTATATTAAGAATTCATAGATATAATCCTTTCTTTGGGATCCTGAAATATCTTAATTCTCTGTGAATTTAAAAAATGGGTTAAAGGAGATCCTTGATGGATCTCCTAAGCCTTAGTGGCTCAGTGAGTTAAGTGTCTGACCCTTGACTTTAGCTCAAATCATGATTCATGGCTCCCGTTGGGCTCTGCACTAACAACATGAAGACTGCCTGGGATTCTCTCTCTCTTCTCTCTGACCCACTCGTGTGCACTCTCTCTCTCTCTCAAAATAAATTAATTAATTAAAAAAAAAAAAAGAGGATCCTTGATGTAAACATTTTGAAAGAGCAGATGTCCTCATCTTTAGTTAAAAATGCCTTCAGAATCATTTGATACTCAAAAGGAGAGATGAAAGTAAATCAAATAATTGCTTACTTTAAACTACTGACAGGGGACTGCCTGGGTGGTTCAGCTGGTCGAGCCTCTGACTCTAGGTTTCAGCTCAGGTCATGATTCCAGGGTTATGGGATCAAGCCCTGTGTCAGAATCCATGCCCAGCAAGGAGCCTACTTAAGATTCTTTTTCTCTCTCCCTCTGCCAAACTCTCTCTCTCTCTAAAATAAAAATAAATAAACTACTGACATGAAACAGCTACCATTTAAGTCAGTGTATAAAATCTTTCATCCACTTGCCTCAAAATATAAATAACCCATGAGGGAAAAAAAGGTATAGGTATTATCAGTTTAAGAGACATGAACATTTGAATTAACTAATGAAACAGAATCACAATTACTGTTTAGTCTGTTAACTTTAGTACCAGATTCTGCTCACCAACAATTCTAGTGAACAACCCTCTAAATTATTATCCAATTATTATTATTTATTATGGGCTTATCTCTGAAACGAATGTTAGAGAAGCCATAAAGATGAATAAAGTCCCTACACTAAAGGAAATACAATATACTAGCTTATCTAGGACAATACATCCACAGCTATAAAACATGCTAGAATATGTCACTGTAAAAAACACAAAACTCTACTCGTAAGCAGGAAGAACTGGCAGGCAAGACTTTCAGCTGAGAGACTGAGAAGGCTTCCCACAGGTACCTATGGACAGCAAAGGAGGGACAGTGATAACAAAAGCATGTAGGCAGCACGGTACACGAGAGGTTCTGGGAATAGCTGACCAAGTCAGAAGACTGTAGAATGCTTCAGAGGAAGGGCGGGACGAAAGAGGAGCAAGAGTGATTTGGCCATGCTGAGGAGTGCGCACTTCACTCCAGCAGAGATGGGCACCTCTGGCATCACAACAGTTTGGAAGAGAGAGAGAAAGCTCGGTCATCAACTCCTTCACTACATACCCAAGGACAATGAGCCTTGCAAAGGTTAGGTTGCTTGAAGAGAAACACAACATTCACAGTTGGGGACAAGAACTAAATTCTTGGCCCCTAGGAAAGACAGGATCAGATATATGGTTTCGGAAAATTATCTCAGCAGCAATGGGAAGCACAGACTATAGAGAAAAGAAACTATGTGTAGTGTAGTTTTAGAAGTGAAAAGAAACTGGATGCATTGTAATTCAGAACTCTTCTCTTACTAAGATGTTATAGTAATGTGTTTTAAAAATTGGACTCACTTTGATATGCCAGATGTATTGTTAATTTGGCTACAGAAAATTCCCTACCTTGGCTATAGATTTTACTGAATGAGAGAAAAAGAGTTTTTGTGCCAACCACATCAAAAACATACATTGCCCCTTGAGCCAGGTCAACTCTCATTGGGGAATGGAGCATCATTAAAATGGATGTCAGAACTAATTTCAACAACTGTGAATGGGTAAAGCAATTTTTAAAAGAAAGTAAACTTCACTGGAACCTGTATTTAAATGTCACTTTTAAAATGACAACTAAGACTCTATGATTTCCCTAAGAAAGTGCACATTTCATTGTGTTGCCTACATAATGGTGTATGCTTACGCTTAATGCTGTGGAAAAACAGCTGAAGTAGGCCACCATAAAATAGAAGAGGCTGATACTCATTTGTGGAAAGTAGCCTCATCACTTTATAGTCATATTTTGTAGTAATCACTAGCAAGACCACCAGAGAAATGCCATGCTGAATCCATATGAGCATTATACCTAAAAATAAAAGAGCATAACATAATGCCTGTCCTTGAGCCCTATTTTTCTTAAATACACTATCTGGATCGATCATCCAAGAAATTATCTTAACATTTTCTGTATCTGTATTTTCTAATGGTACTTGCATTGTGCTCTTACAGTGCTGTCATGCCTATTATCTCAATTTTTGCTAGGTTTAAACAGTTTACCCATGTCTTGCTATCCATCTTAATGACACAATTTAAGATTATTACACTTTGGAGCATCACTATGAATTGGAAGCAAGTTAACCTGTCTGTAACACTGGGTTAGGTTTAGAGCAATTTCAATAGGGACTTTTAAAAAATCACTTTTTTCCTTTCTTAAGTTGCCCATTTTCATAACTAGTTTTATGAGGACACAAGCTGTGATACTGTGTCCCCTTAAGTGTCTATACCATCTGGGTGCTCAAAACGCTTGCTCAAGTAATAAAACCAGCGGCGAGAGGTCAACTCTAGATGCAGCCGTGCGGTTCAAAGATCACCAGCGCTGACTTAAATGATCAGGATGCCCAGACAAGCTACTCGGCAGAATGGCCTTTCTCTCCTAGTTCCTTCCATGATGATATCCTCCAGGCTTCAGCCACAGAGCTTCCCTTCACATTCTATACTGCTAACATAGTCACTGACAATGGTCTTAACGCCTGCTTCATGTGTGGATGACATTCTGGCTTCTTTCCTAAGCTACAAATTCTCTCTCTCACTGCCTATTAAATGTTTCAATTTGTATGTCTGACTACACCTCAACACAGAGCCCAAATTGAAATTATCATCATCCCTCTAAAACCTGCTCCTTCTCAGGTGTTGCCTATATTAGTAAAGAGTCTCACCCAACTGCCTAACAGTAAAACCCAAGTAGACCTCACTTCCTGTCTTACCTACCTACCCTGAATCAGTCACTGATTCCCCGTGATTCTACCAGCAAAAATGTGTCTCCAATCTATGGGCTTCTCTCCCTTCCTGACACCACATGTGAAGTATCATCATAACTTACCAGAATTTAATTGGTGACTTTAACTCCAAACTATCATCCTTCCAATCCACTGTGCAGCCAAAATGTTCTTTCCGAAATATGAATCGGTTTAAAAATGCTGAAATGGCTTCCCTTAATCCTTGGGAAAATATCCAAACTATCTGTCATGGCTTCCAAGGTCCTTTAAGAGCTGGAAACCACCTTGTAAATTATCCTACATGGCAAGATGGGTAAGTGCATGGGGACTAGAAGAGTCAGACTGCTTACCTACAAGATATCCCTGAACAAGCAAACACTTAATTTCTTTGTCCCTCAGTATCCTCATCTATAAAACGGAAATATTAATACTTATCTCACACTGTGGACATGAATGTTAAATGAGATAAAATACAATGGCTTGACACAGTGTGTGACACATTGGATACATAGTAAATGCTACTGACACATCTGATACATCAGTAAATATTAGCTACTGTCATTAACTCTCCAGTTAATTTCTCACTTCTCTCCCATTTGTATTAAGAGTTCCATCTATTGGGAGCATCTATTATCTCCTTTTCATTTACATATCCCTCTGGCTGCAACTTCCCCTCCCATCAATCCAACCCTCCTGGAATCCTTTAAGGCTCATCCTAAATGCCACATCCTCTGTAAAGCCCTTCTGTCTCCGTAGGTGCCCTTACAACGTGCTCCTGAAGGCTCTGTATTTCCCCTGCCATGCATTTGTCCGACTTTCTGGTACTTCCTCTCCACTGCTAAATTCTAAGTTCTGTGTGAGGAGCCACTGTCCTGTTCACCACTGTACTCCCAATGCCTAGCACACTGGCTAGCACGCCCTTAATAGTCACGGTGGTGTGGATGAATGAGTGTATCTTTCCCCTCTCACAACCCCTCTCCTCCCCAAACTGCAGTGCTAACAAAAGTGCAATATTCCTATAACAGTTATCTGTAAAATACACTTCAGGGAAGGCTGCCACCGAACAAACGCCGTCAGATAATACTGGGAAGGGCAGGTGAAAACAAAGTTAGGGGGTTCTGAACCACAGTACTTCTCAGAGCCTTTCATACCCTGAAGTGCACTGTGAACCTCCAAGTTGTGTGTGCTTGAGCGGGTGGGGTGGGGGTGTAATTCTCAAAATATCTCCTACAACCAGTGTTCTTCCGAACACACCGTCGCAGAGCTGATGTAAGGAGGTGCTCTACCCGACCAGGACTTCCAAGCAAGCGGGTAGTTGTGGACGGGGAAACCTCTAAAGCACTTCTTTCGCAGGGTGCACTGTTTTACGTCGGTAGTCAGTGGACACAGAATCTGCGCGCTGGAAGAACCCACAGACATCGAGGAATAAATCTTCTTTTCCAAATGCACGAAATGAGGCCCAGAGTGGGAGAGCGACTGGTCCACGGCCACACAGGAACTCCATACAATAGGAAGGGAAAGGAGAACCCCAGACGCCAATTTGGTCCCCGGGACTTCCACTACAAACAGTGCCTCTTGGCTCCTGGGGTCCGTCAAGTGCTTGCACATCAATTCTCTTTTCGAGCCATCCCAAAGTTAGGTCAGTTTTTCTCGGCTACCTCCTAGGCCTACAGTTGCTGCCCCTCCTCCCCCACCTCCCCCCACCACACACTTTCCCTGTAAGCCTTCCAGCACAGCCGGAGCCTGGCTGGGGCGGGGGAGATAGTTTCTGTCTTCCTTCTTCCCTTCAGACATTATCTCTGGAGTGTAAACTTTTTCGTGTAGAACAAACGAACCTGTTAATTTTAACCCCTCCGCCTAAATCCCCATGGGCGCTACTCCCTACCCCCAGCGCACCCCAAGCTACCCTACCCGCTCCTTTCCTCGCCTAGACCCAGGGGCCCTGCCGTTCGTCTTCACCTGGGACTGCCATTGCGCTGGTAAGAGGGGTCGCAGGAGCTGTAGGCTTTCGAGAGTACGCTCGCCTCCCGCCTGCCGCGAGGACCACAAACGGCGAGGGCGGCCTCTTCCTCCGACCGGCGCCGCCGGACTTCCCTGCCAGTCGGGGAAGGCCTCTGGCGATAGCGGAACCAAGTAACGATGATGCAGTTTCCGGGGGAGTCATATTACAGAACACACATGGTCCGAACCATTGCTGCCAGCCCCGGGGGTGGAGATGAATGAAACCTGCACATACATGTACTGAAGTAAGCAACACCAACATTTATATATCCTTTTGTAAAAGCGTAATACAAATTTAGTTAACCTGCAGGTGCTTAATAATCTTTTTTCGTTTCCTGGAGGCCATTGGAACCCCCCTTCTCAGGATTAGCGGTGCTCAGGCCCAGGAGCAACATGGCGGCGTCCGTGAGGGACTAGTTTTGGGAAAAGGTAGTGCTTGGTGCCGCTTATTTTGGGACATTGACAAACTGGAGCTTTCTGCGACCACCCGATTGAAGGAAGCGTGCCACTGATAGGTGGACTGCTTTAGTGATCGGCTCTCCGTTCTCACTCCCAATTAGGAGCGGAGCCCTGAGCACTGAGCAGCATGAGCAACATCTACATCCAGGAGCCTCCCACGAATGGAAAGGTGAGAGCCTCATCTACGGTACCTGGGCTCCCCAAAGTGATACCCCACCCATTAAGGGAGTTTTGGGGCGTTAGGGTTGGAAAAATCACAAAATGTCTTGTCCGTTACTCCTGCCTCTGGACGGGATTGCACCGAAAACCACCTACTGACACCTCTCGGCAAATACTTTGAGAAAAGTCCTCAAATGGAGATTTCTCCAGTGTCTGGCCACATTTCTTGCTTCAGCCTAACACATTCTAGGGCGTTTTCTAGGGCCTTTGGTAGAAACCTAGGTATATTTAAAATTGTGATTTTTGTTTTTCTTAACTTGTAAATCGCTCTTTCTCCATTCATTCTACAATCATGTATTGAATGCCTAGTAGTCACCAGGCACTGTACTAGGTGCTGGGGACACAAAGATGGATGGGTAAGGTCTAGTTGTTGCCCTAGAAGAGCTTATGGTTTTGTTTGGGAGGTAAGCAGGTAAAGAAAAACCTGGTAAGTCCAATAGGCATGCTTATGGAGAGAGGAAGTCTAGTGCTACGGTAAGTACTAAAAAATGAGCCACTGAGGAAGAAGAGAAAAGCTTCGTGGAGGAGGCATCTTTTGAGCTGGTCTTAAAACATGAAAGTAGAGAATGAGAAATGTTCCCACATTAGAATGGGAGAATGATTTCCTGATTGATTTAATGGTCAAGGTATGTCAGTTCCCATCAAAGATTTTTATATGCAGTATGAGGCAGAGGAGTCAATAATGGAATAAGTATCACTGGGATTCTTAAACTGTGAGCTAGTCTCACCACATATGAAATGCGATGGACCAACATAGTGGAGAAAATAGTGGGACTGAAAGCACTTAGTTGAGGAGCGTCTGTATTGCTCAGTCAGTTAAGCCTTTGACTGGGCTCAGGTCATGATCTCACAGTACTTGAGTTGAGCCCAATGTCAGGCTCCGTGCTGACAATTCAGAGCCTGGAGCCTGCTTCAGATTCTGTCTGTCTCTCTCTGCTCCTATCCTGCTTGTGCTCGCTCTCTGTCTCAAAAATAAATAAACATTTTTTTTTAACTTTAAAGCACATAGTTAAATTAGGATAAACTAAATTTACATCAAATATGATTCTGTTGCATGACTATATCATAATTTATGCAATCTTTTGTTGATCAACATTTTGTAATATAATAAGGCAATATGAAAACAAAAACAATAATGCTCTAATTGATATCCCCACCAAGAATTTTAGTGGGTGTTTTCAGATGGGCCATTCTTTTAATTCTTTGCTGTGTGAACTTCTCCTTACTCCTCACCTGTATCTCACATCATTGTGAAAACTCAGAATACCTACCTCATCATATTTCCAGATGTTTTTTGAGGGTGGTATCACCCTCAGTTAATAAACACTAGTAGAGAATAAAAATATTGCCCATCCTGCTAGTCAGGGCCTTCACACTTATTATTCCTTTCTTTAGTACACTCTGGCCTGCTCAAATGTCACCTTGGCAGAGAGGACTTTTCTGTTTACTCTATAAAATCACAAACTCCATTCATGTCCTGCATTCCAACATTCCCTGCCCTTTCCCTCTTCAGTTTTTTCTGTGTACTTACTAGTTATTGTTTATTGTGTCCTCTGCCTCCCATTCTCCTCCCCATAGAATGCAAGCACCATGATGGCAGGGACTGACATCTAGAATGGTGCTTGACATATGGTAGGAGGAGTTCAAATATGTACTGACTGATTGAATGAATGGATGGATTAATATTTTATTTCTCTTAAAGTATTAAGCATCAGTGACTTTGAGGTTATATTGCTGCTGATCAAGGGAAGATTTAGTTGTTTTACTCTGGAAGGAAGATTTGACATGGTCATAAAGAGGAAAACCTTTAACAAAGATACATGCCTGAACAGGAGATCTTTTATTCAAAAAATATTTATTTAGCAACTAGCACATGCCAACCTCTATGCTAGGTTTTAGGAATACAAGGGAAAGGAAAACCAGCATTGTCTCTATTATGGAGTCAGTTGAGTGAAATGTACATTCACCAAATAATCATGTAAATAAGTACATGCAAACTGATAAATACTGTCCTTCTGAGAGCACTTGGGTGGCTCAGTTGATTGTCTGACTCTTGGTTTTGGCTCAGGTCATGATATCACAGTTGTGAGACTGAGCCCCTTGTCAGTCTCCGTACTGAGTGTGAAGCTTGCTTGGAATTCTCTCTTACTTTCTTTCTCTCAAACTAAACTAAAAAAAAAAAAAAAAAAAATACTGTCCTTCTGAAACAGAATTGGGCTTACAGAGAACATCAGGCATAGCCAAAGTTTCTTCAAACACAGTTGGGGATTTTTTTTTTTAACATAAGACCAGTTGAGGACATTGAAGCTTCAAAGTTCTGTACCAAAGAGGACACATGGCAAGAATTTGGGCCTGGAAGGAATTTAAACAGATACAACAATATGTTTTCTCAGTGGATGTTTGTTTAGTGCCTATGCTGTCTAATGCTACATTAGGTACTAAAAGGATTAAGAGATATTCAGAATAAATGGGACAAAGTTCCTCCCTTCAAAGATCAACCTGGGAAGTAATTCACTTATCATATCAGTGGTTGTTTATAAGTTGTGCTGTGTTTTGTTGTAACTCTGGCCTCTGAAGATGACACACAGAAATGTACCACTTGATAGAAATGTCTTTATACAATCAAGATGAAATTTCTATGTATTATGATCACTTAATTTAAATTGCATATTAATATTCTCTTTTTTTGAGAGAGAGAGGGAAAGAGAGAGAGAGCATGAGTGAGTGGGGGGAGGGGCAGGGAGAGGGAGAGAGAGAATCCTAAGAGAGAGAATCCTAATCCCCACACCCAGCACAGAGCCCCACTAAGGGCTTGATCCTGTGGCACTGGGAGCTCATGATCCTGTGGCTCATAACCTGAGCCACAATGAAGTTGGACACTTAGCCGACTGAGCCACCCAGGCGCCCCAATAAAACGTTTCTTAAGAATAAACATTTATTGTAGCTCCATGATCTCATGGTTCATGAGTTCGAGCCCTGCGTTGGGCTCTGTGCTGTGACAGCTCAGAGCCTGGAGGCTGCTTCTGATTCCGTGTCTCCCTCTCTTTCTGCCCCTTTCCCACTTGTGCTCTCTCTCTTTCAAAAATAAACAAATAAACATTAAAATGAAAAAAAAGAAACATTTTATTATCAAAGTATTGCCTTATTTTGAATCTTTAAGAAAGGGAGCACCAATACTTGACAAAATAGTGATGGCCAAAAGAAATGCATGGAGGAAGGAGCCATGTGCCTTCTTTATAAATTCCGTAGCTTATCAGTGGCAAGAGTAAGAAACTCTGGTAAACAAGGTAGCCCAACTGTGGATGCATTCTTTTTACTGGGTGTCAGTTGACTGTGGCCAAAAATATTATAGAAGAAGAATAATTACAACAATAGTAGCTACCATTTTTTGAACATTTACTATTTGTCAGGTAATGTTCTAAGCAGTCTATGTGTAATAAATGATTTTGTTCTCACAAGAAACCTATGAGGATATTATTGTCCCTATTTTAGATAATAAAGTTGAGTCACAGATATGTTAGATAGCATGTCCAAAGTAAAAAACTTCCTTACCCTTTGTAAGTGCAAGGGTCAGTCAGTACTGGAATTTGAGCAGCTGACTCCAGAACCTGTAAAGGGAGGGATGGTGTGCATTAGTTTATTCTTTAGAGTAGTGGTTTCTAAACCAGTGAGTGCACACTTCAGGGACGGTGCAAAACCATCATGAGATGCAAAGAGAAAAGCTACATTCTTCTGCTTGCATTTATCGTTTCCTTTGTGTAAATGTAATCTTTTTTAAGATATTTTAAAAATGTTTTTATTTTATTTTTGAGAGACAGAGAGAGACAGCATAAGTGGGGGAGGAGCAGAGAGAGAGGGAGACAGAGAATCTGAAGCAGGCTCCAGGCTCCGAGCTGTCGGCACAGAGCCCAACACGGGGCTCAAACCCACAAACCGTGAGATCATGACCTGAGCCAAAGTTGGACGCCTAACTGACTGAGCCACCCAGGCGCCCCTAAATGTAATCTTTTATATATAAAAAGGAACATATAAATTCATTTACTTAGTCACTTTTTATATGTCATGATGTAATTTTTCCTAATATCATGCTAAATGGATTACATTTCATTGTTAATCTGGATTAACTAGACCGGCCCTCACAAATTTCATATTGAAAGTAATATTAATAATATAAACATAAACAAACCACAAGAAAATGGTAGACCTGATGCCTCAACATGGGAAGTATGTAAAAAATTAGAAATTACTATGAAAATTATTTGAAATACGGATTTCTGTTTATTGTTAATGGTGAACTTTGTCTTAAGTGTATATTGTGCCTTGGCATATTTATCAGTAAGAATATAAAGCCATTGTCATTTTCAAGACATTTAAAACGAAGTGAGTAGAACAGGAAGATGGACCTCTACAATTTGAAAGCAACATTATGTTAAGTGAAAGAAGCCAAATACCAAAAGCCACACATTGTATGATTCCATTTATATGAAATATTCAATAGACAAATTCATAGATACAGAAAGTAGATTAGTGTTTGTCAGGGCCTATGAGTAGGAAGAAATAGGGAGTGACTGCTAATGGGTTACAGGGTTTCTTTTTCAGGTGAGGAAATGTTCTGGAATTAGATTGTGGTGGTGGCCAAAGTCTGGATTATACTAACAAATGCTTTAAAAGGGTGAATTGTTTGGTATGTGAATTATATGTCAGTAAAGCTGTTTTTTTGTTTTTTAAGTTTCATTATACCACTGGTAAAGAAGAATAAATTAAGAAATATTTTAAAATACTGTTTTTATGTAATGCTTTGAAATGTTTATCTTCTGTGACTCTTTCAGTACTAGAGTAATATAGTACTACATGTATTTAAACGTACTTATTTGGGAACTCTGTGTTCCAATTCCTTACCTCCCTTCCCACTTCCCTTTTCCTCTTTGCTAATAGGGATGCACACTCTGAAAAACTTGGAGATCACTGTATTAGAGTTGCAAGGAAGGGAAGACATGTCAAGCGTCCCTTTAACAGTAGCATTTTATTTCAAGTATACAAGGGGATAATAGGTAGGACAGGATATTGTCTTTTGAGATATACTGTACTTTTAAGATTGGGATGGACACCAGTTTTCATGGAAAACCAGAAGGTATTACCCACTGTTATAGATACAGTCTAGGGAGTTATTCAGCCAACTCAGTTTGCATCCCAAATATATACCTTCCAAGAAACTGAGAAACCAGCTGGGTTGGTTTGTCATGATAGAGTATTTATTTTGCACATAGTTTCATGCCATGCCAAGTTAGAAGGCCTTACCTTCATGAGCTGGTAGAAAGGAGACTTTGAACGGATTCCATGTACTGTAGATGGTGATTTTAAGACATACCATTTTAGTAACATATACAACCCAGAATTAGATTAGGAATGTTTTGTTTTAAATTAGGAATTGCATGATTTTGAACGAGCAAGTAGAGTGTTGGTATATAAAAAGATAATTGTAAAATTGTCTCATAGTGTCACAATTTCATAGATTCATTGTTCTTTAGTTTCTTAATTTGCTATACCAATTTTATTGGAAGGAAAGGTGCAAGAAACTTTCTTAATTAAAGCAAGTTTAAATGACTGATTTTTAAATGAATAAGTTTTTCTGATTAATAAAGGTATATGCTGCTTTTCTTAAATCTTAAATTATTTCTGAAATTGCTGTTTGGAAGATGTAAATGTAGGGGCGCCTGGATGGCTCAGTCAGTTAAATGTCTGACTTCAGCTCAGGTCATGATCTTGTAGTTCATGACTTCGAGCCCTGTGGGTTCTGGGCTGACAGCTCTGAGCCTGGAGCCTGCTTGGGATTCTGTGTTTCCCTCTCCCTGCCCCTCCCCAACTCACATTCTGCCTCTCTTTCTCTCTCAAAAGTAAACAAACACTAAAAAAAAAAAAAAAAGGAAAGATATAAATGTATAATGACTTGTACTGAATGAATATTTTTACTGAAATATAGTTAACATACAGTGTTATATTAGTTACAGGTGAACAGTATAAGGATTCAATAATTCTGTACAATTTTCACTGTCATCAAAGTAAATGTACTGTTAATCTCCTTTATCTGTCTCAACCCCACCTCCCCTATGACAACCACCAGTTTGTTCTTAGTTTTTAAGAGTCTGCAGTTTGTCTTTTTTCTTTGTTTCTTAAATTCCACATACATGTGAAAACATGGTATTTGTCTTATTGTGTCTGACTTGTTTCACTTAGTATTATTTTAACATCTATGTCCATCCATGTTGCTGCAAATGGCAAGATTTCATTCTTTTTATGGCTGAGTAATATTCTATTGTGTATGTGTGTGTGTATATATATGTGTGTGTGTGTATATATGTATATGTGTATATATGTATATATATGTATACATATATACAGTGTGTATATATGTGTGTGTATATATACACATACTATATATATGTGTGTGTGTATCTACACATACTATATATATCTATATCTATATATCTGTATATTTATATATATTCCACTTCTTTATCCATTCATCTATGGACGGACACTTGCGTTGCATCCATATCTTGGCTATTGTAAATAATGCTGCTATAAACACAGGGGTGCATATATCTTTTCAAATGAGTGTTTTTATTTTCTTAGGGTAAATACCCAGTAGTGGAGTTAATTATATGGTAATTCTATTTTTAATTTTTTAAGTAACCTCTGTACTGCTTTCCACAGTGGCTGCACCAGTTTGCATTCCCATCAACAGTGCATGATGATTCCTTTTCCTCCACATCCTTGACAACATTTGTTATTTCTTGTCTTTCTGATTCTAGCTATTCTGACATGTCTAAGGTGATATCTCATTGTGGTTTTGATTTGCATTTCATTGATTATTTGCATTGGTAATGATGTTGAGCATCATTTCATGTGTCTGTTAGCCATCTGTATGTCTTCTTTGGAAAAATGTTTATTCAGGTCCTCTACCCATTTTTAATCGTGTTATTTGGGTTTTTTTTTGGTATTGAGTTGTATAAGTTCTTTATATTGTTTATATTAACCCTTTATCATATATATCATTTGCAAATATCTTCTCACATTCATTAGGTTGTCTTTTCATTTTGCTGATTGTTACCTTTGCTGTGCAGAAGCTTTTATTTTGGTATAATCCCAGTAGTTTATTTTTGCTTTTGTTGCTCTTGCCTGAGGAGACATATCTAGGAAAATGTTGCTAATGCCCATGTCAAAGAAATTACTGTCTGCCTTTTCTTCTAGGAGTTTTATGGCTTCAGGTCTCATATTTAGGTCTTTAATCCATTTTGAATTTATTTTTATGTATGGTATAAGAAAAGTGGTCCAGTGTCATTCTTTTGCATGTAGCTGTCCAGTTTTTTCAGTACCACTTGTTGAAAAGACTGTGATATCCCTGTTATAATTTTTTTAGTATAACAAGAAAAGCCCAGCAGGTTTTTAAAATTTTAACTTTAAAATTGAAATTCATTAATGGATGCTTCATTTTGAGCAGCAATTCAACTGATTATCAAACCAAAATGATAATTTAATATAATGATGTTATATTCTTTCCATAGGTTTTATTGAAAACTACAGCTGGAGATATTGACATAGAGTTGTGGTCCAAAGAAGCTCCCAAAGCTTGCAGAAATTTCATTCAGCTTTGTTTGGAAGGTAAAAGTGTATCTTTCCACAACATTGAAGTCTGCTGTTAAATAGTGGTAATGAGTGATAGGAGTGGGTATGAATGATATGGTGTTGAGCTGTTGTGTCAGGAAACGGATAGAGGAGATAAAGATTGTCCTTCAAATAAATCTTTATATCTTTAGCAGAGAAATTTATCTCACCAAATAAAACTTTGATCCTTTTTGATCTTCTTGCCTGTTCTGTACTTCTTTCTTTCATCCTCTAAATAAGAGTACTCCCTATGATTGCCCCTAGTTCTGCACTGTCTTTACTCTTCATTTGTTACTTCTCTCCAAATGACTGTCAGATTTAGAATTCCGGCCATTTCCTCTTGTCTTAGCTGTAATTTACATGTCAAAATGACTAGTGGACTTTTCTACTCCAATCTTCCTCTGTCAGCTATAGCTAAACCACACTGCCTTGACTTTCACCTGCATGATTATGATTGTCTTTTACCTGGTCTTTCTATCTAATCTCTTTACCCTTTTATTTATTCATCTGGTATTTGAATCCTCAGACAGCTTAGCTTCCTAGCTTTTCAACTTGGTTTCATTGCACTAAATAACTATATGGTTTCAGTTGACTATTATTTTATTTCCTGAGCAGTTCCTTCTTGTCCACATATCCACATACCTCCTTCATGTCCTCAGTCTTCTTTTTGGAATACTTTTCTTTCCTTCCTTACTGTTTACAAGTCTACCCACTTTTTAATCTCTGTCCAAAATTCTGCTTTCTCCACGAAGCCTTCCATCCAGGATTCAGTGATGTCATTATAGATGTCTCTAGTCTGTTTTTAGACTGAGTCACAATTTGACTATTTTTCTTTCAGTAAACTTTGCAGAATTATATCCACTTGAGTGTTTTCTCCTTCAGAATATTCCCTTATAACTAAACATTCTAAACATTTTTGCAACTTGGATTTGACGATACTTTGCATATGGTTTCAAATATCTCCTGTGGTGGCAAATCATAGTCTTTCTAAGTTATACCTGATTTGTAGAGACAGACAAGGTTAATTAGGTATCAGAAAACAGCATTTTGAGTCAAAGGCAGGGTGTGAAAGATAATTCAATATAACCAGTAAAAGGGTACAGCTAGAGCTCTCCAAATAGATAATAATTACAAAAATAGATAATTATCAGGGGAAGATTTAAGGTATAAAAATACCCAGAGCCTCCTCCCCCAAAAAAAAGAAAAAGAGAAGGACATCTGTGAAGACCATTATTAATAATTGCTATGGCAGGCAGGAAGGAAATTGAGTCAGACAGGTAGTACAGTCAGAGAATCCTCAAATTACTATCAACAGAGTCGAGAAACACAGTAGACACAGAAAAGTCAGACTTGTTTCTGGAAAGAAGTTTTGAAGACTCAAAAGCTCAAATTTTACAGGGGAAGACTGGAAGTACAAAAACATTAGAAAGAATGAATGGTAATTAACAATCCATGACCAGGTGAATGGAAGAAACAGAAAACATCTGGATATAATATGACAGTGAAGAAGAAATAAAGTTCTTAAGTTAGGTCATGATGAAACTTAATTGGAACAACAAAAATTATTCCCCTCTATAGAAGACTATGTGGAGAAAGAGAATAGAAAAATCATAAGAAAAATAACTACAGCAATTCTCTTAATTGAACAGGTGAGAGAGAGAATTATTACTGCAAAGGCTAACAAGAAGCCTGAGAAGGCTAACTGAAATGAAGATACCCCCAAATAAAGTCAAGTTTTTAAAATATAATTTGGAGAACCTCATTTAACTCACTAATTCTGTTACTTAAACAAGTCATGATATGTCAAGATCTTTTAACATTCATATCAGTATTTTTTTCAAAAGGGGATGATTTCCAGAATTAAAAAAGAAATAAGTAAAAACTAGGAAGGTGGAGCCAGATATGGCTCCCAACTAAAATGCTGTTCATAGCGGAAGTTCTTAGTCTTTTTCTCCCCCCAGCTTTACTGAGCTATTATAGACAAATAAAAATTGTATATATTTAGGTTGTACATGATTTTTTAAAAGGTGTACAAGTGTGTACTATACATATACACTGAAATGATTATCACAACCAAGTTAAGTAACGTATCCGTCACCTCACAGTTACGAGTGTGTGTGTGTGTGTGTGTGTGTGTGTGTAGTGAGAACACTTGAGATCTTTTTTCTTAGCAAACTGCAAGTATACAATACAGTATTATTAACTATACTCACCATGTTGTACATTGAATCCCCAGAAGTTATTCGTTTTATATTTGAAAATTTATACCTTTTGACCAACATATCCCGATTTCTCCCACCTGCCAGCACCTGGCAACCACCATTTTACTCTCCAGTTCTATGAGTTTAACTTTTTTAGACTCCACATACAGAATTTGTCATTCTGGTGTCTGGGGGATGTCTTTAGTTTTTATAGAAATGAAAGATCTAGAATTACACAGCCTTACTCTTGGATTTCAGGTTTTGTGGAATAGTTAGGTGAATATTTAAAGGTGAGTGAAATTTTTAAAAAATAGGTTAAAAAAGAAGGAAAGGGAAGCTTGTTGCTTTTGATAGTTTTGTTGGTTCCTCTGAAGTATGAGGAAGGAGTA
Organism: Leopardus geoffroyi; assembly: GCF_018350155.1. Lineage (NCBI taxonomy): Eukaryota > Metazoa > Chordata > Mammalia > Carnivora > Felidae > Leopardus > Leopardus geoffroyi. Next base: position 131,920,958 of record NC_059326.1, read on the forward strand.
AAATTTTAGTTTGGCAAAACAAAGTGGGAAGCAGAAAGAGAAGTAGTTAAGAAAATCAAATTTTTTATGCTTTATGTAACTATTAATTTCTTTATTTCTATTTTACCTCAGATTTACTCTTTAAGATCTATTCTTGGGGTGTTTGAGTGGCTCCGTTGGTTGAGCATCTGACTCTTGATTTCAGTTTGGGTCGTGATCCCAGGGTCATGGATTGAGCCCCACATTGGGTTCCAGGCTCCAAGCAGAGCTTGCTTGAGATTCTTCTCTTTCCTTCGGCCTTTCTTCTCCACTTGTGCTTTCTCTCTCTCTCTCTCTCTAAAATAATAATTTAAAAAAAGTTAAAAAAAAGTCTATTCTTTATCATTTATCTTTATCCCCTACCTCCTATTCTTTAGAAGTGACCAACATAAGTATAAATTAAGAGGTCAAAAGAAATATCTTTATAAAACTAAAATATTTGTTTAAAAAAATCCTAAGAGGCCAAAATAAACAGGGCAGACAGGAAACAAAAGGAGTTATAAATAAAAAGTTATTAATGATAATGTTTATAAAATTAAACACAAACACCAGATTCTAGAAAAATACACATAAATCACTTAAAAGTGCAAATGTAAATTTCTATATGGTACTCGGCAGAAATATAATTAGATAAAGTGTACCATGATACCCATACATTGTACAGCCAGAAATAAAAACTATAATGGCAAATACCGGAACCACAGAGGCCAAATAGGAACTTTATTTCATATTTAAGATACATGAAAATGTCTTTCTTCAATAGTGGAGAAAATTTAGGAAGATATTACCAGACATAATGAAATGAGAAAATCACTTTCTTCACAATACTTATGGAAATGATACATAAAAACATTTAAGAAGAAAGTCAAATAAACATTATTGCATGCTACAAAATCTATTATAGTACATAGTAAACTATAAAGACAACCATAAATGCATTGTCAGCAGTGATATGAATAAGTTACATGGAAATAGAAATGATGGATATGGAGATTTTGTAGAATTTTGAAATTTTAGCCATGGTAGATTATAAAATTATGGTGTAGAGTAATTATAGAAAATTCCTACTCAGTATATATGGTATTATAATTTCATTCATCCAACAGGAATATAATTAGGAATATAAAAAGGAAAAGCTTAAAGTAAAAAGCCAATATCACTAAAAGATTTAATAGGAAAAAGGAGTAAGATGGGTTATTTTAAAATTGGAAAGCACAAATAATAAAGATCTCTTTCATATCCCCCTTCCCTCACATCTAATAGATTTCTGAGTCTTATTCTAGAGAATTCTTAAGTATGTGCCTCTCAGTAGAAGTCACAGTCATGGTTTACTCTTGGGACAATAGTTGCTCCCTTGTAAGGGTTAAATTGTAGTGTAGGGCTAATGCTTAGCTTGAAAAATAACAGCTTTGTGTTGACACTGAAGGTTAAGAGATAACAGCCTTGCTTTGCTCTGGTAAACTACGCCTCATACTCTTGTAAATTAGGAAAGAATGTGTAACAGTTTTACGGCCTAAATCTACTTGTCGTTCAGTGGTCCATTTACAAGTCTGGGACCCAGTTCCTCCTTGCACCAGGGTTGCCCCTTGCCTGGTGGGGCCAGGATCTTGTTTTAGAACTGAAAATGTTGCCCCAGTGTCCACCAAGAAGGTCTTAGGTTGGCCCCCTGTATTAACAGTAACCAACGGCTCAGAAGGGGCCACCGAGCCGCGGCCCCATCAGTTGAAATCGACTCCCATCACAGATACCTGGAGTGGCCGAGTTTTGCGTTGGGCTAAGTTGGGGCAATCCTCTTTCCAGTGTCCCTCTTGTTTGTAATATGCACACTGATTTTTTTCCTAGTGACACTTTAACCCTTTGTTTATCTTTTTTCTTTTGTCCAGACCAGAATTCTTTGGGCGTTCTGGGTCCTCTTCCCTCACGGGCATCCAGGACGGCTGCCACCACCCTGCTTAATTTTTTTGTCTGTCTTTCTTCCTGAGAATCCCTATTGTTGAAAACCTTTTGGGCTATTTCAACCAACTCAGATAAATTTTTTCCTTCAAACCCATCTAATTTTTGTAACTTTTTCCGAATGTCTGGGGCTGCCTGTGAGACAAAAGCCAGATTTAATGCCCTTCTATTTTCAGGTGCCTCTCATTGTAATAAACTTTGTTGTGACTGTCACTGGTGCCCGTAGCATTCTGTTTCAGGAGTCGTGTGGATGCAACACCCTGTCCCTCCAGCCTTGTCACTTCCTTCCAGTCCATTCTCTATACTGGGAGTTTGATATTTTGAAAAAGCAGATCTGATAAAAAAAAAAAGTTGATTGGTTGCATATTATGGACTTAAAGGATTATTATCATTTTCTGATGTAGACTGGGGCATGTTGCATATTTAAACGAAATAGAATTTAAACGAAAATTTTAAAGTTTGACCTCACATTTGTGTTGAACTTGAAAGTTTATAGATTGCCTCCACATTATCTTATTTAATCTTCAGAACACAGTGAAATAATTTATAATATTAATTTTATAATGAGAAAATTATGTGTACAGCATGTGGAGGATAGTTAATAATGCTGTATTGCATATTTGGAAGTTGCCGAGAAAGTAGATCTTAAAAGTTCTCATTGCAAGAAAAAGGAATGTGTTACTATGTGAGGTGATGGATGTTAACTATAAGACTTATTATGGTGATTATTTCACAATATATGCAAATAGTGAATCATTATGTTGTCCACCTGAAACCAATGTGATGTTAAATGTCAATTGTATCCCAGTGATTTAAACAGAGGGAAAAAAAGAGGGGCATCTGTGTGGCTCTCAGTCAGTTAAGCATGCTACTGTTGGTTTTGGTTTAGGCTCAGGTCGTGATCTCACAATTCTGTGAGTTTGATCCTAGAGTTGGGCTTTGCGCTAGCTGTGCGGAGGCTCTTTGGGATTCTTTCTCTCTCCTTCTCCCTGCCCCTTCCCCACTCTCATTATTTCTGTTTCTCTTGAAATAAATATAAAAAAATAAAAAGAGGGGAAAAAATAAATGGAGTTTAAGCTAGCAGCTAGCAAAAGCCAAGACTCAGAACTCCTCCTGCATGCTGCATACAGGGTTAACCTGAATAAATGGTTACTTAAGGGTATAGGAGAGATACTTTTAGACCTCTTAGTTTTTAGTTTCTATTTGTAACCAAGGAGCACTTGTTTGCACTGGAGACCTCTTGTGCACACAGCCCAACAACTTCACTGGGAGAAGGGTTTGAAAAAATCAGTTGTGGGGCGCCTGGGTGGCGCAGTCGGTTGAGCGTCCGACTTCAGCCAGGTCACGATCTCGCGGTCCGTGAGTTCGAGCCCCGCGTCAGGCTCTGGGCTGATGGCTCAGAGCCTGGAGCCTGTTTCCGATTCTGTGTCTCCCTCTCTCTCTGCCCCTCCCCCGTTCATGCTCTGTCTCTCTCTGTCTCAAAAATAAATAAACGTTTAAAAAAAAAAAAAAAAAGAAAGAAAGAAAAAATCAGTTGTTTCTCCTGTCTACTTCTTCCTATCTATCCTCTATACTGGATACAGTAGTTAGATTACATATTAGATTTTTTAAAATATGGATTTTATATCCAGTTATATCTCGCAAATGTAAATAATTATGAGGGTGCCTGCAAGCCACTATATTACAGTACTTTATGAATTATGATAAACCACATTCTTGTTTTGACTCATGAAGTGTCACTGCGTATGTATGTAATAGGTACCTCATGAATTCTATCAGTAATTTTTCAGTACAGTGCCTGGCCCACGGTAGGCACTTGATTTGTATTTGTCATTATATGACTTAGGCTGTGTTCAGGTGCAAGTAGGAAAAGACTCCTTTCAATGTTATTTACATAATAAAGACATTCATAATCCTGTACGACGACAAGAAAACTGATGTCAGGCAGTTCTGCAGGCTCAGCGAAGCTTTCAGGAAATTCTGCTTTTCCCATCTTTCTCTTTGCGAGCCTCAGTGTGTGACTGAGCTAGGCCTACACTCAGTAATTGACTCCACCTCAGTCTAGTCTGTTGCTAGTTGGGTTTTGTTTGTTTGATTTAACAACAATAATAGAGTCTGTTTATTCAGCACTTACTTCAGGGCTACACCTATATTCTACATAAATTTTCCTCTTGTACTCACCTGATTAGTTAATATAAAGTTCAAAACTACTTTGGGTGAGGTAAAAATAATTTTTTTTCCTTTCATTCAGGGATCTTTTATAAAAGAGGTGAAATGTACATAACATGAAAGTAATCATTTCAAAGACAATTCAATGATATTTAGTATATTTGCTATGTTACACAACCAGCACCTCTGTCTAGTTCCAAAACAGTTTTATTATCCCAAAAGAAAACTACTCATTAAGCAATCACTTCCACTTCTCCCCTCTCTCCTCCCCTGACAACCACCAATCTGTTTTCCATCTCTATGGATTTACCTATTCTGGGTGTTTCATATAAATGGAATCATATAATATATGACTTTTTGTGTGTGTGTGTGTGTGTCTTCTTTCACATAGCACAGTTTTGAGCTTCATCTATGTTGTAGTGCATATCCGTATTTGATTCCCTTCTTTGGCTGAGTAATCTTCCACTGTATGTAAATACCTCATCTTGTTTATTCATTCACTCATTGATGGACATCTGGATTGTTTCTTCCTTTTGCAGTTGCGAACAGCACTGCTGTGAACATTCATATACAAGTATTTGTTTAGTACCTGGTTTCAGTTTGGGGGGTGGATGTATTCATAGAAGTAAGATTGATGGATAATTCTGTGTTTAAATTTTGTAGAGCCATCAACCTTTTCCACAGTGCCTGTATCGTTTTACAACCCATCCTGCAGTGTACAAGGCTCCAGTTTCACCACCTCCTCACTAACACTTGCTATTTTCCTTTCCTTTGGATGATAGCCATCCTAGTGGGTGTGATGTGGTATTCATTGTGGTTTTGATTAGCATTTCCCTAATGACTAATGATATTGAGAATCTTTTCTTATTCATATTGTCCATTGTTGCTACTTCTTAATATAAACTCCCTGATTCAGTCAAACCCTAATTTTTGCCATTTTGCTCTCAACAACTTCTTTGCTCATGATTTACCTCACTGAGATGCCATGCTTCTCCCACATGCAACTTCTTTTCCTTGGTGAAGTCTCCCTCGTGATTTTAGGTTCCCGATAATAAGTACTATTAGGAGATCATATGTGATCTCTCTTGTATATTAAAAGCTTCCAAATAATATATTTATGTATAAACTGTAATGCAATTTGAGAGACTCCTGGAAATAAGTACAACACGACAACAGTCATGCTTTTTTGTAGAAATTGTGCTGTTTTGAGTAGGCATTTTATAATAAGTAGGGAAGAAAAGGTTTGGGTTTAGGAGCCTATTTAGCATTCTGGGGGGGGGCGGAAATCTTGTGACTGTAATTATATTAACTCTGATAGCTATATACTTCACTTTAGACTTTGCTAAATTATTTTAAATTTCTTTCAGCATATTATGACAACACCATTTTTCATAGAGTTGTACCTGGTTTCATAGTCCAAGGGGGAGATCCTACTGGCACAGGGACTGGTGGAGAGTCTATCTATGGAGCCCCATTCAAGGTGAGACTGAATTTTTATTGTTATTTATTTGCAAATCAATTTGGATTCCTTAATTGAAAATCACTGTGCCCCTGGTGAAAAAACTACATTTCACATTACTGCACAAAATCTGGTATTTATCACATGTTTGGGATTATAAGGGATAACAGCAGCACTTACCCTATCAAGCATTCTTTCAGAGTTGTCTTATTGCTAATTTTTTGCTAGATTGAATTCAGGTAGAGCTAATGGTGGTAGTGAGGAAAATGTGAGTCAGAAAAAAAGACTACGTAACATAATTCTTGATAGCTGACTGTATCTGATGTCTACAACTCTGTAAATGTAAAAAGGTTTTAGAACATTTCATATGCCATTTTATTTTAAAATATTTTATTTAATACTGTATGGAATTTATATTAATCTGCTTGGACTGTTACAACAAAATACCACTGACAGGGTGATTTAAACAACAGGAATTTGTTTGTCACAGTTCTGGAGGCTAGGAAGTACGGATCAGCTGGCTGGCATTCAATTTCTGGGGAAGATTCTCTTCCTGACTTGTCAACGGCCGCCTGCTCGCTCTGTCTTTACATGGTAGAGAGAGTGAGCTCTGGTGTCTCTTCCCCTTTTTATAAGGACATCACTGCTATTGGATTAGGGCTTCACACTTATGACATCATTTATCCTTTATTATCTCTTCATAGGCCCTGTCTCTAATATAGTCACACTGGGGGTTATAGCTTCAACCTATGAATTCTGGGGAGACACAATTTGGTCCAATGCAGAATTCATTCTTAATTGTGCACAGTAGACCCCTGTAGTGGAAAATGCATTACACAACAGGAAATCACAAAGGGACAGAAGAAAGAATTAACATAAAAAGTGTTAGAAAAAAGTCTATTAATCAAAAATAGGTCAGTGATGGGGCACCTGGGTGGCTCAGTCTGTTAAGCATCTGGCTTTGGCTCAGGTCATGATCTTACGGCTCAGCTTGTGAGTTCTGAGCCCCGCAGCGGGCAGGCTCTGTGCTGACAGCTCAGACCCTGGAGCCTGTTTCAGATTCCGTGTCTCCATCTCTCTCTCTCTGCCCCTCCCCTGCTTGTGCGTGTGCGTGCGTGCGCGCGCGCGCTCTCTCTCTCTCTCTCTCTCAGAAATGAATAAACATTTAAAAAAATTTAAAAAAGAATAGGTGAGTGATTTGTTAACTGCCAACACAGAACTAAAAAGAAAAAAAGAGTTAATGTCCTAGTTAAGGTATTAAAATCACAGAGGGTTCAAGTAAACACTAAATGTTGTTGTTTTTTTTATCTGATGGTGCTAATATCATGTTCTTTGAATGAGTAAACATCATTAGTTCTTAAAGTAAGAGAATTTTTGAAGACATCATGTTTTTACTAATGAGATAGAGGGTCTGGAGTTTCTTTTAATTTTTTACTGGGTCACTGTGTGATTTTTGAGAACAACACTTGACCTGTTTGCTTTAATTTCCAGATGATAATGGCCTTAGAAAATGAGGAATGGTTATAATAAAAAAGTCTCAAATGTCACTATAAAACTATTTTGTATTTTACCAAATTGAGATGTCTCCGGATTTTGGAGCTTCCATCTAGTAGGAAGCATTCCTTTATTCTGTTATTCAGTGTAACAGAATAGCTCTTTTTGACAATTTCCTTCTAAATTGAGATTTTTGCCTATTATGTCCAGGTAATATGGTTACCTTGTTAAGTTTTTTAGTTAGGTCATTTTTCACGGGGTATACAGAGTTAGGACTCTTTGAGTTCAAATCTTTGACAATTATTTATTAAGGAAAAATAACTTTCTTTCTGAAAAGCATTGATTACATAACATGGCTATATTATAAATGAGTCTCGCATCAGGCCTGGAATGAAATTCTGTTAACGGAGAGACTAATGTAGGTTATGGAGCCCTCCCATAGCAAGAAACTCACCTTAGAAAGGCTTGCTCTTGCTGTTTGGAAAACTGGCAAATGGGACCAGTGCTTGTTCAGAAAAGATTTAACAAAGACCTGTAAAAAACAGAGTAAAACAATTTATAGTAGTTCCTTGAATTAAACACCAAGAAGAAAGCAATTTTTTCATGACCTTTAGAACAGAGTGGGGAAGGGCAGTAGTTGAAGACTCTGCCGTGATTCAAAGGTAGGTTTTTTTGGAGAAAAAAATAGAAGGTTCTAAAAAGTTAGATTACTTTGAGGGATGTGAAGAATAGGGGAATGAGTTTGAAATCACTTACCCTTTGAATGTCTTCTTCTGTGTAAATATGGGCAGCTTTCCCATAAAATAGGCTAAATTTGTGTTTGTGTATATTTAGAAGATACTTCCAGGCTAGTGAAGTCAAGTTTAATAGCATCGAGGGAATAAATACTGGATTTGCTTATACTTGAAAATCAGTTAAATAAAACTTTAGCATTTTTGATTAGAAGTTGTAAAGAACCTTGTTTACTGACTATGAAGGTCCTTATAACTGAGATCATTCACTAAACTTTTTTTTTTTTTTTTTTTTTAATGCTTCAGGATGAATTCCACTCACGGTTACGTTTTAATCGGAGAGGGCTGGTTGCCATGGCAAATGCTGGTCCTCATGATAATGGCAGCCAATTCTTCTTTACACTGGGTCGAGCAGATGAACTTAACAATAAGCACACCATTTTTGGAAAGGTTTGTGTCCAGTTATCTTCAGCTTCTATGATACATATGGCCAACTTATCTAGGAGTTGCCCTCATAAAAATATTCCCTGGGTTATTCTTTTATTATTTCTAAAAATGGTGGAATATATCCCTTTTATAGTGAACTGTGAAGGACCATCTGAACTTTATGTGTGTATGTTTCAAATAAGTCATTGATTATAACTTTAAAATTTTCCTTTTTCTAAAACATACCGATGGTATTAGCTACCGCATCACTCAGCTAATATTATTTCTACATTCTTAGAAACCTAGGCATTATCTAGGTAACAAGATTTAGTAGTTTTAAGTTTTCCTTAAAGTTTAAAGTGGAAATTGTGTTAACATTAAAACTTTTTACCTGAAATACTACTTTGAATAGGAGCTATTTAATCCTGCTCACGTTTAGCATATGAGGGAATATCATTTCCGTAGAATTTTGAACCGTTTTGTTTAAAGGAGGATTCTGACCGTTTTGTTTTCTCACTTTCTCTTCTAATTCCCACATTCCCACATGTGTTAAGTCTTAGGCATGTTACACATCCCTAGTGTATCAGCTCCCTCTGCTGGTTCAGTAGGAATGGTTTCCCCACAGCTAGATGAAACTGGATTTTCTGATGATGAAGAGGAAAAAACAAACTGAGCATAACTGGAAAACTGGTATTGCTTTAAAACTCCTGAGAAATGTTGAATGTAAGGACTCATGCTGAAAACATGTAGTACAATATCGTTGCTTAAAACTTAACAACATAGGTTAAGAAATAAACATTGGCACATTTGAACCACTCCAGCACAGGTTATCTGATGTTCAACGATTTTCCTTCCTGTTATTAAAAAAAAAAAAAGTAACAGCATATAATAAAATGAGATTTAGGTTGTCATTGTGAACCCCTTTTTACAATTGCTATTATATACCTTTCGCACTGGAGACAAAGTATAGCTGAGTGATGAGAATTCAGAAAGGCCAACACTGTCGCTGTGTAACTTCTTTGAATCTCAATGTTCTTCTCTAGATAAGGAGTATAAGGACCTGTATTTAGGATGTTTATGAGGTTTAAACAAGATAATATCTGTAAAGCACTTCCACGTGTTCTTATTTGCTTGTTCTGCCCAATTCTAAAATCTAAATTTATTATTTTTTTTAATGAAAAGTTGTCATTCAGTAGGAGGTTACCTGGCATTATATTTTTATTTTTAATGAAAACTGATATTATATATATATATATAGGAAATTTCATAAAAATGTTATCAAGGGATTGAACTCCATTTCTCCTTTTCCCCCTTAAGATTAAGATGAAATTGCTTTATTTGCATTATTACTACATATGCTCCTATATAAAAATATGAAATTTCCTTTTAGTTATTGAAAAAAATATTTTCAGAAGTCTTCCTTTATTTCAAAGATGAATATAGGGGCGCCTGGATGGCTCAGTTGGTTAAGGTCCAACTTTGGCTCAGGTCATGATCTCGCGGTACGTGGGTTCGAGCCCCACGTTGGGGTCTGTGCTGACAGCTCAAAGCCTGGAGCTTGCTTCCGGTTCTGTGTCTCCCTTTCTCTCTGCCCCTCCCCCACTCACGCTCTGTCCTCTCTGTCTCTCAAAAATAAATAAATGTTAAGAAAAATTCAAAGAATAATTATAATAGTTTGCAGTTTTCTTATCTGATAGGTTACAGGGGATACAGTATATAACATGCTACGGCTAACAGAAGTAGACGTTGATGAGGAAGAAAGACCACGCAATCCACATAAAATAAGAAGTTGTGAGGTAGGAGCATGATTTCTAAGATACAGTGCTTAATTGATCATTTAAAAGAAACTGATTATTAGTATTTTAAACTAATGGATGGAGGCTCTATACTAAATCAGTAGTACAACTCAGATTTTGTCTGTGTAATTTAGGTGCAATTTCTGATTAAGAATTTTTTTTTTTTTTTTTTTAATTGAAGGTTTGACTTCAAGGATGAGACTTTAGCTGATAATCCAATGCACGAAAAGCTTGATTTACAGGGGAAAGTTAGAGGAATTAGACTTATTTAGCTGAATGAAGTAACTTCCTAAGTAATTTAAGAGTGATCCTTCATTGAGGAAGCAAGGTCCTTAAGAGCATTTGCTTTGGGGTCAAAACCCTTGAGTTTGTCTTCCTTACTAGATATTAAGGTTTCTTGAATATTTTTCCTCTTTATAAAATAAGGATAAAATACACTCTACTTAATTGCACATAAGATTATTGAGAGAATACAATGAGACCATGTAAGTGGAAGCACTTTATGTAGTATATATATTAGACTTATAATAGTTATGTGAGCAAAAAATATAAATGCTAATGTCAACATAATTAGATATTGGTCTTAATTTTTTGTGAAGTTTTAAAAAATGGAATAATGTTTTCAAAATATTTTTTCATAGGTTTTGTTTAATCCTTTTGATGACATCATTCCCAGAGAAATAAAAAAGCCAAAAAAAGAGAAACCAGAGGAGGAAGTAAAGAAATTGAAGCCCAAAGGCACAAAGTAATCATAATAGAAACATTTTTCTTCAGATTGAAAAGCTGAAGAATTCATTTAATTCATTTTATTTCCTTTTGTGACAACTGTCTACTAGTGAAGGGGGAGGCCAGTGTGGGCCAGGAAGATATCTGAATTATGCGGTTTTTCCTAAAAATTCATTTCTTATATTTAAAAACTGTATATAACTTGAACTTAATCTGAAGAAGTATTGTGTCAGCTGTCTATATGAAATCTGTATTAATAAACAGATAAATATTTATGATCACTATAGCAATTATTTATATAAATGAGTTGAGAATTTTTGTTTTTTTTACTAATTTTTCAGTTAATGTATGCTCAGTATAAAGAACTTGGAAAGTAAAGTATGAATGATATAATGACTGCATGGTTACATAATTTTTCGCTCCTGTGTTGGAGTAAATAAGTTTCAGTATTTTGTCAACAGTATTTTTCACATTATTAGTTTTGTCTATTTTATAAAAATAGATATCAGAGTGTCAGATCTCAGCTTGATCTTTTAGTGATTTCCAGCGTCCATATTAGTTATTTTATTTTATTCCTAAGTGATAGATTCAGACAGTTCTAAGTGTAATCCTGCCTCAGTTTATAAGAAGCAAAGTGTGTTAATATTTCTGAGCCCCAGTTTCCCCATCTTGTAAAATGGAGATTATAATTACAACACCTGGTTGTTATGAAGATAAAACAAAAAGAGGAATTTGAAAACACCCAGTGGTATGGGTATTCAATACATATTTGTTTCTTTTTGTGACATCCTACAATATAAGTTAAGTCACTTTTATAAACTGTCAAATACGAGCCACTTTAATAAGCAGTTGATGTCTTGTGGCAAAATAAATTCTTATATAGCTATATATTTGCTCTCCTATTTTTTGATTCATTTATTTTGAGTAGTTTATCTCTGAGTGAAAGGTCACTGTCACCATATTCAGATACAGTATTTCATCACTATTATTTATCTTGGCAACAAGCCTGAAAGCTATGTGTTTTTGTTTTTTGTTTGTTTTTAATTCATAGCAAATATCCTAGGGATGATTTGGTAGTCATTGATTGCATCTAGGTTTTGAAAGAAAATTCCTCTTTGTTGCCAAATCTTTTATTTTTCCAATACTTGAGAGAGAGTTTTAATAACTTATTATTTATCTTCCTTGAGATGTCTTTAATTTGAAGCCTCAGAGAAGACAGTTTCTTCTTCCCCATGGGCTCTTTTTTTGTTAAGATTATTGCTTATATTTTTTTTATTTGACAATTTTGCATAACTTTTATCAGTTTTTAAATTTCAAGACCTATTTTGGAAGATGCTAGATTAATTGCTTCCCATTTGTAGTGCTCTTGGGGCTATATATTAGTTTTTCAGAAATCTCCATTTTGTTAACCAATATTTATATATATATAAAAAAGCTTAATTATTTCTGTCATGCTTGACTTAGTATACTTAATGGTCGTGCTCAGGATGGATTTTAGTCATTAGTTTCATCTAATATGTGAAGTATCTATGGTCTGAAGCCAATGCCTTAACATTATGCTGAAAATACAGATCCTTAGTAGATTTCTGCTGAATCCTAAGTTATATTAGATATTGCTGAATGGTCAAAATGTGTTTCTTTTTGTGTATTCTATTCTATTGCTTTGAAAATGCAATAAGTTTTGTTTAATTTTTTCTTAATTTTCTTTTTTCCCTTTTTTTTTTTTTGATAAGAAATTTTAGTTTACTTTCATTTGGAGAGGAAGCTGAAGAAGAAGAGGAGGAAGTAAATCGAGTTAGTCAGGTACAACGCTAAGTTGCCCTCTGTTCTGAATTATAAAAGGTATTTTTGTATCTCCTGCTACATGTGGCACAGCATGTTTTTCATAGTACACAGTCAGGAAGTGTTCGTCGAACTGATTTGTAAAATGACCTGTTGTTAGTAATATTTACAACTCCTGAGATGATATGCCTTCTTAAAATTGTAATTTCGTGGCGTTTTTTAAGTTGGCTTTTTTTTTTTTTTTTTTAATCAGTCAGAACTAGAGTTAAAGAATGACTCAACTTTGTGATTCAGATTTTAATTGCTATTTAAATGATTTGCTAGATGATAATGATTATGATCATTGTTATAATAAATAGTGACAGACCAAGGTCTTACATTCATTTTAATATTATCTATCTATATATTATTAATGTCATTAATTCTCATCACAGCCCTTTAAGATACATATTATCATTATCCCCATTTCACCCATAAATAAATTAAGGTATAGATAGATTATAATTTGCTCAGCCACACAACTAGTAAGTAGCTAGAGTTGGGATTTGAACCTATGTCTGCCTCAGTATAAGATACATGTATTTGGATTATATATTGCCTCCTGGCCTTTGACCCTACCAGTGCTTCCATTAGGCCTATAAGTATCATTTTCCTGAATATCACTTTTATCACAGTATACATTGTGAACACCTATGGTGCCTTGCCATTATTTAGAGCAGTGAATCTGTTAAATATACTCCAAGAAAATCATCCTCAAGGGTTTGTACTCCCAAAGATTCTGGTATGTCTTCCCACGGATGATGAAGAAATTATGGAAATTTATTTAGAGAATCAAATTGGGGAGGGATGGGAAGGATGGAAGGAAGGGGAGGGAGGACTGCCTTTGATACAGCAGTTTGGTACATTATAATAATAGTGGAGGGTTGAAATGCAGAGTTTTTAAAAAGTGGACAATTCCAGTTCTTACATCTGTTTGTAAAGAAAGCCATAATGCCTTTAAACCACTCTTCTGTAAATAGATTACCTTTTTGCAGTGTTTAAATTTTTTTTTTTTCAACGTTTATTTTTTATTTTTGGGACAGAGAGAGACAGAGCATGAACGGGGGAGGGGCAGAGAGAGAGGGAGACACAGAATCGGAAACAGGCTCCAGGCTCTGAGCCATCAGCCCAGAGCCTGATGCGGGGCTCGAACTCACGGACCGCGAGATCGTGACCTGGCTGAAGTCGGACGCTTAACCAACTGTGCCACCCAGGCGCCCCCTTTTTGCAGTGTTTAAAAAGAAAGAAAGAAGATTAGTGAACACGGAGACCTAAAGGATTAGGTTCAAAGTTTTATCATAGTAATTAAAATTCCATAACTTAGCACTGCCTTATTTGCTTAGAAATAGTTACCTATTTCTAACCAACAGTAATGACAGCATTGATTTAAAAGCACATTATTTTTACCCTTGTTTTTAATTCTTTATCCATATACTTCCCTCATCACTTTAGATCCTCTCCCCTTTCTCTCTGCCCCTCCACTGCTCATGCTCACACACACCTCTCTCTCTCAAAGATAAATAAACATCAAAAAAAAATTAAAAAAAGAGAAATGTTCTGGTCATAATTTTTGTCTTGCTGTCTTCAGTGTCCTTGAGTGATATGTTTGATACCATGGATTCAGCTACCACCTGTATGCTAATAATTCTGAACTCTAGGAACACAGCCCAATATTATTTCTGGGCTATTATCCCACATTCTTGATTTTTTTCTCTAGGAAACATCTCTACTTCAGGTGTCAAAGTTAAATACATCTTTATATGAAAACCTCCTTTCTTTAGGCCTGTTCAGTATCATTGATCACTCTGGCACCCCAGTATGTCTGAAGTTATCTTCTTTAGATGTCAGAGCACTAGTTTTGCATTATTCATGATTCAAATTTGTGCCTTATTAAAATGAAAGATATACGTCATGTCATGATCCTGTGGGTATATTTGTAAATGGACAAAACCACAAATGTCAGATCTGGAAGTTGCCAGGAGTCCCTTTCACTGATGTTTTCTGAAGATGTCAAGTTTCCTTACATACCCATGCCTTCCCCACAATACCCCCACTCCTGTTTCTCCTTTTGTCTGGAGCGTCTTCTCCATCATTTGACTCCACTAGATTTAGCTCCACTATAAATAAATATTTATTTTATGTAATCTCTAAAATGGCCATGTAATATAGATATTATTCCTATTTAAGCAAATAAATCAGTACTCAGAAAGACTAGGTCACTGTGCAAGACCAATGTAATTAAGAGGTAATAAAATCAGAGTTTTGGTCTTAGGTTTCTATAGCCATTTAAGTCTCTAATATGATTCAAGTGCTCAGAAGCTGCCTCCTCCCAGCCGAAGCCATCTAGAAGGCTGGCGGGAAATTGCATTGGTGGCACAGCATTCTGGGGTGGAAGGCAGCTCAGTGCAGCTGGCCCCCTGCTGTTGCCTAACTCCCACAGGGTCCTGGACATCAGGCTGAGCCAGGGAGCTGCCTTGGAGACAGAGCCAGGGTAGGAGAAAGGAGTTCTTCTATCATTCTTTTTGTCAAATTAAATTTCTAGTCTGAAGTAAGTTTTGTTCAGTAAGTTTAGGATTGACTTTACTAGGAAATTAGTTTGAATTTTTTCTATTTGTAACAACAGTATGTGTTACATGTTTAAAGCATATCTGCTGCTGCTGCTGCTTACTATTATTGTACAAAGTAAAACAAACAAAATGTTTAATTTACACTGAATATCGTGAACTTGATAAAAGCAATTTGTGTTTGCTACAAGGTTGAAATGCAAAAGGAGAGCACTGCAGATAGTGTTGTCTTGCCCTTTATGTTTGCTCTCAAACCTGAAAAACACTTCACACATTGGAAAGACTAAATTCGTTCCTTTTTGCCAAGAAAATTGCAAACCACAGTCCATTATCAAATGAATAGTATAGGCCTAGTATTGTGTCATCATATTTCTCTCATCTGACTCTGTGCTGTGTGATAAAATTATCAAAAGTTTGTTTCTGACCCTCAAATCTGTATCTTTTAGTTGGCTTATTCTTCTTTTCACCAGCTGCCTACTGGCCATCTCTCTCTATTTGAATATCTGACTAGTAACCCAAGCCCTAGCCAAGGCTTAGTTCATTATCTTTGTTTTCCAGACTTCTCCCTGTTCTGTGACTTCTTTTTCCACTCCCTGGTATCAGTATCCTCTAAAGAAAAATTTTAGATTCCGGTGTTTTTCTTACTTTTTTCTCTGCAAAACCAGTTTGTTGTAGTATTCTACCAATTTTTCATCCATAACATATCTTAAATCTATTTTTCCTTTTAATTTTTTTTGCTACTACCCTCATTCAGGCCTTCATTTCTAGCCTCGGCTGCTGCCTTAGTCTATAGACTGGTCTCCCAAGTTCTTACTCTTTATTCTCTTTCACTCAGAACAGTCTTCCTGAAACCCTGAAACCTCTTTAAGATGTCACAGTTACACTCTGTTAACTATAGAAGTAAGGCCATGATCCCCCTTTACCAATTCTGCCCTTTGGTCTAATACTTCTTCTTCTTCTTCTTTTTTTTTTTTTTTTTTTTTTTTTAATGTTTATTTATTTACTTTGAGGGAGAGAGAGAGATCGCAAGCAGCGGAGGGGCAGAGACACAGAGAGAGAGAGAATCTTAAGCAGGCTCTGCACTGCCCAGAGCTCCATGCGGGACTCAATCTCACGAACACTGAGATCATGACCTGAGCTGAAATCAAGAGTCAGACGCTTAACTGACTGAACCACCCAGGCGCCCTTGTCTAATACTTCCTAAACCATTTAAAACCACTGGAAAATAGGTCCAATACTTCCTTAAAAATTAAAAATTACATTCCTATACCCCATTTCAGACCTACTGAATCAGAATCTCCAAGGAAGGGGTCTGAGAAGCTGTACTTTTAATGAATTCCCTGGAATTCTTATCAGGGAAATGTAGGAAACACTGTTAGCAGACCTGAACTATTTGCTGTTCTACATAAATGTTTTGTATTTTCTTTTCTGTGTGTCTTTGTTCACGTTTTTCACCTGCCTGAAGTCCTATCCCATTCTGGATGTCAAAGTCACACTTATTTTCAACACCTAAAATACCATCTTTTTAAATGTCTTTTCTTAATTGTTTCTTTTTTTGATCTAACCTTTGCTTCTCTTGTGACAGTTAACATTTTCCTTTTAATAACATCCACTTTGTTTTATTACACAAGAAATATGTGACTATGTTCTCACTGTATACTACTCAAACATTATACCCTTTTCTTTCTTCTATATTAAGTGTGTAGAGTTCTGGGCTGTGGGCTCTTTGATGGTAAACTGTGTCATCTTTGAGTGACAGTAGGTTGGAGTAGAGATAGCATGGATTTGGGATCATACACACTCATATTGGCACTTTGCTTTCCACTGATACTTTGTGACCTTTACTTAGTCTCTCCGAGCCTTACATCTCCTCCTTGTAACATGAAAATACTCTGAACCATTTAGATTGTAAAATAAGGATGTGGGTAGTCATTACTTCGATACAATATGCAGTCTTGGAAAATGTTTTTGAAAGTCAAATGTCTTAAACAGTATACTCTATGTTATAATCTGTATTATATTCTCAGAGAGCTAAAGAATATCAAACAGTCTCTAATATGATTGTGATTATTATTCAGACGCTGCTGCCCTCATGTTAAAGCAGTCTAGAGGGTTGGGTTGGCAAAAAACTTCACCAACAATTTGGGGTTGGAAGCCTTAACTCCACACAACTGCCCTAGTGCTCTTACTGAGCACTCCCTGGGGCTCCTGGATCATAGCTTGAGCAGCCTTGAAGGGCATCCTGTACATCATGACCCACCAACAACCCATTCTCCACATGTGAATGGGTCTCGGCACACTGTGCAGAATCTTTGGCTTACCGAATTTAGCTATTTGGTCTGTTTATATAATGGAGACATGAATAAGTTTAGTTTGAGAAAATACAACAACAATAAAAAATCATTGCAGGTTGTTGACTTAGAGGAAGGGAAATTCTCTAGAGGGCATGAGACAAACTCCAGAGCCAAAAAAAAAAAAAAAAAAAGGAAGTATATTTTATATATTTTCCTTTTGTACTGTTCTTCAGACTTTGAGAACTGTTCCAATACAGTTTACCTTTGGGGTTAAATGAGACCTTGCTAAGAAAAATGAATGCTAGCCTGAATATTGGAAAAGTATGACCAATAGATAAAAGTAAGACTTACCGTTTTTAAATGTTTGTAATAATTAGAACCAAAGTCAAGTAAGTGTCTTTTACAATGACCAAGAACAATTTTCAGTTTCACTGGATGGATGAAATTAAATATTTCTAGAAGTCTTGAAAATAATTGTTTCATTATTCATTTGCTTATCAAGTTCATTGACTCCACAGTGTGTTAAGCTTTATTCCAGAACCTGTCTAACATCACAAGTTAATAATGCTGAAGTCTTAACTGGGGCTTTGGGGTTTTACTTTATGTGAAAGTAGAAATAAGATAGAACCCCTCTGGTTTATGGATTATCAGTGTGGGATTACAGAGACAACTTCACCCCACTCATTTATTCCTGACAAAGTACCTCTCCCACATGGGTTAGCTTTCCTTCATTATTTATTTCAGTATCTTTCTACTACCTGATAAAATCTCTTTTAGAATAATAGAATTTTACAGCTCAAAGGGATCTAGTCCAACTTCCTTCCTTTATAGATGAGGAAACTGAGACTCTAGTTAAGTGACTTGCCAGACTGACTTCATTTCCTTTTTGATAGGATTGCATGATAGGAGGATGCCATAATAACATATCTTGAGTTCTGGAAAGCATACTGTCAGAGTCTTGTGGACAACACGAGGAAATGTGATCTGGGAGATATTATAGTCAGATGGGTTTATAGTTGATTGAATACTTCTGCCCAAAGAGTGCTTTGTTGTCAACCTGTGCATGATTATTTGAACTAGGAAGTTAAAGTGGAATAGAGTACATGTAAATTCTGTACTTGAACTTAATGCAATCAGCTGAATAGGTATAAGACTTTATAGGCCATAAGTCCTAGTTGAATTATAAGAGTAAGGTCTCTGAATAAGGAATTTAACATTCTTTGCATTTGGGGGGATCACATTTGCAGCATTTTGTTCAGTTCAGAACACATTTAAGAAGGATACTGACAAACCAGATGCATTCAGAGGAAGGGAGGATCTTACGGAGGATGGGGATGAAGCCAAAAACCATTGCACATGGAGAATGCTTGACGAGCTGGATATACTTTGAAGATGTAAAAACTAAGTGAAAATGTGGTCCTAGGCTTCAAACATTTGGACAGTTTTTATCTGGAGGATCCCTGCCTTCGTTTTGCTTTCTTAAATAATAGTTTTATTCAACTGTCTGTACTGGTTTAAAGTTTACTCCCAAATCTTTGTGTCTAATTTAAAAACAGATGTCAGAAAATATTTTTCATGTGAAAGTCTACAATCAAACAAGCAGTTTTCAATGAGGCAAGTTAAGTGGTAGTTTTATTATAAAGGTATCTCAATAGCTAGATTTAAAAAATAGTGAGTAAACTGTGCCACATTCACAGTGATACACATAGCATTTCTCTCACTGCAAGAGATGCTAACATTTTTACCTCAAATCTCAAGTTATAAAAAGACTCTTTTTCTCACCCATAAAAAGTTATATGGATGGACAAATATACCACTTTTGAGAATAAAATAAGAATGCTTTGTCCTATTCTCATTTATTCCAAGAAATTAAAGTCTCCCAAAAACTTGGATCTGGGGGTGCACACAGCATGAAGACTGCTGCCAGGCCTTTTGCACAGAAGTTGTCAGAAATGTTGAACAGTCTAATTTACAAACTGTTCTGGCCTAATTAAATTGTATTAAACTTTACTTATCGTCCTAGTTGTTTATACTTAACTAGTTTTAAAAAGATGTTAATATATTTGTATTCATCTCATATTTCTGCTGTAACTAATGACTATCAATTTAGTGGTTTGAAGCAAAACAGATTTTATATGGTACATCTCTGGGGTCACAGGTCTAAAACAGGTTTCCCTGGGCTACATACTGGGGTATTGGCCGGGCTTCCTTCCTTCTGGAGGTTCTGGGAAGAATCTCTTCCCTTCACTTTTCCACCTTTAGAGCTCATTTGCATTCCTTGGCTTGTGGCCGCTTCCTCTAGCTTCAAAGCCAACAATAGCCCGTAGAGTCTTTCTCATGCTTTATCATTATGGGATGGACTCTCCTGCCTCCCTCTTTCACTTGTAAGGACTCTTGTGATTACATTGGATGTACCCTGATAGACCAGGATAATCTCCCCATCTCAGAATCCTTAATTTATCCACAAAGTCCCTTTTGCCATGTCAGGTAACATATTCACAGGCTTTGAGGACTAGGATGTGGACATCTGTAGGGGGTCATTATTATACCTACCAATCTCTTTGTATTTAAACTGTACTCTATTCACTATACCTAATAGCAGACATTGCTTGTAGTTTGTTTTAGTTCTAGAAGGTAAAACTAGGACTGGTTGGATGGTTAGAAATTGCACGTGAATTTTTTACCCTCCAATTAGAAAGAGAACTGTCCAAGAAGAGAAGACTAGAAGAATTTAAAAAGGGTGGTGTGGGGGCGCCTGGGTGGCGCAGTCGGTTGAGCGTCCGACTTCAGCCAGGTCACGATCTCGCGGTCCGTGAGTTCGAGCCCCGCATCGGGCTCTGGGCTGATGGCTCAGAGCCTGGAGCCTGTTTCCGATTCTGTGTCTCCCTCTCTCTCTGCCCCTCCCCCGTTCATGCTCTGTCTCTCTCTGTCCCAAAAATAAATAAACGTTGAAAAAAAAAAAAAATTTAAAAAAAATGGTGGTGTGTGTGTGTGTGTGTGTGTGGTGTGTGGTTGTAAGCTCCTTTCAGGTGTTGAGATACTGGTTAACTAGTCAGCAGTGATGTCAAGGAGATTCGTGCTTTGGGTGAGAGACTAGATTAAGTGGCCTATGAGATCTTTATTTTTCAACTATTAACTCTGGTTCTGTGCTAAAGGTCAGAGAATGTGATCAGGTTCTTCAGAGAAACAATACATGTATATGTGTAGTTCTGTGGTAACTTATTTTGAAGGATGTATCATTTTTTGGAAGAAAAGGTGTTTTTAAAATAATATTTTCTATCAATGCAAGAGTTAGCTTCTTACTTATAAAGCTTTAATTTATGCTGAAAATTTCAGGAACATATATCTTTTGCTAGCCACATTACAGCAGTACTAGATTTTATGTAAATTTGTTAACTTGCCCTTTTGGAAGACTATTTTATTTCTTCCTCACTTATGATTATATCATATATTTCTTCCTAGAGCATGAAGGGAAAAAGCAAAAGTAGTCATGACTTGCTTAAGGATGATCCCCATCTCAGTTCTGTGCCAGCTGTTGGAAGGTTAGTATGCTACCAATGTGTTCCCAAATCCTTATTTTCTGGCTCAGATATTTTCTCGCTGCTTTTGTGACAAAATGGTCTATTCTCTTAAATCCAGTTTTTTCCACTCAGACAAAAAACAAAAGCATTTTGGTGATGGAGATAGTAGAGGTTCTAGCATAATGGAGGGAAGCACACTGGCCTCTTATACTCATCTTACTATCTATCTCTGTTGAACTGATTAAATTTAAAATTAAGTGCTAAACTTTTAAATCTTGGGATAGTTTGAATAGGAAACTGTTTGCTTTTTTTTTTTTTTTTAAGTTTAATGTTTAATTCAAAGTTGCTTTGAAGCATTTTGTACCAGTTGGTATGATGAGTAGACAAATCAGAGTTGAAAAGTTTTGTGAAGTCACTGTATTTTAGACCAATTCATTGAGTATTTTTTTCTGACATATTTTAGGAGTTAACAGAAAACTATCTTTGTTGCTTCTCTCTGAGAAGGGAGGATGTATTACTGTTAAATACAACTGCACGTGATATTGGGACAATGTCTCAAATGGGGATTAAAACACTATTGTACTGAATTTAGCTTGTGTTAAAAAATTCTGTTTCAAAAAAATCTTTTCTTAATATCCTGGTAGTTTAAGGATTTGTCCTTTTCAGCCAGAATATGTCAAGCCAATGGAAGAAATTGTGTTCTCAACTCCTCTGTTCATAAAAATATCACTATTGGTTGTTATTTGCTTTTTTCTGTTAATTCTAGTGAATTTGTATATGTGCTAATGGGGCATACTTATTATTCTATTTGTAAAAATGAATCTCTTTTAGAATGTTTCTGTTTGCTCTACAATGCCATTCTGAAATTCCTATGTTTTGAACTGTTAATCCCAGCAAAATATTCTAAATTTTGATTAGTGAATAATTTTATTAGTTTCATCTTGAAGGTAAACTTTACTTTCATTTTTTTTGTAGCGAAAAAGGTGATGCAGCAGGAGATTCAGCTAATGTGAGTATTAATCTTACTATAAATATAGTTTGAACAACTAAAAAAATTTTAAAGATCTGAAAACTAAATCATTTATTTTGATTGAAGTATTTCCTTCCAAGTGTGCATGTAGATGTGTATTTCCCTACAAACTGAAATCATACGTATATGAATTTCTAGCCCATTTTTCTCCCTCTCACTACTAGAATACTCAAAATTCAGATGTCATTGATTTTATTTCATTGTGTTAAAAGTTTAAATGTTGGGGTGCCTGGGTGGCTCAGTCGGTTAAGTGTCCGACTTCGGCTTAGGTCATGATCTCACGGTTCGTGAGTTTGAGCCCCGCGTCGGGCTCTGTTCTGACAGCTCAGAACTTGGATCCTGCTTCAGATTCTGTGTCTCCCTCTCTGCCCCTTCTCTGCTCACAGTCTGTCTCTCACTCTCTCAAAAATATGTAAACATAAAAAAAAAGTGTTTTAAACAAAAGTTTAAATGTTGATGCGTGGGCATCCTACACAACATATGGGAAAATGCTTAGATCAGTCATTTATAGCAGTATTCCTTAATGTACACAATTCAGAAGATTCTCATTCAAGACTAAAGTGATCTTTATTAATTGTATTGGCTATTAAAGCTGATTATAAAAAAGACCTAAAGGAGGTGTAAGAGCAAGCAATGCAGGTGCATAGAATTTGGGTGTTTCTGAATGGAGAGAATGCCAGCGCTAAAGGTGACTGGTGTCGCTGGCCTGGAGTTGTAGGAGATTGTGTCAGGGAGTACAGACTGTACAGGGTCCTGAGTGAGTTGAGGGTCCCCTGGAGGATTCTGAGAAGGGGAGTAATTGCTGTGACTTCAACTATAGTAAGAAATCTAAGCTTCTCCACCTCCTCCTCATCTACTTGAATTAATCTCTGGTTGAGGTCGGTATGCTGGCCAACTGCCTGCAGAAGTTACATTTCCCCTGGAAAAGAACAGGAATGTGGACAACACAATATCCTGGGTGATACAGAGGGAGCACGGCCTGTGCTGCACGGAGGGGCTGTGTGTGAAGGGAGCAAATACTCCTTACTCAGGTATCCCATACTGATGTAGTTGGCCTACAGCAGACCATACGGGTATTCCCGCCTGTAGCAAATGCTTCGAGTCCTTACTAATTTAAAATAAAAAAACAAAACTGGCTTAGAATGCAATGTGGAGAGTCGGAGATGGATCTCTGGTGGTGTGAGGGGATGTGGGATGCCTAGCAAATACTGCATTTCAATTTCTACAGGATGGAGAATATGAAGGTGCAGAGCATGATGAATATATTGATGGTGATGGGAAGAACCTGATGAGAGAAAGGATTGCAAAAAAATTAAAAAAGGACACCGGTGCAAATGTGAAGTCCACTGGAGAGGGAGAAGTGAAGAAGTTGGTTACCCGCAGGTGAGTCAGTTATGGTGCTTCCTGGTGTCAGTTGTCTTTCTCTCCTTCACTCTAAATTAGTATTGAGTCCTCTCTTCCACTTCTTTTTCAGAACACTATTTTCATAATGTTTGATAGATATGCCAGTTGTGTGTTAGCCTGTTTGGGGGCCTAACATACAGTTTTAAAGTACTTACGTCAATGGTCCCTCGAGTCAAATTCCTCTTCATTTTCTCTCTAATCTCTTCTTTAAAAGCCCCTACAAATTTCTATATGTGGGGCAAGCAATATATTAGTTAGATGAGGAAGGCCGTGTTTGTCTAATACCAATGCAAGCAGCAGAGTAACATATAGAATGAAAAGCCAAGTCCTTACATTTAGGTGAGTAAAATATGACACAACCGGTTATGAAAGTGTGCGGGCCTGAAAAAATTCTTAAGTATCTTTTCAACTCTGATTTATACCATATACCCCTCCTAATCTCTGTCAGAAAAGAAATTTCAGCAAATGTCTGATAGTGAAGAGTTGTTAAATTTTGTGACTCAACACTATATTCTGAAATTCAACTTGACTGAAAAACTGTCCTTTGTGATTTTATTATTCAACTTTATGGTATACATTTTAAATAATACTGCCTTAAAAATGTTTTCTTTGGATCGCCTACATTTGGGGATAAGATGGGTGTAACTACATATAAACAACATTCTTATTTTTTTTTTTAAGTGTATTTATTTTGAGAGAGAGACAGAGGGAGTGAGCAGGGGAGGGGCAGAGAGAGAGAGAGAAAGAGAGAATCCCAAGCAGGCTCCACACTGTCAGCACAGAGCCCGACGTGGGGCTGGAACTCATAGCACTGTGAGATCATGACCTGAGCCAAAACCAAGAGTTGGATGCTTAGCTGACTGAGCCCCTCAGGAACCCCAGCAACATTCTTATTTTTCTGCTATGTTTCTCCACTTCATATAGAAAAACTTAAAAATAAAAGGCATTTCCCTATTGGCACTGCTTCGGTTCCTCAATTTTTTCCTTCATGTAACCTGAAAAGTAATTGTCAGCAATCTCCACTGATGGTAATAAACCCTTATATTCAGAAATCGTACTTAAATATAGTAGATTAACATTGGGCAACTATTGGCAATGTTTTAGTGATCATATATGAGCTTATATATCATATCAAGTCTGTAACCTTAAGTCAGATTATACATACAATCAAGGATGCTTTTTCTCTCTCATTTTCATTCAAAACATGCATTTTCTGATTTGTAAGAACTATGAATATGGTACAGGTTAGGTTTATAATGTGACAAAAAATGCATTTTGAATTTTTAACAGATGAAACAAATAGTTGTTATGCTTAAGGGCTTAAGTCCTCAATTCTCCTGTCTTACTGGCTTTAATACAAGTTGCAATATTTATACACCCTGTAATTAATATAACTTATAATTTAGCAGAGCTGACTTTTCTTTAAGTACTAAATAAAGCTTATTTGGCAAAATTTGCCTTAATAAATAGTGAAAACACCAAAACATCTATTTTTAACTGTTCCCCTCTTCCCCCAGATTTTCAATATTGACATCCTCCTCTCTCCCTCCTTCATCTTACCTCTCCTGCCCTCAAAGAGAAATAAAAGAAAAATAAGGAGGTCGGGATAGAGAAGACAGTACAGGATTTCAAAGGGAAAATACAGTTTTTCACTCTTACTTAGAAATTTCCACATTTGTCTCATGAACAGTTATTTTGCGTACAAAAAAATGTCCAAAATTATTAGTTAGTTATAGCAGCTTCACTATAGTTTAACTCTCAAGTTAGTGTTATGTTAAAAAAATAAAATAAAAGGGTCAATATACTGGGACTGAAATAATTTTATAAGGAATAAAATATGATATTTAAGTATTTCTGATGTTTTAAAAAGATATGTGCTGGTAAAGATTTAAATCAGTGTCTTTCAACCTTTTCAGTACATTGAGGTCACCTAAGAATAGGCCCCACCCCTGACTAAGTCTGTCAGAAATTTTGGTACGGCATCCTAAGGTTAAAATAGCACTCTAGGGGCGCCTGGGTGGCGCAGTCGGTTAAGCGTCCGACTTCAGCCAGGTCACGATCTCGCGGTCCGTGAGTTCGAGCCCCGCGTCAGGCTCTGGGCTGATGGCTCAGAGCCTGGAGCCTGTTTCCGATTCTGTGTCTCCCTCTCTCTCTGCCCCTCCCCCGTTCATGCTCTGTCTCTCTCTGTCCCAAAAATAAATAATAAAAAACGTTGAAAAAAAAAAAAAAAAAAAGGCACTCTAGAAAAAAAAATAAAAAATAAAATAAAATAAAATAAATAATAAAACAAAAGCACTCCAGGTTATTCTACTGAGCACCTAAGGTTAATTTTAAGTTTGGACTTAATTGGCACTGGTCTTTTGGAACGTCCTATTTTAAAGTTGATTGTAAAGAATTATTTTTTTGCCTGTAGGTGGAGCTCAACTGCTGCAAGTTAATCCTATAAACCAAATTCAGCTGTCTGCCCTGTTTTTTAGCATCCGTGTAGGGATTCATAATAAAAGACCAAAGGATAAAATCAGACGTAACAAGCAGACCAAATAGTTAGAAATCGTTGGTTTGTTGTGATGATTATAATCATTATAGAAATTCTGTCTTTGTGTAATTTCTATCAAATGTAATTATATTGTGATTACTCTTCTAAATTATTTTCATTACATTGAAATATGAATCAAAAAAATACTGACACATACCCTCAAATTATAATCATTAAACATTTGATAGAAATATTTCAAGGTTAACCAGAGTGGTATTAGTTTTGATGTTTGAACAGGTTCTGGTTTGATCAGCTGTGTTCTGTTGACCCATGATATTTAGTTGACCTTTGTCTTAAAACAACTCTCTTATTGGTAAAGTTAAGTCGTATTTGTGTTTTAGTTATGACTTATGTTAGGTTGACTGAATATGAAATATCATTATTATGATAGTACCAGGAATTTAGATATGGATATTGAAGTTGGGATGGAAGACCTAATGAGTTGGATTGAACTTTAAGTTACGAGGCAAGGGGTAATATAGTCGTAAATACCTCCTGAGTATATTCCCCGAGGCCTGGGTGAACACCCAAATTAGATGGTGCCAATTGTAGCCTCTCCAGTCTCTCTTTGTTGGGTTTGACATATGTTACTAGGATTTCTTAACTTCCTATTGTTTCTAGCTTCTCAAAAACATTTGTGAGCTTTCTCTCAGCCTTGGGGATCTGAGTCTCAATATGATCAGTCACAGGAAGTCCAGATTCAAAAAGATAATACCAAATTTAAATTTCAAACATTTAGAAGATAGTATGCATTTTTAAATTATAGTACAAATTTTAAAAGATAATACAATAACAGATTAAAATCCGCAGACCTTTTAACAACCCATTTTTAACCATTAGAATCATCATCTCTGAGAAGTCCCCCTCTTCTGTTCAACAGAACATTTACAAGCAAGGACTGCAGGACTGCATTAACCATTTAGAGCATTTCTGCTTCTGTTTACCTTCGTTTGCTCTGAGATGTCTACTGAAGCAGACATTTAAAAAGAGGAAGAGTCAGGGCACCTGGGTGGCTCAGTCGGTTAAGCGTCCGACTTCAGCTCAGGTCATGATCTCGCAGTCCTTGAGTTCGAGCCCCACGTCGGGCTCTGGGCTGATGGCTCAGAGCCTGGAGCCTGCTTCCGATTCTGTGTCTCCCGCTCTCTCTGCCCCTCCCCCGTTCATGCTCTGTCTCTCTCTGTCTCAAAAATAAATAAACGTTAAAAAAAATTTTTTTTTTTAAAAAGAGGAAGAGAAAGAAATGCGAGATATATACCGTGGGTAACTTGGTCTCTGAATAAAGAAAATTTGCAGATATTATCTCTTTGGTATGGAATAGCAGATAACTAAGCTATGGAGCAGTCTCAATTTTAATGAAGTTTGCATGCTAACTTGTACTAGAACTTGCTTTTTATTTTGTATATGTTCTTTCCTAAGCAGTCATTCTACTCTCAAACATATGTTACTGTTGTAGCCAGATGCTGCAAGCACTGCTATGTGCCAGACAGTGCTAGACTCCAGGAACATGAAAATAAAGGCACATGTTCAAAATACAGTATATGAGTGCAATTATAAACAATTAATTACAATTTAGTATGTCGAGTGCCCTAATAGACGTGTCTACAAATTATTATGGATGTTAGGTAGGCAATATATATTTCTGGGAAAGTTCAAAATACCAGGTCAAAAAATAGTTGAATGTGGGGCACTAGGGTGGCTCAGTCGATTAAGCGTCCGACTTCTGCTCAGGTCATGATCTCATGGCTCATGGGTCTGAGCCCTGCATCAGGCTCTGTGCTGATGGGATTCTGTCTCTCTCTCTCTCACTCTCTCTCTCTCTCTCTCTCTGCCCCTCTCCCCACTCACACTCCGTCTCTCTCTCTCTCTCTCTCAAAAATAAATTAACATTGAAAAAAAGAGTTGAATGTCCAATTGCCATTTTTGTAGATCAAGAATGGACAAATATCATCAATTTCATAAATTATACCCTAATGCTAGAAAGATAAACCATTTTTTGGAGCCACTATTGGAAAGAAATAACATTTTAGCATTAAGTCCAATCCTTGAAATTAGTGTTGTATAATACCCCAATGTAGACTAGATGGTTTATTTTACTGCCTTTATCTGTTACATTTAAAATTTTGGAATAGTAAAAATTATAATGTAAACCATACCATCATTTGGCATTTCTGGCAAGCTTCTACTTTTCTTCTGTTTGGGTCTTTATAGCAAGGATTTTTGGATATTTTGAACAAAACTGTTTCTTGGGCTGTTTGAACTAAAAAAAACACTTTTAAAATGCCCAGTTAGTTCATTGAGAACCTTAATCCATATCCTAGGAATCACCTTCAAAATAAAACAAACAAACAAAATCCTTGAACTTCAATTATATACTTTAGAAATTTGACAACCCTACTGTTTTTACAATTAGATTTCAAATGGAAGACAGGAAGCAGTGAAATGCCCACGTGGGGGAGATTCTCCTGTCAAAATGGAGAAAAAGCATTTGCATCTCTTTAGAATGTATTGATTTGTATTATGCTTGAGAGTTACATTCTATTGATCTGGTAGTATCACTTGTTTTTGGAGAACGGAGTTGTACATTTGAAATGTAGCGTTGAGATTATGTGCAGAAAAACATTTCTTAAGTTATTCAAGCATTTGAGGAAGTATTCTCTACCCTGGGACAAATCTAGTCACATTGAAGAGTTGTGAAATTCATTGCTTTCCTACTTTCTTTGTCTATACATTGTGAATTCACCTATCAATTAAATTGGCAAAATACAGAAGAAAGAGGCCACTCAAGATGCAAAGATCTTTGTTTAGCACAAAGTTAAAAACACATGAAGTTGCACAAGGGCCTGAGGGAAATTTAGAGTTAGTGATTTTATTTTTTCCTCCTGTCTTTTTTTTTCTCTAGTTTTACTCTTTGTATCCTTTCCCCCCAAAGTGTTGAGAGATTTTACCACCTTTCAGGTATGGCTTCACTTTTGCACATTATTTTGAGTTTCTCCTTTGTACCAAGCACTGTGCCAGGTCCCAGGATGCTCAGATTAGTAAGTCCGAGTTTCTTCACAAGTTGCTTAGTGTCTAGTAGAGACAGCTGTATGAACAGATAAGGGCTGTGAAGTGTTCATAGGTGCTGGAGCCAGAGAATCGTTTTGTTATTCCACAAATATTTCTTGTTCTACAGTGTGACCAGACCACTGATTTGCCAAATCAATTTATTTCTCGAATTTAACCTCTACAACAAAGCTGCAAGATATAGTCTGTATTATGATTCCCGTTTTACAAAAACAAACAAACAAAAACCACTGCACTTAAAGAGGTTAAGTGATTTGTGTGCAGAAAGTGGCAAAGCTGGTGCTTGAACCTGTTAATGGTCTGACAGCCCCTCCAGAGCCCAGAGAACAGTTGGCCGGGGCCAGCTTACTTGTGTCCAGCTGAAGTGAAACTCTCACATCGAATGTTTCTAGCAAAGGTATGACATCATGTTAGAAATATTATTCTACATAAGTGTAGGGGATGGGCTGGAAGAAGGAGATCAAAACACAAAGACACATTAGTAGATTATTAGTCCAAGGAAGAGGTAATAAGGGTTAATCCACTAAAGTAGTATCTATGGGGATGGATTTAGATGATAAGTAAGCAAAAGATTTGGATATAGGAGACCCAAAGGAGAAAGATATATTCTAGATGACTCCTAGGCTTGTGGCTTAGATAACTGGCTGAGTGGTGGTGATAGGTATTGAGACAGGAATCCTGGATGTCCCTAGTGGTCCCCTCAGACATTTTTGTCCTTTTGTCCTTTCTGATCTATCTCAGTGTCCTGCCCATAAACACACTGAATTGCTTCTTTTATTAGTCAGCTTAAGTTAGGTTATGCTATGATAACAAACAATCCCAAAATCTCAGTGGTTTAAAACTAATGTTTGTTCTTTTGTTCTGGCTACATCCTGGCATGATCTGTGGATCTGCTGCATATCACTTACATTGAAGGGTCCAGAATGAAGGAAAAGCCTCTGGCCGAGAGGCACGGCAGAGGAAAAAGAGGGACGATGGAATCATATGCTAACTCTTAAAGCTTCTACTTAGATGTGGCATCTATCACCTCACCATTTTGTTGGTGAGAACAAGTGACATGGCCAAGCCTGGTGGCTCTGTGGTGAAATAGAAACGTTTTACAAGGAAGAGCAGTAAATGCTTAGAAACAATAATGAAATCTCCTCCAGGCTTTGTCCTCTAACCAGGAATTGCTATAAATACTTGTAATTGTGTAATAAATCTAGTCATTGTCTTCCTGGTAGGACAGAAAAAGACAAACATTACCTAACTGCCATTATCTGAATTTAAAAAAGAAGGATATCAATTTCTAATTATTATATGCTTTTTTTTTTTTTTTTTTAATTTTTTTTTTTCAACGTTTATTTATTTTTTTTTGGGACAGAGAGAGACAGAGCATGAACGGGGGAGGGGCAGAGAGAGAGGGAGACACAGAATCGGAAACGGGCTCCAGGCTCTGAGCCATCAGCCCAGAGCCTGACGCGGGGCTCGAACTCACGGACCGCGAGATCGTGACCTGGCTGAAGTCGGCCGCTTAACTGACTGCGCCACCCAGGCGCCCCTATTATATGCTTTTTAAAAAATACAAAATTCTAAAGGAAATTCTATCTTACCTATCTGTCCAAAAGGGGTGCAGAAGAACATGATGAGTATCTTCCACAAGTTTCACCAAAGATACAGAAATACTTCATGTGCACATAATATTAAATCATAATTTTTTTATTAGCTATCTTAAGGATCCTTTGGTTGTGGGGAATAGGAACCTACTCAAAAACTCATATTTTTCTATAAAGTGATTTTACATATAAATAAACTAAAGGGATTTCTGCATAAAAGAATAGAAGAGTTGCACAGAATCCAAATAAAAGAATTGCATACAGGCCTGACAGGAATGGCTGTTGTCACAAACTTATGTTTCTCTCCTTCTGCGTTCTCAACTCTCCTTTTGTCTGTTCATTTGTTCTCTTCTACAATCTTGTGTTTTCTCAGTAGGGCTCTTGCCTGTTGTCTCCTGCAGTTCAGCCCTTCAGAAGTAATTGCTTAGATTTCTGTGTCCCAAAGCCTGACTTTCCAGAGAGAGAATCTTACTGCCTTGGCTTGGGTTAGCCATCCATTGAGTTATGTCATTGGTGGGGACAGTGATGGTGGAGGGGCTCTTAGAAAGCCATGAGATATGCAGGTGTGACAGAGATGCTATGTCCCTCCATCTTCCACTACCCACTTATTTAGTAATGAGAACCCAAATATTTAGATGGACTCTTGACCGCCTCATCAGATGACATTCACCATACTTCTTTGTAGCCAGGCAAGGCCTTGTGACCGAATTCTTGCTGATGAAATGAAACAGAAGTGTATCTGACTCTCAGGCAGTCTTTTCTAAAGGAAAGAGGGAGGGGGCTAGCCTTAGCAAAACAGAGAGATTGAAAGAGCCTGGGGCCTTAAAATCCTCATGGAACCACAATTCCAACTTGGATTGCCTATCTCTGGAGTTTTTTTGTGTGGGATAAAAGAACCTTCAAGTTATCTAAGTCACGTTATTGGAGTTTCTATTAAGTGTAGCAGAACCTGAACCTAACTGATAGAATAAGGCTATTTCTTCCAGGGCTAGGAGTAGGGTAGATTCCCTAATATGGGGATGTAGGCAGAGAGGAAATGAATAGCTGCTTCATTGTTTTTAATAGGTTTCTTAGTTGGTTTTCTTGTTGTTCCTAGAGGAGAATCATATTAATTATTGACACCCAACAGCTTCACTACTCTTCTCACTTTTGGCTGATCACCTTGCTTCTTATTTCATTACGGAAACTGAACCAGTGAGAGAAAGTCCTCATTTGCCCGCCACCAATCTACCCATCTGCATCGGAATTTCTATGCTTCTTTCTGACAAAGGCAACCCCTGTACTCTGTGCTCTGGTCCTCACACCCTCGGCTTTCTTACACACTTTGGCCAAGCTATTTACCTTACTCTAGTGGCTCACTTCAAAGGCAGCATACTGTCCTTCTTGCTGTTTCACAGACATGCCAAGCTCATTCCTTTTTCAGGCCTGTGCACTCTGAGTTACCTCAGCTTGAAAGTTTCCTCTCTAAGATAGTCTTAGTAACCATTCCTTCTCTTCATGCAGTTCTTTGCTCAAACAAACATCTTTACAGACCATACTATTTAAAATAACTCCCTCCAGGGGTGCCTTGGTGGCTCAGTAGGTCGAGCCTTTGACTTTTGGTTTTGGCTTAGGTCATGATACCATGGTTCATGTGGTCGAACCCCACATTGGGCTTTGCGCTGCCAGTGCAAACCTGCTTGGGATTCTTACTCTCCCTCTCTCTCTCCTCCCCGACTGATGCTCTCTACTCTCTTTCTCTAAGTAAATAAACTTTAATTAATTAATAATTAATTAAATTAAATAACTCCCTCCATGCCTACCAAGAGTGCGTATTCGAATAACCTAAAGACAAATTTTTAAACTTTGTTTGGCTTTTACAAAATGCATGTGGTAGGACCCACCCCCCTCAAAAAACAAAAACACAAAACAAAGAAAAAATCATTCAGCAAGTCTAGCATGTGATTTTCTCATAGTTTTTGTAGCCAAATAATTAGTGTTGAAAATATACATGTTACGTAACCTTTTCCTAAATGTTGGGAGCATAGGTGAATAAAGGTAAATAAGGTTAAAAATTAAGTTTGGATCCAGATTATTTGTCTTTTTTCAGTGCTAGGCTCAGATGTTTGTAGAGGACAAGGTCACTCTATTCTAGGAAGATAAAGTAAGAGAGTCCGTTCTGCCAGCCAAAATCAGTTTCTACAAGTTCTATAACTTTTTTTAAGAACGACTGCCTTA
The DNA here is from genome assembly GCF_018350155.1 of Leopardus geoffroyi. NCBI lineage: Eukaryota > Metazoa > Chordata > Mammalia > Carnivora > Felidae > Leopardus > Leopardus geoffroyi. Next base: position 131,953,775 of record NC_059326.1, read on the forward strand.
GTGTTTCATCAACATTAATCTAAATGAGTGGATTTTGTTCTCTTTTGTTCACCTTATTGAATCTTTGCCTTTATTTAAGCTTGTCTTTTTAAAAGTAGACACAATATAAATTATTTGGTAATGACCTACTTTGGAGAGGAATCTCACAGAATTCATTACAGTTCTTTCCTACCTTTTTGCCAACTTTGATATGTTAGTAATATTTGATCCCTCTTCTCTCCTTAGTCTTATTGTTTAGATATTGCTACACTCTGTGTATTATTAGTTCATTCAATATATATGTGTATTCATGTTGATTTCAATGTGTTTACTATTTAAATGCACCTACATGGGGGCACCAGGATGGGTCAGTTAGTTGAGCATCCGACTTCGGCTCAGGTCATATTCTTGTGGTTTGTGAGTTCGAGCCCCGCATCGGGTTTGCTGCTGTCAGTGCAGAGCCCACTTTATATCCTTTCTCCCTCTCTCTCTGCCCCTTCCCATGCTTGCGTTCTCTATCAAATAAAAAAATAAATAAATAAACATTAAAAAAATAAGTAAAAACTAAATGCACCTATGTGAATGTTATAAATAGGATTTCCATTATTATTTTGAAGTACACAAGTAGCTTACTAGATTTTTAATATTATTTTATATTTGATTTGTTACTTTCACTCACTTAAATTTTTCCTTTATTTTAAAGATCCTTAATGCATTTTCCTGCTATTGCTAACTGCTAATTTTGTCATGTCAACTAGTCTGCTTTCTGTTTTCAAATTTATGGTATTGACTTAGCTGCTTCTTTAAAGAATTATCTTATTTAAACAGTCTCAAATTTATTACATGATCATGGGTAGGTCTCTCTTCCTACTGAAAAGCACTTTTCTTGTGGTTAAAGGTAGATTAATTGGCATATGAGCTTAAGTAACAAATCCTTTCTCTTTAATTTGTATTTTCACTTATACACACACACACATACACTCTCTCTTAACAGATAGGAAATTAGACTTGTTCATTGCTGCATATTTGATTTTCTTGGTTCTGTGAAAAAAGATGTTTTCTTAACTTCAAAAATTATATAATGACTTCCTGTTAATTTTTCTTCCTTTTAGATAAGCACTTACTTTTTTAGTCTTATTAATCATTACAAATTAATAGAAAATTTCCAGATATGCTTATTTGTTCACAAGACTGACAGTAACGTGAAATATCTTAAAGACCGTCTTTGTTAAAGGGAGTTAAAAAGAAAACCCCTTGGCTTGGCTTCCAAGAGTTTAGAAAGATATCATGTAGGCCTCATACAAAGGCTAGAGTGTCGTAGTCCTTTTATTTTATATCCTGCTGCTGTGTGGTAAGACTTGGTTTTAGATGTACTAGGTATGTACTTGCCCAGTCACCTAGAAAAAAGGATATGTAGCTGACCTGTGAAAGTACATTTAGTGTGATAGAAGGTAAGAATGTCTGATCCTGATGCTTCTAGAGAGTAGCCCAGAAATTGAAGACCAGGATAACATTGCAAAGTTATTAGCCAGCCTTAATTGTTTGGCGTTATGTTCATTATTATATTCTCAGGTACGATTTACCAGTATTCCAGTGGAGTTTTAAAAATTATGCTTTCTGCATTTTATTGTTTTAACCTCTGCTGGGTAGTATGGAAAGAATTTTGGAACAAAATGTGTTTACATTTTAGCCAATATTTAAAGGTTTTGCTCGTAGTTTTTGTAGTAAATGAATCAGTGATGAAAATATACATATCACTTAACCTTTTCCTGTATGTTGGGAGCATAGGTGAATACAAGTAAATAAGGTTAAAAAGCAAGTCTGGATCTAGATTATCTGTCTCTTACAATGTTAGGCTCGGATGTCTGCAGAAGACAAGGTTATGCTCTTCTAGAGAGACAAAATGAGAGTCCTTTCTACTAACCTAGCTAGCTTTGCTTCTAAGCTGTGCCAGTGAATAGCAACAATTTTAAGTAGGAATAAGGGGACATAACACCTGTTACAGTACGTAAGCCCAGCCTGCAACAAAAATGAAGCGCCTAACAGCCTGGCCTCCAGAGGGGGTTGCAACCTAAGGATGGTAGGATTGCAGCACCACTGCTTTGGGTCTTTTGTGCTGTGGCTCTAGGATGGAAGGATGTCTGCATCACTTTGATTCATGGAGTCTTAAAGTCTTAAGATGATAGAGAGCCTTTTATAATGTGGAAAGGCTACTATTCACATAATTTTCACAAAATACTGATAAAATACTCTTTATTCCAACAAAGAAGCATAAAAGGAATGTTTCTGTATGAGAAAATTAATTTTGCTTTGTTTTGGCTAAAAGTTTCTAGAGTAACATTTGAAGAATGTCTGTAAGTTCATACTGTATGTACCTGTGAATGGTTCTTTTTTAGAACACTGTGGCTGCTGAATTTTTGATTAATATCTGGCACCTAAGCCAGGTTAAAACAAAATACAAACAATTGAACCCCCTACAGAGCTATGAAACTGACATGGAAATAGGTTATGCCAAAGGATTCACCTCATCTGGGTTGTTTAAGGTTGAAAACTCTGTTTCCAGGCAGAGCAGTTGCCTAGCCTTAGGGTATTATTGCCTGTTACAACATTCTTATTCTGCTTCACATCAGCCAGGTTCTGTTCATTTCGCTTTTTGATGTTGCTGCTACCTTTCTGTTTCAGATTCTTAGAACAGAAAGCAATTGTTATTTGGAGCTATGATACCTTGAACTAGGGATACTTAAATATATGCTGGTTATAACCCTCTAGAACATTACATACCTATTAAATCTTACAGAGGAAAAAAATAGATGGCTAATGGATACAGAGAGGTATCAATGGAACGGAATACAGAGCCCAGAAAGAGACTCACATATATAGTCAAACTGATAATTTGACAAAAGTACAAAGACAGTTTGATTGAGAAATAATCTTTTTAACAAATGGTGTTAGAGCAACTGAAAGTCTATGTGCAAAAAAAATGAACATTGATACCTACCTCACACTGTATACAAAAATTAACTCAAAATGGATCATTGACACTGGGGCTCCTGGGTGGCTCAGTTAAGCATCTAACTCTTGATCTTAGGGTCATGAGTTTAAGCCCCACGTTGAGCCCCACAATGGGTGTGAAGCTTACTTTAAAAAGAAAAAAAAAAAAAAAAAGATCATGGACTTAAAAGTAAAACTATTAAGCTTCTAAAAGAAAACGTAGGAGAATATCTTTATGGACTTGGTTATGTTAATGAGTTTTAGATACAAAAAGACGTGAAGTGCACTAATAAATTGGACTATATTAAAATTAAAAATTTTGGCTTTGAAAAAGATGCTTTTAAGGGATGAAAAGACAAGCCACAGACTGGGAAGCAATAGTTGCAAATTATATATCTAATAAAAGACTTATATCCAGAATATATAAAGAATTCTGAAAACTCAACAATAAGAAAACAAACCAATTTAAGAAATGGACAAAAGATCTGAGCAGATATTTCACCGCAGATATATGAGGCAAGCAATATATGAAAATATGTTAAATGTGCATCCTTGCTGACATGGACCACCATTGCAGACAAGGGTTTAAAATTTCTATGTATTATTACATCACATTTTAATATATAGTGAATAAGGAGCTAGGAAAACAAGGTTAAAGCTTATCTATTTTTTAATCTGGAACTTGACTAATTACATCTACCTACAAGGAACCCTAGGGCTTAGAGTCTAATACTGGCTCTTAGTTTTGTATTTTACACAAAATGCCAGAGTTGCCCACCAAAGCATATGAATAGAGTGGTTTTGCAAAGAGACTAAGGGGAGAATGGTGAGGCCAGACACCTTTCTAATCTTCCTTCAGCTGTATTGGCAAAGTTTAACTCATCCAAGATTACTCTCCAAGCAATGGACAATCCAGGATTTAAACACAGATATAGTTCACTTAACTGCCATTTTATACTTCCCCTGAGATGAGGCATAAAGAATGGTGGGCCAGGATACAGACAGTACATGCAAAGGGATTGGTGAGAGTTTGATATCCTGATAGTTGTGGGAAGTTAGGTATACAGGGACAGACATCTGCAGGAATTATGGTAGAAAGTTTTAGAGGAGTAAACTGGGGCCAGATCAAGATGGGCCTTGTATGGCATATTTAGAAACTGGACTTTGTCCTTTAGATGGTGGGAAACAATATAAAAGTTTTAAAATTGTAAAGTGACATGATTAGCTTTTTGTCTTAGAGAGATCATTGTGGTAGTAGCGTGGAAAATAAACTGGAAGGAGACAAGACTACAGGTTGAGGAGATCAACCAAAGGCTGCCTTAATAGTCCAAGTGCAGATCAGTTACAGTGAAAACCCAGACCAAGACAGTTGTTCTGTGTACAAGGTAATTTGCATTCAGCAAACATTCTTCCAAACATCTACAATATGCACGTGGTGGATAGAAAGATAGATACTCCCCTGCCTACAAAAAAAGCTCTCAGCTGAGCCAAACAGATAGTCATCTGTACACAATGAACTCTATATAAAGCAGAAGTTCAGAGAAAGTACAGTAGCTTCATGGAGAAGGGAGAGATTAATTTTGACTTTACGGATCAGGAAGTCTGCATGTATGCAAAGTAGATAGCATTAATACTAGGCCTTGAAGAAGGGGTAAAGTTTGAATAAGAGGAAATGGGTGGAGAAGGGAATTTCCAGTAGAGGAAACTGAGAAAAGTGAGGAACAATTTATGTGAACAGAGGAGAGGATATCGTTGGAAATAAAGCTGGAAAGATAGGTTGGGACCCGATCATAAGATACCTTCCAGGATAGTAAAGTGCAAATATAACTCATTTTGCTTGATTTCTGTGTTTATTCAAGTGTACAGAAACACATAGATCATCTTCTTTTTTCACCTAGAGTAAACCAATTTGAAAGATTCAAGGTTGGGTGAATAATGGATTTCTACATTTTTGGACAGGAGATATATGAGTAGGAGGGTTTGGTGGGGTTACTGTATTAGACAATTATGTTTTACTTTCTATGATTTGCAAGTGAACACTAAATCCCTATAGTAAATGAGGTCGTAGTTTAGGGAGAGGAATGAATCTACCTAGTGACAAAATGAGAAATTTTAGGGGTGCCTGGGTGGCTCAGTCGGTTAAGCCTTCAGCTTCAGCTCTGGTCATATCTCTAGGTTCGTGAGTTCAGTCCCTACATCGGGCTCTCTGCTGTCAGGGTGGAGCCGACTCAGGATCCTCTGTCTCCTTTTCTCTACCCCTTCTCACCCACCCCCCTTAAAAATAGAGAAACATTAGGGGCGCCTGGGTGGCGCAGTCGGTTAGGCGTCTGACTTCAGCCAGGTCACGATCTCGCGGTCCGTGAGTTCGAGCCCCGCGTCAGGCTCTGGGCTGATGGCTCAGAGCCTGGAGCCTGTTTCCGATTCTGTGTCTCCCTCTCTCTCTGCCCCTCCCCCGTTCATGCTCTGTCTCTCTCTGTCCCAAAAATAAATAAACGTTGAAAAAAAAAAATTAAAAAAAAAAAAATAGAGAAACATTAAAAAAAATTTTTTTTAAGAAAAATTTTTATTTCTAGCACTATAATAAATTTTTTTATATAATTAACATTATTTAAATTCAATAACAGTTGCGGTTTATGAAATCTTAGATTCTGATTCCACAATCATTTATTCTAAATGAGATATGAACAAGTCAGCATTTCTAAATGTTTCCTCACCTATAAAATGTGATTAATACCTGCCCTTCCTGTCTTAATAGGGTTGTGGTCAGTCATGTCAGATGAAATAATGCACATGAGACTGCTTCTAAAACATGATGCCATTGATGGCCTATGATTATAGAGTTTAAAGTGCCTTTGAGGGGCCCTTGGGTGGCTCAGTCGGTTAAGCATCTGACTTCGGTTCAGGTTATGATCTCGCGGTTTGTGGGTTCAAGCCCTGCGATGGGCTCTGTGCTGACAGCTCAGTCTGGAGCCTGCTTTGGATTCTGTGTGTCTCTCTCTCTGCCCCTCCCCTGTTCGCACTCTCTCTCTCTCTCTCTCTCTTTCTCTCTCTCAAAAATGAATAAACATTAAAAAAAAAATTTTAAGTGCCTTTGGTGCCACACAATCCAACCTTCTGATTTAACAGCCTTAGAACAGCTCACTTTCTGGTAGCTCCTTCCAATCAGGCCATATTCCAAAATAAAATGAAAAATTAATGCCAGGTAATTGACAGTGGTTATTGAGCAAATATAACAACCACAGTATCTAAGGGGATGTATGTTTTTAAGAGGTATGACACCACTGAAATAGAAGAGATGAACCCAGTCCATGGTGACAGTTTGGGGACACAAGCCAAGTATACCTAGAAAGAAAATTAGACACTACTGCCCTTCATAAACATGCTGGCTCTCCCACCTCCCACATCCTCTCTCTTGACTTCAGAGAATGTACTTTACATCAGATGTGATTATTGCCTAAATCATGCTGTGTAAAACATTGGACACATAAAATTACTTAAGAAAATAATACATTAAAAAGTACAAAATGGTGCAGACAGACTAGGTGCTCTAAATGCATAGGAAATCCAAGTAAAATGGTGCTGAGTCAGATGAGGTTAATTAGTTTTCCTGAAGGTTTGTTTTCAGGCACGTTTATACTGCCAACCGCAAGACCGTAAAATGGAGTAAGTAGATTATGGGAGTAATTTTGTAAGTAAAAGAAATAGTCTCTTCTAAGATAATGAGTTTGCTAATTTATTACATTTTACTTAAATTGTTAATTACTATCTTATTTCATTTGTTTCACTTTGAATGTTCATTAAAAAATGGAAGTATTTTTGAGAACATCCTGTTTATACTAAAAACTTAATGACAACTGCATAAAACAAAAATAGCATGTGTCTACAAATGTGATTACGGACATGTTCACATAAGAAAACAAATTTAAAAGATAAAATTCTAACTTTAGTTAGTGTATCCAACAGTTTTATTTTAGAAAGATAAATGTCCTTGCTGAAAATTCAGTGATGACATTTATTGCTTAGGAAAACATGTTGCTATAATTTTCCTTCTATGTGATTTTTAATATAGCACTTAGAGAAACACTTCAAATCTTACTAAACAAAACAAACATAAAATATCACTTTTTCATATGAAGTACTGGCAAAAAATAAAATAAAATAAAATAAAATAAAATAGTACTGGCAATAAAGTTTTCCTGTCTACTTTTAACACTATAGTTCTGCTTGAATTATTTCCAATACTAGAACCTTGGTATGCCAAGAGTTAAGATATAGCTTAAGAGTTTTAAGATATGATTCTTTTTAAGTTTTTTAATATTTGACTCGATGAATGGAGTATTTTTATGGAATGACATTACTTGATTTTCTGCATTTGCTAAGTTGGTGAATGATAAATAAGCTAGGCTACTGCAGATAGTTGTGCAGAGGACTTCACCATGGAATGTGAACTTGGGTTGGAATCTAGGTGGAGTGCCACTTCCAGGCCGTCTGCACTGGAGAGGGCCACATCAGCCTCAGGGAATGGGTGCCCTTTTCTAATCTTTCAGCCAAGAAAAGATGTTTATTTCCTAGGAGGTTCCCCAAGAGGGTGTGCCCTTTTCTAATTAACATAAAACTGCTTCTTGTGCAAGCCTGTGGATAAACTTAAGAAGTAAAAGAAAATGAGCAGACAGGTAGGTGGTAGCTTTTCCCAATGGTTACTACAGCACAGTGGCCTAGGTGTGGCAGAGTTTTAGTGACCTGTAAGACAACTTGGAGACCGTATATTGTAATGGGAAGAGCTCTGGGAAGGGGTTTTGGAAACCAGGGTTCTAGTCCTTGAGCACAAGTATTTGGCCTTGGGTGTTCTTTTCTGGAAAATGAAAGGATGGAACTACCTTCTACCTTCAAGGGGGCATCCAGTTCTTGACTTCCAGAAAGTTATATCTAGAGCATGATAAGCAGGGAGAAGTTGGAGCTGGGGATTTTCTAAATTGGCACATCTGAAATGTCATTAAAAGTCTTGGAGATATGTATTTACCAGTTCTATAATAGTAAGTCTTAAAATCAAGTAGTCCTCCAACTTCCTTCTTTCTAGTTATTTTGTTTAATTTGCTTCTTCTCTTCTCCTTTTTCTTCTTTTTATCTGTTTTTTTTGTTGTGGTGGTAGTGGAGGCTGTCATTGTTTTGGTTTTTTTAGCTTCTTATGCTGGAAGTTTTCATAGTTAATTTTGTACTTTCTTCTTCTCTAATGGAAGCATTTAAAGCTCTAAGCATGACTCTCTCTGCATCTCACCAATTTTGTTGTTGTTATGATAGTCAACTTTACGCATCAACTTGGCTAAGCTGTAGACCCTAGTTGTTTAATCAAACCTAAACATAGGTGTTGCTGTGAAGGTTGTCTATAGATGTGATTCAAGTCCATAATTAGTGGCTTTTAAGTAAACAGATTATCCAACTTAATCTGGGGGCCTGATTGAATCAGTTGAAAGACCAAAGAACAGAGCTGAGAATTCTCTGAAGAAGAAATTCCATCTGTGGATAGCAGTTTTAGCCTGTGCTGTGTAGAGATCCAGCTTGTCCTTCTCGATGGCCTGTTTGCTCAGATGTTTGATCCACATTTTTGGATTTTAGACCAACTAGCCCCTACAACTGCACAAGCCAACTCTTTACTGGATATATATACACAGTATATTCTACTGCTTCTGTTTCTCTGGTTAAACCTATACCGATAGGATTTTGCTTTGAATTTCATTCAGTTCAACATTTTTCCTATTTTCCTTGTGGCTTCTTTGACCTATAGGTCATTTAGAAGTGTGCTGTTTATTTTCCAAATATTCAGGAATTTTCCAGATATTTTTCTGTTACTGATGTCCTAATTAATTTTATTGTGGTCAGAGGACATATTCTGTACAATTTCAGTTATTTTACATTTATTGAGACTTGTTTTTTGGACCATAATATGGTGTATCTTGGTGCATGTTACATGTGCACTTGAAAAGAATGTGTATTCTACTAGGGTTGTTTGGAATGTTCTGTTATTGACCCCAATATTTTTTATGGCACTTTAGTGTTGCATTTTAATGTTTAAATTATACCTGGTAACTTACAAATTTCCTTAATTGATGAGATTTTTTTAAATTATCCCATTTTTGAAAACCTAAAAGACCAGTACTAAGTTCTGACTTTATACTTCATGAATTATTTTAATTAATAAGTTAATAGTTATTTCTAATGTTTCTTGCTACTTATTTGCAATAGGCTATAATATAACTGTTTCATGTCTTTTACTTTCAGTTTTATCTTGTATAATACTTAGAATTCTTTCTCAGTTTCCTCTTGAATATCCAAGAATAAATTTTTAGTTGGTAAATTTTCTTGGACTTGTCCTACTTAATATTCTTCAGATCATTTTTAATGTGTGTGTGTGTGTGTGTGTGTGTGTGTGTGTGTGTGGCAGTTTTGTTGTCTCAACCTAAGAACAGAAAAAGTACATGGAAATGAAAAATCAGTATATTCTTCTCTGGAGCCAATTTTTCTCATCTTTAAGAAAGCATTTTTAGCCAGGGTGAAAATGGCTTTTTGAATTTTTAGTGCATTTTTCTTTTAAACAAACTCAATGAGACAAAATAGAAAGTTAAAAAAAAACAAAAAACAAGTCTTTAAATCCTTTCCTTAGAAGATTCCCTATATAATTACTTTAAATTATATGCCTACTCTTTGTGATTACTCTATCATTCATGTAGCATAAATTGTAAGTTTCTATAATGAGTGGGAAAATGGATTAGATAACCTGTTAAAGCTTCAGTGAGTTGAGAATATGACTTAAATTTGAGACACTGTTAGGATGCCTGAGAAGCCATCTGATGGAGAATCTCACCCAGCCCAGAATTTATTTTACTGGAATTTATCCATGGCATAATCTGTTATCCCATGTTTATATGGGATTTCTTCTTCCATGTTGTTCCTACTCTCATTACCATTAGTAATTAGAGCTTGACTATATAAAAAAGAGACTCATTTGTAGGAATCAAAATGCATTACATTATTGTAGTGGGAAGAGTACTGCTTTGGAGTCAGAAACCCAGGTTGTAAACCCAGCTGGGCCATTCTTTAAGTGTCCTTTGGTGAATTGTTTATCTGGCCTCAGTTTTTTCCTATAAAACAGGAATAAAAAATACCTATTTCACCAGATGATTGTATGATGATGAGTTGGAAGGCATTCAGTAAATAATAGTGATTAAAATTACATCAGCTATAATATTTGTTTCTGTTTTCAAGATACTTCATACTTAGAATGATATTCTCTAATATATTTTCAGAATCTTTCAAGTGATTCTTGCTGAATACTGTTCATTTAACTATTTGAGTTTATTTAAGAAAAAATGATTAATGTATAATACATTGTTAAAATAGCTAGGATGAGTCATTTACACTTTGATTTTCCCATTAGGTAACCTTTAATCTCCTGTCCCACTTCGTCTTCCTACACCAAATGTTCACAGTATCTAAATAGAATGAATGAAAGTTTGAAGTTGGAAGATCCCTATCAACTGCCTCTCAATTTCCTCATTTTGCAGATAACGCTTTTAGAGGATAAGTGACAAATCGTTTGCTTCTGTCAACTTAGGTAGTGTCAATGAGTCTAAATGTGAATCTGGCATGCTTTTCCCTTTACTTCCCTCTGAAAGCTTCCAAACCACTCACCAGTCTACAGCAACATTTTAAATCATGGAAGCAGCTATTAAATTCACATTATTTTTCTTCCATTCACTGAACAGTTAATAAAAAGGATACAAGGCAAGAAAAAGGCCAGGAAACCACCTAGAGACTTGGTCAGAGCTTCTGCCAATGGTCATCTGGTATATGGTAACCATTCAACCATTGTTAAAGGAATAAGTGAATGTCAAATCTATGATCATGCAAATGATAATGACAGTGATTATGCAAAATGTAAGTGTGGTTTTTATTATTTTTATATTGATTTAAGACAGATTTGATTACAAAAGTGTAATTAGGCTTTTAATGTCATTTCTTATAAAATTGATTTTCTTGATTTGAGTTTTTTAAAAACAGGCCTCATCTATACCTTTATGACTCATGTTTTAGTCTTTTTTTTTGGTTAGATTATTTGTTAGATCCAGGAAATTCAATCATTTTCCAATTTTAGAATTATTGGCTGAATGTCAGGGTACTTACTGACTCATAAAGGGATCATGTTTGCAATTTTATTTGTGTGTTATTTAGAATTTAAGAAAATTTTCCTATAGAAACAGGCTGTAACTAATAATTGGTTTTCCCCAATTTGGGAAATTACATTGGGAAATACTGGAATGCCACTAGGGGGCAAAAAAGTTATCAAGAAATAAATATGTAGCCTATGTTTGTTTACACCTACAAAATGTGTATTGTGTAAAATCTACAAAATGCCATTAGAATTGCACATAAAGCCACATATATGTGATTGCTAACGGTATCCTGACACTAATTTCAAAGACAGGTCTGAGGAAGGAGAATGATTTTAATAAGTTTATTCACTTATTTTTTAATGTTTTATTTTTGAGAGAGAGAGAAAGCATGAATGAGAGTGGGGGAGGGACAGAGAGAGAGAGGGGAACAGAAGATCCAAAGCAGGCTCTGCTCTGAAAACAGCAAGCTCAATACAGGGCTTAAACTCAGACTGCAAGGTCATGACCTGAGCCAAAGTTGGATGCTCAACGACTGAGCCCCCCAGGCACCCCTGATTAAGGCATATTTTAAGAAGCTTATATTTCAGCTAGATCTTTAAGAATGGATGGGATTTGAATAAGTGATACTACATTATGTTGTGTTTGTATCAGCATTTGCCTTACATTATAAATGTGGTCTGTGAATCACACATTTAATTTTATGTTCTTGTAACTTTCAGGAGTACTCAAATAGATTTGCTGGCCATTTGACCCTCAGAGCTTTCTAATTTATTACAACTATTTTCTGCTTAATCAAAATACTACTTTTTTTTTTAATGCTAAATAACACTTTGCTGAATTATAGAATTATAACTTCCAAGATTATTTTTGTTTGTGGTCAGTACATTCTCTTCCCAGTAGGGAAGCAGGGAATCCTACTTCAGAAGGAAAACAAAGCTCCAGAAGATTAGTGAATATGGAAGCATCCAAGGGCTACTGTTCCTCCCATCCCCCCTGCCTCTACCACATGTACATGTACACACACACACACACACACACACATGTGCAGAAGAGAGATGGTGTAGCTCTGTGCAGTAGTTCTCAAACTTTTTGAACTCAGGACCCTTACACTCTTTTTTTTAAATTTTTTTTTAATGTTTAAATGTTTTGAGAGAGAGAGAGAGAGAGAGAGACAGTGTGCGCAGGGGAGAGGCAGAGAGAGAGGGAAACACAGAATCTGAAGCAGGCTCCGGGCTCTGAACTGTTAGCACAAAGCCTAACATGGGCTTGAACTCACAAACCATGACATCATGACCTAAGCTGAAGTTGGATGCTCAACCAACTGAGCCACCCAGGTGTCTCAGGACCTTTACACTCTTAAAAAATCACTGAGGACCCCAAAGAGCTTGTTTTGGGGGAGGTTATATATATCAATATTTACTTTACTAGAAATTAATATTGAGAAAAATTGTAAAATACTTATTAATATACTTTAACAAACTCCATTATATTTTAACATAACACATATTTTAGAAAAAAATATTCTTATCCAAATAACAAATTTTTAATGAGAAGAGTGGTATTGTTTTACATTTTTGCCAATCTCTTTAATGACTGGCCTAAAAGAAGGCAGCTGGATGCCCATATCTTCTTTCTCATTCATTCTTTTCTTATGAACTTTGTTGCTAGATTACATGAGGAAAATATGACCTCACACAGATATGTACTTTAAGGAGACAGAGTATTTAATAGCCTTTTCAGACAATTATGGTTATTCTTCTTTGATACTGTACCAAAACTCAACAAATATTAATGCCTTACTGGTAAATGCAACGTGAAATCAAGTAACTCTTCATGATCTTTTATACATTAAAAGATTATACATTATCCATTGGTTTATTGTGCACTTTGAATGGGTGTTTTACCATGCATGATCTTGTAACATTATGCATTGGTCATGTGGAAAGTATTGGTCCATGGAGTTATGCAGATCTTCCAAATGTTGATACACTTTGCCATACAATATAAAAAAAAATCATATTTATTAATATCATCACTCATCTCCAGAGTCTTCCAATCTTTGGTCAGTCTCATGGTGGTGTTTTGAATTTTCCAAAATTCTGTTCTTTTCTGTGAATGCTCAAGTTTTTATCGTTTGTCAACAAGAATTTTGTCTTTTTCCTTGATGAGAGGATCACTTTGTCCCCAGATCACAATAACCAAAGTTTGTCAGTTGTTCTTTCAAATAAAACTGGTGGACTATTAAAACAAAACAACAACAATAAAAACAAAAAAATCTGTTTTAGTTCACAGTTCAAATAAGTGCATGTTTTTCCTCAAAATAACTACCATACTTGTGTATGCAGTGAAAGTGTTTTATGCATACTTCATTTTCAACACACAAAATATTGTGCTTAAGGTTGAAATTTCATAAAATTAATAATTTTTATTACTTCATCAAGGATATTCTTAAGTGAAGCTGGCTTAAATGTGTTTGTTCTTTACTATACCTGGCAGTGATGAATACAATGACTTCTGTCTACACAGTGTGCTGCCACTGTCTTGATTCATGCTACAGTTTCAACAGTCTTACCCACTGTTGCTTTTGCACCATGAGTACAAATGTCAAAACCATGAAAAGGGCAAATCACATCCTAGTATTATTATTAAAACAGTTTCACTTTATGGACTCTCTTGAAGTGGTTTCAGGGTTTTCCAGGGTCCACAAACCACACTTTGAGAATGCTTGTGTAGTGATTTAAGAGCACAGAGTACAGACTCTAGAACTAATCAAATCTGGCTCTGCCTAGCTGTGAGCTCTGGAGATCTAAAGTAAGTAATTTCCTCAGCTTTACTTGTAAAGTAAACTAATAATAGTATTTGTGTGAGGATGTGAGTTAATATATATAAAGCTTTTAGAAGAGTACCTGGCATAGAGTAAGCCTGTATGTTTGCAAATTATTATTTTGTATTATACAGATTTATGTATGTATTCCATTAATTCTGGATATTTGAAAACTCCAGTCAGGATCATCTCACTGCTTTTAAATCAGTTCATACTTAAGCTAGACCAAACAGATGACCCATATTTTAGTTTGAAGACCCTCAGAGACAGTTCTTTGGATATCTTGTTTATACCACTTCAGTTTGCAAAGTATACTTGGAATTGCTTTCATAGCAATAATAGAAGAGAGCTTCCATCTATATATTCTTTAACTGGATTCTCTTACTGATCACTCTGTGCTATTGTGATGATTCCTTCTGCAGTTTAAATGGCCTTGAGGAGTATCTTCAGTGTGATATAAAAGGGTTGCCAGATTGTTTTGGTCTTCAGCGTTAAATGATAACGCAACTTGGCTTGTCTTAGCAACCGTTTGCACCGCTTTCTGTTACCTTTTGCTTTCAGTTCATATGTTTTTTGGAATTTGGATCTGTTTGAAGGATACTAACTCTGTGACAGAATCATAATTTTTATTCTCTTTTTCTTACATTCTTCACCCAGGGCTTTGTGCTAAAAATAAGAAGCTAGGGGGCACCTGGGTGGCTCGGTCGGTTGTCTGACTTCGGCTCAGGTCATGATCTTGCGGTCCTTGAGTTTGAGCCCCACGTTGGGCTCTGTGCTAACAGCTCAGAGCCTGGAGCCTGTTTCAGATTCTGTGTCTCCCTCTCTCTCTCTGACCCTCCCCTGTTCATGCTCTGCCTCTCTCTGTCTCAAAAATAAATAAACGTTAAAAAAAAAAAAAAAAAAAAGAAGCTAGTCACCATCTTTGCCTCACGGTGTAGGAAGGAAATACTGAGTCTCTTAATATAGTAAAAATTAGTCTTTGCTAAAGTTAAATCCATCATTTAGCCAGAACACACAAGCTATTGAATGCTTCTATCTTTTCTGAGCTTATTTGCCAGAACTTCTGTTGAATATAAAAGTAGCTTTAACCATACTTTGGGTACCAACAGGAGCATTTATGCTTTTAATCAATCACACTCAATGTCATTATTCTGTTAGAATAGGAATAACATTACCTGGATTTGTACACTATCACTAAAAAGGAGATGGGGGGGAAATCAACTGTGAATTTTTTTTTGGAAGTAATCTCAAAATTTGCCCCTCCCCTTTTTTTTTAAAGAAATCATGTTCTATCATTAATATTCAAATTGTACATTCTAAACAAAAAAAGTAACACCAAGTTAACTCTTCGGAAAATTTCAAAATTTGATGATTTACATCTGTTTGCATAAAAGGGTAATAAGTTCAGTTTCTTTGGTCATCTTTGTAACCAGCAACATAACTCTGTTCTTTTCTGATATGAACTTTAAATGAACCCTTCTATAAAGCTCTGACATTTCGTCTCCTTGTACTATCTCAGTGTTCTTCTACATGTCATAAACACAAAAGGAAATTTTCTTTTTTTTAACCAAGAGAACTTTGATGTAATTTGCTAGGACCCTACAAAAGATCTGGAATAATTTCATATTTTGTTTTAACCTCATGTTTATAATTTGGTTTTTGGAGTTCTATGAAACGCCTTTCACTGTAAGTTAGACTAGATGATAATCACCCTTCTCAGTTTGGCCAAAAGGTAATGCTCATTGCAGTTACACATTCAAAAGGAAAGTGGAGAGATTTCCAAGCATTTATCTTAACTTTATTTTTACTGATGTATGTCCTTTCTTGTATTTTCTCTTACTTGTTTTGATTGAAACTAAAGTGTGTCTTTGTAAACTCCAAGGACACATATGTATTCTATACCTAGGATCCAAAATTTCCCATTCATATGCTTACACTATGCTGTTTTTCAGACTTGCGTACACCTAAGCTCTTAATCCTTTCCCCTGAGCCATCTCCAAAAGCAAGTTTCATATTTGGTGAAGCAAGAATTGTTTCTAAAGATTGTCCTTGGATTCGCTTGTAGAACAGGAAAAGAGTTCGTAATTCTGGGAGTGCCCTGGCTCCCACCACCCAAACAACTGACGGTTTCTGGAGGCTGCATGGGTTTCCTTCTCAACAGTACAGAAACATATCTTTTGAAATTTGAATTAACAAAACAGAAATGGAGAGCATTATAATAAATATATATTCTTAATATTTTTAGATTTATAAGTATAATTTATTTGTTTTGAAAAATATAAAGGTATCCTTTCAGGTGTATAGTAATAGACTGAAGACACTTTTCTAACAATAGGATATTTCCACTCAACCTCTTCAGTATATATTGAGTGTCTTTAAACAGTAAACATCTTCCAAAATTATAATTGGAAATTTTACTTTTCAAAAAGTTACTAAATAAATGAATGATTATTTTCTATGTAAAGTAAAAGTCTAAATAACATTTTTAGAGGATTATAGGCTAAATCTCTATTCCTCCTTCCCATTACAGACATGTCCATAAAACAGATGTAATCCTGGCTGTGGATATCTTATACATTCAAACTCTGTAGATTGCTGAATGTTTGGCAAAGATAATTATATAGTTGGCTTGGGATGTGGAAACAGCAAACTTTTCCACTTTCCATTATGTAAATTAGCAGTGGAAATAGCTATATATTTCTCTATGATGTTATTTTGCTAAATATAAGTAATGTGGATTCATTTCTATTAGAAGGAATCATTTGCCACAAAGTGATGGTCAAGTTTTTGGTATAACTTAAATTTTAATTTAATATTCTTTCATTATATGGAAGATCCAGTCTCAATAATTTATTTTTCCCTCTAAACTTCTATGGAATTATAGCCTCCAACAAAATTAATCATACTTCTCAGGTGACTTATTTTATAGGACATCTTTATATTTTATGTGGGGGGTTTTTGTTGTTTGTCTTTTTAGTTTTTTGATAGTTTATTTTTTATGAGAGAAACCACTGTATTCTTGCCTGTGGTTTCTTGCCTAACGAAAAAAGACTTGGTTCTTGTCATGATATATATTGCTTCTGTATCTCGTTTCTTTGTAAGCCTATCTTAATTCTTGGGACTGTTGAAATGTGGGCAGTCAAACCCAAAGATTTAAATTTTGCTAATTTTTAATTTTTTTTTTTAATCTTTATTTATTTTTGAGATTGGGAGGGGGGGAGGGGTAGAGAAGGAGGAAGACACAGGATCCAAAGCAGGCTCCGGGCTCTGAGCTGTCAGCACAGGGCCCGATGTGGGGCTGGAACTCACAGACCCTGAGATCTTGACCTGAGCTGAAGTCAGACACTTAACCGACTGAACCACCCAGGTACCGCTAAAATTTGCTGATTTAATTTTGATGATAAAACAGATATTAAATTTCTTAACTCAAGAACAAGGTATTTAATGAAGAAGTAAACTAGTTTATAAATTATATCCTATATCCAGTTTAACAAATATTTGGATACTGTTTAATTATCACATACAAGGCACTCAGCTGAGATATTATTCATATCACCTTTATAAATAATAATGGTATCTAATGAACCCTCAGCAAATGACTTACATTTAATATTGCTGCGGTTTGACTTTTTTCCCTGTGTTTACAAGTCCTACACTTTTGAGGTGACCTAATGTTCACTGGTGGCTTTAGAGGACAATGGACAGGAAAGAGAAAAGGAGTGAATCTCCAGCAGTCAGACACAAATAGCACTGATTGTTTGCTGTGTTTCTGCAGAGGATTATGTGAAATATTCTGTTTTTAGATTTCACTTTAACTGTTAACTTTTTTACTTAAATACAATTGCTAATCAAGAGTTTCCTCT
Source organism: Leopardus geoffroyi (assembly GCF_018350155.1). Lineage (NCBI taxonomy): Eukaryota > Metazoa > Chordata > Mammalia > Carnivora > Felidae > Leopardus > Leopardus geoffroyi. Next base: position 131,971,600 of record NC_059326.1, read on the forward strand.
GTGAAGATGTTTTTGCCATTCTTGGAACCACATGGAGTTTTCCCTTTAATAATACTACTGTTTGCTGAGGTCCCAGGCTTGTGACCTTTAAAAAAAAAAAGGGCAAATCATTTTCCTACTTTTATTATGTGGTTGGGAGTGAGTTGGCCCATTCACATCAAGTTTAATTTGATCTAAGTTAGAAGTAACCTTTGACAAAATCCACATTTAAAATTTAGGCTAGAAGGAGACAATAAATCTTACTGTTTAAATCACCCAACAGGGTAACAGTACTGTTTGTAACATTTCTCCAGTCTTCATTCCTAAATCTGTTATTCTGTGATGTAAAGCCTTGGTTGCTTTTCAATACTTTTAAATTTGTTTGCAGAAGGTGGAGCCCAGAAAATGTGCCCATCATTGAATGCTCTAAGTTTAGCTAAGGAAAAGCAAGGCTGCTGTAATGTTTCTATTCTAAAAAAGTTGTATTTATCTGAGTTACAGGACTGGTTTACATAAATGAGAAACTAAGATTTTCCATACACCAGGAAAAGTTTCAAAAGGATGGCTTTTGTGCTTGCCATTTCATGCCCACCAAATGTTACAAACAAATACTCAATGTCTGCAGTAGGTCATTTGTGGGTGTGCGTAATTGCGGTTCACAAGTCATTCAAGCTCAAGACTCTTCCAGGTACAAATGAGAAACCCTCAGAAAATTAGCCCTCCTTCTCCATTTATGGAATGAGGTTTAGCTTTTAAGGTTTATAAATTTATTTTTTGCATACAAGTAGATATATCAGAGGCTCACTTTATTTCCAGAAGGAATTCTAACACCTTTGGTACAATTGTAATCTTTATCACATGTAACTACTTTTTTGGTGTTGGGGACTGGGATTTAAAGATGTTAAAATTTTCAATAGCTTACTTTATGTTAGCTAACTTTTAAAAAGAACTTTTGTACCCTGATAAGTTTTTAATGTGACTCCAGTGCTTACATTGGCTACTGAAGTGCCAAATTTGGTTTCAGAATTCATAAAAATATTTTAATTAGTTTCTTTTTTCATAAGGAAATGAGAAAAGGTTTCAGTGAACTTGTGTTTAATATCTAGCATTAGTTTTATGTCTTATTATATAGCAAACTGGCTTGTCCTTAACCCAACAAGAAAGAAGTCCAGGCTTAATGAAATCCATTTTACTACTCTTTTTTTCCATTTTGGACATTAAAAACAAACAAATCAAAAACTGCTTATAGGCCTCTTTCTTAGAGTTTTACAAATTTACAACTTATTAATTTAGTGTATAATTTTGCTGAACCTGTTCCAAAATATGAAATCTGAAGTAGTTATTCCTGGTCCTAGAAACCCATTTCCTTTTGAAGTGTTTTTGAAGCTGAAAACATTTAATGGTATTTCCTTTGGAAGGCATTTTCAACCTTTTCTCTCTCTTGAGGTATCATTTCTAAGACACTGAAGTATCTCTTAAAAAGCACCTTACTAACACTACATTTTCCCTAGAGATTCTTGAATTACTACATTTTGTGTCCTTATCAAGAGTTCAAATGAACATTCTCACAATCAGTATTGATTATATAACCGATTTACTCCCGAGTAATTAGCATTACTTAACATGATTAGATTGCCTTTGCCATGTTAGTTCTCTCAGTCAAGTACAGTGTTTTAGGCTGGCTATGGATTGACAGGAGGAAAACATGCACACGATCATACATACACATGTGTACTTTTTAACTGTAGTTCCCAA